>NC_140127.1:34729094-36034266 GCF_964035555.1 Netta rufina | reverse complement strand
CTGTTGTGAAAAAGAAGACAAATAAATGTGTGGGAAAATAATTTTGATAACTTGAGTTATTCCAAAATCTTGAGATTGATTGAACAATAAATTGTAGATCCATATGGGCTTTAGTATTCATCTTTCCAAATCTTTGTCTGCAACCGGGAAATCTCAGACCTTTTTAAAGAAAAGCAGAAGCTGGCAGTCTCAGACGTTCTCATGTTGACATGTCCCTGGAAGCACGAGCTGTGTAAAGACACAGTCAGTGTGAGATTAGGCAACAAAGACTGTTTTTCAGCTCCATGATAATTACTGGAACCAGGCAGGCTTACATGTGCAGGGAAAGAAAAGGAAAGTAATCCCACCCTAAAAAGTCATTCCTTCCATATGCATGTGAACTCGGATCTAGGCAGAAACCTATGACATGGTTTATGGTTTCCTTAATATAAATTAAAACCATCGAACAAATTATTGCAAACATTTCTTATAGACAATAACGGTAGACATGTAGAATAAACTGCAAACGATTATCAGTGGTCAATATACTTTGAGAATGACCTAAGCAAAATATGGTTTCATATAAACACATTACCTCAGGGTTTACACCCTAACTTTAGTTTATATTGGGAGTGAAGATATGGTTGATCAAAAATGTATCAAGTCTGCCTTCCCATATCAAAAACTATATTCCTCTCCATTAACCACATGCCCATCTGCTTTTTATTCTGTCCTTGGTTTTGTTCTGTCCTATACAGCTCTAGCTTACTTCATGTAATTTCACAGGTCTGTTTATGAATGAGTTTCTGTTACTGCTGTTCCTATTATTACTCTTGTTAGGTGTATCTGATTAGGCTTTACTAGTCCTAGAGAATCCAACACCAGGATGGAATTAAATGTACTTAAAACCTCTAGGCTACCCACGCACCTGAATAGCAAAAAGACTGAAACATCCTCAGCAGCTGATGGTTTCACCATGGCATTGCCCTGTCCCCTCCCAGGGGCTCCACCTCACCCTTCACAGGCACCTGGCTCTCTGACCAGAAGTGGGAAGCAACATGGCAAACTACTTTGTTCCTTTGCTGCTCTTCCTGCAGCAGAATCTGTACTGCCTCTTCCCACCCCTTCTCAAGAACAAGGAGTCAAAGAGTTTATTGTATCCTAAGGAGATGCCGCAGGTGATGGCAAGCTACTGCTCCAGGTTTTGTCTGATGCACAAGTCTCTTGTACTTCAGTAAATCTGTAAGGGGAGAATGCACCTAAAATGCTCAAACAAAGCTCACCACTATGCAATTTTTGAAATCAGAAGTAAGTAATAGAAGGAGTGGAGAAGTCAGGTAGGGTTTTAGAAGGAAATGCTACTTCTTTAGATGTGTGTTTTAAATAAATAAAATTAACTAAATCCCTCAATGCACTCTTGCTAGGATGGTCTAGGATATTCTCTAATAATCTTCTATCAGGACCACTTGCTAATTATGCTACATTGTAGTACTAAGCAGGGATATCTTAGAAGGGCCTGAAAAAGTGTCTCCCTCTCCCATTGAATAAATTCTTATAGTGCATTCTCTGGGCTGTAATAAACGAAGAAAGGAACTGGGAAGCCATTAGGTACTGCCTGGTACATTTCAGGACGAAACAAGACAGCATTATTTTTTCATTTCCAATACTGGCCTAAAATGAAAACTCAGGATAGAAAATGACACTACAAACATTCAATGATAAGGCTATTCAAGCTAGATTTTCAGTCATTTTAAGGGCCATGCCAGGAATTGTTAGAGAGCTTTTCAAAAGAAATAGTCATGATGATTTAGACAAAATAATTGCCTTTGACCTTTCCTTTCCTAGTGAACAGTTCTCCTTCTGAAAAAGCAGACTTCTTAATGGTGGCAGTTCTCCAAAATGGTATAGAAGTACTTATTCATTAATGACACAGAGTGGTTATCATTGGAAAATTCATATTAGGTTGGACTCTTGCTATTTTAAATAAATTACAAAAAGCCTATTCCTGACTTCTTCCACATAAAAGAACAGTTGACTTGAATGAGAAAAAAAAAAAAAAAAAGTAGCAAATCCATCTCATCAGAGTGCAATATGTACATTTCATGGGTACAGCGCTCGGTGCTATAGCTGTGTTCAAGGCAGGTGCTCTTGTAGGAATGTCCCATCCCTGGTCTCCCAGGCAGGAGACCTGCAGGAGCATGATGTGACTCCTGTGCAGCTCAGGTGGATTTCCCTTCATGCACAACACAGCCTTGTGTACTCACACACGTTCGGGATGTGACCAAGCTGTGTCACAGGAGCTGGAAAACAGAAAACACCACATATATACACAACTGCGCCTTTAGCAAGCTGAATACAATTACAGTGGTTTTTGTACTGCTCTGTTCTTACTGTAATTTGCACAACAAGAAGCAAATGCTACTTTGGTGCACCAGGTGTTACAACATTATTGCCATGCCTAGAAGCCTCTTCACATCCCTAACTGGGGCATTGCTGAGGTTCAAATAGCAACAAATTACAGTGGTCTAAATAGCAAGTCAAGATAATGAGTCCAAATTGACTTCACTGCCATTGCATCAGTGCAACACCAGGTAAAAGCTAGCCTTTGGGTGGAGGTAGCTCCTCTAGTGGAAGGTAGGTCCGTGTGCCTTGCCCTGCTTCTTCCCTCTTGCCAGAGGAGGTAGCAGCTAGAGCCAGGGGAAGGTGCAACTGCATCCTCCTTTTGCCCTGGAAATATTGGCCATTGGGTGTTCCCTGTTTTCCAGCTCGTGTCCATCACTTGAGCTCAGAGGATGGATTTACAGCTTGAACTCTCTTATTCCTCAAAAAGACATTCTTCTTCAGGCATTTTCCCCAAATTTGAGACTTTGCTTGTGAAGCCCTCTGTCCACAGGGGATTCCACTGTGTGTAAATGCATTGCCAATGTGCACACTGAAATCTGTGTAATTAGTGTAACAAGGTTGTTTGTTTTTAAGCCTTCAGCTGATGAAACGGTGTATGATAGTGATAATTTTTGATATACAGATAGTGTTATTGTCCACTGTCGATACACAGTTCATTTGTGTAAAGCAAAGATATTCTTTCTTGAAAGGAAAGGAAAAGAGGAGATGATTCAGATCAAAGTTGGTATGAGGCTCAGTACATAAATATTCTATAACATGTAATTGTAGAGCTACCTATTATATGGCATATGATACAGCTTATTGCTGGCTTTACAGAAAAATTATAGCTCATGAGATAATCTTGAGCAGCACTTCAGGGTTGCCTTACTTTTTGGGAAGCTTAGTGATGACAGATACCTGAATCTGTCACAATACTAAATCAAAAGCTCTTGTGGTATGGCTAAGGTTCATGATAAATGGGATCAGCTCAATTCAGGGACTGCATTTGGGACTGTCTTCCTTTGCTTCCTATTTGCATTGGGCCTGATGGATCCGACCTGGTGATCTTGGTCTCATGGTGATAGCTGTGGCACAAGCTTGTGCTGGAGCACCTCCAGCTCCCTGTAGCCTCAGGAGAAGGTTGTCAGCCTCTTCTTTCATCAACTTGCCTCCTAGGTCCTCTACGTCACTGTAGACCCCAGGGTGCAGGGAAATCAGTGGGACAGAGGGAGGAGTCCTGAAATTTGGCTGCAAAGGTAGCATGACCTCTATTCCCACTGCACAAGCAGAGAGGCTGTGTAGTTACCAACACCTCTCTTCTGTGCAGAGGGATCTACACATAAAAAAAAAAAAAAGCAATGCAGAGCAATGCACAAAGCATGTCTGCATCAGCAGTAGCGAGTCTTGACAACTATGGCAATGTTCCCACAAAGGCTTTGCAAATATTTATTAATTGTTTTAGTGTATGAGAAAAGTATAAACAAAGAGTATTGATTATTTCAGTCTTCTAAGCTCATTATATCTGTGGATACTGCAAATGCTTTTAAGCACAGGAGATTATTCAGGGCAAAGCTCCTTCTGCAATGCATTTGAAGATTACGGGAACATTATTGATATACTCACACACGCTCAGTGGTGCTCCATACGGGCTTATAAAGCCAAGTGGTATCTGCCTTACT
This sequence comes from Netta rufina, assembly GCF_964035555.1. NCBI lineage: Eukaryota > Metazoa > Chordata > Aves > Anseriformes > Anatidae > Netta > Netta rufina. The sequence continues at coordinate 36,030,226 of NC_140127.1, read as the reverse complement.
TGATCACTCAGAAAGTTGCTGACCTCCTAAACAGAGCTGTTTTGCTAATGCTGTTTTGCTGATTCCTCTGACATATGGGCTTTCCTGATGTGGGAGGTCTGCTTTGGCTGATGGTGGGGCATGAAAACTACGGTCACAAGAAGTTGGGCTGTAATTATATCATCTGTACGCGGAGCCCTGCGCTCTGCAGAGAGGAATGTCAAACCACTTCAGTGTTTATCAGTTCCCTATCTACGGGTGAGCTAGGAGAGCTGCTCTTCTTATCTTACCAAGCCCATGTTTCTGGAGCTGAAGGTCACAAATTCCAAAAAGCTAGATCACAACTTGGTGCGAGCTTGTGTTTGTGTCTGTGGCCTCTTACCAATGGCATCTCATGTTTAAACTGAATTCCTGTCAGCATATATTTGCTGCCTTGACGTGAAAAACATTTTCACCTCACTCAGAAAACTACCGTGACCGAAGCATTACACAGTTACTTGCTGCTCCACAGTTCCAGTGCTTTCTACATACATGCAGTAAATGAGAGATGTCCACTTAACAACTGTCATATACCGCGTTTATTATGGGCTGCAGCTGTTGACAGTTATGCAACTGGGATGAAATGCATCCCCATAAAAAGCACTCGTATGAGGCCTGTGCCACCACATAGATTCTGCCTGAACCCTCAAAATAGACCTCAGGTAGGCCCAGCAGCAGCCAGGGGTCTAAGTGGATGACAGCAATCTGAGGCACTTTGGCTGCTCTCTATAATATTTTTAATGAATAATCCATCTACCCCAAGTAATTTCACTTCCCCATTTCTGATGCTGTCTAGGCACTTTGACTGGAAAACAGCAAGCACAGCATGTTTCTCGATTTGCTCTTTTCCCGCAGAGAAACTTAGGAAATCACATTAAAAAAAAAAAAAAAAAAAAAACTTACAGCTTGTTTACACCAAATATTAATGTTGCACCATGATATGGTCTCCTATTCAAATTTACACTTTCCTTTCCTGTAGCTTTGAAGAATATATCACACACTTTCCTCATGTGGTGTATGTAGTAAGCTGCAGAATTACTTCAATTCCCACTGGCTTCAGCAAGTTGCAGGACTTTTTTTTTTTATTTAAGCTGAGGTTTTGGCAGGGGCTTTGGGGAAACAGCAGTACAGATGTATGGTCATGTAAGAGCAGATTTACGATTGCACATGAACTCTTTAGTATTTCAACCACATAATGTTCCTTTACATTTAGGCCTTTTACAGAGTGTTACGGAGAATAAATCCATATACTTGCAAGCACATCTCTTTCAGCCACTTATGCAAATACGAAGCTGGCACAAGTCAACATCTGCTGCTGTTACAAATGGACCTGTGTGCATACTGTTTGCTATGCACATATTCACTGCAGTCCCCAGTCCTGCAGGACACGCTGTGCTCCCCCCAAATCACTCAGCTTACACCAGTAGAAGTCTGCCCATCTGGAGAAACGGGTCAGAGCAATGTATATCTGTGTGCCATACTAAATCTTTAATTAGGTTTGGAAAGGTCAAAAAGAAGATTTAACAACATTCCTGAACTCAACAAAGCCTACCTGTGGCACCTACCTATCTTATCTATAAGAATTGCATGAGTTTTTTCCAAAAACATTACTGTTCTAAGGACTTCTAAATCAGAGGCCACATAGCTATTGATTATTGACTGCATGCTTGTAGCGACAAGGATCACCTCTTTGCTCAGCTGGACAAACATGAGCAGTGTGAGAACAGGCATGGGAAAACTTGGCAGTTAATTATGGCAAGAAGCTGATCTGGATGCAAAACAGACATGGTTTTATAGTGTGTTTTCTCTCTACCAGATCTCCGTAACACTATAATGAGCACTGCTGTCATACCAAATTCCTGCTGTGAGTCAGAAAGGGGGTGAAGTGGAAGAGCCTCCAACACTACCCCCAGTCCTGTTTGCCAGGAGGTGCAGTGAGTACGAGCCCCCAGGACTCTGCCCATGGCTTTTCATCCTAACGCCCCTTCTGTCCCCTTGGGAGAAAGTGAACAAAACTGGGTTTAAGTTTTGTTCCTGACAAGTCCTGGAGTTAGAGCTCTAGACAATCTCTGCTACAAAATAATAAAATAAAATAAAATAAAATAAAATAAAATAAAATAAAATAAAATAAAATAAAATAAAATAAAATAAAATAAAATAAAATAAAATAAAATAAAATAAAATAAAATAAAATAAAGTGGGATACAGGCACTACATTCTGATTACAACCCTGTTAAATTCCCTGCATCTTTACATCTTTACTTTTCATTTTTGATTTTTATTCTTCTTTGTCTCTGCTTGAGTAATAACATCACCTGCTTGTCTTATACTAAACACATCTTGTTAACTTGCCAGCAATGTCATTTTGTGAATGGTATATCTTGACTGCTACAGAAAAATGTTAGAGGAAAATCATCATTGCCCATATCAATAGACTCTTAAATTGATTCCTTTCATGCTTTCATGCTCTGTTTTTATTAAATGTTTAAGTTGCTGTGTTCTTATTAAATATTACAGGATGTTGCAACAGATGGAAATAGGCCATTGCAACAACTTTCACATTACTAGTCAGTAGCAGTTCCCATTTCATAAACCTGCTTTATGGGAGCCTGTAATTATACATTCATAATAAAATATGAACTATACACAGTTTGTACATTTATTTTCAGTATTCAGCCAGAAAATTTTAGAGTAGAAGCCAAATCATTTTCAAAGGGAAGAAAAGTATATCATGTGCCATACTGAACCAAGATACTCTGTTACACTGAAAGAGAAAAACTGCACACCAAGAACAGAACAATCTCTTCTCCCAAGTAAACCTTTATAGAACAAAACATCATTGGGCAAATTTTGTACTTTTGCGTTGAAGAGCCTGATTGCACCATAGAGTTGGAGACATATAACTACTGGCTGACATAAAAGTGATCAAGGTCATAAAATACAGCTGAGGTTATGCTACTTCTCCTCACCTTATCATATGAAGGGATTTCAAACCACTTTTAACCTTTGGTTAGCTCCTAGATAGGCTTTTATCAAATCTGTTCAGGCGAGCAACAAATTAGACTTTAGCTTATTATCACTGTTCCTCTATCTGGCTTTGCTCAATTAGGTGTGTTGGGCATTTTTCAAATGGCATTAGGAACCTCATTTTTTACTACAGTAAACTCACAAACAGCTGTGCCAGGAAGAGAAAAAATGTAATATTGCTTCTGACGGGACTGCTGTGATACACTTTGTCCCACTGAACACAGAGAAGGAACACTGCGAGTATTGGGAAAGGCACACAGAGCCGCTTGGTTCCTGGAAGAGTCTTGGTACTGTGGAGCAAAAGTTGTGGGCTCACCTCCAAAAAAATGAAAATAAAAAATAAGAAAATTATCTTGCTCTCTTGAAGTATGTAATTGTCCAAAATTTTGACAGCTTTAGTTTTTTGGTTTTGTTTTTGTATTTTTGTGGCGTTACCTATCCTCTCTCACTATCAAAGATGTTTGCAGAACGAGCGCTCTGACTTCCTGCCTATTTGATCACAACACTTTATTACTTCTAATTTGCTGTATGTGGGAGGCCAAGGATTAGCACAGAACTAGGCGTCGCAAACTCAGATCTTCCTGCTATCTGACTGCGGGATTACAGACCAACTACGTCCAGCTCCAGTTTACTGTGTTTGAACAGAGAGGTTACCCTCATGGCAAAGCTCACATTCTGTGTTTTGACAACAGGTTAAAATAAGAGAGGCAGAACACCTTGGCTACACACAAGTGGTTGCTTTGAACAAAGGGTTGCCTCCTTCCTCCTTCGTTTTTATGCCTGGCTCCAACCCCCTCTTTTATCAGTTTGTGGCTAATCCTGCATGCCTGGCCTCGCCACACTTCTGCTGTCCACCCAAGCTCAGGACACCCCTCTGTCACCGTAACAGAGACTGAAATCTTTCTCTTGCTCTCCAGAGGAGAGTGAGCTGAGGTGCCGTTCTCATTTCACACCCCTGGCAAAGCATGACCTTTTGATGGGATCATGAGTACCCTGTCATGCACTGCCTCCGACACTCAGTGCTGGAATTGTGTGGCTGATCAAGCAAGCAACAGCTTTACTTCTTACCGTGCTGGATGACCTCAAATTTGTGAACAAGGTGATGGCCCAGTAGGTGAGTAGGGGTTTTGCTTCGCTCAACATCTACCTTGGTAGATGAGCTGGGAAGGGGAGAGACACAGAGCCCCTTCCCACACACACTAATGCTCCTCAGCCTCCTGAAGCTTCTCACTGATCCTTCCCAACCTCCTGTCCTCATTTTGGGAAACTGTGCCACCCCTCCCACTGAAACAAATGTCGCTCCTCCTGAGGATGAAGATAGTGTCTGCAGGCAAGTCCCGAGCTGCTGGTTTGCGCCATTTTGATCCTACTACAGCAGCTTCCCAGTTCCCTTTTCCCAGGTAGGCCCTCGTTACTAAAACACAGCTTGTCAGACATTCTCCAAGAATACTTTTTCCTCAGAAAAATATTGATTCACGTTAAATATATTCCTTAATTCTAAAATAGAGCTTCTGAACAACGTACAGGCATAACAAAAGGGTAAAAATACCCAGGAAAAAGTAGCTAAGCAGTTCAGGTACTCACTCAGAAAGCAGAGGCAGACTCAAGTTCTCCTCCGTGTCAGAAAATGCAGGGATCAAAACTCACCCTTCCCACCCTTGCAGGAAGTGAGTTAACCACAGGTTACGCCATACTTTGCTGTTTGCAACCTTCTCTCTGTTTTACATGACTTTTTTGGTTGGGTCACCAATTTCTCCCCCTTACAAGGGAAACAGCCAGCTTCCAGAGAACAGGAATACTTAGAGGAAGGCTTCAAGCAATCTAAAAACATTGGGAGGAAAAAGCATTAAAAAATTGACATTTGGCTTTTTAAAGAGAACACTATTACACACTGCCTTTGTATAAAGAAAAAGTAAAACAGTACCCCCTAAAAATTAAAGCTTTTTGACATTCCAACACTAAAAGTTGTATCTTTTCTCAGGACAAAAACAATCAAACAAACAAACAAACAAACAAAATAATAGTGGAGCACTATGAAATTTTCAATGCCTGTGATGAAACACCTTAACGATATCTGAGGCCCACTCCAATGGCCCCAGCATGAACCTCGGCAGAGTGCCTTTTTCCTACAGTGTTCGTGTGACAGATAATGAATGACAGGAATGTCTGCGACCGCCTGCCTGCCCCAGTGATTGTTCTGGAACAGCCTTCAGTCCTCAGCAAATGAAGCAAACAAATCAAAATTATGCCGTAGTAGTTACACCATACAATGAATCTATGAAAATAAGTATTCCGTTCCTGAAATACCAAATGCTTTACTACAGACGTGAATCTCAAAAACCACAAAGAGCTGTCTGTGAAAGCCCACAGTAGATACAAACAACATACAGTAGAGCACAAGATTATATTTCAGAGAAAATGGTGAAATAAATTAATTTAAATTTTGATGTAATAGTCTCCAGTAGAGGAAGATGACTCAATAAGCAGAAAATATTTGTTTTGGGGTCAAATGTAGCTCTTTAACGTGGCCATAAGTTTTCTGTGAGCGTTTTAGTTCATGTTTTTTGCCAACTGTGGCTTGCTAATGACTTGTGACTATCCACATATTATCAATAATCAATATTTGAGTTGTGTGGCTTGTCAAGTGAGCAACAGTTTTAGTTCTTACCATGTTGGATGACCTAAATTTTGTGGACAGGGTGATGGCCTAATCAGTGAACTGAGATACTGCTGCCCTCAAGGACACAAGGGCAGGTGGAGGGATAGAAATAGAAGACAATGTATGGTGATTTTTTGGAAATTCACATTTTTTATTTAAATGCAAGTAGAACATTAAATCTATTCACCTATAATATGGAAATATCTTTTTCCTGTGCTTTGAGTTCTTTAACTGAAAAATGTGTTTGTGCCTGGAAGAAGCAGGGAAAGTGTGGTATTTCTGGTACATTACTGAGGAGCTGTAGAAGGAACAAAGACTTGTAACACTCAAGCTACACTGAAAAAATGTCAGAGGCATCACTTTGTGGCACGGAGAAGAAGGATAGAGTTGTAATCTTAGTGAATCTGAGTTCCTCAGTTTTGATCTGAATTTTGCAGTGTTGGCAAGAATGAGTCCATAGTTATCTTGAACTGTTCCCCTCACTGTCCCTCATACTCACTTCATTTTTCATTACTGAGAACTCTGATTGTTCTCCAGAAGTGCTGAAAATGATGCGAGAGTAAACAATCTCTCTAAATTGTGATCTGATCATTAATGCCACTTGTAAAGTTACATGAAATTGTCTCATCCTCCTGTTCTTTATAGATTTAGCTCGGGACATCCTGAAAAAGCAGCTGTGACTCCACTGCCCTCCTGCTGCACTGTTTCTCTAACATGTTTTCATGTTGTCTCGGACACTGCGTAACCTCGGGGCTAGGCATTTCTCTTCCCTTGACGGTGTCACTACACATGCTATAGCCTGTCAGTTTGAATCTGATTTTTCCTTTCTGGTTTGAGGGGTACAGAAACATTTGGAAGATGTAATTCAAACTCAGGCCATATGATACAGTCCACTCACTTAGCTGAGAACATCTGCTTTGCTCCACTGCTGTGCACTCCTGACTAGGTAATAATTCTAGACAGAAAAGATCAGACTGAGCCTGAAAGAGCTCAGACCTATGGAAAAGAATCTTCTGATAAAACCTGAGTCCAGTGGAAACTCTTAACATTAAAGTAAAACAATGAACTTCTTGCAAAGAAAAAATGCATGTTTCCCTGTTTGAAAAGGCAAAAAATAAGCATACCTTCCTTCTCCACGTTTTGGCATTTTTAAATGTTATAGAGATGTTAGATGTTATGGTAAAGAGTAGAGGTTGATAAAGTAAAAATAATGGTAGCAACACATTTCTATGTCCTTAGAGGCAGGCTGTGGGAATCTCAGGCCAAAGCACTGCAGGTTTTATAAGTAAATACAGAAAGACCATGTCTCTCCTTTTCGCTCTGCCTGAACAAGACTGTTCTGGCTTCAGTGCAAAGTGTTTGACTCTGGATCTCAAATCTTCTTATCTAACTTGTAAATTTGGTAGTCTACCTATTCCTGCTATTGATAAAGGCTAAGGATCCTAAAAATTCTTGAAAAGACTTAACTGAAATTAAAATAATGTAATGACTGAATAATAATAATTAAATAATAATTGGGAAAAAAATCCATTCAGGACTGTCATTTACCTCCAAGAGTATGGTTACTTTTCTGACTCACATGCTAAAGTTTCATTTTACCTGACTTTACACATCACAAGCATGGCTATGTACTTCTGTGCTACTTGTCTAGACTCTTTTTATAGTCAATGGAGATAAACAAGCTCTTCAAGAAGGCAATTCACCCAATCACCTTAACCATCTGTCTTTGGAAGAGATGAAATGCGTCCTAGTTGGTTATATCTCACCACGGACTATAAAGAAGTGTAGATGAGTAGCTCATATGCAAACAACCACGCTGCAGATGACTACAGTGAGGTGCACCCCAGCCTAGATGACTTGCACTGCTAGTTGGCTTAATGTAGTAGGACTCCTCTTTGGCTGACGCTGTAGGCAATTGGCGGGACTATCCCTGAAACTGTCCTTACTCCAGTAAAAAGTATTGGGGATGTGGAAGGCATACATTTCTTATTCTTCTAGTGAGTTAAAAGAGGCATAAACGTGGCTGTCTCGAGAGCTATTGTTTAGCATTTCTGAAGGAGGGGCCCCTAAATCTGCAGAGAAGATAATTCATAGTGGTGAATTTCTCTGCAAAGCAGCAGGTTCCAAACAAAGTGAATTTGGGTCCTAATGTGTGACCCTGTTGTCTGAGAACATGTTAGAGAGGCACCTTGTAGCTGTTGTCTCTATCTTGTGGTGGTAGGTCCTCTTCCGTGATGTCTTCTTATGCTGTCACTGAAACCACCATCCTGAAATGTTTTCTTACTTGCTGTCTCTCAGCCTTTAGCTGCTCCCCCAGTTCTCTATGTTGCAATACATTTATTTTGGGGGGAGAAGTTCAAAATGTCTTCCACCTTGTGTATTTGGAGGACAAACCACAGCCAACCAAAACAGGTTGGGTGATGTGTTTTTGACTATGCACAACAGAGTTTGGTCTCTTATATGACCATGCATTGCAATTTATCCTTAAAACATGGTCATCTCTATAGTAATTCATATTTCTAAAGGTTCAAATCAAACTTGTCTGAACTGTTAAGTTTCCATTTTGTGGAACTTGTAAAATGCTTCCTGGTTTTTATATAAAAAATTCCACTGATTTTCAGCACACTAGGATAGATGCAAAGGTATCATCCTTATGGGGGGAAAATCTTGCTGATTCATTTTTATCGGTATAGACCTGAGGAAGTTTCTGCATGGCTGGCCAACCAGCTCACCTGCTCCTTCTTTCTTGCTCAGTCTAAAGAGAAAAGGGAAATTCCCTTGCATGAAGTAAGGCATTCAACTTATCCCATGGTCAAAAAAAAAAGGTCAAATGGACAAACATTTACCAGTGAATTTCCATTCCAGGAGTGTGAAGGAGAATTTTCTACAAAGATCACAAAGGAGATCTCAATGTATTACAAAAACTGTTCCCTTTTTTTTTTTTTTTATGCAAGTTCTGCAGTATACCCTTTTCTGTGTTTGCCTGCATCAATATTGAAAGGAAAAATACAAAAAAGCCTGCATCAATATTGAAAGGAAAAATACAAAAAAGACAAGAGGTAGTTTAATGACCAGTAAACAACTCTGAAGTGTTTGGACATCAAGTTATCTCATTTAATTATGACTATTTTGTATTGCTCTTTAGTAAATCTCTTTTCCAATAATACATATAACTACAAACTGAAAGAAAGAAATACTAAATAATGTAATCCATGGACTGCCAGAAGAATTCTGTAAGTTAATCTACCTGGGAATATTTCTGAATCAGAAGGAGAAATATCTCAGATGAAAACAAATTTCAACATCTTTTTTTGTGTGTTTTTTTTTTTTTTCAAGCTTAAAAGAATTTTTTGCACTGGTTCATTGTTGCATAAATACCTAAAAATGTCTTGGGATATAGCTTGACATGCAAAATGTATGTTTTTTAATTTGTGTTTTAAGTTTCTTGTGCCATGACAAAGTGCAAATTTTGTTTTCAAATGTATGGAAAGGGCACAGAAGAGTTTAGGCATCACTGTCAGGAGCCACAGCTGAATGAGGCTGCAATGTGAAACTACAGAGGAATAAATACATAGTTTTTCACATCACACAATACAAAGTCAAGAGCAGTAGCAAGCAGCATCTTTTTATGCAAGTCCAGAATTTCTAAGCTATTTGCATGAGAAATTAGTATCATTTATATTTTTAAAAACAAATCCATATGAATTTAATCTCCTCATCTATCAGCTCCTGTTTCCTTTGTCAAGAGGGTTTGGCAGGCAAACCAGAGGCAAATGGATTTACACATGACCTACTTTATGTGGTGAATTATATAAATAGTCTACTCCAAAATTTTGGAGAAGCCATTTAGAACACCTTGGAAGGCACGCATAAAGGAACACAAAGTCAATGGAGGAATGAAAGCATCTTTCACATGCTTGTAGGATGAAGGTAGCAATTGAGAAGAAACAAGTCAGAGGAGCCTGATGTCCAAGGCAGTTAGCCAGCCTGTGCCAAAAGCCCCATGACTGTGCGTGTGGCAGTCACACACCAGGGCACAGTGTCACCCTGCCGCTGGCAAAGCCTTTTGTTCAGTTTTGCACAACACAGCTCATCATAGTATCTGATCACAAAATGGATACTGCCTTGGAAGACGACAGCTATACGGGATTCATAAATAGTAACACATGCAACTGTGCAGGAGCTGGGCCTGGAATTATGTTGGCATTAAAGCCGGCGGGAATTCCAGCCGAGCTCCGCTCGCTAGCGGCTCAGCTGGGCACATCCGCTCCTTGGCTGCACACAAATGCCAATTGTAAGCTTCTTTTTTAGAAATGGTGAAAGCCTCCACCAACTGCAAAATGACTGGTGGCAGTTGTTTTTTTTTTTAATGCCAGGATAAAGCAAGGGAAACTCATGGAAAATAAGGCAGCGGTTCCTCAGGCCTATGACGATTCACAGAAGAAAAGAGCAAGATGGATCTTAGTGAGAACAGTGAAACTGCTTTGGCTTTTTAGGCCATCTCTGATATGCTAGCAAGGCAGAGAAAATCCTTTTTCCTCCAGGATTGCCCTTGAACAAAACCGGAGAAGACCTCCATAGTGTAATTAATTGACCTGAAAGGATCTTTATTCTCTGAGTTTCCTGAATAAGAGCACGCTTGTACGGAAATAACCTGCGGGGTCAAAGTGAGGGGAGAGGGTGGCCTTACCCTGACACAGAGCCCTAGCGGTCAGTTAACCCAGCGGCAGCGTGAGCCAGCGCCTCCGCCGTGAGCCCTCCCCAGCACACTGAGACCAGGGGAAAGCCTGTGCTCCTCAGCACAAGACATGTATCAGGAAAGCAGCAAAATGGACCGTGTTTAACCTTGTTTTAAGTCTCAAAACCAAGTCACAGCAGGAAAACTAGCTGAAACATTCATTCTTGACAGTCTTTGCGACTCATATGCCAATTTCATGAAATTATGCTCTACCCTAATTTAGCTGAGCGTAAGGAATTTTCTGCATGGCATAAATTATTTCACTTGTGCCCACTAACCTCTCTTCAGAGACATGTTTACAGCTCTAACTGTGCAGATTGTAACAGTCAGACCTAAGTATTGCACCGTTTACGCATTTCATTAGAGTTCTTAATTGCTTTGGTTTCCCTTACTATGAGATACCTAAATTACGAACTGTGGAACCTTGCTGGTTATGCATGGAAATCCACTGTATTAATATTCTTGGTTTTGCTAGATGTTAACTTACTTTGAAGAAGTACTGCTTCACGCAGCCCTTTCTTGACATTACTAGTGAAAGTGCAGGTGGGACTGTGAATGGGTAATTCAAATAGCCGAGAGCAGGAAGGGAAATCCACTGTCATGATTAGAAAAGGAGCAGTCCAATAGACAAGATCTTAATTAGGCACTTGGAAATCTTTCTTTGATATGTTATATTTTCATAAACTGAACAATTTTACAAGATTCAGCAACAAGATATGGTCTAAAAGAAAGTTTTTATTGAGTTCTAATTATTTATCGCTATTGTTGACATTAACTCCTTTTCCCTAACTTGTGATTTATCATTATATGGCAGGGATGACACCTACACATAGAATTTGTCTCTGGACAGCTATTTTCAAGCAAGTAGATTCTTACCGAAGCTATATGACAAACTAATGCTGGACTCCAGGCTAACATTGGTTTCAGGGTATTTTAAAATGCAAATGTAGTGTTTTGAAATTCGAACTCAGGGGCAATTTTGTGTCTTTGGGCCAGAAAGCTTGTTCGGTTGGTGCTTCCATAGAGTCTGCTTAGCTAAAAGACTGTCTTTCTTTGATTAGTCCTCAAGATTGGGGTTAATTAATGGGATTTAAATGAATGATTGGATCATACTTTAACATGCTAATGACAATGGTATTTTTAGTATGTTCACACCCATTCTATGTGATTGTGCTCTGATAATACTCAATTGTCTCCAGGTTTCTAAAGAAATGTCTTATCTGACATTTGGAAGTAAACTCAAATGTCAAGATTCTTAAAAAACTGCATTAGCAACTTAAGCGAGGTATAGTGAAACCCAGCTTGAAATCTAAACCTAACACTACAATTTCAAGTTATGCTACCAGCTGCATGCATCATGTCACTTTCCTTATTATTCCTGTCAATAGCCCAATGAGGCGGTTGCAAGGATGTTGTGTAGAAATGTCAGTGAGGGTGTTTTGGATGCTAGGATGTGTGCACTTCTTAACATTGACAAAGCACATAATTAACCTATTTTCTCTTTTAAATGTTTTTGGGAAAAAAAAAAAATATATATATATATATTTGCTCGTTAATGATCTTTCTTTTACCACTGAATAGCATTTCACCTGTCATAACACTTGAAGGATTAATGAAAATAATTATGTGTGAAGATTTACAGTGAATTGATGTACTGGTTTTAATCCCTTCAGGCTTTCACCTTTAATTTTCCTGTTATTTCTGCAAATGATCGCATTAAAACGATACAGACGTTGTTTTGCAGCTCTTTAATGTGATACACCTTGATGGATCAGAGCAAGCGGAACAACACGCTGCCTTCAACAAAGGCACACTAGGGGGACTAGCTCTCTGTGGTGGAAGAGAACTGTTGCTAGCAAACAACACAGCAGCCCCATCCCAGAAGGCTGCAATTAAATAATCTGTAAAATAATAAAGCAATAATCATAATAAAAGACTTTTTTATTAGGAGATACTTCTCGGCGGAGTGCAAAAGACGGAGAGCACTATCAGCAGACTCGCTCCGGAGAGGAGCGGCTCTGCCGTTTGCCTTTTCTGCTCTCAGAGACCAACTTTGTATGTGGGGAATTTTTTTCATAATAATTATTTTTTTTCCGTCAAGGCAGTTTGAAACTTGCTACGAGGCGTTTACTTCTGCTGAGGTGCTTTTAATGCACTTTTAAAAGTTTACTTTACTGAGGTGTTTTTTCATGCAGATTTTTTAGTTTTTGTTTGTTTGTTTGTTTCTCATCTCAAACGAAAGATTTTGCGGTGCGTTTCACCGAATTCACCAACACTTGGGCGCCGGCTTTAACATTTCTTCTCCACACAGCCGCTCGCCTCAGCCACCCGGCCGTGGCAGCCGGGACCCCCTCACCGCCCCGCCGCTCCCCACGCCCCAAACCGGCCCTAAAACCGGAGCGGCTGGGCTGGGGGCGGCGGGGCTGCGTTTTTCGGTGTGTTAGTGTGCCGGTTTATCGTTTTTTCCCCTTTTTTTTCCTCCCCTCAGCGAAGGGCCCGCGCCCCCCTCACGCCTACAGCTCCCAGGATCCCTCGGGGATGGCGGTCCCGCCTCTCCCCTGCCGGCCCTTGTTGTTGGGAATGGCGGGGGGGGGGTGCCGTGCCCGGCCCCCTAATGGCCGGCAGGGGGAGGACCCGGCCCCGCCGTGCGCTCGGGCCGCTCCCCTCGGAGGAGGAGGAGGAAGGGGAAGGGGCGAGCCCAGCCCAGCCCAGCCCGCGGAGCCGCTGAGGGAGGGGAGTGGAAGGAGAGGGGGAGCCCCCAGCGGGAGGATCCCGGGGGGCGGCGCCGGCTGAGGCGGGGCGGCGGCTGGATCCTGCCCCGGGACGGCGGAGCCCAAGTTGCGGCGGGGCGGCGGCCGCCCCTGTCTGCCTGCCTGCCGCTGCCGGGGCCAGCAGGAGGAGGAGGAGGAGGAGGAGGAAGGGGGGAGCCTCCCGCCTCAGCCCCGCTGCCCCTCCGCTTGTTGTGCGTGAGAGACAGACACACACACGCCGCTCCCCGTCCCTCCTCCCTCCCTCTCTCCTTCCCTCCCTCCCTCCCCTTCCCTCGCCCCGCACAGCCCCAGGAGGCCGGAGCGGGCGCGGCGCTGCCGCCGCGTCTCGGGGCTCCCTCGGCCCGGCCCGGAGGAGGAGGACGAGGAGGAGGACGAGGAGGACGAGGAGCGCCCCGGCGGAGGGGCGGGCGGCCCAGCCATGAGCGGCGGGGAGGTGGTCTGCTCGGGCTGGCTCCGAAAGTCGCCACCGGAGAAGAAGTTGAAGCGCTACGTGAGTGCCCTCGCCCTCCCCTCTCTTCTCTTCTCTTCGCCTCCCTTCCGTCCCTTCCTTCCCTTCGTTTCCCTTCCCTTCTATCCCCTTCCCCGCGTCCCCCCTCGCCCTGCCCGGCCTCCTTCGCCCCGTCCCTCCCGGCCGGGCCCGGCGCCCTTCGCCCGCTCCCGCAGCCCGCCGGGCTCCCCCCGTCCCTCTCTTTCCCTCCCCTCCCTTTCCCTTTTTTCTTCTTTTTGTTTTTCCCCAACTCCTTTCTGCTTTCCCCCTCGAAGCGCCGAGCGGTCAGCTCTGCCCTGCCGCGGCTTTATCGCCTTTCCCAGCAGAGTGGGGAGAGGGGCGGAGTTTTTCCGCCTTCCCCGGGGCTCCGGGCTCGGGATATTTCGGGTTTTTTGCCTCTAAACACTGCTGCCCCGGCCCCGGGCGGCCCCCCCAGGCGGGGATGCCCCGGGTGCGCTCCCCGCAGGGCCGGGGGAGCCTTTGCCCTTGGGACCGGAGCCCTGCAGGAGGAGGGAGCTGCGAGCCAAGCGCCTTTTCCTCGTGTTTCCCCCAGCTGCCCGCCGGTGCTCAGGAGGAAATATTTTAGCGGAGCCGAGCCGGAGCTCGCAGGAAAATGGAGCGTGTTTGCTGAGAGGGCAGATTTCGTGACAGGGCAGCGGCCAGGCGGCTGGTGCTGCTCGGGGCTGGCGGCGACGCTGCTGTCAAGTCACGTAGGAGGCAGGGGTGATGCCAGAAGTCAGCTCTGCTCAGCCCTTTCCCATTGGCACCGCCGCAGCCTCATGGTATCTGTGTAATTGGTACAAAATGTGTGTTTTTCTTAATTCTTTTTTCCTCTCTTTCCGTCTTTGTTTAGCCCGTTGGGTGGTATTTAAGTAGGAACGGCCCTCGCAGCTCGGCGTCGTTTGGAGAGGCAGCTCAGCCTTTGCTTGAGAGCTGAACCTCAACGCAACCCGGCTGCTGTCCGTCAGCTGGCGATTCGCAGCCGCTGCTTGGGAAGGAGCTGTTGTAGGCAACTTGTTAAATGGCAGGGGGTTGGTGAAATCGGCTCTTAAAGTTAGTTATTTAAAAAAAAAAAAAAAAAAAAAAAAAGAATAGCCCGTTCACCGGTTCCCAGTGACAAAAACCCTGTTCTCGCCAAGGGCACAGGATCAGACTTGCCGAGAATGACCTGATGGGTCACGGGAGGGCTGTGCTTCCCCGCTGAATCGGACACAGGCTGTATTTTTGGCTGAGCCTCTGTGTGTGTATTCAGAGCGTGCTGCTTCACCAGTGTGCAAGAAGTGGGAAAACTATTAATGTTTTTAAAGTTTGAGTTAATTTCCCACTCAAGCCCTAAATCGTGTACAGTTACACTGTCTGTTAGTGGAAGAAAGCGTAAGTGAGAGTTGGCTGCTCTAAATCAATGCCATAAATCAGTCCCTAACATGTTAGCTATTTTCCATATAACTTTCTGTTCAGCATATTTCTAGCTCTGTTTCTGTATCAGAATAGTATCAGAACCTTTGAGGGTAAAAGTAGCCGTAGTGTTGGTCAGGTGGATCCCTGTCCTAACAGAGTAGTTCCTTCATTTTCACTTAAAACAGGGATCTGCTTTTTGAGGAGGCAGAGTATCAGTGATAGTATGGTTGGCCTGTGTTGGCAGGGCTTCGTGTAACATCTGTGTGCACCCAAGGCCATAAGGTCAGAAGTTTAAATCTTGCATGCTGTTGCAGATGACTTTCTGCTTGTATTCTCCCATGTAAGAGAAAGGAGAGACTGTGTTTAAAGGAGGACTTGAAGTAAAATTCCTCTTGCTTGTCTGCGGTGCCTGATCAGTTGTAGGCTAAAGGGTCACGCTCGTTTTTAAAGGCATAAAAATGACCTTGACGTCGTGATCGCAATCTTTAAGCAAAGAGAAAGTTGACAAATAAATTGGAACTGAGTGCAGTGATTGAAGCATTGGCTTCTGCTCTCTGTAATTCTAAACTTCTGCTAGGGCACAGAAAAGCTATGTTTTTAAAGCCATATTTTATCCTGGTGATATTTCAAGAGACTGCACAAGGAGAAAAGATGGGAAAGTGATTTCAATAGGAAACTGCTTTTCTGCAACGCATACTTTTCACATATATATATGGAAAATTGTAACTTCACGCCCTATTAGATTTTGCATGCAAGTGTTGGGGCAAATCCAGGTTACCATCTGGGAAGGGAGATAAAAAGTCTGAAATTGCAGTTAAATATGGCTTCAGTTCTTAGGAAGGGTGAAAAGGAGCACTTTGAAGCTAGTGCATAGACATGTGTTTCACAGGGACTTCAATTTTTAGTTTGAAACAGTTGGACATGGTATTAAAGCTATCTTGCAATCATTTGGGGGCTAAAAAAAGAAAGTAAACTGGCCTACAGGTGGCAAAAACAGATTTACTTGGATATATGCCTTAATGCCATGTATATTTTCTCCCCCTCAAAGCAGTCATATTTTGATGTCATGTTCCTGTGTTTCAGGTGTGCAAGTAACTTTGCAATAACCATTTGCACCTGTTGTTCGTTCCCCGGAGCTGGTGTTCAGAACAGTTTCTTTGCTGGAATAGGTTTTCAGCAGGAGATTTTGGGGGGAGAATACTGTGGCTCCAAGATCAGGATGTGGATTTAGGAGACAAGTAGGGAAAGAGTATTGGGGCTAAATCCTGCACAGGTCTCTACAGCCTGTGCAATGCTTCCACGAGTAGCAGGAAAGGACTTGTGTCTGCATGGGGAAGCAGGACCGCTATATTTTATGGCTTCTGTTACCTTCTGCATTGTTTGCTATTGCAACTTCTGTTGCCTTCAATTTTGGGAACTTCTGTGCCCTTGTTTTAACCCGCTGTCACCAACTTGCACTTTTACTGCTCTTGTTCCCTTATTTTTAAAGACGTAATTGGAAATCCACTTTATCCCAATTTGTACTTCAAAAAGCACTTGCAAACCCTGGCTTCGTAGTTCTCTGCTACATTGCACATGCCAGTTAAAATAGCTTGTTCTTTGTGGTAGCAGTACAGAGAATTTTCTACTGTCACAGTGTTAAGAAGCAACCAGATATTTAAACACAGCTGTCCTTTGGTAAAGCAAGGAAGGAAGGAAAAACTTGAGTGAACGGGAGTAAGTCTTCTCAATTCTCTCCTAGGATGACTATGCTTTCATTTGGGTGGTGTCTGGGGCTCAGTAGGACAACCGAATATGCTTAAAACTAGGGTCTTAGTGTTGATGCTTGGTTTATACAATTGATTTGTAGTGTCTACTGCGGTAAAGAGCAGCTCGTGCCTTTTTGATTTTTAAATCTAAGTGTGGTGTAGCTGAAGCTAAGCTTTTTTTTTTTTTTTTTCATACCCATACTTAAGACAGTGTAGGTATGGAAGTAATAAAAGTGGAATATTTTACTGTGGTTTTGCTTGGCGTTTACTCTTTGGCACTAATCACATAGGTACCTTTTTGCTCTTGAGTAATACTTAAGCGTGCTAAGATATGTAATGGTGTTAAGAAATGTTTTATTCAGCAGAACAGTTGTAATCTGGTAGAAGCTGAAGTGCATGACAAAAGCTCATTTTCTGGAAGACACCTGTTTGTGTTAAAACCTTCTGTGATCTTGCATCAGCGTAGTGAGCAAATCTGAGAATCCAGTTGATTTACATGCATGAACACACATACACAAAAAACACAACAAGATGAGCTTGTTTCACATCGAGAGCTGTCCCTGTAAAGCTGGGTGGTCAAGTTAACTCAAGGTTGGTGAGTGTAATCAGGTAATGTTCTGTGACATCTTAGTATTCAGAACTTGATTATACTTGTGCCTCCTGCAGAAGTTGGTGAAGATCTTGCAGGAAGCAGTGCAGAAGTGTTAGTGCAGAAGCCTTACGTCTTGGACAGAAGTCGGTCCCTTCCCTTCTTCTGTGCACACTGCAGGAACCAGTATCTTGCCTTCTGATATTTATAAACATAAGTTAGTGAACCCTAAGCCACGTATTTGAAAGCACAAGTAAACATAATGCTTGTGTTGCTGATCGAAGGAAGCTGCGTTGTTTTATGTGCTGACCGAAGGTGCTAAAATGGACTTGGTTATAACTTTGGGGGTATACCTACATTGCAAGCTTGATCTTTGGCGTAAATCTCAGTTCTGCAGCACAGAACTCAATCTGCAAGTATTTATCCTGTGCAGATTTGTGAAGAAAGACAGTTTTCTTCCACTAGTTAGTCTGATTTTTTTTTATTTTTTTTTTAGGTAATATACCATACTGATATACACTGTGAATTTAAATGTTTCTTATTGTGGATGGTCAGACAGCTAGTACCTGAACTGTTTGAGCACTTAATTGTTGCTGGGGCAAGTAGGAAAATCAAGAGGAAAGCGCAATTTCTGTTACTTCAGTCTGAAGTGTGGGTGAACTGCTGGACGCAGGAAACAAGCCATATATTTCTGAAGATGTTTCTTGATGAGAACAGTTTTTCTTAATTCTGTTAAATAGTAACATTTATTTTGAGACCAGAAGATCTGAGAGATGATAAAATACTCGAATTCTGACTTAATGTTATTGAAGATCATTCTCAGTTGGATCTATAGCAGGCTGTGGATACCCTTTCATCGTGGTTCTTTCTTGGTAGATGTGTTAATAAGATTTGGTGCAGCTAATCACAAGGGATTACAATTCAATGAAGACTAACTGGGAGCAGGGGGAGGAAGTGGCAAAGCCAATTATTGTCTCCAGCTTTCTGTGATGCTGCACAACATCTGCTATTCCACGTAAGCACAAAATCTTGTGGTGCTGAACATTGAGTTTATGCAACATATATATTAAAGTTGAAGGAAATCATGAAATACCATAAACTTAGCTTTCAGTTTTCTGCAGATGACCTTGTTTTGCCTGTCTTTCAGTCAATTGTAAGCCAGAATGCTAGAGAAAGCAGCTATCTTAAATAAATGTGAATTGGATATCTTGAGAAAAGGAATGTTTTTATTGGACAGTTTAGTTCTAAAAAGTCTAGGCCTTGACTGTCAAAAAGAGCATATATTTTGGAGGCCGCTGGAGTGCTTTATTACTCCCCAGTGTGTGCATAGCAGTGGTGTTATTTTTGGTTGATGAGGACACCTTTCAGATGGGATATAATCCCTCCATTTTCCTTCTGTTTTGGTATTGAACAGCCTGCTATTTAGAAAGGGGAGAGTGCTAGTCAGAAAACTGTTTCCAGTGTCCTTTTTTCCTCTGAAAATTTTAAAATCTTGGAATGATGGCTTAGAAATTCTGGGGTGTGTAGTGTTTTTTGTTTTTTTTTTTTTTAAACTTTGCTAGCCTTTTTTGACATGGCTTTTGGATCATACAGCTAGAATCCAATTTAATCTCATGCAAACGTTTAAAACATATTTATTTCTCATTAAATTTGGCTCCTGGCTTTGACGGAAGTCTCACTTAAAAAGTGAAAGGAGCATCAGTGATTCAAGATGTAGCAGTCTTAATTAAGAGTAATTCCATGTATTGTAGATAGCTTTGGTTTGGGTATTTCATGTGTTTTTAGTTTTGCTATCTTTTTTTCTAGTCTAAAAATGGACTTGACCAAACTATATTAGGTAAAATGTTTTCTTAAATCAAGAAGGCGAGTACAACTGATGGGATGCAAGTTTCGTTTTTACACAGAGCAAATCAAATCAAGATATTATTTTATATTACCTTATAGTTTCATCCCCAAATCTGTTTTCTCCTTATTTTCATCCAAACCTCTTCTGTAGCATTGCAGTGACAGTGTCTTGGGACTTTTCTTAAACTGACCTTAAAATTTTCCATGCTTCAATGACTAAACATTTTATTGCCAATAGAAGCAATTTAATCTGTTGCAATTTAATTGCAGTATTTCATTAGGAGGGACAGACCTTGTGTCATGCAAATTACTTGTGCAAGGCAGGCAGAAAGATCAGACAGAAAAGGATAATCTTGTCAAGGCAGGTATGTTGTGTACAGGTGAACATTGTTAGTCCAATACAATTTGCTGCTGTTCTAGGGGCTCTAATGTGAATTAAGATCCTTATATGTACAAACAAGTATTTCTAAGGCAGTACTACATTTTTCTTTTTGGGGGGATGGGGGAAGAACAAATTCTGCTATCTCCAGATCAAAAGGAAAGTGCTGTGTGTTTGTAATTCCTGCTTTACCAATTCTTGAATAGGCTATTGCAGTTCTTTTTTATAGATTTCTGGCTTGTTTACTTTAGAAAGTGTTTGTAGTTGTACAAATAGTATTAGCTTTATGCTGGTTGTAGTTTTTCAAAACCGGCTTCTAATAAAATTACGTAGTCTGTTTTTTCTGCTTGTATTTGGTCTTGCTTCCAGCTGTTAACAAAAGTTTTGTTTCTCATGATTAACTTCTGAAGCTTTTTGGAACATTCTGCACACTTTCAGTTGTAGAAAATAATCTCACTTTATAGTGTTTGCCTTCTTAGTGGTGTACATGAGGGAGGTGTTCATAAGCGAACTTTAACTGAGATGAAAGAGACTGAATTAACTGCTGAACTCTCTAACCATCTTTTTTATTATTATTTTTTTAACCAAAGCCTCATATAGGAAGGACTGTATTTAATTGCATTACTTTGCACCAAAATTACAACTTCAGGATCAAAATACCTGAGGCTATGGTGACGTACTTTCCTTCCTTTTTGCAGGTAAATGGCAGCAATTTTGGATAAATGACAACGTGATAGTTGTCTGTCTTGGAGCTGGTGGTATTACAACATGTAATTAAGAATCAGGCATTTGTGTCCGTATGGCTTGTGTATTATTAAATATAATATCTGTTCATAATAATACAAGTAATTCCGTGTAAAAACATATCTTGAAGAAGTGCCGCTTCTAGAAGAACGTGCCAAGATAGCATAGTAGTCTGTCACTTCTGGACAAAGCTGAGTTTAGGCCCCACGTCAAGAACTGAATTAAGTGAGAAGGTTTTGCTGTTCATACAGCAATTCATTGGCAGAGTGACTTGAGAAAAAAAAAGATGCATTTTCAGGAGCTACGTTCTTTGAGAATTTGGGGCAAGCCTCAAGCTTTGCCTTCTCTGCTTTTTCTGAAACAGGTAACTTTGGTTTTCTGGCAAACCCTGGTAAACTTGGATTAGGGGTTCTGGTGTTTGCAGATGGGGCCCTGTGGTTTTACCCCGTGGCTCTGCAGGTAGAGATGGGAGGGAATGGCAGTAGGACATGTGGATGACCTTGCCTAGCAGGAGGAAAGCAACCTCATGTCTTTGCCTGTTTTCCACACTAGAGTTTCCCAGCAAGCTAGCTGGTCACATGTTGGTTGTCCTGCTCTTTTATAAGTGAAAACAACAACAGATAAACCCTTCGTGGCAGTGGAGATAGTGGCTGTCACAAACTGAATCTGCTTCTCCACCCATTTTCCAGCACAGCCAGCCTTGGGGCAGGGTGATGGCAGATCTGCTGCCTGCCTTCCTTGAGGGTAAGTCTGTCTCCACCCCAAAAGGAATGCGATGGGTTTCAGAGGTGCAGGCAAGCACGTTCCTCTCCTCTGGGGTTACAGCTACTCCCAGGCTCTTCGGTATTTTTGCCTCAGAAGAAAAGCAAAAAGAAAAACAACACAAAAATAGACAGACTTCAGTTTATTTTTCTGTGTTGTCTGGGGCTTGGGATTTAAAAGCAAAATAAACCTGTAGGTGTTTATTGCTGACAGTAGGAGTTCATGGGATTAGTCTTGGGGTATGGAATAAGAATACAGGAAGCTATTCAAACACAGTTAATACCCCTGCCTTCAAATAGACTTTTGATATGACCAACACAAAAGAATTACGTTGCACTTGGAAGAGTTACTGTAAGTGAAGATATGTACATAGTATCAAATGAAAAACAGGTTTTGAATTTTAAGACTTAAAGTAGAATGATAGCCGTTCATAAAAAAAAAAAATATCTGGGAATAGTGTCAGTTTGTCGTCATCTCTTTGTATAGAGAACTGCACTGAGTCACGTAATGTGCTAGACAAATGTTCCCCTTCACACTTAATGCATGTTTCTTTTACTATTTTCTGACGCTTGTGTTTCCATGTAGGTTCTTAAACAGCATCAGATGTAGTAAAGAAGCTGGGCTTGATTTTTTTGGGGGGGATGGTGCAGAAGAGGATTGACGTGTCTGATGGATTGCTTGTTGGAACAGCTAGATCTGGAGTGTATGAGCCATAGTTAATCAAGTCCAAGGCCATATGCAGAATTTGACAGTTATAATTAAAAAAACAAAGCATATAAATCATTAGAAATGTAGTGAAATACAGACAGTAAGTCTGCGCTTTCCCAGCAAGCACTAAGAAAAAAAAAGAATGTTAGGTAAAATTGTTGGGATCATTTATCTGATGCTTGTAGTGGATATGGTACAGATTGGTGTTGTGTACTTGTCAAGAAACAGCTAAGAGAGAATATCAGAGTCATCATGTGTGGACTTAAGGAAATGAATGGGCAATTTGTCTTTCCATGGTTCAATTAAAAAATAATAATAAGGAGGGAGTAAGAATGAAGAGGAGAGGGTACTTGCTGCAGTTTGAGTCTGAAGAGGCTTGCCCTACCTGGAACAGATTAGGCAGCGGAGCACCCTGCCACACGGAAGTGTCAGAGGTAGGCTAGGGGTGGGATCCAGTCTGGCAATTCAGCTTTCCTAGAAAGTAGTGATCTGTATGAACTTGATTTGAGATTTAAGCCACAAACTAATAGAACTTTATCCCCTTTGATTATTTCACTTGTTACATAACTCCATGGGGTTTTCATGGATTTTTTTTTCTTCTCTCTGTGGTGCTATGTTTCTTTCAATTATATGTTTTACTGAGTGATGTTCTCAGGGTGGCATTAGAGAAACTTTTTTTTTTTTTTTTTTTTTTTTACAAAATCCTGTTCTGTTGCTACAGGAGATAACTTTTTTTAAAAAAAAAAAAAAAAAGTGCAAGGGTAAGTATGAAGTGCAACAGTATCTTCTGGTTCTTGCATGTGCTATTGTCATCTCAGGTATGGTATGCAATTATTACTGCGAGTTTGCATCATGCTGTGCTTTTTGCAGTCTAATGACTTGTTTCTTATCTAGTGAGAAAACATCCTGAAAGCTCAATGCTGAGGTTATGTCATGTTCTGGGTTGTGACCTAAAAGTTGCCTGTGTGCACAATTCAAGTTGAGATGCATAAATTTGTCAGCACGGTGAAAAGTAACTTAAGCTGCTGTTCGCTATTAGAGGTCCA
Source organism: Netta rufina (assembly GCF_964035555.1). Taxonomy (NCBI): domain Eukaryota; kingdom Metazoa; phylum Chordata; class Aves; order Anseriformes; family Anatidae; genus Netta; species Netta rufina. The sequence goes on along the minus strand of NC_140127.1, from coordinate 36,007,307 downwards.
TCAGCAGACAAGATGCTTACACAGACTCCAGAGTTAGTTCTTCATAAGTTGTCACCTGTCTTCTCCTTGCTGGGGTTTTGGGAAGGGAAACTTTTTGAGGGGTGGGTGGGAGGGGAAGAGAGATAAAGTGAAGAGTAGCATTTAAATGAGTCATTAGTGTAAATTGGGAAACATAGCCTTGGTTTCATCCCAGAGTAATTTTGTCCCAGGACAAGTAACTGCAGAGTTTTCTGCTGTGGTGTGTACTTTAATGCTAAGTTAATTGCCTTTTCACACTCCTTTGCATTTTTCCTTGACCTGACATCTCTGTGAATCTCTACTGCTCTGAGATGAAATAATAATAATAATAAAAAAAAAAAGACATGAATTTATTGTCTGATTTATAAAGAATGGCAGGGATGTCTTTACTGATTATATAAACGAGGCACCAACATCATTACCTAAACTTGTCAGTGTTCATTGGTGGCATTTTCTTGTCGTACAGCCATAGCCGACTGATTCAAATCTTCCAGTTCACTGTTTGGGCCTTGGAATGGGCACATCTTTAAATTGCAGTAATAGTCCGCATAATTACACCTTTTTGCTGGGCATGTGCTGTTGGGAGCTGATCTAAAACTCCGTGGAGAGGAGGTGCAAAGTCATTAGCAACACTGGTGAGATGCCTGACAGCTTCCAAGGACTGCTGGTGTGGCAGAAGCGTTCCCAGTGGGGGTGCTTCTGCGCTCTGCTTACGGGAAGAGGTTTTCCTGTCAGCCTCTGTTACCGGTGTCCAGCAAAGCCAAAGCATGTTCCTGCCTCCTTAGGTGGCTGGGATGTGAGCCTTCTTTCTGGCCACCTTTTTCCCGTGTCCAGTTTTTTCCGGTGCTCCCTTCTTCTCAACTTGTTGCTTCCCATTGCGGGCAGCGTGGTACGGGCTGGGAAGGTGGCAGAGGCCTTTCTGGTGACCTCCTTCATGGTTGTTTCTGTTATTTCAGGATGCCCAGTGACAGCAAAACCAAGCCGAGTGTCACGGCTGCTGCTCACACTTGTGATGTGGTTGATATAGAGGGAAGAAAATGTTCACTTGGGAGTGGTTCGAATCCTTTGCTGCTGGTGGCTGTTGTTCAGAGGGAGGGCGGGATGGAGCCTTCCCCTCTGAAATGTAACTGCTTAAAAGAACTAGGGAACAGGCAAGACTGTGATCAATCCTTCCCAGCTGGGCGACCGAGCCGGACAGATGTTTCTTACTCAGTGCTAAGGAGGAAAGTCCCTGGCCGGCAGCTCGAGGGTAAGGGTTGAAAGGTGAAGAAATCCTGCGGGGGGCCTCCTGCTGCGATGATGGCTTCAGCCCTGCACAAGTGAGAGAAGATCCAAAACTTGTCTCTCGTGTCCTTTCCTTCTCCTTCCCCTTGTTGCAACTATTTTCTGTTTATTTTCCTACTTGTAAATTGCATAATTTAGTCCTTCCTGTCACTTCCTAATGTCTGAATCATAGGTAGCTCTTCCTGCCTGCAGTAAACAAACATTTTACTCCTGGCGCTTCTCCAGAAGTTGAAATTGTATTTATGGAGGTGGGGGGGTCCCCCTGGCAATGTGCTTGGGAAGCTACATGTAATTCACTTGTGTACAGATGGGAAAACAAAGACATCAGCTGGCTGCAGAGGGGTGAAGTAAGCAGCTTATCCAGTCTTTAAACTGATGTAGCTGTTCAGCTGATCAGGACAAGCAGGTGAATGGTAGCACATGATAACAGGGTATAAACAGTGGGTTACAAGCTTCTGAAGTTGGAAATGTTATCAGCTAGGGAGAACTGCATCAAGTCTTCCTGTCGCTGCTGTTACATCTTTATCCAGTCGCAGACCTTGCGTGTAGGTACAGTGCTGAGATGCAGGGGGTCTGTCATTTAACCAGTGACTTTTGAGCAGCGCTGTCTGGTCTGACAGCAGGGCTTTGCTCACTTTTTTTTTTTTTTTTCCTATTTTAGCACAGGACAAGAAGATAATACAGGGCACTTGGGGATACAAGGTCTGCCTCCATTAGCCTGCTGGACTTCTTAGGCCATATCTGCAAAAGCTGCAAAACAGATGTCAACCTGGCTTTTCCTGTTACTCCTATTATTTTTAAGCTGTGAAGAGCCTTCATTTTATTTTAATTTTTAGATTGACTGAGTCCACAATGAAGCATAGAAGCTAAAACTAACCCATGGAGGCCTCCTACCTCCTTCTCTCTTGCTCTCTCCTTCTCACTCCCTGTTGGTCTGTCTTGAATCTTGGTAGACCAGCCTTGTGGCTGGCACAGCTCCCTACATTGCAGCTACATGTGGAACTGTTAAATGAGTTTAAAATGGTAAACAGAGACAACAGAGGAAAGATGCAGTTCTTGTTATGGCAACTTGGCATTTGTACCTTCCCATCAGTCTCTGCATCCTCACTTCCCTGATTGCTCCTGCTAAAATGAGAAGGTGTGAATAAGTCAGATTTATTAAGGACAGACTAGATGAGGTAAGAGCACTCTGTGTGTCACACTGATGTCCTAATTGTTTTCTTGAAAAAGAGATTCTCTTCTTTTTAAATGTTACAACCTACTTTGATTTTAACTGCTCTTCATATAGCATGGGAAGCAGATGATTTAAAAAATAAAGATACAAACGGCGGACTGTGCCAATCAAAGCAATAGAATATTACTCCAGCTAAGTTTTATACCAATTTCAGAAAAAAATGGTTGAAGCAAAACCAAAAACCAGCACCTACCCTCACCCTACACCTAAAAAACCCCACTGCTGTTACATGCCATCGGAAAAACTCATGTTCCAGCTTCTCCTGGCCGAGATTACATAAGCACAGGAGTAGGTTTTTCACGGGCCATTTGTTCCCTTCCAGTCAGCAAAAGAAAGGATGGATTTCCTCACAAAGAGAAATTTTGGAACTATTAGCTCATCTTGGAAGTTGTGAATGAGTTACTCTTTCTGTCATCATCTTCTATTTGCACTATTTCCCTACGTGTAATGAAGGAATCTAGATTTCTTTCCACAATGCTGGGAGGAGTTCTTGATTCCCATGGTTGGGCTTGAATTGAATTTTCTGTATTTGGAGCGTAAAAATAATTTTGTGGATGCTGTTTGGGTAATGAATAATGGTTGAGATTGGTAATGAATAATGGTAACTGAGAAGAATGCAAGTGTGATAGAAGACAGTATGCTGTTTATAACACTGCTCTAGTATGATGGCAAGCTAGTTCTTAAAAACACTCTACCATGGGGGAAATAAATTCTGAAACAACCATATTTAAGGTGTTTTCATTACTGTCCTTTTGCTACCTGCATTTTGCAGTTTTTGGAACTTAATAGTACAAATTGAAGTAAATGCCATGTTAAATAATGTAGGAAATACTTGTGTGTCCTTTGTACGCTGCATGGTGGACGTTTTGCTGAATCAGAAGCAAAAATGCAAGGGCTGGGTCCTGTAATTATAGTATTACAGGACCTGTCTACTATTGCCTTTTAATTTATGTTTGCAATATGAAGTTTTTCTGGTTAGAATAAAGATAACACTGAACAAAGAATAATGAATCCCAGTTTTTCTACCTTTTGCATTACTTTAAGTTGTCTTGTAGTGTTCCATGGTGATATTTTGTCAGTTCTAGTTGATAAATTATCGCATTGGTTTGTGAATCTTTTAATTTGAACTTGAAGCTTTAAAATTATGATCTTGCAATAAATTGCAATGATTGTTACTGGCACTGCTCATTTAAGAAGATGACAGTCATGCCTTCTCAAAGGGTGTTGGGTGTTTTTCTTGAAGAAGGCGTAAGTAATATTGAAGTCAAATCTGTTGGAGGGTTTTATGATTTTTTATTTTTTTTTTTTAGCGAATAGTTAAAGCAGTGCTTCTATGAGCTGCTTGTGAAATTGCAGTAAGTCTCAATTTAGAATGCAAATATTTCTCTAGGTAATTGAACTATATAGCCTTTAGTTGCTATAAAACACCTTTATAGCATTAAGAAAAAAAATCATGCTAAGTTCTATACCAAAACTTGTAACTCTGAGAGCGGGCGTAAGCCAAGAAAATGGTTGGGACTGTAGTAGAAACATACTTTCCCACGAAATAAAATCCAAGGATGTAGCCACCATAATTGTGCAATGAATTATCATAAATGTGATGTCATAGTCTCTGCAACCTACTGAAGGGGTAGTCTGATTTTGAAATCAACCAAGTAGTGAATAACAAGTTTCTGAATTGGCCCAGACAACAGCAGACATGTCTGCATCGTTTGGGGAAAGCAGTCATCTCCGTAGAGAATTAAACTATTTCAAAATAGAATTTGTTGACTTAATGTGTTAATCTTGGCTTTCCATGAAGAAGTGCAGCATCCCGTACATATTAATTATTTTTAACAGATCACTAAACTACTACTGGCTTTGTAGGTAAAAGACTGATTGAAAGAAGGTTCATTGAGGCCATTAGGTGTTTAAATCCTACTGGACAGTAATTACAGTTTAGAGGAACTACAACTTCTTACTCTCCCTTGTGGAGAAGGGTCCCAGATACAGAGGTGTAATTGCAGGATTGTAGCTTTGGATTTACAGGGATAAATCCACAGGTTTGCCCAAGGGTGTATTTTGAGGATCAGGCAGAACCAACAACCTTTAAGGTATGAATAGTACAATTTAGAAACTTTATGATAATTATTGTATGTGATAAGAAAAATACATTGCTTGAACACCAGCTCTGTTAGGCATACATTATCTTACTGTAAAACAACCAAGTGAACGAGTCCTTTGTTTGTCACACTTTTGGATTAAAAATTAAGTATTGATCATTAAATTATTAGAACAAGTTGAACTTAATTTAAGTGTAGTAAATACTTGTCTCATTGTCCAAATGAGTATATATTCTAAATATAACAAAGCACAGTATACATTTTTAATCTTTTACTATAACTTCTTGGTGTGGTTATATAATAACTAAAACAAACAATTTATAAACTAGTGATGTGCCCACGAAAGATCTCTTCACTTTCTTAGCAGAAAAATCTTTACACCCATCCCTGTGTCCTTCAGGCAGAAACCTGGGTAAATAAACAGGCCTTACAGTATGCCCAGAGGGTTATCGGTAAGGGGGAGGCGGGAGCAAAATCGAGAGCCAAGAGCCTTCCCAGAAAACTATCTGCTGGTATGTTCCATGTTTGGGAAACCTTGGCTTCCGCATGGTTCAGTCTTTCCTCATGACTCTTACAGATGCATACAGGTGACCTTTTCCAAGCTAGTTTCTCATGTCAGCGGTTCGTTTGTTCTTCTTATGTGTTTTTTCCTTCCATCTTTATTCACTTTAGAAATAGTCAAAACTTTCTTGTTTGAGCTCTTACATATAGCCTTGTTATGCTATAGCCTGCTATTCTGGTAACCTGATTAGTGTTTCCACTAAAGGATAGTAGGTTTTGCTTCTTTTTTGATTTTGGTCTCACTTTCTCTTGGGGAAGTGCAACTTCTGTATTACTGCGTATCTCTTTGTTGGTATCGACCTGTCCCTGGATGAGTACCCATGCTCATTTTACTTATGTTTTACATCAATGGCACTTTCTTCATTCCCACTGTTCCTAAATCTTGCCTCTTCTCTGAATTGTTTTCTGTATGTTGCTATCATACTCCATTTGTTAGTGCAACATTAATATGTTCTGTTTTCTTGTAAGAAGTTTTTGCAGTTCACATTCTCCATTACTTTAAATTATACCCATGTTTTCCTAACAAGCAAGTCTCTTGCACACGAGTTGGCCATTCCAGGAATATGTAGATGACATGGCCTGCACTTGTCATTGGATTAGGCATGTAGACTTTTTCCAGACAATACAAACTACAGTTGCTGTCATTTTTTGTCAGCCCTGCTAATCAAATTGTACATTTCTAAATGCAACAACTAATTTTGTCATAAATGCATGAAATCCAGATGATGTGAAGGTGGTATCCAAAGCCTTTTGTAACTACAGTGTGTCCTTATAGAGACTTGTATAATTTTTTTTACTTGTTTGCTCCAGCAGATTTATTTATTTAACTCCATGTTAAGTTAAGCATTTCACCCCTAAGTCCTCTCTAGATTATTAGAACTTGAGTTTTCTCATTCAGTTCTGACTTAAGGCTGACCTATGATGCGTACAGATGAACTGCAGGTTATATTTAACACATACATGAAATACTCCTGCCTAGAAGGGTAAGGTTCAGTTTTGGACAACAAGAACGGTTGTTACTCTGGGTGTGTTATTTAGCACGTTATTTGTCATGTTTAAAAATGACAATAAATGTATTACAACTTTTTCACAAATATGCTAAATGGCCACAAATCCCTTGAAGAGCAGCTGACTTAAGCAACCACGTCCCCATTTTCCTTCTGTCTCCCATCCTTCTGAGATAGTATGCTAATGAGGGAAGGAGCTTGTGGACTAGGCTGTGAGGAGAGTTTACACTGAAAATGGTCTCGTCTCTCTGCTTGGAAAGCATGTTGAAGGCTTTAAAAGAAATGATTCTTATTTAGTAATAATATGGGTAGAGTGAGAAATCCCTCTGTAGCTAGGGCTTTGACTGTGTAGAGATCCATAAGGCTGAAACAGATTGAATTAGTGCATAGGAACAATTGACTGAATACCAAGTGGAGAGCATGGGAATTATCTGCGCTCTGTTAGGAGTGCTGCCAAGATAAGCTGCTGTCTTCTGTATCAGCTGCAAAGTTTCTTCGTGGTCATCCCTCAGTAAAGCCCCAAATAGTGCACGTGGTTTGAATTCCATTGAGATATGAAAGCAAACACAAATATGAAAGCCGACTCCTGAAAGAATGAAACATTTTTTAATTTTTAAGCCAAATTTTCTTTCACTTGATGATCTCACTGTTCTAATAAAAAAAAAAAAAAAAGTGAAGCCAGCAGAGTCCCTCATCTGAAGGGGCTGAAAAGCTTCTTCTCAGTCTTCAAATACTTCCTTCAGTGTCCGCGCTGCCTCTCCCGGGCTGAGCCTCTGTCAGGTACGCGTCTCCCGGCCTGTGGCGGGCCAGGCCCAGACAGGCTGTGTGGGGCTGGGGGCTGTGCTTACAGCACTGATCGGACTTTGGGGGCTACTTGGTGTTTTCACAGATCTTAAAAACGCTCTGTAAGTCAGTTATTGGAAAACTGAACTGATTGCTCAGCCAAGAAGTGGATCTCTGTATCCCAGATACTGCAGCGCGTCCAAGCCCCTCGCTCTGGGAGAGGAAGCAGTTGTGGAGCTACCTCAGGGCTGTGCGTGTACCGAGGGAGGTCAAGGCACCAGAGGTGGCTGCTGCTAGCGTTAAAACTAACCAGCCTGTGCATTTTGGTTTTGCCATGACCAGTGGTAGATGCCTGGGGGGAAATAGATAGAGCTGTCTGCATGTAGACGTAAAAGTCACCTGGAAGTGATCCAGAAATATTGCTTACTCTCGCAGTTGTTCTCTTGCACCTCTCTGTGCAAGAGATTCCTGGAGCGGAGGGATGGAGATGATGACTTGTTATTTTCTGATCTTGCTAACCTGCAGTGTTCTTAATGGGAATAACTGGAAATGAAGAGGCTACTCAGGTGTAATGAGGTTTAACTAATGTAACCAATGTTTCAACTTGTTCTACTGCATGTTTGCTCTAAGGCTTGTTTACGTATTGTATAAGCCAAACTCGCCTGTCTCGTTGGGTGAGTGTGGTTAAAAGTCTGCAGAGCTAAGTGAACTGCTGTAATATCTTACATAGCATTAACAAAATATGCCCCTGTGGTATGACACATGGCATATGAAATTTAAGTGCTTTTGAGACACGCCTCATAATGGTGATAGGCTTTTTTTTTTTTTTTCAGATGGTGGGAAATTAAGCTTGCTCAAAATGTATTGTAACTATCTTTAGCTAATCAAAGAAAAAAAAATCAAAGGCAGAGGGGCAGGGATCAGAGGCCCAAAGGAAGGTAAATGGAAACTGAAAACTCTCACCACTGGTCCTTGGGCTTGTTATGAAATGAATTAGAAATGTTTGCATTGACGGACAGTTTGTATCCTGTGAGGTGATTTTTTTTTTTTTTTTTTTTTCTCCCCCAACTTCCCAAGTACACTGCCTTCTTGGGCTTCGGGTGAGCTTTTTGGAGTTCATCATGTGAATATTTTTGGTATATTATATATTATCACTTCTTTGGCCAACTTCTTTCACTGAGATCTAGTGTAAGAAGAATGTACTAGTCACTCAGATAACACTTTCAATACCAAGGGAAACTGTACCACTCCACGTTTTTTCCTCTAGTCCTAAACTTAATGAGTTAATACGAAGCTAAATTTAGTAAAGAATTTTTCAAGTAAGCTGCTTATTCAGAACTACTGTAACTTGATCAGTATTTTGCTAAATACTTTTTGCTAATATGAAGTAAGTCTGGTTTTGAACCAAGTTCTGTAGTTAATCTTTTTTGCCAGTTTTGCTCATGAGAGCTGCTTCAGCTGTAGGATATGGTTTGTTGTAAAAGCCTTTTGTGCTTAGAATTGCTTTTTGTGGTCCCTTGTTAATGCTAGCATGTAACATCTGCATTCCTGTAAGAACCTGAAGAGTCTCCAACTTTCCAGGGTCCTATCAGAAGTGCTATCTAATGGAAATATTTCCTTATAACACATTGACATAAGGAACTTTCATAGAAATGTTTATTTTGAGAAAAATAAAAAATATTTAATTTTAATGTCACAGGAAAAGTATTTTAACAAGAAAACAGATAAATTCTTCAGAAGTCTAAAAATAAAGCTACAGTGAAGCAAAAGACTTCCACATTATTTTTTCCTTTATACATTCCCTGCTCTACTAAAAAGTTGGAAGGAAACGCAGCTCTGTAATCTCAGGGTTTCCTGGTTTTTGTCTTCTGATGGTCTTCCTAATATGTGTGGCATGGTTTGCTTAGTACTGACGGTCTAAAGTTTTCTAGGGTAATGTAGATAGTAGGCATGTACTCATGTAAAGATGTGTTGTGGTTTGTATCTCAGTTCTTCAGTGTAGTTCTCTGACCTTAATCTGTGTTACTGGAAAGAGGCTTGTGCAAAACGCTGGCTCCTAAGGCCATACAGGTGATTTTCATCTAGAAACAGTGGCTACAAGGGAATATGCTGCCTTGTGTGAAGCTTCCCAGTAGTTTTTTCATTATATCCATTTTCGGTCCGAGTGTTTTGAGTGTCAGGCAAGAAACTGCAGTCGCCAGACTGCACTGGCATGAGCGCACTGAGTTGCGTAGTGATGAGGGTCTGGCTTTTCCCCTGGGATCCCGATGTGAAAGTGAAGCCAATGAGGGTTTAGAAGCACTGCAAAGATGCTAGACATAGCAGTTCTTCATTGTGCTGTGAAATTTCTTTATGGCTTAAAAATTTCTGCATGGTAGGGCAAGTTCCAGGTGGTAGATCAGTCTTGAAATTAAGGAGGTTGTAACTGGTCAACTTTTCTCTGGAATAGAACAGATCTGTTTATCCAGCAAATGAGAGGTGGTATAAGAACGCCTTGCTCTTCTTACTGCCTTAAATTGAGAAGAAGGAGAGAGGAATCCAACAGTGTGAGCTGAGTGCACCATGGGTGAGTGGATGGCCTTGTGTATTTACATTTGACTTATTATAGTGTAGTCATTCTTCTTCGTCTTCTAAAATTAGCAGAGCACAGCATAATTATAATACTTTCATGCTTCAGGATAACCTTTGCATTTCATTAGTTCATTGGTTCTTATTTATGCTACGTCAGTTCAGGAAGAAAAATGCTAAACTGGAAGAACTTGTTTTGAAAGTTCAGTACAAGTGTGTGCTTTCTTCATCTCTAATTTTGTATCTCCCACCTCTTCTCTGAATGTGAAAGTCTGTTTGCCTTGTCCTTTATAGTAAATGGGAGACTTCACTGTGAAGCAGCATCAAAGCAGTTTATTTGCCTTCAAATACATGTATGTATTTGATTAGAAGTTGAGTTGACACCCCTTAAATCCTCCTTTCTTCCTCCTCCCCCACGCAAATATTTTTAGGACAAGATTTACTGGTAAAAATAGTAACAGGTTTGAGGCGTCTTGCTTTTTCTTAGCTCTGCTTTCCGTTCTGCACTCAGGCTTGTGCATCTCAGCGAGGTGCGGTGGTGTTTGGACCCTGCCAGCTGATGTTGGGTCAGCAGCACGGTGCTGTGCTGCGAGTAGCTGCTGGCTAACAGGCAGCTCGTCTCACACACGTCGGTGCAGGTTTTTCCCATAAGAAGTTGTGGCTTTCGGTGACTGTGCAGTACAGGGGTTTCTAACTATTTTGGGAGCTTTTCTGGAGGGACAAGTAGGCAATCTGGGGGCAGGTTCTTTTCCTCTCTGGTAGCCCTATCCAGTGTGGGACTGGTGGCTGCTCCCTCCCCTTGGCCATGGGCTCTGTGGGGCCACATCTTACCCTGGATATCATCACCTGAACATTTGGCCTCACTGTCACTGTGTGTAGCAGTGTGTGGCCAGCTGTCCGGGCCCACCCGGGTGTCCCTGCTTGGTGCTGGCATGATTTGCTTGCACGCCTGGCTGGGTCTCACCTGCAGCAGGCTTGTGCTTTGCTGCTTGGGAACTGCGGGCGTGGAAGATGCCCGTGTTCCTATGGGAAGGGAGGCTTTGGTGTTTATCTGCCTGGAACACCACTTGAAAGGTAGCCGGCGAGGAATGTGCACCCTTTAAAGATCACAGTCTTGTAGTATTTTATGGATACTTTGAAAGGCAAAAGAGTGTTTGACAGGGTTAGCGGGCAAATAAATGTATGTGGCCCTGGGGCTCTTCACCCTGTTGTGCTAACATAGCTTTCAGACAAAACCAGAAGGATGAGCTAGTCATATTCTCTTCCTTCTGTGACTTGTTGCAGAGACTGGAGTGAAAAATGAAACATTTGCGCTTCAGACCGCTCTCAAGTGTACGACGCGTACTTCATCTTAGTGTCTTTCCTTGCCGTTGATGTTAATGGAAATAACCTTTTTCGCCACCCATTTTTCTTGTTCACAGTCTTTTATGTGACCTTGCAGTGAAGTCATAAAAGCTTGAATCTTTGCTATCGCAATCCTTGCCATAGCAACATGCGTCATAGCCGTATAATTATTTATTTAATGGGTTTAATTATGAAAACTGGAAAAGGCACTTATGAAAACTGGATCAGGTAGGAAAAAAAAGTAGTACTTTTTTAAAAGGAAAAAATACTTTCCAGATAACTTGAGAAAGGAATAAGTTAAGTTCTGGAGTGTTTGTTTTAAACTTTATTCCCTTGCCTACCTTTTCCTCCTTTTTCATTGTTTTTTTTTTTGTCTGCTGTGCAAGAACTATGCAGCTGCTTCAGTGACATTTTTCCCCTTTGCCGACCTATAAATACACTTCCTTTGTCATGTTGTTTCCTAAGAGCTTGGCTTCTAGATAGCTTCGCTGTTTAGAATTTTTCTTCTTTGAATTTCATGTTCTCATGTAAGAAAAAGTAATTGGAAATCCTGAAAAACAAATGCTCTTTGTTGCTCTTTAGATTTTAGGCTGTTTGCAGCTTTCACTTCTCACATTGTGAAGTCAGCTTTGCTACTGACAATCATTCCCACAATAATCTACAGGAATAAAATTTGAAGTTTTTAAGACCATACAGAAACTTGCATATTCACAGAGCAGAGCAGTTTTTTATAACTCAGTGCTGTGCTTCGGAAATTCTCTTCATTTGTTTATTGACAGCATGTATACACCAGAAGTTATGCAATCAGCAGTGTCTTGCAGGAGTACGCAGGTCATGGGTTCTGATTAACAGCTGAAAGCAATGGGTCCTTTTCCTTAATTCATGAGGGAAGAATGAAATGCGACAGCTGTATTGATTCCTCTTCAGACTCACTGACATGTTGTGAACCTTTCGATATAAATCAATAGACAGCTCTGATGCAGTAGCAGGAAAATACCTGATGTTCTGGCAGAGTTGCCCTTTCCTGTATCTCTGCCTTCAGGCTGCGCTGGAGTCATGAATGAGAGTGGGAGCCGGTGGAGTGGTAGCATCAGAGCAGGTCTTGGCAGCTTAAGATTTTATAGGCATTCCTTCTACAACTACATTAAAGGCTGGTTGTGAAATATGACTTGGTGACAGAGCAGTGAATTGTTAATCCAGGACGGGGCTAGAATTTCAAATTTGTGAACTTTTTGGCATGGAGGTAAGGGTGGGGTTTTGCAAGGAATTTCATGAGTTGGTTCATGATATAAAACACCTCCTACTAGATCAGGTTGGCCAAAGCCCCATCCAGCCTGGCCTTGAACACCCCAGAGATGGGGCATCCACAGCTTCTCTGGGCATTATTGTGCAAGTTCCTCTAGGCCTTCAGAGAAGAAGCAATATGAAATTAAAAGTACTGCGAAGGGACACGGAAGTCTGTACGAACTTGACATCTATCTCTGTATCTGTTTTTACTTAAACTAATAATATTTCCTTTAGTCAAACATCGAAACCTGGAGGAGAAGTTGAAGTGGAAAGTGGTCAATTAAAAGTGACAGGAGAACTCGTGTTTGAAATCACTATGCTGTCTTGTCAAATTAGATATGCAAGAACTATATCAAGTCTTCTGCAGCATTTTGTAGGTTTTGTCACAGTTGCTGAGGAACTGTTGATGTCTTAGTGGTGGCTGGCAGGCATCTTCAGATGCATCTCTGTTTGGTTGAACTTTGAGGGCTCAAAAACTGTCGTTTGAGTCTAGCGTAGCCTTTGCATTTGGAAAGGCAGATGGAGTGTACTTTCTTCTGAAGTTTCTCTTCCCTTTTCTGGAACAAAGTGGTCCTTCCATAAGTCTGCCACCACCTGGGGTTTGTGGTTGCTATGGGTGCGTGTGTGTTTGTGAATTTCTGTCTGCAGCAGCAATGTAGCTCATCCACGGTGGGGCTCTTTGCTGTCTTATTGAGTGACACTTGAAGAAAAATGGTTTTGTACAACAAGAACTGCTACATCTTTACAGACTGACACTTTTCTGTGCTGCTGCTTATCTCTGCTGGGTGCCTTCTCTCCTGACTTGATGAATGTGTCTCATTTAGGTAGCAGCTTTTCTTCTTTTTTTTTTTGGGGGGGGAAGGCTGTGGGAATACAGAGACTTGGGGAGTAGCTGTCCTGTAACAGCAGAACGGGCTGCACTGGGGTGCAGAGGTGGTTTACTGGGAGCTTTACAAGTGAACCTACACCTGGTGAGAAGGGAGTGGCGGGAATAACTTGCACCTAAGAAAACAAACAAACAAAGAGGAATAGGCGAATTCTGTAATGGTACAATCTCTTCCACTCGCCTAAGGCAAGGTCACTACATTCACCTTTCGCTTCTGGAAAGCTTTCGCTTGTGTTACAGGGCTTCCCACACCAGTAACTACTGCAAAAAAATCCCGTTTATTCTTTCATGTTCTTTTTTTACTTGCCTGTATTTTGACAATTCAGCCTTGTTTCTTCTGAGGAAGATCAGATGTTCTTTTAACATTGCAGCAAAACTGTACCACTTAACCATGTTTTGATGCATAATGTAATCAGCTTGATTGCTTTTTAATATGTCATTCAGACCTACAGTTACTGTCAGCTGGGCTGAATAGGTTCTCTTGGGGAATTTCTGTAATGCGTTCTGGTGGATCACAGCACCTGATGGTAATTTTTTTTTTTTTCTTGAGGCCAAATCTGTGTCCCAGGAGTAAATGGTGATGTTACTGTGTAAAGCTGAAGCGAGTTGTGGAAGAGATGCTGGATTCTTTGTCTTCCCCTACTGCAGTGGGGAGGGAAGGGCAGTTTTTCCTTGGGTGGAGGAGCTGAGGGGAGGTGAGTTGGCAGCTTGGAGCTGTGCTACTGGGAAGTCTTCCTCCTTGGTTATCAGTTGTGCACACCTCATTGTAGTTTGATCACTGGAAATCTAGCACTGAGTCTGTAACAGCTTTAAATGCGGTCCTGTTCGTTTTGCAAATCGTAGTGCCAGGCTGCATTAAGACACAGCTTACTTTTTCAAGTGTTTTGTTCTTAAAGAGCTTTACTGAGTGTGTGAGGTGTGAAAATAATGCAAGCATGTGGTTGTGCTTTTTCTTTTGTCTGATTGTGGTGGTGTATCAGCTTTAAGGTGAATATGATCTCACTGAAGGATCAGCTGGTTGAATGTGGGACCTCTTAATGTTATGCGTTACTGATTACTCATACCCATGTACTTTGTAACTAATTACATTTTTTTTTTCAATTTTCTTATTGGTATGTGATGGTCCTAGGAGATACAGGTGTCTCCTTTTTTCTTCATTGAAAGGAAGCATAAAAAAAATCCACGTGGGCTCATTGGATGTCTGGAAAGTACATAGATAAGAATTTACACTTGGCTTTTTCGTGTGTTTGCTTACTTAAGCACGCTGCTCTTCAGTGATCGTTCTCTTCAGAGCAGTGTGCTTTGCTTTGAACTTCTGGGTAGTGATGCTCGGCTGCAGCTTGCATTAGTGGAAAGTGGTGGGTGGCCATTTTGTGTGTACTGTAAGAGTTTTTCCTGATGTAATGAGGTACCTGTGAAGTGTCCTTAAGGGAAACAAGATCTCTGCATGGCAGTGTGAGGAAGGGTTAAAAGTGAGGCAGTGAGTGGTCCCCCTTTCTTCTTTTTGAAGAAATAAGGATTTCCAAGTAACATTGACTAAATTATTAGAAAGGGTTCAAGATGGGAGAATATTGGTGAAAACAAGACTGATAGCTCACCTCTTCAGGCTGATTGTGCACTGCAGGCAGCTTTTTATTTTGTGTAACACAGAAGATAGTGATTTCTTATTGTCACATCTGCTCCTCTGTTCTTTCCTCCACCCCTCTTTTTTTCTTCAGAAAATTTCTTGGCGAGGCTATCGATGCAAATTTGACCTTTAAGTTTTTGACGGAGCAGCTCGTGTTTCAGGAAATAGTTGAGAATGTGCAAGATAATTTATTGCAGGAATTCGGTGCGTTTCTATCACGCTTTGAAGCTGTCAAGGCCATGTAAAAAATCCATCCCTTTCATCTTACCTTACACCATGGAGGCACAGGTCCTGCTCACGGCGCACTCAGGGGGGGTGCTCATTGCTGTGGGCGCTGCACCTTGACGTGCTTCGTCACTGGGCTGTGGGCTGTGGACAGTGAGAACCACCTGGAGGGTAGGAGGCATGCACATGGCTCTTGTTTTTGTTCTGAGCCACATTGAGGCCTGCCTCAGGTGGCACAGCAGTGCCGGTAACACTCCAGGGCTGATGCTGTGTGAGGCTGGGGGCTTCCAGCTCTCTGCTAGCAGCAGTGGCAGGCCTGAGCTCACCCTGTGGCCTGCTCCATGTTCTTCTGCTGTCCCCTGTGCGTTGCTTCTGTTAAAACAGAGCAGCTGAAGACACTGAGCTGTGCTTGTGGAGACCACCCCAACCCGCTGTGGAGGTGAGGTGAGTCGGAGGGAGAGAGGCAGCGAAAGGGGAGGTGAGTTGGGTCCTTTTGTCCTGCCTGCTTCAGCATAGCCAAGTCCCGCTCCTGCACTTGCTGTCTCCTTTCTTCTCCTGACTAGCCTCACTTTCTATCCCACTGGGGTAATTTTACTTTCTTTCTGGTTAGACAAACCGACGCTGTTTTGTAAGCTAATGGTCTGTCTCCATTAAGTCATTAAGGAACCGTGTTTCATTGATGAAAGTCAAGTTCAACAGACCTGGTGTTTAAGGTCAGTAGACTATCTGTGTAATAAGTGCAGGTGTGCAGTCATGAGTGTATCATGCAAGCTGGTTTTCTTTAAATCATATGTTCTTTCGCACATGATAATTACTGGTAGAATAGAAATACCAGCAAGGTTCATCTTGAAAGCTTCTGTATTTACCTTCCATTTCTTTACAAATGTTGCAGCCAAGCGTTTTCTCTAAATTACAGAAGTTAGTCAAGTAATAGTGAAAAACCATGTGAAAACTGAGATCATCTTGACAGGAGTTCTGTGTCATAATTTGATAATCCATTTCACATACTTAATACTAGTTATTTCTTTCTGCTTGTCATCTCAGGTTTTTATTTGGATGTTCAGACTTTAAATGTGGTAAGGAGGAAACCCTAACTGGATTTATTATGTTCAATATGCTTTTCCTTGAAAGAGCGTTGGTCAATTTTGAAAGAGCTATTTTTCATAATTTTGTATGAGTTCTCCTCAAGTGTGTAATAATAACAAAAGGGAAGATGTTTGAAAACATACCACAGAAAGTTAGGGGGAAAAAAATCAAAACAAAACAATGAGTTGTACCTCCTCAAAACATGAAGGGGAAAAAAAAATCCTGTTAGGGTTTTGCTAATAATCAAAGTTCTCTTAACTATTGGAGAAAAAAAAATAATAATAAAAATTAACAGTTGAAAGACAGTCCTTGGTGCTAAGGCATCTTTTAAATCTGTGATAGTGCAGCAATCTGTTTGTTTAAATTGCTGACTACTAGTTTACTAAGGGTGTTGCAAAACTTTTTGTTTATTGCTAGTGCATTAGATAGAAGTATCTGATAAGTGATTCACTCTATGCTTTTAAGAAAAAACTCTGGGATAGGCAAAGAGAAAATAAGGAAAGTGTGTTTTGGAGATGTGCGTTGCCTCTTCTGGGAAGAACAGGTTTTTTGTTTCCCTTGTGCTGCACCTGTGTTAAAGAAACCATTGGGAGTTAATGTGTTCTCCAAAGATACCTGGCAGTGAAAGATCTCTTAGAGAATAAAAGTAAAACTAACCTTGGCTGCTGTCAAATTCTAGGTACTGGTATTCCCATTTTGAAAATAAGCGAGCTATTGCACTGTGTCTGCTTTTAGGAGTGCTCATACTGATTTTGCTTTAAAGTAGGAACTTCTGACTACACCTTCAAATGAACAAATTACATAGCAGTAACACCCGTGCAGAAGGCTGGCTGATTTTTTTTTAGTAATTGCAGACCTTTTGGTATGTGATCATCAGGCTGGGGCCTGAGATACTGTGTGGTTTGTGTGAATTCCTGTATTTTATATCTGTAGTCTTCACCTGCAATGGTCTCCCTTCCTGTAAGGTATGAAAAAAAAAAAAATATTTTCCTTTGGCTACATTTAACTATCCAGTCAGAAGCGTAGGAGAAGAATTTGAAGGTATGTTCTGAGCAGCAGAATTCCTTCAAGGCTGGTGTGAAATAGAACAAGGCTTTCTCATTCAGGTGTAAGGACCTGATACCAAGTTAAAATGAGAACATCTGCAGAGAGGTGAAAGAGTTTCCAGTCACTTATTTTGATGTGAGTTATTCAGACTTTCTGTATGCTTAATAAAAGGGAAAGAGAGTATTAAGTGGCAAAGCAGAGAGGGAACTGGGGAGATAGCAAGGCGTTTCTTCATCTGCTGTCAGATCAGATAGCATAAAATTGAGTGTGGTGTTAAACATTTTCTGTGTGCACGTTTCTCCTTGTGTTTATATATTTTGTTAATACAGCACTTCTAGGAGTGCCAAAAGTGTCCCTTAAGCTTCATTACAGGTAGCGTATGTGTTCTTGGCGTAAATCCCGACCTTAAACCTTCACCCCAACGTGGATTTGTCATGAACAAAAAATTGTTTATGCTCTGCTCTTACCCATAATTTTTAGGTGATTATTTGTAGTTCTCAGATGATAATTTCCTGTTAAGAACACATTTACATAATTCCAATTGATCCATTGCTTCTCATTTTCTAATGATCTAAGGACAAAGTAAAAATGGGGTGTGACAGGAACCGGTGTGTTCTCTTCACGGATCAGTGCTTTCTCCTCGTATTGACTCCTTTAAATTGTTTGATCTACAAACTTGGTTTTATTCCACTTAAATAGCATTAGAGTGGCGAGATGGATTCTGTCTCCCCTAATGTACCCCTGGTAAATAAGATAGATGTGTGTTTCCTGGCGATTGAAGTGAGGCAATCAGCTAATACCAGGATAGTGAGGAAATATCTATCCAAACGCTGGAGTTGTTTGTTTGGACTGTATATGACCTTCTGTCATCACTGTTGATATTCAACATAAGCAAAACCTAAAACCAATATGGCAGCTGAGATTTTTGCCTGGCAATTTTGGAGATTTCTGAGAACCTTAGTGCTTAGCTTGTTCTTGGAGCTACCGCTGCTATTGCTGGGCAGTTGGGTGTCTGAAAATGGACCAAGTTCATGGTTTAAATAGTTGCTTATCACCAGAAAATTAGAATTTGCCTGTGTGGACAGCACCTCTTTGAAATTTCCATGCTACTTGTGGACCTGCAGGTGATAGCAAGAGTAGTCTTGCATTCAAAGGATATATCAAGAAAACTCCTTGCATGTGACAAACAAGAAAAAGCAGTGTATAAAACAGTTGGTAGCAAGTTTTTGCATATGCGATGCTCCACAAAAACTACCTGTATTAAATGTAACAAACATGTCCAATTTAGTAAAGCTTCTTTTTGGATAATCCACTTAGGGAACTTCTTTTTGTCCTGTACAGAAGCGGAGAGGGATTTAAAAAGCTGACGAGGCAAAAAATGACACTTTAAAAGGAGTTGGTTAATTGAATATCATAACAGGGAATGTGTTCTGTTCTTGCTCAGAAGAGAATCCGTAACTTTGTACCTGGCTCTATTTTTCCATTTGAACTACTCTTCATTTTGTCAAGACCCAGGCTAACTGGAAAAAAGAGAGTGCTCTACTCTCACTAGCTACACTAACATCCTCAGCAGCATTGTGTATCAGTGTAACTGTTTTAAGTTCTTCACTAATATTAGAGGACGACCCCCAGAAACTGTTTCCTTCATTTTGATTATTTAATTGTTAGCATTGAGTCTGACAGAAACAATTGTCCTCATTAATGTGGAACTGAGACTGTATTAATTCTGTTGCTCAGAAATAACTTATTTCTAACAAGATGCTACTGTGCAATTCTATTCCTTAAAAGTACTTTTACTTTAATCTTTAAGTACTTTTTTTGCATTGGAGCCTCAGCTGGGCTTCAAATCAATGACCATATAGTTAAAGTTCATCAGCTTTAGTCCATGAAACTTATTCTGACTTTTTTTTCCTGAATAGTTGGGACTGCGTGATCAATTTTTGCCCGTGGCATAGCATGCAGATAATAATGGTCTTAATGAAGGGATCGTGGAACTGAGGCAGTTGCTAGAAGTATATTGTTTTCTTTCATAAATGACGGTCACAGTACCAAAGCACACCAAGAGCAGTTGTAATCCAAAAGAAACACATCTAACAGTTGAAAATCAGAGCATCACATCTTGATGACATCTTTTACTTTCTTTATGGAGGAAATGTCATCAGCATCTTCTTGAACTTAACTTATTCCCTTGTTTTTGCAAATTGGTAGTAGAAGACTTCTAAGATTCCTTTGACTTCAAGATGTAGGCCACAACTAATTTGCAAGCTCCTTCAGTTGAAGCTTCTTCATTAGAGATAATGCATAATCATGGTTAATGACAGTATTTATTGTAATAGAGCATAGTCTGGAGCAGCTTCAAGTAGTGATTTGTTACTCAATTCTGCTGAATAATTAAGTTGTTCCAGCAATCACCCTGTCCATCACTGTTTCTTACAACAACACCCTGTATTGGAATATGTTTGTCTACCTTTACGTACATGCAGTGGTATATCTACCTTTCTTCAGCACGCAAGATGCCTAGGTGATCCAAGCTGTCATCCCGTTCCCTGACTCCTCCTAGAAACCATTCAACTGCTGAATGTGCTCTGAAGCCTGCCAGAGAACAGCAGAGTTCTTAGAAAGGCTGCAGTGGTTCTGTCTTCTAGGACCTGTAAAGCTGAGGCAACATTTTTGGTTTATTTTCCTTTACAAGACATGCTGCTTGTCTGCAAGTAAGACTAACCTTAGGCTTGTGTGACTCTGTAATGGCAAAACTTACTGCACAGAATTTAGGCACCTCTCTTACTGCACACACCCCAAGTGTTACCAGTATTTTGTTCAGTTTACATCATTATCTCATGTAGATAAAACAAATTACTTTTTTTAAGTATAATTTAATAAGCATTTACACAATGTAGTTTAGTGTGGATGACCCTTAATCACTTGTGATTCAACTCCTTGCATGAGCAAATTTTACAGTAGCTATTTTATCGAAAACACAGAAATGCAACTTTTAAATTAGAGCATGTGTTAGCACAACTGAATAATTCAGACAACTGTGCGTCATATTGAGCAACTGAGGACAGTTGATTGCAGGAAGTCTAAAAATACTTTGTATAAGTTCATTGCCTCATGCACACTTGAAGTGGCTAGAAACTCAAATGTATGCTTGTTAATGTCTCACAGCTTGAAATTCCAGGACTCGGGTGGAACAGAGAGCCCCTGTAGAAAAACTAGTGAAATCTTGAATTGGTGTGTGCAGAATAATGTGCTTATGCAGTCAGCTTTCTTGTCCTGTGCAAAATTATTATGGTTTGTCCTTCCCCTTGTAAACATCTGGAATTGTGATAACTCTCTACATCACCTTGGGGGAGAGGGAGGCCAGACAAATAAACAGGACATTACATTTTCAGGAAATCAATTGTTGTTCTAATTCTTCCAAAATACATCTGCAAGCTCATGTGCACACATGCACAACTTGTAGGAGATGCTTGAAGGATGAGCAAGCGTTGTTTTCCTGTGTGTTCAGGACACGGTGCAGTGTGTGGAGTGCGGTGTGTCTCTCCCACCAGAGCTGGAGGGGGCACCAAGCTGGTCCTGTGCAGGCAGGGCTCGGCACTGACATGCATCGTGTCTTGCTGCTTGCTGATGCGTTGGGTCTTCCTTGGGGCTGATTGAGTATCCTCCTTCTTCCAGACCAGGTTTTTCCGTAATATTTTGCACCTGCAGGAGCTAGCCAGTACTTCCCTCTCTTCCACAAAACCCACTGTACTTTGTGAAATACTTTCTGTGTGCTTTTAATCCAGTTAGATTGAAATTGCTTGGTTTTGCTTTTTGACTGTAGTTTTTTACTGTAAGATCTCACATAGCTTCAGGAATGGCCTAATACAGTGACTACTTGGTAGTCTTGAAACAGTGTCTGAAATCATTTTACCAAATGTCAGTCGAGTATAATTATACAATCATGTAATTTCTGATGTGTGCATATCATATCACTGTGTGATAATGTAGAACAGAAATTAGGGGCAGGAGGTAGAGTCCAAAAAAGATATTATGCTTTATTTTCAGATCTAAATCCCCACTACAGAGATTGGAAGATAGCGCTGGTCGCTTATTAGCAACATCTTGGGCTCAGGGTTCATTCTGCTCGAGCTCTGCTGCCTCTGCAGACTTGTCTAGGCCAGCTTTTTATTTTGGCTGTTAGTAAGACAACGCCCTGGAGCTGGTTACCCTTCAGATGGTCTGTCCTCTGATAAAAATTGTTCACCGCTCTCCTGTCTGAAAGGCCATCGGGAGCAGTATCAGTGGAAGCCATCGGGCTTACCTTGTCCTGAACTGTTTGGATACAGTGCATTTATCAGCCTCTATATGGACCGTATATCTTGTCTGGAGCTGCTCCCTTGTTTTTTTTCAGTATATTAGGAACAGCCAGGGCAGGCTGAGATATGCCTTTTTACAGACGTGGTCTCGGCGGTGCCATACAGCACATATGTTGAGGTTTGTGGTTCTGAACTATATCCATTGTAAATCCAGTAGGTGAGGTTTGAAAGCACGTTGGCCTAAGGAGCACCTGCACTTTCCCAGGACAGACTCTTTTAAATATGCAAAAATACAAAAACACCCAAACAACCCCAATCCCATATGCAGTGTGGTCAAATGTCCATCTCCAGAAGCATTTTCTCATCTTTAAAGTTTTCTGTGGGTGTAAATTCCAGCACAGCTTCACACTCTGCTTCATCATAATGGAGTCAGAAAGAAATTACTGTCAGGTGGGAAGATCTTTCTTAAAACGTTCTTTCAACATTTGTGTCTATTGCAATGTGTTGGTTAGAAGTGTGGAGCAATCTGTAGGTTTTGACCAACAAGAAATGTGTCAGAAATGTCATGTTTTTATGACCCAAAATAACTTGTCAGACATTCAGCATTATTATAGTCGTATATAGTAAGCTTGAGATGATAGTTTCTTGATATATGGCAGTAATTGCGAAATTCTTTCTGAAACTGCAGTTCAGTCTGCACATTTCTATTTCCTGTGATCACGTGCTGCAAATCAGTTTCTTCCTGTCTTTTGCTCTTTCTCATTCATTGGTCACTTCTGTGCTTATGGAGTTTCAATGCGCTTATAGGATACCTCACACTAGGAAAAATACTTTGCGAACTAGGAGTTCAATAAAAATGAACTTAGAAATTGGATGAACGTTACTTGTCTATGAAATAGGTGGCTGGCAGTTTCGTCTCAGTCTATTTCTGACTAAGTCGCGTGCATTAGTTCTTACTGATTTCTTCCTCTAATTCCACACGCTCAATAAAAATGAACAGAAAAGTGAGTAATGGCACCTCTCCTGAATGATACAATCTCATTCTAATTTCTAAAAGTATCTTACAAAACGTAAACGATCAGGAGGGATTGCTAAATGGCAGTCTAAATCTTGCTGTCTTTAGAAAGTGGTGACTTAAATAGGTGTGTGGGGGAAAAACCCACCCCTGAACTTCAGTTCAGTAAACCTTTTCCTATTTTTTCTTTTTTTTTCCAGGGCAATGTGTTTTTCTTGTCTTTTATCCTCTGAGCACTCTTGGTGATTCACCACTGTATTACCTACAAGAACAAGTGCTTGAGCATCCGTGTGACGCTCAGACTCGGTTTAGTCAGCAAGTACTCGCTTGGAAGCGTGTGCCTTTTGACTGTGAATAACAAATATTGTGGGAAGATAATGGTACTGCTGATAACTGAATCGCAGAAACCCGTTGAAGTTTGCTCTCTGTTATTAGAAACAAAGTCTCCGATCGTTACGTGGCTGTGCTTCCCTAAGCTTCGTGTGACTTTTCTACCTGGGCTTTGAATTCTGTTTATCTAAATGACAGTTTTACAGAACATCAGCCAGAGGCATTGAGCAAACTTGGGATGCATGGGGAAACAAACGTAATAAGAATTTGATCTCTCTCTGGTATTTCTTCCATGCTGAGGGTGCAACTTGCACTTTTCTTACTTTTCATTTAATTAGCATTTCAGATCTGTATGGAAATTAACATAATAACCTCAGGTGCCTTATTACAGATAGACCAGCCAATGAATATCCAAGTTCTAGGTTGCCTATGGTATTATTATAGTAGCTTCTTAATCATGTTTAAGCTGCTTGCGCTTACGATTTATCTCATCTGGACATCTCTTGTAAGTTGAGCATGTGTGAGGAAAGGAGTGAAAATAAGACACTTATTGGATCATGTTTAAGGAAGATGTCCTCCCCTGTGGTTCAGCTCTTTTAGTAGCTACATCGAGAAACTCTTAAAATACTTAAAATACATTAAAATACAGTATTTTTCAATATGAAGTGTATATAGGAGATGGGAAGGAACATCTTGGTTTCAGAAGGCTGCTAGCAGACTTGATGAATATTGTTCAGATTTGGAAGAAATACTAAGTTGCTGAGTGGGACAATTAAATATTTAGACCTATTAAACAAAAAAATAAAAAATACACTTGTGCATTGCCAGTGTTCCAGTTACCAGTGTTGTGATTAATGTCATGAACTTCATGTTGAAGTGTATAAAATTGTCTTATAGTAGTTCGATTCTTACAAAGAGTACGTTGCTCTTTCTAGGTAGACTTCAGTGCTGTGCTCAGGAAAACAAAACAAAAGCAGAAAAGAGAAGAAAAGCTGTCGAAATGGCTCGTGGCAGAATAATGCTGTTTTTAAGGTTGATATTTGCTGTTTCAAGTGGAGAAGGGGCGTAAAGAGTATTTTTCGTATTCCTTTGAAGCTGATAGAAGTCAAATGAATTTCCCCTTGCTCCGATATTGTCTCCTTATTGTCATTGCAGTTATTTTGATGGGATGGTGGAATACGTGATTGTGGTTTGTAGCTAGATGTCAATTTACAGAGTTTCACCACTACAAAGGGAGAGATCAGGCTGTGTAGCAGCTGAACTCTGTGAGATTCTTCTTTGCCCATTTTGCCAGCCTGTTGAGGTCCCTCTGAGTGGCAGCATAGCCATCTGCTGTATCAATTTCTCCTCTCGGTTTTGTATTGTCTGTGAACCTGCTGAGGGTGTGTTCTGCCCCATCAGTAGTGAAGGTACTGAACTGTATTGGCCCCAGCATTGACCCTTGGGGTACACCACCAGTAACTGATCTCCAGCTGGTCTTCATGCTGCTGGTCACAAGCCTGGAAGTACAGCCTCTGCAGTCCATGTCGCTGTCCATTTATCTAGCCCATGTCTCACTGTGTTCCTCTCTGAGGATGCCATGGGATACGGTGCTGAAAGCCTTCCTGAAGTCAAGATAAGGGAAATTGACTGGTTGTTCATCCACCAAGCCATTTATTTCATCAGGCTAGTGAGGCGTGTTTTTTCCTTTCACAAATCCATGCTGTCTACTCTCAATTACTGTCTTGGCCTTATTTGTTTGGAAGTGCTTTCCAGGGTTATTTGCTTCATCAAGGTAAGGCTGACCCATCTGTAGTTCACTAGATACACCTCCTTACCCTTCTTGAAGACAGCAGTGACTTGCTTTCTGGAGGTGTTCAACACCAGGTTGGAAGAGACTTTGGCAACCTGGTCTAGTGGGAGGTGTTTCTGCCTGTGGCAGGGGGATTAGAATTAGATGGTCTGTAAGCTCCCTTGCAGCCCGAGACATTTTATGATTCTACGAATATGGTTATATGAAACCAGAAGAGAAAACCTAGATGCTTTTAACAATGAGGTGTTTTACAAGGAATGTCAAATGCAACTAGGTTACCTTTTAATACTATACCCTCCATTTAAAAAAAAGAAAAAAAAAAAGTTTTCAATAGGGGGAGAGACAAATCCTTGTTTCAGCTGGCGCATGTGAATGAGTGTTGTTTTGATCTCGTCATCCAGTCATTGTGCTGACTTTCGTGTTTGTGTTCTAAATGAGTATCATGGCAGTGGATTGAGAAGCTTTCAGTAAAATTGAGGGATTTTACTTGGTGTAGTAAAATGGGCTGATAGCAACAGGGTTGTAAAGGTTTAAGGCTATGTCATACTTCGTCTTCAGCAGTTTCTTTTGTTGCTGTTGATTCTTGTTTTTTACAGTTGTCAAGTCGTAGGGGTTCTGTGCATTTCCAGCCTAACTACTACAAGATCATAGCCTTCTGTACTGCCTGATCTCCTTTATTTCACTTCGTTCCCTTGCCCTTACTGAAAGTAGCTAATAGCAAAAGGGTACTTCAGGGAAGGTGCTTTGTGGTTTAGGGGGCAATGCATTAGAGTCCCCAGTCAGGTCTAGATGTGTCTGTTGCCTTCAGGGAAGGAAATCATATTGTGAACTGTGTTTTAATATCTGTGCTTACGCTTCTGTGTTTTTTCTTGCATTGAATAAAGATGTGTAGAAATTCTGGTAATGCTGATGTTTTCAAGAATTTGGGGAAAAGGAAAGATGTGATGCAAGTGCGCTAAGGTAGCACAGTGCAATTTAAAATGTCTTAGATTTCTGCCCATGAATCTTGTGCTTCTTTGGACAAGGTGCTTAATCTCTCCTGTATGAAATGCAGATACTAGAGGGGCTTGCTTTGTTTGTCGTGCAAGCTATGTAGTATGGCTAGCTTTTTTTTTTTTTTTTTTAACTGCATGAGCAATAACTGGATCACCTTGTTGCCTATGTTGCCTAGAAAGACATTAGAACTCGGGGCTATTTTTTCCCATGCAACTGAAGAACAAAATACAGGCTAAGCTTAGTTTTAATAATTAAATCTTCTCATTAGCCTCATCTGTGAAATAGAACAAGTTTTATTTGTTCAGATGTTACGTTACTTAGAGGTTGGCTGTGTCTTGATTTGGTAAGTGAATGGCGTTAATTACTGTACCATTTTCATACTGGTAGTAGTAGAACAGCCAGTGCATGGGACTGTGTGGTCTCCATTTGATGAGTTGAAGCTTGCATTTGGGGGAAATACAGCTACTGACACCATTCTATCAAGCTTGATAAATTTCATATCAGAAAACTATGAGCTGTGAACATATAAACTGCTGTATCTGAGCTTTGTGTTCTCTATATAGGAGCTGTTGTACTCGGCTATGATTGAGTATAGAATATACATAAAATTTCAAACGGGGCCATAGCTCCTAACCTGTTGAATATGAATGGCATTAATGTTATGGATTGAGCTATCAGTGTTTTCTGATAGCTCGGGTAAAACCTGGATCACAGTTTTTTAATCCTGTGAGTGTTGCTGTAATGAGGTAGATACTTCACAGCTCTGGTTTCTGTGCATGGCAGTCATCTAGTTGTAGGGGTGATATCAGAGTAAGCTGATTAGCATGATTGATACTGCATGTCAGGGCACTGGCGTAATGGGCTACCATTGAGACTGCTTTGTGAAACCACACGCAGATGAGGTAATCTCATTAGATGATTAAAACCTTCATTGAGTCTGCAAGATTGCAGAGCTTTCAGTTGTATTGCAGTTGGGAACTGATGCTAAGTGAGCGTAGTGCTCTCCTCGAGTGATGCGGAGATGGAGACCTTCCTGGGTTTTTCTCCTGGATGAGTCGCCGCAGCCCGGATAAAAGCCGATGCAGGATTTTCCATCTGGCGGTGTCTTAAAGTAAGGTTTGGGGTGATGGAATTACTTTCTTCCATAGTCAGCATCTGTCTCGTTAGTTGACTTTTTATCATGCTTTGCTGTTCTTTGTGAAATTCTGTAGCATTAGTGTTAAAATTGTGTTTCTGCTTTATGTAGCTTCCCATGCCCCTATACCAAGGGGGAATATTAAGGGTTGTGTTGCTGGCAGCAGCAGTTATAGCTTTTTATCAAGTAACTGGCTTTTTTTTTTTTTGTTTAGTTTTCCCTGAAGGTCAACTTTGCCTTGGCCCAGGAAGAGGTCGGGTGTAAATGGCACTCCTTCTCTTGTTTACAAACAGTACGGCAGGTAGCGCGTGCATGTGCTACAACAGGTGCTATACAGAAATCCCATTTGGCTGGGTCATATGCTATGTGTTAAGGAGCTCATCAAAGGACATGGAATTTTAAGTCAAAAGTAGTGTATTTGGTCACATCCTTAAGCTTTGTTTTTGCTAGCCAAACTAAAAGGGAAAAACAAAAGCTTCCAATTCTGGGACTTCATTGTTACAGTATTCATGATGCAGGCATTTAGGAAGACAGATTACTGGCAATAACTGCTCTAGCTGTATGGCTGAATTATTCTATGTTAAAGATTAGCCCAGTAATCTGCTTGGAGAGGTGGGGGAGCAACAACATTTCCAACTGGCATTGCGTATTGTGAGCAGTTGGTCCATCCTGTTGCTTAAGGAAAATACTGTGACACTAATATGCATGTATGCGCATCTAGTGAGACAAAAACAAGCACAAATTCCATGTTGGCAAGGGAACCCCTGTGATGTTATCTCTTCTGAGCTCCATTTTCAAATGTGGTCTATTTATTCAGCAATCTTGCAAGGAAGTGATCTTTGTCTAAGAGCTATTGAAGATACAGTGTCAAAAAACACCTCACCAGAACCCCATGAGGACCTGTTCCAGCATGTCAAAAAGTGGGAAATATGCACACTGTGACAAGAATGTTCTTTCATGTGCATTTGACAGAATATAAAAACACAAATCTGTGCAAGTTACTAAGGGTTTATAGACAATGATGTGCTGTGAAATATGATCAGTACAGTAACTACACACAGCAAGATTTCAGTTTTAATTTTCCTTATTAGTAATAATGGTGTAAGTTGATAGTATCAAATCATCTTCTATTGATTTTAAGACTCAAGGTCATGCTGGATATCAGTGATAAGCAAGTAATAGGCAGGCCCACAATTAGCGTGCAAAGCCAAGTTGACAGACTAAAATGAATTGCTTGACAGTTTAAATCTCTGCTATATATAGGTATGGAAACATTTTCCCTTTCGTCTTGAACTTGCTCCCTAAATGTACTGGCTGCGTTGAGGAATCTCAAGATCTCTCATTCAGAGACCTTGGTCAAGCCCTGGTGTTGCCCGAGATGCTGGAAGGGACTCAGTTGAACTTGTTTGTACCTACTGGTTAGTTAATGGGCAAAGCAAGCTCCATACACAGCTGCATGTTGTCTGCAAAGGATCTGTTGCTCTGAATAGAATTTAAAATTATAGAGTATTTCCAGTGAAATGAGGCAACTGTTTTGATTACAAAAATAGAAATGTCCTTTGTTGGTATGAGTGCAAACCAGCTTATTCTTTCCAGAATGTCTGCCTTGAACAGAAGAGAGCAAATCATAAATGAGAACTGTCACAAGATAGTTTTCAATGGGAGACCTGGTGTTGTCACTTCTGCTGTCTGCATGTTGTGTCCACTGGAGATGCCTGAAGAAACAAATCAGCAGGAATTACGTTGTTTGAACAGTCCAGTGATTCCAGGTTCACTGAGGCAGAGTTGAAGACAGGGAGATTAATCCATGAATTGTGCTTGTTACTCTGCCATTCTTATTTAAATGTTGCAACTTTTTTTCTTTACATAGGCTGGCTGTAATATTTGGGAAATCCAGAGGCTGTTGGTTCATACATACTTGCTTTCAACTCTACCTATACACTGCCTTGGTAAACAACTGCAAACAGCCTGTCTTAAAACACTTACGCTTTGAAGTGTGTGTGTGGAAATATCTTTTTAAATGTCTCTTTGATATCTTTGTTTTAACGTCGTTTCTCACAGAAAGGGGAATTAGGGCCAGGTGCCAGAGCAATCCCAGAAGAGTAGGATTAAGACTGAGCCCTTATCTGCAGGGACTAACTGGGAGATCTGGACTATGCAGAAATTATTTTTGTCCTTACTCTTAGCTCATAAAGAAACAAATAGGTTTTTCTGTATCAAGTAAAATTTTGCTGATGGTAATTTCTGTTTTGAGTGCTAATTTAACTTTAATTGTAAGAAATCTAGACTTCCAGTGTTTCTTTTGCCTTGAGTAAAGCATGCTGATTAGAAATCGCTTGATGTGTGTATCTCCATATGAAATATTCAGAAGTTATTTTGCTGCATATGAACCAGCTATTGAGCTTATTTTTTTTTCCCAGAAAACTTTCTAATCTTCTTAAAATAGTGATCACAAAATATTTTGCTCTGCTGTTGTGTTCTGTTTTCTTCCTTCCCACCCGCTGCTCCCTCTCCATAACAACATGGTGTGTGAGCCTAAGAAGAAGCTAATGTTCTACCTCTGAACTGTTTCTTTTGTAGTATATTTGTTGAGCTAGCTGGCCTGCTTCCAGAAGTGCAAGAGCATGTTTATACATCTAGCCTAACAATAGTATCATAACACCAATTTGTTTAACCTGGGCTGGAAATAACAGTCTAAATGTTGTGAATCAATGAGAAAGCAGTCCTTTGTGTATGTACTGTGTCAGCTCATTTGTGCTACCTGATAAAAATCACTGGAACTTAGTTGCTGTTCTGCGGGCAACGTGTCAGTTCTGGGAGTGCGATGTGATACCTCTTGTAAAGGCTCAGAGAAGCTCAGCCGTAGCTTTTCCTTCGAGCACTATCACACGCTGTCATCAGCTTGCTCGGGCAGAAGGTGTTTAATTTGTATGGCCAGTTCAAGCACATATTACTGCGGAAAATCAGCTATCCCCAACACTTTGGAGAGGGTGTTTGTAGTATAATAGGCTATTAAATAGTTTGCCTAAGTTATTTTTATTACAGCATTTGAGCCGAGTTGTGAGGGGGTGGAAAGCATGTGATTAATGCTGGTTATGCTTATTTATTGCTCACAAAGCAACTCACTGATTGATTGGCGTATTTTACTTAAGGTGCCAAGAATTCGGGATAAATGCTTTTTACTGTTGCTTTGATTCAGCGACTTTGCCAAAATAATTTTTCTCTGGATTTAGGCAATTTGGACAGTGTTTATTAGCAACTGCTGTTAGGAGTCCTGGCAGTGCTTAGACTCTTAATATGCCATGGGGCCTCACATTTTAGAAGTGAATGGGAAAAAAAGAAAAAAAGCAGCACACTTGTTTTGAACTAAAACTTGTTTTGAACCAAAATGAAGTGATACTGAGGTTTTAAACATTTGTACTTCACCATCTCATCCTCAGTCTTCTGATCTTCGCTCTGTAATAATTTAGTTTTAATCTAGCAAAATCCGAGCAGACGCCTCATCTGCTGAAGTCTCACTTTTTATGACAAACTTTGAAGTTGAGAGTAAGAACGGGTATTCCTGCCACCTTAGCAAGTGAGCATGTTTTTAAAAGTGAGTATATTTGTTTCCATGTTATTCAGTCTTTGCCCTCCCTACTTACCAAGAAAAATGAGTGCTCTCTAATGATGCGCTAGCTTGGGTGAAGTGGCACCTGTTTAATAGGGGACTGACTGCAGCAGTACAATGATATGACGTTTGTAGGTGTCTGATCTTTGCAGTTGGTGACAGTGAAGATACAATCATTCTGCATCAGCAGCTTCTAAAATTATGGCTTGGCGTTGTTGTTGTTGGTCTTCCAGTTCTTCTGTCACGATTCACATAGTGAATAAGCAGCTTCAGCTCTACAGCTCTGTAGAAGAAAGATGCTTGTGACAGAGGCAGAACTAACCTGACCAAATGTGAAGGGCAGCTGAGTATTGCTTAGAGGAGCTGCTTACATTTTTTTCAGCACTTTTGCTGGCCTTTAGGTCTGGGAGGGAGGGTGGATGATTGTACAAGTATGGGAGCCGTTCACTTGGAGACTTCAGTACATGCCTTAAATCTGTTCAGCCTTAAATCAGTGAGTTGCTTTGTGAGCAATAAATAAGCATAACCAGCATTAATCACATGCTTAAATGTGTCTTGTCACACACCCTAACATACGTGGCACTGGTGGTTCCTGGGAGGAAGAGCCTTTGGGTGCCCCTGTAAGTGAGGGGAAAATGAGAAGCTTCCTTCGCTTGCTTCAAGTTTGATATGCTGTTATGGTGGTATATCTTTATATATAAAGATAAAATTATTTTTTTAAAAAGCTGAACTTCAATGAATGACTGCAGTTACAAATGATGTGATATTTTCTGAAGAGCTGGAAGATTCGTACAAGATTTTAAATCTTCTTTCTGAACTCGCACTGCTCTGCTGCTCCAGAACACTTCCTATCTGAAGGATTAAGTAATGGTCATGTTGGGGGGGGGGGGAAAAAAAGAATTAACCTTTTCCAAGTCATCATAATACAGATACTGGGGGGAAGAAAAGAGTTTCATAGGGATCTGGCAATCCCTAGTACTCACAGTTCCAGAATGAAAAGGGTTAAGTTAGGAGTTCGAACAAAGTACCTGCTGAGGTAGTTTGTTTTTTCCATCTACCAGCAATTAAAAATATTTTCAGCCTGCTGCATGTGTACCTTATAATTCTGTTAGAAGACAAAAAAAAAAAAATTTAGAAAAACATGTTTTCCCCTTTCCACAGTTACATTGTTCCTGTGCTGGCAGTAGTAAGAGCTCCCAGAGTGTAAACAAAGCAGATATCCTTTAGATGTATAGAGAGCCGATTCAGTAAGTAACAGGGCATCCAGTTTTAGAGTTCCTTTGCTGCCTGTAAGTTAAAAATTAAACAATTATTATAGTAAGTGAAACTCTAACAAAAAGGTGTAAAAAGCAGTTGGATAATGCAGTGCTTGCTTTTCACGTCAAAGAGCAAGGCTTAAAAATGTGAAGTGCTTTGCAAACCAGCTGAAGTAAAGGGGCTGTAACACTTGAATCTACTCAAAATTTAAGAAGAAATACAAAAAATAAACCCCTGACATTTAATTTCTCATAGCAGTGTTGGTAGTTTAATGATTAGTTATTTCATTTTATCTATTTTTAATGTTTTTCTGCACTTTGTGATGTGATCTGATACAAATGAAGACATGAACAGTCTCACTGTACTGAGCAAACAGCAGGCTAATTGTTCGCTTTATCTAGTGCACAGAGGAGGAGGGGAATGAAGTTTGTGGTGAGATCAGAAATTCTGTACAATTCTTATTCGCTTAGCAGTTATTCATCAGAAGGATGCTGTGCTTAAAACGAACAACAACAAAAAATACCCAGAAGGCTAGACATCTTCTTAATATATGCAACAACAACAAAAAACACCAAATCCTTCTTAGAACTTAAAGGGAAAGATGAATGATGATATTAAGCATGTCTGGGTTTGGGGCATTGTTTAGATGAGAAAGTTGATACTAAAGTGCATTTTGCCTTATCTTGTTGTTTATCCTAGGAAATATTTGGCATAAGGATTGTGTTTTCTGTGCATTTAATGTTGAAAACAATGCCATTTGAATTTTATATCCTTAGATGGTACTGGAGATGTTTGCATTCATGTACTAATCAGATGCACAAAGTGCCATTTTTTGTATCATGTTTGGATCAAGTCTTAGATGTCGGATGGTTTTAACTGATCGAGCTGTGAGCTGCTGGCTGTTTGGTAAACTCAATGCCCTTTGCTGGGTGGTGCCACGTCGGGAGCTGTTCAGCTGGGAGCTTGGCCCATGTAGCAGAGAGCCCTGCTGCAGCACAGCTGTGGTGGCTGGCCTCTGAAATTCGGGCTGAGAAACAAGCTCCTTCTTTCATGATGCAGCTACATAAAGATATTATTCTGCATTTACTTACTTTCTGTCATATGATGCTTACAGTGAAAGAGTACTAGTCAAAATGACCAGAGCTGTGCAGTCGGATTTCTCACAGCAGTTTTCAAAGGAAATGCTGCATTTCTAGAGAAAACAACATAATGCTTCCTATCTTTCCACTTACTTAAACTAAGCATGCAGGCTTGATTCAAGGTGAGTCTGGGAAGAAGTGTGATTTTCTTGTATCTTGTAGTTCACTTCTGTTCTCTCAAGTACGCTTACCTCCTTAATATTTCTTGAAGTGAAGTATCTGTGGGCCCTGGAGGTTGGCCATTAATTTTAGGCCATTGTGTGAATGCTAACTACTTAAAAATAGTCATGGAGCCAACCTTGCTTCCTCTCAGGGTTTATCAGTTGGAAGCATCTTCTTTTTATCCCATGTGTAAGCAGAGACCTCTCTGGATTGATGATTTGATCTGTATAGTGGAAAATCTAGGCAGGATATCCTTTCTCTGTTATTCCTTGGTGTGATGGCATCAGGGTCTGTCTTAACATGGGGGAAGGGAAAGGAGGATCCTATTAACAGGCAGAGTGGTTTCAAGGGACTCCTAAACTATGAACTCGCAGAGAACCTCACATTTACTTTCCTTGTTGAAGCATTTGTGCTTTGAGCTATGATTACGCGGTGTGGCTTCTGCTGCTGAGCTGAAAAGCTTGCTGGTGTGCAGTCCAGCCATCTCGCATTTGGAAGCGGTTGTGGGCATTGTGCTGGAATATATCATCAGGAGCTCCTCTGTGGTTAGTGAGAGTGCTTGCAGGCCTTAATGAAATACTGCGCTGATGGGCTAGATCCAGTCTTATACTGTAGAAAGGCAGTGCCCGAGCTTCCCCTGCTAACGAAAGAGTATTTCGAGTACATTTCTGTGACTGAAACGCTTCTAAAACCATGCAGTCAGTGCCTGATGTACGATAGAGGTTCAGTGAATGCATGATTGAGTGTGTCCACAGGGTAGCAAGCATGCTCGGAATTGTGTTGGGATATTATTAGGACCTTGTGTTTTGGCATGCTTGTAATTATTCCCCAGTACTACCCCTAGCCTGAAATTTCTTAGCACTTCCAAGGCAGAGGGATGTTATCAGCTTCGGTGACTGAGGAAGAACCTTTGATCTAGTAGCCCTAAGCTCCCCACAAGGAGGCCATATAAAAATGGCACTGATTATTTTTCCCCCTTGTTCCCCTCTTCAGGAGACGCAGTAGGGCTCCCTTTGAGAGGGGTGAGTCCCTTTCGGAGTCGGCTCGTTCTGCTCTTATCTTGGTGACCTGCTTGTGTTGCGGTGTAACCGCAAAGGAGGAACCTGAAGCCTTTGGGGAGGGATGACAAAGACAGGACGTGATTGTGGGTTTGCAAGACAGCAATCAACCGGGACTTGGAATGCAAGACAAAATCATTAGAACTAATGAAAAGAAATGCTTTAATTGCCTGTCTGGACTTCGGAATCTATAACTCCGGAGTGTTCATGCCAAGACGTTAGTAAAATGTAAAGCACATGACTTTTATATTGGTAATGAAAATGTCTGTGGTGTCATTGCATGGGCTTTTACATGAGGGAAGGATAAAGACCTTTCCCTCTGTAACGTGAAGTGCTCTTTGACTACATCAAACTAGGAAAGTCCTTCTCATTAGCAGACTGTTCAGTGACTTTTGATCATAGGACTCTTTTAATTCTTTTAACTGCAGTGTGTAAATGGACTACTGGTTACATTTCACACAAGGATGTAATAATGATTTGGAAAACAAGATACAATGCTGCAAGAAACTTCTATTGCCTTTTACTGCTTCCACTATCATAAAATTGAGTTGGTTTTATGAAACAGTGTAATGACTGACTTCAATGCAGAACCTCAATATATGCAAGAATTTGTACCTCTGTACACTGAATAATGTTGCACAGTTCTAACTTAGTTCAGCCTTGCGTCTGGAACAAACATCGTGAGCCTATGAAGCTAGCATGCTTTTTAAGCAACGTTTCGAAAACCAAAGCAAGGGAAGGTTTTTCAAGTCTTAAACCCACCCCTCATGTATTAAATCATTCGAAATCTTACAATTGCTGTTATTTTCAGGCCATTGTGTCTACTTCCTGTTGGTCAAAGGTTATGAGGATAGGGTGGTGTATAGCGAGATGGAAAGCCGACAGGAAAAAGAAAGCCTTGCTTATTTTGGGGTAGACACAACTACAGAAATGGCCAGGACGTTGCCTAAGTTTTCTGAAGACTTAAAGAGGTAAACTAGAAAAAACTGCTCCTGTTGTTTATTTTTCTGCTTTTTAATTCATGTGTACGGAAAATGATTTGGCTTAAGTAAACAGGGGCTTCCTTACAGAACGGTATCTTTCTGCTTGAAATATGTTTTGTTGTTTTTTTTAAGTGGTTTAGCTTGTTAGCTTTTGTTTTGTTTCAGAAGTGGACTTGATAAAACTTTCTGAAGCACTAGTCGAAACCTCCACCCGTTTGTTCACTTGTATTGCTAACTCATTAAAAAAAAAAAAAAAAAAAAAAGGAAGTTTAATGCCACAAAGTGCAAGTAGGAGTTCTGTGATGTATTGCTTCAGTGCATTACAGGCATATGTGGGCATACGTAGGTGTGTTAATGCAGTCCTCTAAAACACTTAGCTTATCTTAATATTTGTATCATTATTCAAGAACCATATGTTATTTCTTGGCTGTTAAAACAGTAGTGCGAGTCCTTCAGTTTTGTCAACACGCGGGCTTGCAGCGAGCTGTTGGGAGCAGATGCTGCCTGGCTGGGGCTTGGCGTGCCGGCGCTCAGGTTCCTCCGGCAGGGCGCCTCGGCTCTTGTGGTAAGCAATTGTGGCCAAGCCATTCCGAGGATTTGGTTTCGGAACAAATCTGGATTCACAAGGCTGCTCAGGGGTGGGAAGAGAAAAGATAAATTAGTTGGTCGTGGTGGTTAAATTCTACAAAACTGTTGATCTAATAATAAGTTGTGTGATGGGACTGTTAGAAGCTAGGAAACAAAAACCATTTTTACAGGAGTTGATGAGAGCAAGTAGCTTTTTGTAAGCTACTCAGCCTTGTTATACTGAAGCTTCTTAATTTTCAAGTATGCTGGTATATAGTTAGTTATGCAATGTAGCTGATTTTTCATCTTAACCCTTTTGTAACTACCAGTGACTTATTTGAACCTTAAAAAGTATATTGTTCGCAGTCTAGGAAAAACAGTATTTGTATTATAATAGAATCTCAGCGTAATATAAGCAAATTATGTTATAATGCATTGGTAATTTTGACTGTGCTGGTTTATTTAGAAATGATTTCTTTCTCTGGAGTTCTTCAGGTCAGCTGTGAAAATGCTCTGAGCAGTTTCGTGGTGTTTCTCAGTGATTAAGGGTGGATGTATGTATCGAACACAATGCTGACTTTTGTTTTATGTTTGGATTTTCTTAGCAGCTCTTTTGCCGTGTCTGCCCACTTGATTCATGCACATTACAGACCTGATGATTTGTAGTGGGAAGGTTGATAATTTTGCTCCTAAAATAATGTAAACAACACTGAGCATGCCCTTTCTATTTCTTCCCCTTCCTTGCAATGCCTTACAGTATTTAAAATATAGCGTGTTGATTTTCGCTGTAATACCTTGGCAGAACAATAGCTTTCCCTTCAGCATGCCCAAAGTGGCCCAAGAAAGTATGAGCCCTCTCATTGCCGTAATAGTGGCTGACTCATGTACAGAAGAGGCTCCAGCTTTAGTCTGCAGATGCTTGACTTGCAAAAATGTCAGCTAGCACACAGAGCATACAGCCTTGGTCTCACAAGGAATGGAGAAGGATGGAGTGTCAACATGTCCTAAATTTTATTTGTAAAGATTATTTAAATAGTCTGGAATTTCCTTTGGAGACTTCTCCATGAGTGTTAATAGATGTCCAACAGCTTCTTCCAGTAGGCAAGCAACTAGTAGCTTAAGCCACGCTAGCTAGATGGGGAGGCAGTGTGTAGAAATCATGGGGTAACTTTGCACTGTCCTCAACTCCACCTTAATTCATCATCCCTTGTTGAATTTGGAGAAAATGCAGCTTCTGTAGCCCAAATCCCCTTTTTTTTTTTTTTTATGGGGAGTACAAAACCCAGCATTTAAGCCAAGGAATATTTTGACATGCAGAATGCCTGGCCTGTGTGCTCATCTGTAGCATTGTCTGTCTTGTACGCAGCATCAGCACACTTGAGTGATCCAAACATGAAACAGTGAAGCATGTGTTGTATGTTTGCTCACTGCAACTTCAGTGTCCTTTAAAGGATCCAAAATAGTGAAGGAGTTTTTACACAGTTCTAATGTCTTGCTTTTCCTTGTATTTAAGGCTTTCTCAGGTTATGAAGATAGATATCTGCACAGGCAAGTAAGGGGGAAAAAAGGAAGACTGAATCTGTACAAAATATTAAAAAAAAAAAAAAAAAAAGCAGCACTGTGTTTGTGAGCTGGAAGACGAGCAATTTTTCACACCCTGTTACAAGCACCACTTCGAAATGACTACCCAGCTAGGGAATGAAAAATGAGTAGACAGAAATAAATGGTGGAATATTTCATCCCCTGCCACTGGTGGGAAAGCAGCTGGAGATATCCATGAAGTGTAGGCTTGACATTTCAGCTGTAGATTAATTGTGCCTTTATAAGTACTGATATTTTTTCTGGTTTTCTACGCATTGTTCTTGTGTGACTTGTCACGATGTGTACTCCTGAACTCAGGACAGTGAAGCTGGAGTCAAACACAGTGTGGCTTGCTTCTTGCCTGGGTTGTCGTGTGCAGGGAGTCTTGTCAGCGCTGTAGTAATTCTTGTAATAAGAAGTGTACAGTCATTTAATAATAATAATTAAAAAAAAAAAAAAGGCAGAACCTACCCTGAATGTTTTGCTTTCTTAGATTAAGATTAGGAGGGGGAAGGGACTTCTAATTAAGAACTGATGAAAAGACTCAAGTTAACTTTTTTTTTTAAAAAAAAAAAAAAAAAAAAAGGGCAAAAACCCCAAGAACTATATCACCTTTCCCTGATAAATACACAAAAACATGACTATCTAAGTATGGGAAAGATGAGAGGAAGGTTCCCAGGATGATGAGAGAGGAAAAGATGAAATGTGGGAGATGTTCTGTGAAAAAGGGCAGCAAGCCAAAGGTGCTACGCAGGTATGTGGGTAAGGGACCTGCAACAAACTTCTTTGTATGCCATGAAAAGTGTTTGTCCTGGTTTCAGCTAGGATAGGGTTAACTTTCCTCCTAGCAGCTGATATGGTGTTACGTTTCCATTGCTGACAAAACAGTGAGAGGAGATGGTGAAGCTCATTTTTGTCATAGGGAGCGTGTTGTTGGCAAGACTGCTGTGAAGGTGTGTGTTAGCCACCAGGGTGGGTGGAGTGAAGCAGAACAAAGCAAAAAGGTAAGCTTGTAAGAGATAAGAAACAGCGGAATATAGGTGTTAAGGGGTGGGTGAGATGATGTAGGAAGCTGGAAGGATGGTCTGGTCACTGGTCCTAGCTTGGAGCCAGGAACTGGGCCATCACATCTCCACTGGAGGTGTGTTTCATTGCATTACCTCCGTGAGTCAGTTTGCCTTTGGTGAAGGTGCAGCGATAGTTCTCTGCTGTGCAGGAGTGTTGCAGAGAAACTAGTGCTTGACATTACAAAATTTCTGACATAGCGCAGAAAAGCGTTGAAGTGGCTGATGCTACCAGTCCTGATAAGGATCAGTGTGATACGGAGAAGATGATACAGATTTGGCTGTATAATTACGCTGGGAATAGGCACAAGACTTGAATAAAAAAATAAAAAAAATAAAAAATGGTGAAGGATTATGAAAACATTCAATTAGTTCTAGATTGACAAAACAGCACTTGCAGTGCTAAAATTATCGTCTGAGTTGTGTTTTGTCCTGTTTTTGATGCTTTAATTAGCTGCGTAATGCTGGGAGACTAGTTAGTTCACATGCTGAACCATCACTTATGAAACAGTGCTCACAGCAAATCTGTGTGCAAGTATTGTTCTGCTGTATTTGCAGTGTTTTCTTTTGTTTGTTTAACAAGCTAAAGTTAGAATCGACAGCACAAGACTAGAAAATGGTGACAATAGTTTGAAAACAGGAAATTTTGGCCTTGTGTGTATTCGGAACAGATGATCAGGATGATGGCCAGGAGAGTGGAAACTTCCACTGAGACTGTTTTTTCCTTATTTTGCTCAGTGAGAAAAGATGGTGCTTCCTGGAAAACAAGTCTTAAGTATTTAAAGAAAGTAATAATATATCCAGTGTTTTCCTCATATCACGTTTGTTTGTTTTGCAGCAATCTGTTTACACTCCTTAGTGCTTAATGCTGCTAAAAGTGGAACACGGGGACTGTTATGAAATCTTGGAAGTGAAGTTTCTGCTCTTAGAGTTAAGATACTAACAAGCTTTATTTTGTGCTGAGTTTATGCGGTATGTTGTATTTTTTTTTTTTAAAGGCATCTCTTTTTCAGGAAGAGTGTGGCTGCTCCCAGTTGGCGTTACAGCAACGACTTCAAAAAGTAACTAATAATTCTGCGTTCTTGAGTTGTGGTGCTTATAGTAGGGCCATTTATTAAAGGCTTCCTAGAAACGCTTTCTGAAAAACATCCCTTAATCTATTTCCATGTAGAAATATACAAGTGCTAATTTCTCAGGGAAAAACTCAGCCAAACTTCTAATTTCACCATTTAGGATTTCTGCAAGTGGAAACAGTGAAGTACTGTGCTTGAAGTAACATTATTTAAGGTGACCTAGTTTAGCTGCTTCCCGGCCGTCCTCCCAGGTACGTGCATTGTGGTAACGAAGCTCGCTGGTGACAGCTGTCACTGCCCTGTGCCCAAAACAAACAGGACCTAAAAAGAAGCCTAGTGCGAAGGAACGCTGCGGTTTGTCATTTGGGCTTCTGAAGGGATGCAGAGCTGAGGTCCAACATGTGAGTCAGCAAGGCAGCATCGGAGGTGTTTGGTTCCTGCGATGGATGGAAGGAACACCTGGGAACTAGAAATGGGGAGGTGAAGAGGGGAAGAACTATTCAGCTTCTGGTTGCCATCCTTCTTCCTGTTTGTCCAAGACATGCAGCTATGTTTCTTGTTTAACTGCAGCACTGGAAAAAAGGGAGAGGGATGGATGAAACGGAGCACAAGCATGAAGAAAATAAAACCTTAATGTGGCAGATGAGTCAAGCGACCTCAGCAGTAGGTTCAGGACTAAAACAAGAGTTCAAAAGAGGATTCTCAAGTGACATGGGCTGCCTTCCCCATTCCTTTACTTCTCTCTAGTTCACGTTCTGCATCTGTTGTCCTTACTTGAGAAGTTCTTTTGGAGCAAGGCGATGTTTTGTCACATGTTTGTAAAATATGAAGTGATCTTTTGGATCCTTCCCTGTGCCCCTGGGTGCGTTGCGTCTTACTTCCAAGCCTTAGTTTACTTCTCTGGAAAAGAAAAATGGCAAATACTGCCCTTTGCAAGTACTTTGCAGAATACTAAGATGAAAAGTTGAGCATGTGCCTACTGGAGAGATGAGAAGGAAGGTCTTGGAGCTGGGCAGTGCTCAACAATTCTGGAGATTTTTTTTCACTGGGTTCTACCTGAGAGAAAAGCAGATGTTATTTGTGCTAGTAAGGGAAAAGCAACTTTAAATGATGCGAGTGTTATGGGTCATAATACTTAGCAAACCAGACAAGGACAATCGACAGTTTGTCAGTAAGCAGTTATTTGACCACGTGAGAACTGTAAAAAAAGATTGGCCAGAACAAGTTGTTTTCGATTTATTTAGCAGCTCTAAGCTTTTAAACACTTCATGCAACTATTTTGGCCTCTTGAGCAGCAGCTTGAGGGGATCTAAATGGAACATTAAGTCCTTTTTAAAATAAAAAGGAAAATTATCTATTCTTTCCGGACCCCTTCCTCCTTCCTTTCCCTCTCCACTTAGACACACATCCACTATTTCCTACATCTTTGAACTAGTGCCAGCAGCTGAACGAGGTACATCTCAAATACATATGACAAGAAGATAAATAAATAAATTCATAAAAATTTAAGGGAAGTATAGCTAAAGTGTGGTTGACATCTTCAGCAGATATACCTCATGTAAGGAGATGATATTGCATACAGTCTTAGCTACAAGCTTTCAAAATCAACGAGAAAAAATAAAAACAAAACCACCACTATGATAAGTAATGCTTTCTACTCGTATTTTAGCTGATTGACTCTTTTCTAAATCAAAATTTTACATGTGAGTGACTGAGTGGGAGAAATTAATAAGAATTTATTTCGGTTTTATAATCTACTCAGAATGCTGCTTGAAAAATCCTGGATTCCAGTATTACTCTGATCATTTGATGCTCTGTGGGTGAGCAGCTTGTCACATTTTAGCCTACTTCAAAACCAAGCAAACAAGCCTGTTTCTATAGTTATGATGGTCTCATGATACGATGGTCTCATGATATAAACAGGACAATGTTTGGCAAGAGTGGTGGAGTCCTATGTTAGACCAGCTGATACGCTTTGTGGCTCTCGGAGAAAACAAGCTGAGAGGCACACAAGTCCTTTCTTAGTCTGAAACAAAAGCAACAAACCTTGTTTTGCAGTAAATTATGTTAGAAGCC
This sequence comes from Netta rufina, assembly GCF_964035555.1. Lineage (NCBI taxonomy): Eukaryota > Metazoa > Chordata > Aves > Anseriformes > Anatidae > Netta > Netta rufina. The sequence continues at coordinate 35,966,112 of NC_140127.1, read as the reverse complement.
TACATGGGCTTCTGGTGAGCTTGAGTCGCGTGACATTTGCCTTGTTACCCTTTCAAAAGCACCAGTTTTACTTCAGAATTAGGGGTTGAAATGCATGCAGTTTTGTAGCTAGTGCTGTAAGTACATACTTTAAAATTTAATTTATTAATAACATTTTCATATGTCTATTTATCATTTCAAATAAACGCATTTTCCCTTATTAAACACTGGTTTTCTGTGCTAGAAATCAACTAGATTAAGCCTGAGAAGGTAAAAATATACTCAGTAGGTTATGGGATTTGAACATTGTTCCAATACCAATATTGTTTAAGCCTGGAAAAATATTTGAGTAGATAATGTATGGTTGGTAGTTGTAAGTGACATGACAGATAATTAGTACTTAGAATATTCCTGTGGCTTAAACCAGTTGCTTTTTTCTTTCTTTGGTGATTAAAAGAAATAGCTCTATGCAAAATTTTCAGACAATGTCAAAAAGGATTAAAAAATTAAGTATACATAAATACATCTTCGCACATGTGCCTGCTGTCTTTTAGAGAGCTCTTTTTGGAAAGCAATTACTGAAGAAGCTCCTTCATTACATAGATAGCCCAGGATTTTGTACTTCAGTGAGGCAGTATACAGCTTTCATTACAACGACAAATACTGAAATGTTAAAAATAGATCAAGCTTTAAGAATCCCAGATATTTTCAAATAACAAAGAGTGATTTATGTGGGCTCATTTTGCACTTTGACAAAATATAGAGGCGCTTTTGTACTATGATTAGCAAGGGTGCTGATGTCAGTTCTCTTGTCTAGCTTTAAGCTTTATTCTGCTGCTAAATTGTGCTTTGTACTGTAATCCAGAGAACCTTTGTATCTGCCTTATTAGTGTGTAGTTTATGGAATTGCTTTTGTTTTTGAATATAATCTGTGCCAGTTCCAGTGAGCGTGACTCATTATCAGACTGAAATAAACATTCACATATGCACTATGTGAAAACTCTTCAAAAATAGTAGCAGGTGCTGCTGGGCTAAATTCGATGTTTTAAGTACTTAATAGTTGCTGTTTTGTAGCCCGAAGGGCTCAAAACAAATTCTGTTTAGCTGGTTGATTTTCTGAATTTAAGAGTGCTGTTTACTCATTAGTTCTCAACAAAGACTGGTGGGATTGATAATATAAATCTTTCACTTGTTACCACGGTATTGGAACTGAGCTTTCATGAGAGGCATGCTTGATGGGTACAGAGTTAATTTTTGTTCTGTGAATCGTGAGACAAATGCATCTTGTAGCTTTCTTTCTTTAATCTTTCCTCCTCATTTGAGCATCAACCAAGTTCTCTGACTGACTGAAGGCTGAGGTTCGAGATAAGTCCAGTTTGTGAAGTACGAGTTCTGTAGTTCATACAGAAGTTATCTGTGGTCAGCTTTGTCTGAAGAGAATGCCTCTGATACTGCTGTTTCCTGTTATCCCAGAATCGAAGTTGTCACTTGGCTTGGAAACAGGAAACCAAAAGAAATTCTACTAGTGTTTTGGGTCAGTTACACAATGCTTAGCAGCTGTGCTACTACAAGATGCTCCTTCTGGAAATTAAGGTGTTTGGTTTGCTCCATCGTCCTCCTTCCCCAGTTGAACTTGGTGGTGCTGTGTACATCAGTGCTTGAGGCCTTGACTTGATCCATTCCACATTACAAGGCAGATGCTGTGTTCACAGCTACAATGAATGCACTTACTTTACCAAGTGTAAAAGTTGTCTTAAAATCAAATATTTTTTGTAGTTTTGTAGCCAGAGAAAAGATCTTCCATTTTCTGTTATCTTCTTAGCTTCAGGAGCTTGATACCCCAAAAAGCGCATGCACTTGACAATGAGCAGTTGGTGAGTCTCCAGGGCAGAGCTGATGGCAGTGGTTTGGAGCTGAGAGATGGTGGTACAGTTCTGAATGTTCCCCATATCTTCCTCCATTGGTTTGTTCAAAGGTTATAGCTTCATAAAAACTAAATAAAACCTCTCTTACTTCCTGAGAAAATAGGTCTGAGTCTTCTTTCCTGATGTGTTGTCAGAAACTCTTGACTGCAAAGTTACATCGCAGTGTGTAAAGGATATCACGTCTCAACTTCCTCTGGAACAATCCCTGTTGGTTCCCTTTCTTTCTTTCCTTTAGCCTCTTGTTCTGCCATGGCTCGTGTGCAGGCAGGGTTAGCTGATACTCACCTACCTATTTTTTTGGGTTTGTTTTGTTGTTTTTTGTTTGGACTTGCTTGTAACTTTACTTGAATATCCTAAGGAAGTTTTTAAATGAGCAACTTCTTGCCCTGAAGACTTGTACTGTGCCCCATACAGTGGTTTGTCTACTGTGTTCACGTGCCTTGGTCTCCAACTTTGCTGAAAAGCGGTGGGGAAAAAAAACACACACAAAAAAACCACCATGTGATGGCTCTCCGTCATGGCATCTCCATGGCTCATCCAGGCTGTAGTCAAAATTGTGAGAACGCAATGCAGCTCTTCCAGCGGGCTGTAGCATTATATCTGGTTTCTTCTACCATGCCATTTTTCCTAATGTGCATGTAAGGGAGCTTACAGTGTAGGATGCTGTGCTGTTGGTAGGGCTGAGGAACCAAAAAAAAACAAAATGCAGTGAAGTGGGGAAACAAGAATGCTGTTGGTAACATCAAGACAGATGTTAGCAAACCTTGCTCTCTTGGTTTGAGTTAGCATCTTTGGAGTGTTTTATGTGAAGCATGTTTTATGGTAAGTGATGGAGGACCCCAGCAATGAAAGGCAGCTGAGGATTAGTTGGACGATGAAGCAGTTTAGTTTTGGTCTTATCCCTGGCCAGCTTCTATCTGTAGCAGCAGGGAGGTTTGTATAACAAGTGCAGTAATTGTAATGTTTTTCCTGTGGATGTACCTTATGCAGGGACTTTTCATGTGGTAAAACTAGACAAAAACCTAGACAATTCGGTCATTTTTCCCCCTACACCTCTAACTTTTTCTGAAATAATAATGTAGGTTGTTCTCTGTAACAACTACTACTGTGAAATGTTAAGAGGTTTTGAGGGCAGAGATGGCTTAACATCAAGAGGAGTGTGTGGTGTGAACAGTGTGCTCTTGAACTATCAGGTTGCTATCATTGAGTATCAGTTTAAAAAAAAAACAAACTAGAATCTGTCAGTCTGAAGTGACCAATACTGGGGGGGGGCGATACACAATGGAGAACTTAGACATATTTTGCTTCTGCTTCCTTCAGAAGTTTTTTTTTGGTGCTTTTTCCCTTTCTCCTGGCCTCATCCCCACCTTTTTCTCTTTACTAAATTCATCCTTTCTCCTTTTTTAAGTAGTGACTTGATGATCCTTAAGGGTCCCTTCCAACTCAGGATATTCTATGATTCTATGATTCTATGTGACTTAATTATATGTTCTCTTTTTTAAAAACAAAGCTTGAATACAGAAGAAATAAACCTTGAAATACAAACTCACTGATCCTCTAGTCCATTGCTGTAATAACAAGTAAATGGATTGTGTTAAATTCAGCTGTTGAATTATAATTTCTTATTATTACTCAGGCTGAAACCATATGCAAAATGTAACAATTATAAAGTATTCCAACTTCTAATTTTTTCCCTTTTTCTCACTAATTTTCAGGCATGGAAGAGGAGATGGTTTGTGCTTCGCAGTGGCCGTTTAACAGGAGATCCAGATGTATTGGAATACTACAAAAATGACCATGCCAAGAAGCCTATCCGAATTATTGACTTAAATTTGTGTCAGCAAGTGGATGCTGGATTAACGTTCAACAAAAAAGAGTTTGAAAACAGTTATATTTTTGATATCAACACTATAGACAGAGTTTTCTATTTGGTGGCAGACAGCGAGGAGGAGATGAATAAGTGGGTCCGATGCATCTGTGATATCTGTGGGTTCAACCCTACAGATGAGGGTAAGTTCTGTTGTCTTTTTTTTTTTTTTTTTTTTCTGAGAAAGTGGTCTATCTACATGCAAAGACTGTTCCAAAGATCAAATGACTATTTTTAGCTAGCATATGTATTAAAACTCATATGCATTGACTGTGAAACTTCCTTGTTACTTTGAAAAAAATGTAAGCAGAACAGAGGGAGATACTAAGAATTCATTACAAATTAAGTGTGCTGTAGAAATGGAATGATGCTCTTCAGTTTTGCATGATGTTAGGTCTTGAGAATATAGGGAAAATCAAAGAGAAATCATGCAAAACAGAAGATAATCATCAAAGGAATCCTGTGTGGTATAAAGCACATGGCTGTGCAAGCAGAAATGGGTGCAAAACGTCCGGTTTCTAATACTGCCATTTCTCCGTCTGCTTTGGAACTTGGAAAAAATGTCCTTTCCTCACTGGTTGAAACAAGCAAAAAATAACTTGTAGCTCTCCACTAACCAGCTCAGATCCTACCAAAATAGACATCGTGTGAAAGCAGCTTGTAGGAAACATGATGGTGTTAAATACCTACAAACAACTCATTGCCATTGCTTTTTCTGAAGCTAGCCTTATTTATTTGCTTATTAGTGGGTTGCATGAACAGCTGTAGCCGTGTGCACAGTCACACAGGGGGTCACAAGAGGCTTGCCTGACTGAACAGGGGGCTGTAATTTAATCCCTTTTTTTTTTTTTGGGGGGGGGGGGGAAGGGAAAGGGGGGTTGTGGGTTGAGGTAGGAGGAAAAAGATTGGGGTAGGGCTTTTATCTCTCCTTCTACTCCAGCTCAATGGCCAAAAATGACTGAAAAACATTGTTGCTTTCTGAAGAGGGGTTCTTCTCTTTCTCCTTAATGCAGTTTTGAACTAAAACTTTGTCATGAAAGCTCCATCTATGGATTACCACTCTAACAGCAAACTCAGTGAAGGGCACTTATTTTGACAGTTACAGCATGTTTTTATGACATCCTTAATATAACTGAGACCACCCACAGCACATTTCTAAAAGTGATTGCCATATGAATCAGTATTCAGTCTGCCAGGCATCTGTTACGTACAGGAGAGGGGCAGGCAGGTGATTGCTTTCTGATGGATAATGCACTAGCACACCACTGCAGCTGTGAGGAGGAGATGCTCAGAAATCATGGGTTCTGGGGACAAACCAGGAATGTGGGAAGTGAAGAGGAAATCTGGCTGCTGCAGTGTACGTGAGAGCGCATGTCCCCTGTGTGTAATGGAAAAGTAGGGTCACCTCAAAACCACGAGGCCTTCTCTTGCTTGAGGGCTGATGTATTAATTAGTCCTTAATTTTCTGTTGATGAAATTCTCTATGAACGCAGAGAGCTGACAGTGGCCTGTTTGGATCTGTTCTTTTTTTGTTTGTTGGAATCAATTTTATTAACAGAACTTCTCCCCATTATGCTCTCATTGTCTTATCTTTAGCATTTTAGTGTTGTCTGAGTTATCCCAACCCCATCACTTCATGTAATTGAAAGCTGGCAGTTCTGTCTGCTTCATGGGATTAGTGAGCTCTGGCAATATGTAGGAGAGGAATTAAAAAAGGGAAATCAGAAAATCAGTTGCTGAGGGTCTGTGTATTGCCAAATTCTTATTTTATAGGATATATCTAGCTGTGAATGGAAGACTTTGTCATAAGCATACTTACAAAATTTGTGTTAATGTACAGTTTGTTTGGAAGTTAAAGAACAGGTGAAATTTACCACAGGCAGTAAACAAACTCTGTTACTTCAGTTTGGATCTAGACAACAAGACAACGTATGGGCCAGAACCAACCTTCCCTTCAGCCTATGGAAATGGAAGATGGTTTTCTTTGGAGCTGGACAATGTCTCTTGCCAGACTGGTTGCAGGTCTTGTGAGAGGACTGTCATTAGCCACCATTACTAGATCAAGGACTGGGGCTCACCACCAGCCTGCAGCTCCTGCTGCTGTTTGTCTGGAAGCCCAGTCCAATTGTCTCCTTGAGATTGATGAAGAGACCTTCAGAGAAGGTGGCACTTGATGCTGTTAGAAACTGAATATGGAGTTGCTGTTTGAGTTTGGGAGGAATAAGGGGGAAAGAGAGACAGTCAAAACTGGGCAGAGATGAAAAAAGGTTGCTTCAGTCTAGTACTAAACTGTTCCTCCCGTACTTAGTGAAAATTCAGAGATTCATGTGATACTAAGCCTGTATTTTCTTCTTGTTCTTTTTTTAAAATTGATTTTCACAGTAATTTATGATTAATGCTCCATTGTTACCTTCCAACTAGAAATTGATTTTTGCATGTGAAATCTATTCATTCTGGAGAGCTGCAAGATTATTTTTGTATTTGGAGAGTAAGAGTAACTTACATTCCTTTGTTACTGTTACAAGTCATTGAGTTGTCAGCTTTTTGATTGCATTGACTTGTGTGATCTGTAGCAGTTATATTATAATATAATTGTATGTTTTTAATAGGAATTTGCTTTAACTTAGGCTTTAAAATTATTTAGATTATCTCTTAAGATTACAATGAGCCCAAAACATCAAGGAAACGTTTATTTTCTAATAAACTCAGTAATTCCACTACTTCTATATAGAAAATTGTGAGTGCATTTTACAGCTTGTTCATTAATTGCTTTTTGTTTTCAAGTGGAATATTTTTAAAACATGTATGAAAAGGGGGGGGGGGAGGCTACACATGAGCATGATTCTCAGTTGCTTTACCACCAATTTCCATACTGTATTTTTAGAATTTGTATTTTCTGTGTAAGGTCATAATATAAGGTAGGTATGGTTTAGTCATGTAGAGGTTAAACTGTAACTATAAGTGAAAACATGCTGCCAGTAATTTGTGTGCTTGGAACTCCAGTGAGACCTTCTGGAATGGAGAAGCAAAACGGACATGGGAAATGACCATTCTCTTCTCCTTGGCGCTGTGGAGATCTCAGCCGAAATACTGTGGTCTGAGTTTTCAGGAGGATGAGGATAAATGTTTAAAGAACAATAGGAGTAGAGGAAGTGGATTTTTAAGTGATCGATGAGGAGAACAGTTAAAACAGTTTCTTTGCTTCCCAGAAACAAAATACCTAGGGAATAGTTGGCTTTAAAAGTATAAAAGCTTGTGATAAGCAGGATATGGATCAATTGTTATCTAAAGAGAAGCAATTTGTTTTATTTTTCGTGAGAGATGTAACAATAAGGGAAAACTTTCCCAGAATATTTAAGCACAGGTCCTGAAAGAAGGCTGTGAAGGTCCCTCCCTAGAATTCAGTAGACATTTGTGATCAATGTTTTACACGTAATCGAGCTCCGTGTTTCTGTAGTTCAGTGAATTGCGTATTTGGCAGTGCAAGGGAAGGAGGAAATGATCTTACTATATGCAAACATGTTACTTTTATGTAGTCTTTGGAATAAAGACAGCAATGATGAAGTGAAATGAGAAAAAAAGGAGAAGAAAAAAATGTTGAAAGCTATACTTGCGTTTCACAAATAATATACATGTGTTCAAGAACATTTCCCTTGTCATAAGAAGTGTAGCATAGATCATGCATTGAAAAAAGTGCAACTTGCCTCACACAACATTTTCAAATTTTGCAGAATTCCTGTTCAGGCAATTGCTGTCTGGTATTTGCCTCTCATGCCTTCAACATTTTGAACAGTAAAATTGTCAACTAACTTCCTTTATCATGTACTGATAATACATGTGTTTGTTATATTTGGACACTTCATCATAGCATGTGTGTAAGAGCAATGACTGGCAGGACGAACATAACTCTACCTTCCTACCTGCTCCTTGTATTCTCTCCAGTAAGGAACCATGCTGCATGGCCAGGTATCACTGCTGCTGTACTTGGCTCAGGATCTCTGTATCAGAGCAGGATACCTGTAGCACAAGTGTGGAACAGAAAACAGGTCTTGTGATCATCTACCTTATTATATATGTGTGTGTGTGTGTATATATGTATACACATAATATATATGATATATAAAATAATTATATAGTAATATATAATTATATATTAATATGTAATATAAATTAATATATTAATAATATATGTGTGTATATATATATGCACACATAGATACACACCTTATCTACCTTGTCATATACTACCTTATCTATGGTAGGAGGCATCAGCATGTAAACAGAGGAGTAGGAAGAAGTTAGTTTTAGAATAAAACTTTAGAATAAGGCAGTTTTTATTACAGTGACAGCTCAGTTCACGTAGTCCTTCAGTTATTGGACTGTGTTGAACTCTGGGATTACTGAGAAGAAATTATCAAGGGGACTTAGATAAGTAAAGTTGGATGTTAAACATATTTAGGGTGCCCTTCCTGTATGAAGGGGCAGCCTATAAGAGACACAATGCTCTTATCTTAGTGGATGATAGGGGCTGGCTTGCTTGTGAAATCAAAATCGTTATCAATAACATGATGAATTTTGGGTACTTTGGTCATGAAAGGTCTCAGAGGTGAGAAATAGATGGAGGAATGCTAAGAAAAATGCACTGTCAGAGTAATAAACGTATTTAAGAGTTTTGTCAATGGATATGAGTGGAGTAGTAAAGGAAATAGAAATTTGTTACTCTTAGACATGAGGTGGAAACAGACTGAGAAGGCTGGTTTATTTTAATGGGCATGATAATAGGACATTGCACGGTACACGTGATGTATGTAATGACAGTCTGTGACTTTTGACACTTCTTGGATGTGACTAATTGAAAGGAGAGTCATCTTGAAGATGACGTGCCAGGAGGATGAGTGACTGGTGACACTGAATGGGGTTCAGAATAACGCGGACGGATGGAGTTAAGTGTTAGGAGAGAGACGCTCCAGATAAGGATTGTGGGTCAGTTATCTCCGAACTGAGGCAATCATTTTAGAGGTAGCAGCGGTGCAGAGGCATCTATCATGGGGGATTTTTTGGATGATTACTTCAAGTAAAGGAAATGGCTGGTGAGATGTAGAAATGTGATTTCTCGGTGAGAATGTCATTGCTAAGAGTGAAGTCAGAATGTGAAGGAAGTTGTCACAGTCACCAAATACCACCTAGAGAAACTGCAGAGTAGTAATAAAATTTGAAGTGGGTCCAGAGAAAGGCCTGAAATTTGGCATTGTAGATTTCGTAGAGGTAGCTGATGGCTAAAGACCTGAGTTGGAAGGTGGCAAAGCTGACGTAATCATTGTCCATCTCCAAAGGAGAAAAGGAATACAGGACAGAACATGAAGCTGTCTTCAACTTCTGATGATGTGTTTAAGGAGGGTGGCTATGAGCAAATGAGCACAAAATCTGTGGTGGTACATCTTCTCTTGGAAGTACATGATGAAAAACTACCCACATAAAAAGCATGCAGTCAGAACTTTCATGTTGAGTGTTTGGGGGTTTTATGTTGAACTGCTAGCTGCCTTCAACAGAATATCCCGTGGAAAGTTGATTTTTCTTTTCCTTGAGAAAAATAGCGTGAATCTAATTTGCATAGGTAATTAAGTTATTTTTTTCCCTCTGGTTCCTGCTGGACATCTTCTGTGGCATTAAAATTGCCTGATGAGCTGCGTGGCGAAGGGGATTGCAGGAGGGTGCCTTGGAAGATGCTTGCAGATTGCTACTTACTGAGTCGGGAGGTGCTGTTCACCATGATGCCGAGTGCTAAAAACATCTTTTTGGAAGCCTGTAGATGTCTGTGGTTGCAGCCAGTGTGCTGCAGCTGGGTAAACTCGCCATGTGACGAGAGCAGCCTGTTCTAGGAGAGCTCTAGACCTTTATAGTGAAGGAAAAAGCTTTTTCATGTGGTGAGCTGCACTGTTTCTCTTCACAAGCACCTACAGAAGTTACCCTGTAACAGTACTTGTTGATTATTTTTCCTGCGTCACCCAGCCTGCGTACCATCTGAAGATGGAGAGAACGGGCTACATCTGTTGCTTTTTCCTTTTTCCCCCTTTTGAAAGAACAGCCTTCAAAAGAAAATTGCAGGTGGAGAGGGGGGAAGAAATTCGGAGTGGAAATGCTTTTGGTGTTTTTGAATCTTAAATGGGTAACCAAAAGGGCAGCTTAAGATTACTTAATGCCTGCAGTTCATATGTACTAAATTGTACAATTGAGCTCCGAAAGCGGGAAATGTTAGGATGTGATAGAAACTTAGAGCAGTTGGTCATGGTTCTGCTTTGTATGCGGGAGCTAGGGCTGTCCTGAACATAAAATACAGTAAGCAACTGCTGAATTCTTTATTACCTTCTTTAAAAAGGGTATTGTTATCCTCAGGAAAAGAGGGAAGAGATACTTGAGATGACATTAAGTTAACAAAACACTTCCAAAATGCATAGGAACTTTTAAAGAACTTAGGAGGATTTGATCCCCGTATAGCAGCAAGGTTCAGAAGGGAGGCTCGCTGCATAGATTTCCTATTGATTGTAAGCTGATCACTTCTGCTGAAAACCTCTCTTACGAAAGTTTGGTGCGCTGCCAAACCCTGACTAACGTGTCCGTGCATCTTCTGGGCTGGATCTGGCTTGCATCTATTGAGTTAAATATGTGAACAGAGCAAGTGCTTGTTTGTTTGCACCCATTGGCATATGCATGCTTGTGCTGTGTGCATGCACACGCACACATGTGGCCCTTTGATTCCAGGATCTTCCATCTGAGACCGTGTAGAAGCTGAGATGAGAGGAAGCTTGAGCAGTGTATTTCGGGATGTATGGTACTATGTTAGGCAGCAGAGATAATGACTTAACAGACTAACTTAAAAAAAAGTCCTTTTAAGGATTGAAGTATTTAATCACATGTACCATGTATTTGAAATTATTTCACATATGTGCAGCTTGCATAGATACAGTAAAATGAGTAATATAAGAGCAGAAATTATTAGTGAATTTGCTGTACCATAGCATTTTTTATGGCCAACACTGTTGTATCTGAAAAATTCTGTACAAGGGTATTGCTAATATTTTGTTGGCCACTGATTGTTTTAATAAGAACATCTGCACCATGGTAAATAGACTGAATGAGACAGAGTAGAATCACGTGGTTATGTATCTGTTGCTGATTCATTATTACAACGGGAAAATCCCACTTCTATTTTTGTCTTCCTACCTATGTTGCACAAAGAATGCTTTTTTCTTACTTGGATTGCAATTTTGGTACGTAATGAAGTGATGATTCTTGTAATGAAACTGTATGTTGCTCACGGTGAGAGTATTTGAAGTGTTTGCATTATCAGGATACTGAGAAGAGAATATATATCACTGTTGCAGTGCACAAAGATTTAATTTCTGACTTTAAAAAAAAAAAAAGCAGCACCAAGTGTGAACTCCCACACTCAAATCTTCTAGATTATTTGTAGTATTATTCAGAAAGTTTTCCTATTTACCTCCTTGAGTTTTGATTGTTTCAGTATTGGGGTAATTATGAGTATAGCTGTGAGAAAAAAGTGTAAATTGTAGAAAAAGTGATGCCTGCTTTTAGCAAATCAAGTGACAAAAGTATCTTCTGAGAAAGCTGCTTATTCTAGCTGTACTGAATGCAAGAATTATAAAAACAAAACAGGATTCTTTTTACGCTCGTTTGCATGTTAAATATTCTGGATGTTTTTCCAGCTCCCAGTTGTTTCAAAGCAGTTCTAGTGTCTGAGCTCTGGGAACAAACCAAATGACTTCCAAGGCTCTTTGGTGTGCAGATGACTCCTTCCCCAAAAATCTGCTGGTTCAAAATGAAGCAAACTGATTATTTTACTCTTTGAAATCATAATAGGCTGCTGGGATAAACCCTCTTCTTCATATCAGCTTGTGAAGTAAGTGGCTGAAGAGAATATTCTTGAGGGTTCAGATAGGCAAACAGCACTCGTTTGATCAGTGATAAGTCATTAACATTTCTGTTTTCTTGGTAGTCAAATTTGAAATAGCTTGAATGTATAAGGTGAGTAAGAAGTGGCACCACAATGAAGAACTTGAGATTGAATTAAAGCAGGCAATAGCCTACACCATTTAACACCTGCAAAATACCAGGGGGAAAAAAAAAAGCACACCACCAATGAAAAATAAATAATCTGTAGAAGGACTCTCAGGGATTTTGTCAAATTTGTCCCTCAAAGTAAACGAGACAGCCTGTCATAAGGAAAGCGCTGCTAATGATCCCTTAATGCTAATTGGCTCCAAATGCTTGCTTAGAGAAGAGATCATGAGCGCCTTTGAGGCATTTTGACAGTGTCACCTTTAATAATCAGTAATGATCAAAAGCCAAATGGTTGGAACAGGAGGAGTGAAGTATCACTATGTCTTTGTAAATCAGTAAGTGTGATCAAATTTTGTGCATTTTATGCAGCGGTTAGTTTCCCTCTTTGGGAAAGAATTAACAGAGCTAGGAAAGGTGAGAGTGAAGGAAAACAAGCTCTCCAATGAGACGGTTTCTGTACCAAGAAAAAAATAGGCAGTACCAAGTCAGTGAAGCTGTGACAAAGATCCATGAAGTTGAGAATATCCCTATTGAATGGGGGAGCAATGAATTGGGAACAAATGTTCATTATTTCCCTTAGGAGTGGAGCTGAAGGATATCAAATGAAGTGATCAAGCTGAAGGTTTGAATCAATAGGAAGTAGTTTTTCATGCCACACAAAGTATCTTGTGGAACCATTGTCACGGGATGTTGTGGGAGTCAAAAATAAATACAGGTACTCAAAAGAGGTAAGAGATTCAGAGAGAAGTCTGTCAGGGGCTGGTAAGCACAAACTCTGGATGCCACCTCTGCACTGGGATGTCCCAAAGCCTCAGAGCCCCCAGAGCTGGGGGCAGGATGCCAGGCTTGCCTTGCTGCTTGTGCTCAGCCTATCTGCAACAGGCCACTATCAGAGGTGGCATCCTGGGCTTAGAGACTTGACATCTGAGCCACTATATTTAGCCTGATGGCCTTCATCACCTTACCCTCATCACCATTTACAAGGTGAAGTGAGCCTTCAACTTCTATTTTTTTCTCACTTTTTTTTTTTTTTTTTTTTAGAAGAAAGTAACTTTTCTTTCTCCAAATTTTCTGTATTGGCCCTCTGTGCTGTTTGTTCCTCCTTCAAGCTTCTTGATTTTGTTTTTCCCCTGGAAAGTTACTATTGAATCTGTTTTTCTTCCTGGGAATGCCAACACGTGATTTTGTTGAAATGCCTCAGCCTTCTGTAGACAGGCATCTTGCTATGTACCTGCTAAGCTCTCCTGACTACCTACAGTCTAATTGACATACCCATCTTCCCCGAAAGCTTCAGGGACATCCTGTTTGATTTCTTTTTTTTTTTTTTTTTTTTTTTTCCCTTTTGTGAACTCAGCACCAACCAGTTCTAATGATGTGAAGGTCGTGTAGTCAAAGACATGGAACAGGGGCTGGTGATTTGGGTACTCTGAAGCCCTCATAGATCTTGCTTCTCAGTAAATGTAGGTAGAGTATGTAGTATATCTGGCTATTCTCTTGCTCTCTTAGTCATGTGTAAGCTTTGTGCATGGTTCCTAGCTCTGGAAGGCTCAGAGAGCTGCCTGTCCCTTCATCTGCTGCTTCTTTTTCCGGGAGCAAGAAGGTACGTGCCCGATAAGGCCATTCAGACACCTCTCTGTTTCTGCTATTGAACCCCCAATATTAGGGGAATGAAGAAATATCAGTTGCATTATTTAATGCAGATGCCTCAGATATGCTCCTACAAGCTCTTGAAATTCCAAAATAATAGAACATTGTTCATATTTTCATATTTTAACGTGTAGCAAAGAAACCATTTTATTGTTGTGTGTGTGATCATTGGGTGCAGTCTGGTATTGCCTTTGTTGTGCTGACGAGTTTGATGGATAGGTTAGGTCCAGCCTTCTACAAAAGCTTCTTGTAGGTTATCCTACCTTTTCAGGTAGGCTGAGTTGAGAAACTTTGGTACATCTAGACTTCTTCCACCCACATAGGTGTGGTGGGATTTAATTTCTGAGCCTGTGTAAGTGCTAGGGGAGTTCAAAGCAAGTACTGCTATTCCTATTTCCACATTGAAATCACCTGTACCTTGTGTACGCAGAGCTGGAAGCAGATGGGCTATGTTCTGGTCTGTTCAGCTGGTGTTTACCAGGGTAGTGCTGGGGAGCAGAAGCTGAATGAAGTCATTTTGTAGTCTATACCTGGCCTGTGAGCTTTAAAGGAGCAGTTTCGCTTGGATAATATGTTCATTTAAACAGTGTTCATAATCAGTCTCTGTTCATGCGATGCACAAATTGGAAATGACAATGAGTTGTAAGTATGCGAGAACCTTGATAATTAAGGAGTAGTTTGTTTAATTACGTTGTTCTTAGTCTATGAATCATTGAAACAATGCAAAAAATCAAACTTGTATTTGATAATGCCAATATTTTCCAGTATCCCAGGTAATTTAATAGTCAGGAGAGGGAAAAAAAAAAATCATAGTATATATTTGAATAGGAATATATAAAAATTACAGTGCCTTAAAAAAAAAAAGGCATAACCACATTTACTGTACTAAAATATAAAGTTGGTGTATGTAATGAGGAGTGCCTAGAGGAACAGGGTAGCTATTGTCCCTCTTTTAGCCATAAGGAATCTTCCATTGCAAAAGCAGCATCTTTCTGGTTGCTTTTCAGCTATTGAGAGAGGCCAGTTCTCGAAGGGTGACTAATCTGAAATGAAGTGACCTTGGTCGCTGAAGGATGAATATATATAGATAGATAGATATGCGAGTGCTGACTCAGGTTTTGAAATTCAGGTAATAAGCTATGGGCCTGTGTCTGCTCTTGATTAAAACAATAGAATTGTGTTCTTAGCTGTTTTAGTGCAGCTGTCAGCATCTTTGTTTTTTCTGTGACTCAAAAACAGGTTAAATAAGTCATACAGCCAAGTCATAACCTTTATTGTCAGGGCAAACTTAAGAGTTTGATTACAGTTTGAAAAAATATAAAGAGATTACAGGGATTTAAAGATAAATACAATCATTGGTATCCAGAACTAAGGTTTTCTTATGTCTACTGACTTTACAATGTTGAATTTAAAAACAATACAAACTTACATTGTGTTAAGAAATGTTCTTACAACACTACAAAAACATTTCTTCATTGTACCAAGTACTATGCTTTTGTGTTTGCAGATGCTGTGAAGCCACCGGTCAGTTCTTTACAAACATCTGCTGAGTTACCCTTGCCTGTCAACACTTCACCGCCTTCCATGCAAGCAGAATCTTCCCTACCTCCTCCTTATCAGCTTATTAATATCCCCCCACTAGAGTCTTCCTCTGGTCAAGAAGATCCTCAAGACTACCTACTGCTAATAAACTGCCAGAGTAAAAAACCTGAACCTATGAGGTAAGTTATGTTGTTTTTCTAATAACACTTACTTGTACAGGCCAAGGATATTAGTGCTAAAAGCACTTTCTTCTTGTTGAGTCGCCACAGATTTGGATGTCTGTGAACTGTGGGAGAAGTTACCAATAACTTTTGCTTCTCCTCTTTTTGTGCTTCAACTTCTTGTAGCAATACTAAGTTGTTTGAGCACCAGGCCCATGTTGCATTGTTGAAATCACCAATCAGAGGCATCAAATTAATGCAGTGGTTCCAGGCTGAATTAAATGCATATTTATTTCTAACTGCTGCTTCTAACTTAAATAGATGTGCAGCACCTTCGGCATAGGAGGATGTGATAACTACAGTAACTGCATAGGAGGAGGTGATAATTACAGTAACTACCTGGGAAATGTTACTGTTTTTTCTGGAATGTATCATGGTAGCAACCCCAAGGAGTTAGTAAAATCTATATTCTTTGAGATTTAAAAGCAAACAAGTGAACAAAAAACTTGACTGCGTGAGGAGGCCCTGGGGAGCCTCACCTGACTTTGAAGTTGGCTCTACTTAGAGGTATTGGAAGAGCTGGACCAGATAATCTCCAGAACTCCTTCCAACCTTGAATATTATCTGGGAGAAAGTTACAAGTCTCTTGAAAGCTGCTTTTCTGCAGTAATTTAAAACAAAATACACTGAGGGTATTTGCAGTTTAAGAAACAAAACAGCATATTCTTTTGGTGATAGCAGGAAAATATATTGAAGGCTGAGAAAAGTTTCCTTTGAAAAGTGTTTTTGTGAGTGTTTCGCATACTCCCTTAGGGCCATACCTTTTAGTGGCGGTGCCTTCTTCCTCAGCACCTTGATGCTCTGCCAGTTTTACTTGTGCCATGTGCTCTCTGCTCCCTTGGCATTTTTACTTGCTCTGTTGTGCCTGAGGAGTTTCCTGCTCCGTTCACCGATGATTGCATGGTAGGCAAGTATGCACTTTTCACAGTCTTCATTATAAAACGGAGGAATGAGCCTACAGTTCCCCCGGTGTATGGAATGTGCAGCTTGCAGGCAGTATGGCATGCCCCAAAGCATCCTGTAGAGAAAGGGAAACACAGAGTCTGACTGGAGTGGTGGTTACATGCTTAGTGATGTGTAGAAGCTGAAGGTGCCTGAGAGGTATGTATTTTTTTCCCCCAAAAAATTATCAAAAAGTTTGGTTCTGTTTCCGTAATGGCTTGCCAAAGCAGTCTCTGCTCATTTCAGAGCCCTGACTCATCAGATATGTGTCTGAGTGCCCATTTGTTTCCGCAAGGGATGGGCACAGAGTGGATTTCCAGCACCAAATGAAGAGTTTTTTGGTTTTTTTTTGAGTGATCAAGGCTGGGATATGAAATTGATCTGACTTCAGCAGTTGTATGGCTTGTGGGTTAAGTAGAGACAGTGAAGTCTAAGACCATAGATGAGGGCACAAAATGAGGCAAGGTAATAGAGTCCATGCATAGCCTCCAAAATTGCTTGAGAAAGACATTGGTAATACAGGAGAAGGTGTTTGGGTGTTTGGGGAAGGTACAATGTCCAGTGGAGATAAAAATGAAAAGAGAAATTGTTAAGATCTGAATGAAGTAATTGGGAGTGTAGAGATGGTTTAAATGTGTTTTAAACACACATGATACAGGCTTTCTCAATTACATTTAAGTAAATTCATTAGTTATGTCCTTTTATTAATGAGGCTTTAGTAATGAAAATTCACAATAGTAGTTACGCTGGGGTTTGTTCAATGTAAAAAGGTTGTATATGTCTCATTTGGTACAGGTATTGTGATGGATTTGGGCCAACATATACAGGATATAGACCTTTTCCTATGGAATTAGAGGTTTATGCATCTTTGTAGGATGTTATTAAATGATATGTTAGAGGACACTGTGTTCATTACCCCAGTCCACCTCCTTGCAGGTAAAGAAGAAATACAAGTCTGCATCATTCTGCATCATTTTCCTATTGATTCCAAATTTGGAACAATTCATTTGTGTGTTTCAGGCAACCTTTATTTTAATGGGGAAGAACAGTATGCAAACATCCATTAAAAGCAAATCTTAATAAATAGGTACTGTTTACATTAAAATAATAGGTAGGTGGTGTTACTTGAATGGTTTATTTCTGTAGTGTTTTATATTTGGATTTTCAAGTTGCCAGTATGCAAAGGCATGTTTTCTGCTCTGATTTTGCATGTTATTTTATAGGTAAGCTGGGAACAACTGAATTTGCTTTTAAAACTTGGGGGTTCTTTTACAGGTGAGGCGGGTAACTGAGAAACACAGAGGTTGTGGCCAACCTGCCTGTTCAGAATTTTTTGGAGTTCTTGTGTTTCAGAACACATAATCTCAAAATGCTTCCTTATGGTGTCATGCAATACACCACATAGTGTTGTGAGATGATTTTGGACACAGTACTTGCAGTTATAATTATCATGCTGTATTTTGTCTAAAATAGTTTTATGCTCTGATCACTGTTGGCTTGAGAAAGAGTATTGTTCAAGTGTAGCTTTTAGTGCGATTGTGACGTTCATATTTGGATCATAAACTAGAAAATGAAGCCAAACACTGTTTCCGAAACCCTTATTGTTCTGGCTCATTCAAGATGTATATGGAAATAATGCTGTCTTCCTCATCTTTCTTGTGTTTATGAACCAGCCAAGGGTCACCCTTTATCTCTGAAGAAGGGCAGGAATACCTTCTCTTAGAAGATTTTGAAAGTAAAAAGATACCACTGCAGTGAGTGAACAGTAGCTGTTGTTGGAACGTGTGTGAGAATTTAATCACAGAGCCATTAACTTGCCTGAAAATATTTGTTTCAGATATGTCTTGCATGGTGTTCTGTGAGTTTTAATAGAAGAAACTGTGTAACCTTGGCTTCCATTTTCTGAAAATAGCTGTAATCACCATAGAGCTGTTTTATCCACATTTTTGACTATGCTTGCTGTTTCTGTCCCAGATTGCTGGCACACAAGAGCGTTTTTGCTGCCACTTTGTTTATAGTATTCTATTTATCTATTGTGTTGATTCCTGCAGATGCAAAAAGAATCAGCTTGAAAGGATGACCGGCCAAGCCAGATCATACCCAGCATATTCCAAAATGGGAGATTGCTCCTCAGACTAAAACATTTTGAAATCTTTTCTCTTCCGTCTGTCAACATTTAGTTTTCAGTGCATGGCAATGGACTTGCTTGTTTTGCCCCCAATATCCCACCTTTGCTCTGTGAGTCCTAGTGCACAGTCCTTGTGAACCTACTGATTACACAATTATCTCTTCTTCGTACTGAGTAAGAAATAGTTTGGCCACTTAGCATAATCTGTAGATGCAGTGCACACATCTGCAAACACTGAGTTCATTAGTCATCCTCTGCTTATAAAGAGGGTTAGTAGTTTTTGTTGTTATATGGGATTTTGCCTTTATTTTAATCTGAAGTGCAAAGAAACCTTAATATCTTATTAACCAGAAGTTAATGGAGGTGTTTAAGCCAACTGATTTTTTTTGGTGTTGTTGCAAACATGGCAGATGTCATCAAGCATCCTGTATCAGAAGTTTTTAAAATAAAATCTGTTATGGATCTGTGGTCCTAATCCAACTTTCCTTGAGGTAACAGGAATCAAACATAGAGTTACATTTTTAAAATTGTAAATGTTCTTCTTGTCATGATCGGTAGTTAATACTGACTTGTGAAATCTATTTAAACTTCAAAGGCTGAATTCCATCTTCATTTTGGCATAAACTGCTTTCTCAGACTGTCTTCAAATCTTTGGTCTTGCAAAATCAGATTGGTTGCAACACATTCATATTTTGAAAACTATTTCAATAGACTAAGAATTTGATTCCGAAAGATTTCATTTCAAAATCTGAAGTAAATCAGAAAAGCCCTCTTGTAATGAGCAATGTGTACTGCTGCCATCAGCTAAGCAATTAACTGGTCTGGCTGCCTTGTGTCAGCTTTTGAAAGTCTTATGTTTTCACAACTGCTTGTGGTCAAGAAAGAATTAGCAGCATTTACTGAGACCTGGAAGAACTCCTAAATGTTGCTTCCATGTGATGGGTAATGCTTAAGCGATGGCATCGTACATGTGTTGTAGTTGCATCTTGAGCTTTGGATATATACCCCTGCATGTTGTGCTTATTTAGAGTCAAATATAACTTGGCATCATTATAATATGTCTCTATGTCTGTAAAACCACCGTAGTGCCTACAACTGGTAAGATTTTTAAGGACCCCTGCTCTGCTTTTGTGTGTGAAACTGTTTTATAGGTTGAGTTCTGGTGCACGGCTAAATGGATGGAAGTGATCCCAGTACATGTACAAGCCAAGAACTGAAAAATAAGATTGAGTCAACCCTTTTTTAAGTGCACTTCTATACTCTTTTTTTGTAAGATATATGGTAGTGCTTATATTATTTCTGTAGTTTGGGGAATTCTTTCATTTAAAAATATATCATGGTCAACTGGAATTAAAATTCCGATTCTACAATTAACTGTCAATGTCCAGCTTCTCTAGACTGCCCGCTTTTTGTAGCACATAAAATACAGATCACAATCCATCCTGTATTTGCTCAAGTACAATGCACGTGAATTTAACTGTGAGTTTGGCCCAGATGAATACCACAGAGCTAGAAGAGTGTCTTGAAGTGAGTTTTTGAATCCTTAAAATAGAGAGCAAGGACTGCATCAGAGCCCAAGCTCAGTGTGTTACTATGCACAATGTTCACAATCTGTAAAGCGCACTGTAACCTCATGTAGGTCCTTCAGTTGTATGTGCTGTATTTTTTTTTGCAGTTGTGTTAAATTTCCTGTGGTTCGTTAGTTCAATTTTTGAAGCTCTGAGACAAAGGACATAAACTGTTAACAAAGAAGAGATGCATGTTTTTGATGGTTGGCAATATAAGGAATGTAAGATTATTCACTTCCTTGGTTTTGCCAAGAGTAAATACTTATAGAGAACTTCTTTTAGGGGGTTCCTATTAAACCAAATGCAGATTAATGGTCAGAGACAGAAACTAATTCTGACCATTGAGCGAGAATGTTAAAAATAGTAACCAGAGCAAAATTGGTATATTAAAATCAAAAAGTGCAAAAAACAAGCTAATCGAAATAAATGTCATAATTAAAGGTAGAGAAAACATTTCGTAGGCCATTCAGGCTGATGGAAGATAGCATCTCTGCTGTTAAATACAGTTTAAAAAAAAAAAAAGTGTTAGGTGATTAGCGTTTTTCTTGACTGCAAATGTCCACTCTAAGCTAATCACATCAGTTCCCTTGATAGCTGGTGGAGAGAGGCACTTTAAGAGTCATCATTTTTGAGTAGATATTCAAGAAGAATGGGTTGTTTCATGCTATATCCATTTCTCCAATGACTGCAGAGGAAACCTAAGTGAATAGTACAACTTGTATTCCTTTCTCCTCAGGTTACCAGAACCCTTTGAGATAAATCCAGCTGTCCCTTAAGTAGAAAAAAATAATAATAATAAAAAAAAGTGATCTTATTGACAATTTGAAATTTGAATATGAAGGTCTAGTTGTGATCACTCTTAGAATCTCTAGGATGAGAGTCTTTTAAGGGAAAAAAATCTTCTGGCGGTGCTCGTACTGTTGACTTCCTGATTTTGTTCCTCAGAAGCTTTGCAAACTGCATGGTCCAGTTGCTTAATACGAGTAGTATAGCAGCTATTCCTTGATGCATACACATGCTGAGGTATTTACATATGTATGTATAAACAAGCACAATCATATAGTCCTGTGGTAATTAAAAAGGGAATTATGATAAAATAAACTGTATGAACTGCTTTAACTGCACCTCTGTTACTATTTTTGCCGTTGTCTTGACTTGGATTTAAACAAGGAGTAAGGCTTGGAATTTCTCTGCCATGTGGAGAAATGTAACTGGGGGGGCTTACATACCATCCCACCTCCTCTTCCCACCAGAATAAAAGAAATGACAGTTTTTGGCTTTCCCCATTGGGGAAAGTTGTATCAGTCATATTCGATCCTCTTTTTCACGCTGTTTAGAATTGGCAAGTATTGTGAACTCAAGGATTGCGTGCATTTTCACCTTAAGCACATCAAAGTGCTGCTAGTTCACAGGATGGGTTAAAACGTAAATCTTTCAACCCCTAAACAAACTCTGCTTTAGTTTGGCTTGGTATCTTTCTGGAAATCACTTGCTTTATGAAACATCAACTTGTTGAGCTGCTACTAAAGCTGCACACTTGTGTTGTTACCTGTTTCACATGCATGGGTTTGTATACATGTAATCACTTAGGATTCTGCTTAAATACTATTGTTTGTTTAATAGTTAGGTTCCTGCATCTCATTTTGGAAAAGCTGGAAAAGGCTGCCACACTTTTCAGTTGTTTACACTTCATATGTTGTGTTTACTATGTGTAATGTTTGTTTTCTTTGTATGTTCATCAATGTTTTAATCTCTTGATCTCCTGTGTAGATCTCATGCTGACTCTGCAAAATCCAGCTCTTCTGAAACAGACTGCAATGATAACGTGCCCTCCCACAAAAATCCTGCTCCATCAGTGAGCAAGCATGCTGTGAATGGCTTTTTTCAGCAGCAAGGTGTCTATGACTCTCCTCCTTCCCGTACGGGACTGGCATTGGCAGACTCCAGCCTTTATAACCTGCCTAGGAGTTATTCACAGGATGTTTTACCGAAGGCAGCGTCTCCAACTGGGACTGATACAGAAGGAGAGCAGCATGTTTTCAACACGCCATCAGCAACATCTTTGTTAGATGCGCAGTTGAGACACATCTCCATTAGTTATGACATTCCCCCTACACCTGGAGGTACTTACCAGATTCCACGAACTTTTCCAGAAGGAACAATGTCTCAGACATCAAAACTAGAGACTATTCCAGATATTCCTCCACCTCGGCCACCAAAACCTCACCATGCTGCAGATCGATCTCCTGTGGAAACATGTAGCATTACGCGTACTGCTTCAGATACTGATAGTAGTTATTGCATCCCTACAGCAGGAATGCCACCCTCACGCAGTAATACCATTTCAACTGTAGATCTGAATATCTTTCGTAAAGGTCAGTATTCCATGCTTTGCTTTGCTTTTGCAGGTATTGTATTAGACAATATTGATCTTGTGAAGAAAGATGTAATATGAATGGGTTGAATAATATGGGGGTTTGTTTTGTCACATACTTGCTTTTCAAGGACATTTTACAAAGCACTCTATGACAGTGAGGCTTAAAACATGTAAGAAAGCAGAGAAATAAGATTATTCAAGGAAACAGTCAAAATAGCAAAGCAGAGAACGTTGATACACGTTGTATGTTGCACTGTGGTGTTCGGCTTTAGCTAAAAACATTGGAAGCCCTAGACATCTTCATAGTATTATTAGTTTTTAGAGAACAGCAGTGAAGAATTAATCATAATTCTTCTTTGCTAATAAGGTCATATAGGTGAGTTCAAAACTGCTGCTATCTGTTCATCAGAACAGCCAAGGTAAGGTTAGCATGTTGTAGTCTGAATTTGCAGAAGCTGAAAGTGTATCACTAAGTTAGTAGGACTTGGTGTGCATCCAGAGCTTTGAGATCAACCCTGATCTGGTTATTGGTGCCACAGAACTTTTTCTCTCTTTGTGGCGGATATCCATACTGACATTTTAAAGTAAAATTAAAATTGTTCCTTATAGACACTTAAATGTTGGCATTTCAGACTTGCTAATGCATTTCTGTTATTTTTTTTTCCTTCAGCAGCTGGATATATTTCTGGGTACTAGCAAATCTGGTGGAGCTACTTTTACTTAAAGACTTTGGTGTATCTTGTTTTTCTGCCTGTTTGTTTGTTCCCATTCTCGTTTTCTCAGAGAACTTCTTGTTACAGAAAGCAGCTGTAGTTGTATTAACAACTCTTGGGCTGAGAGTTTGATTTCTTTCAGGTTCTCGAGACAAGTGGGCCTAAAGCTGTTATTTTTAAAGAAATTGTCAAATGGTTCGAGCTGATGCTAATGTTTGAGGGGATTTTAGAGTTGAGTTGTACTACCTATGGGATGGGAGGCAGAAATGAGGAAGGAGACAGGGACAAGGCTTTTGCAGGAGGCAATATACAGAAGGGGTGTGATTGTACAGGCACTCAGATATTATTCAATTTGTCATTCTTTTTTTTAGGCTAGGTGCAGTGTTATTGGTGGACTCCTGCTCTACTTTGCTATAAATGAGCAAAATGAGAGATGATAAAAAAATTTTGCATTAAAACTGAGATGATTAAAACAGAGATTATTAGCCTAAGGAAAAAGTAGCCTTCCAGTAAATGTTCTTTTAATTTAGCTCTCAGTAGCAGAAGTGTTTATTTTTCCTTCAAAGTGAAGATCTTTAAAAAATAAATAAAATAAAAAAATCCTCCTCTTCTTGATGTGGGCTGCCAAGAGCCAGGACCCTGAAAAGCATGAGATCTTTGTTTCTGTAGATGTTCATTCAAACTGAAAAACCCTGGAGACCCTAACAGGGGAGCTGAGAGGAGGGGGGCAGGGGATACATGAGAGGAATTTACCTGTTATTGCACTGGATTAAATTCTGTTGAATCAGCACTTTGCAAGGGCAGGGTATTCGGTCAGAAAATTTCTCTCCAGACTTAAATTTACATCTGTTGTTCATTTATTTTAGAATAGGTTTCTCATGAGGGCCCTGTATCTCAAAACCTGCTTTTATGTTAAGTTCTTAATGCCTGTCTATTTGAAAGGAAGAATTAACTGATTCTGTAAAAAGAAAAATTACTGTTGCTTTTCCTGCCATGGAAAACATCACTGTAAGATTTTCAAGTTGACTGGTAAGTGCTAAGTTTGTTTATGAACACAGTCAGCTCAAGTATATAGATAAAATCTGTTGGCCACAGCTTCAGGAGTTGTGTTTGCACGGTCTCAGAAGCAGACAGTAAATAACAGGCTCTGGATGTCTGGTGCCAAGTG
Source organism: Netta rufina (assembly GCF_964035555.1). NCBI lineage: Eukaryota > Metazoa > Chordata > Aves > Anseriformes > Anatidae > Netta > Netta rufina. The sequence continues at coordinate 35,941,956 of NC_140127.1, read as the reverse complement.
ACAGGAACAGGGATGATAAATAGCCACTTTCTCTTCTTGTTTCTTTAGAAATTAGTTCTCAAGACTGTTATGATATTCCACGAACGTTTCCGAATGACAGATCTAATTCATTGGAGGGCTTCCATAACCACTTTGTAAGTATGACTTGATCTTATGAGAGATGGCAGTGACAGTGCTTGAATGCTTTTTGTTCCTATGTAAGAAGGCAAGCCGTACAGTGTTTGTGTTTTTCAGTTTCAAAAGAATATATTAATCTGAGTAGATTAGGTTAAGAGATTCATGTGATTCACAGCTGATTGCATAACTTATTTTGTTAAAGGAAATATATGTTAATTCTAGAAAAACAGAAGCATGTTGACAGTGGGAAGTGTTTCAAGTGAAGAACTAGATGAAAATTATGTCCCAATGAATCCCAACTCTCCTCCACGACAGCATTCCAGCAGCTTCACTGAACCCATCCAGGAAACAAATTATGTACCAATGACACCAGGCACGTTTGATTTTCCGTTATTTGGAAAGCAAGTCCCTCCTCCTGCTCACATGGGTTTCAGGTCCAGTCCAAAAACCCCTCCCAGACGGTCTGTTCCTGTTGCAGAATGTGAGCCACCGCCAGTGGATCGGAACCTCAAACCAGACAGAAAAGGTGAGGAAAATGTCCAATAGAAGTTGATTCTTTCTATCTAATAAAATAGCTCTTGCAACTTAAATGATCATTTTCAGATATTATAACGATTTTTATCCTGTTAGCTATCCATACAATAGAAGAGTTCTAAAATGTTTTCACGATGTTTTAACATCACAGTAACAATGCCAAATACAAGCATAGGTTTACATTTAATTTCTGTAGTTATTAATCAAATATTAGCATAGAATTGCCAGCACTCAGAAGTATGAGTTTAGTCCTTGCACAGAGAGGACAGCCAACTTACCATGAAGAGAGCATGCAAAGAACTACATAGAATACCAGTATATAGGCATAATAATGCTTGGTACAGGAGCAGCACACATTTCCATTATATGATGTAAAAATTAATAACTATTTTAGGTATTTGCTTTTGATGTCAACATTGTTAGGAATTATATGAGAAGATTTGTGTATTGTGTGCTTTTTAGCCCTATTCCAAGTATGTAGTAGTCATAGAATAATTCTTACAAAAGCGTTTGAGTGAAGGAAAAAAATAGATTGAATGAAGTGTTAACCAGTAATTACAAACTGAAATGAAGTTTCAACATGATGTATAAGCAAGGAAAATCACTTGATGTTTGGGCTGCCCAGTGCTTAAGTGGTAGCAGCCACACAGGGCAGTCACAGGAAGATGTTTAACATGGGCTACGAGGTTACCATATAGGTTTTCCTTGGAATCCAAATGGGAGAAGGAAACTGCTAATTCAAGACAGTTGTTAAGGTATGTTCACTGTATTGCACAAGCTTGGTGCCATGCTTGCATTGCTATTTGTATAAACTGCAGTAAGTGAAAGCATATGAGCCTAGATTTTGAATTTTGGTGTCTTTATAGACTGTGATAGATTAAACAGTCATAAAGCAAAAATAAAAGTGGCTTCATGTGGGAATACTTTAAAGAGCTGAATGTGTGAGAGAGAACTGTTAAAAGTTTGATGGTGCTGCAACAACTTCAGTGACAAAAATGGAAAAAAAAATAAATTTGTACATGTCCTGCCAAAGCTATCCTTAAAACAAAACAAAACAAAACAAAAAACCACTCTTAAACGTAGTGCACTGGGTTTACTTTGCCTTAAAATATGGATTATTTAGGTAATGGGTGGTATTAATCAACAAATACTATGTGTTCAGATGAGGTTATTTGTATAGAGAATCACTGATAAATGGTTTAGACTTCCCAGTCAATCTGAAATGTTTTATCAGCCTATCAGAAATGCCTAAATTGTAGAAGAGGGAACTCAAGAAATTTAGGTTATATGTCTGCACTACTTTGTATTTGAGTAAAATCTGTTTGTAGAACTATGTTTAGGGAAAAAAAAAGTATTTAGATTTAGAGTGGCTGGTTTGATTTTGGAGAAAAACTCATGTCCTAAGCAGATGATCAAAAATATTAAGCAAATAAAATTTTATTTGGACATTTTTTTCCCTTAAGTGAAAGCAGCCTGTAAATAAGTTCATTGGACAGTATCATTATGATATAGATCATCTCAATGTAAAATGGGAAGTGCCACGTTTCATTCTGACTGTCCATGTTCAGAAAATTAAATATGTCTTGTTTCAAAACCTTGGCAGTCTTCTTGTGCCTAATTATTTCAGTGTTAACAGACAGTAGTTCTGTTTTATTTTTAAGAAATACTGGACAGTAACAGATTGAAACATGATACTGGAAAATATTCTTGAAATAAACACTGAACTGCTTGAAAATATTTTCCCCGACTGGCTGGTTTGTGTATTTTACTGATAAAATGCTTGACCTTCAGAACTGTTTAATTTTTATGTTGAAAAGCTTGGTTGATGGTGCAAAGCAGTCACATTGGTGCCTGCTGAGGCAGCGTTGCTATTCTTGCATCTCTCTTCTTGAAGCTAAGTTAGTGTTTTACCTTTTAAAAGTGGTGTGTAAGACTTCTGTTTTGCTCCTGTCCGCCAATGCTTTACAGCTAAGACAGACCTAGCCAACAAGAGGGAAGAGATTTTGAGATATACTAACACATCTCTTAATAAGTATAGAGGTGCCCAGTGTAACTTCTATTGGCCATATTTTTGCCTGCTGACTTTTAGAAGCTGAATCACTGTAAATTGCGTGATTATTTTATGCAGTGTAAAGGATAACATCACTTTAAGGCTAGCCATGAAAGTACATACTTTGTAGTGAATGCCTAGGGTCTGAAAAAAGAACACAGCTCTGTGAAGATCTCGAGCTACCAAGAATGATAATGATTCTGATTTATCAGTGAGGGTTTTATCTTAGTAACACATGCATTAGCTCACTCAAGTTTTATCAAGTCTGCTACTGTGAGACTTCCATTGTTGTGAAGAGCAGATACAATGATGCATCGGGATGGTAATATTCCCACTTCAGTAGCTGCTCTTCACGCGAATCACTTCTTCCAGAAGTACTTTTTGAGAGAATAAAACTGCAGTTCATGTTGAACTAAAATGGGATAAAACTTTGCTTTTAATTGGACCCTTACATGATGAAAGCAAGTATATGCCTCATGTCCTACTGCGTTGCTGTTTCAGCTTTCAAGTTCTTGTAGCAACTTCTATTATAAAGTTGTTTATGGTCATATAAATGTTTTGCAATGGTACTTTGCCACATATTAGTGCATAAAAAGTAAAAAGTGGGCCAGTATGTTTAATAATATCTAGGTAGACATAGGGATGAAATGGCACATAAAATAGTTAAGCTCTGGGTATTGATTTTTTTATTTTTCTTTTAATATGATTGGTTCAAGAACTTATGTTGGAAACCACCACTGCTTCTCTAGATGTGATGTTACTGCCCTTACTGAGATCTGGTGTATTGGGTGCAAGGCTTCCAGGTGTATGAGGGCTGTATTGTGTTCTGTCTGAAGAAGCCAATGTGCTTTTTTCATTGGTTACGGACATTACTGCAAAAATTGTATTTTGCACGGCCTACAAGTAGCTATTCCTTCTTTGTAGGCGTATTGAGAAGTATCATCACCTTTAACTTACTGAGCCAGAGCTAATGCTTCATGTTTCTGTGTGGGCCAGTGAAGTTTGTCAAATGTGATTTTAGCACTGAATGTCACAAAGAAATAATGCAGTGAAACTAGCACATAAGGAAGGCATTGCTTTTTAGTGTCACATGTACATGCTTATGCATCTCCTCTGTTCTACACTTGTAAGTTTACAGACAGTGTAGTTTGGCAATGGTAGGTAATGGATATACGGTAGTGATCTATACATGCTTGATCACTGATGTTCTTTGGAGAATCATGTACTAGGCAACAAAGATCTGGCAATTTGTCTATCAGCAGCAATGAGTGAAGGTGTAGGTCTTCACAGCTCTGATCTAAACACCTAAAGTTCTAGGGAATTTCTTAAAATTTTCTCAGTTGTGACAGAGGAATGAATTACGAAAATCAGTGATGCTGATAAACTAAATGTCAGCAAAACATATTTCTAAAAGTCACTAAGCTACATGCACAGTGTGTGGGCACTTCTTCACTTTTTGAAAGCCAGAAGTTCTTCAGCCTTCCCAGTAGGAGTAGCCTGAGCAGGAGGCCATGGTGCTATGAGATGCTCTGTGTCATTTTCCTCTGTTTTCTAGAATGGCTTTCTTCTAAGCATGAGGGGCTGGAGGGGCGGGGGAGAAAATGCGGTGCAATCTCAAGTCTTTTATGTAGTTTCACTCTTCTGGCTCACAGCTGCTTCTGTAAGCAGGGAGGGCTTCCAGTACTTTCTGCAAGTCTTGAAAGTCATTTCAAAACATGGTGTTGGCTTATGGTCCCAGTAGCTGGAATCAAAGCATTTTACTGTTTCTTTAGAGAAGCATACCAAAAGGTAAGTAGTATATTACTTGGGACAAAATTGAGAGCATTTGGCCAGATGCTTTTCTGCAGTCATCTGTAACTGAATGAAGAAAAAATATCTTTCCTTAAAAATGTGTTTTATTCAGGGTGCTGTTTTTTAATATTATATTATTATTATTATTATTATTATATATTGTCTGCACTGATTTTGTATTTCTGCTTTTTGGCTCTGGCTTGCTATGGTTGCATGTAATCATGATGCTAAATTGGAAGCACTGTTGCTAGCAAAAGGCTTCAGCTGGCATCAATGTTGCATCCATCCTTGCAGCTGGGTATGTTCTCTGAGTTGTTAAAAGGCTCTGTGACTGGTTCTGCTGGAGAATGGTGCTTTGGCATTTTACCTTGGGGCTCTCACATGTTCCTTTTTCAAAATGCTGCTTATCAAAGAAGGAGCAGTAGAGTTAAAAGTACCCAAGTGCAGTGAGGTGAGCTAAGGAAAGCTAAGGCTGCAGAGAGCAAACAGCCAGGTTCTCTTCTCCACCTTGTGCTTTCCTAGGGCTCTTCAAAATATCTAAAAAAGGGTCGTGATATGAGGCAAGGGATCCTGTGATCCCAGCCTGCTGACAGCTTGTAGGGCCCTAACAAACATTTTGCCACTTCATAGGGAACAATTCAGCATAGCAAAATGTCTTGGACAGGCAGATGCTGGTTGGCTGTGCTGGCAGTCTGTGGGAAGGTTTTAAGGCCTGACAGAAATCTGTGAGCTCAAGCAACCTTAATCTTCAATACAAATGTGGTATTTATTTGTAGATGAAGGGAAGCACATGGATGAAAACACAAGGGGTGGGGGTTTTGAATTAGGTTTTGTTGGTCAGGAGATGGCTGGAGCAGGAGTGAGCCTCTGTACCAGCTGCTGTGAAAACTCACTTAGCTAAGCTGAGACAGTATTTGAATGAGATGGGTTGTCTGTGTGCATGGTAATGACACCCCCAGTTGTAATTTTTCAAAGTTTTTTTTTTTTTTCAGTTGTGATTTTTCCCAAATAAACAATTTTGTGATGGAATTTGTAGCAGAAGTTTGTTCTTCAGAGTCTTAGTCTGGTGCTCTGCTTAGGGTAATGTGGTAACTTCCATTTTCTAAAGGGTAGCATGCCTTCATACAGGAGGGGATTTTTTTTTTTTTTAAGGTTCTAAAAAAGAAAAACATGAACTGTGAGCATATTGCTCAATTAACAAGTCATGCCCGCTATGGAATGAAAATCAAAAGTTAAAACTCACTTGATTAAAGTGTAGTGCTACTATTTTTGTAATGTTGTCGATCCACGGTATTTAAAAAAAACACTTCACAGAAGTCAGATTCATGCAGATACCGGTTCAGGGTCACTGGGAGGTGTGATGGAATGATGTATCGGTAAGGGAATTGCTAATGGTCAAGAACTCAGGATTCCCTGTTCCTTAGATACAACATTGTACTGGATTTTGTTCCTTGTGTCTTCACTGGCAATTATATTTATTTGAATGTCATTAGAGTTGAATTACGTTCAAGATGATTAAGATTTTCATTCTTAGTCTTGGATTGAATTTCACAGCTTATTTTGCTGATGGCAAGAATAACAAATAGCTAGTGTAATGCCTTTTCACTTTTTTTTTTTCCAAAAAATGATTTGTCTTTCAACAAAAATAAATCATCACAATTTTGTGTAGCGATGTTTCTTGCAACTTCAGTCCATGTGATTATCTTGAAAAGAAACTGCTGCTGGCCCTGGTAACTTTAAGCCCAGCAAACAGTAAACTAGGATTTAGAGAGAGTTAGTGATGTACTCATTTCTCTTCGTGCAAATAAAATACCCAGTTGCACATTAAAAGAAACAAAGGGAGAGGGGGAAAAAAGTCTCAGAGTTGGTACTTGTGACTATTTTAAAAATGTTGCTGCTTCTTGTTGAGTTCACTTAATCTGGTTGTTTTCCTTAGAATTTTTTTATCATTTAAGATGTTACATGACATAATTTATGTGATCAAACCACACAAGTGGACTGCTTATAAAAATCTGTCTTTTCCGTAAGTACTCATGAGCATCTCCCAACCAGATTAACCTCATAAATTATTTCTTTTCCAAAGTACATTTAAAAGTGTAGGCCCACTTTGAAGAGGGATTTATGCACAGAACTTTCACATGTGACAGGAAGCATCTGCCCTATTCTGGCCACCATATGACCCACTGATATGCTTCTGGATGACAGTCATAATCACCCATTGCAGTAGTTCAGTATGAGCCTTTAAAAATCTCAAGCAAAATCATTACTTGTTAAGGAAATTAAGAACCCTCATTAATAATGAAGTTTAGTTATAAATAGCCTAGTGAATAGTTGCCTTGTTAAATATTTACATGTGTTGAGTTGGATGATGTGAACATACTGTACATCCTGATATAGCAGGAGCACCACACCAGCATCCTGAAATAAAACTTCAGAGAAACAATTGAAACGTGACAACAGGAGATAAGGCTTACTTTAAAAAAGATGGAAAAGAGGAGGAAAAAAAAGGGGGAGAGGTCTAAAAGAAGTTGGCAACACTGCAGAGTTCCACACTATCATGATAGCTGCGCATTCTTAAATGAAATATCACTTAGGCTTCAGGACAAGTAGGCAATTAAAGATTGTGAATGATGGTTTTAATCCATAGAAAGAACTAAAATGAAGATCTGATGAATCAGCAACTAATTTTCATGAAGACTTTTTAGAGCAGAACTACTGTTTGTTCTGTTTTAGGAAATCCAAGTGCTTAATTGTTCTATTTACTCTTGGAAGTTACACTTACTATTTGTTTTGTTTAAGAATTATATAAAAAAAAAAGACAACACACTGGGGGATATTTTGGTGCTTACTCAGCATCCCTAAAGCAGGATGAATACAAATTTACTGATTCTTCCTTCAAGCTCCAAAGCCTTCCTCCACTTGTAGTACTGCAGGAGTATTATACTTCCTCCTTGGCAGTACTAAATTACTTCTATTAGGCTAGTTTTTGGTTACAAGCTTTAAATTAATTTAATAGTGCCTTGCTATGGTCCACCAATCCTTAACTTGCAGCTGTGATTGGTCTCAGAAAACTTTGAAACAGCAAATAATTCCAAGACTTCCTTGGATAGCTACATTACAGCTAATGAAGCTATTTCAGTAAATGAAGCTATGACTTCGTGGACGTAACCGTTTTAAAAAATTAAACAAGTTTTCTAATGACAAACTGCAAGAATTACTCTTATACTTGTAGAGATGGTGTTGTACAACTTCAGAGATCCCAGGGAGAGCAGGAACAGGAGAATACTGGTGATAACCCTCCATATTTTTCCTCTCATTTTTTTTTCTTCCCTGTATTTTAATGCCTCTTTAAGCAAACATATATATTTTTATGTACATAGTCATGCTATCCCTTTAGCATTTTTACTGTTTTAATATTATGTTCAATTTTTTCAAGGAACAAGTTGCTCCATTTTTCAGTTTTTGTTTAAAAAAAAAAATAAAAGTGAAAGCAATCTTAAGTAGTGTCCCTTGGACTTCATACATCTTAGTACAGCTTTAAGCTCCTAATCAATAAACACATCAGAACTCTGTACTTTGGTCTTAAACCACTACCTTTGGTATTGAAGGCTTTTAGTTGATCATGCGTTGGGGGATTGTTAAATATAGACATGTAGAATTACTTTCAAATTAGGGCAGTCGAATAGTATTTGGGTGATTAATAGCTTTGGTATTCTCTGAATAGTTTTTGTGGCATTTGGCAAGTATTTCATGAATACCAGTGAACCTTAACTGTCAGATACAGTTTGCCTTTATAATCAGATGTTTTTTCTAATTTCTCCTTAATTTCTGTAGTATCCAAAGTACCGGTGCTCCAAGAGAAATTGCTCCAAGAGAAATTATTTGGAGAATATAAAGGTGTCCAAGAAAACTGGAGAGCATCTCTTTAGATGACTGATTTTAATTCATAATTTTGAAAGAATGAGCTGGTTCTGCTTTGTTTTTACTGTTGTAAAGAGACCAATCATTGTTGTCTGTGTGGAACCACTGACCAGAGCTAAGCAGAGTATCGATATTCCTATTTGTTGCAGGATACTAGTATAGAAACGGATATGAATTTTGTACAACTAAATACATGTTTCTAATTAGAAGTACCTTGGCAGGAAAGAGCCTTAATAAAAACAGAGATGAAAAAGCAAATTCAGGATATTTGTGGAGCTTCATGTTGAAGACCATGTACTCAGGAATTGGAGTTCACTGGGGTGAGGAAGAGAAGGAAAGGGGGAGGTTATTCTGCATAATTGAAAGTCAAATAATAAACCCTGTGAGATTGAGACTGAGCTTCAGCCTCTTTTTTTTTTTTTTTTTTTTTTAAGGAAAAGGACACAGCAGTTCTGAGTACTGGAATTCTTGGACCTGTGTGAATTTCAGTTTCTCTAAAAAAATAAAAATAAAATAAATGCAGCATCTTTATGTATTTAATGGAAACTGAAAAATGCTCTTAGTTACGTTGCTCTCAAAATACTTCTGTCGATGCAGGACGCTCATGGATGTTTTTCCTTCTTGCTCTCCCCTTTCTATTCCAAGTAAAGCACTGCTTTAGCATTCCTATGTCTGATCTCCTTGTCTCGTGAGGATTAGAGTCCTGCTGGCCAGGAAACAGCATTAGCAGATCACACATTTCTGAAATTTTATGTCACATTAGTAGGTTTACTTGAAAATTTTAAGCTCTAAATACCTGGTGTTAAAAGAGTGTGTTGGCCTCGTTCATGAGGATGTTTGCAATTTCCTGATGTAAAATGCATTGCCAGCAAGCTATGGAGAGCAAGCAATCGCTCAAAAAACAAGCTTCTTTTTAACAGAAGTCTTGTTAGTACTATTGCTTCAAGGCTATAGCCTGAAAACAAAATGAGACTCTTCACTGGGTGCCTTATGTTCTCAAAATCAAAACTGCACTTACCTACTGTGGTGCTGCAGTGGGAAGCCTTCCTCTCTGCTTCCTCCTCGCCCTTCCCACATCGTATTTCAAGGTGTTTTTGGCAAACAAGAGAATACATTAGGTAATGGGGAAAAAAAAACAGCAACAAAACTAAAACAAAAAGATTCTTCAATTATACCATTATTTGAAATAAAATCAAACAAGTGAAATGGACTCCTCCTGATGACTTGTGAGACAAAGGCAGCATTGACACACACCAAAATGCCAGGAGCAGAATTCATGTCATCTGACTGTACTCTAACGCTGGATCCATAATCACTTGTTCTACTTGGCAGTTTTTACAAGCAGCCATTTGTTAGAAAAATAGACTTTGTTAGTGATGTTTCAGCACAGAGTGCCCTTGCACAGTAGTTGTATCACAGTGTGTAGAAACTGAGTTTTTCTGGCTGTAGCGTTTTGCATTTTACAGGTGGTGACTTGACTGAACAATAAAAACATCTAATTTTCACTTCTTGTTTGGTTGGTTTCACTTGCTGTAACTTATTTGGTGTTTTGGCTTTTTTTCTTCTGTGGGATCATATGCAGTTGTTTTAACATCACTTGTCTCCTTTTAGTTCAAAAAAAAAAAAAAAACCTAAACTGAATTTTAACCCAGATTTGTCATTCCTGGAATAGGTTTGTAAGTTAAAAGCATTGCCTCGTATGAGTGCCTAAACATTAGCTGAGGTAAACTAGGGTGAGTGGGCCTAAACCATAGGAAATGCATTTTTTAGTGTCACTGGTGTTGGAATGCCGTATGGAGCTGCGAGCTCCACAGACACTTTGCATCACCTTTAGTAAAGTAATTAAGGGAATGGTCCTATCACACTTCTTGGGAGATTGTTTTGGAGAATAAACATTGGAGACCAGTCCATTGTACAGGTACGATGCATTTTCTCTATTATATTCAACTTTTTACTCTGAGAGCACTTTGCTTCCTGCAGGCTTGGAGGAGCAAAGTAGAAAGGTTAGGTTCGGATAGCATCAGGGATTTCAATTGTAGTATTTAATCTTTTTCAATTCTAAAAATGTGGATTTCTGTTTGTAGATATGACTAATAGAGTAGCAGAACTGCTGATATTTAGATAAAGAATGGCAGTTTGAAATTCTTTGATGGGTTTATTTAAAATGTGCCTTTAGAGGGAGTTAGAGATATTATCAAGAACTTTTCTGTGCCAGAGCCTTACGTTATTTTTTTCTTAAATGAACAAAAATGGAGTAGAGGAGTTCTGCAATACAGACCCAAAAATAAGAAACATCAGTCTCGTGATTGTGATTTTCCCCCAACTCCTTTTCCTTTGCCTGATATCAGTTTTTTTTCTATTGAGATGTAAGCTCCTCAAAAGAGATTAGACTGTGTTTTTTTTTTTGATTTTGTAGAGACGGAAAACTTGCGCAAGTATTTTAATTCCCTATGACAAACTAACTAGGGTAACTGCATTATCCTGGCTATCTGGTAGCAGCAAGCTGTTTTGCCACTAAATTTATTTTAGGTTGAACAGTCTTTCTGCAGGAAGAGATGAAAACTCAGTCTATTTTATGCTGGAACATTTTGTATGTTCTTGTCTGATGCGCAAGAGAAATATTATAGGGACCTGTACTTATTTATATAGCTCTTCAGAAAGCCTCAGAACAGTTTTGAAGTGCTAAATTAAGTATGAGGCAGGCACTTACATAATGCCCATATTTTACAAACAGGGATAATCAGGAAGGTTAGCTTCAGGAGTTAGTTCAGGAAGGTCAGCTGCATGAGACCACATAGAATCATTAACAAAAGCAGAAATAATGAGTCACAACCCTGACTTCCCTGTGCTTCTCTCCCATACTGTTGGTTTCAGTTGCTTCAGCCTACATTTGGTTGTAAGAGGAGAGGTTATAAAGTACACGCTGGTTAAATCCCTTCATTAACCCTATTACATGTGCTAGATTTCTCACTGTATTTAAGATTGATGCTCATGTGTAAGTATGTTGATTGGCATTTTAAATTGAGTTGTCTTGGCCTGAATTTATTTAAATCAGGTAATAAAACTGAAACAGAATTAATATGACTAGGTAAGGATGTTGAGCATCAAATTGTTTTTATTAGACAACATTGGAATTTGAACTTCTAAATCTGTTCAACTGAGCTTGAGATCTTGGCCTTTTGTATAGGCAAGCTTTTATCATAGAGTTGTAGGCAAGATACTTAGGAATATTGAATCAGCTCAGAATAAACTTGGCAGTGTGTTGGGTCATGCTTTTGATCTAGGTCCAGTCAACAGCATACTTCACGGAAATACCGTGTGTACCATTTGACAGTCCAAGTCTTTGGTCAGCATTGCCCAGCCACTTGGTCTTTTCATCAGCACTTCTAGCCCTTTAAGGGATCGTCCGGTTTTGAAATTAGAAAAGAAGCCTTTGCGTGAAAATCATTTCATGTTCTTTTGTTTTAAAGCTGCTATGTGGCAGTATTAGTAAATAAATAGTCTTACCTGCATGGTCTCTTGGAAGTGCTGTGTAAAATTTAAGATACAGTAAAAAAAAAAAAATAAATGTTTACCTTTCTTATTTGATTACTCCCAATACTTAGCGATAACAGTAATAGAGCACTTCATATGCAAAACCCTTGGGCTAGGGATTTGCAAACTCCTGGTGTTCGTTGCCAAATCTATTTTTTTTACAAAGCCTTCTCACTCATTGCTGGTAGTACCAGCCCACATCTGAATCTGTGCCAGTCCTTTTTCCTTTTGTGCTGTAGGGCAACTTTTGAACATTATCAGCCTTAAACTTACTTGGTTTATTGTAAATCTTTACCTTTCATATGGCTTCTCGGTGTACCACTTGAAGGCACTCACTTTTTGTAATATTAAACAAACCCTTTGTCAGGTAGACTTTCATGACAAGTTAGTTATCGTGCATTATCGATCATATTTATTTAAAATACGCAGTGTGACCAGAACTGCTTGCAGAGTTTGAAGTTGGCTAAGAGGTTCCTTACTGAGAAGGGGGTTATATTACTACTGCCTGGAGGGAGCTTGTTAAATCTCAAATGTTTTCTTATTTTGTACTCATCTTGTTGCCAGGTTCATTTAAAAGGTTGCATTGTATGATAGCATAGAATATTAGGGAATGATTAGTGCATCTGTTGCAATTGCACATGTTCATATAGAACGGGAAAAAGAATTAGATGTCATTTTCTGATAGGGCTGTTTGCGGTGAGGACTGGAATGCTCTGTGCTGTATGCAGACTGGGAGCTTGGAAAGAAAGTCACCCTGTTTCTGCGGTGTCAGGGAGGAGATTTTGATGCAGATCAGTACAGACCTCTCGGTAACAAGTTTAACTACAGTGTGGAGCTCCTGGTGGCTTCTCAGCTAAGGGGGTACGTAGTGGGTAGGACGTTTCCCAAGACCATCCCTATTTCCAAAGTAATACTGGAGCTAAAGAGGACTTAAGTCAAGCTACCCTCAAAGAAATTATGCCTGAAAGGTGACTGTTTTCTTGTCATACTAGATATTCCTCAAATATGGAATTTATTTAATACAACTTGAAAAAAGTGGTCAGTTACAACATTTGTTGATACATGTTTTAGGCTTTCTGTACAGCTTTTATGCTTGCCTCCAGCAAATGACTTGCATGCAGTGTTTTCTTTGTTTCAAGTTTGGTGCTTAAAGCCTTTAGCGTGAGACCTAACTAGACTGTAAAACTCTTCCTTCAGCAGCTTGCTTGTGCTTGTGGTGTTAACCTTTCTGCAGGGGGTTGCGCTGTTTATTTAAAAAAAATCCATTTTCCAGTTATAAAAAGAATACTATATTAAGAGAGTCTTCTTTTTACCAATTAGGTCAAAGTCCTAAAATTTTAAGACCTAAACCACATGGTTTAGAGCGAACTGATTCACAAACCGTAGGTGACTTTACTACAAGAAGAAAGGGTATGTACTTGAGCACTGTATGTATATGGAGCTTTATAAAAATAAATAAAACTTACTCGAACTGTTACTCTATAACTCTCCTCTAGTCTTCTTACTTCTTTATCATCTAAGATCATAAACTTGTATCCCATGCCAAGCAAAAAACTATGTAAGAAAGTATAGCCTTTCTGTTGTGAACAGCAGATGAATACATTACCTTGACATCAACGTAGATGCTAGATCTCTTAAATTTTAGCTGTTCATATTTACTTTTAGCTGTTCGATTTACTTTTTTGTTTGTTTAGAAACAAGTATGTGTGACTCACATGTAAGTTGCTTGAACTGTCTTTTGTTAGGCAGTAAACCTGAAATCACCGTTTACTTGGGTCTTCTACTGTAGGTCAAATGCTGAAGTAAGGCAAAATATAATCCTGTAACTATTTAATAATAATGTGATTTACATAGGTAACTTAATGAACGTTGCATTTAGTCTGGGCTTAAATCAAGATGCTGAGGTAGTGCTTGATATTGGCACGCAAAGTAAAGTAAATTACAGATAGCAACACTTCTGTGAGATTTTTGATGTTGTTCAGTACCTTTGGTTGTTAAAGCCCATTGCAACCAGATGAAATATTCCTTTGACCAAGTCCTTTACTCTTTCTGCTGGAGTGGTACCTTGGCCACTGATTGTACCTGCCATTTAGCCTCAGGCCTTGACAGAGGACTGGAGCTGAGCTGATAATTTTTGTGTCACTCAATCTTCAGGATCATCTTGCCTGTGTAAAGTTCAGTTCTGCCACCCTATCTCGTATGATACCTTATACCTTGACACAGATGAGTTGTAGGTCCTCTTCTGAGGCTGTGGTGACAGCTTTTTATGAGCAAGTGAGTTAAAGTGGCACAATTACTGAAGCAGGCTCGATATGCTTTGAGTAATTACGACTTTTTAATTAAAGGAGAAAATTGTTTGGGATGCTGAAGACTTGTACTTATCCAGAAAATGTGAATCATAAGCCTTTGTTTGATATGTAAGATAGCTGACTTTTCAGTAAACTCTATCTGAGGAGTGAGTATAATGAAAGTATGATGAGTACAGTTCTGTTTTTTCCCTTGCAAGACAACCACGCTGATTAAGCAACTGATTTCTGTCAGTTCCTCATGTGGTCGCTTATGACAGTTCTTATTCTACATGAACTAGTTCTGCATGCCTAATACTTGATCTTGGTGAATTTGTTAATATGCAGCAAACAGATAATTTGGGGGACGGGTGGGGCTGGATGTTACTTCAATGGCTTTGCTTTCTATCTTCTTAAAACAGTTTTAGGGAGAATGAAATTGAGATTTGAACCGTGGCAACAGTTTAACCATACGTAATTTTGTTCCTTACGAGTCCCATGATCCTTCTTGATTTTTTTTAAAGGCTTAGGAAGGATGAAACAAAAGTTGGATAAAGAGATGATGTTTCTCACTAACAATCAACTTGTGTTTCTGTTCTGAAAATGGAATTAAAAAATGGCATCTTTTCTAGCACATTAGCTGTCACTGATGGCACAAACACGCTGCTCTGCTCTCCAGTTGGTGAGCACTGAAGCAAGCCAAACACCTTTTGGAACTTAAGTATTGGCTCATCTCTCCGTTCTGAAAACTTAGTTGCAGATTCTGCCCACACTTTGAGCTGTGAAACCTAATCTGTAGGGGCACATTCATGCAGTGAGAGCAGAGTTTGCATAATAATCATTGTCCATGAGCCAGGAAAAGTATACGGAGCTGGCTGTGCTGGTATTTTAAGCCAAAGCTGTCAACCCTATGTGCACTTGTCAGTTCAGCAAGTCATTGTGCCACTGTAAACACAGAACATGATGCTGCCATTTCAGTCTGTTCGAAATGTTAAATTATATGTTTGAGTGTATCTTGCAAATTCTTAATTTGTGTGTTTTTTTTTTTCTAAATACTGTTGCTTTTTAGTAACTGGGAAATTTAAACTACAAGTTAATGTATCATAGCTTTATAGGAATTGAAGTGTCTCCTTTTCTTAACTAGTTTTCACTATTTGAAAAACAGTATTTCTTTTTGGCATTTACACTTTGAAAAGCTATTAAATTTAAGTTTGTTTGGGAATGTTCCGTGCTTTAAGGTCGTCTGTTTCTTATATAGCAAAACCAGCTCCACTAGAAATAAAACCGCTGCCTGAATGGGAAGAATTACAAGCCCCAGTTAGATCTCCTATCACCAGAAGTTTTGCACGAGAGTAAGTTCCTGGCTTTTCTTCATTTGGATTAACTGTTTTTGTTGACTAGTGCTAGTATATGTGTATACACATCTGTGTTATATTCTCAGCCTGTGTAATACAGATTGAGGTTTCCTTTTGAAGTATGTGTGTATATGCATGCATGCGTTAAGACAAATTATGTCAATGATTTTTTATTTTGTAATATATGTAAAAGACAACATAACCAAAAAAATGCAACACTCTAGTAATCTTCAATGAAAATTTCAGCTCTAATGTGCTTATTTTTGTTGTTTACCAGGAGGTTTAAGATATTCAAGATGTATTGTTTGTAAAATAATTCCTGGTAATTAGCTCCTCCAGGTTTCCCATGTCTCCCAGACCGGATTCAGTTCATAGCACAACTTCCAGCAGTGACTCGCATGACAGTGAAGAGAATTATGTTTCCATGAATCCAAATCAGTCCACTGAAGACCCAGTATGTAAAATCTACATCTTAACTACTCTCTTCCTGTGCAGTCCTTACTTCTAAATCATGCAAACACAATACAAATCCTTCCACTCAACATCATCTTCTTTTATATTTCTAGATCAAAATAATAAATCTGTGTAATAGAACTGTAGTTTTGTTAGGATTTCACTGAGGAAGTTAAGAGTATAGTCATTTATAGAGGCTATGGTTAGTATATATGTCTGTTGTACAAAACAAGTCAACATTTGACTTTCTCTTTTACCTAGAAACTGTCTCCTCTTGTCTGCCATTGTTAGTTCTAGACTAGCAATTCGGTATCAGGGCATCAAGGGAAATAAATTATTCATAAAACTTCTAAGACAGGCTTAAAAACCTTTACTAAAAGGAAGATCTTCCATGAAATGTGGAAAGAATTGAGGGGAAAAAAAATAAGGATCGATATGTTTATATTCTGTTGAAAACAACAACAAAAAAGAACTGAGCTACCTCTGCTTTTATTAGATTTTTTTTTTTTTTTTTTAAAAAAAGTCAAATGGGGCTTTGTATACTAAATACGTATTTTTTTCACTTTTGGGGAGAGCTAATTCAGATGGTAGTTTCAAATATTTAGCTTGCAGTGCTGTCAGAGCTAGTTAAGAAAAATTAGTGATGTGTTCTGTGTGGTGGTTTGTTTTTGTTTGGTTTAACTGGGGAGAGAGAAAATGCAATAGCATTTTCAAGTAAAAGAACAGCAGTAAGCCTAGTCCTGGAGTGAGACATGGTCCAGAATATTCCTAAAGCAGTAGGGGGATACCTGCATTTTTGCCCCAGGATTTAAGTCAGGGTAGTTTCAATGCAATTACAACATTTTTAATGCTTGGATTCTCTTTTAGTGGGGAATACATTTTTCACCTTTAAAGCCTTACGAAGCTATGGTTTCCAAACCTTCTCTGGGGTAGAGCCTGCCTGCTGCCACCTTTTTTTTGTGCTGTTCATTTGTCTGCCTTCCTATATGGCATGTGCTATCCCGTTTCACTACGCCCTAGACTCTTCTCACAGTGCTGCTTGCTACCCACCCTCTGCTGTCCCACATACCCTTCCCAGTTCCCTCCAGCCTTCTACCTCCCGTGCTCCATGGCTGCCTGTGGATACCACCTCTTAGGTCCCCCAGGCAAGCCCCTCCTGCTGACTTCTCTGTGGTAGCTCGGACTCAGTGCAAGCTTAGGAGCCCGCAGAAAGTCTGGCTCATGTTTTGTGCAGTGTCCGACCTGCTGGCAATGCAAGTGTGCTTCTCAGGTGAAGCATGCTTCAGCAGTGGGGTGCCAGTGAGGTAAAAACCTAGCCCATCTCTTACAAGAGCACTGTGCAAGAGGCACTGGTAAGTAATTGGTCACATCCCATTTTACAGATGCAAGAAGTGTCCCGTTTTGCACAAATGTTTGGAGTCGCTTCTGCCCATAAGCAGAATTGCAGAATCGCAATTAGAAGTGGAGACTTCTGTTGATTCTTACAATGCCGTTTCAGGGGGTTTAATTTCAGTGCTAAGATGGTGTATTTAATTTTGCACCCAAAATGGCCTGTCGTTAGTATCTTCTGTTTGCTTGCACCATTCTTTCTTCAAGGTTGTTCTACAGATATCCTTCCATTTTCATTTAAGTATATTTTAATCTTGTTTTCTAATGCTTATGTTTCTGCCTGTCTAGTTCGTTTGACATAACATATCATTTTCTGTTTAATGAGTAAGAGCTTTTTAAGTTTATTCTGGAAACCTTTACACAGATCCCAATTTTTGTTAAATATGCAGAAATATGTTTAGAGAGTTTGGGCAACAAAAATGAACCTTTGTCATAGTTGTTTGTGTTTGTCCTTGTTTACCACTTAATGAGTTGGACGATACAGGTGCAATGGATAACATGAATTGAAAAAGCCCAGCCCATTAAGATTTAACCAATAAAATATTTTATTTCCTAGAGAACCTGAATGTTTCCAGATATGTCAAGGCATTTGTTTTAATGTGTGCTAATGAATTATATAGATTTCTCAAAAGTTTTGATTTGTTCCAACAACATCTTAGAAAGGAGTCCAGACTTTTTTCATCCTTTTCTGTCATCAGCTTTGAACCATCTTGTTTGGACATGTTGCACTTCTGTTTTATTTAATAAAATCAGCAATATTCTGCTTTCTTTCAAGTTGCTGTCAGCCTTACCCTTCTGTCTTTCCTTCTGCCTTCCTCTTCATTTTTTGCTGACTGCTGCCCTCTGTCTTCCTTTTTTTTTCTTTATCTTTTAGAGAAGAGTCCTTCTATTGTACTGTTCCTATAACACCTGTTAAGAGGGAGGGATCAGGCTGGGAGAGGACAGAGGAGGTGAGGTTGTAAAAGTATGGGCTAATTGAAATTTAGGTTTATGCAATACAACTTCAGTTCAGGCAGCTCTGCACAAATTTCCCAAAGTTTTAATATTTCAGTTTTATTAATTGAATAATACCTTTTGATTTTAAATTTAATTATGATAGCTTTTGAGTGACATGCAAAAGTTTCATTTGGAGCTTTACCACTATTGTAAGGCTGAAATTCTCCTAAGATATTTAATAGCAATTATTTTTTATAATTGTAATTAAGAAATGCTAGATTTGAGATGTAACAAATTCTTTAAGAAATAAATAAATGAAGGAAACACCAAAACTATTCCATTCTTATGTTGTGATATGAAAGGGGTACTAGGTGGAAGACAGACTGATTTGGTTGCAACCTTAACTTTGGGGGGTTGGTTTTTGGGTTCCGTTACCCAACCCCTCTTGGCTTTTGATTCTGTCCCAAGTTCAACATTGTTCCATTTCCACTTAAATTTGAATATACTTGTTGCACAATGTCAGTAAAACTTGCATGGTTTAACTGATTGTAAGAGCTCAGCCAGTTTTTTAACCTTGAATATTTTGACAGTTTATAATAAGCATATTTGATAATTTCAACTATTAACATGTACATTTGCAGCTGAAATTATTTGTATTATAATTTCAGAATTTGTTCGGTAGCAACAGTCTTGATGGAGGAAGCAGTCCCATGGTAAAACCTAAAGGAGATAAACAAGTAGAATATTTAGATCTGGACCTAGATTCAGGAAAATCTACCCCACCTCGTAAGGTGAGCAAATTTTGAACTTGTGCATGAGGTGCTTAGAATTTTTTCACAAGTAGTTGCTGGGAAAGAACCTCCAGCAAGATCACCCTAATTAGCTTGTCAAAAGGTCAGTTGGAGAGGTTCTGTTGGACCGGTCATTGAAAGTTACTTGTTCTGTATCTGTTTGAGACAGACATTTTATTTTCTAATAAATAAATCGTATGTTTTAACTTTTTTTTTTGTCCTCCCGTGTTTTTATCCAGAAAAAGAGCAGTGGTTCGGGCAGCAGTGTGGCAGACGAAAGAGTTGATTATGTTGTGGTTGACCAGCAGAAAACACTAGCACTGAAGAGCACACGGGAGGCATGGACTGATGGGAGACAGTCTACAGAGTCTGAAACACCAACAAAAAGCGTGAAGTGAATATACTGCCTTTTCTATGGAGAACAGAAAGGAGTGAATTTTGAAGAATTACAGGACCACAATGGCAGCATGGCTTGACTGTACAGTATTCACTGGTGCGTGAATAGGTTCTTGACCGAATAGGATGGAAGCCAAATGACACTTCAAATGTATCAAAAGAATTTTAAGATCATAAATCGGCTATGTGGTCTCTGGAAAATTTGCAACCTGTAAATAACGTGTAAAATAGTATTGCTTAGCTTTCAGAAAACTTTTTGTTCTGTAGTTAACACATCTGTAGTATTACCATGTTTATGCACTTTTTCAGTTACAATGTTGGTTCAGGTATTCCCAGTTAGTGTACCTTAATGCCTAATTTGTCTGGAGATTTTTTTCTTTACACTACTATTTCTTACAATGTTAGGTTAATTAAGCTACATGTAGATATGGAAATTAATATTTGAACTTCATTTAACAACTTAAAATTGATTTTTGCAGAAATACTTTCACAATTGAATAATCTACTTGAAATGTCAAGAGATGACCGTTAGTTACCTACTTGTTTATATTTAATACATGCGGAAGATTATTTGGAAGTCTACAGGTTACCTTCCTAACAAAAATTGCTGTGAGTTAATAATAATGAACTATACTGGGTTTAGACCTACAATCCTGGCTTATATGTTAGTTGTTAGTGGTGGAACTTCTATTGTATTTTATTAATGACAGTGTTCTGTGTTCGATGGGTGAAGATTCTGCAGGGTGGGATCTTACACTTTTAAAGACTGAATAATTAAATATCAAGTAAGCCTGCAAACCACTGATGGCATGCAGTAATATTGTGATCTCACACTTATTAACAAGAAATAACCTTTATATTATTTACAGAAGGTAGAGTATATAAATCAGGTACGTACCAAGCACTATTGTGCTAATACACTGATCAGGTTTAGACAATGAGCTTTAGTTTTGTACTATTTAGAAGTTCTAATGTCAGTTTTCAGTTCAAGATTAATGGGACAGTTTGACATTCACTGTTTGTAGTACTAGCAAAATACTGTGATTTTGAATTAGACATAATTCAAACGGAAATACTATGTTTTGACACCATAGTGCCCTTCTTACGATCTTTATTTTACTTCAATCTCCTGCTTGGCCTTATATTTAAATCCCTATGCAACTGATATTTTGTATCTCTGTTTTTAAAAATTAGGTAATATTCTTAAATGATCCCCTTGTAAACCACTTGTCGCTCTTTCCTGGTACAGGATTTTAAGCTCTGTATACTGTGATCCTTTATTTTACTATGCCAGTTCCAAATAATAATCTGCCTTGGTTTAGAAACGTGTTGTTTTTATCTGGAAGAACATAGAGCTCTTTAAATACATGAACGAGTTAGGTCTAGATAGAAAATTTACTAACGCTTTTTTTACACAAATGCCCGTAAGTAAGCGGTTGGTTTTATTTTCCCACCCAATTGTTTTATTTTGTCAAAGTCATTTAAAAGTTGAGTATAAAGCTGTGTTGTTTTCCAGCGTGTTGGCCTTAGTACTGTGCCTATTCTACCATTGGTTGTTTCTCTCCCCTCACAGCCACAATCTGCCATATGTAAATTATGTTATTTTTAACAAAGGTTCTTTTTAAATTAGTAATATTTTGATGCTTTGAATGTTCATTTAAAAACAAACAAACAAACAACTAAACACAATGCATTTTGAGGTGGATTTTAAATAAATCAAGTTGTTCAGTTTTGATGTGTAAATTCTGTCCTGTGAAACAGTGAATGGGTATTAATGTGTGTGTAAAGGCGCCTAGATACAAGCCACTTTTTTTCCCAAAGTTGTACATTACCTCATAGTATCTTTCAAACAAAAAGCATCTGGAAGAGTTTTGAAAACAAATCTCTGATGTAAAACCCTGCTGCAAGCAACTAAATATATCTGGGTCCCAGCCTTCTGGGAGCCAGGAAAAGTGATGTGAGCCAGGGGACCTCGATGGCTTAATCAAAAATAGTTGAAATCCTTAAAGACTCTGGAGCTATAACTCAACTCTGCTTTGAAGGTCTTATTCAATACTGAACTGCTCCTCACTGATGCTACAGCTGACAAAGCCACAGGCATGGTGAATAATTGGTAAGTCTAATGTTTGGTTTAGGACATACTGGTTTTAATCATTTTATTGGTACAATTGCAACTGTGTACCTCCACTGATGAGTTGCCTCTAATTTGTTAGCAGAAGTGATTAGATAATCACTGCTCCTGTTTACGCATCGTAGTTACTTTGCTTACCGTTGTGGTAAAGAGTCATGCTCTGTACTCCTGCACTTGCACATATACCCAAGGAGTACTTATGATCTTAGAATATTTCAAAGCTGTAGTTGTTTATTTTCTCAATGCACAAACAAATCCGGGGGAGAAAGTTTGGAAGAGCTGCTAATTCTTTACACATTCCTAAGCCCTCCTTCCTTGAAACATTTGCTGACTGCACAACTACATTTTTCTGTATATAAATATATATATTTATATACTGTGGTTGTTTTTTTTTTTTTTTTTTTGTAGTTGAGCGCTGACAGTTTAGGTATCAATGGTATTTTTTCAGATATTTTGAGCGTCTCTGATAGTGAAGTATAAATGCCTGAAAAAATAGGTTTCCTAGGCTGGCCTCTCCTCTTGAGCTAGTGACACAAGTTGGTTTTGCTGTTTGCTGACATCAGTACTTGGTTTACAGATTATACTTATTTTTTCTTCATTTTAAATTTGACAGCATTCATAGCATTATTATGATTGACATTTTGAGGATATTTTCCTTGTTAAGGGAAATACGTTTTCTACGTTAGGTAGTAGAATACAAAGTAGTTGCCTGGAACTTCTCTTTAGTTTATTAGATTTCTTTGCTGTTTTCTCCCCTTAATTCAAGTGTTTTTTCTACTTCCATGTTGACCAAAGATTGTTCGGAATCAGAGACGTGATACTAACTTTGATGATATTTCACCTAGAAAGCTAGAGTGGGACTTTGTGTTGCAGGTTTCTCAGAGCTCTGGAAATTCCTAAGGATGTGAATATTACATTAAAAATTAGTTCTAAAATTTCAAGTCATAGAAAGAAAGCTAGACTGTTGTTAAATGTGCAGTTTTCAATTACAAGCTTCCAGAAAACACTCTGGTAGCAGGGATGGATGCCGATGGAAACTGCAGTAGAGATCAGTGCAGAAGCAGTTTGTCGAGTGTTCCTTTTCAAACAGGTAAGGTCTTGTTTCACTAAAACACTGTTTTCATTTGTAAATATAGTTTTAATTGCTGTGTCATAGATGAGTCATTTTGAACTGCAAATGTGTGTGTAAATCTTCGTCACAAAAATCAGAAGAAAAACTTAGTGCCTTGTACGGTAAGATCAACTCTGAAAATGTTTTGGCATCTCCTTTCCCTACAATCTGAGCAATTGCTTTCCTGGTAAATACTGCTGGCCACACTTAAACACTGACTTAATCATTATAGCCTCATAAAGTGCAGGTGCAGAAGCAGAGCTGTTACATTCTGCTAGAAATATGTTTAGTGACCCTGAAAAAGGTGACAATATAAACATGACTGTTAGTCTTTTTTTTTTTTTTTTTTTTTTTTTTTTAGCTTTTTTGAGATTTTCATTTATATGAAAGAAAAATCTTGCAATCCATTTGTGTATGGTAGTTGATGCAGTGCCACACACAGGTCATGCAGACAAATTACAATCTTGCCATTTTAATTATGTAATTTAGAATTCATTGCTCCATATAGCTAAATGGGGAGAGATGAGCAGCTCCTTAGCTTTCAAATTCCGTTATGAGCTAAGCAAGATCTTTATCACAATGACATTTAAGCTTAGTTATTAATGATTGCAGCAGTCAATTTATATATATATATATATATATATATATATAAATTAGTCTTGCAAAACTACCTTGGAAACTTACCAGCCCTGAATGAACCCTCCATTCCCTCCTTAACCATTGAGGTTTGTATCATAAAAGCCAGAGGATATACATTTTTTCTCAAGAAAAAGCTTTTGCCGTGCTATGTCAGTGTACAGTTTTAGAAAGCAATAATACTACGTAGTGGTTTTTTTTTTTGGATTTTTTTTTACACTTAAAACTCTTAAGAAGCAGAGTGCTGTCCACAGGCAGACTTAAATGTGGAGATTGTCCTCTATATTTCTTGTATTTGGTTGGGGTTTCTGTGTATTACATCAAACACTTCTTGACGTTCATTTCCTCTCATCTTACTGTATGTAAATACTAAGGTGATCCATCACAACAAAAACGAGTGCTTGTCCAGCAAACAGTGTAAGCGATGTTCCACAAAAATGTGTCAATTTGCTGTGGATGAACTGAAGACCAAGATGTGATTCTATTTGTTAAACTTCTATTTTAACTTAACAAGGTATAGTTAAGTTATAAAATCAATATTTTTACTAATCCATGCTTGAATATTCTTACAGGATTCTTGATTTATCCCAAGCCTTTTCCTAGTAAGGTGGATCTGCAGTGAAACGAGAAGAAAATACGTGTCACGTGAATTTTGAGAAAAGCCAATAAGAATTTGGGTCCTACTACAAGATTTGATTAAATGCTGTTTGAAGTTCTCTTCAGCTGTTGCATGTTAGTGTATGTGGGACTTGTTCAGTGTGCCCAGATGACCTGATTTGCGTTTTGGGAGATGGTATGGAAATCCAGTCTTACGAAGATATTTAAAAGGTGTAATACCTAGTAAAACCATTCTTAGCATTACTTTTGGAATTGACTGAGCATTTTCAGGTATGAAATTAAGTGATTTTGACTGAGGAAAAAATGAAAGGCTTACAGTAGGACAACTTGATATTTTATCCAAGTTTAGCTGTTGTCATTTCATTGCAGGAGAGTTGAGCTGTTCTTGGATTAGCTGTAACTAGCTAGTGACTAGCAGTGTAACCTAGCAGTGCAGAGCCCAGTGCATGCCCAAGAAACAACAATTAAGGAATGCTGCAGGTAAAGTACAGATTTCTATTTTAAAATCCTGTTTACAGACAAAAGGTTCCTATCTTGCATCATTGTTAGTGAATGTGAACAAATGCAGCTGAGCAGCTGAAAGTTGCCTTTACTGCTTTTTCTTAATCAGGTTGCCAGAATAGGAGAAAGTGTAATTAGTATCTTGTTTTTGATCAATTCCTATCAGATTTTAAGTTATATAAGACATCATATTTGTAGGCTGTTTTCAGGGAATAGGCTTAGATGAAGTAATCACTACTTGTTTTTGTGCAGTTGTGCTGTGGATTTACATGCACACATTATGCAGGTTAATTGAAATGGTTTAGGATTTTTTCCCCTTACTGTCAGTGGTGAAAGATTCTGGCCAGGGAGTTGTGGAAATGCCTCAGACTGGCCTGCTGGAATACCTCAGCTTGTGTCTGGAGTTAATCGCATCCAAATGGTGTTTCAACCCTCTGCTGATGTCTTCATAGTACCACAGATAAATCATATTGTACATATTTATTAAGTTAATTGTAGTTGAGGCCAGAAGGTTAAAACGAATGGTGTTCAGTAATCTGTAGTTAGGCCTAGAGCAGCATTTCTGAAAGGTATTGAGTGTAATAGGGTTGCAAGTTCCCCAGGCACATAAACCCACTCTGTGATCTTTTGAGGAGCAGATGTTGATTGTCACAGAATCACAGAATTGAAGGGATTGGAAGGGACCTCGAAAGATCATCGGGTCCAACACCCCCCTGCAAAAGCAGGTTCCCTAGAGCAGGCTGCCCAGGTAGGCATCCAGCCAGGCCTTGAATATCTCTAGAGAAGGAGACTCCACAACCTCCCTGGGCAGCCTGTCCCAGTGCTCCATCCCCCTCACTGTGAAGAAGTTCTTCTGCATGTTGGTGTGGAACTTCCCGTGATCCATTTTGTGGCCATTGCCCCTTGTCCTGTCCCCACAAACCACTGAAAAGAGGTTGGCCAAACCGCTGTCTCCCACACTTAAGGTATTTGTAAACATTAATAAGGTCTCCTCTCAGTCTTCTTTTCTCGAGGCTGAACAGACCCAGGTCTCTCAGCCTTTCCCCATAAAATAGCCAGACACTGGTGATGCAATCTGATCGCTAATAATGATATTACACTCTTGCAGTGATAGAAGGTCCATGACAACTTTGAGTAATACTGAATAATGAAATTATGGATGAATTAGTGTTAAAAGCTTCATTGAGAAGTATATCACTTATTCATCAGCCTTTGGATCTCTGACACTATTGCATTGTTATCCTATTAGGGTTAGCAAAAAATACTCATGATGTTGCCAGTTCTATACAGTCACAAGACTGACTTTCAGTTCAGTCAGTGCCTGTGGATGCAGTAGTTTGCTTTTGTGAGGGAATGGCTCTGCTTACATTGTCTTGTTCTCAATGCCATGCCATTTGGTGAGAAGTGAACTTCATGACTGTGACAAAACATTGCCAGCTGACCACTGGCAGGAATGAGAATCTGAAGCTTTGAAGAAGGAAGGATGTGTCTTCATAATGAACTATGTGTATGTGCATATTGTGTTGTTTTGTGTTATTTTTATATGTAAAAATACATAATTGTGCATTTTGTTTGAGCCTTTTTTAGCCACAGTGGCTTGCAAAAAATAAAAGCATTATCTAGTGTGGGTTTCTTCTGTGAGAGTGCTACTTGTTACAGAATCTCCTTTCTTTCAGGATTACTATAACAAGTATCAACAGTTGACACTTTTTATGGGTAGTTCTTGCTCTAAATCGGACACAAGCAAAGACTTATATGCCCTGTGGATGTACATTACAGCTTTAAGCACTGTGGATGAACTCAGTGCCACTTGTTTTCTATGAAACACAGTGTTAACATGGTTACTCTGTAATTTGAATAACTTCAATATCATCTTCCCAGTAAAGGCTACGTGGATAGATATTTATACTTCAGTGGTAAACACTTAAACTTTGTTTCCATTGCATTAAGGAATCTATTGAAATTAATATACAGTATCTTTTGTGTGTGTTTTTATACACTGAAAGTCAATGCATCCTCAGTTAGGATGCAGCTGCACCTCTGTTATTGGGCAGTATCTAACTTCTATCTAACTTATTCTGTGTAGCATTTTACTTTCGCATTTTAAACTATACTTAAAAACAAGTAATATCTGAATACAAACCAGATTCTTTCCCTTTTCCTAGCTTCTTGAAATCAAATGGCCTGCATGTGTCTGATATTGTGACTACAAACCATTCTGTTTCATTCCTTTCCCAAACTTTGATAAGATTTAGTGTTTAATGCATGTGCAGCAACACCTATTAACGTAATTGCTGCACAGCTAATAGCATCATTTTGAGTTGCTCTTACTTGTGGTGTTTTCATTTAAATTTAACAAGAAGTCATCTCAAGAATATTAATTATGATTACACAACTGAGCAACAAAATTGAAAGATGTCACCCAAGAGATTTGACAAAAATCTGTAATTAAAGAGCTCTTTACTAACTTTATAAGCAAGTTAATAATTAGTTTTCTCTACAATGTGGTACTGGCTGAGGGATGATTTTTATGCCTTATTGTGTGTTTAACCATATGTTGGTGTTTAACACATCAATAACCTCTGTCATGAGCTTCTTTATGCCCCTGGTTGCTTTTAATTTAAGGTTTCCATTTTGGGGCTTTGTATGGACCGTTATGATTTTGTGCATTTATGAACATGTTAACTTCAGAGGTCCTTTTTTCTTTTTGTTCTTGCTTAGTCTTCTATGCTTTTAGAGCGTTAGAAATTTCAAACCTTTGGATTTTTTTTTAATTATAGCTGCCTTCTGTATTGCTTTGAAGTCTAATAGTTTGCTTTATTTTTGCCTGTAGTTCTGCTTTTTCTTCTGACCATGAGATTTTGTAACTGTCTTGTTTTTGGCTGGGATAGAGTTAATTTTCTTCCTAGTAGCTGTTATGGTTCTGTGTTTTGGATTTAGGAGGAGAATAATGGTGATAGCACACACTTTTTCAGTTGCTGCAGAGCAATGCTTACACAGAGCCAAGGACTTTGCTGCTTTTCATACTGCCCTGTATGGGGCAAGGAGACTGGGGGTGCTGGGAGGGGACAGAACCAGGACAGCTGGCTCAAGCGGATGGCAGGGATGTCCCTTCCCTTAGGATGCCATGCTCAGCAATAACAGCTGAGGGGAGTTGGCAAGGGGGGCTGCCATTGCCTGGGGACTGGCTGGGCATCTGTTACCTGGCAGTGAGCAACAGTTCTGTTCATCATTTGCTTTTTTATTTTTTCCTTTCACTTGTCTTTTTCTTATTAAACTGTCTTTTCCTCAACCCATGAGTTCTTGCACTTACACCTTTTTCAATTCTATCCCCCATCTTGCTGTAGGGAAGGGCATGATTGAACAGCTGTGTGGTGCTTAGCTGCCTGCTGGGTTAAGCCACAACAGTAACTCCTGCTGCTGCTTCACAGCATGGCTCTCTTTGCTTGGAAATAGTTTGTCTAAAATTCGGATTTAAGAGTTGATTCCTAGTGATATTGCACTCTTGCAGTGATACAGCGTCCATGACAACTTAATGTAAGTAATATTGAATAATGAAATTATGGATGAATTAGAGGTAAGAGGTTTTTTTTGTGAAGTACTAAATCATATTCAGAAGCCTTTGGGTATATGAAACTATTTCACTGATATCCTATTAGGGTTATCAAAAAATACTGATACAATATTGCAAGTTCTTTGCAGCTGCAAGACTGATTTTTATTTCTTGCCTCTGCAGAGAGGAAAAAAAAAAAAAAAAGATTTTCTGGTTTTATTGTGGAATTCAGGTTTTGGCTAGGATTTTTTTTTTTTTTTTTTGCAATATTTCCCTGTATGTGAACAAAATACTTGAGGTTGGTACTTTATTTAATGTTAACTTTGATATTTAAGCAACAAGTGTTGTTCCTTTATCATAAAAGTAGAGTTTCTGTAAAGTGAGGAAAACAGAGAAGCTAAAGCAGTAGCCACTAAGAGAGAAGAAGCAAGTTTGAAGTAAAGATGAAAGATTTATTAATATTTTCTGAGGCCCAAAAGTATCTCAGCACCTCTCACTGACTTGCTGGGTGGCCAAGGTTCAATGAGGTTTGAATGGAGACAGTAAGAAAAGGGAGAATAATACCAACCAACAATTCTCTCCTACCAACCTTTATGATCTTACCTGGCAATTTTATACTGACAAATGATGGTGACGGTGCTGAAACATCAACCTCTTTCCAAATACCTGATTACTTCCTGAATGCCCCACTTTTCTTCACCCGGGATCTTCCAAGTGTGGTTTTTGAGTGCTTTTCTGGGGAAACTGAAAAATCAGGAAGGGGGGAATCCTGCTTCCTAGCCTCACGTACTGTCCACACCACACAGATAGTACTGCATCATCAGAAGCAGCTCTAGAAGAGGAGAGGAGAAGGGGCAGGAGCTAAGGCAGAGCAGATTAAAATTGAAGACAAGTCTAATGGTGGATAAATCAATAAACTTAGTATAATTTGCTACTGCTTATATTGAGAAGTTAAAGCTGTCTCACTGAATGTAGAGGAGAACCTTCAGCAAAGCCCTGGGACTGGATTTCCATCTATGATGAGAAATGATAACAAACAGTGACTAACCATGTCAGGAAATTTGTTACTATTTGAGAAATCCTGTTCTAGGAAAACTGAAAATTTCTGAGAAGTTACTACTCTTCTGAGTAGTTAGGGAGAAATTAATTGACATAGTTGTTTAGAAACGTCAAAGCAAACTATTTTAACTTCAAAAAAATGTTAAAGTCTCTGAACAAAAAAATTGTAATAATCATAGGAGTGATTTTGCCATTTATCCACTACTTCCCCCTACCCCCCAGCCCCGTGTGCTACATGTAGCTTTGCAATCTTGCAGCCTATGCTCAGGGGCTGTCCCTCCATTAACACTGCTTGTTAATGCAGGTGCATCCACAGCCGAACCCTTTCTACTTACAATTGCAGAGCAGTTCAGCTGCAGTACCCAGTATCCACCTTTATCTACGAACAAAAAGGTGAGGGATCTTCAGCCTGGCTGGGGCTGGCTCCTTTGGCCTCAGCCTCTGTCAGCAGCTCGCGGACACTAGTGGTGCTCACAGAATTCTCCTTCGCAGTCAGGACTGCACCAAGCGGGTGAGGCCGAGTTCTGTGTTACCTGTCAGGGTGAGCAGGGGTGTGTGGGGTGGCTTTTTGGGAGTGTGCCTCAGGTAGCAGAGGCTGGTGTAGAGCAGCTCCCTCGCCTCATCCAGCAGGGATACGCAGTGCAGGGGGGTTTTGGGACAGCAGCTGGCACTCGGCTTCATTCCATTGTCTAATTAAACAATACTTCTCCCCCCAGCCCTGGCCTGGATCCTCGGATCCCCAGATCCTATTTTGTGGGCTGGCAGGAGATGAGAGAGCAGGGGGCTTGCGGGGTTGGCTCTGCCACCTGTTCTGGTGACTAATCAGCTCCTGGTCCTGCAGCTGGAGCTGCCTTATTGTGTTGCCCTGAGACAAACAGTGCTTTTATTGCCGGCTATCCTACTCGTGCAGACCTGTGTTTTCTTTTGGCAAAGGGCACGGAGCTCCCCCTCACACTCGGTGCGGGGCGGCGGGGCGATGTTATGTTAACTGTGAGCGTTAAAAGCGAAACCAGCGCCTCCCTTCGGCACGGATAACACCCGCTCCCCCCCCCCCCCCCCCCCCCCCAACGCGCACGCGGCGCGGCCGTTAACGGCCCCCATGCTCGAGCGGGCGCGCGAGGCGGCCCCGCCCCGTCCCTCCCCGCCCCTCCGGCGGCCGTTGCGCGCTCCCCACAGCGCCGCCACTCAGCGGCCGGAGCAGCAGGAGGAGGAGGCGGCCGGGCTCTCGCGAGAGCGGGCACCGGCTCGGGCTCGGTTCCTGGTTGGTGGGAGCCCGCCGAGAGAGCCGGGGCGGCAGCGGGGACGGGCCTCCGCCGGCACCGGGCTGCGCGCCGCCCACCCCCGCCGCCAGGCCCCGTCCGCCGCAGGGATCATGTCCGCCGGCCAGCAGGGGACAACAACAGCAACGACAACGCCGCCGCCGCCGCCGCAACCGGACGAGCCGCCCGCGCCGCCGCCGCAGCCGCCCGCCCCGCCGGGCGCCGCCAGCAGCGAGGCCGCGGGGACGGCTCCCCCCGCCGCCGGCCCGGCCGCAGGCGACGCGGCGATGGAGGTCAGGAGGCTCCCCGCACCCCCCCCTCACCCCCGCACCCCGTAAGGCGCCGGGCGGGCGGCAGGTGCCCGCCACGAGGCCGGCGGCGCGGCCCCGGCAGACAATGGAGGGGCCGGGGCGGGCGGGGCGCCGCCGGCACCGGGCGCGGGGCCCTCGGGGGCCGCCCTTTGCCCCCGGAACGCTCCGCGCCCGGCCGCGCCGCAGCGCGCCCCGTGGGGCCGTGTCCCTCCGCCGCGCCGCGTGTGTGAGGGGAGGCGGGCGGGTGGGGGGGACGGACGGGACTCGGGGTGTTTCCCCCCCCCCCCCCTTTCTTTTTTTTTTTTTTATTTTTGGCAACAGGTGCTTCTTCCAGAAATTTCATAGGGGTTGAACGCGTGCCTGCAGACGCTAATTGTATCGCAGCTTTGTTCCTTCCTGCGCGGATAGGAAGGGAACGGGCCGGTGCTGCTGGCGGGGCTCTGAGTCACGGCGCGCAGGGCAGGGCAGGGCCGGCCCCGCCAGCTTTGGGGTGAGCGGGCAGCCGAGCACTGTGGGTAATGGGTGCTGCCTCTGCGCCTCGGGAGCCGGCAGCCCTACACGCTGAGAAGTGTCTAAGTGCCGTCCCGGTACTGCCCATCACCTCAGCGCATCGGTTTTCTTGCTCTCCAGCGAAATCGCAAGGCTTCGCTGTGTTTGTCGCACGGGAAGAGGTCAGGCGGCGTGCTGCTGCGCCGCTGTGCTTCACCCAGCCAGGAGGAACGGGAGTATGGGAGTATTGTACACCAGTTCAAACAGCCCTGTCCTCGCGCTCCCTGGTAGATGGGTATCAGCCAAACCCAGCAGGAGATGAGCCAGAAGATCTGGTATAAGGCTGGAAGACCTTTAGCTGTAATTTTTCATGCTCTGCTCTTTAATTTTGACTTTTGAATGAGACGTCTGTTAGGCTGCTTCTGTTGCCACAGGCTTTACCTTGCCAGAGTTATGTGAGGAGACGCCCGCCCACAAACATCCCGTGTCTTGCCTTCCTTTGTTTCAGGTTGTTTCTTGTTTTCGTGTTCCTTGGGTCTGCGTTGGCTAGGAAAGACTTAACTTGGCTCTTACTTCACTCAGCTAGACAGCTGATTATTAATAATTTTGAGGATATCTCATTTGTTTCCATTTCTTAGCTTTTCAAGGGTGGTTTTGTGATGTGCTGTGTTAAACTGATATAGCAGAGAGGGGTTGTCCTGTCGGGTTTGGTTGTAAGAACTGAAGGAGAAATTACACGTGGGGGACGATGGGGAAAGAATTAACCTAATAAGGGGAGATGAGGACAAAACCCGATCTGAAAGAGCAGTTGAAGGCAGTATGGCAAGGACTTGGCAGGAAGGGGATGAGGGAGGACTGCCCCCTCCTGCCTGCCTGCTTTTCTGTTAGGAGCAGTACTGGTGGTGATAACAAATTACGTGACTTATTAAACCAAACAGGGGAGAAATACAGTTTCTCTTAAATTCCTACTCTTCTTTCAGGACAGAAGTGCAGTCCAGGTGTTTTATTTAGATTTATTCCCTTGATACAGAATGATAAGGAATTGGGGTAACCTGGAAAAGGAAAAAACTTGAAACCACTCTTGCCCCAGGACTGGTTCTTTCCTGGTGCTCTCCAGAGTCAGCTTTAGAGGGTTTGGGCACAGCACCCTTGAAGTGGTGCGCTGAGCTTCTGGACAACAGCTGGCTCTCTCATCCACCTTGATGTGACGCTTTAATGATGGAGCTAAATTAGATTATAGAGAGCTAGCTCTGTCCGTCACCTTGTGGCAGAGATCTTTGATCCATCTCCAGGTAATTTTACAGTAAGTAATAGAGAGCTGACTATATCAAAGCAGCAAAAGATGGATGTGCCATCTGATGTGAATAGAGGGTAATTTGCAGGGAGCTTATGCTCTTCTACATGGCTGTATTCTCCTCTTCAGATGATAAGTTCTTTCTAATTCTTTTTCATCTCAGGAATCTTTTGATGATGCATCACCAGGAAAACAAAAAGAAATCCAGGAAGCAGATCCTACATATGAAGAGAAAATGGTATGTAACGCTTGGGAACGTGTACAGTTATCCAGTATTTAGGCCCTGCTTACGGTAGACTTAGTGTTCTGCTCTTTTGAAGTCTCATAACTGGCTTTATAAGACCTTGTCTAGTCATTCAAAAATAAAATCTAAGTAATTTGAAACAAATAACAGAAACAACGTATAGACCCTTTTCATTTTTAGCATTTTGTTCTCTGCTCCTTCTCTATTTCCACTGTGGTATTCTGTGGGAACAGCTGTTTTGCCATTCCTAGGAAGTCTAGTCTGAGCAGCTTTGAAGTGCCCTAAGTTTAGAAGAATCGTATAATGGAAAGTATTCAAATTTAAGTGGAAAAAAAAAAGAGAAATATTGTAATGTTGGTTTTGAAATTGACTGCGGAGTTGTCCTGCAGGCAAGGAGGGTAATGAAGATTTGGGTATTCACTGTCTCAGAAGGAGAAAAGATTCTCTAGGGAAGCATCCATTAGTTTCTAAATGGCTGCTACCTTACTTTCTGAACGTGTAGAATCAGTTGAAGTCTAGGATCTTTTTATATCACTACCGAATACAGGAAAACAATTCCAAAATAATTATTTTTGAACTGCAGGATTAGTAGTCCTTTGTAGGAAAAGTATAAGGCTTAAGGCTTTGAGTAGACACTGTATACTATAATACATTATAACCTACACTGTACGCTATAGAAATATATTCTGGCAGGGGGACTTCATAATTAGCAAGTTCTTTCAAGCAGTACAGTGTATGGGACAAAGTAAATAAAAGCTTTTAAAAGCTTTTTCACAGGAGGCTGAGAAAATGTTTGCTGTTCAGTACAAGTGCTAACTGTAAGCCTTGTTAAACTTTTCAACACTTTCACTTTGTCAAGACTGAAAGGGATCGTGTTAGCTTTTCTGAAGTTTAATTTGTTCGTCATGAAGCTCTAGTTAAGACCGCTCAAGCATGAAGATGGCTAATTCTGTGCTTCACATGTTACATAAGAGAAAACATTTCCTTATTTTTTAGCTTTTATGGTATCCAGAGTGTAGGAGATGGAGTCACACACTCCTCACCATTCCATCACATATCGCTGCTCTATTCTTTCTGTTTTTCCTTTCTTCCTGTTCATAGTTCTAGTGTCTGTGACTGCATGTGGAATTTCTTCATAGCAAAGTGAAACTGATTCTTATAATTTGCTGCTTCCTGTGTTTCTTCTTACCACTGAAAATAACCCAGTCTTCTGCTGATTTATTTGTGCTACTTCCTAGAAGTGAACTTGGATTTGTCTCTTCTAGTCTCTAAATAGGCACAATTACAAGAAAGATTGTATTTTATTGTCAAAATAGTCAGAAGATGCACTGCAAAAGAAAACAGGGAAAGTTTCTCTGTCTGTTGGTATGGGGATAGCTCAAGGTTGCGTAGTACAGCCTGTTCTTGTCTGCGTCCTATCTAAAAGATACAGACAATGTTTGTTAGTCTCTTAAAGGAATATCCTGAAGTGCATTGAAAGTGGGTTGTGGCGTGTGTGTGCAGTGCCAAAACTTATGGAAAGTTCCTTGCTAATGTTTTTGAACAAGGAAACGTGTGCAACGCAGTTTGTATTTCTTATCTTTTGTACAGCCAGTGAAAAGTACTTAGAAATAAGGATTAGTGATGTGGATAGTAATAAGGTCTTACCTAGTTTAAATGTCAGAAGCTGTTAGGAAGCAAAACAAAACAATCTTTGAGGGATAGACAGGAAAGCTGCAATTCGGGGTCTGTGGATTGTAGCTGTGTTAATCAAGCTTAAACTATGGCTAGAGTCAGACTCTAGTGGTACGTACGGGGTTTGCTGCTTTCTTGATCTCCTTTCACCCCTGTCTTTCCGTCTCTCATGCCAAGTAAGATCTGCTTAAAGAGGAGAATACTCAGAGCGCTGGCATTGCTCTTGCAGAAGTCTGGAACATATGTTCCTTTTTACTAAGAAAACTGACTTCCTGTAACTGTGCAAGTTGCTAAATACCAGGTTATGTTGTGGCAGCTGGCAGAATGTCAGGGTGGTTGCTGGTAAACACAGAGCTGTCTTCGGAAGTTCCTGTAAGTTCAGGATACTTGGAGTGGCGCTGGGAAGGTGTGTTGATTCCAGACGGAACCTGTCTCTCAGGAGCTAAACTTTTATTGTCTCCTGTAATCTTTTTTGTGCAGCAGAAATGGCGACTCGTATCAAAGGGTACACTCCAAATGCAGCTTAGGCTGAACGTATCTAACAACTCTTTGCCACTAAAATAGTTTTTTTGGCTTCCAGCTATGGGCTCTTCTGCTGTCCCCCACGCCTTTCATGCCAGCCCTTTTGCTTATCTGACACCTCAGCGAGGTGGTTTATCTCACAAAGCAGAAGAAAAGAGAATAGTTGTTGCCAGGTGGGCAAGACGAACAAGTTCACTGGTGAATCCTGTGCATCCTGAGTGGGAGTCAATTTCTGGGAACGGGACCATCATTTTGGATAGGAGAAGGTTGTTAAAGGGACTCTGCTGCCTTGTTTAGTGACACTGGCGCAACCTTTGTGCCCAAGTCAGATGTCAGTCTTAACGCAGATCTGTCTTGCACCTTTGATCTTACTGTTTAGCAATGGTTAGCTTCGATCCAATGAAAGAATATTGAATGTGTCAGCGCCAGTTATATTGTTGATGTTAATCATCTCTTTTTTTGCTATTGTAGTTATGTATGTGAAGAGATGTGAATCTGTATTGTTTAAAAAACATTTGTTAGCTTTGTCTTTTAAATGAATGCATATTGTAACGTCTCACACTTGTTCCGCTTAATTTCCCTTGTCAACAGCAAACAGACAGAGCAAACAGATTTGAGTATCTGTTGAAGCAGACTGAGCTGTTTGCTCACTTCATCCAGCCTGCTGCTCAGAAAACTCCAACTTCACCTTTGAAAATGAAACCAGGACGTCCACGAATAAAGAAGGATGAGAAACAGAATTTACTGTCAGTTGGCGAGTGAGTGATGACATGTAGGCCACCTTGTACTGTAATTAAGGATTTTAGTGTACTTTAGAAGCGTAAGTTAAACTTGCTAGCCTTTCGTCCTGTTTGGGTGTGTGTTTTACACTGTGTAATTGTGTTTTTTTTCAACTGCCCACTTGTAAGTGGAGGGTTGTCTAAGAACTTGAGGAGTTAGAAGAATTTTGTGGTGGTGGTAAAGCACTATCGATTAAAAGTATTCCAGCATGAAGAAAGGTGGGGGCAGAAAAGTAGAGCATTCATGGCTGTAAGAGTTCATGGAGAACATAACGCATCTTACAGGCACCTTGAAAATCCTAAGTCTAGAAATTTGGATTGCCTTCATTGCAGCTTGTGTGTCTGCACTATTTCTGGAACTTCTGGCAGATGTTGCAGAGCTCTTAAACAGCGTCATTCCCTGTCCTGTAGTTAAAGGCCAGGACTGATGCACCATGACTGTGTGGTTTATCCCTTTCCAGTCACACTGCTCTAACATTTGAGCCTCCAACATGAGCCAGAATGCCATGGACATCTTATCGTTAAGAAGCTACTCATTCTAAAGAGTCAAAAAGCATTTCAATTCATGAGCTTAATTTTAGAGTTCTTTTAAAGAAAACTGCAAGAAACTTCTTTGTGTATTTGTGATCTGTATGTACTGCAGTGCCATTACATTTTGGAACAGTTTAGTGTCTTTTCAGTTCAGCAAGAAACTTACTTCTTTCTTCCACTTTTTCAGCTACCGACACCGTAGAACAGAACAGGAAGAGGATGAGGAGCTGTTAACAGAAAGCTCCAAGACAACAAATGTCTGCACTCGATTTGAAGAATCTCCATCATGTGTGTTTCCTCTCTTCCTTTTTTCCCCCTTGAAAGTTATTTACCTTCAAAAGTCAAACCTTTGGAGTTTAAAAGAGCAGTTTATTTTCACCCTTCCCAAAGAAAATGAGTCAATTTTTGGGTGGCAAGAGAGAGAGAAAACAATAACCAGCACCAGTCTGATGGAGCAAAATACATTAAGGACTGTTTATATTCTGGCAGGCTAGAAGGAAGGTCCAGTGAATCCTGTCCTGTAGAAATCCAGTTGCCATGCCATAGTTACTGGGAAAGAGCTAGCTTTTAAGTTGGTCATCTTAAAATTTTCAGGTGGAACCGATCTTCTGATTCAATTTAAAGTACATAATGGCTTCCAGTCAGTTTAACAGAGAATTTAATATTCTGTTGATTTACTGTTGTACTGTGTTCTGATTTTGGGAGGGATTATAGGGTTAAAATTTCAATATAACTTGTGTGTTTTCAGAAATCAAAGCTGTTGAAGCAGCTCACAGAAACAAAATGAGTATGTCACTTGCGTCCGGTCTGCTTCATCCTCGGAATTTACTGCGTAGGGTGTACTACTTGATTTTGTTCTGTAGCTTAGATAATCAGTGTCAATTAGCAGGAAAGGAATGGCTCTTTGGCAAGTCTTTACAAATCTTTAAGTCTATTCTTTTATGTCTTGTAGATGTTAAATGGGGAAAGCTGCGTGATTATCAGGTCCGAGGACTGAACTGGCTCATTTCTTTGTATGAAAATGGCATCAATGGTATCCTAGCAGATGAAATGGTATGCACGGAGCCTGCGTTTCTACTGGGGGGCTTGATAGCACACGTTACCAATAGAATTTTAAATCAGCAATGTACTTTTTTACATAGCACAAAATGCAATGTATGATTTCCCAAATTTTATTTTTCTAGTGTGTTTTTAGGTCACTGATGTTAAAACAGTTTCACATGTATGTTAATTTAAATAAACCCTACAGGCAGTTTTAGAAACAGGCATGAAAAGGGGATCTGTTAAACTTTAGAACAATATAATTAAGGGGGGAAACGTTTTATAGAACGACGTGTCCTGTATATTTTCTCAAAACCCCAGCTATTTTGCTAGGGTATTCTGAAGCTGCCCTTGTGAAGAGAGCGTCATTCATGAAAAGAGCAACAAATGTGGGAACGCTTCCTGTTATTAGGATATAAAATACAGATAGCACGATATGAGTGTCCTTTGTGGATTGATGTTCTCAGCAGGAAGAACTGCAACACTGGGAAACTTTCCAGGAAAAATGATGCTAAGTTGTAGCTAGAGAGCTGTGTTTTCATTCGCACCATGACCGTGGACTTTTCAGTCAGTGCTAGCCATAGCATCTTTTGTTTCTGCTTTTGTTCTTTTTCCCTGGATGAGAAGGGATGAGGGCAAAAGAAATTGTAGTAGTTGGAGAGGCAGATAGGTTTTTGTCCTCCTCCTTTAATTGCATCTGATTTTTAACAGGAGCAGATAAGGAAAAACAAAAGTTGAATTATATATTGGTATGATGCATTTCTCATATCTTACTGATAGTTGCTTTTATGTATAAAACTTCAAGATAAATTAGAGACAAGTAACTTCATTGTTTAGGAACACATTTGATTTTGAAATAGATCAAGGATTTTCTTCAACGTACAAGTTTATGAATAGAGGATTTTCTTTGGCAAGTAGAGTTCTAAGTGGAGCAGGGTTGTGTTAACA
Organism: Netta rufina; assembly: GCF_964035555.1. NCBI lineage: Eukaryota > Metazoa > Chordata > Aves > Anseriformes > Anatidae > Netta > Netta rufina. Next base: position 35,903,703 of record NC_140127.1, on the reverse strand, counting down.
AAGAAGTTTGGGAAACTTTCTAAGTCTGTAGATTCATGGTCTTCCAAAATTTGTTTTGGACTGAGGAGTTTAAATGCTTGCTGTTAAGTATTTTTGGATTTATTCTTAAATATTTATCCTTTTGAATTTATCTATGTCTTTCACACAGCCTGTAAACACTTTTCCACATCTTACGCCAGGTGGAATGTGGTCATTTTGAAGACAAAGACTTGAATTTTGGAAACAAAAATAACTTGCATTGATTTTTTCTTCTTAAATCCTATGCAACTGAGTCACAGTTTTTTGAATTATGTAAATGATACATAGGGTCTGGCATTTGTGTATTTTCCTGTTTTGTTTTAATTAAAACTATGCGGTGAAGATACAAGATTTTTAATATTTGTGTTGAATAATGAACAGTGCTTTAGAAAGTACTTCTAAAGCCACTCAGTATTTGTTTTATTTTTTGATATATGCAGCTGTTTATATTTACTTATGCTTCACTTTATTCTCATGAGAACTGACGACATGTTGTGGCCTGCAAAAGTCATCTTACAGGGTTCCTAATTTATTCACCTAATTTCACGTTTAAGATAATGAGTACATGTATGTCAGTTTTTAAAGTTCATTGACCTCTAAATAATCTGAGTATACCCTATCCTACAAAAATAAATCTTTTGAAATAATGTTTTCATGCACTTCTAAGAATTTCTTACTTGAGGGATAAGGCGAAGTTCTAACTTCATAATCCCATGTTTGAATATGTTACTCTATTACTTTTTTTTTTTTTTTAGTTGTGCAATGCTGTATAAGCTTTTAGTAACTAAGGTGTTGATGCCTTTTAGTGTACCTTAGCAATTTGTTTAGGCTGCTGTGGCTTCTGTAATGTACTCAGAGCTCACTGTTGAGCTTTTTAAAGGTGCTTGCTGAGAGATTTTTTTCTGACACGTTAATGCTTTTCACAGGGTCTCGGGAAGACACTGCAAACAATTTCTCTTCTTGGATATATGAAACACTACAGAAATATTCCTGGTCCTCACATGGTGTTAGTTCCAAAATCCACTCTACATAACTGGATGAATGAATTTAAGAGATGGGTACCTACACTTCGAGCAGTGTGTTTGATAGGTGACAAAGACCAGCGAGTAAGTTTTGATGTTATTTTTCCTGCATTCACGCATGTTAAATCCAGCATGTGATCCATGCTGTTTGGCAGCAGGTTTTTTTGATTATTCTTCTAAGGGTACCTAGTTCTACTTTAAAAGTTTGTTGTTAGAAATTACAAACATACTGGTTAAACTTTTAAATAATAAATAATAAACTTTTAAATAATTCTGGAAGTCATTGATCCAGATATGATACCTTGTGATTTTTTAGTGTCTTTTTAGAATTCAAAAGTCCATGCTCTTTTTTTAGTAGAATGTTTCTCATTTACGTGAATTAACCTCTTAATATCTGTATACCTCTAAAATTTGAATTCTTAATAATTGCCGTGTCCTCTCTTAATCCTTGGATGTCAGCTTTCTAGAACTCAAGTTGCCAAATAATGCTGTTTGGGATTATTTTTTAATTTAAAAAAATCCTTGTCTAAACTAGGACTCAAAATAGATTTTCTGCTTGTTTGGTAGTTTTTTTTGTTTGATTTTTTTTTTTAATTTATTTTTAGTTCTTAAATTTTAATACTGCAGTTTAGCTATTGAAAACCTTATTTGAAGTTCCTGAACTGAAATTCCTTCTCTGCTCTGCCCCAAGGGTTTTAGCAGCCTCAGCACTGACAGGTCTTACAGTCCTTAAGTCTTACAGCGACTGTATGTTTTATTGACTCTGTAATTAATCTTATTTTCAAATTCAGCAGCCTTGTTTTAAGATCTTAGCAGCTCTAGTGTGTTCTTTTTGTTTTAGTTTTGACAAAGCCTCAATAAAGACCTGTCACCTTGCTGTCTAGGCTGCCTTTGTCAGAGATGTGTTGTTGCCAGGAGAATGGGATGTCTGCGTAACATCGTATGAAATGCTTATCAAAGAAAAATCAGTATTCAAGAAGTTTAACTGGAGATACCTAGTTATAGATGAAGCCCACAGGATTAAAAATGAAAAATCAAAGGTAATTTTTATTTTCACTGAAATAGATACTGTTCTGAGTTGCTAGGTGGTAGTACTAGTGGTATATTTATATTCATTTATGTCTCAATCTCCTTCAGTTATCAGAAATTGTGAGGGAATTCAAGACTACAAATCGGCTGCTATTAACTGGAACTCCACTTCAGAACAACCTACATGAACTCTGGGCACTTCTTAACTTCCTTTTGCCAGATGTCTTTAACTCATCTGAAGTAAGTGTTAATTTCCATTAACAAGTGAATGTTGGTGGTTTTCCAGACTTGGAAAGGCCTGAAATGTATATATACACATATACGTGTGTGTGTGTGTGTGTGTTTGTATATATATGTAGATAGAGATATATAGTCAGATGTATCAGTTGCTTATAACTATAGACTGGCAGTCAGCGCATGTTTCCAACATTGTATGTTATAAGTACAGTACATGAACTAATTTCCCCAGCTTGTCCATTTTTAAGGGCTATTGTGAGCTTAGCAGATGTGAGAGGTATTTCAAGTTAGAGCGTGGAGGTGATCTCTATTGCATTGCAAAATAGGAGTAAACATTGCAGTTGGTAAAACAACTTTGTTCTTACATTTAACTAAGTTACCTTACTGTTTATCTAAACTTGTTTACTGTGAGTTGAAAGATACTATGTAATTAGCAACAGACTTCATTAAGTGGCACCTCTGCTGAGCATCGTAGAATGGTTTCAGGAAGATACTTTTTATTATTGCTGGTATTTTTTGCCCTTTTCAAGAATGTGTTTAACTGGTTTTGAGCGTAACTGAATTGGGAGCTTAACATCTATAGAAGTGGAAATCTTGTGATGTATTACACCAGAATTTTCCTTCTTTGTTTTCAATTTTCATCAAATGCTGCAGTGGTACACTTCTTCCAGCTGGAATTCATCCACTGGAGTGATAGGAGTGAATCAGATTCCTTTTCAAGAAAAAATTATTATTATTATTTTTTTTTAACTCCCAGTGGTTTGTTGTTGTTGTTTTAGTTCAAAGATACAGTGATACGTATCTTCCCAAGAAAACAGACCAAAAGGGATGATTTGTTCTTTTATTCACTCTGTGTGTTAGAGAATCACTTGAATTGCATTTTTTCACCACTGTAATGATACTGCACCTTGAAAGAAAAGTTCTTACATGCCAATTATTTTGTTGATACAGGATTTTGATTCATGGTTTGATACAAACAACTGTCTAGGGGATCAAAAGTTGGTGGAACGTCTCCATATGGTAAGTCTTTCTGCTTTTTGTGTGCTCTCATAACATCTACATTAGGTTATAAATAATTCTTTTAATATTTCTTGTGACAAGATATTAGGCTAAGATAGCTTATTCCAGAAACCATGGTGGGCTTTCAGAAAAGGTTGGTGAAGTGCAGAATGTGTCTATGTTTTGAAAAGAAAGTTGTTTTGGAGGATAGAGAAGGGTTGACAGTTCTGGCTTTGAAGGTTTTCAGATACTTGCATTTAGAATATTGGCCATGAAGACACTACAAAGATTTCAGTCAAGCAAAGTTTTATTTTTTATTTTTTTCACTTGAAAGATCAAGAGTGTTCTACTGAAAAACTGGAAGACTTTTAGGAATCTTCTGTTAAAAGACTTGTCCTAGAAGATTTAGAGTCTTCCAAAGAAAGCTCAAGTATAATAATCTGCTGATATGGATTGCTTTTTCATGTGATCTGGTAATAGGTCTGGTGGTTTAGCATTTATAAGTATGCCTGCACTGGTGTTGTTTACCCCTTCAGTATTTGAATTTCCAAAATACAGATGATAATGCAATCTCTTTCAGGTGCTACGGCCGTTCCTCCTACGTCGCATTAAAGCTGATGTAGAGAAAAGTTTGCCTCCAAAGAAGGAAGTTAAAATTTATGTGGGTCTCAGCAAAATGCAGCGAGAATGGTAATTGAGATTGTTGTTTATGCTGTGGTTAAGGTTCAGAAGGAATGTGCTGCTTGTGGCTCAATGATTGTGCAGAACTTGATTTAATTCCTTCTGCTATACTAAATTTCTCTGTATGTATTTCCTTGTGACACTTTTATGATGACAAAACTGTGCAGATCAGTGCAAGTTATCTGCTGAAATGGGGGCGGGGGGGGAGCTTTTGACTACACCATATTCTCTTTGTCAAGGAGTGTAGTGATAGGGCAAGGAGTAATGGTTTGAAACTAAAAACTAAACTAGACTAAAAAAAGGGTAGATTCAGATTAAATATGAGAAAGAAATTCTTCACTCAAAGGATGGTGAGGCCCTGGCACAGGCTGCCCAGAGCAGCTGTGGATGCCCCATCCCTGGAGGTGCTCAAGGCCAGGCTGGATGGGGCTTTGGGCAGCCTGGGCTGGGGGGAGGTGTCCCTGCCCATGGCAGGGCGGTGGAACTGTGTGGGCTTTAAGGTCCCTTCCAACCCCCAAACCATGCTGTGCTTAGTGAAGCAAAGGGCAACTGTTTTATAGTTACAAAAGTTTTTTCTTTGATACAGGTATACAAGGATATTAATGAAGGATATAGATATATTGAATTCTGCTGGAAAGTTGGACAAAATGAGACTGTTGAATATCCTTATGCAACTACGAAAATGTTGCAATCATCCATATCTCTTTGATGGAGCAGAACCTGGTCCACCTTACACAACAGATATGCATTTGGTCACCAACAGTGGCAAAATGGTAGTATTGGACAAATTATTGCCGAAGTTGAAAGAGCAAGGTACGCATCTTTTTGTTGTATTGTTGCTTGCAAGCTGTTTGGTTTAATGACAAAAACTGAAGTCACGTCTCCTGAGCAAAAAACCAGCACACATTATGTAGGACCATAGTTGATACCTACCATGATAGTGGCTTCTCAAGCACTGCATAATAAAAAGTTGATCCAGAAGGACTTGTGAAGTGCCTTTATAAGTAACTTTTTTTTTGTGACTGCAGAGGGGTTTGTTTGCTTGTTTACTTTCCAGTTGAGACCACAGAAGCATCAGTTGGTCTGTGCTTTAGGTTTCTCAGCAACATGAGCTGTTTGAAACCTAACTGTGTAATATTTTAACCACTGCTTTGGTTTGCCGTGAAATACCGTTATAGATTCAAAGTCTTCATGTAGGGTTAAAGTCCAGTCATTTGTGAAGTGGTTTTTGTTCTTTCTGGATATGATTTTAAACAGCACTTGAGTTTTTTTTATGCAAAACTGGGGGAACACTGTTATTTTAAAATGTTTTTCTTTTTTTATATTTTATATTTTCAATAGTAGGGACAAAGCTCTGGCATACATTACTGTCACTTCACTAAAGTGAAGGAAAGTTTGTGAATGGGGAAACGTTATTGATAAAAAAATAATCAAACCTTAGTCCTAGGTAATATAAAAGTAACCTGTGCCCAGTATCTGGATAGTATTCAAACAGCTGTGGAGATATGTGTTGCTGTAAGACTGAAAAAAAGTTAACTGGCTACTGTGCTTTTTTTAATTTTGGTTTCTTTCTGATGTGAGACTCATTGTTGGGACATTACAAATAGAATTGGTATGGTTTTAAATCAACTGCTGATGTTAACCAAAAGAGAGCATTTAATTATTAGACCTTGAGTCCAAAGAACAAAAGTCATACTGGGAGCGTGTAGGGGGAAGCAGAAACTTTGTAACATTCTGTATTTTATTTAAATCCCTTAAGTACATTTGAAACATTTGGCTGTGTCTATATATACATTTACATTAATACATATTTACATTTTTGAATGTTGTTCTTAGCAGGTAAGTAAGCTGACTGACAAGTCTTTAAGAAGAATTTAATTTCTAGATATCTCAAATCCAAAATGCTTTAACATTTTGTTCTTTTTACTTCTTGATTTGTTATATTTGAAAGAGAATTTTCTTCTACATCACTTGTCCCAAGAAATTTTCATTCGCACAATAAATACACATAGGCATTTAAAGAATACAGAAATATAAATTTTACATATTAGAAATTCATTACAGTACTTGATAGCAACATCTGCAGACCTGTATTATATATTAGGCTGTGTAATTCATAGACATCCCAGCTGACATCATCAGACCTTTCTAATTCTTTCACATTCTAATGGCTGTTCAATAAAAATACTAGGTATTGTTTTAAATACATGTATATATATTTAGCCCTGAAAACTTACCTTCATTACATTACTTAAATCAGTCTTTTTATTTATAACTACTCTTACATGTAACTGCCCTCCTTCCCTTTCTGACTGGCAAACTTTTGTGAAGTTTAATGAATCTTAAGTTTTGATGAAAACAAAAAACCTTTTTACCCCAAACAGATTCAAGAGTCTTAATCTTCAGCCAGATGACCAGAGTCCTGGACATCTTGGAAGATTATTGTATGTGGCGAAATTATGAATACTGTAGATTGGATGGACAAACACCTCATGATGAGAGACAGGTATTTAAAATTTTAAGTATTTCACTTAAGTAAAAATAGTATTTATGAAACATTTAGTTCAACTGATCATGTTCTTTTTATTTATTTAGGCTTCTATTAACGCATACAATGAACCTGGTAGCTCAAAATTTGTATTCATGTTGAGTACACGGGCAGGAGGTCTTGGAATCAATTTGGCTACTGCTGATGTTGTAATTCTGTATGATTCAGACTGGAATCCACAAGTAGATCTTCAGGCTATGGTAAGAATCCAGATGGAAATGTCCTTGTTTCCTCATATAACTGCCCTAGAAATGCGTGTGCTGTATGACATAGTATTTTCAAATTTAAATGTCATTTTTCCAGTTTAGCATAATATTAATAGTATTTTTAAGACTGATTTTTCAGTTGCAGTGCAGCTTCCACTTTGTGGAACATGTAGTCACATTTGGACTTTGCAGGAGGGAATGCCGTGGTATATGCTACAGTACCCTTAGTAGTGTTTAATGAAAATAGTCTTTTTTAGTTTTAAAAACTAATGGCATGTGTTAACTCCAAAATTATAAAACCTTCCCTCTCTGGAAAGTAGACCTTACTGTATTTATGCTGTCTTCAGTGAGACTTTGGAAAAGAGGCAAAAAAATTTGAATTACAGTTTTTAAAAAGCAAGCTTCTGTTAGCAACTTCCTTTATTTAATTTTTAAAAGTAGATTTATATGCATTTTCAGCCATGGTACCTATCAAGAACACTACTGATTGCAGAAGAAAGTAAAGCTGCTATTTAAAAATCTACCAGTGTTACCATTGGCAAATAAGGCCTTTCAGTGACAAACCTTGTAAATTCAAGCTGTACGTTCTCAAGTATTCTAACAAAAATTAGTTCAAAAGAATGACAGAACCAGTGCCTGGAAGCTAAATCAAGAAAATTCCAGTTACCACTAAAAGTGTATGTTCAGAATACTAATTCTCATAGTGGTTAATGATCAGCCAGTCAGGTGAGGTGTGGTACATTGTATTTTTCTTCAAATATTCATAGCATGACTGAACGATTTGGGAATAGGTAGCTTCTGGTCAGTACAGAGAGAATTTCTTAAATATTTTGATTTTACAGAAGGTTACCTAATGCCAGAAGCATCCGGTCTTCTCCCACATGATGTAATGCACACGTGCGTGCACACACACAAACACAAAACAAAAAGGAAAAGCTATTTTTAGGTATGAAACTTAGAAACATACTTGTTGTTGATGTTGCCTAACAACAAAAAACTTGAACTGCAAATGTGGTATCTCGGGTAGTCACATTAAATTGACTTCTGTAAAGATTTAACTAATCTACACCATTCTGTTTTACAAGTTAGTTTGCTGAAACTAATGAAATTGAAGATGATTATGTATTCACACTAGAAAGTAAGTGTTGATTTACTTTTTTTTTTTTTTTTTCCCTAGGATCGAGCACACAGAATTGGCCAAACAAAGACTGTAAGAGTGTTCAGATTTATCACGGACAATACAGTGGAAGAAAGAATAGTGGAACGTGCAGAAATGAAACTCCGGCTAGATTCCATAGTCATCCAGCAAGGCAAGTAGTTGGAGGCAATTTTTTTTTTAACAACACTGCAGACAAATCATGTAGTAAGAATTAATGGGAACGTTGCTTTTGCCTCAGCTGTATTCTGAATATAGAGTGCAAAGACCCGAAAATTTTACAGCAAGAATAAGCTTTTCCTCATTAACTTTCTAATTACTTCCCTAGTGATAAATACATGTATGTAGACAAGGGGGTATAGGTAGACAAACTTGTTTTGAAGTACTCAACTTCCACTTGTAAACGGAGAAATTAATGCCTTGGCCTTTTTTTTAATAGATGGGGAGAAGCGATGAGGATGTTTGGTTGGTTGGTTTGATTGGAGTCAGTAACTATTATGCAAAAAGGATTCAGCAGGGTTTGGTTTTGAAATTACAAAAATATGCACACCATAACATAAAGCTTGTATATAAGGTCTTGCATCTAAAATGTTCAAACACAAATAAAGCACAGTAAAGAGAATGCATGTTGTCCCTGGCTAGATTTTGCTGGATTTTATTTTATTTTACTGTTTGTTTTTTTCACGTGAGGGAAGGGGGAAAGTAAGGGAATGTATGGGAATGTATGGGAAGGGGGAAATCATATGTTGTTCCTTCAGTAATATAAATTTTTTAATTGCTACCTTTCAATGCTTTTATCTTCAGGAAGACTGGTGGATCAAAACTTGAATAAACTTGGGAAGGATGAAATGCTGCAAATGATTAGACATGGAGCAACACATGTGTTTGCCTCAAAGGAAAGTGAGATTACAGATGAAGATATTGATCACATTTTGGAAAGAGGTGCAAAGAAGGTGAGATCAAGTTTAAAAGAAAAAAAAACAACAGACCTCCCCCTAGACTTAAATTGTGTGGTAATATAGTGGATTACTGGATGATAGCTTCATTATTAGCTGGAGAAAATAGAGTGGTTGTTAGTGAGAAGCTTCATATTGGTCAAATGTGTTAATTTTTTTAATGCTGTTATAACTGAGATGTTTTATAATGAAGTACCTTACAAAAAAGGTTACTGCTCATTTCACTCTTTCCTGCCCCCAGACTGCAGAAATGAATGAAAAACTTTCAAAGATGGGTGAAAGCTCCCTCCGAAATTTCACAATGGATACAGAGTCCAGCGTGTATAATTTTGAAGGGGAGGACTACAGAGAAAAACAGAAGGTAATATTTAAGTTTCTTTTGGAGGGAAGCACTGATTTGTATGAGTAAAGTATACTTTTATGATACATTGGTTAAATAAAATACAATGCAGCTATAAAAATAATTTGTAAATTTAGTTACTTCATGAAGTATATGTAGACTTTTTTATATAGAACTCATAGCTGGTCTGACTGTTTTGCAAGACTTAGTCTTAATACTTCTTGGGGGTGGTGGGATTTGTTTTTATAGATGGCATTTACAGAGTGGATTGAACCACCTAAACGAGAAAGAAAAGCCAATTATGCTGTGGATGCTTACTTCAGAGAAGCTCTTCGAGTCAGCGAGCCAAAAGCACCCAAGGTGAGTTGACTAATTAAAAAACAAATAAATAAATAAACTTGTCAAATATACTTGAGAAGTGGTCAAAGCTGAAAGCAAGAAATTGCTAATTCACTTGGTTTCATAAATTGAGGAGGCACTTGAAGGATTTAAATTTAGAAAAATCCAAAGTAATTAAGACAAATTTCTGTGAGGAAGAAGTAAGAACAGTATGAAACTTACAGGATTTTAGGATGGCAAGGACATAGGGTATTTTATTTTTATTTTCTTTAAGCAGTAGAATTTTCTTACCTATGGAACATACCCTTACTGCTACTCAAATGCATTAACTTTGTTCAAGGGGATGCATGTGCGAATCTTTCCCCACCATTCCCTTTCCAGAAGACCCTGTCTGCTTTTCTCACATACCTTTTACTTCTCTAAGCCTTCATGGTTGTACCTGACTTGCACCTTGTTTTAGGGTATTTTTTGTAAAAATGAAGGTTTTTTTTTTTCTCACAGACAGGACTCATTTACTAGCAAACAGATTCTGGATGTGAACAGGAGTCAAATACAAGCATTTTTGTGTATTTCAGGCACCACGGCCTCCAAAGCAGCCAAATGTACAAGACTTTCAGTTCTTTCCTCCACGGCTCTTTGAACTGTTGGAAAAAGAGATTCTCTACTACAGGAAAACGATCGGGTACAAGGTAACAGAATTCATTCACTGCATTAGTGTATTCTATTGCAGCAGTTACTGGTAGGAGCGTATGTACTTGTCCTGCCTTTCACGCTGATTTAAATGAAATCATGGTAATCTGAACAAATGATTAGGTTGTATTAATGGAGAAGCTACTCCAAGCACTGGTGAAAAGTCATCAATTTTACAAAATGTATAATCTTTCAGGTACCTCGTAATCCTGATCTGCCCAATGCAGCCCAAGCACAAAAGGAAGAGCAGCTTAAGATTGACGAGGCTGAACCTCTTAATGATGAAGAACTAGAAGAAAAAGAGAAGCTTCTAACCCAGGTATCGCTGGTTCTTTAGTGAGACTGACATCATCTGAAGTTTGGGTTGTGTTTTACAGTGTTACATGAACATTTCTTAGTGATTTACAAATGCCATATTTAAATTAATATGGCTGCAAATCTTGGTTCATGCTGAAAAAAAAGTTTAGTATTGGGTTTGTTATGGGTTTAGATACCTTTGAAGGACACTTTTAAATTAGTGTATTTAGGTTTTACTGAACCTGATCTACGTACAGTCTGTATGTTTTTAAGTAAGAGTTATGTCCAGAGTCTGACTTGGCAAGTTCATGTTGACTGTAGCCTGTGACATCTTTTCTCAGCTGGGGGACCATGCAGACTAGTTGCAGAGCTGCATGTGCGACTTTCCACGTAATTTAAAGCAGAGCCTTTGCCAAAATGTCACATTCACATGTACTAACTATACACTGCAGGGCGAAGGGGCAGATTTCTTAAACTAAGACTAGAAGTGATAACATCCCCCTCTTAGAGAAGATATAAGCTGAATAGGTACATAATTAGGTAGCTTGTACATTTAAATAATTCAATGCAGGTTAATACCTGTTACTCCTTGTCTGTGTATTATATTTTCACATGTGTTTTGTGGGTAATTTTAGGACAAGAGTTCTTGTTTGAGTAGTACTGCATTGGAGCAGTTCACTATTAAAAGTCAGTACAATCAAATAAGCTCTGGTTAAATCATAATATGTCTGGCTGAATATTATTGTACTTTTTCTTTTAAAAATTAATACAAAAATGCAGCTAGTCTGGCTTGGCAGCTGATAACTTCAGCATTGCTTTTCCTGTCCCTGCTGCATAACATCACACAAAATACCTCCAGACTTTGAGGGAGAGAGACCAGGGAAGATGCAGAAGGCTGATGGTATCTGCAGGGCACTTGGTGGTCCTATGTAACTAAACAAAACCATTACAGAGACTACTGGCCTCTCTTCAGGGACTTTTTTTCTTAAAAAGTGATCCCATGTTGTCTCAGAGAATAGTGGGCTAGAGGGGTTAATTTATGAACTGAAGCAGTAATTAAAGAAGCAGTGCTAATTATTAGGTAGTTTTTAGATGGAGAGAGACTATAGTGATCACGCCATAAAAGCAGTTTTTCTGCTACCATCAAACTGCAGGAAAGCACAGGTTTAATATTGTTGGAATTACAGAAGTGTTACTCAGTCATTTTAAATTATCTGTTGAAAGAAATGTGGAGATGGACAAATCCTGAACCTTTGTGCCATGTTTGCTTTTAATTGCTGTAAAGGGATTTACTAACTGGAATAAGAGAGATTTTAACCAGTTCATCAAAGCTAATGAGAAGTGGGGCCGTGATGATATCGAAAATATAGCACGAGAAGTAGAAGGAAAAACCCCAGAGGAAGTCATCGAGTATTCAGGTAACTTACTTTTCAAGTAGTCAACTCTGTAGTATCTAATGCTGCTTTCCTAGTTTGAAATGCCTATGAACAAGCTGACCATTTTACTTGTATGAGCTCCCTGTATGACCCTTTAAGGGTGAGATTGTGCTAATGGATTTGGGGTCTGCTGATAAAGATTTTAGTAGGTTTAGTCCCTGCATAGTTAAAACTGTACTGAAATGTGCACATGCTCTATTGATGACACACTTTCATATATTCTAACTGGTGTTAGATATATTCTGGATAGTGCTGGTTTCAATTCTTGTTAATTTCTGAAACAAAGGAAATGATGAGGAAAAAAATACTTAGATGGAGAATTCTCTTTTCCTTAGATTTAACAACCAGTAACTGTCTTGACTCTCTGCCCCTTTATTATTTTACATTGTTAAAGCTAGGGATACTGTAAACATTCTGTGACTGACTAAAGAACATTGTTTTTTGTAACTGAAGACCAGTTGATTACTTTAACCACTGATGTTTCAGAGAAGGGTCTTTTCCTGTAGTGCAGCTGCAAGGACTTTGTTTTTTATGGTATACAGCTGCTTACTTATAGAGGTAACATTTTACTTAAATACCTAATTGTCTTTTAGACACTTGCTCCTGTCTTTGGCTACTTAGAGTGGCAATCCCACTTCCTTCTGTATTACTGTTTTATCAGTTTCCCTGTTAAGGCTTTCTTTGAGAAGGAAATTAGCTGGCCAAATCATACCTCAATTAAAATGAGGGCTCCTGTACCTACCCTCTTCAAAATAGTATTTGTAATACTCCCAACACAAGTTCAGGAAGTGAAGGTCCCTTATCAGGTAAAGGCATATCTATATTTATACAGCAGTAAGGTCTGGTAAAAGGAAATAACATCTTTTAAGGCAAAAACCTAATTCTGTGATTAGAAACTAACCATTTGTTCTTTTCTTAGCTGTGTTCTGGGAAAGGTGCAATGAACTCCAAGACATTGAGAAGATCATGGCTCAGATAGAAAGAGGAGAAGCCAGAATTCAGAGACGAATTAGCATAAAAAAAGCACTTGATACAAAGGTACCCTTGCTGTGTTTCTTGCTTCCTTTATTTCCCTGTGCCAATGAGGTGAGCTCCCATGCTGTATGCCTAGCCAATGTTACAGTACATTAAGAAGACATGTTAGGCCTAATGTTCCTCTCTTACCTGTTCCTCAGCAGTTGCTGCCTTCTGCTTTTCTAATTCTATTGAACTGCTGTCCTTTGCAGTTTCTACTCTTGAATTTAACTGCATTTGGTAGGTTTAAACTTCCTATTTTGATTGATAGCTATGGTGATAACTTCAGGTGTGGCCTTCTGTTGTTTGTAACAATCGTCGTTATATGGCACTATGAACTGATTGTACTGTGATCCACTCCCAGTAACTATGTGCTTTTTGAAGAAGCACAATTTCTGATTGGACCCACATTGCTGAAAATGCTACATATATTTTTAGAGGACTTAAAAAGAGAAGACTTACCAGTCAGTGGAGTTTTCTTTGATCCTGCGCGTTTCACCAGCCAGGGTTTGGTAACAAACAGATTTGTAATACGTTAAGACACTTGAAATAAATACCAGACATTTTTACCCACCTTAGGCTTGACTAGCTCCTCTTCTAAAGAAGTCAGGGGAAAAACAGTGTCTCACTCTATTAACCAAAATGCAGCTGAGCCATGTACCTTTTTATTTTCCTTTGCTTTTGACCATTTCTGAGGATTTTCTTGTTAAAAAGAATCATTGCCCGTTGCAGGCTGGCAGATTTTAACTATTTTCAAATGTAGTGTCAGGCCTGCACTGCACAATCAAAAGATTTGTCAAACAGGCAAGCAGACAAACGTGACAAAGCTGGCTGCTTAGATGATATTAGTAAATGAAATTAGTGAATTAGTGTCTAGAATCTACAGTTCCTTAAACATGGTGACTTTAAGGACCAGAGATCATAAAAGCTCTAGTTTTCTAATATGGTATTGTTCGTCTGCCTGGCAGGTGATTTTTTTGCTTTCAGAGAAAACAGTTCTATGTTTCCAAAGGATTTCTTAGTTATGTATGGTCTTGTTTTGTTTAGATTGGCAGATACAAAGCCCCCTTCCACCAGCTAAGAATATCATATGGTACCAATAAGGGGAAGAATTATACTGAAGAAGAGGATCGCTTTCTGATCTGTATGCTTCACAAGCTAGGATTTGATAAGGAAAACGTCTATGATGAATTAAGACAGTGTATCCGAAACTCACCACAATTCAGATTTGACTGGTTTCTCAAGTCCAGAACTGCAATGGTATGTATTAATCTGTTGTGCTCTTTGGCTCACGAACACCTCTGACAGCACACCGCGGTTACATAGCAAGCTTACTAAATCACTTCTGAAATAGTCAGGTATGTGCGTGTGGTCGCTATATTAATTTTTAAAGACTTTCCACAGCAACTGTAATGGATGACAAATGCAATAAACTAAAAAGTCTCCTGAGAGAAGAAATGTAAATTCCAAGCTACTGTGTTTCAAAATCAACATGAATTTGAATTAAATACAAATCTGTTTTAAAAACAAACATCTGTGATCAAATCCATTCCTATGAAGCCAGCCAGTAACTACCATAAAAAATTTGTTTCATTCCTTTTTCACTCTGCCAAGGTTTTGCATGATGAAAAACAAACAAACTTACTACTTACTGGCATTTCTAGTATTCTGACATGATGCTTTTTACATGAACTGGCTGCCTAAAGTAGTGAGTGACTGACTATGTTTTGCAATTTAGGAGCTGCAAAGGAGATGCAATACTTTAATCACCCTGATTGAAAGAGAAAACATGGAACTGGAAGAAAAGGAAAAGGCAGAAAAGAAGAAACGTGGACCAAAACCATCTTCGGTAAGATTTAAAAAAGCATTTTTGTAGAAAAGCTCACTTGAAGACAGCGTGCTTTTCTAATTGTCTAGGCCAAGTGATAGCTATTTCTTTAATTAAAGAAAGCACGCAACAAAAAACCTTATAGGGCAGTCCTAAGTGCTGCTTAAAGTTTACTACTGTCATTCAGTTAAGTACCCTAGCGGATGCAAAATAAGTTTGGGTTCTAAACTGTAGCTCACATACATGCTTTGGAGCAGATAGCTTGTTACGTTTCTGATCACTGAGTTCTGGGCTATATGAATTTACCTTGATAAAATGCAATTAAGATTTACTTAGCCTTTTTATTAGTTTTTATCCAAAAAGAAATGATGTCTGCCACTGAGGGGTGGTATGTAGTTGATGTAGACATTGCTGCCTGCCATCGTGTGCCTTATTTTGGGTGGTGGTGGTCATGAAATGGTCTCTAGAGCTAGATTTGGGAAAACAAGCACATATGCATGACAGTACTCTGCTAAGTGAAGTACTGCTAAACATGCAGACCTTTTCTGTAAAGGAAGTTACAACTTCTACCCATTTTCTTACCTATATTTTGTTTTTGAAGTTGTTACAAAGAACTGTTCTCAAAATACTTAAACAGGCATTCAGAAATACCATTCCTTAAGTAAGCAAGCTTTATTTATAAGCTCCTTATTTGTTTCTATACTTTTTTTTCCTCTGTGAAATGGTATTATTTCAGGATTAGAGAGTACAAGACCATTACTGTCCTGAGTGGGATGTGCATATTCACATATTCTGCATTTGTGATTTATCACCTTTTAAGCTGCCAGGGTTGCCCTGTGATTTCTAGCTATTTTGACTTGAAATGCACTACTTAAAATTTTTCTCTGTCACAATAACTTACTTTAAAAACTTACCTTACAGGCACAGAAGCGCAAAATGGATGGTACTCCTGATGGTCGTGGAAGAAAAAAGAAGCTAAAGCTGTGAATGCAGAATTTTTGTAATCACTAAGTTTAAAAAGTAGTTCTTTAATTTACGGGTCTTCATAAGATGTACTGTATAATGCTCAACTATTATGTCATTAAAGGACATCGGGTTCATCTGTTTACTGAACTAGAAACATAGTACTTACTGTAGGTTCACTTTTTTAAATGCAACAGCTGTGCTGAATTTTTTTTACCATTAACACTTGAAGTAATAAATAGGCTTCATTTATTAATAACGTTTCACTTGACTTTTTTTTATTAATGTTTCTACTTCAATACCTATTTATTTAGCCACTCCAAAATTGTGTCTTTGTTTTTGTTAAACCTCTAAGGATGTTGCAAATAGTGCTTTTATGCTAAGAAAAATAGACTTATTTAGGTGAATTTTTTTTTGTTGTTTTTTTTGTTTGTTTGTTTGTTTGTTTTTTTGTTTTTGTTTTTTTTTTTTTGCTAAAAGCCACAATCCATCAAGTCCCCCCTTTCTGGAAATTCTGTGGCTTGGTTTTTAACTTAATTAAACTTAATTTTACTACACAAATGTACATTGTTTTTTGACATTAGTGGTAAGGCCAGGTATTTACCTCAAGAACTAATGATGAACATGTAGATAGGAACAAAATCATAACATTTTTCTACTTACAGTGGCAGCAGAAAGGTAAGTGACACTGAAGTTTGTATTTAATTAGAATGGCCTAAAAATGGTAGCATTATTTTTATTGAAAAATAGCAGCAAGTCATAACATAAAACTTAAGTGTGTGTAACAACCAACACATCTCTAATACAGCTGTGGAAAATGCAGGTATGGTCCTGATTCCTGTGAAAACAACTGATGCTGACTGTAAGCATGCAAGATTCTGTGTTGTCATCACACTGCCATCCACGCCGTTCGACTGCTCTAGTCAAACAAATGGTACCATTCAGGAGTGTTTCCTATGCTGCCCTATTGTCTCTGGCACATTATTATCAAGATTAAATCATGCAGTTCCCAATCACCTAGTTCAACATAATTTTGAAATCCACTAGAGAAAAAAAAGGTCAAATTCTCAATTTGAATTGAGTAACCTT
The DNA here is from genome assembly GCF_964035555.1 of Netta rufina. NCBI lineage: Eukaryota > Metazoa > Chordata > Aves > Anseriformes > Anatidae > Netta > Netta rufina. The sequence continues at coordinate 35,886,855 of NC_140127.1, read as the reverse complement.
AAGCCAGTCCACTAAAAAAAAAAAATCTAAATGCTGCAATGTCATGACAGCCCTAAAAAATGTTACTCAAAATCCACTTTAACTTATGCTTAGTGTACTCTAAACAAAAAAGCTTTACTGCTGAAAATGTCTATAAAATCATCCCATTGCAAAGCATCCCTCTTTGCAAAAAAGAATAAACCCACAACAAACAACCCAACAGCAGAAAACAAAACCCCAGACCAATCAAATAAGCCATGATAGTTTGTTTATAACTAGCCTAAATAAAATTCTCGAGAGGAAGGATGTATTATATAGCTGAGCAGCAATTCCTTTGTGCTAGTACTTTACAAGCACAAGTTGGCAGAATTAAATGAACTAAACTTCAGAAAGTCCCAAATGGCATGCCTACGAGTTGTATAAAGTCAATTTTCTTTCTTCCTTTCTTCCTTCCTTTCTTTCTTGTAGATGTTAAAGCAAAATATTTGCTCTAGATGATACAAGTGCATTCCCCCAATGCTATCTATCTGGCTATCTATCTATCAAATACTCAAGCAAAGGAAGATAAGCAATTACTGTCCACTATAGGAAAGCTGTCAGTACGGTTTTGAAATGCTCGAATCTGTTTAAGCATGTTTGAAAACAGTTAATGCCAATACCTGAAAAATTAACGTATTATTTATCTAGTGTGGCTTTACAATATAGTTCTAACATTTGTTGCTCCTACATAAACATTCTCCTCATAGGTAATAACGACAGAGCTGCGCTTGCAGCCTTACCTGTGTTGAGTCTTCCACTGCTGTCCACAGGTCCAGAGTTCTTATTAAAGTGAGACAAACCCATCCACTGTGAAGAACACTCTGCTACTTAGTGTCCATTCTACTGCTACCACCACCACCTTCCTCCCCACAAATAATTAACAATAAAAAAGCAAAACACTTATAGGAAAGCTAGGATAATATACTTGTAACTAAAAGCAGCATCTCGTTAAGCACCAGGATTCCTTGAGGGATATAAGGATGCTTATCAGCTCCAATGTCCTGCATCAAGACCGGGGCATCTGGGTTGGCTCTTCTGCTGCGTTTAGAGGTTGTGGTGCTAACTCTTCCACTAGCAGAGGACAACACATGGTGGTAGTCAAGACTTCCTTTGCAGTCGTGCCTGTATGTGTTTTCCTTTAATCAGACTGCGTTAGTAGTGTGAATGTACTATTTTCGGCCTCCTGCCACCTTCAGAAAAACAAACAAACCCCAGAACCTCTTCCCCCACCCCCCCATGCACATTGACTGTAAACTAGAAGATGCCAGACATCAGATTAATCCAGCTAGAGGTCCAAATTCACTGCAAGTATGTCTATTAAAGCCAATGACTGAAATACACCTTTGGTGATAAGATTAATCTATTTTAATGTATCCTCCTGAAGTAGGCCAGGTAAAGCATGTTTTAATAGGCTCTATTTATTCTTAGTGTTAACATGAAGAGACTATTGCAACTGCCTAACACATACTAGTCTTAATTTCAGTTAGAAAAAACCAACCTCAGGAGACCAAAAAAGAAAAAGACCTAAGAAAATTGAATTCATCTGCAAAAAGTATGATGCACAGCTTTATTTCCTATCATATACAAACTGATTATTTCTTTTTTTCCCATTGCAAGAAAACTCAGTTTATTTCTAATTTTTTTCTAACCCCCAATACCTGCTCACAGTAACATCTGCAGTAACAGCAAGGCGGCAGAAGAGGAGGTCCAGTGTTATGAAGCATTGGTGTCATTTTTTCGGTGCTATTATGGAAGGGAAACAAAGTAAATGTGTTACTGAAGTCTGCCCTGTCTTGCTGACTGACAGCACCCACCCATCATTATCTGTATGCCGTCTTTTCCACCTTAGTATTTTTAGCTTGAAGGAATGTTTCTGTGATATAATTATCAACTTACCTGGAAGAGTGGAGCAGACGACACGCTGAAGCCATCAGAACCAGGCTGTTTTACTAGAGGAAAAAAATCTGTGTGGTCAGCTGCTTAATATAGCACGGAACTCCAGGTTTCCAAAGGCTCTTGCTTGTGTCTCAGGTTGAGCTTTACCCTAAAGGAAGCAAATTTAGTATTTACAGGTTCACTTGGAAGTCAAGGATCTAAAAATGCCCACTACCATGTCTATTTACATACCAGGATCTTCACTCTGTACATGAGTGAGGGTGAGTCAGCCATACACCCGTGTTCTTGGTTGTCTGAGCTGTGCTTGGGCACGCACCCATCGGCACCAGTGCCAAGGAACACCTTGATGGTGCAGCTGAAGGAGTCACCGAGGTTCTGAACAGGATCCACCATCACTCAGCCACAGATTTCACATCCTAGCAAAACAGATTGATGCATTTCACATTTTGCCAGTCAATTTAAAATTATTAAAGCAAGTTATTGCCAAGCCATTGTGTCTGTGGTTCTCAGGACAGAAATTACCTAGGTTTAAGAGTATTTCCCTTTGCACTTCAAGACAATGCACTCCGTGATTGCTACTACCAATTTATCACAGGTTTGTCTCTTTTTCTGTTACAATTCATACTGATGGGCTTCTTACAGTGCAGATCTTTTCTGAGTAAGCTTTTCCCTTCTCTTCACTAGAGGGCAACCCATATTCACATATAAGAAGCTACCCACTGATAGCAATATATCAAGCAAAATAAAGTTATTAACAAATATTATTAGTTATTAACCCAGTTATTACTGGGTTCTCATTGGGTTTCAGACCAGTAGCTCAAATAAGGGACCAATTAAAGACAAAGTTATTTCTGATCTAACACTGCCTTTACCAGGAGTTTCCTTAGAAGCTGTTAACAGCTGCAATTGGTGAGTGCTGGTTGGGAGAGCACTGTACCCTGGGCCAGAACTCAAAAAAAAAAAAAAAAAAACAAACAAACAAACAAAAAAAAATCAAGACAGAGTGAGCAGCTTGGCTGAAACCAGATGCAGGTATTGTGCACCTGGTCTGCACTGGGAATAGCTGCAGGATCGAGTCCTGAGGAGTCCCAGGTGTACAATACACCTGACTAGAATAACTGAAGGAAAGGACTGAAAGTACTCATCCCTCTCAAAACAGGGCAACAAGTTCTAGAGTAGGCAGCTTTAAAGCAAAACCACCACAGTGAAGGGAATGTGTGGTTATATAATAGCTGAGCAACAGTTTTCAGAACTGGTTTCATTTATAGGAACCTGAATTCTGCACCTCCCTTTGGAATGCTTCTCCTCTTAGAGCCCATAAGGAGAACCAAAGTCTGTTGCCATTATACTAAATTAAATCATATTTTAGCATTTCTGCATTTTACTTTTCTGCAACAGAAATACATAGACACAAAAACGTTGCTAAAGGAGATATAAAACTAGTAAAATATGTATTCATCTCTTGTTAAATGCCTTTCTCTTAGCTTTCATAAAATGCTGAATGTGCAAGTGACTCCTTACCTTCTGTAAAAGCTTCATCAGCTCCATCCCATTGACCCATTGATCAGATATCCAAAGCTCCTTTTTAGACAGCAGAAGCATCTGAGTACTTAGATTGAACTCTGCGGCCACTGGGTCACTGACCTGTGGGGAAAAGGAACCAAATAATAAAATCACCTTAGCTGTAGCATTATGATGATCATTATTCACCATTGCCATAGTAGTAATGTGCTGATCAAGAATTTCAGTATACAGTGATTGTACACAGGGAACTGTGCAGTTAATTCAAATACGCAACTGCTACCACCTCCATGGCTATTTCCTTCATCTCCAAATCCTTTTCCTGTGTAGCATTAATTTCCTGTGTTATAAGGTAGCCACATGAAGACTACTACTTAAATGGTATCTTTAAATTGAAATAACAACATTTCAGTTCACTCAATTGTTTTGAGCGAACCAGATTGAGACATTCATTTAATTTGCATGCAGTACAGTTGTCTCTACAATTGTCAAGGCATTCAAAACTGGATAATGAAGCAGAAAGATAAAGACCAGCTCTAACGTTCAAAAAGGTTAAATAGTTCTGACACATGGGCTTTGAAATATCCAGTACTTTTGGGGAAAAAAAAAAAAAAAAAAAAAAAAAAGGTCCTTTTCATATACTGGCTTAAGGATGCAATGTTATTCTAAGAGATTTTTAACAAGCCTTGTATATTCATTGAAAGTCTCTACAATAGTTTACAACAGTAAGTTAGGGCTACTTGGTGCACTTTATTTTTTCTTTAATATAAACAGGAAAATTGTCAGAAAACCAGGCTCACACTTAATGAAGTGTTTTACCACTTCTTTGAGAAATAACTCTACTGATTCAATTCTATTACACTGATTCCCAGTTTAAAAAAAAAAAAAAAAATCAGTCTCAGAACAGGTTAATTTTGAAACCAATCTTGCTTAGAACTAATCCAACACTACTCCCTGCCCATTCCCCCACCTTGCTGGAAAAAAAAAAAAAAGCAAAGTACTTAGGAATAGGTCGGACTATGAGGTAAATAAATGGGAAAAAAAATAATTACAAGAAAAAAACAAAACCAAAAACATTTAGTTCAATTTTATCTCACCAGAGATGATGAAATCTACAGCAACCTAAAAGCACTGTAAAAATCTCCATCTGAAAACACTTGACTTTCTCCTGACAACTGCTACTGGATGGCCTATACCATATCACCTGTTACAGTGGTTACAGAACACCTGCCACCCAACCTTCATTTGCTTTTGGCCAGTTTTGCCCATTAGGCCTCAAGAAAAAAATTTTAAGTCCTAAGTAAAAGGCTGTACCTGTTGGAACCTGATGTCCATGTCAGACACAACTGCAGCAGGAGCTGCAGGATCACAGCCAGGACAACACTGAGGGTGACAACATTAAGGCAAATTCTTCAAGACTGCCCACGGCTCTAGCACTGGCCTATTCAATGGAAGGTGCTCACTAGGATTCAGGCCTCCATACTTGAGATCCAGGGACACCAGGGACTTCTGACTGTTCCTTATGCAATGAAAGCATCTGACTGCATCCCAATGAGTTGATGCTTACTGATCTTATACTGCTGATGACTGTGTGGAAAATATGTTTAAAAAAATGACAATTCCCCTTGCTTCTATAGATTGAAATTAGAGTGGAAACTCACAGCAAAATCAGAGATAAAACTCCACTGCTGCACAGGCTGATGGAAGGTCGGCTCGCTTCCTAACAGTGTAAATGCAAGGCCAGGGTGGTCAGCAGACACCGATGACAGAACAGAACATTGATATTCCTGAAAGAAAAAAAGAGTAAACTGTAATTTGCCAAATTACTACTAGTAATTGGCATGGTGGCATGATAAAACATCTGACATGGTATAAAATCAGCATGCAAAAGCAAAGAAGTGAGAGTGGAAAAGAAATTAACTTTCTGATGAGAGGCAAGGAATGCTTACTTGTATACAAGCCACCTACCATAATGCAGCTCTGCGCATTGTGAAGAACAACAATTCTTGCACAGGTTTTGTTCTTTCCTTAATCAAATACTATGCGCATAGTTATTTCATATACAACCATATTAAGATTTTTTTGTGTCCACAAAACTCTATAAATACATGAAATCAGGAAAAGATCTAGTGAAGAGGATATTTTTTCATAATCTTGTAACTAGGCTTTTATAAAAATGATTTTTAATTATAAATATATAGTTAGAAATGCAACATCAGTTCACTACCTTACACACAACAAAGAAAATCCCATAGGACTAATCTAATTTATTCACCTGAATGGTGAGTGAATCATTTACCATGTCTATTTTGTTAACCACTTCTCTGCTCTTCAGTAACTGTAGTTAAATTCCATTTCCATATACCCACTCGTTAATTAACTTCAAATGATACATGCTGCAGTTACTACAATTCTTCGTTATTTTGGCAGCAAATCTGATCATCTATCACATACATATTTAAAAAGAAAATTTTGCCTTCAGCTTGATTAACCTGAGTATCTCTGAAGACTTATCTGTCTCTTGCCAGCGTATCATCAATTTTCAGGGCTGAACAGAGAAAGTCTCATCAATGCAACTGATTTCCTTGACATCCAGCAGCTATAACTTTTTTCCATCTAATTCTTGAATACTTTCCTTCATTTATGTCACTGTGGTGCTATGCGAATGAGTGTGAAAATTAGTTTCAGAAATATTTGAGCTTTAAACCTTTTCAATCCCCAAGTTTTATGTAACTGGCGCCTCTTGAGACCTAATAATGAGTTATTTCTGGTTTTTACATAATATGACACAATGAGGAGCTATGGCTTGAGGAGCTATCACTTGAGGCAGTCTGTGGCAGGCATCTGCTTATGACAGCAACAACACAATCTTAGGACCCTTTTCTATATAAAGTCTGTTCATTTTAAATAATCCCTGGGCATATGTTTCCCAAACCATACTCGATCATACATTTTGATCGATGCCTTTCTCCTTATGCACAAATCACATCAGACTCTAGTAGAGGTGGTGGAAATGTGAATCCTTCTGATGTAAAATGGGCATAATTCTTCTATGACTGTAATTTGAGAGGTGAAAAGCAGGTCCACGTACAGACAATACTGAAATTTTTCATGTGTTTCCCAGAAAAAAAAAGTCACTGTATCACATGCTTTATTTTCCAGTATTAGGACATTATGCAGAACCATTTCTTTAAAAATGTAGTAACATAGGGCCCTTCTCAGAGGGATACACGAATACATGGAAACAAAAACAAAAACCAACCCCGAAGCAGTAAAACTAGCAAACTACATTCCCCTCCATCCTCACACACACACACAGCACTGTGGATACCACTGATCTCAGCAGCTTTATGAAACTCTCGTGAGACATCTCAACAGAACAGCTAGCAAGACAAAAATATTTCCATTCCCAACTCTGCTCTGGTATCTGACTTTCAGAATGGGAATAGTAACTAAAATAACGTAAAAGTTCAATATCTGTATTTCTCTCACCTTAGTGTACATTATTTTTACTGACTGCAAGGATTTTCTGAAATATGCATGACTTGTGAGCCACTCTGTGTAAATATTGAAATTGCACCATCAGAAAATCCAACAACATACCAGACTGCTTTCTTTGATGACACTAAATGGTTTTCCTTCTTGCTGCAAAGCTTAATGCAAGTAAAAACTTCGTCTCTCCATTTCTTTCTTTTTCTCCTCTCCTTGTTGTTAGAGGCATCACAGTACACTTCATCAAGACTAATTTGACCAAGGACTGTGCAAATACTGTCGTGTCACATCCTGTATCAGAACTGTGCTCAGCTCTTTTCAGTTGGAAAGAGGCACTTTCAGGCTTACTATTGCCTTATTCCTTTGCTGAGTCTAGCAATTAATTCAAGCTTTGTACTATTATTTGTACTACTTTGACTATTAGCAAGAACTTAGAAGTTCTTCACTTAGAAGAACTTTAATCTTGACATACTGAGAATCAACGTGCATGTCAAACTAGCCTCTAGTAACTCTACTTTTCTGCTTTAACTGATGGTTTCCAAATTATTTCATCTATATTATTGTCACAAAATTAATAGTGTACCTGTGGGAACTACGGCAATCACAGGCTGTGCTGCAGTAATGTAAATCTAGTCCTTGCAGAGCTACTTCAGGGTAACGAAGCTACTTCTATATCTGTAACGAGAATAAAATCTAATCCTCAACCCCTTCTGAAGCAACAAAACAGTGAAAGCCAAAATGAATGATTTATATTTACACTGTATCTTAAAAATAGTTCATGCCTGTCCTGCCAGTTGTTATAAGGAGTAAGTGAATCTTAGACCCAAAGTTTCAGATGCTTAAAAAACAAAATCACAAAGAATATTTATCAGTAAAAGTTCTAAAGAGAAAAGTCCCAGCAAAACAAACATGTTTCTTTGTACTCACCATCATCTATGTCAACCAAGATTATTACTTCAGTGCTCAGGAATTCAGTGCCAACTTGGCCTCCTTGTGGCATGCTCAGGGAAATATTGAAGGTCTCATCTTCCTCATAAAGGGAGTCATCAATAATGATAATATGACAGCTTTTCTCAGTCTCATTCTTATTAAAATAAACAACACTGGAATGACCTTCAGGATGTGAGATGTAGTCAGAAAAAGACAAGACAGTAGATGGTACAGTACCAGCAGCTGAACCTATGAGGAGAGACATTAAATGTCTTACAGGGAGTCATGACATTAAAGAAGCAGAAGAAAAACAGTCCTTTAAATTAAACAAATTGAAAAGAACGTTTTATGCTGGAACCGAGTAACAAATACGCATTAGTAAGTTAAATGAATAGGAAGAATTGCTTGTGTTTATGGTTACATTTTTTCCAGTAGGAAAGTGACTTAGCGGATTCTTACCATCATCTGGCACCCTCATGAAACCTGTCCTGCTCCTGATTTCCTATTCACTCCAGTTATCCTGACTCATCTTTTCTGTAGGGCTTTACTTCAATTGTGTTAGTGAACTGAGTAAAATAACCAAAAAAAAAAAAAAAAAGCTCCCAAAAATATGCTTTGATCTAAATCATTTAGAGTACAGCCCCACCAGCAGTTCAACAATCACAATGTAAGGCAATTTTGAGCAGGAAGAAGGAAAGAATGCAGGAACGGCTTTTCCTTTTAATTTCTATGTGCCATCCTTTCATGGACCAGAATGCAGGAAATTTCTGGGACTTTAGGATGAGCTTATCCTGCACTAACAAATGTGAATTTGAACTTCACTTTTACCTCATTGTGCAATTCATACAAGGAATAAATAAATAAATATATCACTCCACCTTACTTATGCTGCATTTGTTTGAAATACATCTTCAAAAAGTATAAGTCTAATACACAGTATAAACCTAGGTCAAAAGGGATATAATGACAAAAAGTTTTCGCTAACTTGGTAAGAGTTTCTGTGCCCCGATGCACAACAAAAAAGGGGAAAATGAGGCTGAGCTCTTTTAAGTCACTGATGAAGTAACAAATGACGGAATCCCTAACTCTCTGAGGATTCCTGCTGTCCACTCAGGCTGACTCTTATAGGTAAAGGTAAAATAGAAACAAAAGACATCAGAAGGATTTTTTTCAACTAGAAGTTTAAGCAAGTCACAGAACTAAGGATGCTTTCCCATTATCCTTGCCCATGAAGCATACCTAATGATCATATCCTCTAAACAGTCTTTTTTTTTCCTCCTCTAAACAATCACTGCAGGGACAGGCACTTTCTCTTCTGCAAGAAAAAGCTGCAGGCAATAAAATGGTCTCTTCCAAAAATACACATACATGCATGTGTGTACACATGCACACAGGCACTTACATTTTGGTCTTCAAAATATTCTTTAGGCAGAGAACTACACAAATTAAAACAACATGTAAGTTGCCTGCAAAATCACTTGTTTCAACTACTGAAATTACTGGAAATACCTGCTAACAGGTGGATGTTTCCCAGCTAGATAACATACCTTGGAGTGCAGAACAAATGACCATCGATTGTTGAATGACATCACCAGATCTTCTAGGAGGAATTAGCAGTCCACCTACGTCTTCCTCTACTCTGTATGCCAGTTGAGGAATATATGCTGTAGATACTGGGAAGAAAAACAAGATGAGAAAAGGGGGGATACAGGCTGAACACCTGCATGACATTACATACAGAGTAAGCAGGTAGCCAGAGAAGTGCTTCAATAAAGAATACAAATTCCTTGTGCAGCTAGTTGAAGCTTTAAGACAGGATGGAACAACAGAACAAAGAAAGATGAGGTACTTACGGGGCTTGCAAGTGATCAGTACTGCACCTAATCACAATTTTTCAGGGAACAAGAAGTGATACATACCATCACCAGGATCCACAATTTCAACTATTACCAATTCTGGAATCTCAAAGGCCGCCATAACTGGGTCACACAAAACAATCTGGAATGTTTCAGATGCTTCATATTCGTTGTCTACAAATACCCTCACTCACCAGGTAGCAGAAGCCTGTCCTGGATTGAACTGGACCTGTTTCTGAGGTTTCCCCTTGAAGTCTTTACCCTAACTGCTGTACCATCTTTGGTTCCAACAGCTGAGTAAAAATTCAGAGGAATTACTCTCCACATATTTTAATAAAATTAAAACAACAACAACAAACAATTTTTAAATGCTCATTTGGAAGTTAGTGACCTTGAAAAAAATAATAAGACAGTTACACAACACTTTTCACTAACACTGTTGCATAGCTCATTAAAAATAAATAAATTAGGGTAGGGTCCTGCTAATGTGTGCATAAGGAATTGTATTTACTTTAATAATTCCATTGACTTCACCTGCTGAGCACTTGAAAACTATACAAACATAAAAAAGGTTAACACATGAGGATATTTATCAAATATAACTTAAGACAACTATTCAGCAGAGCCAATTTTCCCATTTGTATAAAAATATGTGGATTGAGTTTTCCAGTTATGCCTTCAGAAAAGCTATAATAGCCTTTTAAGAAAATTATTCACGTCACTCAGGATGTTCAAGGCTTCGCTGAAAGTGTAACTTAGTCACGTACATTTAAAAACAAACAAACAAACATCACACCATTATATTTACTACTTTGTGCTGAAAGTTTCTGTTACCACTCTGTGTCTGTGCCGTACTCATACACACTTAATGTTTGTGAAGTTCTTTCATCACTGCTACCTTTGCACTAAATAAACCCTAAAGACTTGTCTCATCTGTCCAAATCTTGCTTGGATGCTCTCTTAGCTAGATTAGTAAATAACTGGACATTTGACATAGAATTGCAGCTCAGTGAGACAGAATAATGTTCTCAGGGTTTACTGTGTACACTATGCTATGCAAATTTGCTTTTTCTCTCCCACCCCCACTTTTTCTTTCTCATTTAACTCTAAAATGCAGTAACTTGTCAGATTTCTATCATCTCTGCTGGGGTATTATCCCAGCAGAATCTTTTCACTGTCCAGGTTTACAAGACTGCGCGTCCTCACCTTGACAAAAATCAGAGAGGTTTGTGTCACAGAGATTCCAGAGCCAGAGATGAATCCATTTAGTTCAAAGTAAAGCAGCAGATGATGATTTAACTCAAAGTAGGCTTTTCTTGCTATTCAGATCAGAAGGCTTTTGTTGTAGCATGAGTTCATAAAATAATGTTAAAGCATGAAGGTTTTGTAGAGCAACAACATAATACTCAGAAATTGGAACATGCTTTATTGTGAACTTGCAAGCAGGATGCTACAACTGATGCAAAGTTTCATTCTGCTTTTGTTACTTAATGCAGTAAAAACACTCAATGTTATGATTATTTTTAATTATTATTAGTTTTTTGTTTTTTTTTTTTTAAGTGAAGCAGTACAATATGTACAAAAAACGTCAGGGAAAGGAATCAGTAGAAGATTATTTTTTTTTTTATGTGAAGTGTTTTTACAAAATTTTAATCCTGCATAGCTTTATAGCTAGGTTTCTTGTTTGTTTTAATCAAAGGTGCACACATACTGGCAGAATCCAACTGTGGACGTAATGAAGCAGAGATCTGTAACTCTCCGTGGGGTTTTGAAATTCATTACCACCTTTGGGTTTCAATCCAGCGTTAGTTCACATATATGAGCATTTTTTTATTGAGGTTCAACAGCAGCAATTATGACACACTTTATTTACCTCCCCAGCTGAGAATAATTAATCCCTCTCAAGTCAACAGCCTACATGACTGGGGGAGAATCTGATGGCTCGTGAAGAGCTTCTGAAGGCAGTGGAGTATGAAATCATTCCTAAAATAGAACTTGCAGTTTCTCTAGTATAAAACTACTTAGGCTTTAAATGTCTGATTTAATCTGCAGATAATATGCTGATATATTTGTGTTGAGCAAAGCAAATATTGTGAAGTGTGGGTTTAAATGATAAAACACTTAAAACCTTAACCCCTTTTTTTTTGTTAACTTGTTTTTAAATAAGGAGAAAAAAACCTTTCTGCTCAGTGCTTCTCAAATTCCTCGATGCAAAGAAGATTTCTCTGATTTCTATTTTACTCTGCAGAGCTGTCACAAGTGGGTACTCTCCTATCCCATGACAGCACACTCATAACTTGTGTGCTTCACACCTGACATGTCTCTTAGCAGACAACCCTTTGAGAATATCTAGCAGCTTTCAGATTTTCTTGTCACTCAAAGGCCAGCATAACACTGCCCTTGTAAAATGTGGAGTTGTAACTCACTTCATAAGTTGGTTCTGCAAGCAGAGACAGGCTACTTCAAGATATCTAACAAATAACTTATTTATCAACTGAAGTTAATATGAAATGTATCTTCCTGCCAAAATAAAACGTGTCATTTTCCAGGACTGAATGGGCACAGATCAGGAGACAGAGCATCCTGATTTCTATTGTTTCACAACTGACTTCAGGAAAAAAGCACTGGATAAACAGCAGAAAAAGTACTGGATAAACAGCAGAAGCTTATTTACTGATTTGTTCTTATTTCTACTGATATTAGATTTATTGGAAAATGAAACACAGAGACATATCTGAGCAATAAATATCTATACCATTGTTATTCTGATTATTATTTTGCATTTATTATATATAAACAGATGAACAAGCAACTGTGGAACAGCTCCTTAGCAGCTGCCTTTCCTGTTGCAAGAAATTTCAAACATTAAAGATTTACTTACTGATAAAAGAGGTTTCTCCCAGATATCCTCTGCATCTTATGGTCACTTCCAGAAATTTCTAGTTCTCATCCACTATGCAGTACTCCCTCTCCAGCGAAATCCAAGCCCAGTTCAGTCAAAATGGTTGACTCTTTAACACATTCCCCGCTGTGTAGAAGAAAAAGTGTCCTGAATATTACTTACTTACAGTTAGCAAAATGCAACTAGAATTCCCTTAGATCATAGCTTAAATACATTTATATTTACCTCAGGACAAAACCAATCTCCTTTTTCACCTGTGCATACGAGAGCAAGAGGTGCATCACATGAACCACAATGCCTCAGTTCTCCCAGAACTTCCATAGGCAACTGGCACATATCTTCCACATGATGGGGTCTAGCTCAGGGGTCACAGCCTCTGCCTTAGCACACCAGCTCCCTAACTGAGCTACCTCTTAGCTCTCAAAGATTACTTTTTCAAAGATTACTTCTGTCAGAAGCAGGATTAAGCTGGGAAAATAATTCTTTGGAGCCCTTTGGTGGGTGATGTTGCAGTCTTACATTACTGACTCTCTTTAACAATGCTAGCACGCACCTATAAACATCAAACACGAGCACAAGCCGAATTCAGCATCTTTTTTTGCTGTTGTTAAAATTAATGTTAGTTACATTATTCTTCCAGTCTGTAATTATGCACTTTTGTTACAGAAGGGTCACAATCAAGATCAACCAACCAACTCAAGCACTCAATGTAGCAAGCATCGGAAATGTTGGATTAAAGGATTTCATTCTCTACTATTGCCCAGCTGGCATGTAATCAAAATCACCTCACAATTCTGATTTGCTTCAACATCGCAAATACTTAGACTAACATCTCTACAGGAGTTGCCTACGCACTTGAAAGGCCTGAGGGCAAAGTCCAGCACAGGATTCTCCTGGTAACTGGAAGCTATTCCAGATTATTCGTTACATGTAATTTCAGTAAAAAAATAGAGAGGTTATGGCTGTGTAACACCTGTCAGCCTGGAGTCAGTTTTAAGATGTTTTAAGTAGTTACGATTAGTAAATAATTGTGCCTTTGATGAAAAAGTGCAAGGCATTCAGCAGTGTTGTGAAAACAACATGGACTAAAAATAGATTTCTGAAATCACCTTAGCTGTAAGCTGAACTTTAAACTTATTTATAAGTTATATATATATTTCAGCTATATACTATAAGTATATATATATGTAAAAATCAATTTAGCTGATACTATATTACTACATATAGGCTAGAAAAAGACTTGTGAAAGCATCATTCACATACTTCTTGGTGATTACTTCATTACAGAAAATACCGTACTTATCTTCAGAAAGATCCCCGTGGATGACATTTTTGCTGCCAACAAAAAATGCTTTTTGTCATTATATTTCTGCTAGATATCTTTAATGAGCCTTTATCTCTTGACAGCCTCCTTTTTTTTTTTTTTTTTTTTTTTTTAAATGTAGTGCTCCAAATTAACAAAGCTTAGAAACAAACGACTGGAAACAAAGGGAAACTCTGACTTCAGGCTAGATTAAAAAACAACACACACACACACAAAAAACAACACTTAAATTGAAGAACAAATTAATGATCAACTAGCAAATTTCCTATCAGTCTACAACTGCAGGCAAAAAGCTCAAGCGTGAAGTTACTGACAAACTGCTGCATGGCTCTTTACAGAGCTAAAACCCACACGTAACGGGACCACCCATACACTTGTTTCCAGTCACAAGCACTGACATCTCTGAGGTCAGCATTTGCACTGGAAAGCCCTCCCATGCACATACAAAACATACAGCTTCCTCTTCCACACACATGAAGCACACTTAAATGCGTAGGTAAACACACTGTGGTGTGTGGTTGTTTGGCAAAGACGTTCATCATTCCTCAGATATTCTCTACTTATTTTCTCCTGGAAATGTCTTTCAGGACAGGAAAGTTTTTGAGAGGGCCAATCTGCAATGCAACCATCTCCAGACTATTGAGCCATGAGATAACACTGCTGGAAAAAAAAAATAAATAAAAAAAAAAAAGAATAAAACACCCCTTACACCATTATCGTTAATGTGCAGCATGCACACAACCCTCCTGCATACTGTAGGGAAACAAACCCATATTGCTTATTCTCAGCTATAGCATTAGCAATCTTGGCACAGTGCGTATCACAGGACCTGATGACTGACTGCTGGAGCTGATGATGCAGAGCAGCTGCCATGAATCCTCTGAAAATGTCTTTTGCTTTCACCATCACTAGGAGAGAGATGAGAGCAAGAGCTCAGAAACTGATACTATGCACAATACCAAGGCTCAACACTTGTTTACCATCACAACTTCTTCACCCATTCCTTATATCAGAATTAAGAAAAGGCCGGAGTAGGAAGCAGTTAGATTTAAGGAACGTATTTTCTGTAGTTTTTAATAAAGTGTAATCTAAGGAATCTATGTTGAGGATTTAATACGACTTTACTTTAAAAATAACAGGAGAATTTTATTCTGTAAACTATGTTCCAAATATACACTTAAATCTCTATATTTTCTTATTTAAACACAAACTTGTTAGATTATTTGCACATACATCAAAACGCATAAAACTTTTTGGCCTCCCAGTTTTGCAATTTTTAGGGAGAATATATTTGCAGGGTCAATTGCCAGGAAACTTATACATTTATGTTAAATATTTTATATCTGCATTTTTCAGAGAAACGGAGAACACTGAAAATGACAACAAAACTATCTTGCAAACTGGCCAGTATGAAACATTCAAATTAGACTGTTGCTAGTTCTATATCTGTGACAAACAGAGGTACTGCATCAAGGTATTATAATTAATAAGGCCCATAACTCTTTCACTACACAGCCCACCAACATTTTCCTTTCCAAAGAGGGAAGTCTTCAAGGGATGTCTCATAGAATCAGCTTCATCAATCTAAGAAAGCCAGCACTGTTTTTCTCCTGTCAGAAGAAACTTCGTAAAACTCTCCTGCCTTTCATAAAGGAGAACATTCCATGTTCAGTGCTTTCCTAAAAATACTATCCTTGGTTTTATTAACCCTATGCTAGTATTGATGTCATGCCAAGTGTTATTAGATTTGGAGGAAAAGACTAGAAGAATACAGGGAGGTAAAAGCTGGTCATGTGCTTGGCACATGGGGCCTACATGCTATGAAACATCGATTTTGTTGGTGTAGCCCTCACAGAGGGACCAAAAATATATTCAGCAGTTTTAAATTAGTAAAGAATAGTACATTAATAAGCCAAATGGCAGAACACTTTCTTTCTTTTTGCTCTGGTGAAAAGTACATCTGACCACCATCTCAGACCTTGTTTTAGCTTGGGTGGTTGGCAGGGTTTCTATCAATTCCATCAAGTGAAATTATGTCTCTTTACAACAGCTGCTCTGTGGATGCATGCATATTTGCACTTGATTTTGATTTGCAGATAACTAAGATTTACTGAAAGGGATCAGAAAGGGAGAAAACGGTTCAGATGAATAAACCGTAAAGGAAATAAACGGAATGAGAAGTTTGAGAAGCACAGAAGGAAAAAAGAACAAAAACCATCAGCTCAGAAAAAGTATATACATATATACATGTATATATTACGCGTATGTATGAAAAGGAAATAGTTCCAAAAGATGGAAAATTTACAAAGGAGATGAGAGGGAGCAGAAAACTTAAATTCATTTGTAACTTTAGCTAAAGCATTAAGGTGCAGCAAAGTCACAAATGAGCAGCTCTCCTCCCATTGTACAAAAATCTTCACAAATTGTTGGTCAAGAGAAAGATGGTAGCTCAGAAAACAGAGTTTGTTTGCAGTTTGTGTCTTTACCTGGAACAAAATGAATCTCGCACTACTGCAGAGCATTCATTTTTTCAGAGATGGTAATTTCCAAGAAAATAAAACAAAACAAAACAAAACACAATGCCGTCCCCTGCCGCAGATATCACCTTTCCCTGCATTTACACAGATGTACAGATTTAAACGTTTTTTTTGTCGGTGGTGAAGGTGGTTAGTTTTTAAGATGTTTTAAAAAATGACTAGTTCTTTGTCTTGACTTTTGACACAATAAGTAGATTTTTCCCTCCTAAACATCTCAGTAGTTGAAATAACAGCATAGGCTATCAACCTATCAACCACTTTTTTCAGGAATGAGTCATCTTCCTTGGCCTGTTCCAAGCCCTCTCATTCTTCATTTTAATAGCCATTTTGTATCTCAGCAAAAGAAAAATCTGGAGAAATACTGGATTACTGGTGGAATTACTTTCTAAATAAATGAGTCAGTCTGGTCTCCTAAACACCTTAAGTCTGATTATAACATAAATTCCATTTTAAGAACATGCCAGCATTTGAAAAAAACTTAGAGTTGACTTGGCAGAACAAACAAGTAAAAAGAGAGTCAGAAAGTTATAAAATTACTTTTTTTGTTTAATATCTAAATGCAGAGTACATGTCAAAAGTGGTTGCTGAACAGTACTGCACTTTTTCTTTAAGTGTTTATAAGTAAAAATAGCAGAAAAATGTGGGTTTTGGAAAAGAGGACTAACTTCCAAAAGAGTAAAACGTAGCTGACAATAAAATGCACTGATCATTTTCAATGCTCAAATCTCAAATAGTGGCACTGCCTCTTGGTAAATCCTTTTACATGGCCTTTATATCAGTATTTAATAGGTCTTTCACAATTAATGCCTAATTTCACTTATCGTCAGGAAATTTCGAGACCTTAATCAAACTGCATAAGGCTGCTTATACTCACTTTTTTTTTTTCTCCCCTTTTTGATGTTGTTAGAGAGGGCATCAAAGGAACAAGCATCTTGCGGTTCACATTTCACTGGAGCCAATTCCATTACTGCAGCTTGTGGTGGAGGGCTGGCATGCACAGGTTGCATTACCTTGTCGTCCATTTCTAAATCCAACCCAATTATGAGGATTTCATCTTTTCATCCTTCTGAATTCCAAGAGACCTGGAAGTTGACAGAAAAAAATTTCATTTGCGAATGATAAGTCAGTGCCTACAGTGAAACATTTATTGAGCTTGTGCAGCAGCAGACCAAAAGTCATACCTTTTCTCTGCCTTTGCTTGCCCACCCTTCCCCACTCATGCTCTGGGCTTAAATTATTACAGAGATACAACCAAATTTGTTAGAAGTCATTCACACATGCAGTCATAGATGCTCTGCTTTGTATGAATTAAGTCTAGCTCCTACTCCTCAGTTAAGAGCAAACTGATTGTCTTCATCTACTCAGGTAGCTCAAACAATTGACCATGAAATCAGGCCTATAGTCCAACAAAGATATATACAAAACAGATGGGAAATAGGAGTTTTCTAGTTGTCACTTCACAAAAAGCTTTGTCTAGAAAGACCAGGAGACAAAAGGAGGGAGAGAAATGGCAGAACAAAGGAACATCAGAACAGCAGCGATTAAAATAAGATTTTAAAAATAATAAAAAAATATGATTAATAATAATAAAAGATAAAATAAAAAATATATATATTGGGACATGTTCCTGAGGAAAGCTAAGAGTGAGCTTGTTAGGACTTGATAAGAAAGACAGCAGAAATACAAGCAGAGATGCTGACTCTTGTTTTAATTTGCTGTGATTCAGGTAACAACATTTTGTACAGTGTCTGGAAAAATGGTCCTTATTCACTTTACACATTAATTACAACAAGCACAAAACAGAATTTTTGGCTAACCATTTCTCTGACAGAAGAAAACCTCTTTTTCAAAAATAAGCTCAGAAACTTGTCAGTTCTTTGTTCTAGACGGTGCTCAGATTTTTATTATGCAGAAGACTATTAAGGAAGTGCATTGTCTGCAGAAAGTGCTGAGTGTTGCTTGAAAAATATGTATAACTATGTTAATGCTAAAGTTACTGCTTTTTGGTACTATATATGGCCTGAAAGAAGTCATGGTAACTGAAATTTATTCTTTGACCACCATCCTTTTTTTGTATTAATTATATCCAAAACTGTATTCTAAGGAATCATCTTAATTTCCACACTTAGTCTAATTACAGAAAGTATCTACCACTGCAACTGCACCAATATCAACCAATTCATTTAATTAGACAGTCTAAATCATGCACTACTGAATTTTGCAAACAGTCTGTATGCTGAAGATGATTTGACCAGTGAATTCTGTTTGATCTTCACAACGACAAATACACTGCAGAATTCTGCAAGCCATCTGCACTGATAAACCAGCAAAACTTACGCGATAAATTCTTCATTAGAAATTTCCTTCCCCAGTCAGTCATCATCTTACATATATTTATGGCCTATCTGCACTTTGATCTTAATCCAGCCTAATTCATCTCATCTAATTTAGGCTTCCTCACAGTATCAGTTGTTTCAAACAGCTATCGATCCATTTGTAAGCTGCCACCTCTGGTTACCTATAGAAATTTTTTACCAAAACTCTAAAACATTAAGATAACAATACACAGAATATGATTTTTAACAAAGATCCTTTTATTACCAGAATATAAATGCCTTCCAGACTCTACTACAAGTCTATGAAAGGGCAGCATGGTAAACGTGCTTTATGGATGCTGTACAGTGGCCAAAGAACGTGAACATACAAGATAAACTATAAATGAAACTAGAAATGCTGATCAGCGATCTCCATTGACTCCTGTCTAAATTCTGGAGAAGCGGCAAGAGGTACCACAGAAACGTAAGATCTGTTTCTTTCATGCTTCAGTCCATGGAGCTCATTCTCCTGATCTCATCTTTTCCCATTTAATCCTGGAGAAATGCCAATTGAGTCTCAAAGAGCCCTGCCACACTGCCATTTCACAGAGCCATAGCAAGAGCAGCGCATGGGGACAGATGACGACAGTGAGGTTCCCTGAACTCTCCAACCACTTGACGCTGGCTGAAGTTCCACAACAGGGCCATGACCCGCAGCCTCTCTGGGAATGTTACAGAAATCACCATTTGTCTGACAAGTGTCAGCATTACAGGAAGCAATGACTGCCTCTGCCTCCCTTTCTCTTGATTTTCTGCCCCTGTAACTCTGTGACAGCCTTGATTTCTTCACGCATGAAAGCTGCCTGCCCATACATCCCGTCCTTTGACACCTTCACAAGGGAGTGCTGGCTGGGTTGTTTGAAGAAGCATGCTTGTTCTGTTTCAAGACAACGATCATTTTTTGTTTAACTGTATCTCGCAGACAATCTATAAAGAAACACTACAGCACCGTGAAAGGTGCTCATGTTATCATACTTAGCCTCAACATTCTCTAGGCAAGCCTGTGTAAACGAGAGAAAGAGAAGCAGAAAGAAACAGAAATGAAAGCTTCTGAATACAACTTTGCTCACTTTTACTGACAGAGCTCACGAAGCAGAAAAGTCGTCGCTAGGTAAGAGCTTCATCATCACTTACATACTGTGTTGCAGTGAAGAAAGCTTGGTAGCAACTCCATGACGTGGCAAGTGAGTGATGCCGATGCCATTTACTCACAGAGCAGATGCTTTGGTTGAAATTAGGAAATAAGTGTTGCAAACTTAAGAGCAGCCAAACTCCACAAGTAAACAGACTGCCCCTGAAGAAAAACTGATGATTGAATTATCAAATGTGGTACACAAAGGAGAAGAAAAATATCTTCTACCCCTGGATGTACTGATTTGGCAAGCATTTCTTTATGTTAATCCTAAATCTGAAAAAAATAAAAATAAAATATATATATACACACACATGTACATACATATAAATATAAAAAAATCACAATCTAGTTAAGTAGCTCTGCAAACAAATTAACTGGTGCACATTTACTTTTCAAAAATACTCTAATACTCTTCAAACTTCTGTCCTAAAAAATACTCAGCAGAGAAAATCTTTGAATCTTTAGCTCTTCTGATAAGGTAACTGAATCTAAAAAGAATCTCTACTTGACCTATCAGCGACAGCTAAACTTATCAGCAGCACTTGTGGTCTCCTTCCCAACAACTTGGTCGATGCCTATGACTATGTCAGCATATGGCAACAACAATAATAATAATAAAAAGTTATCTGGTACCTCACATTGACTGCATTTAATAGAAGGTACAGTAATGTGTTCCATTCATGGTAAACGATGATGAAATGACTGTGCAATGTAATCTTATAGAATATAAGAATTCAAAATACACTACCTGGATTGGATGAGAACTACACAAATCTTTCAAGTGCATCAGAGGCCTGATTTTGAGGTAGACTATTATTGTTTGAGCTGCCTGATTAAGAAGCCAAATTTGTTCACTGTGGAACACTTGGAACAAGGTCAAAGTGATGTAGATAGATTTATACATCAGACTGGATATACACGACAAGTATCGTAAAAAAAAAAAAAAAAAGAAAGAAAAAAAAGTAAAAGAGTATTCTTTATATGTTCTTTCAGTGGTATTCAACATACAGTTATAAATGCAATCCTTGCCTTGGAGACCAACAATTCTTTGAATCACTGGCTACTTTTGGAGAAAGTAGAAGGAAAGATCAAAGGATGAATTCATACTGTGCTCCTGCATACTCACCCTGGAAAAATATAATTTCAGTTTTGCTGTTAAATGGTCAGTGCCAAAATGCACTAAATTTCTTTACTAACAAATTAAGTAGGGAAGAAAGACATATTATGAAGTTCATCATTCTCTGTGCAAAGATAACATCATGACTGACAACATGCATTTTCAAAGAACAAAGCAGGCAATTGTCTTATGTTAATCATAACTCAGAAATGCAGAGATTTTATTATAAACAAAACACCTCTATGTTTTTCAAAATGTGAATTCCATATGTGTTAGCATAAGACAAACCTGTCTGTTGACAATGCAAATGGCAGCTTTAGTTATAAATGAAATTCCTACCCTGAATCAATACTTTTTTGCAACACACTTGAATAAATTTGGCATTTCAGGACCCTGCCTGAAGAAGTTGAGGCCTTAGAAATGCAGTGCAAGAGATTTATGTTCCAATTTGACCTTTAGAGTATTCCAAGAAGAAGCAGCTGAATTAACCACATTTTGAATCAGCAGGGTTCATAAACACGATGGTTGTCTTGGAAACTTATGGCCTTCATAATTCCCCAAATTACATCAACGTGTCAAAACTTGGCAACTCAGTTGATACTACAGGTGGTCATAAGGAAATGGTTCTTATCGTGGCATACTGGGTGGAGACTGAGGCTGAAAAACTGACAGCACCTCTGAGAAATGAGAAAGAACTTTGCTCGCTGAGAATATGTTATTTACTTCTTATCTGCAATCAAAAAGAAACATAAATTCCTACAGTGTTAGAAAAAGCACCTGTCTGACGTCAGAGAAAGGCTGATGCAATTGTTGTGATTGCTGCTGATCTGTGGAGCCATTTCCTGCCTAACAAAGTGAAACACACTCTGGGTGACAAGGGCACAAGCCAGAATAATTCACGGGAACATAGCTGACGTTGGAAAAAGTCATCTCATCACCAGTGCCTTCCAGAACCAAACGACGTGGGAGAAGTCAAATGCCATAAGAAGTATTTTCCTAGTCACAGCATTGTAAGGAGAAAATCCTGTGCTCTTCTACCACATCCCATACTGTGGTGGAGCACTGGAAAAGGCAGAGAAGACCATGCTTTACAAAGAGCACAAGAGCACTCTGTGTACATGGGAGATGAATCAAACAAGCTGAGACCACCTTCATCAACACGAGTGCTACAAATGCAGCTGCTGCGCCCCAGCAGAAAACTCAGTGTCTTGACTCTTGATAACAAACCCTTCCTAGGCTCCTTTGAAAGACAGTGCTTTAGTGCAATGTCTGGTCTACACATTCTGTCCATTAAAGCATGCTCAATTTTTTCCAGATGAGTAGCAATACTTAAATGCATTTTCTAGTATTTCAGAATAGCTGACTTCTAAGAACTGATAACAGGCTGAAACAAATGGAAAGTATTAGAATCACATATCAAAGAGCTTACTGTTAAGAAGCTTTTTACTGATACTGACAACGAAGTTCAAGGAAATTTAGGTGGAACCAGATAAGAAGTTTGCAACTGGTTTACTATTTTAAATTTCCATATTGCAAAACTTGAGTTCCAAACACCTGAAACTGAATCCCATAGTATCCCCAAACCATTCTGGCTACTATAGGAGATGTATGTTGAACAGAACAGAAATTTATATTCAGATTGTGAGAGGTATATATAGAACAGGTTTCTATGTTCTTTCCTATTCCCCTAATTTCTGGATAGTGACAGAGGAAGTAAAAACCATATCGTCCTGAATGTACCACATGTGTAAGTGGCATGACCAATACCCAACAGAAAAGCACATAAAAAGACATTTTAAAGTTAATTAGGTCTATATAATTTACAAATGACCTCTGGATTAATATTTTGCACTTTGAACCTGTATCTCATTTCCTAATTACCCATCTGTCTATTCAGATGATTCACTGGATATGAATGGAATTACAGTGGAATCTCTGCCCCTCTAAATTACAAGAGGTTAAACCAGAAGCCATTTCATACCATTTTGAATGTGCATTTAATCCTCATGATAAAATACCCATCACTGGCAAAGCTTAGTGAATGCAAATATTTTCCTTTTAATAATACTATAAAGAAAATTACCTACTTACACTATCAAAGACTTTAGAAATGCAAATCACAGGCCCATGAACAGAAACACCCATAGCAAACCCATGCAGACATAAATTCCATCTCCTGAAAATAATGACTGCATCGTAACTTCAAGCGTGATGGCCAAATGTTAGCATAAACTCCTAAATATTCCTTTGAGATAGGTTATTCTTTTAACTTAAAGAGCTCAGAAACAAACAAAAAAAACAACAACAAAACACAAAACAGGAGAAAAAAAAAAAAACAAAAAACAAAAAACAAAAAACAAAACACCTCTCTGCAGCCAATACTATAAAGGTTAAACAAAACCAGAAGAAAACCCCAGCAGTTCTATGGACACTGTGAAAACCGAACTCATCATTCATCGAAGCAACTTACTATGAACAACTCAATCCCCTGTGCAAGGTCAAAACCACAAGCATTTTGTATTACTTGCTACAGCAAGCTTTGTGGCATATACTCGTGTCTTTGCTATTGTCAAAACCAGGCTTAATTTCATTGTATTTAAACAATTATTGAAAACCTTGTAACTGCTCTCATCTGTTAGTTATAACACTGGAGAACACATGCACCAGGACTTCACTGTGGTAGACATTATAAAAATCATTATAAAGACGATTTTAAAAAGATGTTATAATAATCGTTATATATAAGACATTGTAAAAAATCACAGACCAAAATGACCTCCCACCTGAGAAACAGAATGGGGACAACATGAGGAAATATGACAGTCTGCATGACAGATAGTAGCAATATGTAGCATAGTCTCACTGTCACCAAAATACTTGTAAACATCACAGCAAAGGACAGCTAAAAAATCCAAAGGTGGATGTTGATGTACTTTGGTGGATCTCTACAGGAAACTTTTCTACTTCAAGGGATAGCAGGGAAAAACCTTGAAGATGCTTGCTGGTAAAGCTCATAAGAAAGAATTGGAGGCTTGTACCATGAGCTCGATGGAGAACACAATGACATCTGCAACAGCTACAGAAAGGAAGACAATATTTTTCAATATACAGGATGATGAGAACCCAATCAAAACATGTAGCTGGATCAATGAACAGGAAAGACAATGCAGCAGGATCATTTTTCTGAAAGATTTAGTTTGGGCTTAGATTTAAGGTAATAACGTCAGAGAGGACAACCTAGAAGTTGACGTTGAACCACTGGTAGGGAGAAAATGCCATCAGGAAAGATATGCAAGCAGTGACAAGGATGAAGACTCCATACTAATTTACACCTGATGGTTAGATAATACTACCCACATTCACAATACAGTATCAGCTGACTGGGGTAACTGTGTTTTGTTTCAGTTTCCATTCCACTTCTGTTACTGTTCTGAAGCAATGACCAATACCTCAGTGCCTGATCTACAAAAACCTTTCTGATATGTTCTACACATCTCATAACTGAACAAGTGTATCTGTTTACCTGCATACATTCAATCAGAAACCAAAGAATTCTGTAATTTCATGCTGCAGTTATGACAACACCAAAATGGAACGTATTATCCACAGTGGGAAAGGAAGTCAAATGCATTAATTCCATAAAAAATGGTTGCCTAAAAATAGGTTAATTTCAACATTAAGTCATAAAAGTCCTTAATTGACCCTTAATGCTACATGTACATTATCAAAGGAAGATGTAAACAAACTGAGACATGAAGAAATTCTAATCAGTGTCCACAGATGAATTGCCCAAGATGGTCATTCCATGGATGACTCCTCTCATATCATTTTCCTTCTCTCTCACTCCTGCTCTCACTTGCACACTCTCTCTCACACTCTGAAATTTTGTCTTATGGCTACAAGGGCAGAGAACAAGCCTTGTAGTAAAATCAGAGAACAAAGGATAATTATGTTCTGGTGCTTTAAGGCTTTCATCATTCTTGGTGAACTCTTATGCTGCAAGCTCTGAACCAACCCACTAATGAAAAAAATACAATAGACCAGTTGAACTTTCTTTAGGAACTGCCAAAATGTCCAAGCCCACCAAAGAATTACGACGGGGATAGGCAGACAGATCTGAGGGCTTCAACACTTGAGCAAATTATGGCAGTGACATACGAGGCTTCGTCTGTAATAACTCTGTTTGCATGCTCTGAGACTGCAAACAATGAAAACAAATAAATTACTGAAGTCCCATTTCCTTTAGTTTATGTAGGCATTGAGAGAAACATATGCAGAGCACATGAATCCACGATACTCTTGCAGCCACGCTTTAAACAAGTGTATAAAAACATTTTGAGTGTGATTGTATTTGTAGAACCCACATCCTTCTTACATTCTTGGGTGGCCATCAAGAAAACAATCTACTAGAACTTCGTGCTTCACAAGTAATCTCTGCATTGGTTGCACAAGAAGTGCAGAAATCGATCAGATATTTTGCTTGACACAAGAACACTATGTAAACTAGCAGCAACGTGTTAACTGGAAAAACAGTAATGATATTTTTATCAAGTATTTTGCTTGCTCTCAAAAGCGTAAGAGAAAGCCTTTGTTGCATTTTGTAGTTGCTTTCCTTGATCTTACCCAGATGCAAGACACAGTAACCTTTATTTTATCTTCTACCATTAGGATACAGAACCAAAACCATGAAGACAAAATGTCTGCGTAACATTCAGCTCTGGTTTTGTTTGTTTTTTACCTGCAGCATGTACTGTAATAAAAGAGATGCCCCGAGAGACTGAATTAATCTTCCGATTTCCTACAAAAAGTTAAAGGGAAAACACAGTCTCCAGTTCACTCTGTTCACTCCACAGCAACATTAATAGTTGTTTTAACAACAAGGAGCACTAAAAAAAGTATTCTATCAAAGTGAAGTTTAATTCACCTATTAGAAGAAGATCAAAGCACACAACTCAATGATGTCTTTTACTGCTACTACTATTTAATCATATTCTTACTATAGACAGTTTGGTGCCCCCCCTGTACAGCAAAATACATAGCTGTTTGTGGTGTTTGTTTGTTTGTTTGCTTTAAACATGTATTTAAAACTTACAATGTTCACCTTTAGTTTTTAGTTTAAAATGAGCTAGGCTAAATGAAAAACATACTTGTGGATGGTTCAAAGACAGCAATTAAATCTACACATAGCTGACTGGAAAGGCAATTAAGCTACCACAGGTGGTAGAGGTATTTGGTAAGGTCAGATGAGAAACATCTCTTTTTTTCTGGTAGTCTCCTTAGACAAAGTATAAGCGATATCACAATAGCTTTGGAAGGGCAAGATGCAGGTCCCAATGCAACTACCACATGAACGTTAAGGCAGCCAAATTTCTGTTTGAAGAACACATTTTTTTTCAAGCTTTAGTCCAATAAAAAGATACTGGCAAGGAATTATTTAATATACATGATTTTGAAAAGTTAAAATAGGTTTCTCTGTATTCTGGCATGACCAAATATGAGTACTCAGCCATGAGATCTTCTACATATAAAGAAAGGGGCATTAAACCTTGCCAATTTCCTGTGTTTAGTTTTTTTATACTGTACTTGTAAGACGTTTTCAAATGACTACAGCTTCCTTTGCTATTACCATCTCTCTTCACAACTACATATGCTGGCATTGATGTTTAAATATGGGATTTAAACAAGATTTTTTTTTCAATATAATCAGAATAGTTCAGTTAGAAAGGACCTAGAAAGACCACCTATTCCAGCTGTCTGACCACTCCAGGGCCAAAGAAAAGTTAAAGCGTGTCACTGAGGGCACTGTCCAAACGCCTCTTGAACACCGACAGGCCTCACCCACTCAGGGGCACCAACCACCTCCCTAGGAAGCCCAAACTAGGGTTTGACCACACTCACAGTAAAGAAATGTTTCCTAATGTCCAGTACGTACCTCCCCTGGGGCAGCTCTGCACCATTCCCATGTGTCCGGCCTTCCACCTCCTTAGCTGCCTTCCTCTGGATGCTTTCAAGTACCTTAACAGTCTTTTTATGCCAAGAAGCCCAGAACTACACAGAATACTCACGACAAGGCTGCACCAATACTAAATATAGCAGGGGAATCACTCCTATGACCGGCTGGCCATGCTGTGTTTAATGCACCCCAAAATGCAGTTTGCCCTCTTGGCTGCCAGGGCACATCACTGACTCACACTGAGCCTGCTGTTGACCAGCACCACCAGATCCCTTTCTGCTGAGCTGCTCTCCAGCCACTTGGCTCCCAGTCTGTACCTGTATCTGGCATTGCTCCATCCTAGGTGCAGAACCGGCATTTCACTTTGCTGAATGTCATGTTACTGGTGATTGCCCAGTGCTCCAATCTATCTAGATCCCTCTGCAAGGCCATATGTCCCTTGAGAGAGTCAACAGTGCCTCCCAGTTTAGTACTGTCACCAAACTTGCTAAGGATGTATTCTGCTCCTGCATCCAGATCATTGATAAAAATGTTGAACAGGACTGGCCCTGGAAGAGAGCCCTGGGGAACAGTGCTAGTGCCTGGCTGCCGGCCAGATCAGCCCCATCTCAACAGCCCTTGGAGAACCACCATCAGGCTGGTTCATCACCCAGCGTAGCATGCTCCTGTCATCTCACAGCTGGATAATTTGTCCAGGATAGGGTGAGAGACAGTATCAAAAGCCTTACTATAGTCCAGAAAGACTACATCCACTGCTTTCCTTTCATCCACCAAGCAGGTGACCTTATTGTTCTACAGTAAGGAGATCAAACTACTACGGCAAGACTTTTCCTCCATGAATCCAGGTAAACTATGCCTGACAATAGCTTTGTTCTTCAAATGCTTTCCAATAGCACACAGGATGATCACCATAACTTCTCCAGGTACTGAGGTAAAACCAACAGGTGTGTATTTTCCTGGTTCTTCTTTTCTGCCCTTGTAGATCGGGATAATGTTGGCTAGCTTCCAGTCAGTGGGGACTTCCCCAGGCTCCCAAGACCTTTGGTAAACTGCAAAGCAGTTCGCAGTGTGTGTCTCTGAGCACGCATAACAGGGTGGTCTCAGATGAAGACTGATGAAGGCAAAAACACAGTTGCTTTGCTTGCCCCAGCAATCATCCCAGGCACTGAGAACAGATCTGTGCAGCAGATCCCAGCTACTTAACAAATTCAAGATTTAGCACCATTCACTATGTTCAATGCAAACACTCTGGGGGATTTTTTTTTATTTGAATCCCAATATGCAATACTGCAATAACCACTGCACTGATAAGAAAACATTGTTAAAAAGCCTATGCGTAGCCTGCAAAAATCCCTTTCTCTCCATTTAAATTGCTTCAATATGCTCAAATCATGATAACCCCCATTAATAGTAATACATTACAGATCAGCTTTCACCATTAAGGTTTTGAAAGCTTTCAGTGGAATATCAAAGATCACACTCCAAAATGAATCTGACCTCAGACATAACTAGACACGTGTGGATCTGCAGATAAAGCACATAGGACTTTCAAGAAAGGAATGAAATGAAAGAAAAAAAATCAAGCGCTTTTCCCTAAAGGTCAATGTTACTGTTTGAATCCAGCAAACCCATCAGACTGAAAAGTACATTCTAAAGAGACACAGTATTGGTCAAAGCTCCCTTCCAGTCGATATCTTCTAAAGTAGGTCTTGCTGTGACACTGATAATGAGTAAGTTCTACATGAGTGAATTTTCAGCATTTAGAGTCTCCTGGTTTTAATTTCATTCACACTGAAGCAATCCTACAATTACTTCTGTAGCATACACATTAAATTTCTTAAAATTCTTTGAATTTCAACAACAGTTCTTTAATCTGATCTAGAACCTAGCCCTCACACACAGTTACTACAAGAAACAACAGTCACTGGAGTACAATTAACATGGAATGAGACTTGGATTTTTTTTTTTTTTTGAGGAAGTCCTCAAAATCCAAACAAAACATACAATTTTCTTATTACATCCACTGCAGGTGAGTGAATAACTCTCAATACTGGCATATTTGCTGCTTTTTCTGTGCCTTAGAAGATCCAAGACAAAAAATCTTCTAACATAAAGGCAAAACAGAGGGCAGCATCTTCACAATATTTATTTACCGTGCAAGCAGCTTACATCCAGAGTACTAGCACTAACATTGTATGCTCACACTTCAGATACTCATCCTATTTGCTGCACACACATAAAAGGTACAGATTACCTAAGGACACCGACTAGAGAAGAATCTCACTGCTAGGACAGGAGTTGCACATAGCAGAAAATAACGAAGCCTTTACAAATACGACCTTCCAGCTCTTAAGTACCAAAAAGTCACAATCAAGGAGATAACAACTCTGCAAATATCTAGCATGCCTCAGTGAAGACAAGAAAGCAGCAATTTCGAAAACAGCAGTACATAAGCTAATGAGAAACAGAGAGCAATCAGTAAGAAACAGAAAGTACCAAATGCCAAATGTTGGGGTTATGCTTTTGAACAGGTATCTGTTCAGTGGTAACGATATTCTCTAGATATTATGTCTTTGGTAGCCCTTGCTGTTGATGTTGCCAGAACAGAACTGGTTAGCTAGTAGAGCTCAGCTTCTTCAAGCTGTTACCTGTTAAACCCTTAACATTCTACATTCCTGTCTCTTGTTCTGGGCTTGCTGTGGCATTGAGTAATGATACAGAGGAAAAAATAAATAAATAAATAAATAAATAAATAAATAAATAAATAAATAAATAAATAAATAAAGTTAGCACTTTTAAATCAAAGAATCATTCTTTCCACTCCAGAGATTCAAAACCTAGAGAGCTTTTTGTTTGTTTGTTTGTTTTTTAAATGCAAAGAAATTTTGAAATTACTGATTTTGGAATGACAGAACCATTCACTAGAGATTTCCATTCTTTTGACAGAAGCAGACCGATAGCCTTGCAGTACATGAGAATAAACTATTTCTAAAGCAACATAAACCGCTATTTTCTCAAGCACCACCAGAGAGAATTGAACACAAGCTACTTAAGGTACATACTTCTAGAAATAACCAAAATCCTGTATGGAAGTATCAAATCATTTGATACAGTATCCTGATGTACCCATTTGATACAGTATCCTGTATCAAATAGCTCTGATCCACATCAGGTCCTCATTCCCAATGTTACTGCATTTTGACAGTGAACCACTACCCAGTGCAGACCTCCAGCCAGACTTTGCACTTGTCTAATGGCTGGTCTGCCTGAACAATTGGTTGCCAAATTGCTTGAAAAACATTGGCCTTATTGTATAATCTTACCCACTCTATTCCTTCTGTCCCCCTCACTTGTCAGGACACAGCTGACCCTAGCTGGCTGTCATCCCTTCAGGATCACATTAAAAAGAGCTGGCTGCCATCACTGCAGGTATCAGTACCACTCACTTCGCTATTGAGGAACTAAGCTTCTTCTACACCAGTTTTTCATTTCCTTTTCGTAATTACTGTTAATTAAAATATTCTTCTGGGTTTTTCTATCCTTATAGAATCCTTTGAGCTTCCACATGATATATTTGAGAGTTGCAGCTTCTACTTTACCTAACATTAACCTGAACCCGGTTTCCTTAAACTTCACTTGACACAGATGATGCACAGTCAAACTGTACAGCATCTCACAACTCCCCATCTGCAGCCAGTGCCCCTTGAGCACATAGTCTCCAAGTTACCTCCTAGATGCTTAAAAACATCTTATTCCTACACACTTCAAAACAGCTTATTTGAAATCACCTAACTTTTCTAAATATATTCTTATATATTGACCTGATCAATTTCCTGATGTACCCATTTCCTTGTTACACATTTAACACTGAACTGCAGAGGAGGCTGATAAGAGTCTTCTGTTACACAGCAGTAAAAATAAAAACCTTGCACCTGCAGAAATGGTATCCAACAACTTTTTTGTCTTAAATAATCTGATTTTGTATCCAAAAAAAAAAAAAAAAGTGGTAAAACAATACTTGCAATGTCTGCAAACTATTTTCAGATCTGTGGATATAAGGAGATAAATGTAAAAACCACTAAAAGGGGGCATTTTTTTGCAAAAGGAAGATGCACTGATTTGCATGCGTTAACACAATGCTGATTTGTAAAATCATCCATTAGAGGAGGTCTTACATGTAAAAGTAGATAGATAAATTTAGTCATTAACACAAATCTCATGAGATAAAAAAGTTTATGAGAAAAAAAGCTTACAAGCTTAAAGATAAAAAGCTGAGGCTCCTTGTATCAGCCTCAGAGAAGCCTGGGTCAGCCCTGGAACAATTACTTATATGCATAGTCTAAAGTCTTTGAAACACAACAGCTAAGTAAAAAGGTGGAAAAATGACATCCTTCCTGCAAAGTTTTCCTTAGGGCTTTTGCCCAGCCCCACCTCCCCCATGCAATTTATTTGCAGTAGCATCGATCAAATAGGGGTGAGAAGGTCCCTGAATGAAATCCCTGGCCAACTAAAATGAATAAATAGCAAGGCTCATATTAACTGCAGCTTGGTCAGATTTTCACACCTGGAACTGCATCAAACAAAACACGCAGAACAAATTCACACTTTAGAGTCACATTCTACATTTTTCTTTCTCCAGAGCTACTTATGGGTAGCAAGGTGTACATAACACAGATTTTCCTTGATATTTCATGGTTTGCAAATACTCCTTCGAGCATTTCGGTAGGATTCCTTTACCCAAAGGGAATTCTAAGTTTTAAAACCACATTCCACACAACATCTGAAAGAGGCCTGAACTAGTCCCACAAAGCTCGCGTTAGCAAAACCTTGTAGCTGTCAGTATCAGCAACCTCTCATTACTCTTTTGTCAACAGTAATTGAAAAAAAAAAATCTGGAGGGCAGCAATGGCAGCAGTGTCAAAAGGTTAAGTGTACTGAAAACTAAAAAATAAACAAGGTGAACGCTATAGGTAAATGAAAGAGTCACTCATACAAAACATCACTGAATATGAAACAGGTGGAGATGCATTGGACTAAACAGTTAACTAAGAAGATCTTTGCAGGAAAATCAATGAAAAACAACACATGCTTCCAAAATCAGATATGGTAAAGTCAAACATAACCACTCCGGGTTTATGGCTTGTCATAGCTCTACTATAAATCTTCGAACAACCTTAACATTATGCTATCTGTATACTCAGCTCAAGAGTAAAACATTAAGAACAGCTGAAACCTACCTACTTCAGATTCAGTTTATACAGACTGTGAAATGAACTGTAGGTTCAACGCTGGACACTCACAGTTCAGAGCTGCCAGTGTGCACCATGACTAGCAGGTTAAAATTATGGTATTTCTGTCCAAATCTTCAGTTTAATGGTGGGAACTGGAACAGTTTCCTCAAATGAGAGGGATCGTCTTTTCTGAAAATGTACTCCTGGCATTACTTCTCACACGTATCACCAACAGAGGTTTCCCAACAATTCTCTTAAATAGCAGAACAAATAGTTATCCAGATCAAGAATCTAAAGGAATCTTTCCTACCCTCATGTTGGGCAAAATCTTCAGAAGGTATACTCTGACATTAAAGGTTAACACTTCTGTCTGAAACAACTTGTTTGTGCTTGGCCAAGGGAAGTGACAAGAAAGAAAAATACACATTTTCTCCTCACATTTGTTTTCTACGTTTAACAACAACAGTACACACACTGTTTTCATTGCTCATTTTCCGTAGAACTGATGCAATTTTAAATAGTTTTAAGAATATTTTCCTCACATTCCGCACACAGATAGAACATAGAAACATGGAAAACGTCAGACTTTTTTGTGTGTTTTGCTGAACCAGTTGTAAATTGTACTAAAGCAGTATATGCTCTCTTCTCCTGGTATGCCTTTAGATATTTTTTCCTAAGCTGTACAACAACTATTACACTTGTGCCATTTTTAGGCACTCCTCTGGGAGGTAAACACCCCCGGGGAAATATGTCTAATGTACTTCTAAGCACCAAAGCCATCAAAAGCCTAATCCAGATAGAATTTCTTTTAAAAGCATTTCCCTGTGCTAAAACAGTAATGACAGAATTGACTTTTCAACCTTCTTTCCCACACCAAGCAAGTTTTAAGTGAACTTCCAGATGTTACTCACTCAGCACACTTTCCTGAAGCCACGCACTCTTCCTGTAGTTGTGCCAGTCACATCAGTATACAAAACCCCTTCAGTCAGTACATACTTTCATTGTAAGCATAGCTGCACACATCTCTTGCCACATCTTTTCTTACTCTCTTTTTTGATATCTGGAGCAGATAGATGATCAAGTGATCTAGCTGAAAGAATCACTCCATTTAGCACAGATACAAAGTGCTGTTAATGAAAACATCTAGCAGCTGACACCCTTGTGTCCCTGAGAGCACAAGGGATAAGAATTACCATCTGTTTGGTCATATAATTCTTTTTTTTTTTTTTTTTCCTCATTGTTTCTCATCATTATTACTCCATTTAGTCATGCTATGGCTGGTGAAAGACTCATATATTCGTCAACTGACAAAAATATAATGTAAGAAACCCAAGTGGCAAGTTCCCAGCACCTTCTCTCGTGTGCTAAACTAAATGTAAGCAAAAATAGACAGGGAATGCATCTTCCATTTTCTTAAATGAATAGCCCTATTTGATTTTAACTGCATCAGTTACACACTACTACAAAAAGAGCTAGAAAATAATTGGCCTATGAAATTTAGCTTGTTTTATTCACCCCCCTCCCCCCCCTCCTTAGCTGGCCAATGTCCAACCTTTTCTTTCAGCATAACCCAAGGAAGCACAAAGCCAGAGCCATTTTCAGTCTGCCATAGCTTTGTCTCCCTATTACTCTACCAACTCCTAAACAGAAAGATCTTTCCAGCTGTAAAGTTGCCAAGGATGCAAAGTGCCAGCCACAGAATATGGGTTGGTACATTCTTTGATTATGAAACTGAGGTTTACCAATTTCCTGAAGCCTGGTACAACCACAGCTGAATGAAGTGATTTGCTTACCCAAACCTTAACTAGAAAGGAACTTCACACCATGAATATCGTGCATTTCCCACTGCCCACTATTCCATCCTCATCTGTAAACATCAAAAACTTATCCTTGACAGGATCTCAGTGAACCAGAGCCAAGGTTGATCTAATATTGAAAAGCTTTTTAAAGTCCCTTAAGCTATAAAACCTTTCATATACAAACAAAGTGACAATAACAAATGACTGGTTCCAAATGCTCAATTGCTTCTTGGACAATTGAAAATAAACAAGTCACATTTCCTTGTTTTGCTAACTGATGCCTTCAGTGTACTGCCTGAAAACAATGTATGTTGCCCTACAAACACTATAAAGAAAATAGTGGAAGCCATATTCAAGGCACTTGTATTCAAGTCATAAAACAAATGAGTCCAGCTAATCAAAGTGTCTCAGCTAAACAGAGTGCAAGATTATTATTATCCCATAATCAAATGCTTATTTGTCAGGCACATGCTTACCTGTGGTGGGATTGGTTTATAACAAACAGTGGAGTATTGTTTGTTTACATTATTAGTAGTATAGGACAAAATAGTTTGATTTGATAGCTAGCAAAAATCTCATGGTTAAGATCTAGGCAAATCTAGTAATTCTGAAGTACCTGTGTCGTGACCAAGAGCATCTTCCTCTCTTCATATTTTACATACCATTAGAAGAGGAAACCTACTGTACATATTCAAGAAAGCTACTGATGGGGGGAAGATGTACAACCATGGTACAGTACAGCATCACACATACCAATGGGAGAGGCCAAGAACAGTATGTATCCTCCCTGAACTATGCTGAGTTTCTGTATGACCCCTAAGCCAAAATTCCTATGATCCTGTTAATGTTTGATGTCTTGAAGATAGTTCATCTTTTGCAATCTTTTATCTTACCTCTGGAGAAAGATAGGCTTGAAGATGAAACAATAATCTTCAGAGTCTGGTTGGTTTTAACTTAAAACCAGTTAAGTCTCTAAAGTACAACAATTTATACTGCTGTAAGAACAGAAACAGACTGATTACAGACAGAATATAGTAACTGGTTTTCAAGAGACCAAGATACATATTTTCTGGTTTGCAGTAACTAGAACAGGAAGCCTTAGCAAGCTCAAATAACCTATTGCTTTTCAGTGACTGTCACACATGACCAACATGGATTTCTTTTTACTGATTCTACCAACTTCAGACAAAATATTTTAATGGTGTTTCAAACTTGTTTTGAGGCCTGTTAGGAAATGCTCGCAAATTCAGCTTCCCATCAAATGTTATTCCAAAACCTTCTGTGCTCTCAGGATTACATCAAAGTAGTCAGAAAGTTTACAGAGCTTATTGAGAAGGCAAATCCTTACAGATGTTATTCAAGTGAATTGAGAACTTTCCTTCAGGACATAGCTGATCATTTCATCAATATCAGCTATGAGAGAAATACGCCAAATGAATCACCATAGCATTTTACTGCAGAATACAGGACATAGTTCATTCTACTTTTAGTACCCTATGCCACAGAAGCCTTCTTCTTTTGCTTTTCTTTCTTTTTCTTCTCTTTAATACAAGCACATTCAGGGTATCTCTAAAATGCTTTTACACTCCATTCAGCATTAAGCTGTTCTAGACCTCATTCTGATCTACCAAAATACTTGCTCCCCTGGGGTTGCCAGCTGCTCTTGTTGTGGCACTGCAGATCTGTGTGCTTTCTGTCAACTGACAAACGTATGAAAATGATTTTCACAGCACTGTAGCTTGAGAGATGAACTGCAGCCTTCTCGGCGGGGTTTCCAAGTGCTCAGCAGGCAGTAAGTCCGGAGCGAGCGCCAAGCGCATCACCCGCACCACCAACAGCGCCAGAAGCCCGGCTCGGGCAGGGCAGCCGGTGGGCAGGGCCGGCCCTGGGCGTCCAGCAGCCGGGCAGGGGCAGCGGGGTGAGGCGGCAGCGACATCCCCGAGCTCTCCGCCGGTCCCACCGCGGCTCATCAGGGGCCGGGGCGGTGGCACTGCTCGCCCCGGTGTGGCTGGGGTTGCCCCGGCGAGCTGAGGGAAGGGGACAAGGAGCGGTGGGGGCGCACAGGGCTGCTGCAGCCTGCCCCTCGGGGACGGCTGCTCCCCGCCTACCCCAAAACGTAGGATGTGTGCTTTGTGCAGGCAGGAAAAGGGCTTTAAAACAACAACAGAAGTTGTGGGGATCGCTACTGCCCTTTTTAATATTTTGAAAACATACCCTGTTAATTTCATTAAATGGACATGTTGCTTGAAGTTTTATTTAACTCTATGATTTTTCCAGCTCCTTCAGACAAATACCAGCAGCTTTGTCCCATTTTGCATTAGGATTAATTGCTTTCCCACTCCTAACTGTAATAAAATAGGATTGGGTTTTTCATTCTTCAGTTTATTTGCTTGTGCTCTGGTATTTTTATTTGTAAAGATGCGCTCCTTATTAATAAAGTGCACAGGGAAACCAAGCATGTTTGTGTTTCAGTGAACAACTCAAACCCCGTACTATTGGTTTATCGATGACTAAACACAAGGACTTCTCATATGCAGACAGTACATACACACACAGGCATGCAAAGTTCAGAAATATCTTTATTCCCCCCCACGCATTTAACCAACCTAGGCATTTCTTCTGTGGTAAGGAACTGTGGCAGTACACAAGGTCTGCATGAAGCTCAGTGGTTGTATGCTGATGCCCTCTTTTTTTTTTTTTTTTTTTTTTTTTTAAATGCAAGAAATTCTCATCAAATGCAATGATAAATCTATTCAATCACAAGTTTTCTAAGGAGAAAGCGAAGGATTGCTTTCCTGTGCATGTGCTCAGCCTACTGCTCCTTTTCACAGCTTGGTGTGAAGCAATATTTATCAGGAGTATGAAGGCACGTCATTAGATGAATTCAGAAGGCTGCAGACAGTGCATGAGGAAGTTACACAGAGCTGGTAGTGCTTTAAAGCACTGCCAAACTCCATGCAAACAGCATTTAATAGCTCGGTCTTGCTTCTACCCATTGACTTTGTGCACAGTACAAGAACTTTTATCCTCTTTGTTTCACTGGCTTTTAAATTATTTCATCTTGCTTATGTCACTGAAGCCCATCCTGTAAGTATATAGATGCTGCTATTACATACCAGTAGTCTTGTAAAAACTGTAAATAGATATGAAAGCATTCCCATCAAAAAAGGAGCATTTCCTTCAGCTCTCAGAACCTAATTCAGAGCCCTCTGCAATCACCTTTCAAGTTGCCTTTGATGGGCTTTGGATCAACGTTAGTTATAGAAGATATTTAGAATCAAGTTCAAAGAACTGTTGAAGTAAACTTCAAAGTACTTTCTCTTCACTGGGCCTCAAATAAGCTAAGTAGTTTCCTTCATGAAGGAATATTCCAGAGTTAAAAAAGAAATACAACCACAGTACTCTAATATCAAAACAAGCAATGTCTAACAGTAGAGATCAGTCTATAAAAACATGGATGCTTGATATCAGTGAACGTTTCTAGATATCTTGATTTACCACCATGTTACTCCAGCATTACAGTAGTGTAACTACAAAGAGATGGAAGTTACCCATTTTTCCTCTATATTCTACATTTTTTTTTTTATTAATACTCCAACGTTCCAAACTGGGCTCAAGAACATTTTTTCCCAACATTTACTGGAGAACATAAGGCAACCACAGGTATGAGGTAGTCCAAACCTTGGTGCAGCACAGTATACGCAGCTACATCCTCAGAGGTCACCCAGAGCTAGCGGGTGCCAGACCTGCCTGTTTAGAGGCTGCAAGTAGTGCACCAGCCCCTGGCACTGCACAGCCAGGGATTCTTCACACCACACAGAGAGGAGAAGCTGTCTTTTTCCATGGAGAAGAGTTTACTTTTCCTCCCTGTACCTACACTGCTGAGACCTGTGGTCATGTCTGGCATTGACCACAGTATGGCATAACCTGCCAGGGGAAAACTGGGATTCTTCTTCCTCCAGCTGTAACATTGGAGCAAACGAAAACTTGCAAAGTCTTCCCAGGGGACAGGCCCCAGGTGAATGTGCAGATGCCCAAGTCTGTTGCAGAATGCCTGGCTAGCCTGCGCTCGGACCTTCCCTCCCAAGGCCAAAGAGTGAAGGCTGTCTGTGCTGCATCAGCTTGGATAATCAACTAATGACTCTGTAGAAAATGTCATTCCTCCAGACTTTTAGCAGATAATATCTGCCTTTATCCTCTAACCTGTTGGGTATCCATCTTTTCCTACAGAGATCTTCATTAACATCATGCTCACTTTTAACCTATTACCGAAATCTCAATACTAGCATGAACTAGGCAAATAACTGGTCAGCAAATCAAACTAAGTCCTTTCAGAGTTTGTGCCTAAAAGCTGTTAGG
The DNA here is from genome assembly GCF_964035555.1 of Netta rufina. Lineage (NCBI taxonomy): Eukaryota > Metazoa > Chordata > Aves > Anseriformes > Anatidae > Netta > Netta rufina. The sequence continues at coordinate 35,848,410 of NC_140127.1, read as the reverse complement.
ACATTCACAGATACTTCCGAGCAAAAATGAAGGGGGAAAAAAAAAAAAAAAAAAAAAAAGTATTCACAGTTCCAAACAAATTTGCACTTGATATCTGCACTGGCTATGATATGTCAACATACATGGGAATAGCTGAGTATTGTTAGAAACTATAGTATGAAGCTAGAGCTATCTACTTCTGTACTTTTTCATACATTACAAATATCTCTACAACTACATGTGTAACTAGAATATGAAAAATATCCATGGTAAGTAAAAAATAATAATAATAATAATAAATCTACGTACAGTAGGGATAGGAAAAAGGTTGGAAAATAAAATCAAGTTAGTTTATATAATGTCAGGCTAGTTTTATTAAGTTTCACTTCAAATAAGCATTCCACAGCTGGAGATGCTTAAAGAGAGTTTTACTGGGTCAGCATCACGACACCTCACCTTTGAATAATTAGAGGACAACAAAAAGTATCCAAGAGACTATTTAAGTAGAGATAGGAATAACATTAATATCTTCAACGCAAAACCAGCCTTATATTGAAGAACACTAAGATCTTGCACACTTGGTCATTCATCCATCCTCTCACTACATAAATCAACAAGAATATAAAGGTTGAGATAAGGATTATTAGGTATGTTTTATCTTCAAAGAAAGAAGAGGCCATTCGCATTCAGAAGCCCATGAAACATACTCTTTCCTACTAAAGCTGATGCTACTGATCTCACCAGATACAGGGATGTTCAAAGCCTCCTTCTCCAAGTTTAGGAGGCTGTTATGAAATCTGAAATGATTATTCATGCATCCCCTGCACGCTCCCCTCCAAGTGACACTGAAACACTGACTTAGGTATTTCATGTTAAAGCATGGGGCCCCTTGCATTCTGGATGAACAGTTAGGATAAACAACAGTAAACACACCAATTATAAGTTTTCCATATAAAATAATCCTGGAGTTAAACACATCATTACGAGCACACAAGCTATTTAAATCAATATGTATAGTGAGAGAGCTCCCTCTGAGGTTTATTAAAGTAAATCTATGAATAGTCAGGCTTTACTTAAAATTGAGCATCTTCCACCTTTGCCCAAGCGTATACAATGGCTTCAAGATGCTCATAAAACAATTTTGCATATTAGTGTAAAAATGCAGTTATTAATGAAGATCCTGGTAATTAGTCCAAAACAGTTAAACATTGTGACAGTTTCCTAAGCAAATGGTATATGACCAGCTAAAAATATATACAGATTCCTTCTTATAAGCACTGAAAATATAAATAGTAACTAGTCAATCTATAATACTCTTTCCTTACAGATTTGTTAGCTCTTAGAAACTTTATATTGAAATTACATGTGTTCTGCAAGCAATTAGGTACTACTCAACTTTTAGAAATGGCTAGTCCATTTAAACAGGGGAAAAACTCATGCTGCAGCTGCCCATCCTCAGGACCTCTTTTGACCCTCTCTCTCTCAGAGCTGCAAAACACAAATGAAGTTCAGGAGCTCCCCCACGGAATGCTCCCATGGGCATTTCATACCATAACTCTCTCCCCAATGGAGCCAGAGGCTTCACTGAGTTTGACTGACAAGGTGGAGCAACTGGGCAGTGACACACGCAGACATCAAGAAACCCCCCTGTGCATAACGCTCCCAAACTTTGCTGTGCATTTCAGGGGCTTTGCTGGTACAGTGGCATTCTGGGGTACACAGACATGGCTTGCAGCTAATTACAGATTTTGAAAAGACCAACATTTTCTTTGCTTAAACTAGATGTCAGACTGAAAGCATTGTGCCCAGACTAAATATTTTTCTACTCTTCTTGTGGTAGAGTACACACACATCATAGATCTGTATCTGGCTAGAGGCTCCATATGTAATATGTTATATTGGAGAGGCATATTGTGAATGAAATAAGCTTTCTGAATCAACTTTAAATTGTTAGAAGCCAGTGATAATCCATGAAAATAAAATCAGGAGTTCTCTGTTTCTGTTCTGGACTATCATGTGGATTCACATATTGTTGTGTAACACATTTAATGGAGAGAAAATAGTTAAGACTATGACCAAAGACTTGGATAAGACACTGCTATTTCATACATTCATTTCTATTAACACTTGTGACATTCTGACAAGCATACCATGCGCACCTTCTAAAACTTCACTTGTATACAAGAAGAGTGAGATTCCAATGGTTGTGTGCTTTTGCAGAAGTATAGAAACAAACCAGTTTTATACTTATGCTCAGTTATGTTCCAAAAACATTTCAGTCTCCTGTATGCACACTTCATGCATCTGATTTCTGGCAGCCAAGTAGCTACCCAGTCACGTTTACCAAGTGCACAGCATGGGTTTCCTTCCATCCTTCATGCTGCTATGTTCCTTGTGTGACATTTCCCAATTTAAAAACAAACAAACAAACAAAAAAATTATACAGATTTCTACCCGGGTAGGCCAGATTGCTAATTTATCTAATGGTCTGCTGCCCATGATCTCCCTTTCCATCTTAAATAAAATCCTAAGCCACACACTGGGTTCTCTGAAATGAACAGGCTAGTCCTTCTCTCCTCAATACCCCTGAGCACTCTTTATCATACAAAGTAAATGCCAGTGAGGCTGTTCACATAAACACTGCCCAACATCAGAGAGGACTACAGAACTGACAGCTGTCCTCAGATCTGCTCAGACAGGCTAGTGAGCACTTCATGCAGAAAGCCTGGGGAGTTGGGATCCACTGTGAAGCATAAATATTTATTTGAAAGGTGTGGGATCCTTTAGCTGTCTCCCCCTTGAAGTAGAAACCATCCAATTTTAGGCTAGATCTCACCACCTACCAAAGTTAGCAGCAATGAAAAAGGACATGAAAGCAAGTCAATGGAAGATAAACAAAAAACAAAACAAAACAAAAACAAAAACAAACAAAAACCATTAAGATAAAGCATCTGCCACATATTTTATCACAATACAGGAATACAGCAATATATTATAGCCATTAAGTATTTACGGATGTTAAAGGATCTTTTTTAGCAAATCATTTACAAACAAGTCAAAGTGCTGACACATCTTTACAGATTTCATCACAGTAAATTCCATCATGCAAAATGAAAGTGGCTGATATATAAATAGTTTCCTTCATATCTTTGCTCCAATTTGTTCTAAATCAGGACGGCTTACTTCAGTTTAGGCTTCCACAATGATTTGGTGCATTTTATCAACTGGTTTAGTTTTCATCAAATCTCTAACCTAGTAACTTAACTACAAAAATAGCAATTTTTCCTTAGATCCATTCTTCAGCAGAGTACGATTTGATAGATTTTCACTTGCCCATAATTATTACAAGCTATTGCCACTCTGGAGATTTACTCCTTATATTTACAAACTAAAAGCAGTTGGGCAGCTCTAAGAACTGGCTGCTTTTCATATTTTAAAAGAGAAAATTGTATGATTTTTGTAACATTTGATGACTCATTAATTACAAGAAGATAACGTACAGCAGTTGGATTGGTCAGAAGTTTCAGCAAACTGAAATTAAGATAATTCCCAGTTTCATGTGTAAAAGCCAAAGTTACTCTGTACTGTTTTAATGGTATTAGTCTTTCCTGAAGTGTAACCCAGATATAGGAAATCTAAGCTGAATCTGTCCCTGATGACTCTCAGACCTTGTAGCAACTATTCAATTTGTTCTTTGAGGAAGAAATGTGGTAGAAACCTTCACCAATTACAACCAAGCACTTCAATATTCTACTAGAGATGGACTTGAGGTTGTCCTGTGTTTGTATCAGGGTTTTTTCACATGGGTTTATCTTTAACAACATGCTGAGGATTTTTGGCATATGATGCATTACACTGATGCAGCAATTTTTGTGTTTTGGGAAAAAAAAATAAAGCAAAAATGCATTGCTAGATCCCTGCAGCAGCTGAACTTTTCCAAGATTTCTTTCCCATAAAGTAAGAAATAGTCCCTGCTTGTTCAGCTTCCCTGTACAGCAGCAAAATAAGAGTAGTCTACTATTGATGCTAAACATTTGAAAAAAATTCCCCTTCTCCACCACATAAAGATATATCTAGTCACACATATTCTTTAAGAGATTTTAATACTAGTTTTCTCCCTCTTACTCGATTGCTTCTGTTTACTGCTAAATAGAAAGCCATTTAGATTTCTGGAATAAAAGAATTTAGGTGTATGTAATATACCAAGTTACTCAAAACAGCCCAAAGGGGAAGAGACTAAAAGCAATGAAACCACTTTTCGGCATTTATATGTCAAGTAGGAAAGATTAGACTAGGGTTCACCCGGAGGTTTTGCTTGTTTTCCTTTTCTCCCCCCTCCTTTTTTTTTTTTTTTTTTTTTTTTTTTTTTTTTTTGAGAAAAGGCCCTTTCCCAAAGGAAAACATCAGTTTCACAGGGAAAGGGAGGGGGAGCTTTTGAATACCAGCACCTACTTGAGTGGTATGAAGCAGAGACTTATGAAGAGGCGAGCACTCATTAAAGCAGCAGAACCAGCTGACTGCAGGCAGGACTCACAAGACAGGTTCAAACTCAGGCTGCAGGCAACAAGGCTACAGAAGAGTGTGGTGCCATAAAGAAATGCTGCGGCATGCCACCTGGAAGCCTGGGGAAATTGGCAAAGTGGGTACTTGAACAGTCTCCCACAGCCCAAATTAATAACTAGACTAGATCTGGTGAATCCACCTCCATGGAGGATCTCACACCATCCTTAACACAGAATGATGAAACACCTTTTTAAGGCTTCTGACATCGCAGCGTGCAGCTTCTTGTCTATTCTAAAAATCAAGAAGCTTGAGAAATTCATTTGCTGCATGTCCCAACTTTGAGAAAACAGTTTCTACCTTAAATCTTTTAGAAAACCAAACCTATAAAGCCTACAGAAAACAAATACAGGATATGTATGTCAACACAGATGTTGATAGTAGTATGGTCATATACTCTATATGCACACCCAAATTAGCTGTTGCTCAGAAATTCATCCTAATTCAGTTGAGGCACTAGAAATGCTGATGAAGAACTATAGGATGAATGTTGCAAACAGCACTAGGAAGATGCTGCTCTGTGAGAGCACACAGGCAAGAAGCCATCGATGCCATGTCTTCTCTTACCTATGTCTTCCCCCTGCCTCCACAATACAAGAGTCACTTTGCCTTTTAAGGAACACATCCTACTTTCTTCCCCAACTTCTTTTATACTATTATTCTTCTGTGAACAAGAATTGGCACCACTAAAAGACCAGGCAGCTTTGTGAAAAGGAAGAACCCTCACAATAACATTAACAAACAGCAAGCTAGAAACAGAAGTAGTGAGAGAGCGAGCGCGCACATACTTTTCTTGAAGCAAGAAACCTCTTTCAAGAAGTTTTGCTTAGGTGGGGATGCCACAACTTACTGATTGAGTCATCACAAGCAAGACACTATGCACAAAACCTTTCTCAACCACCACAATTTTTCTCCCAGGATCCCCAACTGTGCAGGGAAAGTAAACAGCTATGCCTCCAGCTGAGGCAGAGGAGACTTATCAACCCATTTCTCAGCCCCTATATTGCTACGACTTCAGAGCCGGTAATAAAGGAAGAGCTATAGAGATGAATCAGACACCACAGGCATTGTGCGAGCCTTCCGTGACAGTCCTACTTCCCTCCAAGTCCCCTGTCAACAACCAGACACCATCACTAGAGCAGCAACAGCTAGTGCTTACCAGTAGCCCCTCAGCAACAGGTGCTGCTACACAGCATTGTATCAAATCTAACACTTGTTGACTACTTGGTCTCAAAATAAATAAATAAATAAAGGTAACAACCAAGTGATTTTTATTGATTGAATTTTAACTTTTCAGCAATATCACTAAGGCTAGCATTTGGCAGTTGGATTTCCTAATGCAGATACTGTCATGTTTGCTCTCTCTAGGAAGAGTCTCAAATACATGCTCGAAGTTCAATTGTGTACAGGAATAGCAATCACATCTCAACAACTTTTTCCTATTCCTAGTATTTTTAAAAAAAAAAAAAAACAAAACAACTTGTGTTTGAGATTGAAGTTTGATAGTTCTGTGGTCAGTAAGCCAACAGAGGTGCTTTATTGTGGAAATATGCATGTGGAAAATTGCGTTGAAGACTGCCTCTAGATTTCTGTGTTTTGTAGAGCCCTGCACAAGTTTGTAACTCTTTTCAACTCAAACTCTGAAGTATTAGAAAAGCCCAAGACAGTGTTAAATTTCATATTCTATTATTATACCACAATGTAGTATAAGTAGTAAGTATCAGGAAATGCAAAGTTCTAAGTAACAAAGGAGAGTTTGCATGCCAGGAACTTCACAGAGTTTTACAGCTAAGTGCTCCTCTGAGCTTTAGAAAAGGATCTGAAAGCCTGCTAGACTAATATTAAAAACCTCATTAGCAGCACTTTGTGGTAGCTCAGGATGCAGATACGGTGTAGCCTGATAACAACCAGGAAGCTCCTAAGAACTCCAGCAGCAACAAGAACACCTTTGTTCCAACTGAAGAGTTTTCTTGAAAGTTAGAACACTTCGTCAAGACTAATTGGTAGAGTTTGGTGTAGGCGCTATCAAGTTTAAGCTGAAGAGCATTCACTAATACAATACTTTATATTGCCAGTGCAAACAGAGACAAATACCAGTCCTGAACAACATCACAAATTTATAATCATCTCATATGATTTGGCTATTAACATACAAGCACTCATTACTTTGTTCAGTGCTACTGAGCTCTTTTCTCTATCGATTCTACACTTAAGGAAGGAGACTGTTTCAATGCAGCATCAACAGACAGCAACTATCATCAGACATCTTCAGAATCCACGTCTTTGGATTGGGACAACAAGCTTATAGACCATACTTGAAAACAACTGCAAAGTCTGCAGCACAGCACAGGAGCTCATAGGCAGTTTGAATAACGATTGTAAGCAATTAGGGGCTTAAAGAGAACCCGCTGTACACAGGTACAGGCACAAACACAAGGCATCAGATATATCAGTGAGGTTAACATCGGTAAGAGAACCTCACAAGTACAGAGTATTATCACTGCACTAAAGTGATAATACTAAAAATAAAAAAATAAAGTGTAAATAAAGTTACATCCAACTAAGAAACTATCCTCCTGCTTCTCTCCTCTGGAGAGCCTCACATACTCTCAGTTGGTTGGGTCTGAGTGCCCAAGATGCTTGTTTGTATAATCCTACAGACATCAAAGCCAACTAGAAGCAATTCTCCCACTTGCCCAGTAATGAAGTCTGAAAAAAAAGGTTGTCATTCACAGATTGAGACTTTAAAAGCTGGTACTGTCCTCCATTATCTCTTTTTTTTTTTTTTCCAAAAAAGAAACACTCCCCTTCATTTATGTTCACACACTTGATTATAAATAAATACAAATTAGAGAGCCAGTGACACACCTGGAAGGACATGAACATGCTTACAGTTACACTGCTGTATCACCATCACCATAACCTCTCATGTACAGCAGCTGCTGTTGGTAAGCTAAAGCAGTACCAATATTATTTTTATCTAGTTTTATCTCATGCCTTCCTGAGCAACTCAGTGACTGGAATGCAGTTCACACATCAGAGCAGTAGCAAGCTTTTCCCAAGGTCACAAACATCCCATACCATGCCATTATCATGGCACGCTCTAGCTAGGAGCATCGCCTAGCTATGGCAGGAGCTCTAGCTGAAACAAACTTGACTTTTCTATCAGGAACACAGTCTGCTGAAAAAAAAATCTGTAGTGTTTCTGTTCTTTCACCCTTTCCCTTGATTAAATGGGGTCACATCATCTGAGCCTCCTCCTTCTCCCCAGCAGGATCACAAAAATTTCAGCAAACCACTTTGTAAAAGCAAGCAAACCAAAAGGACACATGTGCACACACCCCAGCCAGAAAACAAAACCCAAACAAGCCTATTTTTAATATGAAATAGAAGCTAAACAAGGAACAATATTTTTTTAAAAAGACCGATTGAAGAGCCATTCTAGTTGGATTATCAGCAAGAAAAACATTTCCACATTTAGAAATGCAAACAAACCAAAACCAGACTTATTAATTCATTGAAACCTATAAAGAGAAAAGCTGCCTACCTCTACAGCTAGTAGTAGTGTTCTCTGAGAACTTCTACGCTCCAAGGTCTGCTTCCCCTTTCAGGTGTTATGAGCAGGTGTTGCTGGGCTGGCCTGAGTGGCACCAGCCTTCCTTTGCACCTGGGGAAGGTGCTGCCCAGCCCTGCTGAGCAGCTGAGACCCACAGAGTCACCATGTACAGGGAACTCTTGCTCTCAGTTTGCAAGACTGGAGGTTAAACAAAAGAAGAAATGCACTTTGGATCTAAAGCATGTAATTTCTTTGTTTTGTAAAAAGCTTACAGCCTTTGAGAGGAAGAGACTTTACAATGAAATCTTCTGCTATAATTTGTAGCTTCTTTGAAGGCAGGTTTTAGATCACAGAATAATCACATTATCACAAAGAGCTCGCTACAAAGAGGGTACTGTAAGTCTCTCATTACAAACACTGATGTCCTTCATTAAAAAAAAAAAAAAAAAAAAAAAAAGCCAGCCACCCCCCAGCACTCTAAAGTGACTCCCTCATCAAAACTTCTTTCTCCACCCTAATAATGTGTTTGGAAACACTGAACAAGGACAGCAATTCATCTCAGTCTACGGGATGTGTACAAGCCCTCAGTATAGCTAATATTTGAAGGTTATTGGTTATTCTCCATTTCCAGCACTTTGCTTCACAACAGGTAGATTTGTTTATTAACTTCTGTGCTTTGATGAGCCTAGATACAAGCCATTTTGACTTAGCTCCTCTGGTGGTTAGTTAAGTCTTTTATTTGAACAACCTCTCAGAGGTTATGGGCACAAAAGCTCTAGCCTGAAGAATACCACTATTGCGTTATATATGTCCTTACATTTTTCTAACTACTTAGTTAACCCTAAATGCACGATGTAATTTATATTAAACAAAAGTATGACACATCATAGCATCTTCTCATTACATTCTCTTAGATTTCCTATCTTCTAAACTCTCTAAATTTAATGCTTTTCTTATTATCATAAACATTAGCATTCCGTGCTGCTGGTATCTGTGCTTGCTAGTACCAAGGCTACAAAAAGGCGAGATCATCTTCCTGCTTCTGTCAGTTACTGTCTTGATTATAAATCCAAAATTCATGTTAACTCACTTCTAATGTTAACTCCAATATAATCAATATCCCCTAATTAGTGGGAAAACTCATTTAATATCCCTTAATTAACTCTTTTTGTCTCTGTAGCACTATACCTAGCCTTCTTTCAAGGTATTTTAGAATCTAAAGGATGCATAGCAATTATCTGTTAGACTCTAAAACCTTCAAGATTTTAAAAAACAGTGATTTCCATCCTGCCTATATTTCTTACAAATTTCCTCCCCACCTTTGTATAGTAATGAACAAAAATCTGTCACCAGAAAAAATGTTATTCCTATCTGGCTTTAAAAAGATGTATTTTAATATCTTTATTATCCTTAAAGCTATTCCTTCTGTATGCTAAACTTAGGGTTTGCCAAACGAAAGCATGCTATAATCCTTTTTAAGCATGTTCTTATTAGTATGAAGATTAGTACAGAAGTATGAAGATTTAGTAAAGAAGATTGTAGCATGCTCAGTCCTAAGGTCCTGACCACAAAAAGTGCTAGTGAAACCCTGCTCCTGCTGAAGTCAATGGAAGCTTAGCAACCAAGTTCCACAAGAACTTGGGTCACTAGTAACAAACTTCCAAATTTCACCCATTTCTATGGTCACTTATTCTATCTAAAGTACAGAAAATATCTTTGCAGGTTTCAGATTTCTGCATGCTTATCAAACAGTTAGGTATGCTTAGGCCAGCTAACAGACACCTCTGGAGTAGCAGGCCTTGAGGAATGGACAGCATAGCAGAGCTTGACTAGAAGGTATTTTATTATGTTGGGCACATCATGTGTTGCAAGTAAGGTCATCGTGGGCCCTTCTTTGGGGCAAGTTCCTGTTCCTCATCATATTTGTCTAGGAATGTAGGTTCATTTTTAATTAAATAAAAAGCCCAAAAAACTAACCACTACAGTATGAAACTTTATTGTCTTTTAAAGGAAGCAGAGTTGGGACAGCAGCCATTTGCTTAATTCCTTTCCATTCATTCCTTTCTATTTTACTGAAATCAGCTGAAGGGAAGAGGGGCAGACATTTACAATGAAACCAACAGCATTTCTCCTGTCATTGTTTAAGTCCCCTTCCCTGACAATTAGAAGGATTCCAACTATATTAGTGTAGATGTGCACATCTCATCACTTCTATGTAAATTTTTGCCCACACAGATTCTGCAGTTGAACAACTGAAGCTACAGAAGAGGCACAGGTCTCATGTTGGCTGTGCCTAGAAAGTAGGTATGGCATGTAAGAAAAGGAATTCGGGTCACAGAGTCAAAACACAGAGACAAGCCTAATTCAGGAACAAAAGCTTAGGTACAACATGATTGACTAAGGCATTTTACACAGTTTACTTATTTGTAATGGTTGCATGCATCCCCTAGATTAACATGAACTCCAGACCTCAGCTAGCTTGGTATCCTATTGTCACCCTTGCATACCATTCTACTGCAGAGGCAAGCTGATCTTTCCAGGACAATCTCACTTGGCCACACCTTTGAGGGCATCAAAGACAACTTCTGCACTGAGGCTCAGTCCGGGCACACCTCCTCCATGTTGTACCCAGCACACACTTTTCCTGGATCTGCTCCCAGTCCTCTCAGGTGGTTTCTGTGACTTAAGACCTGAGCCCTAAAACAACACTTACTGGCTGACCTAACTCTCACCCTTCTGGAGATAGTAATGTCACTCAGTTCTTCAAGAGGGGAAGGTGAGCCAGACCAAGCACAGGTGCAATTCAGCTCCAACATCCTCCCAGGGCCAGTCCACCTGTGCTGCTACCAGCAGTCCTGAAATTAGAGATTCAAGCACACATGAGTTTTCTTCTCCTCATTAGTTCCACCGTAAAAAAGGCCAACAAAATTACCCAGAAAAACAAAAAAAAAAGAAAAAAAAACAGCAGTTGCTCACTAATCCTTTTTTTTTTTTTTTTTTTTTTTTTGGAAGATATCTTACAGGGGGTTGTTTTCTTTACCTATAAAAAAGAATGTGTTGAAGTTCTTTGATACTGTAAATTCTTTGGGAATAAAGTTGGCCTTTGAATGGAAATCTATACCAACACGTAATAATATCATGCAACAGTGTTCCTCTGGAAACTAAAAATTTAGTATCAAGGGGAAAAATAAACAGACAAGAAAAATAAAGGTAGTGGAATGTGATTTATACATTAGATGTGATCAATGCAACCTCTAAGTTTGGAGGCGCGATAATGTGATATAAAGTATTCTGCTATGAGAACAATAGTGTTTAAAACAAAAGATATTTTTTTTTCCAATCCTCAGAGAAGGGCTGCTCCTCTCTGAATTTAAGTGAAGGAAGTAATTCTTCCATCAATTTTGTGTATTTCTCAATGATAATTCATTGTTATATTAGGTAACACCACACTTCCATAACAAAAGATGGAAAATCCATAGGGAACTATATAGTGTGTGTGCCTGTTTGAGAATGTGAAATCTCTCTCCCTCCCCCATGAAAACAGAAGCTCTTTTCCTCCTTTTCCATTTTCTCATAGAAAACATTCAGAAAGTTGCTGCTGTCTGATCTGTAATTTGTTATATGTGGGCAATGTGCTTTGCTTTAAATCATCCTGATTTGGAAGGATCAGAGTGATTTACACAGGTAGGGAGAACCAGCAGAGATGCAAGTAACATTATCTAGTTACTATAATACTCTATTGGCAATGACACCTAAAACCATTTGACTAATCTTGTTCTACTTGACACGTTTCTTAATGGAAGCAATGAATAATCTCTTGGTTTCAGAGACTTCCTGGATGTCTGACTACTTCAGCTTCTCTGTTGACTTACTTTGTTATATCTGTGATATATGGTTTTAACAAATCCCACTTGCGTCTAATTCCTTATTCTCAGATGGCCAATGGGTCCAATTATGAAACTTGAATAATTCTGCAAAAGAGGAAAAAGCACAAACTCCTCTCCACCCTTCTGAAGTCCTGCCATTCATCTGTCTCTTGGCTTTAAAACAAAACTATAATCCATGGTCACAGCACTTAGAAAAAATATACAATGCTTAATTACAACAAGCGAACAAATATCAGGTTACTTCATACTTAAACATCATTTCAATCTGAAGCTTAATGGCTTTTGGTTGTCTTGAAAATCCATCTTCACAACTAGTAAAACAGGTAAGTAAAGCACAGCCCATCCACCCAACCAATTCAGTAAAACTTTGGAACTTCGCGGATAGCTCACACTCAGTGTTCCTGCATCCAACAGACACAGGGACAGAGACATACAGCAAGTGTACATGTACAAACAGGGCAGAGACGTCAGGGCAGGCCTCTTCCCATGGTCTCTGAAAATGGCAGATGGAGATAAACTGCTTGAGGAGAAAGTCTTGCTACACTCCCAGTAAAGTGCTACAGCTCACAGAGCAGTCTGCCTCGCTGTCCTGGTGAGGCTTCTTTCTCCCAGTACTACCTGGCTGACTTAACTCTGCTTACCCAAAAATTTCTTCTGAGGAGCTGGTGGCATAAGGAACTGTTCATGTAAAACGGAACTGACAAAGCCTTCTGGAAGTAGCCTTTCTCTTGAAACTGATTTCGCCTGCTTTCTCAAACAGATGAAAGTAATTTAGGAAATACTGGTAAGAGTTTTGCCACCAATGACTGCCAAAGATGAGGCAGCAGGGAAAGGATTATACTGTGAGAGGAGTTAACGTTTTTCACCTTAATAATTTGGGGGCCAGTTACCAAAATAGAATGGTTATAGGTAGTAAAGACTGTCTTTGAAATTTCAGTTTACTCCTCTTGGGACAACATCTCCAAATGCAAAATCAATTTGTTAGTATTTTGTTTAATTCTTGTTATCAATATATCTTTTGTTTGAGTATGGCCCAATGCAGCACATTCCTGAATTCTGTGGATCAGTCTCTTTTCTACAACATAAAACAAACAAACAAGATGGAACGTCAGATATAAGTTCTCCTACACACAAATTCTTGCAATATCACTATGTGGTCTCCTTATATTATAACTCACTTACAGGACAGCTCTTCAAACTTTACTACTGCCTGGGGCATTCCAGACACAACATTATTCAAAGATGGTTCATAAGTTACTCGTAAGTGTTTAAAATAATGTCACAGGTCTGTTTTCAAACACACAAAAGCCAGGAAACTGGGAGTGAAGATTGAAATGGCAGTCCTGAACTTTCTTCTCCTGTCTTTGGCTAAGCATGACGGCACGTGCAGACATACACCTGAAATACACAGGCACAGTGAGATAAATTAAGGATCAATCCTAACTCTAATTTCAGGTTTCTTTGCAATTTAAGACAGACCTCTGACCTTGTTTTTCCTCATAGTTCTTTGTAGCAATACAATTGGCAGATGGTGGATAGAAGAAAGAAAGAAATGGCTTTGAAAATTGATGGAAGATCCTACTCCACCTCACTGATGAGATTACCAGGGGTAGATCTCCCTACTCGTTAGGTAACCGGATGGTCCAACAGCACTTCTTTAACACATTGATCATCCATTTAAATGAAAGGTGAACTCCTTTAATGAGATTCACAGAAGAATTTAATTCACAACACAAAGATCCTTCAGACAATCCCTCAATTTTATACAACGTAATGACAAACCACTGGACACTGTGATACTCGCACAGAAGATTCACGCTCATCTTGTTATCTGGATCTCTCTGCATCTTTGGCAAGCACAGAAGCATATGGACTTGGCAAATTAGAACAACCTTCCTAAGAAAACTGAAAACAGTCTCCTGGGGATGGCGGATGCCCTCCAGGGTGGAAGATGATGTAGCAGGAAAATGAATGGTTGTGTTTCTGTATATTAAATGAGCTCCCCAACCACCAGGCTAACAAGAACTGACAGATGAGCACAATCTTCCCTTCCGCCTTTTTTTTTTTTCCCTCCCAAGTATTTTAAACTTGCTCGTTTCATCTGCATGTGGAATAGGAATTTCTTTTGAAATTGCAAATAGTTCCATGGGAATGAAATAGAATTTCCCATATGGTTTTAGGAAAATCAATTTGAAACAATGGTCTGTCCTTTAGTATGGCTAGTGTTTGTTGGTTGAAAAGGAACGATTTTCCTTCCTTTATCTCCTGATTCCCTCTAAATGAAGTTACAAATATATTTGACTATATTTGTGTATGCCACAACATGGTTCCTTTCTATGCTTTAAGACAGCTGTACAGAATTTACCTGCTTTCTTCCTGTAATCACAAATCACTGCCATGAGAGGTGTCCCATCTTCTTTAAGTAAATCAAAAGACTTAATTTTTTGGAAATCTGAAATAAGCTAGGGCTCCTGTTTGACTGAAACAGATGCCTGAAATGGTAAATAGTTTACTTAGCATTTGATTAGTGTTCTTCCACGTTATTTGAACAATCGTAACAAGCCTCATAGAACAGTAACATACAAACTGTTTTTGCCAGGGAGATACTCAGGAAAGCAACCCTGGAGTTCAGATTATAAACCACTACAATTTAGAACAAATAAACGAATATGAAAAGCAGTTTATTGGCCATCAAAGCTAACGAGATAAAAGTCTGTAAGCAAGCCAAATACCCTTAAAGCATTCAGGCATGAAGTGCCAGCAAATTCTTTAACCAAAAGCCTGCATTCTTAAGTAAACCACAATATTTGTTATTTTCTACTACTTTCCATGCTATGTGAAACTATTTGCATCTCATCAAGCTTTTCATAGAAGTTATTTACTAGCCAGTGTGGAAAAAACATCTAATTTTAAACATTAACGACATTCAGTGCAAGCCTACCAAGATGCAATTATAGTTAATATTTCTATTACTTCTGTTTGCTACATCAGTCTTTAAGAAAACTTGTGTTTCACTCCTCATCATTTCCCTGCTTTTCATTCGCACTACCTATTTAATTCAACTTAGGAATTATTTGAGGATATTGTTGATATAAAAAGATACTGCATCAACAGAAGAAATTATCTGTGTGTCTCTGGCTGAATCCGTAACGTTTGCTAACAGAGGTGTCTAGATGACAGTTGTTTACAACCTAATAAACTGCATACTCCAGTTTAAAGCCTCTTTTAGAGAAAGAGAGACATCAGTGTTTCTGTGCAAGTTCAAGACATTTTACCAGTATTTCACTGTAGTCTGTGTGACTTAAGGACACTGGCAATATTTGTAAGTAGCTGGGATAAAATCATATAAATTTCCAGGCATACAAACTGATTTTCAGAGATTCCTTGCAAAGTTGCCTATTTTTCCTTATTTCCACTTGAATTAATTGGAGATATCATCTCTACCTTTGAACTTTGTCCTGACAGATATCTTTGGCCTTCTGGATGTTTCTTAGTCAGGTTTTATTCATGCATTCTGTCCAGGGCTAGCTCCATGCCCTTTTCCCAAACTGGCAAACTTGGGTACATTTTCCTCTGGTTTAAAATTGGGGGCACAAGGCAGCTGTCCATGCCTCTGCAAGCAGGAGCACAGGATTAGCTTCTGTGGCTGCCACAACCTACATCCCTCTTTGTGGTTCCCCTGATGGGCATTTCCCCCCAGGCTCCATAAGAACAGTTGCCAGTGGAAAATTGTTTGGATTTTGTCCTCTGACTTGCTACAAAACACAACTTTTGGAAACATCACTTGTGAATGATGGCAAGGCTACGAATGATCTCTTGAGGCCAGCAGTTTTAACAGTTCCAGCACTCTGATGTTTATTCTAGGCACATTGTATTTTGGAGTGATGTCTTGCCTGAGACATTTCTTATGCCTCAATTATTACGCCTGCGACACGCCCATAGTATTTTAACACCTGAACTAATGGTTCAAAACAAATTCAGTAATACAAGATGTTTCTCACTTTGAAAAAGAGGGAGAACTGGGTTTCAGATGAGCTGACCTCTCTAATCACGAGGCAGTCTCAGCTAATTAGGGACACAGGACAAATACCATTAGACATACACCACTGCAAACACCTTAACATGCACAACTTCGCAGGGCAATACTTTACTGACAGTCAGAGCAAAAGGTGACCTCTTCAAAGCTGCCTGAGAAACCCGTGAATAAAAATACAGGACTGACAATGGCTCGTTTGCTAACATTAATCAAATTTGAACCAGGCAAACTTTATTTATTTCAAATGTACTTCCTTCAGTCTAAATACTTCAGGCCGTTTTGCTAAAAAGATGAAATTTCCTTTGTTAAAAAAAAAAAAAAAAAAAAAAAAAAGCTTTAATTTTGTCTTCCATTTTTCTCCAAGCAATGGTTAATATCCAGAACAATCATTGTGGCAGCCCTTGTAATGAGAGGGCAGAAGAATAGCAAAGAAGAATTGACAAAGAGAATTCTGGAGAAGGTTAACAGCCCAAAAGATCACATTTTAGGGAGTTAATTAACCGTGCTGTTGTTGCAACAATGGAATAAAAATAATTTAGTTCCTTTGATATTTGAACATTTACAGCATATATATCTTTCAGAGAATGGATTTGTTTGTCATTGTTTCTTATTGCCAAACTGGTGACCATGAAATCTTCCTATGCTGTGTTCTCTCCTTCAGTAAGCAGCTGTACACTTTTCAGTATGTTCCAAGATACTTGCAGGGAGGGAGTGTTGTTTATTATCTGTTCAAAACCATGTACTCCTGCGTGTAGGAGTGTAGGTAGACTTAACAATGCTTAAAAGAGTATTTTTTTTCTTTTGGTTTGATTTTAACACCTTTCTTGGGGCCACTCTGCCACCTGCCTACAGCCAACAGAACTGTGTAATATAATTAACCTTTGCAAACAAAAGCTAGTTAGGTTAAAGATATGCAAAAATATACATAGGCTGAAGGCATCAACCACCGATAGTGCCTCTCCATCTGAACCTTGTCAGGAGCACACTCAAATGTTTTAGTCAACTGAAAGTAAAAACAGCAAGTGAAGGAAGTTCCTCTGGAAATCTGCAGAAGTAAAACCTCACCTAAGTCATTCATGTCGCAACCAGCTCTCACAGTCATCAACTCTGACAGCTGCCAGAGCCTTCATCTTTACAATTTCTGCCAACTGGGTGTTGCTGTTCTGTCTCTTTCTAAATGCCTTTATAGATTATTTCACCACATGAAGAAGCATCTTGCCATTCTACTGCCTCTCAGAAAAACGTCCTCCATGCTCTGTGGGAGGCAGGACTGACCCAAGCACATGAATGGAGATACTCTCTGTTGGTAAACTAAGGAATAGCTCAGTCTTAAAGTGCAGAAATATCCTATTTTTATTACTTTTTCTTTTCTTTTGTAACTGCTTAGAAAAATCTTGTATTTTGTTTTCGTACTTTGATTTTTATTCAAAAAGTTTTCTCATAGGTGTTATACAATATTTGAGAATACGGGTTCCTTGTCACTGAGATTAGAGTTCCTGAAACAGCACTGGAAAACAGGGAATTTGGAATCATTCTCTGGCTGCCACGTGAGAATGAATGCAGAGTGATGAAAAGTAAGAGTCCAGGTGTAATTTACATCGAGCTGTAATAATTATATATAGTGAAATATAGTCTGCATACAGTGTATATCTCAGCTGAACATTAAGTTGACTCAAGGTCAAGTTGCGTTAACAAATCAAGAACTGAGCTGGATGATGATTCAGTGCTCTAGTTCCCTGTCAGCAGTCAGCCTGTGATAAGATGGAATTTTAAGTCTACATGGTAGCAGAATTATTGAGGAAAAAGTGCCCCCACAACATTGTTATTTTTGCTAAAAACAGTAAGACAATTTAGAACTTTGCAAGTAACGTTAGTTGGACTTGTTTCTCCAGGCTTCACTGTTTCTGGAGAAAAATGAGACAGGGTTGGCCATGTAATGCTCTCCCCAGTTGTATTGTGATTAGTTTTGTGTATGATTGCCACAGTAAGGGCAAATCTTCTGAATTTCTCTTCTAGGCTTTGAATTCATTTTGACAGAATTAATGAGCCAGACTGCTTAATTACCCTTATTCATGTTTACGTTGCAAACAAGACTGGACCTTGAGTAGGGCTCCAAAAATGCCACAGATGAAGTAAATAGGAGCAATACACAGAAACAGTAGAAAGATATTCCCTCCTCTCCCTGCAGCGTGTCTACCGGGGAAAAGAAAAAACTAACTGGGTGAAGATGATCACACATTCCAGGAAATTATTATTAGTTTTTGTATAGCATGGCCAAACCTGGTTTTTATGCAAGAAATATTTAGATTTTTTTTTTTTAATCTAAATGTTATCTAAGTTATCCACGTCTCGATTAAATCTATTACATCTCACTGCTTTTTCCATAGCAATCAATGGTCCAGGTTCAGAGACATTTTTACTGCCACTTTTATTGTATTTCTAATGTAACCACTATAACAATTATTTATTTTTTCTAGTAGTACATCTGATATTCCCATTCCTAGTTAACCCAAAACCAAAAAGCATCTTATGGCCACTTCCACTTGATACTCGGTTAATTTTATTAAGATGACTCTGCCAACTGATTGCAAATATACAGCTGAGTGGAACAAATAAAGGAGTTACACTTACCTGAACATCCCATCCTTACTTTTTTTGTCCAGTGTGTGAAGGAAAAAAAAAAAAAAAGGCTGTTTTAAATGAAGTATGTACCATGCACATTAGAAGTTTATATCATAAACTGTTTTCTTTAGGGAAGGAGACCACACCAGTCTTCTACAGCTACCAGCGCAGCCGTACAGATGAGTTTATACATACTTACTAATAGTGGTACCAAGGTTTTGCTTTCATTTCCCACTAGGCTACCAAGATGGTACCTGGCTAGCAGTTGTTGAAAAAGATGGACAATGCAGGAAATTTTTTTTTTTTGAGTGGTGATTGTATCGTTTCATTTGGTAACTGGGCTGCTTTCTAAGGGTACTTCATGGATTTTGACTAATGCATGGTTCTTTCTGTTAGCATGTTTCTCACTGCTCATCACCACTAGCAATGTAAGCTGATTTTTTCAAGCTGTCTTGATATTTGATGCTGTCTGAGCACAGGGGACAGCTTAATCTTAGGAGAACCTGATGCAATCTGCTACGACATCAATGACTGAGATAAAAGTCTGGAAAAAATGAATCTTTTTAAATATTTTGCGCAGTTTAAATTATTCTACCAATATCAACCCAGAGCATTAATGCTTGTGATATGTTTGGAAAAAGGGGAAAAGAAGTGAAAAAGAGGAGACACTTCTACCTCTGAAGCAGGTCTGTCCAATTGCTGTCAGAATTGCATCCACTGACAGAATGCAGCCATGTCTCTTTAAAGATCACCAAGCCTGGCAGTGGCTTGGCAGCTGTTCGTTATTCATGAAAGACAGCTTGAATGCAAGTAACTTAAGCTCTCACTGAAGCTGCATGACTAACTGTTTAGTTGATTGAGAAAGTTAACTCATTTCAGAGCTGTTGTTCTGGCCACCTGACACAGTTTGAAGTCAAAAGCATTCTTGAATGTTAGCAAGAAGTCTTTCCCTATGATAGAGTAAAACCATAAGAGCTGTATGAAACCCAGAAAGGAGAAGAAAATGATCTGATCCAGCATGTTGTATTCTAAAAGCTTGAAGTTTTTCCTAACTTAAAAGTTTTAAATTTTTAAGCTGGAAAACACAAACCTCAAGAATCAAGCTTACTGAGGCATGTTAATTACTGCACAGCTCAACAGACTTCTGCCTGTGCAAGTTTACCACGTTACGCAAGAAACTGACATTTAGAAACTGCTTACCAAGCAAATTTCCTAACTAATTTATTTGTTCTAATATGCTGGCCACTTTGTGGTTAAGTTTTCATCTGTTTTAAACTCAGAGGCTGCTGACCCAAATGCTTATCTTTCAGAGAGAGCTTCAGAAGGTATATACTCTCCCAAGTGGCTCACCTTCTCTGCTTTGTAGTTGTGTTGTGCTTTTGTGAGTGACAGATTATTCTTAGGGTCTGGTTAGGCTTCCTGAGGTGCAGGCTTATCATACAGCAAAACCTATATTTCGCATACAACAGCTGTTTTGTTTGTTTTATGTTCTAATCATGACATCTTTGAAGCGCATGAATTAGAAGAATACAGAAGTATAAATCTAATCCCAGAAGAAGTTTTGCATGGTACATTAGTGTCAGTTCTAAGTATCAGTTCAAGTGTCTTAGCCATAAAAACACACAATCCAGTAAGTTCCTGAAATACCATTTACAATCTTTCTGTAGACTTCTGACTTCCAACTAGGAATACTCATGGCCAAGGCGAAAACCACGGTTATTTATTTTCTCTAAGCTTTGAGATTAAAACACAGGTTTTAAAAACCGGCAAAATAAACACCTGAAAACTGGCAAATACTTGATTAACACTATTCACATCTATGCATCTGAATTCCTGTCAGTGGCAATTCAGGCCTTGCCGGTTCTCCACAGATCACACATCTATCATGTCCAAAGCATTTTATGAGAGCCCTATGTTGACACCTCCCTGCACTTTGGAGTTCAAAAATGTGCTGTCCTTATTGTCTGACAGGTTATTAGAAAACTAAGTACGAAACGTTACTTCCCTCATTAGCTTCTTTTTCAATACGTGCAAGTTTTTCATCTGTTCTCAGGGTGAAATTAAAACTCTGCTAAGGAGTGTGCTCCAAACATGAAACATGACTGATAAAGACTAAGACTGAAACAGAAGAAAAACAACCAAAACAGCTAAAGAGGAAATAATATATAAGGAAATAATTATTTTAAAAGCTCTTTATTTTTCCTCTAACCCTAGCCTCACAGCACATAGATTGGTACAGCAATAAAACGTAGTAAGTTTTCTATAGTCATGTATAGTTCAGAATTATGTACACTAATTTTATGACAGTAAGTATACTCTTCCAATTCTCAGTTTGAACATTTCCTCTCTGAGCTGTAGGGCACCATAAAGGCCTATTGCATATTGCAAGGGTCTGCTGTATTTAAGCTTATACCATACATCCAGCTGTAGGAACATGTGTTGGCAAGTGGAAAAGGTGAGGCAAAAGAGAGTGAAGTGAGGAAAATGCTCTAACAGTTCTTTAAAGACATCTAAAGCTTCAGCATACTTTTTTTTTTTTTTTTTTTAAATAAATGAGGTCTATTACATAGCACTCATGGGGATATATATCTACTAGTTGAGCAGCTGAAACAGCTGTAAGACACTTGGCTTTTTGTGGTCTTTGTCTTTGCAACAATGAAAAGTAGCAATATTCCTTATGTAATCTCTATGATAAATTTGTTTAGTCATTTAATTCAGTAAAATTAGTACTGTTCTCACCAGTACTTTGTCTGTATTCCCTATATTTCCCCGTATTACTTTGGCAGCTTTTCCCATCAAACCCACTTATTAACTGGGTATGGTAATACTGACACCCACCTAGAAAACTGCATCATCCTGTCTTACCCTGAGAGAATTCAATTTGGCACAGAAACAATTGGATACAAAATCATGAAATACTTATTTCAAGCTAGAGTCACTAATGTAGTAGCAAGTTTATCAATCAGTTCTAACTTTAAAATTTTATAGTCTAGGCCTGCCTTGCACACACTAAAAATAATCAAGCTCACTGCTTTCAGAAGCAAGTGACTCTCTCTAAATTACAGTATTTTTATTTGGAAGCATCAACTTTGCTATAGACACTAAGTTCCTGAAGTCTTTAAACAAAACTGCGTGTTTTCTGGCCTAGCAGAAATTCTCCTGTGCTTTTAAAAAGACGTTTTTCTAGTCTACCTTGTTATCTCCTTCCCATTCCTTCCTATTTCAGTGATGTGTTGTTTTTTTTTTTGAAAACTCCCTTTAAATACAATTATTTATATTAATCATTCCAACAACCTATTAAAGATATTTTTATTATGATGCACTTGAAATACTAAAAAAAAAAAAAAAAGCAGCTCCCTCTCCAGAACATCACCTCATCTAGCACCCACTCCACTACTTTTTTACCACACATGAAAGTAACGTAAAGAGAAAACTTATTAAAAGATAAGCCAATTATCCCATCTCATACAATTATGTTAATCAAATGCATATATTTGTCTGAAAGAGCAGGAGTTAAACCAACAACATTCCGTATCATTATATGAAGATTAAGCTTGGTGTATGTAAAAATTTTAAATAATTATTGTTTAAAAAAAAAACGAAATAAAGAGCATTCCTGTCATATAACATGATGTATACAAAGATGTGTGTGTACTTACCTGGCCAGAACTGGATCCAAAATGCTAATTTGCATCAATTTTTACTAAATCAACAAAAAAGGATTGTATTTTCAAAAGCATATTATTACTTGTAAATAGGTAGGTTTAACAGTAAACTTCCACCTGCTTTAAAAGCGATAGCTAGGGAACTGTCTTGCCATCACTATCTCTTTACTTTTACCTTTTTGTCTCCTGTGAACAGGCTGGCAGATTGCTCTGTACTGCGTGATGGATGAAAGCTTAGGATGGAAATCTGAGCCAGTAATCATTCAGGAATGACTGACATTTCTCAGAGCGTCCCTCTAGAAGACTTCATCTCCAGAAAACTTTGTAGGACAATGGCCTCACACAGTAAATCCTAAAAAGAGAAAAAAAGAACACGGTCAGAAATAACTTGCAACATCACTTTCTACATGAGAGTTGGTTGTCATTTAATATATTCAATACACATGGTTATTCTCAGAGGGTTCCTCTGGGATTCAAACCACTGGTGTTGAGCTTTTCCCTTCTAGCTGCAGCGTGCCCCTATAAGCATACTTAATGCTTGCTTATGAACAGGATGCAGAAAAAAAAATTGAAATCCCTTCGCATTTCCTGTCTTAAGTGGAAGTTTTTGTTAGCAATACATTGCAAAAACACAATGGAAACACAGACCCTCTACCATTTGGAATCCAGACTACCTTTGCTCCTGTGTGAACCAAGCATTAGTGACAGACTGAAGCAAGCTTCACGTGCACAGACGCCGTAAGGGCAGAGAGAAGCTCACTAACTGCTGCACAGACTAACCACAGAGCCACGAGTACACAAAGGTACGCTCTGAGGTCACACAACCCGCCAGCAAGAGGAAGCACAGATTTGGAAACCGTTCACAGGATACTGCACAGGGTTAATAAGCGTTGAAGAAACACTTGCAGACCCAGCCACATGCTTTTGTGGACACAGCCCAGTGAATTTGCCTTTTGCTGTTATGCGTTAAATTCCTAGCTCAGTTTTTCAATAGTTAGGAGGTGTCTGCTTTATTAAGCTAACAACAGATTTTTGGAAGAGACAAAGGCAGTGTTTTCATACATATAGTGTCACAGTTTGGCTCAAGCAATAGTGGTAGAAGAGTCAGTATTAACATCCTCAGATTTTCCTTCCTGAGGACTTCTTTTCAGTTTTTTATAGACTGACCAAAATACCTCTTGCATCTCCTTGACAGCTTGTGATGGTGAATCTAACAAGAAATATGAATCAACAGAGGCGTGCTCGGACACCTTCCTCACTAGTAAAATGGAAAGTGTCTTTGAACTGATGACGACAACTGGAATAACAGATCATGACACATATTCAGGATGGCAGTTCTCTAAGCAAGGCTCTGCATGACACATGGAAAAGTTAATAGGCTCATTTTTTTTCAAAAAGACTCACAGTAAACTTTGAATGAAAACAAGGTTATTCACCTTTTTGAACAAACATTATTTGTTACATCTTTGGATGTATTTTGTGCTTTTTTTTTTTTTTTAATTTGTAATCACACTGGAAATTTCACACACAAATTTCTTCTAACTGTAGCAAATGAGTAAAGGATGAGCAAACTTCATCCTTTATCGTACACATCTGATACATCATTTTCAGATGTAACAAATTAGCTTTAAAACACCTGTTATCTGAAATAAGTGATGACAGGTATTTGTTGATTTCAAGGAATATGGAATAATTTAACTCCTATCTAAATACAGCTCATATAAAAAGCTTACTTTTATCATTGAATAAATTAGGATTTTTCTTTCCTTCCTAGCTTGTACGAATTCTGCAAGCTGAGTGATGATTACAACAAATATTACCAATTCCTGAAGAGAAACACTACTGAATTGTGATAAACATTTCTGTTCTTTGGCAACAGGCTCTCTACTGCCAGCACTTTTCCTTTGCACAGCACTGGTTCCTTAGTTCTGACGTTATGAGCTTGTGGTGAACTTCTTCAGTTCATTAGTAATTAACGAAAGGCAAAGAGGAAGGATTACCTTGCTACACTGCCACACAGGAGCAACCACCCAGGCAGACAAACACACCTCCCATACAGTAATTATACAGCAGCTTTGCTTCCCAGTTTTATATATTTCCTCACCATTTATCATTCTGATTTAGGCCCTTATGCATGCCAAGTGATTCACTTAAAACCATGGCAAATGCTTCAAGGTTTTACACAATTTTAGAAGAAAAAGATGCTCCAGCTGCACGTGAGCAGAGTTTATGGAGTAGACTGTATGATGACTGACCAGGAGGTTCAGATGCTGACAGGTACTGACTGCACAGACTGCTTGAAAAGGAAGTGCTTTTTCCATCGTATTATTTCTTGCATATCTGTAATCTCTTTTCTGGCTGAATTCACTTCCTCTCCTGTACTGTTGTTACTGCCAGGCTCTTACGGCCTGAAATCTGTCACATTCATCAAGTCACAAACTTCACTTGGACTCCTGCCCTAAGGGACCTGACTCAGGAACCCGCAATAGCTTTGCTGTTACCATCATCTTGACTTCATTCTTCCTTGTCAATGGGAATGCCTGATAAGAAAAACTCCCTTCAAAATGTCCGTGTAATTGGATAGGAAATGCTTTTCCGCTCTAACAAATGTTAGAGTCTAAAACAGTATTTCCCTTTCTCAGTTGGGGAATTCACTGCTACTTACAGTGGCTAAGGAACACATAAACACAATGAATATTGCTTATCAAGAATGATTACATGAAATGAAAACCAAATTACTGCAATTTAAAGCCTAAATACAATTCAAAGTAGTAAATAATCCCATTAGGATTATTATCCCATCTAAAATGACATTCTCTGAAGCACGCTAAGACTATTTAAAAATGTATACACTGCAAACCATCAAATCCCTAGGCAACAAAACATCTCTTTGGAGGTCCTTCCTTTCGCTAGCATCTCGTAAGACTAGCCAGTTCAAATGCTGCTTCTCTGTCTTTGTATTTACACAGCCCACCTCAGCTGGGGACATGGCAACCCACTCAGGGAGAACAGGGCAGCCTCTTCCTTCAGATACCAGGAGCTGGTAGAAAACTTGGAGTGAATCTTTTGTCAGCAGCTAATGCACAGCACTGGGTGTTCTGACATGAAGGGATAGATGTGCGTGAGATTAATAACTCATCCACAGCAGGGCTTCCTGCAGAAAACGAGTTTTGCAAGCTATTACGTATCCCCAGCCTGCAGATACTGCTTGTTGAAGTGCTAATTTTTGCAGTTTAAGTCTCAGTAGCACCCTGGATGCAATAGTAGACATGCAAAGGAGTATCTAAACTTGCATTTTACTTCGAGGAACACCATAACGAGAACCTAGTCGGTAAGTTATAGATGATCTGACTTTGGGTGGTAGCCAGTCGTAGGCTTGTACTTGTCTGATAGGCTAAAAACAGCAGTGAAAATCTAAACTTTTTTCAAATTATTTGCAACAAAATGGCTTTCCGAAACCTCATGGGAAACTTTAAGAATATGTTCATAGGATTTCAAGAAAGATGAGTGTTCTAATTTGTTTTTGCTTCAGGCTTAGGCTGGGCTTGGTGTGGTCTATTGATAGATGCTTCCAACTGGGGTTTCAAGTTTGCATTTTGCTTGCTTAGGACTTTTTGTAATGGCTGTTGTTTTGATGACTGTGGTACACTGCCCAGCACCACACATTTCTCTGATCTAAAAATACATAAACTTACAGCAGCAACATAGTCATACAGCTCATTCCTCAAAAGGCAGTCTGCAAAGCACACCCCGGTAATCTGCAACTGAAAAAACAGCTCTAGCTCTTTCCTTTTTCTCGCTGATTAGCGAAAGAAGACGAATATGCAAACATCTAACAAGTTTCCAAGCAAGCAGCTCAAGTATTTAAAGCTAAAACTTGTACTGATTTCTGGGACAAGGAGCACAAAGTGAAAGCAGCAAATGCACCACGCTGTGTGTGCATCCCTCTGTACCACGCTTCCACCATCTCGTTACAGAGGTTGAGCATTTCCATGTGAGTCCTACCGACTCTTTGCAACCCTTCAACAAGTAGTTTTGCCACAGAGCTGAAAGTTACCTTGTCTCAGGATGGAAGGACAGGTGAGAAGATGCCTGACTTTACTAGCTCATTTCATGGGTCCTTTACCATGCTTGCCTCCTTATCCACTGGAACATAAACCCCAAATGAAGCTCAGAACTATTTTCTGGATTAGCTAAAGTTGTCTCAACTGTATTTGGCTTGCCCTGTCCTGAATTCCCCCCACCCTACACCATTATTCTTCACTGGACTTTTGCCAGGGAATTTAGCTCATAGGGACTAACAACATCCAGCCGTGCACAAGCCACGGGGCCCGGTACTGCGCAACTCCAGTCCAGTCCCACGGCAAGTGCGGAGTCAGGAAGGACGAAGTCTCAGAGCTGCTACAGCTGCACCGACTGGGATCTCCATTCAGGAGGTTTTCTCGTCTCTCTGCAAGAGAGAGAGAAAGAAAACATTGCCATTGAATTCCCTGTGGGATCTGCTATGAATGGGAATTAACAAGGCTTTCTACACTGCAAGAAATATTTCCCGTTCTTGGAAAGCGTGAAGGTTAGACATAGTGGCTGCCTGTTTTGAGGCTGCTTGCCTGACTGCTATTTAGAAGAATGTGTTTTGTAGCCTGGACAAGATAAATGTTCTATGTATGCAGGATAACCACATTACCTATATAGCAAAATAAGAATGTAGGCTTGAAGGCAGTTTTACTCTTGCAAAAAATATTTTTACTGCTTGCTACAGCTACAGCACAGCCATCAGCAGCGGATTCTTTCTTAGTATATAACACAGCCTCTGTGCTTGAAGATCCTTCTATTAATTTTCTGGTTTTAGAGGACAGTAATGTTTTATTTCATCTCCTACAATACATATTTCTAGTCATCTGAAGAACACAAGTTTAACTTTGTTATTACTCAGACCCTCCTGTGCACTTTAATTCACCCTGCATGCTCCTTCACTGGTAGCAGTTACACAAGTCTGTTGCTTCATTTTACCTCTCAATAGGTGCAAATACAGATTGAATACTGCTACCAATCCCATGCACAAAGTTGTTAAATGAATTACTGTTACAACCGCAGTAAATGTTGCCAGTGTTTTTCAAAGCAAATACTTTTGTCTAAGGTCTATGAAGAGACAGTTACAACCAGGCCAAGTTGATGCTTCAGAATCTGGTCTAGCTTTGGTTCCTTTTCTCTACCTACGATCAGACAGATCCATTTCATATTCCAGTGACTTCACATTGCGATCACAAGATTCTCAGTGCTTGCTCTTCCTGCTCCCTTTAGGTTTAAGCACAGTAAAGATTTTTCTTCGTTTCCCTTTAAGAAGGTTCTGATAGCTGCAACAAACACCTGGAAGACATCCAACGTTACAGAAAAGAGGAAAATACCTACCTACCCTTTTGGTAAATCACCTGTAAAGACAAATATGCTTGTCTATTTGAGAGCTTTGCTATGCTAACAGTAAACCTCCAAGTTTTATGCTCAACTCTTGAGCTTTGAAATTCCTCCTACCAAGTGTATTTCATCCCTTCCCACATCCTATAGGTCAGAAGTACTGTTTCTACGTGCACAGACAACGGACTTGGATCAAATGCTCAGCTTCTTCACCTCTGCTTTGCAAGCAGTTCTGCCCAAGAAAGCATCTGGCACAACAGACATTTCCAACAGCACTTGCCCTAAAGCATGTTCGGTGGCACTTTAACTGAGAAACCTTTGGGGAGCAAGGAAGAGGCTTGTTAAAAACTTACTGACAATTTAAGGGAACTTGTAAATGATCTTACAGAGAGCAGAACATCAGACTTTTGTAGAGTGACTCAAGAAGGGGCATTGTACTGAGTAGTAGAGAACATTCATGTTTACTGGAATGCAGTTTTCACAGCCGTTTCTACACTTCCTCTGGGATTTCCAGCTTCAATAGCTGTCTACCTTTTGGACTTCCAAGCTCTGCAGAGTAAAACTCATTTTGTCAGCACCGAAGGTCTGACAACACTGCTGTTACCTCCTAAGACTGACAGATGTTTGTACTTTACCACGTTTTGAAGCTTATGCTACCAACTGCAATTCTTGATTAATGAAGGTGCCTTGGGAAAAAACCTACAGAATAGGAACATGGCATTGTGTCACACCCTTTTTATTTCCAAAGACTGCATCTGTAAAACTTCACACTCCACAGTGCATGTCAAAGTGACGCAGGGAAGACTGAGCGAGTATTTGAACTGTCACCTCCTGTACGTGGTGTCACATCGGTCTCATGTCAGATCCCAGAACACTTGCCTCCGTACTGACCCATAAGTCTATAGCTGCAGGGGTAGGAGGAAAAGCAAGTCACATGAAAATCTGCAGGACTGGACATTCCAACAGCACATCACAGTGTGCTCATCACTTAGTCTAAGAGCTCAGCAAGCATAGAAATTGCCAACCACTTTCTTCCTAAGCAGACAAACCATTTCAGGTCAGGTCCAACAAACACCAGTTATTACAGATCAAGAAGTGGTACGGTAGGGAAAAGGGTCAGACACTCTTCTACTCTGATTCTGCTTGGCTTAACTGGGAGAGGAAGATTTGCGTCTGAATGACCCCCGCTGATGGGCTTGGACTCCAGCACAGAGTCCCTCAGGCCTCATGGGGCTTTGTGAATGTACCACCTAGCTGCAGACAGGAATGAGGCATTCTCACCTAGGGGAGCTGTGAAGCCTTTGCCAGGTTCTTGGCCCTAAAGTGGTGGTACTGGGCTCCTTTTCACTTCAAATCATCCATTTCTACAAATGCAATAATTTTACTAGAAGCTCAAGGATGTTCTAAAGAAATATTTTCTTTTGGCTTTGAGCTCACATTGGTTTGTATCAGAAATGGCTTGAAACTGCCTGAAACTAAGGGGTTCCCTTCCTCCAAAAGGGAGTTACATAATCCAAGATCTTGTCTGTTCCCATGCTATCTTCCTCACCCTCTTCCTCTTGCTTTTGCAAAACATGTGTTCTCCAGCTTATCTCAAGGAGAAAAATCACATTTTTCTCTTAGTTGTACAAGCCAGCAAGTCAGTGCTCTGCATCTTCCCTGACCACCATGTAAGAAGAAAGATCTCTGGCATCCTGTTAGGAACACCCAGAATTATGATGTTCCCAATGGTTCATGCAGTAATATATATAGCAGGGTTTCGTTTGTTACTTTTCTGGCGTACAGTCATTCTGTGTTGGCTGGCTCTGCAGTACTTAGCAATTGTTCCTTGCTTATGTGGAAATATTTCTTGGATTACAATTCAGTCTCTGTGCAGCTTATTTGTTAAACTATGCAGTAATAGAAATGTTATTTCGCCCTTAATCATTGTTAACAGAAACACAACCATGACCGAACTATCTTGGATATAGATGCGATATTCAATACCATGTATAACAAAAAGCACTGCATTAAAAATTTCTATTGAGTGTCAATGGTTTTAGTTACAACCTATAAAATTACACATAATGAATCCCATAACATTTCACTTACTAGCATTTCTGACTATAGCAAATACTGAATTGGGAACTGCAGAAGGAGTACCACATCGATTCTCATAATAAAAGGGTTCATTGTAGTCATTCTACATAATCCTACATAACTTGCAGTTTCCAAGTTTGCGATCCTTTGATGCTTATTTGGCTACAAAAAGAAAGCCACGTCTCCAAATAATGAAGGAAAAGAAGGTTGTCCTGGACCATTTACTGTCTGAGAATATTTGCTTCTCTCATTGCTCACAGCTAGGTTTATAAAGGACCAGTTTTTAATTTTTTTTTTATTTATTTATTTATTTTGCAAGACAAGCCTAACGTACAGGCTTAGTTCTGATTTGTAGCACAACTAGTCACCATAAAGAAGGTATTATCTTTGTGAAGCAAATGCATGCACTAATTAAAAAGCAGATCACAAACTATTTAATAAAACAGAGAGAGGAAGTGGACAGCTGTTTCAACATAGAAACAATTTCTGTTATGTGTACACTCTTAATTTCAGCCAGAAAGCTTGAATTCACCTGGAAGCTGAGATCTGTTGACTGAAGCCTTCCATTTCTTCTTGCGCTTTTCCATTTGATCTGGAATTCAGCAGTCACCCCAGCTGCCATTAATGACTGCACCTGTTTTCCTCCATGACACCATGCCTACCCGTCAAACTGGAGGACTAAGACCCAACAGAGTAAAATAGATTAAAAGAAATTTGCAGCTTAGTTCTCTGTTACAATTTCTCTCTATGGAAATTAAATTTTGCTCCTACTAAGACCTGAGTAGAGTGTCACAGTGCAGAGAAATCAAGAGAAATCCCACAAAACAATATTTGAGCAGTCTTCACTGTATTTTTGTATTTTCAAAGCAAATTTGCGGCAACACAGCAGAACGCATAGGCAGCTAAGCTCAGCATATCAGACACCACTGAAAGGGCACTTGGATCCCCCCCAAAAGAACAGAAGAGACAGGGGAAAAGTAAGAATGTACAATGAATCCTGCTTATGACAGATTTGCATCCATGCAGCTGACTTGAAAACAAGACTGACACACGGACAAAGATAAGACACCTGATTCAAAGGAATTCAGACCTATTTTGGGCCTCGCTTAAGTGAAAGCTGGTTATATTTCCCAATCAGACCCCAGTATTAGGGGTACGTTATACCTGAATTGATAGCCTTGGGAAATATGTAAGCAGACTGTCAGCAGACTTGGGGTTACACCAAGACTAAGAGAATCTGTCCCTTCTGACCTAGGGAAGGGAACAGAGCTTCTGCTAAGCTAAGGGTAATGCGAACTTGGTTAAGAAAATTCACATGGGAGCCTGTTGAGAACATGAGTTTCTTTTGGTAAAAAGACATCTTTACCTAGAACGTGATTTTTTTTGGAATCATGGATGAAAAGTATGCTCTCCAAGGACAAAAGCATTGGACTTAAGGGCTCATGAGAAGCCAGAGATCCAGTCTGAGCCTAGCACCAGGGTCTGTATGAGAGAACAGAAGTGTTTCCAAAGGAGCGTATGTGACCATCTGAAGTGCAGTTTTATATACAGGGAACAGAGAGCACTTTGATC
Source organism: Netta rufina (assembly GCF_964035555.1). NCBI lineage: Eukaryota > Metazoa > Chordata > Aves > Anseriformes > Anatidae > Netta > Netta rufina. The sequence continues at coordinate 35,817,042 of NC_140127.1, read as the reverse complement.
TGGGGTAAGATTCATAGAACAGTTTGGGTTGGAAGGGACCTTAAAGCCCAGCGCCCTGCCATGGGCAGGGACACCTCCCACCAGCCCAGGTTGCCCAAAGCCCCATCCAGCCTGGCCTTGAGCACCTTCAGGGATGGGGCACCCACAGCTTCTCTGGGCAGCCTGTGCCAGGGCCTCACCACCCTGAGTGAAGAATTTCCTCCTAGCCTCTAACCTGCAAGATTATATAGAAGAGAAGCACCCTTGTGCAGAACAACAACTAACCTAGTAGTGCACTCTATTTTGGATCCAGGCTATGCCTTTTTATATCTCTTAGGTATTGTACTTACACATCCCATTTTCTGGACAAACACTGAAACAGTTAAGAAAAGGTAAGGATGGACACCAGCACTGTCAATTCCACTTTGGTTTAAGAGAAGGTCTTCCTGCACATGTTCTGTGGGGACTGGATCCTACCTCAAAGTGTTGAGCATACACTAAACACATCTACCAGACTAGAACAGGTAAGGAATTTTAAAACAGTGAGTGTTAACTCTGGGTATCCTCGTTACATTTACAACTCAACTAATTACAGTCTTGCTGCTTTCCCTTTGAGCTACCTACACTGGAGATTCAAATTTGTACTCTGCTGACCTCATGGAAATTGTTATTTTAGGTCTAAAGCAACAGAAGACTTCTGTTTTAGAACGCGCTCCTGAGGTACCTTGTAGATGCCTATTTAGATTACAGGAGCAAACAACGTACCCATACCCAGACATCAATGTAATGGCATGAGGCTTTACCAAGCCCTTAGAAGACAGGCAAGCCTGTATAACTAGAACGTGAAGGATCCGCAGCACACTAGGCTCACAGAAGTGGAGTCTATGTTAGCTAAAGTGGTGCCTAATCTCAAGTGATCTGGGGTCAAGCCTAGATCTAAGAGACTCTTTCTGTGGCTGCAAGCAAGCCTTACCTCACACCAAAATCTTTCTAAAGAAGGTGATGGGCTGCAATGCTGTAAAGAAACACTAGAGTCTGTACAAAGCAGCAGCACTGTGACTTCAGTACTGCGTAGCCTCAGCTGCTGGGGTGGTGTGCGCTGCCATGCAGAGGTGGTTAAGAACAGTTTGGCATAGCTGTGTGTTGTATCAGTTTCCTGCTGGATACAGATCCTTGAGGTCCTACACTAGAATGCCAACCAAAACCAACAGGAGAATGGAAACATGAAAAATAAGCTCTTGACCTCTGCTTTGCAGTTACCAAGCTATAAAGAAAAGGGAATAGTCCTCTGCTTCTAACGGTGATAATTGCTACCGAAAACCCTGTGCATTAACAGTACATAAAGTGCTACCTGGAAAATCTGCTGTGTGTTTTCATTGCTCACTTGATAGCTCTCAAAATATTCTGACTTGGCACAGGGTACAGAAATCACAATCAGACAAATGGTTTCTAAAAAAAAAAAAAAGCAGCTTGATTTATGACAGATTCTGTTTAATTCTGTTTATAGAGAATCCTGCTGCTGGGAGAAACTGCTCTTGGCACTGACATGTTAATATAACACTACCAAGGGTGAAAATGAACCATCAAGATCACAGCTATGAGAACGTGTAAGTAGTATTGGCTGCTAGGTTTTTATGTAGATGTGCATATTATTATACCACAACTACTCACAGTGGTGCAAAATATTTGTAGGAACAGTTAACATTCCAGCTGAGAAATTTATCTCAACCTCTTTACATACATAATACAAGTGTCTTGCTTCTTGCAACTATTTCTTCCTGTTAATTACTGGGACAAAGCATGTTGAATGTAGCATATTTTAAAACCTGGAGAATAAAACAGACCATAACACTTGTATTGCTTACTAAGAAGAAACAGTTTGCTTTTTAAAGTGTTTAAAGGTATAAGGTGATTATGGATTTCACAGTTTATGTGGGTATTGGACTGCAACTACTCTGGTACACACAAAGGACAGGCACAGTGGAACAAGTTTATCCATCTCTCTAGCCTAGGCTTATTATTTAGTAAGACTATAAAAGGAGAAATGAAGGAAGTGCTTAGCCCTACAGTAGTCAGCACAAATGTTAAGTTTTTTTTTTTTTTTTTTTTTTTTTTTCTCTGCATCTTTTTCAGTGGTTTCTAAAATCCCCCAGTACTGTCTACATTACTTTGTCCTTTGCTGACAGGCTTATGTTACATTATTGCAGTCCCAGTCACTGAAATAAAGTTGTAAGAAATCAGATCACATCTCAGGATCATACAATACTGCAAGCATTTGCAGGACAACAGGGTGTCTCATGTTAAGTTAAATACAATTATAAGCAAATACTGTCACTATTTTCCTTGGATTTCATGCTTTTATCCTGCTTTCTGTTCTCAGACCATGAGCTACAGAAGATAACTTTTTTTTTTTTCCTCTCATTACAAAGCATTAGATGCTTCTATTTTTGCATCCCCAGGTACAAATCTTGACCCTGCAAAAGCGATGCTAGACTTTCATCAGCTGGAAACACATCTTACTGTTTGTTGGTAGAGATACACAGTTGTAAGCACTACAATTTCAAGTGGCTTCACATGACTCTATCGATAGAATAAGATATCGAGTATGATCATGATACATGTTAGCAGTTTGGTCTTGGAAGGAAACAGATGAGAAAGGGGAACATTTGGCTGTTTAGGTTCCCTTATATTATGTCTACTATTACCACTAGTAGTTTTTTTTTTTTAATAGATGCTTTCTCAGCTACTTCTCAGACATTTGATGTTTATCAAAGCAACCTATGTCAGCTGGAACAAAAACCATCTGCTCCTTCTTACTTGCGATCCATGTTATTACAATCCTTCTAGTTCCTTCTAGAGTGCAAAAATGCTCATCCAAATAATCTGCAAATGGAAGCATGCTCATTTGTAATATAGCTCACGTGCCATAAATATGTTGAACCAGATGAGAAGAACTATAAGATAGGTGGGACATGCTACATTTCACAAAAATCTTGTGGTACTTGCCATCAAACACAATATCCACACCATTCCTGAAGGAAAGAAAGGTATTTCTTATATTTGAGGTCTAAGCATGTGAGGCACATGCCTGTATGTTTACTGTCACACTAACGTCACATCCAGCCTTTCCAAAACCCAGTTTGTGGAAATTCTTCTGGGCTAACTAGGACTGACAGTAATTGTAGCAGTCAACACTGCCCCCCAGTGCGGGTTGTTTCAACTCCATTCTGCAATGGCTTCCTTTTTCGGGGTTAATAAATGTATTTGGAATGTACTGTTGAGTATATCATTAGACAAGTAAATTTAACTTTCTTTTAAGAAATTAATTTTAAAAGCCAGCGTTTATCAACCTCTACTCCCCCACACAAAGAACTACTACACAAACATAAAAAAGGAAATGTGTAAATATAGAAATAATGGTTTTAGCACTTACATTTGCCGTATGTTGTATTTTTTTTCAATATAAGTTCCACAGGTCTAGTGGATCAGACACACAGATGATATCTAATGCAGCGTGGATTCCTCTTCTGTAAACATTTCTGTATGTTTTACCTATAAGCAAATCTGATAGTGCTTACAGAACAGAAGCCTATCAAAGAGCTAGCAGAATGTATACATTTAAGGACATGCCTTATGCCTATCTCCTCAGTGAATGCCATTAACCTGTTTACAAGGAGGACATTCAATTGCATATAAAGACTTAATCAAAAATTCACTGACATCAACAGGAGACTTCAGTAGACTTTGGGAAAGATGAAGGACTTGATACTCTCATATACTGAGCACTCCAACTATGATCTTATAGCAAACCATGCTTGACACACAAAGCGTCCAACTTTTCAGAAGCAGTTCTGCTGAAATCAGAAGTCTTCAGAACACAGTTATGAACCTGCAACCAACCATCCCATTCACAGCCTCTAAATCATCCTGCTACACTAGCATCCCTGTGCTGCCAGGCTACAGACCACCACAGGAAAACAAACAAACAAACAAAAAAAAAAAAAAAAAAAAAAACAAAAAAAAACAAAACAAAACACACAAGCTAGTTAGCATTATCCCAACAGGGCATACAAAAAAAAAAAGCTGAGTTTATCAATAGGCAGAAACATTTAGCGAGAACCCTGGCAGATCTTTAAGTGATAGTAAAGAGAATCAAAGCCAATGTCCCAGCAGATTTCTGATAGCCCACATAGCATGAAGAATAAAAAGTGATTGAAGAGATGGAGAGGACACTTTGATTTTCAGATATTCATCACAAGAGGACTCTCTTACAATGGAAAAAAAAAAAAAGTTACGTATTTTGCATGCAGAAGTTGAAACATTCAGGAGAGAAGAATGGCTACATGCATTTCCTGACTACTAACACTTTTGTGGAAAAAATGACTACAACAATTTCAAACTTGCAGTTATTTGTCACAATTTAAAAGAATATACTACCAGAATGCACAGCAAAATATCCTGATGTAGCAGTAGTCACTCATACAAGCAGTAGCAGTCTCTCAAACAAGACAGGCGAAGTGCATTGCCAGTATCTATCACCTTTTGCACACATTAGCAACGCTACTTAAAAACTTGTCAGCTAGGCTTAAGAGAGAAAAGGGATAAAAGTTAGTTAACTACCTTGCAAAATGCAGGAGCCTTAGGAATACTTGCTTTTATTATTGAACCTTTTTTCTATTACTCATTTAGAATACACTATTGAATTTTAATCCTGAATTGCATGAAAAAAATTGCATTCATGCAACACTAAGTTAGCATGCTCAAGTACTTCCATTCAACAAGTTCCAGAAAGGTTAATTTAGCCACATAATTTCCATATTTTGTATTAACATATTGAACAATTACTGGAGCATGCATTTAGTAAGGAAAGGAAGGGGTTCCCAAGTAGTTTCTCTGCTCACAATTGAAGGACAGTTTCTACACATTTGGGATTCTTCATCATTTAAGATTGCCCGTATGTGTCTGCAAGATTTTGTTATTTCTACAATTGCAGAGAGTACTGTAGAGAATAATTTCCATAGTCCAAAAATCTATATAGATCTGTGCATGAACACATACCTCAAATGAAGACACTTCCCACAATCATTAAATGAAATGGTAGTGTGGAGGAAAAGGTTAGCACCAAGAGCACTGTGGTTCAGATACAAGCTATAGTGTATTAATCCAGTATAAAATTCAATTGGAGCTTGCTAAAAATTCCTCTGATATTAGTAGAGCATCAGTTACAGTACAGATGCTGTAGTACAAGTGTTATAGAAATACAATGCTTCACTGGTCTAGGTGAAGTAAGTAATATGGTTTTGACCTGCATGTATATAGTTGGAAATTCATAATGAAACTGTGTATGTGGTGAGGGGACAGTGGGACAGAAGGTGCTCCCATTCTCTATGAAAACAGACCATAGAAAAAAAGGCAGAAAAGCACATTAAAGTTAAGAAGTAGGTAGGCCACGATTTCAATTTCAGTTTTCATGAGGAAAAAAAACAACTGGTCACAATAGTTTCACAACATTATAAAACAACTGTTTTGTGAAACCATAGCTATGGGTTGCCACCCAGCTGTGAAGTAGCCATGTCACCAAACATCCTCCTTTCCTGGGCAGTGCAATCCCCTCCATGTCGGTACACACTGTTATCCCATCCCCTGCTTTGGTTTGCATTGCATCTGATCTTTGAGTAAATAAATGCTGATGGAATTGCTGCTCAGCTTGGCTTCTCCTCACCCCCCTGCCGGCACCAGCAGTTGTTCCCAGTCTTTCTATTGCCAGCAACACGGGAGGTTTCATGCCAGGCAATGGCAACTGCTAGTGTCAAGGGTCAGCTCCACGGCCTCTTGTCTTTGTCAGCAGCTCTCACAGCTGGCTGGCATCAATTTATTCTATTCTTTCAGGAGTTTACAGTCAGCTTGAGACTTCCCTCTTCACCAAGTTTTCTTCCCCCTGCAACCCTAGTAACCTTTACTTGAAATAATTCGTATTGCCAAATTCTGAGGTAGTTTAGCTGCCCCTTCAGGCATCAAATCAGTTTCTGTGTCCTTTCAACAACCTTGCGTATGTATATGCAGTTGTCAGCTGCCATCAAGTGGCAGAACACGTTTCAGAGTTTTCTGTTCTGCACTGACACAGCCCCAGTATCGACCCCCGGGGTACAGCACTAATGACTGGCCTCCAGCTGGACTTCACGCTGCTGATCACAACGCTTTGAGCCGGCAGTTCAGACGCTTTTCAAACCACCTCCCAGTCCATATATTTAGCCTGTTCTTCATCAGCTTGTCTACAAGGATGCTATGGGAGACAGTCTCAGCAGCCTTGCTGAAGCTGAGGTAAACACCCGCTGCTCTCATCTCCTCCTCCAAGTCAGTGATTGCATTGGAGAAGGCTATCAGGTTGGTGAAAGATGACTTCCCCTTCAGTGCATGCTGACTGCTCCCAATCACCACCTTGTCCTGCTCATGTTTGGACACTGCTTGCAGGATTAGTTGCTCCATCAAGTCCCCAAGGTAAGGGTGACCAATCTGTAGTTTCCCAGATCCTCCTTGTTCTTCTTGATGATAGGAGTGACATTGCTTTCTTCCTCAGGAATCTCCAAGAACCACCAGGACTGCTCAAAGATTATTGAGAACTGATTCCCAGTCTCTCCTCACACTACATCAGCAATATCTCTGTTCTAGATTTATTAGTTGTAGGCTTCTCATTCCTCATTTTAAGGAAATTACAACAGCAGTGTAGAAAGCAATCTACATTTTTAAAATTTCAGGGATTAAACCTTTTCACTGCAGCACCAATTGAATAAACACTATTTTACAGATTATTGGTCCCTAGATGCTAACGACAAGTCACTCAATAACATAAGGCAATCAAACTTATATCACTCCATCTGCTGGAGGCAAAAGCTGCATGTTTACTTGAACACTGGCCATGAAACAGAAACATTTTGCCATTGTTTTGCATGCTCACTAAGAAAAGGACCTGAAGGAAAAAGTGCTGGGTTTGTATTTGATCATTCTCCAGAGGCATTTCTTGACTTGAATTCAGACCAATTCTCCAATCACTACCTTCTAATGCAATCTCATTGCCCCAAGTCATTCCACTGGATAGCTAGAAACCTCCAGAAAAGGAGAAATTCACAAACACTCACGAGTGATGGAAAAGTTACCTCCCATTGGATAATGTTGTAATGGTTTTAGTGAAACTAGTGTCATGGTATTGGATAGCTCTTACACAGAATAGTTCCCTCAGTAAAAAGTAAAATGTGAATTCATAAGTACTTTGACCCACCATTTTCCCCCCATGAAATTCTAAATCTTCAAGGTGACAAATAATTTTTACCTTCAGATATTCTAAGTAAAGAAAATAATAATAATAATAAAAAAAATCTAAGTCCTATTATGGTTTTCCATGGCTCAGGCTACATACAAAAAAGGTGGGAGAATTTCATTCCCTGGAATGAGCCCAGGGGGAGTGAGTTTATAGCAAAAGTAGGAGAAACATTGTACTACAGACCCAGTCAGAGCCCTCAAGTAGACTGTTCTCCCCTTTGAAATATTTTTCTTTCCTCCCACTTTAGTCTATCTTTGCATAATCTCTTCTATTTTTTTCAAGTGAAGCAGCAAGAAATTCTCCTTCCTTTTTTTTTTTTTTTTTTTTTTCCTTGAGAAGAACTGTTGGTACTCAGTTTCTGATGGGAAAAAAAACAGACTGAGGCACAGTCCTGGCTCACACCTCCTACATTATTCACTCTGATGCAGTAAGAAGCCAATGTGCACTAATTGCTGTGATCTCTCCATTTGGCTTTTAACTTAAATAGCCATCTGCAGAAGAATCTCAGCCGCTTTCAGCAGACAGAAGCACTTGAAAACAGCAGCCCCCTAACATTGTTTAATTTTTACAACTCTGAGGTCACGAAAGAGACCACTAACTGTTTCAATGAAACTCCATAGGATGGGCTTGGCTGGATGATTTGTTTCTGCTTTAGGATTTAATTTGAACAATATGGACTTTTCCCCATTAGCATAAAATAAATCAGCACGTTGCACTAGTTTCCCACGCATCACTTTCAACAGGCTGCCAACATTAGGATCATGTGGACAGATGACAAGCACTCAAACTACTTACATGTATTAGAGTCCACTGGTCACACCAGCTCTTGGTTTTGATCATCTTTCTTTAAGTTGTATATCATTGTTACTTACTTTCCACAGTCACCAGGTTTAACATACATACATGCCCTGTAATTCAGCCACAAAGCATTTTTAGACAGTCATAAATTTAAATCAGGTAGCATGGATTTGAACAATGTAAGACATTTTCCCTTAGCGAGGCAGATATTTCAACACACCACAGCCATACTTCCAGGATTTCAAGGAGATTAAGTATCAGAATTTGTATTTTCCTTCACCAGTTCTTCATATTCATGTCAGCACGTAAAATGCTATTTTATTCACAAATGATTTTGTTCCATAAGTCTAAGATAAGTTTGAGATTTATTGAAGTAAAGACCAGTAATTTCAGTTCATCTTCAAAATAATGTGGGATGAAAAAAATAAACCAAGTTAATAATCGTAAAACATTGAGCTCGCTGGAAAAACAAAGATGTTTTTCCAAGAAAATCTTCCAGGGTTCTTCTCCACACCACCCCAACCCACCTTATCGTACCATGTCATATGAGGCATCACAAGCTGACAGGAAAATGCACTACATTTATGCAAAAAACACCAAGTGAACATGTTCTTGGTGCCCTCACCCCTTACTGGCTGTACCACCCTGTGCCCTTAGCAGTAAGGACACAAACAAGGCTGCACCCAAACTCACCTTGCTTCTCTGTGCTTCCACTGAGGTGGCCTCAGCCCTGCAGCCCGCGTGGCGTGACACAACATGGCTGCTGCCACGCTGGTGGGCCAAGGCTGCCCCCAGACCCACTCACAGCAGCCCCGAGGTGTCCCCTACCCTTCCCTACAGCCACACGCCACCTTGAGCTTTCTGTCTCGGCTGTACAGTAACTCAGCCCTCGCCCTCAGGAGGATGAGCAGTGTCAAGTCTGCCTTGCTCTGTAATGGCGGTCCCTGTAATGGCAGCCCACCTGCCTTGCCATGTAATGGCGGCCTTCCTGTCTCACCCCCCAGGGGCTGCTAAGCTTTCTGCCTGAGCCCCACCCTCCTTCCCTGCCACCTCAGCCAATTCATGGGGTGCCTTTACTCCTTTTCTACCCCAAAACAAGGGAAGCAGTGACTCACCTCATGCCATGGGATGTGGCAGCAAGCTCTTCAAAAGGCCAAGTGGCTGCTCTGTGGCAGGGTGCCAGGTGGTGCGAGCCACACTGATTGCTGAGGGGGCTGGCTCCTCAGGGGAGGCCAGCAGCAGCCTCTTTACCTTTTTTTAAATTGCCACCAGGGATAGCCCACATAAGATAACATGCTTTTTATCTGTGCTAATTAATATGGTGCCATGTAAATTGTTGTACATCTCCACTCCAACAAGTCGTTCAAAAAAGCCTTAAAAATAGTAATACAAAAAGGGTTATTCTGAAGTCTTCTATTGCTCCTATACTGCTCAGTATCCTGTATCTGATACTGAGAAGCAGGTGGGCAGTGCCACCAGGTGTGCCTCATTAACCAGTACACATTTTCTGGGGACAGAGCCAGAGGTCACAGGTGCTGCAACTGGTGTGTAACTGGTGTGAAGCCCCAGTGACTGGCCTGTGATGGACAGAGGTGACACCCTTGCTGGAGCTGGGTTTTGGGGTGTAGGGCTTGTACAAAAAACTAAAATCTGAAAAAATAAACGCCATTTTTATTTGTTCTGTGAGTTCGCATACTATTTAAAAATGGTTTCTGGATTTTCTTTTTGTGAAGAGGGTATGTCCTCAACTATTGATAACTAAGGCCCAAACTAGGGGGAGATTTACAAAGAGAAAGGAGGGGGAGAAAAAAAAAAAGAAAAAAGATAAAACTAACCAGAAACTGAACTATGGCATGCACAGAGGAAAAGAATGTAATTCCTGGCTGTAGTTACAGCAGACAGTATTGGCAATCTTCTGGGTGTGTCCGTATGGAGATATTTTCTACAAACTGTTTTGCAAACTACAGCAGAGGTCCCAAATATTTACAAAACATTTGGAAAGACAGACTATCACTCAGCTTCCTGCTGCAAGTGAAAATATTTATCCTACCCTTATACCCTTATTAAGGGGCTTTACCTATGCCTAGACATATCTATACTTATCTTTTTCAGATCCAGTTATCTCCCGCCCAAATTACCTGCAAGGCTGCTTGTGTACTGTTTGTATATTGTATCGGTAAAATTAGATACCAGTTTTAGTTATGAAAGGAAAATGGGCTTGCTGAAGAAATATGTATCTAAAAACTACAACAAAACAAACTGCAGATGCTTCTCTAAGAAACACGGCAGATTAAATCAGGATTTTTTTTTTCTAAACACTTCATATTTCAATTGGCAGCTATAACCCAGATTACTAACCCCTGAACGAACACTCATACAGATGTATCAAAATTTCATGCAGAAACTATTTTGAAAATGAGGGGATTTTTCTTAAGACTTTACATGGATAGACTAAACATTTCTAGATTTTATAAAATATACAAAAATAGATGTTGTCCAACTGCTAAATCACTGAGGTCAAATAGGAAAAAAAATTGCTCCAAAATCACAACTGAATTTTTGTGCATAAAACCACAGTGTGAGCAGCTTTGATTAAACAAAATATTGAACTAAAAATGTAGCTTCAGATTTTGTGTTAACAAGTGATCATTTTTACTGTACCACTGAACAGCATTAATTCAAGCACAGCTGCAACCAGACTCCTTGGATGCAAAGTCCTCCATTTCTGCATTTCCCTAAGATTTCATTGTGCAACAGCTCTAAGCAAGCAATCTTTCAATAAAATCTATTAAAACCATAGCAATAGACATAAAATAAGACACTAAAACTTGTCAACCAAAAAAATTAGCTGCAATTATGTATCACTGTCTTATCTTCACTAAATCTTCTAAAGCAGGCATTCTCTAAAGAATACAGAAGCATGTTTCTGCACGTCTTCACGTATTTTCATTATCCTGAAGTATGATAGAAGAGTTTCCCAGTGATGTTATAATGGTTGGAAACAGCTGAAGAAAGTTAGATATTTTTATCCTGTCAGAAAGAGAAATGATCTGAATTTATAAAAACAAATAAATAAGCAAATAAGAAGTTAAGATGGATCCAAACCAATTCATTTACATTTCACTTCCTGTGCTTTTAAAACCTCTTATTATGTAGTTTATTTATGGCAATTTACACTTTCTTTTTTCTCACCCAAAAGGAAAAAGTTGTTATAAACAAGTAAATGAAGAAATGAAACCTTTTGTAACATTAACAAAATGTGTGTTTCATATAAAAGATGAAATATTTCACTGTCTTCAGAATCGCCTTTTCTCCCTGATGTGGCTGAATCTTTGTGCCAAAATGTATGCTTGATATTGGCATTCTTCATTCTTACTGACTGGGCTATGAAGCAGTATCAGAGAGCAGAAACTACCACCTCAGAGAACATACCAGTAGGTCGTTTTTTGAGTGAAAAATTCTAATACATGAAACCAGAATTGTCTAGTCGTTATTAGTATTTTTCACTTGTATCTTTCCAAGCATCCTTTAAAGGGAGTCAAGGTCCTTAGCAGGAAATGTACTAATTTCTTCTAAATAAGGGAAACATTATCTACAAGGAGTGTTTTGGTGGACAAATCTGACAATGGAGAATAATTATGAATAAACTGCTGTACTCATGGTACCTTCCTAAAGCAAGATGGGAACATTTCCAAACATTTCTAATAGCTGATGGGAAGAATAATGAAAATATTCAGAATTTTTTTTTTCATTTTACTAAAGCAGAAACTGGCATCTGACCATAGATGAATGAAAAAGCCACCCTCTAGCAAAATGCAAGCATATGAAGCTCAGAAATATATGCAAACAGAGCTTGCACACCAAGATCAGGTATTTTGAAACCCAACTGAAAATTTGGATGTCTAGTTGAATAGCTGCATGTCTCATCACCCCATTTTTTATCATGAAATTTATATTCTTTAGGCATGTAGATGAGTTTGCCAATTTCTACTCTAATCTGCTTTCACTAGTGCAGAAGTAGCGGCCTAGTTTAGATATTACTTCACACTTAATTAAGGTGCCAAGCCAGGAAGTGGGTGAAAGATGAGGGAAAGGGACAGAGCATGTAGTTTAGAACCATCTGGACATATTTGCTAACATTTCTTTGGACAAAAACTGGAACCTCTGAAGATCTTCAAAGGCTCCTCCATTCATTGTGTAGGAATACTAGGTGTCTTCTGCTACTTGGGATCTAGAATATTTAACTTTGTATAGATAGATGCCTAGTGGAGTGAGAACACCTCTTACAAATAATAAAAATATAATATCATTGGTCAACACTACTGTCAATCTTAACATTCTCTTGCTTTACTGCATTACAGCAAAGGCAGCAATTTGCATGAACACCATGCGTATTGGAACTGCTCAAGATACAGCTTCCAAAAATTTGAAACCGTTCTACAGTTTAAGTCTTTTCTCTGTAAGGGATTTCAGTTAGGTTAACAAAGAAATAAGTGATGAAGCCAAACATGTCTCCTGCCACATAACAAAATGAAACAAACCTGTCAAGGATTAGCAAGAATTCTCCACTAGAACAGGAAAGAGAGATTATTACTACCCTTTCACATAATGTTATATTGTTCATCATTAACTTATCCAGCTTGCATTGTGCACAAGAAAGATAAAATACCGTGACTCTGAATACATAAATTTTGAAAAAAAACGCTCTTCATTTTTGAAATCTACCTCTGCGTCCACACAATCAGACTGCAGGAGTGTTGTGTAGAAATCATCACAGAAAGGGTTCATACCATTAGGAAAAGATTAAGACTCAGATTTAGAAACAATCCATCCTTTGGACAAAACTCCTATTTCCTCATTCACCCACTGTCTACAATTCAGAGACTTCAGATTTTCTATTCCATCGTGCAAGGAAAGAAAAGAGTTTTATTGTGTTGATTTCAGTCTGAACTGAAAGTACCAATGCCTTCAAGGAAAAAAAAAAAAAAAAAAAAAAAAGTAGGTAACCTATATCCAGCTTTTCACAAGCTGGTACCAATCTACTGACTTAAATATAATTGAAGTCTGTGCCCAACAGCTGTGTTTGTAAAGCTGCTGAAGGTACAAATTTATTTTATTTTTTTTAAAAAGGAGAATGCTTACATCATCAATATTTGGGCCAAAACACCCTGAGTTCAGGATTGCTTCCAAGTCCAATTTTGTTTTTCCCTTTTTATAAAGACAGTGTTAGCTTCCATTAATCAGGTCAGATATGAGCTCTTATTCTGAAACATGCTGGTCCTTTCTAATATTTGGGCATTTCAGATCAATATTCATGCCTTTTGTTTGCACTCATCTTTTGTTTTCAAATAGTAAATGCTGAGTTGCTTGATTTCACTCCCCTTCAAAATCTCAACATCTCCCTTCCATTTCCTTCTGTCTTGCTCGTTTAGCCTTCCACGCATCCAGCTCCAACTGTATCCCCTTCCTTCAATGATCTCTGCTTTTCCAACTTCATTGCTGGTTGCTTATTAGCTTGGCTACTTTCAGTCCCCGAATCTCAATCTGTTCTTCTGTCACTGGTCTTTTTGTACTCTTTGCTATTTCATACTTATACTTCTAGACCTATTTCTTCCATTTATGTAAACTATTTCTAACCCTGATCTTTTCTGTCCTTGCTTCATTCTTGCCCCCAGGCATCTCACATTGTCACTAAAGCCTTTACATCTGAACCAGAATATTTATCCCAAGTCTTGCTTAATCTCTCCAGTTCATTTATTCTTCACATTCTCCCAGCTCTTACTTTAAATTGAAAACACAGCTTCTTGCCATAGCATTTCAGAACTGCACTTTTTGATTTCTTACATCTTAGCAAAGGGGGGCATCTGTATCTGTATTATTTATATGCAGAAAGCATTTTGGTTATGCACTTTGTGTGACTACATAAAAATTGCATTGTTCTGTGTATCCACACCACCTCTGAGGGTTCCAGGATTCTGTGTGGTGAAAAAGCACAAGGGAATTTTGGAAGATCGTATTTTCCACTGACAGCTCATTCTGAGCTGAAGTGAGCACACACAGTAGTGACATTTTTAGCTGTGAGTCCAATTGAAATTGTTTTTTGTGGTAAAAGCCAAGCTTACCCTAGTATTCAAAGGCCTGTTGCTATATCCACTTTCTTCAGTTAATACTTGGCCCAACCGCATCTACCTCTAACCTGACATTCAGCATCAGTCTTGTGGGTTTTTTTGAATTTGGCATAATCTACATAGCTGTAAAATACTTAGTGCTAGCCTCCACTAGTCTGGAGTTGTCATTAAAGCATACCTAATACATCTTACAGACAGGAAACTGAAGATTCTGTGAAAAACAGATATGTTCTCATAAAGACAATCCTGCCATCAGACACTGCCTTATGAGCAGCTAGGACCGAACTGTGGCTTCTCAGTCATGCAGTGCACAGTCTTGGACCAGCATGTAATGCACCCCCCAGGGCAGAAAGAGGGATGCTGCCCCATTTCTTAGGTTGGGGTAAAAAAGCAGGAAGAGAAAAATTCTCATGTTTTTCTCCCACTTGGAGCAATGTAAAGGGCAGAAAACAAAGTACCCTAGTAGGAGAAGAACATTATAAAGCATACTGCTTGCTGAATATGAATGAACTCCGTGGTTTAATTTTTTTTCCTAATTGACTGGATTTTGTTCAGAGCAGAGCAATGAGCAGAATTCATTAATTGTAACATTAATGAAGTCTACATAAGCTGGGCTTAGGCATATACCTGTTCTTTGGCTGAGTACTCGAATCTAGTATAACCACTTTGGAGAAGAGCAGAGATGGATTACAACACTGTCATACAATTCAGGACTTTCTTCTAAGATCTTTCTACTAGGCCACATTCATGCTTACATCTCACTTCTTGCATTCTCTGTGAACGCCCTTCACAGCCCATGAAATAACAGGGAGTTCAAACCAGGAATGAAAGGAAGTTTTAAGACTCTGCAGCCAGGAAAATGGAAAGTACAATTTTTTCTTCCTTGCTTGCAGTAGTTGTTTTCTCCTCTAAACCCTAGCTGTTAGCTTTACACAGTCATATCCTGAGCTGCTGATTCACGCTGTTTTATGAGAAATGGACAACTGTGCCTGCCATAAACAGCCTCTTGAACACACTGCATTGCTCTGATTTACGTGTGTGTACATGAAGGGCTTTGCTGCTAACCACCACAAACACTATCAAGACTGGTAAAAGTTAAAGTGACTACCTTGATTTTTGATTCAAAGTATCTTTCCCTTACTCTTTTATGGCTATTTGTTATGTTGGTATGTGCAAGCAGATTATTTATATAGATGAGAGCTGCATTTCCAAGACAGGATTTTTTTATGTTTCACAACTCTGCTCACAAGAGATAAGCTGACAGTTCAGAATGGCATACAGGTTGCAATTTCACCATGAATTTGCCCTGAATTTTTGCCATGAACACAATCTAGAGCCTTAGCTGGCATTGGTACAACACCGAACTGAAAGCTCTAGCTTGGCTGAGTAGCTGAAGTGGTAACCCATAAAATGATGGCAAACCATCTAACAATGTTTTGGGTAATTTCCTCCTGAAGTTAAAGTTTCAACTGCTTTTCCCAGTAGCATGCAATCCAATCGTGTTGACAATCATATTTATAATCAGCACATGCAAAACTGCTGATTTCCTCCACTGGTTCTCTATCAAATACACATGTATAGAAAAACAAAACAAACAAACAAACAAACATGCTTCTTATTGGTACTAACTAAAACAGCTGTTAGTAAAATTTGTGAATGAGAACTGAGATCCAGATTTCCAAACACACTAGAACACCTATGATCATTTCTAAAATCATTTTAAGTTTCCCGGCAAATAACTAAGTAGCCTGCAACCAAAGAAACATATACTTTTGCTTGGTTAGCCTAATATGAGCAGAATGCAGTTTCTTCACATCAGCTTCATTAACACAAACTCAACAGTAGCCTAGCAAGATGAAACCATGTTTGATTTCCAGGGGAAACTATTTGTACATTTCTGAGAATGTGACAAATTTAGATTGAAAAATCTTATTTCAGCAGCATACAAATCAATTGTGACTTAAGGTCTTAAATGCCTAAATGACTTTTCAAAATGCCGTATCTCTACCTAGGACCCTTATAAACTGCAACAATGAATACCTTAAAATAACTTTTTTAATCAGGGTTTGAATTGAGCAGTGATTAAGGCATTCTTCCTCCCTAAGTCTCCACCTCTCTGTCTTTCTCTATGTTCCTAATTTGTTCATTGCTTTTCATACACGCTGGGTGTTCCTGCAAAAGCATGTCTGAAAGCAAGCATGAAATCGAAAGCTACAAATCCCAGAAACCGATTCATCTTCTTACACAGAAGTACTACAAATATGTTTTGAATAAAAATTTTTAAGGGCTTAATAATATAAAATGATGCAAGGCAGGCACCTTTTAAAAGGTAGACTTTTTCACCCAGCTCTAAATCTTGGCTGATTGTATGAAAAAAACCCACATAACCTGAACAGAGTAAATTTGTAATCTTTGAAAACCTTAAACATGCTGTCCCCTAGCTCCAGTTGTATATATTTCCTTCTTCTATTTCTGTTAAGCTATTAAATTAAGATAGCCATAACCTACTCTTTGTCCACAGGCTTCAAAGCTAACATCTCCTCTCGTGCTTTTAAAGCTTTTTGTAATACCACTATTTTTATAGGCACATTTCCAATGACTACAGTTTTTCTATCAACAAGGTCTGCCATCAGTCTTGAAATTCAATATCCAGATAAAAAAGCGAATCCAGACAACTGAGTAGCCAGAGTGTCTCAAGGTGCTAGGATTCAAAATGCAGTGGTGATGAATTCATTCTCCTTCTAATCACTGTAGGATCAGAATTTGGGATGTCTTGTTAATCATCCCCACAAAAATCCCATCGTAAAATGTACTTATTCAATTCCAGGATTATACATCTTGATCAAAACGTATTGTCAAGTTACAATAGGGTGCCTGTAACAGGGCACAGACAGACTGCCTAGGTGTAATGAGGCTGATGGATGAATAACAATGTTGCTATTCATACACCCAGACCCTGCTGTATCTGAGCCATCTGCTGCTGAAATTGCCAATCTGTACTGAAGAATGGTAGATTATTTTTTCTCTTGTATTATTCAGAGAGAGATTTTCATTTGACATAACTTGTAGGCACTGGATCTATGCGTACTTGTGATAAATGAGTGTCTGAGACTATTTTTTATGGGCTTAAGACATTTTGCAAACTCAATAACATGCAGGGGTGAAATCATATTCTTAGAAAACAATGCCTAACAATAAAACTTTAAAAGGAATTCATTTGTTAACACAAAAGAGATCTAAAACTAGAGTTTTAGTTGAAAAGAAGTTGTAAGAAGGAAGAAAATATCACTTCAATACCTATTGCACAGAGCAAGAGAAAGGAAGGTCAGTAAGTTGCTCACATGAACAGTCTTGATGACTCCAGTGGATTACTGATGTGAGAAAATTTTACATAATTTGGCCCAAGGTTACACTGAAAATTAATTCATTTTAGAAGTCATTGGCAATACTTCTGAAATCTCCTGAGTACTTAGTGCTTGACATGCAAGAGGCAGAAAGAAGTATGGTTGACTTCCAGAAAGGATGCAGAGCTGCTTACCACCAGTCGATGGCAGAAACTGGTAATGCAGAACATGGCAAAACCCATGTCAGTTATAGAAGCAGTCTTCATGCAAAAATTAGATTTTTGCCATATATGAGGGAAGAAATTATGTCAATATATATATTTTTCTCTTTAAAACAATGACTGTTAACACATTCTCTATACATCTCTGTATTTATCTACCTAGCTTGTACCGTTAAACTTTCAGAATTCCTCTGGAGGTAGCTACAAAATATGAGTCAGCCTGCTGAAAAAAATTAGGTAAAGCGTCCTCCAGAAATTTTTTTTCTTTTTATTTAAAATGGAGGTGAAAAACTGCTGCCAGATATACCTGATACATGGAAAGTAGTTCTACTAAAATTAGAGCAAGCATTCCAATAAGGCTACAGCTATGCAAAACGATCCCTCACCATCTACAGGCTTCAGGAAGAATGCAGGAAGAATTCTCCCTTCCTGGAAGTACTTTTGACGGCACAAGCCTGGCAAAAGCCCCTCTGCTGCTTCTTGTTAAAAACAACCTTTGTATTGAAAAAAATAAAATAAAAAATTTGTCCAGCATAAAGTGAGAAAGAGGGTGTTTCCAGGTTAACTGAGGCAAGGAGGGGCACAATAGAACTTATCGCTACAAGGGGACCTCACACAAACCCTATCAATGGCATAAGTTACAACACACCTCTCCCTGCTCCTGTACAGAGACTGAAGTCCCCAAATCGGACTGCGCAGATGTTACGCTTTGGCACTTCTCTCTACTCTAACTTGAGCACACATTGGGAATTGAAAGCCACAGTCAATTACTTGCATAATACTAAAACATGATCATAGAGTGATGCCTGAGAACACAACTTAATGCTATGAAAACAACTGGTTTGCAATGCCCCATCAACTGGCCCGTGGCTTTTTATCAGAAGAACAAGTGTTATCAAGAAAAGACAACCCATTTGCCTCCAGCCTGGTTCAAAGCTCACTATTGGGAATGTTTATAAGACAGAAAGATATTTTGTGAGTGTATGTCTGTCTAGCACTTCCTGGCAAGGAATGCTGAATATCAGATGCCGTCCCACTGATTTTTGACAATTCACACTGCAAGGTGCTTTCACAGTCCTGTCTGAGATGGTGTGAGATGGTTTGCTGGTGATCACACCTGCTGTCTACCCCACAAATAAATTCTGTAACTAGATACTACTTATCTGTTGACAGTGAGTAGGTAATAGTGATACTCGTTGTGTGAAAAAATTGACATAGTCGTCTTGCAGGTTATTGCTTAAACTAGAATGCTTCAGGAAATATGTACATGTGTCTGACTGAACAATCAGAATACAACTTTCTAAGCAAGATCAATATTCAAATATACTTACATCATTATTTTAAAGTGTGTATAACCTTCAATTTGTCTTGTTTGATAAATCATTTAGTTACGTCCCAAAAGAGTTGAAAGGAACTCAGTATCTTCCTTCTTTATTTTAGGTTTTTGTCAGCTCTATTATATCTTCTAAAAGCAAGTGCTGCAGATTCAAAAGAGTGGTTTCAGGATTAAAAATGCCTAACTTCTCGCTGTCAGGCTGAAAATGTTTTTCTCTACTTATGAGAAAGAGGCTCATGGGACATATGGGTGAATCCTCCTATCTCCGTTTATGTTAAGTCTTTTGGATTGAACAAGAAGGCTAACTAGCACATATAGATACAGGGATGATACAGAACTAATACATGGGTGACAATATGAAATACTGTCAGTGCTCTTTAACAAAGCATACTGAAACTGAAGAAGCATGATTTTTTGCTTCTAACTTGTGTTCCATAGTGTCAACACTAACTTTTAAACATTTTGCAGAAACTGTAAAAATCGCAACTATTACCTCAGAAAGTACAGTAAGCTTGCAATTTTCAGCCTCCAGTTATTAAAAGCAGATGTGTTTTCACATTTCTAAGGTGTTAAACCTTAGGTCAATGTACTGAAAGCAACACTGTTACTTTGGGGGACAAAACAATTATGTTCATGGCCTATAAAATCCTGAACAACACGGAAAAGGAGAAAAGAGAGTAACTGTCCACTGGTTTTGTTCATAGTAAAAAGATCAAGAGGACAATTAATAAGCTTACTACACAGTACATGAAAAAAAAAAAAAAAAAAAAGAAAAAAAAAAAGAAAAGAAAGAGGGAAAAAGGAGATCTTGAGCTGCAGAACTCAGTAGCTCAAGATCTCCTCCATGTCTCTGGGGTGTTGTACCAGTCAAATCTATACTGTTGAAAAGTCTGTAAAGTTGAAAAAGGCTTAATACAAAGGGAAGAAAGTTACTCTAAACCTGCCCTGCTCTCACCTTTTCATTTAGACACCTATTAATAACATTGCTGACTGCAGAGTACTGGGCTCAGTAGGCCTTTGGTCTTACCTACTATGACCATTCTTACAACTTTATAGTACAGCAATAAACAAATCAGAAGTGCCTAAGGAAACCAATGGCATGGGCTGCATTATTGCTGTGACAGTACCGATGTGTGTGTAGTTTTCCCAAGGTATTGGTACTTTAGGACAGAGGGGATGATAAGCATCCACTTGCAGCCACAATAAGCCTCTTCTGACAGATCTGATTTCATGAATTCTGTCTGAAAAGGACACACACAAGTGGGGAAAGGAATTATTCTTACAGTCTTCAAATCTGTGAAGCAATGCTAAAGAAGTCTGAATTTATCATTCCAGAGGTATTGAGTTGATTTTCCATTATTTTCACTTGCAAGTTACTCACAAATATAGCTAGCTTTCTGCTGTCGTTATTTGTTACAAGTTGGAAATTCCCTAGTCCCTTGCCAAATCTCTCTAGCTTTTTTATTATATCTCATTTTCAAATCAGAGCCATGGCACACTGTTCTTTTAGTTTTTTTGTTATCTCATTGTATAAACCTACATTTTCGATGTCATCTCCCCACTGTTCTGCAGCAAGCTGCTACTGCCATCTACCCCATCCGTATGTAATGCCCATCAGTCTTTGCTGATCAGCACACTATGAAACTGCAGTGTAATGAGCCAAGCAAACTGCTTTGTGAGTGCATGTGTCAGGCCATATGTTGCACAGACTTCATTTACACAACTAATTTCAAGTTCACAGGTAGTTTAACCACAAAGTATTCAGCATCCACTCTTGCAGGACTGGTCACCCAAGCTAGAGAGAATTTTTCTGATTACTTGAACAATCACAAATATTTTAGTGCAATAACAGGAAGTGAACACCAAATTACAAATAATAAATATAATTTCTAGTACATGGATTCTGTAAAAGTTCAGATAAAATACAGCCATTCTGAAAACATTTCCAAAAGCAGAGTCATTTACAAAGGGGTTTGCAAATATCAAGTTAAAAGTAACATAAACATGGTTTCTATGAATTATTCCTGGAAAATGGACAAATGTTTGTTATACTTATTTCTTCTGCATCCAGCTAAACACTGTTTGTTGCCAAGGGCACCCTTGATCTACTATCTAGTAAAGCATTTAAGCATATAGTGCACTTCTGTTTAATGGAAAAAAAAAAAACAACACATAAGATGTATATTAAAACAACAACAAAAACATATGAAACAGCTATAGCACAACCTTTCCACCCCAAATAATACTGCTGCTCAGAATTAAACACACAGAAAAGAATAAATACCTTTATCTGTTGAGAAGATGGACTAAGTGGTTACCCTTCAATCATTCCTTTGCACAGAGAATGAACTTTTATTTCACTAAAGTCAAATGAAAATGTGTCTTTGGCTTTCATGAAGTAAGTCCAGACCCTGACAAAGAACAACTGCTTTTGTGCTTTTATTTGCATAAAATGTCAATCAATACCTCAAGCTGAATAGCATTCTTCTCTACTGTTACTAGGAAAATAATTGGCTTGGTAAGATTTACAGAGAAACACAATCTGTGTTTTCCCGCATATTTACAACTCTCAGCACAGCTTCATTACTGTGGGACTTAGACATGGCATGCTCTTAAATGTATTCATCTTCACAGATAAATATGAGGAAGGGACATGCTACCAGTTTTGTCCTGTAGAACTGGAGCGCAGATTCAGAAGTAAAGGTCACTTGCCAAAGCTCACACTGGAATGTTTTGGTAGTGCAATCTGACACTGTCTCAAACTTACCTCTTCAGTTCTGTTTCCCTTGACACATTACAGGAGGGCAGCTCTTTGGGCATGTGTCTGCTCACCCCTTCTGCCCCACATCCCCCAGACCCTGCTCAAGCAGAACCCCACTGAAGTCACTTGCTGCTGAGTGCCTCTGACACCAGTCAGTAAGTGCTACTCAATTAGGGGAAGTAGTGGAATAATGATGGTATCATCCAGTAAAGTTCAGGTTTTCAGCCTTAACTGACTCTGGATTATTATAATTATTAGTATTTTTATCAAGGACTGGAATTAGAGTACGGAAGGTCCATCAATTATATGGAGCAGTTAATCCTTTATAGACACAGTCACTTATGTTAATGGACAAGTTTTTACCAGTGTATCAACAGATCTTCCACACTCTATGGAAACAGTTTTTCCAGAAATTTTCATATTTCCTCTCTTACAAAATAAATGTACTGAAAACTGCATTGCATGTCTTGTTGAGGCTATGGAATTTCTCTGGGTAGTAGGGGCAGCTTTGTCACAACATGGGGTTTCACACACTTAAATTTATGTAGCTTCTCAGAAGTGTATGCCAGGATATGAATTTACGCTGCACTAGTGATTTCTGCATTAACTTAGCTTGTTTGTTTATCTTTTGCCTAAGGTCAAGGTATGAGACTATTCTGTTATTTTGTTCCATGAAATCATCTACTTACTGAGAGAGTGCAACGTAGTTCAACTTTTAAGTTCATGCTCCAGTCTAAGACATCTTAATAAGCTTACGACAACAAGACTTATATTTAAATGACTAGATTTTTACACAGCTACAGTGCAGAAGCCAAACACAGTGCAGTGAGTAAATGAAGGTTTGCAGTGGCCAGCTTTGATTAATCACTGATAATATTTGTCCCTAAATGAGTGAATATGTACATCAAATATATCATTTAGAAATAGCTTTAAAAAATAAGAGTATGTATCTAGACTAGTAAATTAAACAATGTCTAGGAAACTCCCATGCACTGGAATGCTGTTGTTTATTCAGATAACCTGGTTGTGGCACTTGCCAAATTTTGGAAGTTGGAGGCATCCAGGAGCCATTCCCAATAGGTAATACACACAATACAAGTTTAAACAAGGGCTATTCCAGCTATGTCTCAACAGTGCCAATGTTCCTGTGCAGGTTTAATTCCTTAGTATATACATAGCCTAAGTGTGCCATTTTCTATAACTTGGATCTCTTTAGTTTCAAGAATTTATTTTTTGAATATTCTGCTCTTGTGGAAGAGCCCTTTAAATATCTATCAACTGAGAGGATTTTCATTTCTTCTTTCCTCCTGAAAAGGACATAAGAAAAGAGAAAAATGAAAAATATTATTGGAATACAAGTAGGATGGAAACACACCTCACTGTAGTATATAGCAGATCAAATACATATTAAAGGCCATAAACACCGATGATTAATTTTCCCAAAGTCCCAAGTATCACACACATTTCACAGAACTCAATGTAGTTACGGTATTGATGAGGAAGGAGTTTATAAGGCTTGGGGCTCTGCAGCAGTTTAACGTTTCCCTTTTTATACTACAGGCAATGCATGCCAAGTGAGGTGGTATTTAAAATCCCCCGGTTTTAATGCTTTACCTAAAAGCATTGTCCAAGACTCTTTTAGTGACAGAGATTTCTTGTCATCTGACATTCCAAATTAGTTTTGAGTGATTTGAAATATTCACTGAAAAATGGGAAACTGCTGGCTCAGAGTCCCATAGTTTACACTACTCCGCCATACAGGTGCACTGACCAAGGGATAACACAACAGCTCTCCCACTGTCATTGTAATGCTCTTTCAAATGGCCACTCACATTGGTTCTCATAACTTGGTATTTTTTAAGGTCACCACAGCTTCACTGGAGGGGTCAGAGTTAATTTCAGCTGAACTTTCCTGTGCAAGAAACACAAATTTGTTATTATTGTTGCAGTATGCATCTAAGCTATGCAAACACAAAATCAATAATGTCAATATAATAATAGTATTAGTTTGTCTGGGATTTTTTCCTTACATTAACTTGCTTCATTAATGCAGTAGCGTATGTTTGCATACCTGAACCTTTAGTGTTACTGTATTATTCTTATTATAAGTTACTTTTTAATTTGTTAGCAATATTAACTTATGGTTGCAATGTAATCACTGCACCCAAAGTAACCCAGACAGATAAAACTCACTTGAATTGCTGAGTATCATCTCTGATGCAGGACCTTTAATGACAAAAACTGTCATTAAAGGGAGAATAAAACTGCAAAACAGGAACCATGCCTACTAAAATGTGAGCAGGTCTGACCAGGAAGGGAGGTCAGCTACTGTAAATTAAACCTTGATTACAAGATGACTAATTTAGGAATACTATGCAGTGGCAAAAAAATCCCAGAGAAGAAGAAACTACAGTACAAACAAGCGCCACACATCTGAACGAAAAGTGGAAAAACCAGGCATCTGACACTTCATATTCTATAATGTGTGGATAGATATGCACACATAAACAAATATCCAAAGGTAGAAACTTCGACTTACCTTAGACGATTTCCATTTGAACCAAAGAAAAGCAATTACACAAATCAAGATGATCACAAGGGAAATGCTGATTCCTGCCACTAAAAGAGCAAAAAGAAATGTACTCGTGACTCTAAGTCATTAAGAAAAGGAAAAAAACTAAATACTTTCATTTGTGGTGGTTAATTATGCAATACTACATGCTATACAAAAATCTGGATCTTTATTTTTCCTACAAGCAAAAATCTCATTGAAGTCTGGATGAGTACAGAAATGAGCCAAGCATATTACAGCTCATTACAGTTGAAGATTTTTTGGCAATACAAAGAAACTTTCGTCTAGATTAAACCTGAACAAATCAGCTCCACATAACTCACCTCCAGTACATTCTAAAGCATCTGTTCAGTCATGAGAAATAATACTAAGATTAAAAACAGATTTATACGGAGTAATGCTCTTTCAAACCTGAGAGACCTTGTAAGGCCTTAGTGTTTTCATTTTTCTTTGTAAAAATGAAGCAGATTTTGCAATTTTCTCAACAATTTCTGCGACCCTACCTTGAGGAGGTTCAGAACACTTTCAGACCACAACAATCTCAGCTTTGATTTTGCAGGATTTTAAGCAATGTGCTATTTTTGTCTGACCATGCTTTTCATTGTATTTTTACAGTATTCAGCAGCACAACAGATCAGATACATAACACCAGGGAAAAACTCTGTCTAGTTATTCATATATAAAAAAGCGGACTTAAATTGTAATTAATGTTAATAATGCTGTGCTAATGTTAATTGTGTTAATGTCATTTTCAATTAATATTACTGCACATAATGTATGTGAATATTAACATAATTATGTAAAGTTAACATTTATTTCTGTCTCAAAACAGGTCTGTAAATGTAGTATAATAACATTTCCTTGACTTTACCTCTTCTGTTTATTATCACACATCAAAATGTGTTATATTTATCTCCAGTCTTAGTATACCAACAGTTACTACTGTTCACAATATTATTGGTGCTACAGTTTTTACAGAAAGAAAAAGCCTCAAATATAAATTATTGTAATAAAATATCAAATTATTATGGTTTAATCTAGTACAGCGATATTCTTATTACTCACATATATCCACAGAGAAATATCATGATTTGTAATTATAAAGTGTATTCAATACTCTGTCATAACAACTAAGTTTTTCAGCCCAATGTATGCAAGTCCATACATATGTTTTTGTTTTTATAGCCAATAGCAGTAAAAGAAGTTGGAAATTAAAAACTTGGGTAAAGAAAAAAATATTTAAACAGAATTTTGCATCTTGAATTTGTCAACGTACCTACTGTAGATGACAAACGTTTTTCTGTTAAAAAAAAAAAGAAATAAAATTAGAAACATGAGCAAACTGTACGACAATGTGTAATGAAGCTGAAAGCTGGTGTTTTTTTTGGCAACTACAAAGCACTAAATTTAGTCACATGCTAGAAGCAAATTAACTCATTTTTTTCTGCCAAAAGAATAAATTGCAGTTATTAACTACTTTGTTCCTACATTACATTCACTTTACTTGTATGCTGATTTCTGTTAACCCTCCTTCAGATGTGTTTTGTCTGTTTGTCAGGTAAGGCTTTGTGTGCAAAGCCTCTCATATATTCAAAATTGTATATTTACATATAATTATAATTAGCATAACTAAGTCCAAATCAGAATGTTGATATTTTTCAGATCCTGACATGCTGAACAAGGAAGAAGTCAGCAAATAAGACTGTTGCAGCCAGAAGTTTCCTTCTTTTTCTTGCCTTTCTCCCGTCTTCACCAGTGAAACACCACACAAAACCTCATAAATGTAGGAATTAAGAAAGTACTAGCATCTGAAGCCCTGGCCTGTACCCAATGAAGTTTTGTGCAGCTTGTAGCTGTGATCATGAGAGTAAAAATGGGGCTTGTGAAAGCAGCCACTTCATAAAGCCTCCAGAAAGATGAGCAGGAGCTGGGTATCAGCTCAGATATGCACACAGGCAGGTGCTGGTGACCCTGCACAGGGGGGTGTCACAGTAAGAAGCAAGACACTTAGTGGGTCTGGGGGGGGAATATTTCTGCTGTGATCTTCCTCA
The DNA here is from genome assembly GCF_964035555.1 of Netta rufina. Classification (NCBI taxonomy): domain Eukaryota; kingdom Metazoa; phylum Chordata; class Aves; order Anseriformes; family Anatidae; genus Netta; species Netta rufina. Next base: position 35,790,534 of record NC_140127.1, on the reverse strand, counting down.
TCAGTTTTCTTCCTTTAGCACAGAATTCCAAGCTATCCACTGATCATGAGAAGCACCTGACATTTTATACTGAATGACTTATTTTCTGCTTCTTGACAGACAATTATTCAGGCTGTGTTATTAGAGATGTCTCAAATACTCTTTGTGCTTCAGCTTCCACCTCTGTAAAAACAATGGGAAACCTGTTTAAATCCATCACAGTGTTATACTGCCGCTAAGTTGGTCCATGTTCAAACCTTTTAAAAGACTTTTGAACAGAAAGTACTTTCAAAAGGCATGTCAGTACGAATACAGATTCACCTGTATTTCAATGCAAGGGTACTGGCAGAGGCACCATTAGGGTACTCTCAGCAGCCTGCTCAGCATTTGGTATGGATTCAAGGACAAATAAATACTGACAAAGTGAGTTTTGGTCACATTTTGAAACAAAAGCAAGTCAGTCCAATTTCAGTTTCTCCTACAAGTAAACTACAGGTTTGGCCCTATGTCCATCACATAATGGTGAACAAAACAAGACCGAGGCACCTACAGCTTGCTGCCTTTCCATAGCAATGCCAAGTTGCACCTCATTTTAAACACAGGATTAGGGTAAAATTGATCGAGTGACTTAACAAGTTCACCTCTGCAGAGTCACAGTAAGTAGCAGTAAGTCCATTCTTAGCTCATCTCAGTCATGAAGTAACTCACATTATTTTAACTACTATGTTTTATTTTACACCTGGAATGGGCTCAGTGTATCTATTATAGCAGGGCCATATATTGTTGCACTCTACAAGTTCCTGAAGGAAGGTTATGATGAGGAGCCTCTTCTCTCAGGTAACTAATGATAGGACTTGAGGAAATGGCCACAAGTTGTGCCTGGGGAGATTTAGATTAGATATCAGGAAAACTTTTCCTCTTGATGAATGCTTAGGCACTGGAACGTTGGAGGTGGTGGAGTCACCGTCCCTCACAGTGTTCAAGAAGCACCTGAACAAGGTGCTACGAGATATAATTTAGTAGCGTAGTGGGTAGTATTGGTGATAGGATGACAGTTGGACTAGATGATCGTGTAAGTCCCTTCCAGCCTTGCATTTCTGTGTTTCTATGACTTCAATATCTTAGGCAGCAGGCTTAATGATAGCTGAGAAAAGAAGCAACTTGCACTACAGTGACAGTGTCAAGATGCAGCAGGGCAAAATCAGACTGCAAACAGGGAGAGGCACAGCAGGATATGCACAGAAAGAGTGGAGAACTCGCAAGAGTCAGCTGGTAGAAAACAACAGTGACAAAAATGAAAAGAGTAAATTCACAAGATTTAGGTATCCACGCTGCGGGAAGGACTGACATAGGATTTGTAGAAAGTAATAAATTAAGAAATGAACCTGGAACAGGACTCGACCCATTTTCTGGTCCGGTTGTTACTGGTTTTGATTCAGCTGCTGCTGTTTCTTGGTGAGAAGCTCCTGTTACATGGGAAGTAGTTGGCTTTAACGTTGATGTATATGCATGAACATGCATATTTTTAACAAAATACCCTAAAAAATAAACAAAATTAAAAATTAGCAAACTAAATTAAAAACAAATTAAAAAATAAAAATAAAAATATTTAAAATATTTTAAAAAATAAACATTAAAAATAAACAAAAATTAAAAAATTAAACACCATTTAAAATAGAACTATTGCTGGAGTATTTCTTATTGAGATTGTCTCACAATTTCTGTTATAAATACTTTCTTGCTTTCAAATGCTTGTAACTTGGGCAATCTTGGCTCCTATTTTGCATTTGCAATATTTGCCTCCATCTAACTTTTCTGTTTGGACATTTCATTTGCAATTGTTAAGACATTTCATTTACTCAGGTTAAAAAAATATTTTCATAGACTTCTCAGAATTCTTCTCTGATATTGCAGTGCTTCCATGCTTTGGAGCAAGAGCATGAAATCCACCAAGGAATAGTAACAAAGCTGTAGCTTTTACTAGATCTGATCACTCTATGAAAATTAGAAAAAAACATTTTCATTTTCATTTTCATTTGCTTTGATGGGGCTTGAAAGGAAAAGGCAGCTAAATTCACCTGGGATGTTTACTGATATTCACCCTCTTTTTCACTTTTCTTCTTGCCTTTAATGCTTCTCAAATGGGAAGCAATCATGTTAATACAGATGAAACACATTATGTTGTTTTAGCTAACAAATGAAAACATCCTGTCTTTCAAATGCCTCCTCAACTTCAATTGAAAATTAATGAAAAAGAAGATTTGGGGAGGGGTGAAGGTTCCCTGAACTTTTTCTGAATGACAGGAAGAGAGGAAATCCCTACACTTTATCGAGTTACTGGAGAATTAAGCAGGTGCTTTCTTATACTTTCTCTGTTGTGACATTAAAAACAAAATAAAACCTCATCTATGGCAGCAAGTTTAACCAGTGAAATCCCAGAGGTTCCATATAGGACATAAGTGACTGAAACAGCATGGGGGGACAAAAAAAGTGGCACATGATAATCTTAGACATACAAGTTCAAAAGATTAACACCCTCAAACATCTTACATATTTATGGTCTCCCCTGAGGTCTTGCATTCTATCAAGTTCTTCCTAGAATTACAGCATAACCTCCAGGGAAAAACTCCACAGCTTCTCTGAGAGGGAGCAAACAGATGCAATACATTGCAATGAAAAAGACCAGTACTCAGGGGAGGGGGCTGCCTCTCTCTGAGAATATACTGCTCGCACTAGCAATGGGTTTAAGTTGCTTGCTTTGTCACTGAAGCTTTTACAGGACTCCGCCAAGCAGAGCACCACTCTGCAGCATGTGTCTGAAGATATACATATCTCCATGAACTGCTTTGAAGGCGGATGGCATAAATGCTAAGCCAGGCCTGTGATCTTGAGAGCACATGCGCTCTCATGATAAGAAGGTCCATTAGCCACCTTCCCCCCAACCCTCTTAGCACCTTCTTAAATTCTTGGTCTATTGCTGCCTTTAGTGGGACAGAGGTGTAAAGATGTATGTCTTTGCACCAAGCTAATTATATATATTTTTTTTCTTTTTGCCATAGAAACAATGCTATAGTGAAATTTTATGAAACTGATACAGCTGGTCACAAATTCTAATGGCTAAATATAACATCCTTTTGTTAGACACATGTTGTAAGGGGACTCTGCTATATCATATTTAGTATGATATAATATCTAAGTAAATTTACAAAATCTTTGTGCAACAATGAGGAAGACCTGGTGTTTATGGTTGAATGACTTGAAATAATTCAATTTTTTGCCTTCCCTGCAGCATCAGTGTGACACTGCCACTGTTACTGTAACTAGCAGTGCTAACAAAAACGGCATGATCTGTATGTATTAACGTTTTTCTAGTTCTACTAATGATAGAATATTTATCATTATTGATGTTAACATTTATTTTCAGCATTCTTTAATGAAAATAAAATGCTGCAAAAAGAAGCCCTACCTTTTATTGGCATGTGTCTCTCTCTGTATTTGCAAGGGATTTCCTTAAATACAAGACTGACTTATTCTTCAAGTCTGATTATTAGGGGTGCTACAGAAAATTGTATGGCAAAATATTTTTATGCTTTTTATGTGAGTTTTATCTTACTGATACAGATGTAACTAAGGTAATCTTTCATGTGGTAAAATATAATAATGCACAGAGAAACACCTTTGATAATTGTATAATGATTTGTAATGATCAAGTCATATTAAGCTTCATCTAAAATAAGCTTAGGAATATCTTCAAAAATTACTGAAAAGTATTAACGAGAAAGTAATAGCTGAAAAATATCTAAAGAAATGTTCACTCACCTGTAAGCAGCAGGATGAATGTAGGTATTGTCTTACACATCTTCATTTCTTTGTTTTGTATCTGCCACAGTGCAAAAAAGACAGAAAACAAACCTGAAAAATCCCCACGTCACTGTCCCAACAGCAAAGAAACCTTGGCTGTTACCCCTAAGGCAACAGACCTCAAAAGACTAACCCTGCTGCATTTATCATTTCCTGAGCCACTTATTGGCTGTATCAGACTGTTTCAAAAAACAGCTGTTAGTAGGACTCCCGTGCCACATAAATTATATAACTACAGGAACTTTGCATACATTAAAAAGCATTTACTTATTACAAAGTGAAATGTGCAGGACAAAAATCACAAAGCCAACAACTAAACGACAAGCTCTATTCAGATGTAAAAACAAGTTATGAACTACACTTTTAGAAAAATACTCTAGTTGTGATGAGACTATTATCACTTCACACCTGCAGAGAGCCTTTGTGAACATCTTAAAGCACTTTGAAAGCGTGGAAATGGTATCCTTTCACAGATGGGAAAGCCTGGCCACATGGAAGTGAAATGCCTGTTGATCACAAAGAACAACCATGTTCTTTTGCGCTAGTCACAGATCATACTATAATCCTAAATATTCAGTGCACCATAAAAATAAGTACTCAGAGCAAAAGCATTGCCAGCTTGTAAAGTTTAAATGATTACTTGCACACCTAATTATTTGGGATCCTTTGAAGAAACAGTATTACACATTCCAGAACTGCTTCCCAAGTGCACCTCAACATTGGTTGTCAGTGTTCCAGGTGGTCTGCCACAGGTATGTACTTCATCCAATAATATGCCACAGATGATGCTGAGTTAACTGTTGATAATTAGAATGAAAAGGAATTCAGCTTGTCATGGAAAAAGAGTCTGCTTGGCAAACTATCATCACATGGTCAAAATTCTTACCTTCTTCCTCTACTGAGACTACTTTTGTCAAAGCATACCATCATGTAACACGAAATACTTGTTTCTCTATGGGCTCATGCACAGTAGTGTCACACAATGTTAGTAGGCTTTTCCTGGATGTTCATCAATCAGGCATCTCCACACATGAAAAATATACCAAGAGGCACAATTTTCATTTGTTATATAGATACAAGAATCTTGGCTGAGAGCAAGTTTCAGCTGGAACAACATGGTTTGTATCTTCCTCTTCAGCCACAGTCTGATTGCTTTAAATGTTGACACGTTTCCTTTTTCATTGTTTTAAAATAGGGACAAAGTAGGCCTATGAGATGATAGTCATCTGAATGGCAAATGAAAGCACAGAGTAACTCTGCAGTCCCCAAGACTTCAGGAAGTCTAGAGGACTTCTGATAGAAATTGGACAGTCCTGGGGTCAGAAAAGTTTTCCAAGGTTCACGCCCAGCCCTTGTTATCAAGACATGATTGAACAGAAAAATCCAGGTAGTACTACTAGGAGGTATTACAATGGAAAGGCTCTTTAAAGAAAGACTGACGGGCTTCCACTCTGAGGCAACTTGGAAGATGCAACAAAAAGAGAGCCTGAAGCAAAAAGGCCTAAAGCCAAAGGAAACTGACAGATCTGAAGGAGGACGGGCTTGAGACAGGAAAGGGAGGGATTCACAATGCTCCTTCTAAAAGGGGAATGCTTAATCCTGATGTCTATAAGTGATTAGAAAATCTGGGGAGAATCAATGTCTCAGGATTCTCAAGTACTGGAAATGCCATAACCCATGGGTGTGGGATCCATACACCTGGCATGGATCTAAATGCTAAGGAATGGAAATACCATGTCCTGCCAACTGACAGAGCTTGCCCATAACTCCAGCCTTTTGGATCCCTATGTTGTAATTCATGAGGTCAAAAATATTTCTCCAAACACCTTCATGCATTCGAAAAAAATGCATTCACACATACACCCAAGCTTCCAGTACTGTTAGTTCACTTTGACACCATTTTCAGTTGTCAGTTACAGGGAGTATGTCAATAAAGTGTGTGTGCTACAGCAATACATATTAAGACATTTCAGGTGTTATCCTCCTTCTGAAACTCAGAGTATTGGTAATTCTCGCATACTTACTTTGTCTTATTAAGATAAATGTAACTGAGAAAAAACTGAGAACTGAAAATGATTTATGCGTTAGTGGTCAGCTGCAGGTGTGGTAATGGGGATGCAGGGACTCTTGTTAGATGTCACAAATGGAAAGTCCCGCATTTGGGACAAAACAATCTCATATAACACTACAGGCAGTAGTACAGAAATGGAGCTGAGGTCCTGGTGTACAAGCTTACCATGAACTGAACTGGAATTGAACACTGAGGCCTGGAAAGCTACAGCATCTGAAACACTCCTCAAAACGCTCATGGCTGGGGTGTCATATACAACTGGCAAACACAAAATTTGTCTGCGAAGTTTTGAAATGTATAATCTTAGCATGAGTATTGAAAAAGTTACTTATTTTGGAAATGAGTAACAGGATGTAACTGGATGCAGCTGACTGTACATATTTTTGTCCTTTATGTTCTCATCATGAAAGGATCTATACCTACACTTCACTAATTATGATTAACTAAACACACACTGCACATAAATTGCTACTGGATTAATAGCCACCAATGCTGAGGCCCAGGTGGTTAAACTTTTTAATCACAGTGGTACACCAATAGATGTTCAAGCAACTCCTGTCTTTAAAAAGGAGCTATTTGTCTGAGAAACTTACTATTTCTGAAAGAAGCAGATTAACATCATAGGCACCTAAAATTGACCCCATGCTTAAGTGATTTGTTGGATTTAGAGCTTTACAGACATCAGTTTGAAATCACCTGGAGGTTGAGACATGTTAGAAACTCAGGGCAGGACAGGGTATTTTTTCAGCATCACAAACTAGAACTAAAGTACACAATTTGAATGTGTCTCTGCATGAAATTTCTGTCACAACCAGTTGTCCGACACTTGAAAAACCTCTTCATTCAGCCAACTGGCAAACTAAGGCATGCAGTCCAACTGGCTTCTGATTCTAGAGTTGCTTTATTAGCTTGCTCAGCTCTTCAAGGATGGGTGCAAACAAAAAAATTCATTTTCATAAGTGCCAGACCTTTTATTCAGAAAGCTGCTGTACCACCAAATATTAACATCCCCCCCCCAAAAAAAAACACACACACACAAAAAAAAAAAACAAACAAAAAACACACACACAAAAAAACAAAAAACGAAAAACAACAACAACAACAAAAAAAAAGACAAAACAAAACAAAACAAAACAAAACAAAACCTTGCAGTCTTTCTGTTAGAGTGCCTGACAGCACTGAAACCAAGGAAACTAACAGGAGTAACATGCATTTGGGTAGACATCTCAGTTCAACAAAACAGCATAATAGTACGTTAACAATATTACATTAACAGCTTTTTTTTTTGTAGTGCACACATCCTTATCTTTTCTTCTGAACATTTCTTTATCAGGTCATAGCAGACCTTTGCAGAAAGAAATGCTGGCACCATGTTTTCTGCCTTCCACGTTCATTGCTAACTGGCATAAGAATCACTTTCATTATGCATCCTTTTTCTTTTAGACTGCTCTCAAATTATTATATAACAGATGTTTTCTTCTCAGACTTCATTTGAGAATGTCTCTAATAAAATTATGTTTTCTGTGCCTTTGAATCTTACACAGATTTTTACTGAAGTAAGAAATAAATATTTTCATGCATCTCCTGTGTACACTAAGAAAAGGTTTCATGCAGATTCACTAAATAACAGAAGAACTAAGGCTGTATGTGAAGACAATGGAAAGAGGCAATTCAGAGGGAGAGTCCCAAACTGGTGGTGTGAATTTCTGCAATGCCAAAGCCTCAAAGGGACCTTTTGGAAGACTGAGCTCCTTTGCCTGAAGTCCTACTGTCTCATACTTGCCTAGAAGTCAGCCATTTTGCCTTATTTTTCTGCCTTCACTGAATGCACCTACAGGTGAGGAAGAAGGTAAAGAAAATGTGTAAGGATGCTCATCTGGAACTAAACATAATAGAAAACTTCCCTTCCACTACAGAGGAGCTCTGGAAACCATAAAGGTCAGCACCATTTTGACAGTGCTTCCATTCCCCCAGCTTCAAAGTGTAAAACTTTCACATCCACCGTTCCCTGACAAAAAATCTCTCAGTACCGACAAAACCTCTTTCCAGTATACACTTTATAAAATGGTACCAAAAAAACAGATCCACTCTTTAGGACAGACACCTCACCTAGGCTACCTGACTTATTGGGGAGTGCTGATCCCTTTTACTTCATGGCCTTTCCTGAATATTTCAGAAAAAAGGACTGGGGGCAAAGCAGTGTATAGAGGAAAGCCAGTGTCATCTCTTCACAGAGAGGAAGGTTTTAGAAGAGAAATATACGAAATGCTTTAGAATCCTTGTGCATTCCACCAAATTTGCATGCCATAAACATCATGCCTGCTGCACCACCTACATGTTGCTGAATGCTAAATTAGTTGTACATTGTGTTACAAAAGAGCATTTAGAAAACAAAGTAAAGGTGATTAAACTGAAGATGTATCTCTGAAATAAAACACAGCATAAAACCTATGGCAAACCAACCAGAATTGCTTTGTTTTGTAGAAGTCATTAATACATTAAGAATTTGGTCATCCATGCCAAATTTTATTTTCTTAGTTGAAATCATAGGAACAATAATTAATGTAACAGACCGTTTTAATTTAAAAAGTGGGCAGTATTTATGATGGCCTGTCTGTCTAAAAAAATACTTGATGTGATTCTACATGGTGCACCAGATGGTGCACTGCCATGCTGCAGGCATTGTACAGATGCTTGACCAGAAACAATGCTTGCTTAAGAAATGGTTGAGCTTTGCCTCTCTGATTCTGTATACCAAACTCATTGTCTACAGACATGTGGATTCAAGCTCAGCTGCCTGCGTCAGTGTTTATGACTCATTTGACCTGACCCCAGGCCAGTGAGTTCAGATTCAACTGTAATTCTGTTTTCAAGCGCAGAGGTGAGGTACTGAGAGACAGGCTGTTAATGTATCTTCCTTCCTCCATGAGGGGGAACGTGAGTCCCCCCTGAAGGTGGTATCATATACAGACCTTCCCCACAGGAAATCCATACCAGAATGTCAGTGAAATTGTCACTGACAGGTTATTGACTGCTGAAGAACAGATGTGAAAGAATGAATCTGTTCTTCTAATTTTAAGAAGTGCCACAGCAGTAATAGGTGCATTGTATGACAAACCCCAGTAGATTTAAAAAAAAATAAAAAGGAGAAATAGGGAAAAAGTTTCAGAAAGCCACCTGTAAACCTCTCTGATGAAACTGGAAAATTAAGAAGCATTCCGTCAGTCCATTTCTTTCTAGTAAGCTGTCGAAACATCTGGAACTCTTACTCCAACCCTCCTCGCCTCCGTATTCTCATTTGCAGTCATTTTCCTGTCTGCTGTCACACAATCACATATTGGCACCTCAAGATGCCTGGAATGACAACAAATACGGGTATAGGCAACAGAGAAATAATTATGAAGTTCAGGTGAGTGCAGACTGCTAGGCAAACGTACGGTTGAGTGAAGGTAATGGAAAGGAGAACTGAAATCAGTGCACTTAACAACTCTTCACATAAGTATATTAATCACCAATTAAAAAAAGAGTTATCTGCAGTAGTTGACTTAATTGCAAACATGTGCTGATCCTGCTCTGGAAGAAATGAACAGTGACAAGTAACAATACCATCAAGTATGCAGAACAAAAAGCAAGGAAGTACAGTGTTTTACTATTATAGAAGTTGCCCTTTGTCTTTCCATATCTTGTTACCCTATATAATTCATTTAACATTAAATAAAGTCTTCTAGCTCTGTGGAGCAGAAAGCTTGTCTCAACATTTGTGCATAAAAACTCCAGCTTTTATATGTTGTAAAAAAAAATAACTGTTTTTGATAATAATTATTCCCGTCAATAAATACTGCAGAATAGTATGAATTTATCCTTATGTAGCAACTTGCAAAATGTCTAAAGAGTTAAGTATTCTTCCAGTGACTTTAATGTCATGTGATCAGACAATGACTTGTTACAACATTTAAGAAACATATGGCCTGCAGTTCTAAAATTTTGGATTTTTTCAGAATAGTTTACCAACAGAAAAGTCCAAGTAGTAAGTTGAAAAACACTCTCTTATTTGCCCTGTACCTCATAGTAATGCTGTGTTATGTCAAGTTAAATAAATGCATGATACTTTCCATCTTCTAAACAGACCTCTTAATTTTAAGAAAAGAATACATTAGGAAGCATTTGTGTGACTTCACATTACTGACACAGCCTTGCACCTTACATAGCAGGTTAAGTTGTACTTACAGAATGTGATTGTTATTGTTTTCTATAGTGTGGAACCTTCCAAATATTGAGAAATTTCTCAAGCACCATATGATTGCAAAGAGCAATTGCAAAGAGCAATTTTTGCATCATGTGTCACATACACTTATTTGCATCTCTATGCTCTGTGTGGCTTGATGTGGAATGATGCAAAGTAGCAAATTGGTATGAAGAGAAAATCATGATTCAGAAAAATAATAATCATTAAAACAGAAATTGTTCTACATTTAGTGACATACTTGCAAGGCAGCTTCAATTACTTATTAAAGAAGTGAGATACCTCCTAAACCAACAAGCTTTTACCAAGACATAAGATACTTACTACAGGGCAATAAAAAATCATTGCTGCTGCAGATTAAGCCATAGACATTATCGTTCACTGGTCTCTTTTCCTGTTACACATAAATATGCACATGTACACCCACAGTTACCTTTTTTCCTAAGCGAGGTCAAGGAGGAGGTCTACAGATAAGCCTGCTGAATTTTCCTCCGAATTATTCCCTTGAAGAAGTAGGGCTTAACCCCCTGGGAAACAGGGATCCCCCTTCTGCAGGTAAGTTTTCACAGAGCTAGTTGCTGACTTGTACAGTACTCTGTACAATACTGACATTACACATTGGGCAATGGCCACACTGAGATAACTGAACGGAGCAGACTTCTTGAATCCCTGTGGCTGATGAACACAACATAGTTGACATGTAGAAGAAATTCTGCCTAGTCTGATCTGCAGTAAGGTATAGGTAGTTTGTCTCTCAAAAAATAATGTAGAGCCCAATGGATATAGGAAGTGGAGATAAGTAGTTCATTCCTCTCCCTGCTTACCTTGGCATAACTACTGACACCACAAAAGAAGTCTGAGTATTGTGGACAGCAAACAGATATCATTGCTGTATTCTACCTCGCATTTGGAGGACTTAACATTTCATTTTATTATCTTTGCTTTTTGAATGGAAAGTAACATGTTGGCATTTTACATTAACTCAGAGTCCTATCTGTCTGTATTAGGACAGCAAATGGTGTTTAATTTGAAGAAATGGTCCTTTTTATACCAGATACTGCAGATGACTACAATGCAAGATTTCTGTCTCAAAGCAGTTTTAGTTTTCCTTAGGTCTGTCCTGTTTCTCCTGCCAAAACTATGGATTCCCCATAACGCCTACAGAAACACAGGAGATTGAGCTGTGTATTGAATTAAATTCCCTTGAAGTTATTCCACAAAATGATCCAATTTATTTAGGAAGGATCTTTCACAGGCCTGGTGAAAACCTAACTCCTAATGCAGATGAAAGTTCCCCTCCTGTAGCAAACGTTTCATACTGTCCTCATTTTCGTGTTTCCATGTTTGTTTTACAGTGGCATAGTTCTTCATTCACAAACTGCAGGTAGTAGTTTGAACTCAGCACCATCTAGAAGTTGCTGAAGTGAGAGACTGTCAGGTATTTATTTTTCACATGTGAGCATTTCATTCAGGAACCATAAAATGCTTCATCCTCTCTGCATTTTGTAACGGAGAATAACATTGAGCCCCTTGTGTTTTAGTTCCCTTGATCTATTGACCACACATTTTAAGGAGAGGCTGACAGCTAGCATGTCAGTTATTTTCAGATATCTGTCTCTGTCAAATACAGAAATCCCAAGAAAATAAACGAAGTGCAGGATTATAAATACATGTGAAATCAGAGCTGTCATCACTCTCAAGGATTTTCCATTGTGCCTGCTGCACTATTTTTAAGCTAAGATTTCCCAGATGTTTAGTAGGAATGTTTAGAGAGTAAAGCATTTCATTTTTAGATGGCTGCAATGTTCTTAAACTTAACCTATTCGTAATTGAGTTTATTAATTCCATTGTGCCTGATTTGTTATTCTGTGTAAGTAAAATAGAATAATAACAATGAAATTTAGCAAGCCTACGCAGCTCTCAGATGGCCTGAAAACCATTGTTTTGAATTTTCAGGTACCCTCCATTATTCAGAAGAATAAAAAGCAGTGGAGACCCCCAGAAAGGATCCTCCTTGGGTCTGTTCACTCAGTCTTCAGAGACCAGCAATGGATCTCTATTGCTCTAAGCCACAGAGGAGCAGAGCAAGAATTGTCCTCCACATTGTGCTCCTTCTGCTAACCAGTACTTTACCAAATGCAGCTCTGGCAATTCTGCCAAAATTACAAATTTGAATTATGATTTAAATTAGAAAAGGAAATTTTACCTAGAATGTTAATCTTATTTTACCTTGTTTATTGATACAATTGAATACCTCATTTTTTTCAGGTTAAGTAGGAGGATAGCTATACATTTTGATGTAAATGCAACATACAATATAAAATATAAATGTACTTTATTTATTTTTTGAACACGCTTAGAAACCTAATTTTTTGATGGTTGAGAATGGTGACTGACCCACTTCCTGCGCCCTAACCTGCTTCATTTTTCCTTGCATTTTTTATCAAATTGCACATGGAAGGAAATCGGATTCCAACTGAAAATGTTTCAGAACTACAAGGTCTTATATCCTCACACTCATGATTTTTCCTGTGAATTTTACTCTCATTCAGGTTCAGACTGTGAATGAGTCAGTCATTAACACAAACTTAAAGGCAGGAAATTATCTTGTCTGAGTCCTCAGAATAGGCTGCTATTGTTAGAATAGATCCAAGGTCCCCCACAGCCTTCAGGTACTTGAACAATGTCTCCCACTACAGTTTTTCAAGCATCAGCAGTGAACATGTATTACTTGAGTACTACTACTCTGTGTTACTTATTAATTTAAAATGGTGATTTAGCCCTCAAAATAAATTCCCAACCTTCAGATTCAGCTGTATATATACTTAGTTTAAGAAATGAAATATTTTCAATTTAAATAAAATGTCAAATTTGAAGCCACAATGTTATTTTTATTTTTGGAGCCAAATAATAGTTTTACTTTGCACCTATCAGAGGATGGGGCTTAAGGCTTAGTTAGATTCACCACTTCTAAATTTTCCTGATGAACATGTAAGCCTGGGTAGAAGGGCTGTTGATTATGAAGATCTGTAAGCAGCTAATGATTGTGTGTTGCAAGTAAGGACTACGCTTCCTGAACAGGCTCTGAGAGGCAAAGAGGCTGACTAACAAAATGCACTTCCCTTTCTGTGACACATAAATCAATACCCACTACTAGTAAGTCGCACCACTGTACTGCTTCCAAAAGTGTGCTTCTTGTGTTCTGCATCCTGAAATTTTATTAAACTAAAAAAAATTTTGCTGTACTTTGTATGTAGCAAGTTACTGTAACTCATGTCCTGCTAAGTTTTTACATAATCAAGAAAAAATTAAAAAGTTGTAGCTAGGTGGCCTGTGTTCACTGCCCATAGTCATCAAACTGCATCAGAAATGAAGTTGTGTAATTGGCTTTGCCACCCAACAGAAAGATTTTAAGATTGCATTCACGTCTCCATATGTGTAAATGGATTTGGCATGGTTTATATTACTGGGAAGACTAGCTTTTGTACAGATCACCTTTTCTTCCCATACTCTTTTTCTCTTTCTCACACAAACATACACACTGTATTCCTCAAGAGATGCTCAATAACTATAATGCTAAAGTTCTCTGACCCTAGGCCATTAGCCCTCTCAGGACAGATCCAATAAACAACTGAAAGAGCTAAGAGTTTTAAGCATCTGATCTCTGGAGAAATCACCAGAACTCTGCTGATGTCTGTGAGGTGATGAGTGAGATGAAGGCCTGCATGCTGACCTGTGTGCTACCATCTCATAGCAAATGTTGATCATGCTGGCTGGCTGCAACCCTGAGCCTCTTGACACAGTGCTGCAAGAAGGTGTGTTCATTCATCCAGGATCTTTAATTAAGTATCCATCTCAGGACCCTTCTCTTTTAAAAGGTAATCAGAGAAGAGGGACAACTGCCCACCTCTTCTGTAACAGAGCACTCAGAGATTCAATTCTTTTATCGATATGAGAAGACTGAAGTCCACATTGCCAGCGTCCTTTAGCACAACAACAAGACTACTGTGAGTCTTTCTTTTAAAACTGGATTACAGTGCAACAAAGTGTTTAAGAATGGTGGAACTTTTCTTGATAATGGTTAGTGTACAGTCTTGGAAGAAGAGATCTGAGATTTCCAGCCCTGCTGTAATACATGATTTCTGTACTTTATCTTGTGGTTTGGTTTGGTTTTTAAATACGTAAGAACAATGCATTAATGCACACATTCTGTTATTAACTCACTCACATACATACATATATCATTTTCTAGTACTGCTGCTCTCAGAGCATAGTTTAATACTCTTCTGTTAAGATTGTTAAAGATGGACTGTTAAAGATGGAGGTGTGGTTCCTTTTCGCAGAGTGAGGAAGGAACAAATACCTGAAACAGATGATCCAAATATGAATATTCTTTCACAATACGTAGCTTTCAGATGTATTCTTCAGCAGAATTTGGCAAACTTTGTATTACATTGTTGTGTTCACTTTTACAAACAATTTTCTATATTCTTACAATTACTGTAAATCTCTTTGCTTCCCCTGCAAAGATATTCCTGTCAATACTCCAAGACAGCAAGATAAATTAAGAAAGTGAATAAATGTAACTTATAGTTTGTAGTAGGAAATTTGTGAAATACTTCTTTGCTGTTAATGAAGCTTAAAATTGATTAAAGTCACGATGTTTCTATATAACTACTTTGCATTTAAAATATTGCAAAATGAAAGCCATGTCAGAGTGAAACTCTGAAGGAATGGACGTTACAGCATTTCGTGTTCTTGGAAAGAAATTCTTTGCAGGACTTTGAATACCTGTTCTCTTCCTTGGGCACTAGAGGTCACCAGTGGTACAGACACGGGGAAAGGGACTGGTTTTATGATCCTCAGCAATACAGAGGCCTCTATCCCTCTCCTGTGACTTTCATTTAAGTTGTTACTGGAAGTCCTTTGGCATCTCAGTTTTTGTAAGAGTGAGAAGATTAAACTACTTCTTTCAAGCACGATATGTCTCAGATGTATAGCTATGTATCTATCTGAAAGGGATGGCGTCTCTTGAAAATATGATTTATTCGTCCCTCTGATACTTGAAAGTTCCTTGGCTGATACCTGCTGTATTTGAGCTCTGAGTAATGTTGTTGAGACAGAACCACAGAACACCCAGCAGAAACACATGTTGTTTCAAACGAAACAGCATGGCCCATTTCAAGAAAGAAACAGTGCTCCTTTACTGGTTCCATGTGTGGTGTGTGAAGGGTTCACTGAAGCAGAACGTTCAAGAACACCAATTGCATTTTTGAGTAAGAGACCACACCATCTTTTAATACATTCAGACTTTCCATTTCTGAGTGATGCTTATGACAACCCCCCCCAAGTCCTTATGCATGCAAAGAGGCTCAGAAATGCTCAGCAATCCCTAGAGAATACATAACTATCTTTTAACCTCAAGAAGATGGATAATTACATAAAATATTTTTACCAGATCGATATCTAAATTTAACAACTGTCAAATTTATATTCTCTGTAAGCTATTTATATAATGCATGATACTAACAACATCTGAAATACGAAGCATTTTTTTTTAGCAATGATTCATCTTATAAGAGCATTGAAGTGCTACAGTTTAATAAACATAGCACTGCAATTATGGAGACAGGCTGCAATCAAACTATTACCTAACAGAACATCTTCTTGGAATGCTGAAAGTTCTCCCTATGCTAAATATCACAATATTTTGGTTTGTGAAAGGATTCCATAAGATTTTGGATATTAAGCTATCACAGGTTGAATTTTGTTGAAAAGTCTATTGAAACTCTGTAAGCCCTGCAATCTGCATTAAGCAGCAATACCACACGGTATTTTCATGCTTGCTTTCTTCACCTAGGTTTCATCTAACTTTGAACTCCTTTCACTTTGAGGTGCAGTACATAAAGAGTTCTTAAAGCTACGCAAAGTTAAAAATTAGGCAGGCAGGAGAAACCTTACTCTTGAAAGAAGTAAAAACAACTGGACACTGTATGCTACATATTTTCACTACTTTGTTTAAAATAGCATATTGGTGTACTTAAAACACTTCAGATCTGTGTGTTATTTATGATGCTGTAAACATACAGAAAAGCATGAAAGTCACATTTTCCATTGCATCCAAGGAGACAAATTTAACATTACAGCTATTGGGAATCTGTTTTACGAGTTGTGTGAAAGGTGCACTTAAATGCAGTGTTATAAAATTTGGTCTACAATACCCTACATATTGCATCTCCTAGATAGTTAATGAAAATAAATATCAAACTCAATGACACTTCTAGCTACGCTCTGACTTTTCCACATCCTTCTGAAAAGAATGTGAGATTATATGTGAATCTTATACACATCACATACACTCCTGGATTAGCAAGACAAAATAAGAACGCTATGGCATACAAGTTAAAGCACTACTTATGATCAAAGGTACGCAGGGAAGACAGCTCAGCTCAGCAGGGAAGACTATCAAGGGCTTGTGTGAAGCTTTGTGAGTCTGGCAGCAGATCTGGGACACAGAACTTGGTGGAGGGTCTTTTCCGGTGAGCTCCTGCCGCTTCTGCTCGTGGGCTTTTTCCCCTTTCTCATCCTCCCCCTTCTCCAGCTAGCCAAGAGCAAATGTCACCCGAGCACAGCTGGAGCACAATGTGGCTAGTTATGCCAGCAGTGCCATGCCTGTGCCCACCTCAAGGTATCTCTTATACCAAGGCCAAAACACATGGGAGAGGGGATGAAACACCACCAACAGCTGAGAGCTGTGTCTGAATGGGGATTCACCATGGGGCAAATCTAATTGCTTTCTGCTACTTTTGGGCAACCCACCAGTACAAAGTAGCATCACAACATACCAGATGTGGTCTTCATTGCCCACAGTATTTATTTGGTAAGTCTGAACTGGATTTAATTAAACAAACACATTTTTTTTTTTTTCACTGCATTCATAAAAAGGCTGGTACCAGTGAAGAAAGGGAGATGCATATTGGATTTTGATATCTAGGTCTGCACAACATGTTAGTTTTCTGCTGGATCAGTTTCTTGTTGCCTGCACCCTGTAGGCAGTGAAGTCTGTGTTATGTGGGTGCAAATGTACCCACCTGGTACAACACAGCAAACACAGGAAGGGATGGATGGGACCGATCCTTTTGGAAAAAGTCTGAATCAATGTGACTGAAAAGTCATCACTGAACTGAAGCATGTTGTTTATGAATAAGCCCATGAAAGACAGAAGTTGGCTTCAAATGACATGAGAGTGAGGCCTAAATTTCACCCTTCCTGTAAAACATCCAGCTATGTTGACATTTATATTACTAGGTTCATCCCATGCTTTTGTGGATGTGGGTCTCAGCAGAAGGTAGGGGTATCAGCATACAAGGTAGGGCTACGTGGCTGGGTTTGAAGAACCAAGGATTTTTCCTTAGCTGATCTCAGGGAAGCTTTTGACATTTTTACTGTAATAATTCACAGCAGTTTGCATATTTGTTGAATATATGTATGTCCTGGAAAAGCTCTTCTGTATTTACATAAATCTACTATAAACAAGGCTCATTTACCTTCATCCACCCATCATATAGCTCTGGAACTAGAGGAAGTAAATATTGGACCTGGCAAATATAATATTTTATGCCTCTGGTCCCTTCCCATTTTCTTAACTTTCATCATCTTCCAAAATTATGCTTTTATTTCAATTTTTCTGTTTCGTGGCTTTTTTTTGTTTATTGTTTTGGTTTTGCTTTTTTTCTTAAAAATGTCTGCTTGATTAGAAAGCTCTGCTCAGTTGGGAAATAGCATTCTGATTAGGAGAACACATGCTCAAACTGGTGAATCCAATAGAGGCCAAGTGCATCAGTTTCCTGACTCTTTCCTCTAAGTAGCTGGTTTCCACAGTGGATCAACGTGTTTCCCAAGTCTTGGCCTTGCTTTACCTGCTTTGCACTAATCTCACAGAGTAAGTTGGTTTACTTAGGCATTTGTGGCTCCCTCAACTGCTAGCAGGTAGTTCTGCTCAGCTGGGTCTGGGTCTGTGCTCAAGGAGAGAAGAGGCTGCAGCCATCACCATGCTGGCTCAGGGGGATCTGGCTGCTCACGGTTCTTATTTCTAACAAGAGGAGAATAAGAGCTTGGGCTTGCTGAGTCAGTCCGCATAACTTTTGGCCCATGTAAACTGCTCAGACTTAAGAACAGAGCACACATAGCTCTGCAGCATCAGGGAGGTGACAGAGGTGGCTTAGCACTCCCTGTGTGCTTTGTTCGCAGGCTTCAGCATGCATCTCCAAAGAAAGTTGTTGAGGTTTTCTACCAGACTTGTGCCATACCAGGAGTGAAGTAAACCATCACGGTTACCTTTGCTGTCAGAGCCCCTGCAGTCAAAGCAGGAATGCAAGCAGGGCTGATATCCAGCTATCCTGAGACTGTGTAGTTGCTGGACTTCAACAGAAATCAACTTGTAACACAGAGACTATGTTGGTGGGGGAAGGGACAGCACTATATCCATGGCCACCCACTGCCTAGAAAAAGTCTGGCAACAGGGGTGTTATTCTTGTTCCATTGGCAATCGTGGGACTTCTGCTAGACTTGATCCTAAATGAATGCATTTTTCTGACCCAGAGTCCTTTTATGTGGTTCGGTGTGGAAAAGTGCCATGGTATTTGTCACAAAAAGTCCTCGCTGGCTAATCTGTTTTTAGGATTGTTGATGGTTTATAAATTAGAATTATTAGTCAAACATTGCTCTGTGTGTGCAAACTCCCAGTACAGACTGGGGCCATAGGGCCCACATGGAACCACCTTTGTATCTACGGTAAATCGTTCTGACACAAAGGAAAGGTCGGCAGAGCAAAAACAGAAGGGTACATAAGCATTTTATCCCTGACATGTACTCTAACGGATCTTAGTTTTTGTACTGGCCACAGAACATGTATACATAATCTCCAATAAAAGTGAACTTCTTATGTACCGAAACCTTGGCAGGTCCCACTTAAATATGCCATATGCTCTGTGCTTTTTGGCAAATAATTGCCTTGCTATTTCTCTCCATATTAAACAGAACAGGGGCACATCAACATTTATATATTACAGAGGCAAAACTAGATGAGTATACTAGTTATCTTTAATCAGAGGACAAGTCCTTCAGTAGTGTACCAGCTTGTCATCCCTGATACAGGACGCCCACCCTAGGGCTGAGCTGACAGAGGCATTGAGTGGTGAAGAACCCTTTCTGGGTGGAAGTCCATAAATCCCAAGTTAGGAAATTTCTAGTACTCACAACGTAATGAAATATTGAGAAAAGGAAAGTTGGCAGGCACTTACGTATGTCCATGCGTCGCTGTGATAACCTGCCTTTCGGATGTCACAGTCTCATACTCCTTTTGTGTTCCAAAATCCTTGCTTATCCAATTATCATGAGTATAATAATTTATAAATACATATACAGTGCTAAATTCTATGAAAGATATAGATCTGAGTCTTGAACCTTAGAACATTCAAAGCCATGAGAATGTCTTAAGTTGTATAGATCCTGTAATTTTTTTGGCATTCCACAAGTGGCTGTTTTGGAGCCCCTTCGCACATTCTCTGAACAGACCATCTTATATTAAAATGTTCTTAGTGAAATGCAGGATTGGTGATAAAGGCAAAACCAATTTGGATTAATTTTGCAAAAAATTGCAAATTATTTTCCTTTGTTCCTCCCTCCTCTAAAATTCAAAGCTTGAAATTCAGAAATGGAAAAATGGGAAATCTCACCAAATGTAGAAGAAAAAGACCATGTTGGCTGTTCCAGAAGCCCTAAAAGTAGGCTGATTTCAATTGGATTCTTCTTCAAATGGGTTATGGATCTCTTGCAAGTACCATGTAAAAATCTGTTCTTTTGGCTATTGGTAACTGTTGATGTTGCTTTGTATTTTATTTTATTTATTTTTTTTTTTTAAAAAGCAGCTGGTAAGTTTTTCAAGGGTAGATTTTTTGGTCATACCCATACACACACGAACACAAAAAAAGGTATTTACAGCTTGACTTCCTTGACCCATATTTTTTCTGGCAACAGGATCCAAATTCTGTAGATTCAACTCTTTTTCCAGGAATGCTAATTACAAAATTAATACAATGTGCAAAACAAAGGACAAATCTAAGGATCAAATGGGGAAAAAAACAAACAAACTCCTGTTTACACTAAGGCAGAGTTAAAAACCAAAGGGTAACTATGCTTGCTGTTCTCCCCACTCGATTTCATTTAAGAACCTACTAAATATATTTGCTTTGATATGCATTTCAGCCAAAGGATTTCACTCTCTTTTCTTTTACAAGGCAACCTGAAATGTATTATTTGTTTTGTGTTTGGCAAAATACATTAAAAAGATTAGAAACATTTGTATTATTCACAGTTGCATTACAGTAAGAGCATATGGCAGCAGCCTAGCATTTAAGTAAAAATTCTCCACTGAGCTTTCCATATACGTGTGTGCATGCATGTACATGGATAAAACATATATATATATATATACATATATATATATACATACAGTATATGCAAGTACACAAGGTACAATTCTCAAGCATGTGATGACGGAGCTGCTGATAGATGCAAGGCTACAAAGCTCTATGAACAACTGCTGAATCTGTAGTGGCAACTTTTGCTTGTCAAAAGTTGTTGGGCTACTTCTCATGAAGAGGAAAGCACTGACGCAGTGACTTGAAGGGACTGAACCTTACTACAGAGCCAGAAACCTACACCGTTTTTAATCCTTTTCACCTTGCAGGGGAGAAAGAGTCCTCAAAGCTGTGTTCTCAAAAAGGTGCACATAAATCTATGAGTGGAGACCAGACTTTCTTGGATTTCTGGGCAATGGGGGCCTTAATGGCATATTGTGAAAGGAAGGAAGTGCTGTCTTTCCCTACTAGTACTTGTGGTTGTTTTTTAATCTTTATCTAGCACTTTAAATAGCCAAGTTATTTAATCTGAAAGCAAGACAATGAAGACTTTGGGTAATGCCTGTATGAATATCTCCATATGGATGAAAGAACTAGTTAAAATGTAGGAAATAGAGTGAACAAGTGTGTTTTCCATTGGAGGATGAATATCAAAGGAGTTTTGCAGTTCTCTGTGCCAGGACATGCTTTAACTTATTTATAAATGCTTTAGAAAAGGGGTGAATGGTTTGCTGATGATGCAACGCCAAGGTAGCAGAAATGGGGCCTCATTATAGGAAAGTCCTACCAATGTGAATGAACGGGTGATAAAATGGCAATGAAATTCAATGTTGATAAATGTAAAATGATGCCAAGACAACAGAACCTTAATTTGATGTTTAAATGATATATTTTTAGCTGATCGTTAACGCTCAAGAATTAGATTTTTGGTGATTGTCAACTCTCAGGATTTTTGTTTTAGAATAAATACTTATAAGTAAACACCACCTCAATGCTCAAAAATCAGATAGACTTTTAAGAGTTATTATCAAAAGGAATACACAGCGAATAAAACACAGAATATAATCATGCAACTATGTTAATCCATGGGGAACCCATCTGGAATCCTACATGCTGCTCTTGTTCCCAACATCTCTTAGGCTAATAATAGAATCAGAAAAGTTTCACAGGAAGATGGTGAAACACATAGAATGGCCTCTATATGAGAAATGATTAAATAGTCTAGAACTCTTCTAATTAGAAAAAAAAGACAACTCACGGACAGAATATATATTATATAAAATAAATAGCACAGAGAAGGTAAACAGGGAACAGGATTGCTCATTGTCTCTTATAATACAAAATCCAGGATGAAATCCTAAGAAAACAGTAGGTTCAAAATGAATACAAGCACCTGATTCTTTGAAAGCAGTATCTTCTGGATGCTGAAAGTTAAATAAATAATAACAATAAAAAAAAAATGCAGGAAAGTAAATTCTAGTAAAAACAGAAGGAAATTCTAGTGATTTTAAATACAGTTACTCTACCCGATGCACACAAGTCCCTGGGTCACAAATTGGTGGAGTTTGAGATGGTATTCTGATAAAGTAAAGCTATATCCTTGCTCTTCTGCACCTCTAGACAAACACCAATGGTAGCCAATGTGAAGGAATATATCGTGGCGTACAGGAACCTATAGTCTAAGTAGGATTGTTCCTATACACAGCAGCTAAGCATTTTCAGCTGATAGAAAAAGGAGGATTTAAGAGGAAAAGCAGACTTAACTGGTAAGATTTTGACATACTGACACACAACTAAGAGACAAACGCAGTTTCTAAAATATTAACAAGCATTTAATAGAAGTATGATCTCCAATAGTGCTCTTTGGTATCTCCTAATTAACGTTCCTGTTTCCTTGATACTGAACATTTCTAAAGGACATGTCTGTGTGGTCTAGAAAAAACACTGTTGCATAAATAGGTGACAGCAATGTGTGAAGTTCAGCCAGTACTGTGTGTGTGCAGGGTAAGGTAATATGCACGGACTACCAACCTACCACACATTCTGCCATATAAGTGAACATGTTTTATCCTTGTCTGCAATTGCATCTATCTGAGGATAAGCACCCATTCATTTGCATTTTTTACAGGTACATTTTGTCAGCAACAGTGACTTTCAAAGTGTTAACAATGTGCAAATGAGATTTTCAGTCACAAAGCTGTATTTTTTCTAAAAACACTGAACGTATCAAAACAAGAACAGAAAACATAAAATGATGAAAAATGCCAGCTATCACAGACTATCACAGACCACCATGTACAATAATAGGTGCTATCTACCATGTAAATCTATGTAAGAGCTAAAACAAACAGAGCCTATAAACTGGCTGTGGCTAATCCAAAGATGAAATTTTGATTAAAATATTTCCTGATTTTTATTTTTTTGACTTTGTTGGTTTTGTTTTCCACAGCTAACTCACCTCGGTTAGTCCAACACCATGATCAAGTTAACGCCATGATTTTGCAGAATGGACACATCCCAAGTGTCAAGGATAGTGGTGATTAACACAACCATGTTTTTCCAAGTATGGCTAAGCCTAGATGTTCTTTTTTTCCTTTTTCTTTCTCACCCTCTCCCCTCTTCTGATTCAGAAGATTTTCTAAAATGTAAGTTAGATCCTGAGTAGAGAAACAAAGGGAAATTCATGACTGGACATAGATACACTGGATCTGGAAGACAGAAATTACTAAATTTGACATTAGCTGCAGTTGCTTAAAAGCCATTGCTTCAGTCATGGTTTAATACTGTTTACAAGAAAAGGAAAGGAATGGTCAACATATGTTGTGGAAAGAATGAGTGACCCTGGTGGAATGGGTATCAGAGATCATGTATATTGCTCATCAGCAAGACATCTGTTTTCAGCTATGGGGCTCTTATTCAAGAACTGCTGGATGGAGTACCATGATATCTAAGTATCACTGCTAACTCTTGTGGGAGTCCCAGAATTTCTCCAAATGTTGGTTCTGTCATCATGCACTAGTGATGTTGCCTATGCCAGCCTTTTTGAAACTATACTGTAGTCAGTATATGCGTATGTCTCACTGACACCTAACTTGGAGTTACTGCTACAACATTCCAGACACCGTGCCATGCTAGGCCATCATGACTGAGGATATCATAGACTTAAGTCCAATTAATTTAAATACTGAAATTTGAGCAGGACACATAAACAGTATTAAATCTCTGAAAAGCAATCAACCCATACAATCTTCCCCATTTTGCTAAAAAAAATTCTTGTAAAATACTTCCTTACACTTCCAGCACAAGTCTGAATTTTATCTGCATACTGCCACTGAACTACTTTGTTTGTATACAGGAACCTTTAAAACACACACACAAAAAAACAAGTAAATACCCTTTGAAAGAACAGTCAGACTCAATGCAGACAAAATGCAAATAAGGTCCATTTGCCAGATTTATTTTTTAAAGATAATTCACTGCTATTGGGAGGGAATATATAGCAGTCTTACCCAAAAGGCCACCACAATGTTCCCACTGACTTTAATAGTTATAGTAGGTTTAGATTTATGGCTGGGTGTAAGGATGCTTCAATCTTCACCTCTTCACCTCTTATTAGCACTTGTCTTTTGCTTCTTTATCACATTTAAGCAGCCCCAGATGCTGTTTAGTTCCAAAGCCCCCATTTAGCTCCCATAAAACCAGAAAAAAATTATGTCGTGGTGTACACTGTTAGTAGTAGAGATAGTAGGGGGAGAAGAGGATGGATTCACTGTGGAATATGACCTGATGCACAAAGGATGGTCTCATCTCATTGCTAGTGTAAGAGATAAATCTAACCTTGCCCAACACACAAAAATTTTCAGGCTTAAGGCTTTCTTTAGTACAAGTCACTTGATCTAATTTAATTTTTTAGTAAGAAATTGTAACAGTGAAGATATAATGCATATTATTAACCTAAATATCTGAAACATGAATAAACAAAATTAAAACAATTGCAAATTTTCCACTGCCTTCAGGAATGAATTCAAAATTACAGCAAATAGACTACTTATAATTTCAATGATTAGGATTAATGAAACTATGAAATCTTTCTATAGTGTAAAAGAATCAAGACTAATGACATTTTATTTGAATAAAAATGCATGGGATTTACTTTATCCAAAAGATGTCATTTAAAAATACCATTTACATTGCTCTAAATCTGGAAGAGGTTCCTACAAAATATCATAGGCTGCAAGTAACGCAGAGAAATGGATATAATTCTCTCTGGAGATGAATATATCCTTCTCAGAGTATTACAAATTTTGCAGTTATGAATGATACTTTCCACAATGCCGTGGTAAACAGGAATTTTAGCTTACCATACGCTAGCTATAATTAAGAAAGATGGCTTCGTTGCTATGTCTCTTTCTGTCTTAGCCAGAAGGTCAAGATTCATATAAAGATACACAACCATCTCTCCAGTATTCCCCTTCTTAGTAGCCAAATGCCTCTCCCTTTTCTGGCAATCACACTCAGTCCTTGTTATTGTAGAGCCAGAGACTCTGCCTTTAATATTACTATTGAAGTGGCACGCTGGGGGCAATTTGATAAGACAGTGATATATATGCTCCAAATACCATTGGTATTCAGCTTTGAAACTCCTTCGATTTTTTTCTAATCAATTCCCTACATCAATAAATAAAAGCCACAACAAAAAAAATACCTTTTTCTTATTAGACTGCCAGAGATCCCAAAATCGAGTAGATATCTGTTTCCAATTTGTCTTCGTGGAAAGGAGGCCAAAGAGTTGCTTTTCTTCCCCCTTGCAGAAAGCAGCCAAAACGTAGTCTAACCTGGGTGCACCCACCCACACTCACCAGTATATGCATTCTAGTCATGACTCAAGTTAATAAATTTGATTAGCTCGCACAGTACTCCAAGCCAGCAGCCCACAAGGCAGGTTCAACCAATACCTTTGCTTCACTCACTGCTCTCAGCAGACCACCAAGGCTCTAGTTTGTATTTTTAAACCTGGGTTAAATTGTGGCATAACCACAAACCATTGTATGCGATTAACAGTGGGGTTCCAATGACTGACTGACAAACAAAATCTTAGCACACTGAGTCTGCTTCTCCCAGTAGTAAACACATGTTATTAATGAAATGATTCTAACAGCCTACACAATTGGAAGCTTTTTTCTTGATTGACAGGCTATGCTTTTCTTAACAGGCCAAATAAAGAGGGCATAAAGAGTACACTTGTATTTTTTACTTTGTTAAGTAAAGGCATAACATTATTGAAATAATTTCTCCATTCAGTTATAACCTAACGGAATGTTTCTCTAGCCAGTCACTGAATGACGCATTACCTCAATACATACTCTGTTACTCGGAACAGAAGGGACCAGCGTTTTTAGAAAGTGCTGCCATCCAATTCCTATTGCTTCCTTTCCACTACTGACCCACTCCTCTGTCATCACTGACATAGCTTAGCAGGAGAATAGTTGATTAAAAAAGAAGAAGAAAAGGGCAACAACATGCATGTGGCATGAGATCATGACATTATCACTCAAAACTACTGTAGACTGGTACAGTTTGACTGTCAGCTGCTCAAAACAATGCTTGCAAGGCTAGACTGAGTTTTAAGCAGCAGGATAAAATAGATGTGCTTGCTCATTCATAGACCCTATAGTTCATGCTCTTCAGAGAAAACAGGATTAGCCGTAAAGCAGGATGAGAAGTGTAACACTGTTTCACCATGCTTCCCCTTATCCTGAAGGAGTGGATGAACTACAGATCCAACACATCTTTAATGACACGATATCAAAATTGTCATCACAATTTCCAAGGCCCCTAAATTAGACCTAGAACATCCAGGCATGGGGTTTAGTTACACATTCATCAGCTGTGCTCTTCAGGCTACTACTAAGCAGACCTGCCCCAGTCTCTACCCTGGCTGTTCATATATTCTACTACAGCATCATTTGTCAGACTGGTGGAGGACAAAGAGAGGAAGCAGGGGTTTCTCTCTGTGCTGCTGCCAAAAGACAAAAATGCAAGCTAAACTCTTGCCTCAATCTGATGAAACTTAGTCAACCAGTGGGCAGTTCACCCACCTGGATCGTCACTGCATCCAGTGATGCTACTAGCCTGTAATCTGTAATGCACATGCATACTCTCATAGTAAACTTGCTCCTGTGCTCAAAAAGACATTTGGAGTATTTGTCTTACATAGGCTATCATTTCATCAGAAAAAGAAAAAAAAAAAAAAAAGTCAGTTTTCATGGGTTTCACTGTTTCATTTCAAAGAAACAAGCTGTGAATGCTCAAGTCAGATCTCTTCCACATAAGAGGTCAGAGTACACATTAGAGCAGTCTGTTACAACTGAGTCAGTGGTATTTCCATGCTGTGCTGTTCTCCTGGATGTGGTGTGCAGCATGCTGAACTGCCTGAATTGGTATGGTCAGGCTACAAAAGACTTTGGTTGGTCATTTTTCTATTTATTATTGACTTCCGTCTTGGAGACAAATCTCACTTTTGCAGGCTTCTTGGGCAAGGAAATAAACGTATGGGTGGGAGGAAACAGAGACCTAGAAAAGGAAGGACTGGGTGGAATGAAACAGCAGTGGTGTAGTCTGGCAGGGTTATCTGTCAAGCTGTGACTTTGCCGTCCTCTAATGGTCTATGAGGGATGGCATGGATATCCTCCAAGCAACCGAAGCAGATTTTCCTGAATGATTCCTGTAGTCTGATATCTCCTTTAAGTCTATGCACCCACTCTTGTCCCCACTCCTTCCTGCTCATGTGGGAATAAAATGCTTCTCCCTCCGCAACTTTGAGAAGTAACCAAACCCAGGCAGCTAGTTGTCTCACTGCTTCGGTTCAACAACAACTCCTTTTTTGTGGCTAAGTATTTTTTTTCATATTCTGCTCCTTAGGATCTCTACTCCCAAGTAAAAGATAATTGCTTTTCAAGTGAAACTTCAACAAAAGAGATAAATTGGTTTTTGCCTGCTCAGTTACTGTTGCATTATCTTCTGTTTCCCTCATTAATAACAGAGTGACAAACAAGACTACTTCTGCCTTCCGCAGAGAAAGGATGAATGGCAAAACAATAGAAAATGATCCATCTCTAAATTGCTTTAAACACTGGCCTTAAGCAAGGATTTCAGTCAAGGCACCTTTGTATCCCTCACAGCATGGTGTATTCCACAGTAAGGTGACAACCCACACATTAAGCCTTAGAAATTAACAAGTAATTGTCTTAAACCTTAAAACTGGTGAAATTAGCTTCAATGGGATTAATGGCTTAAATGAACTGGTATGAATGTTGATACTAATTTTCATTATTATTTATTGCAAATCATGCTAAGGGTAATCTGAGATATTGCTAACTAGGGACTCCTGTATCTCAAGGACTGAGGAGAGAGAACATGAAGTCTGAGTTTTATTGCTCCAGCTTGGCTGGCTGTGATGAGGGCTTGGTTCTCCTAACATAAAGTACAGGCACATCCTGTTGTCAATTAGACTCACCGGTATTCTGTGGCAGCAGCATTGGGCCCCTGGGATGTTATATAGTTTGTTTTGCTATGTAAACAGTATGAAGTAATCCAGGCAGCAAAGGACACAGATGAGCAGGCAATTTGCAGCACACTAAGTAAAAGAATAAAAGTCTGTGTGTGAGAGTCAGAGAATAAACTGTAACAACATCCCTGGGATATAATATCCACGGGTCTGGGATCATCAAAAGTATATACAGAAGAAAGTTCAGGGACTAATTAAAATAAAGTAAGCCTATTCTTTTGTGTCTGTGGATACAGCAGGAAAAGAACATAGTGCAGGAGAAAAATTGTTAATTATTCACTTTGGTTTCAGCACACACCCAATACAGCTTCCAGGTGGATTTTTTCTGATGTAGAACCTTTTCTGGGTCCTGATCCAGAACCCAATCAATTTGCTAACAAATTTTTTGCCTTTCCTTGTTTTCAGAAGGCTTTGAATGAGGTTATAACACCAAATCTTCATTCTGTACCTGTATATTCTGTATCTACATGTCTGTTTTGTGAATGTAAAATATAAGACAAGGTTCTCAGACACATTTTGATTGCTGCAACTTAGACCCCTTTGATTTGAAAAAGCAATCCTACATCATATTAGAAAATACCTCTGTACTCATGATACTAGCACAAACTTGTACAAAATAAGACTGTAACAGATTTAATAATGTGCTCCTGAGTCTTTCTTCTTCCTCTTTAAGACATCCAGACATAGGATAGGCAGGAAGTTTAAGATCTATTGGAGCTCATTGATCAAAGAAAACATTATATAAATCCATGTTTATTAACAATGTTTGTGTTTAAATACAACTTTCCGCAGCACACAAACATCAAAATATCTCCCTTAGTCCCTTGGCGCTCATTGTTTATGGCATACAGCATAGAATATGTCTTCCCACCCTCTCATTTATAAATAGTGCTTTCCTGATGGTAGTTTTCTATTATCAGTTTTACAACAGAATGTCATTCTGTCTTTGAAATTTCTAGATAACACTGTGGAAAAATTGCATGGTTTACTGTTTTGAACACAGACTTGAGAACCAGGACTCCTGCTTTCTATTCCTCTCTCTGTCAGCACTTTGCTGTGTGACCATGGCCAAGTTACTCAACTTTTCTGCTCTTTGTTCTGCTGTATCTGCTATTTTCCACATCCTACACCAAACCTAATTTTGGACTCCAGTTTTCTGGAGTTTTCTCTCACAACTCACAGTAGAATTGAAACTACTGAAGGCAGGGGTAGAAAGGACACTCTATATCTAGGTGGACTGTTTTGTAGAGAAAAGACTAGAGATTACGGAGGAAATAAAACCCAACCAACAATGTGAAAACCCTTATGTACTGTCCAATACACCCAGGATGAGGTGTAACTGAGCACTCAAGGAAAAACGTGGGAAGATGAGATTTGTAGATGCATGGCAAAGAATGAATTCCAGCAAAAATAGAGAGAAAAGGGTTAAAAAAAGGTACAGTATAAGCTTTCTTTCTCATAGAGAAAAATAATGTGTTATTCCCCATACTTTACCTTCTTTTTTTCCCACAAGAAGTATGGAAGAGGGAAAATAAAATTGGAACAGGGAACAAAACAGAGAAGAAAAGAAGAAAAGAAGGCAAACTGTAACAAGCAAGGATGTTAACAGTGAAGTCAAATGCATGGATAGCTAACGAAATGAGAGCCACAAACAGTAGCCTGAGAGTGGGGGTCGAGGAAGAGTGTTCCTGATGTTACAGTAAAGTTTCCTTTAAAATTTACAGGGAGTGTTCTTACTCTACAACCCAAATTTTGACATTTCAAGTGCTAAAAGACACATACCTCACAGATTGGAGAGGGAGCTCACAGAAGGGTTCAGAGCCAGGTGGCGATGGTTTCCTAGGGTCTGCTGACCACGTGTGGGGCCTCTACTGGTTACGCACCACAACCTCAGGACAACACAGCAGTGCTGGCCCTCCTGGCTCCTGCTGGTTTGCTTCCTCCTATAGCCAGAGAAGACCCCAAACCTGCAGCCTGTGACTACCCGCTTGTTGCTGATTAGTTGACAAGGTCTGGTGTGGAAAATGTGCTTGAACTGCTTGATAACTGCAGGCTGCTCTACAGTGACAACTCGGTCATTCCTCTGACAAGACAACACTAGAATTGCTTGCTAGGAGTTACCATTAGTGTTTAAGTTCTCTCCCTCTGCTCCTCATTCCTTCCTTTCAGAAAGAAAATGCCAGCTCCTCATTTGAGAAGGTCTTTGCAAAAACAGTTGTTGTGGAGTAGGCATCTTTCAAGGAGCTCTTGGAGCTTTTCCTTACAGTAGGGAGATTTTTGAGACCTCCTCAATGAGCAATACTGCTGTAAAAAATGAAATCACCTCTCTTGATAAAAGTATCTCACATTTTATATAGAGATGGGAGTTTAGAAAAGAGTGAAAAAAGGGTCACTATTCTAGAAAAAGTGAGTTTGGGGGGGAGTAGTGCATACAGATTCAAACTAAATTTATTTATTTTTTTTACATGGCACAAAGACAGCATGAAAATAGATTCTTTTATGACAGTGTGAGCAAATGATCTGCCAGACTGAATTTAAACTCAGCTCCATAACAGAAGTATATCCCATCGAGTGGCTTGACACGGAATACTTCATTTTCTGGCTCACTACTACACTGTGTGTGAGAAAACACAAAAACAGTATCTTTGTAGACTTTATTATTCACATATTTTGAAAGTGTGTGGTATTAATTAATCAGGAAGGAAGCCAGAATTCTTATATAAAGTATCTTTCCATTTTAATCCTAATTAAAACAAGCTGAGCCCCAAAATTTTAAGAACCTATCAGGATCACTAATTGCAAAAGAAAATTAAAAAAATATATATTTACCAAAAGATGTCCCTTGATTCACTTCTAGTTTTTCTTCTTTTTTTTTTTTTTTCTCTGAATGAATGATGGAAAGAGGATTTTTTTTCCAAATAATTAATCTTTTACTCATAAAACGGAAAAAATCAAAATTTTGATCACTTCTATTTAGTGTTGCATTGGATAAGTTTCAGAATACAAGAGAGAGTTTACAGTTAGATAAGTGACTCCATTAATTCAACACCATCCAGCACCCCAGCTTTCTGTGCTCACATTATACAGACATACTTAAACCCTACATTTCCAAAAGAGAAACAGTGGTGGCAAGGATGTCCTTGTTTGAATATACATCCCACATTTTCCACTAATGTATACGTATGCTTATTTTCCTCAGTTTCTGGATTTTGATGAAATAATTGTTCATATTATTCAACTCTTTAAATAATTGATAGGACACCCTGGTTCATAGGACACATTGCAAGAAAAAATAAGCACCCTCCAAGTATGACATTCCAATTCTGAAGATAGCCAGTGTCAGGTCAGAACTGATTAGGTTGTTTATTGCGTTATACCAACATCCAAAATTGAAAGCATTCATCAACAATTATTGTCTAGACGAGAAACATAGTTCTAAGGTACAAAATTGCAAACTATGTCAAAACCATACACTGAGCAAGATCCATGTTTGTGAAACTTGAGCCAACTAAAAGCATAGTAGCAGAGAGATGCAGCTTTAGAGAAATGTTATAGTTGGCTCCTATGATATGTGCCTTCACTCTTCCATTAAAAAAAAAAAAAATCTATTAGCACGGGAAATAAAAGCTGATGACAAATATACCATCTAACTGACTTCTAAATCAGTTTACATCTTCTCTAAACAATAGTGCTCCTAAACACTGAATGATAGCTTTCCTTGGGAACGTGTTATATCTGTTTTAACTTTACATGAAGTTTATGGCAGACATATCTCACATTGTTTTCAGGCACAAAACTCTTGGCAAGCCAGAGGAGATTTACTTGGTGGTGAAGACAGAGAAGTGGTGTTTTCAGCATTGTGCTGCTGCATCCCTGCACTTTTCCACATCTCTAACCCTTTCTAAATAACCACTCCGGCTCCCTGCTGAGGACATTTCATATGATCAGCTTTCCTCCAAAGATTACATTCCAGTCCTTCCTCTAGCTCTTTCTCAGAAAACCTAGTCATTTGGGCAGAAAGGACAGCAAAGGAGAAAAAAATACAGCAAAAGCCAGGGGAGGATATAGGAACAGAAAGAGAAAAAAACAAAACAAAACAAAACAAGACAAAAAAAAAAACACACACAGAACTACGAGTCATTACATTCCCTGTGGCATCTGGCAAAACTCCTCTGGGGTCATTCCTAGGGTGGGACCTGGTGAAGATCTATTTGCAGATGAGTTCCGGGAAGTAACACTGCTTTTCATTGTTTTCCTCTTTCAGTGATGAGTTTTTTCATTCACGCCAGCCATTTCACTGCCTAGACTCTGTATTTTAGCCTGCCAGACAAGCCAGTTCTGCCAGCACTCTCTGTATAACTCCTGGGGTCCAGGAATGGAGTTACAAGCTGCCTGTCTATCATTCTGCACTTACTCCAGAGGAATCCAACTGAACAGACAGATGTTGGTTTGCTTTGCTTTCTCCAGAGCATTCCTCCAAAAACTAAAGCCTTGGGAGACTTTTATTCATTTATACATGAACCTGACATTTCTAGATTTTCACTTTGCCCCCTTCCTTCATTTATATAACAACATTGTACTTACACAGTCACATGCATTTGTCTCAATGAGTTACTGTGAGTATAGCATCCCATAACTCTCCGAAATAAAATAATAGATAGACAAGGCACTGTCTTCAGACAAAATCTGCAGCAATTAGGACTTCATGAGTGACAACGAAGCCACTGAACTTAGAACACTGACCACACAGGAAGTTAAAACATATCAAGGCAAAAAATCAAAGGTTCTGAAAGATTATTTAACTTTGAAATTTTTTCAAAAAAGTAAGCATGTTTCTATTAAAAAGAGAATACAGAAAACTGAGAGATGCTGATATTACGAAGAGTTGTTTGAAGCCTTCAAAAAAATCACTTGGCCAAAATTTTTTGATCCCTGAAAACTTTGCAGAGCACAAAATTTCTCATAATTTGCTACTTCGAGGCTATTTTAAAGTGGTTACAAGTTGCCACAGATAATGTGCTGTTCTTTGACTAAAATAAAGAGAGGAAAACAGATATGTCTGCTGCAGAAATGTGCCCAAAACCTGAAAATAATTGTGGATCCCCAATGGCCCACCCACAGACTTAAAAGTTGAGTGGGTTAAAATATTTCTGCCTAGACTACAGTAACTTTTGCACATCTTTGATGCAATAAAGATCAGCATAGTATCCTGTTAATGTATTAAAGGCTGCTCACTACACTAAATTGCTCTTAAGTGGGAACAGAGTCCAGTGAGTGCCGGATTGGGTCTGGGGCAAATCTGTTGCTGGCTACTTGAACAGGCTTCTGTGATCTTAGAAAACTACCCTGTTTCTTTGTGCCTCAGAGAAAGAGTTTGCTGTAATACCTTCCTGTCTTTTTAGAGCATTTAGTATTCTACACATAAAATGTATTCTTCTTGCTCTGTATTTCACAGTACATATATTCTATGCCAGAAATTCTAGCACTTGGTAGATTTTAATTCAGTAATAAAAATCTATGTCTATTTCTCTGCCAATATTTCCATCTAATTTAACTTAAATATTTTTGTATTATCTCACTGCTATTCTCTGTAGAAGAAATCTATATGAATCAATAAGAATGTCTGGGGGCTACATTTTCAGTTTGTATAAACTGTCCTAGCTAAAGCAGAGGGAACATACCTGAGCTGAGAACCTTGTCCTGCAATCTACTTAGAGGTACTGAGGTTACCTACACACCGTAACATACGTGGAATCAGTAGTAACTGTTAGCTGCTGTGCTACCTCAGTCTGACTTCTAGAGCTGTACAGACACCTTGCCAAGCTCATCATGCAATATGAGATTTTATGCTGCACCTAGCAGCAGAAAAGTCCACTGTACTCTCCCTTGCAGTAAATTTGTCCCTGGAAGTTATCGAGGTTTGCTGCATGTTTTCAAGGCAATGAGGAAAAGAGCAAGGACAGATAATGTAGAACCTCATACCAATGAAGAGAAAGACAAAATTTCCTATGAATTCTATAGGGTTGCTGGTATCTCTTAGGGATGAAAGTTTCTTCTTTAAAAATTATTTCTGACACCAATGCTTTGAATACATCCACTGAAGGCACCTTACACTAACTTCAAAGTTTCATTATTAAAACAAACAGAAGATTTAGGACATATTTTTACCCTACAGACTTTTAAAATGTGATGTTTCTGGCTGTCTAAAATATCAAGAATTCAGAACAGAGTTAAGTTTTGAAGAGCCACGGCCATTTTGTTGCTTGTGATCTGCATTCCAAAACAAGGGCTACAGTCTTGTAGGATCAGGGAGCAAAACGAAGAACTGACTGCAATGGCACACTAGTAAAATTTCAACTCTTCATACAGCTGAAATTGCCTCGAGCAAGTATCCCATTCTTGCCCTTTGTTCTTTACTTTTAAGTACTGAGGGGTGAGTTTTTGAACTCTTTTTGAAAAGAAGAAGCTGCTCTAGTCTCTGATTTTTCCAGAGTGGTATCTGTCAGTTGTACTAACTTTGCTACATGGTGTGATAGAGAAAACAGTCATCCCAGGCTGTTAAACTCATTTTCACTTTTCAGTGAAGTAACTTTTAACCATTTATTTTTAAAGGTGAAAAGACAACGTATTAACACACTAATACAGACAGTGAGGTCTGCAGTCTAGAATTTAGTCTTCAATTGTAAAACCAAGTTTTACAACCAACAGTACATACCACACAGACTAAGCTGATTCATAAACCACCTTTGTTCCAGAGACTACTAACCCTCCATGGTATGAACTTCTAAAATCTCCATAGAGAAAGGCTCTTCCTACAGAGGAAAAAAATATTTCCCAAGAGATTATTTACTGGAAATACTGTAAATGCATGCCACATAATCAAGATGACTGGTAACTCATTCATTATCTTCAGGAAGGACAAGAAACAGAGCCACATGGGTGTGAAATTACTTCAAGGTTTTCCTTTGCCTGAACTGGATGAGAACTTGAGGTTTTGTCATAAAGGGAGAAGACTGGAAACCGAACTGACTGGCTTCCAATTGTTGAGGAAAGGCATCAACATCTGTTTCTTTCTTTTTCTTTTTCTTTTTCTTTTTCTTTTTTTTTTTTTTTTTCTGTCTGAAGAATCCCTCCAGCCAATCATTAGGATTGAAAGTAAATTGGTTTGTTTTCACAGGTCCATTTCTTCCAAGTTCAGATAAAACAAACTCACTCTTGATGGTTTGTGTTCTGAATTCTTGGTTCATGTGGCAGGGATTCTTTGTACTATATTGCTAACATATTATTCATCTTGAAGAATACAAAACTGCCTATGCCTTGGCATGAATTCTCTAAGTTCATTTGGCTAGGTAGAATACCTTGTGAAAGCATGAAATTGGGATCCTAACAGGATCCTAAATTCTCTATGGTCAAGGAAAAATAGATGTGTATGCATGTGCTTATATATACATAATGACAGTTATCAAGAAAGTTGGCTACAGCATTCTGCAGGAAATCTAACACTTCTCTGCTAACAGACTACAGGTTTCCTCAAAGTTAATGTCTATGTGTATCTGGAATTATGCTGAAGTCCCATCTCCAAAAAATAGCAATTAAAACCAACTTTGAACAACAACTTATCCCCTCAACTTACACAACTTTCCTGTGACTCTCCTGAAAGCCTGAATAGAGGAATAGAAGGGCTAAATGATAGCTTAAGAAGTCCTTTCTGGAGAAGGGTTTCAATTTATTGTCCCAAAGTAAAATGAAACCATAAACCATGAATCTTACAATGAGATTCACATTCTGATGATTCTCCATGGGGCTAAGTACTTTCTTAAGAGTAAAAACATGTAAAATCAGCAGATTTTACTGCTGATTATAGAAGTTTATTTGGGGAGACAAAATGGCAAATATATAGCCATACTAAAGCTGCAATATGTTGCAAAATATTTTACTTGAGCACTAAGAAATGAAAAGTAAGTTTTCACTTTCTTTACGTCTCAGAGGAAGGAATATTAAAAGGTGAAACAGGAAACTACCAAGTCATGTTTATGAAAAATACTTCATGGTTACTATAATTTATCAACAGGAGTAATTCTATCAAAGCAGCTTTCTCTGACCACCTGTATAATTTTACAGGATGCTATTAGCATGGGACAACTACACTGAAGAAGCTAGTCAGGGAAAAAATAGTCTTTTAATGTAATTTAACATAGGATAAACAAAAGTAATAGATATATATATAATGTCCATACTAGTGATATTTACAGGATGATATTTACAGTTTCACTGACTTATTTCTCATTAAAAAAAAAAAGAAAAGTATTTTCTTAAATTAAAAAAAAAAAATCTATTGTTTTATTTTTATTGCGGTATTTTTCCCCCAGAAGATCAATGAAAAGCATGAGTATTTTGCTAACAGTGCCTTCTGTTCAGACTGATAGAGCTATTTGAATGCTTTCAAAAGGGCAAAATGACAGCTGAGGCACTCATTACAAATTTTAAGTGCTAGAAAAGGATGTCATTGACCAGTGTGTTCAGACCATGTCTTGTGTATTTTTGAGAATTGGCATCAGTAGAGCAATATTATCAGGCAGTTGGGAGCTCGCCCCCTGTTGTCCTCCCTTCTGAATTACAACCTACTGGTAGGCCTGTTGCCCATTCCATAAGCAGAGCTCTATGCAAACAACCTCCTTCAGTATGTAGAATATGGCCTCTCTTCTTTGTTATTTTGTAGGCTAGAAATGCATGCTTTATTGCACTTCAAACATTTTTTTTTAATGGCTGGAGTTTTGTTTCATGAGAAACTGTATGTTTTTATTTGCATTAAAAAATGGAAAATACTAGTAACTCTAGAAGGTCTCAGCTGACCACTATCATTATTCTCAGCAGCATATGCATTAGACTTGTTAGATAAATCCAATAGCAGTTGTGCTGAAGAAACACTAGCAGCCAGCAAGCTTCTGAAATGCTTTTAGATAGATGCAGCAAACTACATCCATCACCTTTAATTCAGAAGTCATGAGATTTAAATGGGGGAAAAAAAAGCCCTATATTTTTGTTATTTACCTTGAGCTATACACAGACTTTTAAGTGCCAACTGAAGAAGACTCAGAAGGTTTAGTCTCATTTCTAGTCAAAGTACAAATACAGACTTCTGTGTACATAATGATCAGAGTTTTATTTCTGTTGAGTAAAATAGTTTTGTTTGGAACCTAATCCTGATTTCATTGCACCAAATATAAAAAACAGTTACAACTTACTGAGAGGTGGTCCTTTCCTTTGCCAGGTAGTCCATGCCTTTGATGAACAGTTATTGATTTTAAATGACACTGCATTTCCAAGTAAAAAGTACATAAGCATAGGAACTGGATTCGTTTCTTAAAAGGCTGAAAACTTACTGGAGTAAAAACTGGTGGTCTGTCTTCATATTTACCATGTAAATGGTAAATTACCATGCCTCTGTCTTACCAGATACGTGAGAAACACCGATGTGCTAATAATGATGCTAGTAAAAAGGGTTACCTATCCCTTACTCATCTCTATTCGCTTGTGTGTTGTTTTTTTTTGGAGTAAAGGTATGGTCTTTTCAATCTCTGTATCTTTCCAGGCTATTTTTCAGTTACAATAATATTTTTCCCTTGACCCTAGCTATTAATCTTCAGACACCATTTATGCAGAACCTAGTAAAAAAGCATTTTGTTGGTATGAATAAAGCTTCTCTTTTAAATAGAAGGCTGCATGATAAAAAGACATTATATGCTTACTAGGTCTACCAAGTAATTTTACTGTGTCAGATTGATACTTAGCACAAAGTAGCATATGACCATCTTTCAGATAAAACCTACAGCCAAACATTAACTTAATTAATTATTATTAATTATTAATTGTATCATTAATAATTAACGATAATTATAATTATATATAATTGTATCATAATTATAATTATTAATTATCATTAATCTGCTTTTAAGACTAATACACAAGCATGTACCACAAATGAAACAGCATGATGAAGTGAATAACTATATATCAATGTTGAAAGTCCTGTACTTAGGAAAAAATCAGAAAGAACAATAATCAGGTATATCCAAGGTAGAAGTAGAATTGCTTCAGGGAAAAATAAAAAAAAAAAAGTGAAGAAAACTTTAGAATTTCTGAGTGAAGTCTTCTCCTGAAAGTATACACCTATTGTTAAAATAGAAAAAATAAATAAAAAGCAAACATAGCCCTTGAAAAGTTTAAAGACACTGTTTGTACATTACTGGAAAACCAATTTTACATTAGAGAATCAAAATTCTAAGATTAAAATTCACTTCAAGTTACATCTTGTTAAGAATTCTGAGGAGACTTCTCTCACTTAAGAGAACTCGGTTCTCTGCTAAACCACCAACTCTACAGATAGGAAGCCCAGAATTCTCAATGAAATTAAGGTATTATACTTTTTAAGCTATAACTTATTTCCTCTGACAGAGGATGGTTTATTTCTTTCTTTTGATGACTGTACAGGACTGTGTTGTCCAGATTTGTATACACAGATTTGTATACATCATCTTCATTGAAGACTTGGAGATGTGGCAGCTAAGTAACAGCAGCGCATAACACAGGACTCCATGCATGCCTGAATAAGGAGCAGACTTCTGTTTATAATCTAAGTGTGATACAGTAGACAGCAAGAAAAGGTGAGTCACCAGACCATAGCTGAAAAATAAAGGGTTATTTCGTACGGCTTACTAATGTCTCAAGAGGCTATCTGTAACCAGTGAATCATCACCATCTTTAGTATCTACAAATGCTGTTATGAAAATTTACTTGCATATTTACTTGCATAGGACATTTTTGATGGCTGAGTATAACATTTCTGCCGACTTAATCAACTTCATGGCGGAAGAGTATGGTTAAGAAGGTCTAGTGCACAGGCTGGGAGGACATCTTTGTAAAAATGTAAAGATCGTATTTAGCATTAGATTTTGCTAACACTTTGTATTTTAAATTGTATGCTAAACATACAGGCAAAATACAATTTCATTTGTCAGGCACTTTTTATTGGTAAATATCCTAGAGCCATCTATGTGGTCTCTGTATGATCAGAAAAAGGATGGTTACCTCGTCTCATTATACTTTTTCAGTAAGACACAGGTTAGTTGTAAGTATTAGCATTTAAAACACAAAAAATATCTGAAAACATGTAAAATAAAATGATGCTACAAATAGGTTAGATCATTAAAGATCTGCAATTAGAAATTGTCCTTCTTGACTCCATACAGCTGTCTGATGGATTGTAAGTTATTTTTCAGCTGTTGGAACTTAAACCAAAATTCCAGTGAGTTTTCAGTTATACCTGATTATGAGTAGTGTTTTCTTTAGGGTTGCCAGCATTTCTCATGGAAGTAGCTGAATTTTCCAGATGTTTCTTCAGTAAGGAGAGCTACTTTAGCTTTCCAGTATTCCTTTTTTTCCTAAATACTACCACTTTCTTTTCATGAGACACTATCAACCATCACAGCTACCATTATTCTTCAACCTTCATATTTCACATTTACACTGCTGAGTAAATTTAGCAAAAACCATGAAGTAATTCACACATGACAAGTTCTGCTCAAACTGTGAGTTCTGGGTAATCTTGCTGTCTCTGAACTAATGACAGCTTCTTTCAGCACTCCTCATAAAACAACCAGAATATCTCATTGGTTTTGTCATCTAACTATTATATCATAACATTAAGGGATACTGACACTTACTTCAAAGTATTTTAAAGTTTTGATTATTAAAAATCCTGCAACTTGCATCACCATTCCAGTAAATTTTCAAGCAGCTGCTAAATTTTCTTTTGTTCTTATTACCTTCTGAAAATCCTACCACTAGGAACAAAATGCCTTACAGTTTATCAGGCTAAAATCTCCACCTACTTCATTAAATCATGTGAGTCATTAATATCTGATATAGTAAATATCTGAAGTACACAAAGTACCCTTGCCAAAATCACAAGGACAGTATTGCTATATACTTTATTTTCTTGCACACAGGGTGACACAGGGCGTCATGGAGCAATTAGAATGGAAAAGAGTAAAAATTCCTAAAGCTGTTACATACTAGAGCATTATCAAAAAATGGTTCCAGCTGTGAATTTTAAACTTCAAATTGCTTGCCTGTTGATTAACACCACCACAATAATGCTAATAATATGCTAATGAACATGATAGTATTGAAAGAGAAGCAGTAGATGGGTGGGATATGTCTGATATATCTGAAGGAGTTCTCAAGAATCTCT
This sequence comes from Netta rufina, assembly GCF_964035555.1. NCBI lineage: Eukaryota > Metazoa > Chordata > Aves > Anseriformes > Anatidae > Netta > Netta rufina. Next base: position 35,750,139 of record NC_140127.1, on the reverse strand, counting down.
ACAGCCTGTGGAGAGAAATCAATACCACTAAGGCCTGACACACAGAATCACAGAATTTCTAGGTTGGAAGAGACCTCAAGATCATTGAGTCCAACCTCTGACCTAACGCTAACAGTCCCCACTAAACCATATCCCTAAGCTCTACATCTAAATGTCTTTTAAAGACCTCCAGGGATGGTGACTCCACCACTTCCCTGGGCAGCCCATTCCAATGCCTAACAACCCTTTCGGTAAAGAAGTTCTTCCTAACATCCAACCTAAAACTCCCCTGGCGCAACTTTAGCCCATTCGCCCTTGTCCTACACATCTCATTTCAAGGTTGTACAGGTTAGGTGAGTCACACTCAAGACACCTATTTCTTCCCACTGACTTTAAAGGGAGTTTAGGTGACTAGCTTGTATATTGGTCTTATACTGCTGATTTCCAAAGTTCAAGAAATCAAGATGAACCCTACCCAGATTACCTGAATTGGAGCTACTGAAGGACAGAAAGGAACATGATATGAGCCTCCAATGCTGTGTGAAGAAGTAGGAATAGAGTCTACATCTGAGAAAGTTCATGAACATTTTTAACTTTCTTAGTGCTTAAATGAACCAAACCACAGAAATTTGAGGCTTGCCCTTCATGAGTTGGCAGATTAATATTTTTTGGCACTCAGTTTTTCTGATGATGTCAGAATGATTATTTTCTTCTAATCAAAATCTGAATGTATATGACATTTTGTTTATGTCAGTCCTCTTTTTGTTCTCTATGTGTATAAACAGATATACCAATGCTAAACAACTACAATTTTGTGTTACAGACACAGATGTGGAGCAAGTATGGAAGCCTTCAAAAACTTTGGAGTTGCCAAAATAATCTTCCACCTATTATCTTGTGCAACAGCATTTCAGAAGAGCAACCTACTGCTCACACCAAGAGAAGCTAGGGTCTTGCAGGATTTGATTGCACAACAAAGAATACCCCACACCTACAGCTTCTAAAATGAATATATAGCTAAACGTATTTTAACAAAGTTTAACAAGGAACAATTCTAAACATCTGAACCTTATCGGAATTTCAGAGTGCTGAGGAACATCATTTGAACAAGTTCAATTCTGTTCATACTGTAAGACCAAACTGCATCTTATTGTGTTTAGCACTGTCACTGTACTTGGACTTTGCAACAAAGCCGTTATTTGTGGTGTTTTCCCATAAGTACATGTGCTTTTTAAAGCTAGTTATTTCATCAGTAACTTAAAAAAAAACCAACTTTTAGAAATTGCACTCTACAACGGTGAAGCTCCTTTATCAAACCAAATGGCAGCCTGATTATCCTTTCATTCTTTTGTCTGTCTAGAGATGTGCCTGCATTGCAGTCGGAGGTGTGCCAGGGGTATGTCTAAGCACTCCTGAGCTAGTCCCACTCTTGCCAACAACAGTGTAAATGTAGCAGCAAAGGTTTCAACACATAGGATCTGATTCATCCACATGGGATTCTGGTACTCACGTCAGTTGAATTGAATCTAGCTGGGCTATGTCTCTTTCTGCTGCAGTGACACTTCTGATTGCTTTGCAGACATGGTCACCCTGCTTGATTTTGTGTACTGATGACTCAGTCAAGCTTTCCTTGTACTACCAAGCCTTATGCTGGCGAGCTTTATTTCTGTGTATAGTAAGTCAAAATACTCTGACTATTTTCAAGATTCCAGAAAGACAAGGCTGGAAAAGCAGAATAAATCATCCCATATTGGAAATAATTACTTACATCTGAATTCTGTAAGCCTTATTTGAACAGAACTCACATAGACCTTAGTGGGAGTTCAGCTCAGTTAAGGACTGAAGTACTTGGCCCTTAATTCCTTTTTCTGACCTGCTATCAGATCTATTATTATTACGAGAAACATCTGTAATAACACTTTACACTTCCATAGCTCCTGACATCTGGAGGCTTCAACAAGCTCTCTGAAATTACTATTAGGTATTCTTATGTTACTGAGGATGTCCAGAAATTTGCCCAAGCCAGCAATATAATGTTTATGCTTTATGTGGTTCTTCAAAAATGAAACGAGGTAGAATTGATAAATATGATCCATTAAGCAATGCATGTCTTTATTAATCAGCTATAGAGAGAGAAGACTAAAAAATGATCGATGTTGAAAATCAAAAAGATCCATAGATGCCTAATATTAAATAATGTCAAATTCAGTTATGCTTACTTGAAACTTCTTGTTTTGTTTTTCAGACTCTAGAAATCACTTAACAAACATGAGGCCAGAAGTCTGAGTGGGACAATAATGTGGTTTCTGTTTATGCTTGCTAGCTTGCCTGTCTGTGTTTATCTGTGGGCTGCAGCTAACTGATCACATACCATATCTCTGTTTCACTGTGGTAAACCAGCACTATTTGCTTTGTTATTTTCCTCGAGGTACTTTTTTAGAATGCTTCCAGACATTAGAATGCTTCCAGACATCAAGCAACCAATTACTTTAGGAGATCTTGGACGCGATCATGTTCCATCACACAAAATGTGGCACATGGTAAGCAAACGCTCAAGAATGCATATGTAATGAGGTGCACAATGTACATGTGTGTCGTTCCAAAAGAGAATTCAACAAGCCTATGCATCGTAAGGAAAGAAATTACAGACTCATCTCATTATGAGGGCGAAGAAAATAGAACAGCTGTAATATCACGAAGAAAGTCTCTGGCAAACCAATCATAAATAGCAACATGTTCAAGCCAATGAAAGAGAAGGGTGTATTTTCTGTCCGCAGCTAGTTACAGTTCATCCCTCAATATATGGCACTCTGTTATCAAGACACAAGAATAATCCTTCATTGTTTTGTTAGCTCTTTCAGACATTCAGTACCACAGGATTACAATTAGCTGATTTTTTCTCTGTTACTATAAAATTATAGAATATTTTACAGCTGTGCGTGTCAGCTGTTACATTGCTTTGTACCTTCTTTCTCTGGGCTCTCAAAGTGATACGGCAACACAGCACCATACTTTCTGGACACTTCTAGCTGTAATTTGGGCTTTATCAGATGAAGAAATACTGCACTAAGGCTGAGAACAGCTGAAACATGAATGGGCCCAGAGTCAAAACAACTACTTCTGCTTTAACATGTAATTTATGACCTACCTGTATTAACTTCACATAACAATCTACAGATGGAAACAGATTCACTTGTCTTAAAATTTGTCTAGGTTGCAGTGGCTTGCTGAAGCATTTGAATGACATCAGAAACGTCAACTCCATGCTTCATGATCATAAGGCATCACATCCATGTTCTTTTAAGGGTATAGGTCTGCCTGAAAGTATCACTTTAGAGGAGGGGGAGTGAAAGACCAAGTGCGCTGCCTAGCTGCCTACAACTTTTGGCAGTGGATCAGACAAACAAGTTCAGCTGAAAGTCGATGTAATTTTATTGGACCACACTGTCTCAAGCAATTAGAAAAATATTTGTAAAACATCAGATGAGAAGGGGAAACGTGGAGCCCAATAATGCAAAACAATGTTTATAAGACAGAAATTGTGAAACTGGAAGAATAAACACAATTACTCTATCAGCACCTCCAGTTCTTCTGAAGATTACTTAGCTTAAAAGCAAAATGTTTTCCTGTTGCATTTAAAAGAATTCATAGTTCAGAAAAACTTTAGAAATGAACATGTATATAAAAAGTGTTATATATGGATTTATACTGTGAAGCTGTCAGTTCTCATCAACAGAAAATTACACACTACATGAATGAACTTCATGTACTTATATTCACATGCATATTTGGGCAAAGAATTCAAATCTGTGGTTTGCACAAAAGATGATTTTTAGATCTACAGATAGTTTTTAGAAGAACTATATATCCAATGTATGTAAGCAGTGCAAATAAATCAATATTGTGTGAGGTAGAATCTTCCCTTCGAATTATTGTTTCACCCCTTTTAAGTATTAAGCTAAGAAAAACACTTTTGACATCTTACATAGTGCAATCTCAGACACAGAACAGTAAAGACAGCCATATGCATTTCTTTTTAAGTTACTGGCAAGTCAGACCTCATCTGCACCTTAAGTTGGGACATTTGTTCTTTTCTACCAAGTAGAAATATTTCATTTTCTGCCTCAATTAACATCATAAGACCTGCCGCATTAACTGTTCTGTTAAAACTCCAGCTACTTAGGCATTAGTGCATGGAGAAGATTTATCTGTTAATTCTAGGATAACACAGTACTGCCTGACTGTTGGCAGTTATCTGAGTAATAGGATTGGACAAAATGTGAATATTACTGTGTCCATTAAAGGTTCTATCAAGATTAATGATGGCCATTAATGAGTCAGAAGAAGATTCTGAGCTCTCTGGAATTCGGGTGTGTTGTGCATATCACTTCAAACCTATCCTCATTTAAGATGGATACCTGTAGTCTGTTGTTACCCACTGTGTAAAGAGTTAAAGAATTCAACCTGTTGAAGGGACTCTGTATTGACCTAGGCTTAATGAAAAATATGGCATGCTAAGGAAGAGTGATACTCAGGCAGGAGAAGGATGTTCTGAACAAAGATTCGTGGTGATGAGTGACAGAGGTTGGACTGTCGCAAATAGAGGATGTTTCAAGCTAATGAGATGGAGCCCAGGCTCTTGAAGAAAGCTGCTGTCCCAAAACTGGGAAGAACTCTCAGTATAGTAAAGACATGGATCCAAAACCTGGAAGAGGTAAAAGTTTCAATAGTTTATGGACTACTACAGTTACTCAGCTGACAACCTCGGTGAAAGCAGGAAAAGGCCTTTATTAAAGCAGCCATCAAGTTTACCTTCCAGGCTTGAATCCAATGCCAACATATTCAAATAAAACCCAGAAAGAACAGTCTGTATAGCACAAACAGTGTAGTTGTACCTAGCTATACAGCAATGATTTCTGGGCAACGGTGAAAATTATCTGCTTTAACATACTTTTCCTACAAGCACATTCACAATGAAAACAAGCTGTGAATTTCAGGATAAATGTAAGTCTAGAGAAAGCAGCTCTGTTTGAAGTTGTGTTTACAGTGAAACTTTGGCAGTCCCAAAAAACAGCTAAGCTCCAACTTCCGTACATCTATATACTCTGCAGTATATCTTGCATAGACTAGAAATGAATCCTTTGCATTCCAGAAGCATCAAAGAGCAGACTGCTGAACAAGACTAAAACTCCTGTGAGTGATTGGTAGGTGGGGTGCCATAGCTGTAACCAGACAGTACATTAAATGTCCCAGCAGAGCTGTTGCTTACACATTTCCTTTAGTGTACTGTCAGCACTGAAAAAGAACCTGTGCTGGAAAAAAATGAGAAATTATATTTTCAATATATATTAGTTAGCTGAACTAAGAAGTAGAAAAAGCATGCAAATAAAAAGCTGATATTCTAACTTCATCTACCAGGATAGTAAAAAAGGTGAAGAAAAAAATGGAAAGTAAAAAGGAATTATATGAAATAAGGACATAGAAGAAAGTAGAGACAGAGTTGTATGAACAGATTACCTAAGAGGTTTCTATGATTTTTAGAAAAATAAGTTTAAAGAAATAAGTTATATAAGCAAATTACATTCTGAAAGAAGTACTTCAGCAGATCAATTTTCTACTGGATGTCTTCATTGACCACACAGGATTCTTTTTTTTTGAGGATTAATGCTGAGCAAATACAGGGTAAAGAAACCCTTTGCAAGAAGTATTTACAAACATCCATTTGAATAAAACCACAAAGTACTTTATATGGTATTTGGTTTACCTCATCATTCATACAAGCAATTTTCATTATTTAGAGCATTTGCAGAGAAAAAAAAATCCTCCATTAATACTTTTGAATATATTTAATAGAATTAAACACTGTAACACCTTTACAGTTTGTGTCCGTAAGTTACAGTTATATAAAGGTTCAATGACTGTTTATAAAACCTTTCAGAGAAGACTACAAGCATTTGAATATTGTTGACTTTCCCACTTTCCTTTTGTATGCCCTTCACCTCCTCAGACATCTCGCAGACAGAATTATCTGTGTGGCATACCAAACTACCTAATAACAGCCCCATCATATGTTATGCATGCTGGCTCCCACACTTGCAGGGTCACCGTCTGTTTGGAGAGAAATGTGGCTTCAGTGAAGCACTCGAAGAACAGTCTAAGAGGTCTGTCGGTCACTGTCAGGACAGAGTACTGGCACACAGAGCTCAATGTCCTCCTCCAGTAAAACAATTCATAGGTGGCTATGCATTAACGCAAGAGTTGGCCTTGACAGAGTATTTTTTTCCCAGTCCATAAGGGAGGGAAAGCAAAGAATCACACTGACAATTTCTCCTGCCTTACTCATTGCTTTTCTTCTTAATGTCTCTGCATCTTTTCTTCAGAGCATCTCTCTGGAACCTAAGCAGCAATGTTTTTACAACGCAGGATAACAACTTCATGACTTTGTGCAAGGACACAACTTCACAATCCTGACTGAGTGACTGACTGCCCCAGTGTCTCACAGGGAACATTCAGTTCCCAAAGCACTGGGATACGTGGAACCACAAAATGGTTGAGGTGGGAAGGGACCTCTGGAGGCCATCGGGTCCCACCCAGCAGCTCAAGCAGGGCCACCTACAGCAGGTTGTCCAGGACCGTGTCTCAGTGGCTTTTGAAGATCTCCAAGGATGGAGGCTCCACAATGTCTCTATGCAATGTGCGCCAGCACTTAGTCACCCTCACACTAAAGAAGTGTTTCCTGATGTTCAGACAGAATCTCTCCCCTCACTCCTCTTCATCTTTCCTTTCATATTCACAAAAATATAAACTCCTCATGTACAGGTGGGGTTGAGGAACTTTTTTCTTTTTTTTTCATAAATGAGCAGAATAATTGCTTCTTATTCTGATGTCAATAAATGTGGCAAGGAAACTTCTGAAAATACTACCTTTTCAAAAAAGCACGGGGCAGATTAGAGACTAATTCTGAGTCAGTTTTGCATCTGAAGGAAAAACATATAAGTTAGGCTATGCCAAATTTTGATTTTTATTTTTTTTTTCTGCACTGAAAATTGGTTTCTGGAGTCATTTGAGTATGTTTTACATTTCTGATTTCTGGATAGATGACAGGCCAGCTGTTTCTATCATACAGGAGTTTCTAAGAGGCATTTCCACAGCAAACACACATTTCTACTGGATAATGCATGATAAACAAGTTTGCCATTTTCTGTAAGTGGCAAATTTACTGTCCCTGTACTGTACAGTTGATTTGTACCTGCACAATAAGCACAGTGCATCTCAAACACTTTTAGATATGCTGCTTATGTGTACAACATCTCTGCTGTGTATGTGCAGTGGATCAAATATTTGCCAAATATACCTTAATAATACTCTAAAGTGTATTTGCATGTATTCTTCTACTGGAAAACTCAGATGCAGACATAGCAGCGTTACATCTTGGATGCCGGAGACATAAGTATTAGAACCTTACCCCCAAATGAATTCAGGCAGTCCACCAGGTCTGAAACATGCATATTAAGTTCAGAAAACAACTGTTCTTCAATATGGCAATGAACTCTAAGACAATATGGAAAACAGTCTAAAATATGAATATCATTTTCTCACCTTCGTATTAATAAGTTCTCCTCTCATAGTAAAGAAGTGAGAACTAACAGAAACCAATGCGATGCTCTCTGCATTACTCAAAACTTATATTCCACTTGCATAGATTTCTAACATAGCCTTTGATTCAGATGACACTGTTTCAATCTTCTTCAAATACAAATCAGGATTTTTCAACACAGTTTGCTTCTTCTGTCACATCTCTTGTGATCTAAAGTGATATCATGTGTTAAGTCTATGTCTACCCCAAGATAGTGCATAAAAGGGCATGATTATGCTGGTCTTTCTCCTCATATAGACACCTAACCTGTTTGAGTACATATAGCATGGTATGACTGCAAATATTCCAAAACACAAGATACTCAAGTACAAGATGAAAATAGTGTTTCTGAAAACATTCCAAACAAATCCAGGACACATTTGTGAGAAGGTCTGCATTCTTCTCCTTTCCCCTTTTAATTACCTCCACAAAATGTCATCTACATTTGGCAATAGATGAAGAATATGTGACTACAATACAGCCAAAAAACAGGACTGGGAAAATGCGGTTCCAACAGAAACTAGTTTTACATACTATAAAGACTTATACGTTAACTTCACCTAGGATAAATTACTAATACTAAACACCAATTCATTCTAGCTGTTTAGGTATGAGGCAGTGAAACAACCCATGAATAAGAAAAATACACACTGGAGTTCTGCAGTATGTGCTAAATAATCTGAGGGAGGAGTCAGCAACAGCAGCTATATCTTGCAAGATCCAACAGTGGTTCTTTAAAGAAGGTAGGACAGAAAAGAAAATGTATGGATCATACTTCGACATTGAAAAAAGCAAATGGAAGAGGTTTTCAGTTCATCATACACAAACGCATTAGTTTAAACCTCTCAAAGAAAAAAAAGAAAACCAAACAAAGACATCTTTGTCTTGCTTACTCGCATCAGTTGACAATCACAGTCCATCACAATCAGCTTACACTCAGGTATAATAAACAGCATTGAGGAGGCTATATTTTAATGTGAGAGATGTAATTCACTGCTGGTAAGTGACAAGTTCAAACCCTGCCTATAAGCCTATCATATAACGCATTCTCTTTTAGTCCTACTTATCCTACTGAAGGATAAGCTTTGGCTTTTGTACTCGCTAAAGACACTTCAAAAGGACATAGAGGGAAAACATGCATTTTGATTGACTTATCCAGAATGCTTTCTGGGTGCATTCAGCAAACCAACTTAAAGAAAGCATGCAGATGCTCCCATAACATAATGGTTTTCCATTACTGTAGCGCATATGGGGATATACACGTCTGTGTAGGAGACACAGAAAAAGACAGAGAAGGAGGCAACTTCTCACCCCATTACGCACTGAGTGCTTCCAGAAGCTCTGCAAAGCATAACAGCAATTTCCTTCCCTGCCTTGCCCCCAGGGTTCATCTAGCCCTTACACCATCATAAAAGCAGAAAGGCTGTAAAAGGAATATGATCACACAATTCTTGCCCAATTTCTTACACTTAATACTTAAGCATCTTCTTGTCTACTTCTCAGGTTAAAAGGACCTCTGGACTCTTCCAGTACAGGCATTGTATTTTGACGTAATGCTTTTCTTTTTGCCTGTGTGGCAAAAAAACTGTGAAATCAAGCTGAAGAAATGCCTTCTTTAATGCCTTCCTTTGTATTAAAGAGACATAGCGTTACAAATGAATTGCCTCCCAAAATGCAAATTTAACGAATTAGTAAATCTGAATAATAATTTATTTCAAGTAGGGCTGGGGAAAGCAGTTTGACCCCAAATATTTGCCCCATAACAAAAATAATTCAAACTGTTGAAAAAAAATTAGTTGGTTTATTTAATTATTATTTTTCATTTTCCTATCTCCGACAATAGGCTCAGAAAGGCTGGAACTTTTGCAAGAAAGTCTGCCATCTCTGATGGCCTAGTTCTCCATCTCAAATTCCGAATATCGGGGCAGTTTAGATAAACGTTCACGATTATGATAATGTTCAGGCATCTATCCAAGACTGCTGCTGTTTGCTTATTAGGATATAAGAAGTTAATTGGAAGGACACACTTCTCCTTAATGGTAGAAGCAACTGATTGATTACATTATGTGTAATCTGTTATTCACAGAAACAGCAGAACATAGCATTCTACAGGCTGAGATAAAGAGTGTTTGTGTGTGTGTGGCTGAGGGGAAGGGGCACAGCAGGGGAGTAAAATGCTAAGAATATCAGTGCACCAGATGAGATGTCAGTGGAATAGAAAGTCATCACAGGATAATGGTCTCCTGCTGCTAAATGAAGGCCAAGGCAAAGCAGATGTTGACTCAGAGCAAAGAAGTTTATTTGTAAAGCACAAGACATTGATCCTGTCGTAGTAGTTACTCTGCTAAACTGCTGGTAAAGTATCATTCATTCCATTTGACAGGCATTTTTAAGAAAGCATTACTTATTCTGTGTCATTACTGAGTTGTTATATTTTTATTGACTTAAAAACAACAACACACAACTTAGTGTTACGTTCCAGCAAGCAGAAACCAAACTAGTAGTGAAAATACAACCTTATTCTCAAATTGCACTCAACTTTTGGAGTTGGATCTGCAACTTTGTGACTGAAGTTAGTTTACTGATATGTTTTAAAACTGTAAAATAGTTATGTATCTAACAGTGCAATTGACTGTCATAGCTTACATCTACTCTTGCAAAAAGTTGTTCTAAGGTGCAAATGGCAGGGAAGAAAAAGAATGTTAGAGTAACGAATCTCATCAATCTCATCTTTAAATTAGACGCATCCATGTTTAAAGCTCAGTTAAGACTGACAACTCCAGAGAGAGACATCTTGCTTAAAGTATTGGTTCCACTTACATCAGTGGCAATATACTTTTTGATCTACAGGGACTACTGATTTTGTCATGTGTGTCAGTATGCAGAACAAATGTAGGCGCAAAATGACCAGTGCTGGCAATGTTTCTGTCTGCTGTTCATTGATGCACATCAACTTTGCTGTTGGCAAGCTACCTTTTTGAGGGTGCTGTACCATTAGTTTTTAGATACTAGTTTATTTGTGCATTCTGGTAATCAAGATTTGGTTACAAATGGATCCATTAAAATGTGTTAGCTAATACACCTGCTAAACACACCTTAGTTTCTCAGTATAGACGAAGTTTTAACCTTTTTGAATGTTGATTCAACTATTTGTAAAGTGGGGATAATGATGTTTTCTTTCCTCTACTCTTTAACTTGTCTATACCACTGAGCATTCCACACCACCTGGCAGAGAGGGACAGCAATCTTGACTTGCACGTTGAGATACTAAAATAAACCACTATTTTTCATTGCTCCTAAGAATATCCATATTGAAGTGAATCCATTTTCTTATTACTTTTTTTTTTTTTTTTTTTAAATCAGTGTTAGAAGAAATCCTGTCAAAAAGTACAGAAAGGACTTATTGCCAATAAGTCAAGCAATTATCAACTAGGCAGCTACATTTTAGAAATAAACTAAATAGATTTTCTAAATAGAAGGAATAAGGTACTGTAAAACAAGGACAGAAAAGATAACATTTTTCCTAACAGGGGAAGAATAAAATGATTGTCTTCCTAGGAATTTTATACATTACAAGTATTCTCACTGCAGTTAAGGAAGGCTCAACAGCTAAACATTTTAGTCTCAGTTTTCTCTTCAAATACATGAGACACATAACATCTACTCAAGTCCCTGGGATCTGTGAACATGTATCTGAGAATATAACTAAGCCAACTGAGTCTAAAACTAGGCCAAAAATTTGCAAAGTTTTTGCCAAATATTTGGTGGTGCTGCTGTTATTGTCATCCACAGCTAGGAAGTTCAGAGGCACACATGAAAGAAAAATAACTAGAACAAGGACTAACATAAAAAAGTATATGAACTTGGATTCTAAAATTTAGTAGAGATTTATTACTGTAATTTAACACTGGCAATGGATTTGGCTTAACACAAGACATAAAGGTCATTTAATGAGAGCACCCTGCTGGCCTAATAGATCATCGCGTGGCATTGATCCAGCTGGTGGTCTAGATTGAATGGGTTTCCACAACTCCTGGTAACCACTGGTTCTGCCACAATAAAACTTTATTATTTCAATAGGGTGTTGCACTTTGTTTAAATATTTATTTAAACAAAATTGGAGACTATCAGTAGCACCACTGGCAGCTGGGAGTTGACTTTGCTTGAACTGCTTCAAAACATCTCACTAACTCACAGAATGCAGAACAGTACTTATCTGACAAAAATAATAAGAAATCAGAATACTGACTTAAAACATCATTTGAATGCTCTGTAATATTTAAATTAACCATTTGGAAACTTGTGTAAAAGCCAAAGGGAATCAAATGGAGTCTTCTACATTTACTCCACAGGCAGCAGAACAGGACCTAACTTGGTAGATTCAGATTTCCATAGTTTCCATAGTTCTATTTTTTTAATCAATTCAGGGAAGTCAAGCATGCTCTTAAAAGTCCACACCATACCAGGTATACCTCAAAGCATCTAGAGACATGGATAAATGCCCAACACAGTAGGCACACCTCTCAAAGAACTGTGGTTCATGGATAAAGCCATGCCAGAGCAGGTACACCTCTAAGGGACTGTGGCCAATAGACAGCCTCAGGCTGGAGTAGGGGCGAGGGGAAGAGTTCATTGCATTGTTAAACCCTATGGCCTGGTCCAAAATGACAAGGGATGGAGGCTGTCATGGATATGCCTTTACACTGCTGTAACCCGTGATTTGAGTTGCACGTTATAGAAAGTCATATAGCAGGAATCAATGAAACTGACAGAGGGATGAACCTCACAAGAAGTAGTGCAAGTGCACTGACCTGATCTGAACTGGATTTGGCATCCATTAACTTTATGCAACACACCACCTTTCCTGTATTGAGTGACTACTGGAACATACAGAACCTAAGTCATGGACTAAAAGAGCTTAGTGAGCATTTTATAGACATTTCACAGGGGTGTTTCATAGATGAAAGGAATGGTATCTATGTATTAACTGAAGACTAGTGGTTAGTAAGGATGTATTGGGTAGTGTGGGACCTGAACATGACATAAATCGCATGAAGGGGTGAATATTATCATGGTTTTGGGTCAGATAGAGTTAATTTTCTTTTTAGATGCTCTTATGATGCTATGTTTTGGATTTCTGATTAAAACAATGGCAATAACATACTAATGTTGTAGTTGTTGCAGAGCAGTGCTTACAAAGAGTTTTTGCTTCTTGTGCTGCCCTGCCAGCAAGGAGGCTGGGGGTGCACAAAAAGCTGGGAGGGGACAGAACCAGGACAGCTGACCCAAATGGACCACAGTGATATTCCACACCATGTGATGTCATGCTCAGCAATAAAAGCTGGGGGGACAAAAGGAGGATGGGGGCATGTTTGGAGTGATGGCATTTGTCTTCCCAAAAAAAAGTGAGGTATGATGAGCCCTGGCAGTGGCTAAACTCCTGCCTGCTGATGGGAAGTAGCAAATGGATTCGTTTTGCTTTGCTTGCACATGCAGCTTTTGCTTTACCTAGTAAGCTGTCTTTATCTCAACACATCAGTACTCACACTTTTACCTTTCTGATTCTTTCCACCATCTAACTTGCAGGCAGTGAGTGAGTGGTTGTGCAGTGCTCAGCTCCCTGCTGGAGGTAAACCACAAGAGGTATTAGTACTAGTTAATCTAGATGAGGTAAACTGATTTTAAACAAGAGTGCTGTTACTGGTAGTAGGCTTCATATGACATTTAAAATATATTACTTAAATGCTAATTAACTTAGTTTCTAGTTAAACATTTTCAATTGTAGTCAACTTTCAGAGCATAAGTAAACTTAACTGTTCTCTGGAACATCCTTTTTAGTAGTAGTTCTGAATTCTCCTTGTTCTTCTCAAACTGCCGCATTCCCCTACTTTCCCAGGGATTCATGGGGCTGTGTTAAAGAACAGCAAATCTGTAATCCACTTACCATTTGCTCACTAGTAATTCTATTTGTCATTCTGCAGGAAACTCACTGCAGATGTTATCAGAAAAATGAAACTCAAGATGCTTAAGAATTTGTGATTGGTAAAAGTAAGAGGGACAAAGACTTCAGGGTTAAAAATGACAGCTGGAACTAGATGTCACTGTCTGAGAGCACAGCACAGTTAACTGGCTGAGCCATCATTCACCAGGTGCATAATATTACAGGTGAAACATGACATGGGATGACTGTCAATGAATTCACATTTTGTGTATACTGATTGCAACTGAGATCTTCTTCGAACAGCCACAAAAGTGCAGAAAGGGTGCGGTGGGGTGTGGGTGTGTGAACATGTCCATGTGCATGTGCAAGCAAGAAAGCAACTGAGTGAGCACACACAGAGCCTCATTCAGGTGAATCTAAGTGGTTGGTGGACAGGCGGGTGAATGCAGATTTCACCATCTGGAAACAAAGCTGCTATATGTTTACTAGAGTTCTCACAAAGAAGATTGATTATTTCCAGATTTCCCATTTTGTTGGGATGGATTAACATCTGGAAAGAAGAATAGAAAAACCATGTTTGCTCTAGCAGAAATTTCTACTAGTTGTGTGCACTTATTGAAGCTTGCCGAGTCCTGGAATATAACACTTCCTAGATAATGAAATTAAGCCAAGAAGATTTTGCCTGTTCTTTGTGAAATAGTTACTTCTCTACTATAGAATGACAGGATATAGCTTGCTTTGAGAAGCTTATATTAGATCCTCGCTCAAATAAAAGTCTCTTAATATCAGCGCTTTGGACAGAAATCTGCTTTGGTGAAGGCAATGGTACGAAATTCTAAATACAGCCAGGTCTCACCACCAGTAGCAGCCTGCAAGGTTCTGTTACCTCTTCTGATATGCCCAGAGTTCTGCATGACACTCGTTTGTGAACTACAAATATTTGAAGAATCAACTATACACTTAATATCAATAATACCAGAGATGTACAATTCATGCATCTCTTTTGTACAGGAAAGTTACAGCTAATAACAACTACAGATTTGCATTCATTTAACCATTAATCAAACTAATGATATGGTAAATTGCTTTACTTAATTGCACATCATTTTGAATACACATCATAAGAAGTCACATTTATGAGAATTTCTGGAAAAAGTTCATTTTTCCCACTAGACCCTGGAATATCTCCTTGCACATGAATGAGAGTCTGTGATGTTTCAGGACAGATTTTATGTCCCATCACATTTTTTTTTCCTTCACATATTTATTAATTATTTCAAAAAAGATGGAAGACATTTATCATGTGGAAATATGGGCATTAAAGCCCATGGGAATATTGGTATTATTGATGGGAATAAATTAAAGTTACTTTGGAAAGAAAATGGAACGTTATTTTTGGAAATTAGAGACAGCTTCTAATCTTCATTCTGAATAGGAACTGCCTCTATAGATTTCAGGGGAGAAAAAAGATAGTTTTTATAAGCTCTAAATCAGCAGTTTGTTTGTACTCAGAAAAGTGATTTAGTACATGTTTAACTTTAGGCACATGCTTAAATTCCATTGATTCCGATGGAAATAAAGCAGATGTGCTTGGAGTTGATCACATGCTTAAATAGTGTTGAATTAGGGCCTTTATACTTTACAAGTTCAATATACCAAATGTTAATTAATCCTCACTGCACTTCTCAAGGAATGTCTCATTACTAAATGCAACTAGTGGGAGTGGAGATTGCCTAATACCTCATGTAGTAACTAATTAATTTGTGCTACGAAATGTAGCTGCAGACCTCCTAAGGTGTCTTATTTTTCCTGCACTGCAGAACTGTGGTTGGAAGGAGGAGCTAATGGTAAAAAAACGTTTCTGGTCAATAGGAGAACTTCAGCAAATGCTTCTGTATGTGTGCGCATTCATAGCAAACAGCCTATATTTTGACCATTATTGGTGATATACTGAGAATCAGAAAATAAATACATGCAGTATGTAGGCAGAATGTATTATTAGTGGTCAAAACAATATAAACAGGAGCTGAGGAGGCATGATGGGGAAAAGAAGAGAATTCGATAGCATACTATAAAAACTAAAGCCTCGTTACTGAGAAAAAATCTAAGACATCAAGACTTTGACAAGCAAAATCCTTCAAACCTTTTAAAACAAATAATTATAAATAACAGCTTGTGAAGTATTTAATTGAAACTTGCCACTACTTTGCAAGCATAGTCCACATAACAGAGTGGGAGGGCACTTCCATCATGTCCAACTGCCAAACAGACGGTATTTTTTAGCTTCAGAAAAGAATTGAGTAAAAAGGAGGCTCTTTATATTTGAGGTAGTTTGTGGCCAGCACGGTTAAAAACTCTGAACCAAACACAACCAGGCTTTCACCAATCCCACAACAAGTTTTCAGGGTTGATTTCATTAGTAAATATACAAATGCCTCCAACTAGATATTTCAGCTGGTCGACTCAATCAAGAACAGATTAAGCTTTATAGATCTAGTACAAGATATATCCAGACTTAAACCAATTCCGGAAGATCATTTTCTACAACATTTTGTTAACACCACTTTGTTAGTGATTCTGAGTTGCACGTCCATGAAATCCCTCCTTTAAATCAGAATGTATAAGTCATTAACTTTGTCATAAATAAGAACCTTTCAGTATTCATCAGTAAAGGAGGGGACCCATATTCGCCCTTCTTTGGACAGAGAAGAATCTGCTTGGAAGTGATGGGATATCTGACTGTCCTCTCTCTCACCAGTAATTTTAAGAATAGATTTGGAAAAAGAAAGACTATGAAGAATATTTTTTAAATGAGTATCTCAGTTACCTTACAACTTTATTTTTTTTTAAATACAAACATTCTTAATGTCCATGAGGTTTCTAAAGAAAATACCAGCATCCGGACTTATTTACTTTGAAAAGCAAGAATTTGATGTGGAACAAAACACTCATTAGAAATAGGACACGATGAGGACCTAAACTGTTTTTCCTCATACTCCTGTAGTTTCTTCAAAGAAGGGTTGCATAAATTTATTTTTCCATATCATGTGCTACACCGTTCTGACAAAATCCCCTCCATGACAACTCCCTTCAACAGGTTCTGTAATACATGGAAAAAAGAATGCATTCCCTAGGAATACCCAGTGCCACTACTGAAAAGGCACTTATAGACAAGAAATCTGTTGTCCAATTTAAATGTCCTGGTGTAAACTGGGGTAAAAGGTTTCCCAATGCCAACGGGTTGGCTCACTGGAATAAACATAGTGGTCAGTGGCCTGAACCTCCTGTGGCCAGATTTGTCATTAAAACCTGGTGGTCCATATGTAAGGTGAAACCACGGCCATATAAACACACATGCCATTTCCCACACGTCCAAAGGAATGCTAGAACCTCCTACTTCCCCACTGAGTGATGCTGTTTTGTGGGCACTGGAACCTGGGAAGCAAACGTAACAGGCTGCCTTTTTGCTCTCTTCAGTACGAAATTCAACCGCTCCCCAGGAATATTTCTGTGGTAGTGCAAATGGCCAAATGAAGCATCAAAAACCATCTCCACAACAAAAATGGCTGATTAAACTGGATCATAGCAAATACAGAATTTCCCTCCAATGTTTATTCCTTGATAAACATGTTTCCATCATTGAAGCAGAACATTTAACACGTTGAATTAAACATATGAATTATATCAATAGCCCACAGAAATTCTTGACGCACCTAATGTTAACCATTATTGGGGATCAAGGCCAGAATATTGACATTGTCACAGGAACAAAGTCAGGGTTACCCTAAGAGTAAAACCCATCCTTGTAAAGCACATTTGTGCAGTGACAAAGGAACAGCAGTAAATTAAGATGCAAATGAATACTATGAAGTGAAATAGAAAGCTAATGCATCAGTAACAAGTCATTTTCTAAAGTAAGACCAAGTTTTTAACTGGCTAGCTGCTTGGTTAGCATAGCCTTCAACTTCAATACATCACCTGACAGGCACTGTCAAATCAGGTATCATAGTCAAGAACCATTACGTGGCAGGGGCAGGGCTAAGTGCTAGAAAAAGGAGCTTGGTCTTACTCTAGTTATTGCTGGTTACAAGGGTTATTCCCTCTTTTGCCAGGAATGGGCTGAATGATGAAAAAGACAAGAAGAAATCAAGGAACAACAACAAAAAAGATAGAGTATGAAGAGACCAACGTGAATAAAAAGATCAAGCTATGTTGGCAGAGCTGTAGGAAGAGGGATGAGCACGCACTTTCTAAGTTCTTGGCAGGCACGGTCAAGCTACCAGCAGATGCAGAGAAAATGCAGAGAAATCTGCATTTTCAGATTCATGGTAAAAAGAGACTGGACAACATCCCCAGAGGCAACTTTCTAGTGACTTCCCTAATGCTTATGTGGATTGCTCTGGCTAGGAACAAGTTTCGATCAGAAGAGCCTTTAATTCCACTATGAATTCTGCCATGCAATATCTCAAACCTGATCTGATATGCTGCCTGCAGGATTATCCAGGCAGTGGCTATCCAGCTTACTTAGGATAATCATTTTGTATGTGGTCCATTTAGAGGCATTAATCGCAGCAAGAGCATACTTTCCTTTGCCTCTCCAGCAAGCCAAACAGAAACAACAACACAGCAGCTGAATTATCCTAGAAGTATTTATACGCTGATATATTTTAAGAATACGAATTATTTATTTTAGAATGGCTCTTTGTTCTAATTTTCCTAATTTGGAATGGTCTTTCGTTAATGCTTTAAAGCCATATGCTGTAGTAAGGCCCAAAATAATGTTTAATATGTATCTTAAAAACTGCAGTGAGTGGTGCAAAGTAAACACTTATGTTTTGATTAGCTCCATTCCATGCTATGTGTCAGAACAAAAACTCTTAAAAACATTGGCCCTACTGTATTGTAGGACCTATGCATAATTATCTGAAAACACCCAGAAAGTGGGAGACAGAAAAGTAATGAATAAAATAAACAAAACAAAAAAAAATTGAAGAAAAGTTTCAGATATTGCAAGCAAAGCACTCTCTGTAGGACTAGCTTCTTTTAAATCCAACATATTTATAAGGGTGCCCTGCTTTAAAAAAAAAAAAAAAAAAAAGCTGTATATAAACTAGATAGCATACATAGTTGCTCTGTTTAGAAAACAGCAAAGTACCATGTAAAAAAGTCTCTGTTTAGTCAGCCCACCCACTATGAAAGGGAAGAAAAAAAAAAAAAAAGCTGACATTTAGAAAACAGGATATACTGAACAGTTTTCACTATTGTGCCCAGCAAATCTGATTGAGCTTTTTGTGTAAATTCTTCAGCATGGGCCCGATCCTGCAAGCTGCCCCCTAATGGGAAATGGAAGGTGTTCAAGTCACAAGTTAAAACAGCATTCTGAGCCCAATCTTCCTTTACAAAATGGCCTTAAAAAAAAAAAAAAAAAAAAAGTTATCAGCAAAATAGGAAATTAAACACTAAGTGTGAGGCAAATATCCCAACAGCCACGCCTTTTGGAAAAGTTATCTTTTCAGTCCTACTACAGATATGACAAAATATTGTTCCTAACAGACCAAAAGTGAGGTTTAAAAAAAACTTCAAAACCAAAGTACATATAAACATGAGAAGAAAATCCAAATACTGTTACATAAAATTTTGAGAGCTCAGATTTTCCTCTGTGTTTGGAAAATGCTACACACAATGAGGTCCAGATGCTGATTGGAGCCAAGAAGCTTAATGCAAAGCAACTACTACGAGGAATTATTATGCGTGTCACTTCTACACAACACTCCGATGCAGATGAGGCCTGTGTGCATTGCTTGGGATAGTCTTGATCTGGTTTTGACATCCATCTGTCAGTGGGTGCGATGAATTAATCACGTTACAGTGCAGCGTCATGTCACCTTCTGAAGGCAGGTATACTAGGGGTGATAGTCAACCTCTGGAACCAAATCAATATGCACAGTCCTGAAAGTCACAGACACACACACGAAGTATATATATGCATGCACTCCTGGATGACACACTGCAATAAGGAGCACATATTTGCAGATAAAAGAGTAAGAAGGAAATGTCACTCTGTATAGCCAATCGCTCCTAAGCACAGGCCCTGCCTCTGTCTCCACTCCTCGTTTGCCTGCTTGCCTCCCTCTTCCCCTGCCCTACCCTTCCCTGGTGCTTGGTAGCTTGACCTAGAAGCTTGACCTAGAAGGCTAATAGAAACATGCATATACAACCAATAATGCTGAGGTTATGTATACAAAGCCCTCCCCAGCCTCCACTGAGCCAGCAGAGGAGCTCTCAGATCCTCATCACTGCCCCCTGAAGGAGCCTAATTAGGCCCTAATATCAGCCAGCAGAGAGAGATGCTCATCTGATCCCTCCAGCCTGTTCCCATCTATGTGAGATGTGCTAGTTTAAACAGCAGGTCTTTTTCTATCTTCCTCAGACCTACAAATGATAAAGAGCATAGTCAACAGATAAGGAACAACTTTAAACAACTGCAGAAACATAAACAAAACTTAACTGCAGGCTGAGCGCCTTTTTTTTTTTTTTTAACAGCACACACAGACCAACAGAGCCATCCTAAGCTAAGAATTCCAACGCAAAATTCCTGCAAAAGGCAAAATCCAGTGCCAAGGAGTTTCCCCTTGAGTACTGACTGAACCTTACTAACTAGACAGCAGTTGAAGTCCACTGGGGCACTCACAAAATCAGCCCTTGTACAGATTTGTGCCAGCTTTACAACTCAGAAACAGCAGCACACTGTCAGCCCAATGGCAGAGCAAGCAATTCAGCTCCTGACAGGTTAAAATAGTGCTCATTGTCTGAGCAGCAAGTCAATGCCAGCCAGGAAAAACTTTCAGAGATTAGACCAATGGCTAAACTTCAAGGAACGGAGGAAGTAATGCTGAGGAATCCACTGCTTTTTTCTTCTTTTCTCCTTCCTGCCAGGAAAAAGAAAGTTGGAGCTGCTGCGCAGGCTGGCAGGGAGAGCGTCAAAATTAAGGAAGCTTCCCATTAGCTTCTTTGCATCCAAAATTCTGTGTTATCTGACTTACTTTATTTTAACACTGCTGGAATATAAGAAATGACTCTGAAAGCACATGTTTCCCCTTTGTTTTCTCAACAGATAGAGAGTATATAATTATTTGAAGAAACACTAACTGAAGGATCATCCCTAGGACTAAGTCCTAGAGAGTACTTACAGTAGCAATGTGTTTGCCTAGTTTTAAATCACCCTGTTTATGGGAATCATAGTTTCAAATGATCACTTGAAACTAAGATAGAAAGACTGCACATGCAATTTTCAATATTATTTCTCCAAGTTCAAGAAGATATTTCATATTTCTCTTGTTTGGTGAATGGGCACAGCTTCTGTGTGTCTCACAAAGCGGGTGTACTTTAGCCAGTAAGGTCCATTACAAGTATCAGTGTTCTATTAATAGGCCTTTAGCCATTAAAAATGCTCTACAATTATATCCAAATTTAGATGCATAAGCCATTGTTCCAACAGTAAAAATTTAAATTTGTCAATGTATAGTTACGGTAAGAAGTTCAATGATCACTTGTTACATCCATTTCCCCCGGAAAAAAACAAAGGCACTTTCACTGAAAATTGTTATAAAAAAATGTTCAGAACTTTTTCTACTCACTTTATACTTCCTTAATGCTGACTTATTATTGAGCTTAAGAACTTGCATATTTGAAGTTTGGTCTAAATGTCACAGAACTGAGAGCAAACAAAACTAATCCAAGTGTCATTGAATAATGACATACAGGAAGAGCAGATGAATAAATCTTTGTTCTTTTCCAGGAGTCTCATGGACTGCACACATCAGGAAATGTCTGTTGTTTTTTTAGGTTGTGGACAACTCTTCTGTAGGTATGGAAAAATGCTAAATCCATGCCCCTGTCCTCATCCGTATCTTCTCTTTTAGTCACATAAACAATTCATTGGCAATACCAGTAGGGTGTAAGTTCTATTCTTTGCCTATGCTATATTTAGAACTTCTATAGAAAGTCATAAAAAATTACATGGGTTTCTTTTGCCTGCTCTGCCAAATTTTATGGTTATTACCTGCCTGTCTCTAAACTTAACGGGGGACATGGTTATCTGTTGCCATATATTTACCAATATGAAAGGAAAATGTACTTGTACATTAAATGACAAGCATAGTAAAGAACCTGCAGTCTGGCAATTGGATTGAACAGTGTTGCTAATAGCAGGGGACATATGTCAGAAACTCTACATTATCCTAAAACAGTGCCTCCAAAATGCCTTCATGAAAACAGGTAAAGGTGCAATACCATTACCAAGGAAAAGTGAAGTAGAATCTATTCACTCTGAAACCTGATAAACTAAATGTAAGGACTATCATTCTGTATCTTAGTTAAATGTGCTCTTAAAAATATTTACTAAATGGCTAACCACGAGACTAAACAAAAGCATTACCACCATTGTAAATCAAGATCAAGGCAGTTTCATGCCAGGCAGGGAGGCAGCTGATAATTTAAGAAGAGTGCTACAGATATTATGAGAGGTGAGAGATGATGACGATCCCATTGCTGCTTTTTCTTGAGATGCTGAAAATGTATTTAATAGGGTAAGATCAAATGCCGATATCTACAATATGCCTCTTGCAAGTTTTGTTTTGGATTAAAACTCAGAAACCTAATTAAAACAATTTACTTTCACCCATTAGCCTTAATCCTTATGAATGGCTTACTGTCTTCTCTGGTTATTTTACCAAGAGGCACTCAAAAATGGTGTCCTCCCTCCCCTGTCCCATTTTGCACTTGACCTTGAACCTTTGGCCATCTCCTGCAGTTTTATCCTGAAGTATTTGGTATCCAGAAACTGTTGATACATGCAGGTGACATCTAGACGGTTATTAAAAGGCATTTTCAAAGAATAACAAAGACTACTGAAGAAATAACTCAGTTTGATTTCCATTTACATTAGTATCCTCTTTCACTCCCTTGTAACACCAGTCTATGGCTTCATTTCTATGTCTTGGTGTACCAGAGTCATGGTATCATAATATCTAAAATACAGTATCTAAAGTTTTGCCGAGTTACCCAAATAGCTGCTTTGCAGGACTGTAGATTAGGGCTTAACTCAAGTTGATCGCAATGGGAGTTAAGAACTTTGCTTGTTCAGGGTTTTTTCAAAAAACTACCAGATCTCCAAAATTTTTAAAATGCAGGTTAATTCTGCAAGTAAGAATCAGGCCTATCACAACTTACTAGTTCAAAGAAACAAAGCTCTGCCAATTGCAGCATGAAGTTCCTAATTCTAAGCAGTTATCTTTTAATCTTCAGCAATTTTTCCAATGTGTAAAATACTTGCAAGTAAATTTGGAACTCAAGCAAAAGGAAAAAAAAGACATTTACAGCAAGAATAAAAAGCATTAAAAAAAAATCAAAAAACATTTGAAAGGTTTCAAAATTCTGTTTCAGATCCTCTGAATTGCATCCATTCAAAGAGACTGTTAACATTAAGAAATTTATATAAGAACAGCTTAAGTTCTTCTCAATTTACAAGCAATACACAGTCCACCCATTTGATCTAAAGAAACAAAATATACTCTTAGCAGAATAAATTCATACCCATGGGAAGTTTATTAACTAACTGACTTAACAAGGTTCCTACTTTACTGTCAAACAAAACTCTTACCTTTTAAGATGTTTCTAACCAAATCTCTAGTAGCGTAGTTGCAGACAACGAGAAAAAAAAAAGTATTCAGATTGTGTGATTTACCTCGATACAAGGTGATCCATAGATTTCTTAAGGGATTGTTATTAAGTCTTCTCCCATTGCAAATGCTTCTCATTCTAAAGAACAAACTTATTTTTGTAACTGGCTTTTGTAACAACTCTTTCTGAACTCGGCTTTGTAACCGAGTTTTTCTACAGATCATACTACATTGCCAAAGACTATAGCAAGGGGTCACATACCCAGGCTGATAGCAAGCAAATTTATGAGGTAAATATACAATAGAATACTTTGAAATCTACTTATATAGAACACTTTGTTATTATTATATGTGTAATTAACTATACATTCATATTTAAATATATTTGCACACGTGCCACTGCAATACTACTTCAAAAGGCAGGCTTCTGCCCATTGCAAATCTCACCACACACTACGGAAAGGACTTTCATAACAATATAATTCCACCTGTTCGCAGGAGAAAACAAATTTTGGAGTATAATTTTTTTTTTTTTTAATGTTGCTTTATTTTTAGACTTTCAGCAGCAACATTCAGATTGATTTTTGGCAAAGCTCCTGGCCAGCTTTCAAAGTCTACAAACTCCATACACACAAAATCTCACCTATGAACAAGGAAAAGATACAGCTGACTGGGCTTTATGACTCACTCAGTGGATCTGTACATGTCAGAGACTGTCAACAGCTTTGGAAATATCAGTAATCCACGCACAGTAGCATATCCAGCATTTAAGAAAAACAGGTCTCACTCTTTGGTAAAACTGAGAAAACTGGATGATGTTGAAAGAAATATTCCTGAAAAATCTCAAAGCAGAGAAAACTAAATAAAAAAAAATAAACAAAGATATTATTGCTGAAGGGTTTCTTCATTATCGATCATTTTGAACACTTTCACTGTACTGAAAAGAGCTCCTTGCCCAGGTGTGCTTTTGCCCTCATAGCCTCTCACTGCTACCTTCTCCATGAACTGTCAGCACAAGAAGTTGCCTGTTGACGATTTTCATTTCTTTCTGCCACTTTTCAGCTACTTTACTCTTTATAAAACCCTACATTTCTCAAGGTGTATTTCTCTCTGTATGTACACCCAGATAAAAAAACAACCAACCCCCCCAAAAAAAACAAACCAAACAAACAAACAAACAAAAAAAACCAGACATGTCTCCAGGTAAAAATCTCAGAATTACTGTGGTTGGAAGAAACCCCTGTAGATAACCCTGCTCAAGTAGGGTCACCTACTAGAGCAGGTTGCCTACTACCACATCCCCTCTGGGTACTGGTTTTATCCAAGGATGGAGACTCCCAACCTCTCTGGTCAACCTGTGCCAGACCACACCACAACAACAGCAAGAAATTTTCTTTAATTCAGATGGAGGCTCATGTTCATGTGTTTTATTTGGGACCATTGCCACTTGTCTGGTCATTTGCTATATGACTGAGAAGAGTCTGTTCAAGCCAAGCTCTTTTCTTCCAGAAAAAAAAATAAAAAATCCCTATTTCAAAAGCAGACCATTTATTACAATGTATCTTCCACTCAAAAAAAAATAATTAAAAACTGTGAGTGAGTATTTATTAAGCATATATAAAATGAGAGTACCTAGGGACCTACGTATGAGCAATTCTTTTCCTTTCTTTATTGAAAATATTTCAATAGGAAATGGTCCATAGAGATAAAATCTTTTATCTCCAATGATGTCCTAGGGCAGGAGAAAAGCAAGGCAGGAATATGTATCATTATATATTTCAACAGAGAAAACATGTTAAAAACAGCTGCACACCGTATTTTCTTGACAACAGAAGCTGTAAATCCTGGCCAGCTGAACCATATGGTATGTAGGGCAGTATCTTATGTTCTTCTACACAATATATGAGCTTGCATGACCATACACATTAATTACCAAATATTCTTACTGAGATGGGGTGCAGAGTATATGCAGTAGATATATCAAGTGCAATGCATGTAATTTTGTAAACTGGCTTTGATATTTTCCATTTTGAAGCAAAGAATGGGTGGAACCATGGCTTATACATGACACATTTCAATACAACATAGGAACAATTTTCAAAAAAAATGGGCAAAGCCTTCTTACTAATAATGCCATTATCTTAAGTTTCTAGGTGGAGTAAGAGAAAATGCAATTTCAAAGTCTCAGATGATAGTTTGCCACAAATGCTGCAAACCCTAAGGTTCACATCTACTGACAACAATAGCAAGCTCTCTCCTTCACATTTTTATTTATTTATTTGTCCTCCTCTACCTCCCTTCAGACCTTGAAATACGTGACTTCCCTGTGCTTTGAACAGGTGTGTATTCAGAAGACCTGAGAAAAATCACATTTCCTTGGTAGTGTCATTTCAGGGAGCTGGGCTGGACCCTTTTCAAAAGAAGGCATCCATTTCCCATTGATTTTCTGTGGCACATATTCTCAGGAAAACTTCAGTTCTTGCCTGTAGCTTCTAGCAATGACTGCTTTATATACCCTAAGCTTCTTCTTTACCTTCTGCTGCAGATATTCCTCATCATTTGAACACCCACAATGATTTTCTCTGACTCCTTGTGTGTAAAGGTTATAATAAATTTCACCTGTTCAAATCCAACACTCTGACATTTGTTGTTGCCAAAAAGTTCAAATGTCTTTTCAGCCAATAATAATATTGGTGTCAGCTGCCAGGTCCTTTCCTTTGTGAACTTTTGCCCATTTAAACTAATGGTGTCTTATTTGTTTTATGACTGTTTTTTTTCTAGTAGCTGCTCTTCTGTGAAGCCTTCTCTTGGCTATGTAAGTCATACATCAATCTGGAGGACACCTGCTTTTTAGTACTTGCTGCCAGACCTATTTGAAAAGTCAGATCTCCACTAAGCACATCAAACACTCTAGTCTCACTAGATCAGAAACACTGTGGGTTATTTAAGAATGTGGCCTGACATTACGCATAATCTGGTCTAGCTGCAGGTGGCTGCCAAAAGGGGAAATCCTGCTCCCTACCCCCAGCCCATGAGCTGAATACTCTTCCCCTCCCCTTACTTCCATTTGGAGATAATGGTCCATAGGCCTCGTGCTAAACCAGTTCAGTGAGCTGCTCCAGTGGAAAACTCGTTTCTCTCCCCATCCAAAAATGTTTGCTGAACTGACACCCTGCCAGTGGCGCAAAGTGCTAGACCTAATGTCAAGGAGAATGAAATTCTTGCTAGGATGAAAAGGAAGAAGACAGGAGCACCTCCTTTTCTGGTGGCAACCAGCAGCAGTTAGATCAGATGAGCTACAATGGCAAGTAGCAAGCATGTGAGCAACAGGTAAATCAAGGAATCAAGAAATGGTACATCGCGTTAAAGACAAGTAAGAGAATCCGCTGACATGCAGGCACGACACAATTTCTTGTCAAATATTTTGGCAACGAAAGATGGTATTGATTAGAAAGGTTGATTCAACAGAGAATTTTCTGAGCATCGAACTACCACCCCAGCTGTGGTTTTCGTAGACAGTAAGATCTAAACAGCCTCAAGCTGAATTCTTAGAACATTTTTTCCAAAGAATATTCATCTTATACTTTTCACAGACTGAGCTTGACTGTTGTGTATTGCTAAATACAGAGTCTTGAAAAGTCAGACAGGAGAAATAAGGTTATGCTCCTCTCCTAAGACTGCAGAATGCATTTGGCAAATCTCCATATAGAACATAAATGTCTACACACAAAAACACAGATGAAGATGAGTTAGTGTAATGAATAGGAAAGGTATATTTTTAAAAAAAAAAAGGCAGAAAAGAAACAATAAGCTACGTGTGGAAAGTACGGGGTTGGGGGCTCCATCTAGCATTTGCTGATGTTAAAGATTGACTCTAAATTTGAAAAAAAAAAAAAAAAAAGTCATTTTTCAATCAGCATATTGATTGATGAAGGGCAAAATTCCAATTTTTAGAAAACTTTCTCCTGGACAGCTGCATCACTGACTTATGTAACATATTACTAACAATAGTTTGGTCCAAGAAGATGCGTATAATAATCTATGAGACTGCCCACTAAGCATGCTCAACAAACTACTGCGTGATACTAATAAAGCAGCTCCCTGGGCAAGGCAAGTATGCCTCCAGGATGAAGAAACAGGTTACAGCCTGACTTCAGCTATAATACTTTAACAATACTAAACATCCTAAAACTGTATCAGAAATTCCAGAAAGCAAAGGCATCTTACTGTAGGTTTTGGTGACATGGAAGTCAAAGCAAATGGTCCCATAAAATAACAAAAATCTTTCTGATCTTATGACTGGCTAACAGGGAATCATGAGGATACTCTGACCTACAACTCAAGAGCAAAATGAATCTTTATTGGAAATGATACTGCCAGAATAGGAACAAAAGGAGAACAAACAAAAGAAGCATGTTATAATCTTCTCTGCTCTAAGTAAGCGATAGCTATTGCTGTACAAACAGCAAAAGCAAACTGAACATTTAGTTAGACTGGCAGTAAGAGCTGGCAGTGAGTAAAGCGAACCATGTAACTATAATCAAACCCTAGTGTGGGTTACATGAAGTGACAGGAAAGAGCAACCAGCTGATAAAATTGTTCAGGTTTTTTTCTTTTGCCCCATGAATTCTGTGTGCTGTGAACATTTACCTGGTTCTGTAGGCTCCATGTGCAAGCACTAGGGGGTTAGGGTTCCAGTGCAGACTTGACAAAACTAAAAGACGGTTGATGAGGTTTCAGTATAACACGGATCCCAAATGAGGATAGATTCAACCCCCCTGTGGCATCTGGTAGTAATACTGTACTGTAGCAAATAAAATAACAGTAATAATAATTTAGATTTCTATATACTCCCCTCTAAGGCATCTGAAACTGGCTACTGTCAGAGAACAGATGTAGGACTAAATGGCCTGTGTCCAATATAGATGTAAAACTCTATTCCCAACTGTTACGTTTATATGAGGAGAAAAAAAAATGAGGAAAACCAGCTTTTATCTGTAGTATTTATGTAGGTACTGGCAGACTCCAGTAAATTATACTAGGACCTCATTACCAAAAGTCTAAATTGCACAAGAAAGTAAAGCCAGCAGATCACAGAACACAACTGCTTACAACTTTCTCTGAGTTGGTCTGTATCTTGACTTAGGTAAGAATATCCCAAGAGCTACTCTAGCTTTTACCAGCTGTCAATCACTACAACAAATTTCCGAAGTTCAAAGGACTTCTCCATGCCCTTCACACTGTTAGCCACAGAAGGCAGGTACAGTCATGATACCTGGAAAATATTATCTTCAGAAAAGATGTTTCCAAGGGAGACGTAAAGCTACTGAATGTATAGCGACTTCATGTCCCCAAAGCAGCTCACAGTGACAAAAAAGTCACTTGCCAGGGAAACATAATCTCTAATGGAGAGAAAGTTGAGCTTTTGTGTCAAGAAAGCCCAGAGTCAAGTTTACAGCTTGCAACCTAGAAGTCCTGGCATACTAACACAATCCCCATAAGTCAAAAAAGAAGAGGCTGTCTTCACAGGAGAGAGAAAAACATCCCAAGTCCGTACCATTTGATTTATACTTGCAAAGGAAAGCTGAGCCAATTGTATGTGTAAACAGGGGTTGAGCTCCTCTCCCCTTCCATTCTGGGAAATGACTGTGGGTGATCCCTCTTCTTTCTTTACCTCCCACTGTCTCTTCCTCCTCCACCAGGGGAAAAAAAAAAAAAAAATCTGTTTGCCAGTAGACAGTGTGAATACCAGCTGAAACACCTGCATGCCAGACACATACAGCTGTCTTCTCCCATGCCTCTTGCTGACAAGGCATCTGTGCTGCACACCACACACACCAGTTTGCATGCTGTAGGTAAAGGATCTCTGCAAAACAGCTAAGTAGCCCTTTAGTATTATTATTCCCACTGCTCTTGTATAGTTCTTTTTACCATCCCCCATACTCTGAAGAGGAGAAGTTCTCCATGAAGTACAGCAGCCCAGCAAAAATATGCTGTATATCCCAAAGCAGTGACTTTTCAAACTTTCATACAGTGCCATCACCACATCACTCTAGGGTTGGCTTACAGGGCACCATGAAGTCAGAGCCCTCCTCTAATCAGGAAATACAGATATTTATAAGATTACAAGCAGGCTTATCTTCTACTTCAGGACACCCTCTGTGCTTAGATAACATCGCTGATTTCTTTGCACTCTTTCTTCCTGGTTGTGCAAGAAACAAGAATAAAGTAAGAACAACACATCTTCCACCTTAAGATTTCTAAACCCATTTCAGATGTCCCAGAAAACACCAGATAAACTTCAAACCAGAGTGAAGCAAAAATTTCAAGTATCTGAGTCTTAACATTATGAAATATAATTGTATGAATAACTTCTTACGTTCATGTCTAAAGGGAAAAAGGATTTTTAAAAACTGTTTAACAACTTATTTTCAGGTGTTTTGTTTGACAAGATACCACTGATGTTTTTGAATTAATTAAAAATAAAACACAAGATTGTTTCAAAATGCAAAACTTAAGGATTTTCTGTTAACAAAGGACAAAATAATATAGGTGGACTTTTTCAACAAGGTATTTTTCACCAACTAATTCACTGTATTTTCCCATGTATACAATACCTCTCATTTGATGTCCAAATTTAACTTTCTGTAAATTGAACTGTTGCATGAATTTTTTCCAACAATATTTCCAAGTAAAAAAGGCCTCAATATCAAAACTACAAAACAACTGCAGCTCACTCTCACTTGACTCACTTCTGTTTTGTGGGTTCTTAGCATATACAGAAATTGATGCCTGTGCATGTAAATATGGATTTAGGACACTAACACTCGTCATTTAGATTTTAAAACTTTTGCTACTAGGCAAAAGATCACAAGAGGATAAGACAAAAAGCAAAAACATACACATTAAGTATTGTTATTTAGATAAAACCTGCTAAATTTCATTTTTTCCAAAACTTAGTTGGCAGAAAATGGCCACTTTTGCTTTGCCAAATGTTTGATACCAGAGGGATACAATATACACTTTTTTTTTTTTTTTTTGGTTGTTAAGTCTTTTTCTACATGCTTGTCAATAATTCAATAGCTAAGATAAATATCAACACTAAATTTTTCTTTCAGTTACATTATATTCCCTTAAACTTACTGGAGCTGACTAATATCTAAAAATGGAAGGAATCTGGAATGTCAGTTCTTAAAGCCCTGTATCTTCTTTTTTTTTTTTTTTTTTTTTTTTTTTTTAATCTTCTTAATGCCTTTCTAAAAGGAGTCCTCATTGTCATATAATAACAAAGAATATTTTTTCAGGAAAACAAAGCAAAACAAGACACTAGCAAAGCGTGTTTAATTTTTAATATCCTACAGGTCTTCTTACATAGCATGAGGTAAGATTAGTACTGGGAACACAGCATTTCTAAATTATTTTTAAAGACTACAGAACATCTTAATTTTTTTTCTCTCAATATAGGTTGGTGGGTTTTGGTTTTGTTTGTTTAATATATCCATGTAAATAAAGTTACTTGTCAGTACGCAAACACACAAAGAGTACCATAGTCTGCCCTTAAAAGTCAGCAAAATCAAGTAAAACTAGTGGCAATGTTGCCATAAGAAAACAGACCGATCCCTGTTTCTTCCCAATGAAGAACATGCATTTTAGCCATTGTATTGAGTAAGAACAGAGGCAGACTCTTAATCTAGCCTACAGATTTATCCTTTAAATCAGAGATAGAAGTATAACCAGTCAACCATTGACACTTAAATTTTGTTCAAAACAATTTTTCTTTATAGCTATATGCAATATATGAAGAAAAACAGTATTATAAAGTCGTGTTAACATGAAGAAAAGTAGGAGATGGGAAAATGTAAACAATAAGCCCCATAAAACTCACGAACAAACCCGTACATTTTGAATTGCTCTTTGGTAACTGATGAAAAAAAAAGTGTTATGAGGCAAATCCTTCACTGGGTCACTCACTGGGGAGACTGGTAAAAATAAATTGCACAGCTCTAATTTTCCTAGCAGCTTCCATGCTATTCTTTGAAACTGAGTAAGAAACCCTTGGCCTAATCCCAAGAGCCAATCTATAGTAAATAGTGCACACTTAATGCCTAAGTTCCTTTTTAGCACCATTCAGACAGTGACTTCAGCCACACAGCTTAGTCATAGCAGACATTTTTGTGGTGAAAGCATTAAACCCACATGCAGCTCTCTTTCTGTGGCCACTGGGGGTCATGCTCCTTTCCCATTAGCTGAATAAATCATAAAGTCTGCACAGACCACACAAGAAGCAAGGCTAGCAAGCCACAGGCAGTGCCTACAGCCTGCTATTTCTTTTCAGAATTAAAAAAAAAAAAAAAGGAAGAAAAGAAAAACAGGAGAGAAACACTGCAAAACAGCCTAGCTTTAAGAAATTATTTGCTTTTTTAAATTTGATCTCTTTGAAGTCCACAGAGATTTGTTTGTTTGTTTGTCTTTTAACCCAAGCAGCTACAGTGAAGAATAAAAGCAGAGAAAAATAAAAAGAGCGGCATGCAATTCCCTTGTCCTATGCTGCAACTGCAGAAGGTAAAAGTTCCTGGTACCCTGCTAAATAATAGAGGCTGTCACACAATGTAAGAGCTCATCGGATACCGGGGTAAAACAAAATAGATGCTGATTTGAACAGGGTCGAACAGGGAATCAAGATAGTGTACAGTATTTTTCACATCAGATGATTTATTCTGCCAATGAAAATGACAGCAACTAAGCAAGGTCTGGAAGTCCAGAGGTTGGTTCAAGTTCCCATCAATC
The DNA here is from genome assembly GCF_964035555.1 of Netta rufina. Taxonomy (NCBI): domain Eukaryota; kingdom Metazoa; phylum Chordata; class Aves; order Anseriformes; family Anatidae; genus Netta; species Netta rufina. The sequence goes on along the minus strand of NC_140127.1, from coordinate 35,718,116 downwards.
AGGAAATAAGATAAGAAGGAATTTTAAACATAGCCATTAACATGCAACTAATGAACATGAAGAAGATATGCACAGTTAATTATGCTACGGAGCCTTTCTTAAGCATTTCTTTTAAATGTAACAACCCCTGAAATACTTTTAAAAGTGCAGTGAACTTTCAAGAGACTTTACATAACAGCTTGATTGGCAACTAGAACATGCCCCGTTTTTCAAAGCACTCGGATGGGGCGGGCGGCTGGGGGGAGTGTGTGGGAGGGTGGCTTTTCAAACTATGTTCTGTTCCATGATCCTGTCTAGATCGCTTGGACATGCAGTGTTTAGAAAATTTACATGCTTCACTGTCTACATGCTGAAAAAGTTTTTTGAGCAGGAAGGGCAGCTGAATCAAAGATTGCTGGGTCTATTTACGCACTGTCAGCTGAACCTTTGTTTGCTATTCTGTTTTGTGCTGGCATTTCAGATGCAATCTAGGATATTTCTTAGCACAACAAAAAATGCATATGAGAAAAAAAAATAAAAAACAAACCAAAAAAGCCCACAGGAGAATAGATAAAGAAAGAAAACAAAGTAAGCACCAGCTAGGGTCAGAGAGGCTTAGGCCACGGTTTTGAAAGCTCCTTCAATCAGCTCTACCAGTAATCCTAAATCCTTACCTGCTATATAACTTATGCTTTAGCTATTATAGTACTCCTGAGTAAAGACAGATAATCATGTTGAATTGTGACAAATTATATGGTGGTTTTGAGATGTGAGCAAGTACTCACAAGGGAGTAGGGCAAGACCACTTAAATCGGTTTCATTTGTGACTTAATATTGTGGGTTAAAACTTGTGTGACCTTTGCCAAAGACATTTCATATACGTGTAGGAAAAAAATCAAGTCCCAGGTCTCAAAAGATTCCTAGCAATAAGATATATAGTTTCTGACAGGTCACCAAAGGCGTAGCCTGAATTTTATCATGGAATTCTTACTGATGGATTAAGTACCACTTTAACCAGAATAACAATAAATAAAAATCCCTCAGTGGAAAAATGGAGAATGGTGTAAAATTTAGGATTTCACTCATACCAGTGGGACAGCTAGCATTTAAAATTTTCATACATGTTTTCCACAACCATAAAAGTAAAAAATATGCTTAGACAGATCATATAGAGCATCCTTCCTGAAAGTGGAGTGCTCCAAAGACCTCTAACACTTGAGATTTCATATTGATGCAGTTACCAAAAGAAGCTGAGTGAAGCAAAACTCCCTTCTCCTCCTGGCCATTACAAGCCAAATTTTTAACCTTTTCCTCAGGCAAAAGTTGTGTTGATCTCACTGGGAGATTTGCTTGAGTGAGGACAGCAATATTAAACTCTACTAGCAGCAAGAACCAAGCATACCACTTCAATAATTTTAAAATGAAAACCATACAAATATACTTGTTTTGTCCAAATGTGTATGAACATTAGCAACATAAAACATTTCATAAGCTTGTGTAATACAAGGATAGCTACAGATTTGAACTTGGCTACTTTCAAAGCACCCTTACTTGCAACGAGCTTTAAACAAAGTGCAAATATTGTGAGGCCACATGTTCTCTCCAGATTCTGGCATGGGTATGTGAGCACAGGATAGGATAAGACAATATGTGTAAGGGAAGGGAAGAAAGGTTTTCTCAAAGCAAGCAGAAGGGAAATTGCTCTGCAGCTGTTACACATGTCTAAGAGGTTCAGGTAATGGATAAAAGGCCAGTTTTCCCCCCTCACTTTCTCCCTCTGCCTGAGTGCCATACTTCGGAAAGAGTGAGCATAGCTCCATTGAAGCTCACAATTGAATTAGCTCTGCCGTTCACAGAATACAGAAATTCTAATGTATTTTTGCTCTTCTGCAAACAAAGAGATGGGGAAATGTTTAAATCCTTAATAATATGTGATACTAGCAACACACTATGTGGCTTCTGTCTTCAAATGTAATGACAAGAAAACATACAAATGCTTGAGATAGCAAGGGTTACAGCTTACAACACCTACAACAGTTGCATTTATTCCCATTGTATAGCATTACTCCTATCTCTGTAAATAAACTCCAGATATTTAAATGGAAGAATTGCATCTGACAGTTTATTCTGAATTGGTTTCTGTTGCACCAATGAGTATCATCACCAGCAAAACACAGTCATACTAATCCCAGGAGACCAAAGTTATGCCTTGTAAATATGAGGTCTGCTGTCTTCAATAATCAAATGCCATGAACAGTATAGATGCATGAAAACTCACATCTTCATGCAGTGCAAACCAACTGATGCAATATACTCTATAAAAAAAAAGGGTAGGAGCATCTCTCATATCAATAAAGTCTGAGAGAGCTGGCAGTGTTTAGCCGAGAGAAGAGAACACTCAGGGGGATCTCTTCGGAGTGTACAAACATCTGAGTGAAGGATGAAAAGAAAACAGAGCCAAATGCTACTAGAGCTATACACAGAGGCTCATACAGAGGCCTTGGTATGCAGTGGTAGATTAGGACTTGATAAAGCAAGATCAGATTTGATTATCCCTTAGATATTTGTCAAAAAAAAAAAAAAAAAGTTAAGTTTTAAAAAATGTTTCTTCAAAAGTACAATGCAATTGGACTCATTCAGTTCTTAAGAATAATGATGTGGACCAGATTCAAGAGTAAAAGGTGTTTATACAAATATGCCTACTTTTTGAGAATTCTGATATAAGAACTCATTGAAGGAACAGCAGATTATTGTTTTTAAATCCTACTATTAAAATACTGTACCAGTTGGTCAAATATCTTGCTGGGGAAAAAAGTACATGAGATAAGCCATCTCTCTGAATTTATCATGAGATATCCTACTGGTATAAAACATACTTACATAACTCTTTATTTATCAATAGGTGTATTGCCACAAACCAAAGAGACAGTTTCTGCTGTGTCTTATTATGAATTGTTGCTGCTGAATCCCTTCTCCCATTTAAAATCACTTTACTTCGAATGATATACATTTTGGGCATCGGAGTATATTTGTAAAACTAGTAGTTGTGGTAACAAGACGAAGTTTACATGTCTGTCCACATCAGCACCATGTACTCAAGATGGATTTCAGCTGCCAAAAAGGTCAATCCAAACTGCTTGCACAAACCTGTCTTTATGCTCCTGTTTATTATGCTCCCATGTAGTAGATGTCTCGTGCACTAAAACAGTGCAGCCATATGTCAACATCTCTCTGGTGGTTCCGAATGTTCTAAACAAGAGCGAGGGTGCACTGAACCTCCCATGTAAACTTTATACAACAGATTCAGCAGAACTGTAATTATTTACAAAATGATGGCATGAGAAATCTCTGGATTTATATCTCACTTTAAAGTAACAGGGATTGTGTCCACATAATTCTTGAGTTCATGGTAGGTTTTTAATTTACTTTCTTATTTTTGGTATGATACAATACAACACAGCACCCTTTAAACATCAATGTCATTATTTAAAGATACTGATTTCTTTCTAAAAAGAAATCTTTTATCTTTCTCTCTCTATTTTAAAAAATAAAGGTACAGTAATTATAGATGAACCTGTATGTTAGATTATTGGCACTGCATGCCACTTGTGCCTTGGATTCCAGTTATTTCCTGGTCAGAAAGGAGCAACTAAACAAGGAGAGCACAGTAAGCTCATCTGCACAGTAAGCACAAAGCACAATTGGTAGGTAAATTCCACTGAATTCAGTTCTTGAGCTTCTCTCAAAGCCTGACACATTTGTCAGTATGACAGGTCCTCAAATGAAAAAAAAACAAAAACAAAAACAAAAAAAAAAAGATTATGCCTTTTCCATGACTGTTTACAGACAAATGGAACAGAGCAGAGCAGCATGTAGCCAGGCCTACCTGAAACAAACTGTACTCAGGGATTCCGGCCCCAACAAATATCACTTTTACGGGATTACACATCATCAGTACTTCCATGCTCTGAACTTAAAATTGGCTCTCCCTCAGTCCTCTAGACTCTTACTTTTGTCTTTTAAAAAATATTTTTTCTCTCTCCCCAAAGAGTATGTATACAACAAATCAAGCTCTTTCTGTACCGTAAGAGTACGAAATGCAACACCTTAGTTTCTAACCTAATTATACCTCTTCTATAGATAGGCACGTTTATGAACGTTTGCATCAACCACTTTTCAGTTACTTTAACATTCTCATACGCATTTAATACATATCTTAAATCATTCCTATGTAATATATATTAAATTCTCTTTACCTCATGTACAAAAGTCTTCAGTTGTTTTTGCTGCAAAGCTAATATATAACATAATAATAATGATTATTTGTAATACAGTGCTTCTTATCTGAGGATCTCCAATAATTGAGTATAATGAAGTATTTATTATTTCTAGTTCAGGACAAGCAAACAGTGTTAAATGGCTTCTCCAGAATCCAGGGCTTATGGCCCTCTGCTCCAGCCACTCTCCTGCTACAGTTTGTTATTTCTCCATGCTGGTGGGCCTCTTGCCTGACTTTACGACAGTTAAATAATGTAATTAAACAATTAAGATGATTGTCCTTAAATGATCAATTAAGACAGAATTCTAAACACGCTTCCTCATTTGGAGTTTAGCCTACTTTCTATCCCCTTCTGTGTATCAAAGACAAGGCAGCTAGGCTAAATCCTGAAATCACTGTACCTCATAGATTTTATGCTTTATCTTAAGCTTGTATGAGTGCTGTGTGGTAAGTGTTATTTTCTTAGGGCTTGGGAAAACTTACAGCTACACAGTCAATCAATGTACCCACCAGATGCATCAATTTTATCTGAAGAAAAGATAATATTTGTATGATATAAGTATGTATAATATAAGTATGTTCCTTTCCTCGATAGCTGGTAAATCTAATAAATATGTTCTAGAGTGGTGATGAATGGCCAAGCATCTGAACTCTTCTGAAATAACCTTTGTAGGCTTACTTAGAACACTTTGTTAATTAGACTTAGATAGGGAAAATAAAAACCAAAGCCAGCAGAACCACAGTTGCCATACCTGTATTTAAATAACTATCAGACAGGATTGAGCTGATAGACATAGGGAGGCGACAGGGATTTTGTGATATGCAAATAAAATTAGCATGCCTAAAATCCGTTTCTTTTCTAATTGCAGATATTGTAATTTAATTAAAAAGGAGTAATATTTAAATAAAAGATTACCCACTTAAACAAGTTTTCTCTATGAGCTTTTTCTCTCTCAGTTACACTGTTTAGATCCTTTGCAGAACTGGTGTCTTTCTTTACTACTTTCATTCTGTATCATAAACATTCAGTGTTATTACAGACATCATGGTATCAAGCTCCAGATAGGCTGAGGTTTTAAGGGGAAAAATTAGACTATTTAAAGCAATTATAACTTTCCACTTGATAGTTTAACATTCTACAATCATTACTGAGTCTGCAGGCACTGTTAACCTGTTCTGGTGAGACAAACATGTCTTTTCTAATGTTTACTGAGATATTGTAAATTACTTAACGTACAGCAGAGTACGTTTTTCTCAGTTAATCTAGATCTGATCCCTGAGGGGCTATTTATTACATATGTATACAACCTGTCTGTAGAAGTGAAGTTAATGTAATATGACACAAGTAGCACACATTGTTTAAATGTGTTCCAGAAAGTTAGCAAATTTACTTAAAAGAATACTTACATGCTCTTCTGCCTGGAAAACAATGAGGAAAAGGGTTCTAAATATTAAACACTGCTGTTCACTGTAGGTGGCCAATTAATACACTGTATCCAAGCTGGAACAAATCCTTCAAATATATACATAAAGCATATAATCTCTTATCTGCTTAGGCATTATCAAATTTTTAACAAATCCTAGTAACTTCAAACACAGCTTTAATGGGATGTGGTACTAAAACATGCAAAGTAAAGAACAGAGTTTTTAAGAACATAATCTGTTTTAGAATGTTTCAAGAGAACTGCTTTGAAATGCAATTATAATCTTAACCCATGAGTAAATGCGTGCCATCTAACAGAATTACGTTACATGAATTTATATAGAAAGAGATAGCCTTGTGTTTCCTAACACCCATCACAATTTGAAAATTGGGGTTTAGACAGAAGTATCTTGAGTTGGTTGTAAAGGGTAGCTGTGTTTGAACACAGGAGCGCGCTTACGGCTATAAGTTCGGTCCCTGTAAATGTTTTATATGATGAGGACAAGAGAGTTTATTTGCGAGAAAAACCCAACAGGATTTTAACACTATTCTAGCCCTGCTAAATAGTTGGAGCATATTTAAATACAACTTTTGGGTCTTTATCTCAGTGACCTAAAATTAATATAACACATCTTTGTCTCAAGGTACAAGAAGATGTGAGCTGCTGCTTCCTAAGACTGCCTCAACTTTTCCTTACACACACAGTGAAATGTCTTTTTTCAAAGATGACACTTCCAGTTTCCTTTGTGCATGCAGAATACATGCTTTTCACTCTTTTTATTCTGGTTTATAGTTGCCTTGTCTTCATGGCTGACATAAATAAGCCATATTTGGAAAACAGCAACATGGGTTAAAAATGTTGTTTATCGTGGTGAAGACAAAGCTATGAACTTTTCCAAGTCAGTGTGTTCCATACAGACAGGTATGGCTCATACTTGCTGCTTTTCATTTTGAGATGAAAATCTTTACCTGGTAGATTACAATTCCCATCTTTTCCCAGAATATGTTGCAATTCTCAATTATGAGAAGAAATAAACTGTATGTAAGTGATGCAAGTCTTGTATTTTAATCTAGTAAGCTTTATAAAATTTACAGACCACCCTGTTGAAGAACATTAGTGACCTCAGTGAAGATGCTCTTTCTAGTGCTTTGATGTCAAAAGGAAAATCAAAAGCAGTGGGTTTTGACCATATATGGTGACTGTGCAAGGTGTGCTTTTGATCTTTATTCAGTGCACAGCCATGGTCAGATGCAAAAAAACGATGCAGGAATCTAACTGATATTTAGGTAGAATTTAGGCAATCCTGAAAAGACTATTCAGCTACCATCAACTAATTCAAATCCTAAAACACCTTAGCTTTCATTTTAAAGATTGATGAGTGCCTTCATTGCTGCTTCTATGCCTGCCTTTAAACATGCCAGTTACCACAGAGCACAGCAGCTCAGACCTTAGTTCCTGATGACCTTAGTTCCTTAGCATCCTGAGGATCTCTGACAATGCAGTTTGTAGACCTTCTAGATCAGGTTCCAAAACCAATGCACCAATGCAATAGTAAATACAGCTTCTTGTTTTTTCCCCTTTTTTTGTTGTTTGTTTTTATTAATAGTTCAGAGCTTACATAATATGAAGGTAGTAGAGGTTCAGCTCCTCCCTCTGCCTAAAAGGATTCATGCTACAATTGCTCACCTGCAAGGGAAGTTACCACTGCAGGGTGCAAAAGAAAAGCACGTGTATGTGTAGAAAGCAACAAGAAACGTTATGCTGAAGCTGTTTCTGTTCCAAGACTAGAACACAGCAAGAAAAGGTGAGAAAATGCAGTTTTGACTCATGTTTCAAAAACAGTGCATATACTTTACATTAAAAAATTGCATAAGTGCATAATGAACAAGATGATTCTACCAGTGGTAGGGTCCTACAGTCTCCCCCTTTCCAGGTGAAGGCTTATACACCAAGTCTGACAATTTCGCTTATATTTGCTTCAGGTAGTTTACCTACACTAGTTCAGATTCAAAAGAGAAGTTATAGACTGCCCTTTTTATCCCTCCAAGTCAGGTATGGCCAATACTCACTCACTCAGTAGAGGACAGATCTGAGTCCTCTACAGTGGAGGTTGGATTCCGTATTTCCCATGTGGAACAAGCATTAACATGTGTATAAGCACTAATAATAATTGTTTGGGAGGTGTTCATGACCACTGGAAATATTGAAAAAAAATACTGCTACTAAACTTTATTCTGTAAAGATTTAGAAGTTATATCAGGAGAGGGACCTTCTCTGCAAAGCACTAGCAGAAGAAAGTGGTTCTGTCTCAAACGTCTTAAGGCAGGATTCAATATTCACCTCTGCCTTTGTTGTCCTCTACTGAATTGTGGATAGACAGATGTGCAGTGGCTCTGGTGCCTCCCAGGGCCTTTCTCTCCCTATACAAAACATTACTATTTTTAAGTCTACTGTGCTGGCCAGATATATAAAAGAACACATTGCAGAACACCAGAATGACAGGATGGAATGACAGTTCTGGCCACTTTTTAGATCTGGCCCTTAGTGTGGAATGACACTGCTTGTACCTTAGTATCTGTGTGTTGTTTTTTTTTAACATAGCACATCCTGTTTAGATTTGCAAGTGCCAAGTGATGATTCCCTATATACTTCCTGTTTTTATCACTATTTTTTTCCTAATAAATAGTACTCTGAATAGGAGTGGAAGAAGAGCTTAAAATGAAACCAGTTGTCTCCTCTTCAAATAAGTAAGTAGGCTGTTTTTTTGTTTATTTTTATTTTTGCTAGAATGATTATACTATGTGTTCCACATTGCACTACACAACATGATGATTTATACTACATTTATTACAATCCTGATTTATGTAGTTTCCTATATCTACAACAGCTCTTGTTCTTAAGGGAGAAATTGGGATGTCAAGTATCCAAACAGAAATAAGTCCTTTTGTAGCCAGTAGAAAGCAGGCGCCACAAAGAATTCTGCAGTAATCTGTAGTAGTTTGAGACTTCCTTTAAGACTAGACTACATATTTCAAAATAGGATCTTGATCCAAATCCCAGTGAGTTTAGCTGAAAGACAACCTCCCTCAATTAGCTGGGCAAATTTAGTGGGTTTTGAATCAGGTCCTACCTAACACCTTTCCAATGATTTGGACATTCTCTTCCATGTAAACGGAAGATGACAAATATATTCAGGTACAACATTGTAAACCCTATTCCCAGTAAAGTCACTCTGAGTTCTGCTAACCTGAAAAATACATTTACATGAAAACCATTTTTTATAATTTCAATTCTATAATCACCCAAGTTTATGAGTCAACATTTTTTTAGCACTGTTTGACTAACAGTTAAATTCTTACATCAATGACATCTACTGCAAGGGTTTCTACCATGTTTTCTGCCTGCTTTCCTTTGAGGAAATCAGAATAAAATATAATTACTTATAAGAGAGATATACATGTATATATATTTAAGAAATGAAGGTACTACAGAGTAAAGACAAAGACACGAAGAAATTTTCTTAGTATCACACAACAAGTTAGGAACAGATTATTGGGCCACAATAAACCACTGCCATCATCCTGTCTGATCTCATGGATAACACTGGTCAAGGACTCTCTAGAATTTATCTTGTTTGAAATAATGGATATCTTCTAGAAAGAAGTGGATATGAGTAAGTATTAAAAATATAACTTAAAAATGTCCAGTGACAATCTATCACAACTGTTCTGTCTGTGCAGTATTCCAAAGGTTAATTACCTTCTCTACTCAAAATAACACCTTGATTGAAGTCAAGATTTTTCTAGCTAAGCTATCAATTGTACTGACTTCTAAGTTCTGCTAGAATGAAGAGCTCTTTATTAGAAGTTTTCTGTTCCACATAGAGATACTTATATGGATGAAAAGGCAAGAATAGAATTTCAGTTTTCCCTCTGATTGGCAGTAAGCCACTGTCACTGTAGTCTCTCGGGACATCCTCCCACAGCTACAGCTAAGTATAGTTTTACAATCACTTTTGAAAATAATACATCATACATATTACTTTGGTATAAAATGAATGACACATGGAAAGCACAACATATCTTAGCAACAAATTCCTTTGGATTATGTTGAATGTACAAAGAAAAAAAAAAATTAAAAAGGCATCTTACCTCAACTTCTTTGTGAACCTTTATCTTCATCAACTTGTTTTCCTTGAATTGTTGCCACACTCTTGATGTTCACCTAAACAGAGTTTTAGTTCCAAATTAACTTTATGCTATTAACTGTATAGACTACATAAATCTACATGTTAATAAAGCATGAAAAAAAAGCCTTCTTTATTCAGTTGTGCTGTAGCATCTCTCCCCCCCAAAACTCATCTCAACTTTTATCCCAGCTTCTCTTCTCTTTTTAGAGGTGCCTAGAGATAGATCATTAACTCTCATCAGTTACAACTGATCTAAGTTACCTAGTTCTACCAATGTTACATCCATAAAGAATAAGGTGAATAAACTGATCTTATTGATAGCGTAGTCTAGAAAGCAAAATTTCTATCTCTAAATGAATAATGTAAATTCACATTTTATGTTAACATTGAATCAATTTATGTAATGAATACATATCACTATCACTTTGTTGCAAATGGAAATTCATATGGCAATTGGCTTGCAAGTTTTCCGAAAACAAAAGTTTCACAGATTTCCTGAATGCTGTAATGCTGCTTCACAGTAGAGAAGATAGTAAAATATATATTTGAACAGTCATCTTTTTTAAATTTTCTGAAGTGCTCTTCAGCTTCAGAAAGTAGAGAGGAAACAATGAACATCCGAGAACTACAATTTACCTCAAGAAATCCAATACGCATACTTGCTACATTAAAAGAATACAGTAAACTGTAATGTTTATAACTATTCTTGCTTATAAAGGCATAGATTGTCCATTGATTCCAGAATTAGGAAAAGAAGGGTTTAAACATAACAAGAACAGTATCTACGTCTGTTTGGTGTTCTGCCAGCACTTACTCTAAATACTTCACATGATGCAGACTACTTAAAGATACTTATTTAAGTACACATTCACCTTGCTCAAATCACTTTAGAATTAAACATAAATTGCATTCCATACTGAGAAACAGATTAATAAAGGTGAAAAGAAGATCATGTTTCTCCTGTTAGCCTCTTGTCAACTCTGTAGGTCTAGATGATATCAAGATGCTTTAGAGAGAAATGAGCACTCCAGCTAAATAACTGGTAAAGTATTTGTTTTATCAAAATCTGCACACACAAAATGATTTGAAACTTCACCACACAGAACAAATACCTAGGTCCTTACGGGTTTGTTTTTCTTCGTTTTCATTTTCTAGGAGTAATAACGACCTTGGGGCAGGGCATTTCCTTTGGATTAATGACTGGCTGGGGTTAATGGCCAGGAGCTGTTCTTTGGGCCATCAGTTCCTCTCAGGCGGTCATTAATCCCCAGGAAATGCTCTGTGCCTCAATCATTATTGCTTAATTTCAGTGCAAACAAACTACTGTGGCAGACAGCATGCTGTATGCTATCCCTTAAGCACATGGAACACAGATTCAGTTAATTTAATCAATTGTTTACACTATGGTCTATTTTCTGTAGCAAGAGGAAATTACAGATCTTTTGATTGTTATATGAAATCTGTTGGTTGGTCTCATCATCATTTGATAGACTGGACCATTTCTGCATGCGTTATTCAGTTTGTCACTTATGTTGTAATAATTATTAATTATAAACTGGATGGCTATTGCTCACTTTATTCCTTGGCAAAACTCAGATGATTGTCCTAAACACTATTACAAAATGCATTTTCCAATAACAGTGTTGCTTACCCATGAACACACCTCATCTTACATATGAGCTTATTAAATTTTACAAGATACCACATTTGACACATCCTGACATTTACTGTACAGTTTCAGGCGTGCCATAGAGTTATTAAATTATCAACAGTAAAATATAACATGGACTTTCTCCAGGCTTGTGCTACACAAATATTTACTAGAGCACAGAACTTTGTTATATTTCTCTAGTCTACTTGATAATCCCCTGATTAGACGTCCACATGCTTGGTGGAGCCAAAGAAAAACTGTAAATGGTCAAAGGCAATGCAGCATATTTGTTTTTAAAGGCTAACTTTACAATAGTTTGACTTAAGAAAACTATTTAATCAAACTGGCCAACCTCATTGATTTCTCAGCTTTGAGATTGTAACAAAAGGATTCAAAGAAGCTGTTAGCGGTAACTGAAAGCCACTTTCACTAAAGTTTTAAAAGCTAGAAACTTTTAGGAATGTAGGTACTGCTAATTGGGATGTTTATCCTCTGTCTTTCATGTGAAAAACTAAGTTAAAACTTCAAATATAGGCAATAGGTTGGTGCCTATGGTCAAATGCATTTATTCTTTTCTAAACTGTTACTCTTAATTCAGACACTAGTCCAAGGACAACACTATGCTGAAATACATACACCGGAATTTAAATTACCATTTTCAAGCACCTGGTGTATTCTTTACAGCTAGATGGATTCATCACGCATGGTGCTCCTCTGTGGTATGGAAAATGCCCACAACATCTTTCCTGTGACTATTCAGAGCCTTACATTGTGCTAGGCACCCTGGCAACTACTTCTTCGAATCCAAGAAAGACAATTAGGGTGTGAAGAAAAAGAGGTTAGGTAATAAAAATGCACCACCATCATCTTGACTGGGAGGAACTCGAAGTATAAAACCCAAACAGCTATCTACACTGCACTTCAGAACAAGTTTATCCACCTCACATAAGAAATGTGAGTTCCTAGAAAAGATGCAGGAAGCTTTATTAGCCTAGTCTAACTACTGTTGCTCTGTTGGAAGATGCCCCAGTGGTGTGCAGGTTCCCCATGAAGGGCATGTCTGAGATGCCAATAAGCTTGAGTTGAAGGTAGTAGGACAGGGTGGCCTATTGCGCAATTTGTTTTGACAATGTCCTCACTTTTTTTGCTGAAATACCGGGTATGTCTGAAAGTGGTTTTTACATAGTTCTGCAGTTTATGAGGGTGTTTCGGGTTATTCTTTTCTTTCAGATGTTAAAGCATATGGCAGAAAACTATCTCCAGAAAGGATCCCCCAATTTGCCCAGACTACTCTATAGTGATTGGAACACACACACATCTAATATAAAAAGTAGTTTGATATGGACTACATGCAAGAAGCTAGCCAAGTTGAAAAGGTATGACAGCACTCAAAGCAAATGCTTTGTTAAGACTGTAGGAGTGTAGAGAAGTACACAACAATCTAAGAAAAAAAAGTACCAAACATATTTCAGATTCAAATATGACATTTTAATCTAAAAAATATGAACAACTGGCTGAGTGAAGTCACCCAGGTCATTCTAAGCATACAGATGTCAGGTATTGGAAAACACTATTGCACTTTGATTCTCTGAACAAGAATTTCCAGTCTTTTCCTGCATGGTTTTGCTTTCAAGTATAAGCAGACCACATTCATTAAAACCAGATGCTACTGTCTCTTTGCTCCATTTCAGTTATCAATATCATGTTTGAAAGATTGAAAACATTTTAATAAAAATTTGACTGTGTTTGTGATCAGATCAGGCAAGGCTCAGTTAAGATGCCAAATTCCGTAAGTTTTCTTGCAAAGAGAAAAGAAAAATCCAAATAATTCAAACTGTACTCTCCCCTTTTCTTTAAAACAGTTTTTAAATTACTTGTGCATTCCAGAGCGAAAAGCAAACAAATAAAAAAATCATCAAACCCAAACAAAAGCTAAAACCCTAGGTAATAAGAAAACATATGTCATCTGACAACACACCCTGGGGACTTTCTGTCAGCTGGATAGAGTACCAGCCATGATTTTTCCCTGCTTTCTTCTACTGTGGGAGGCCTCAGAGGAGAAAACTACAAAATACATCTACTTTGACTTTGCTTCTGCTTCACTAGTGAATACTATTCTAAGGGGGTCTATTCTCTGCTTCCTGCATGTTACTCCAATAGCTGAAATGGAGGTGGTCCAGAAAATTATGTGTTCAACGTCTGGATGCTCAGTTTGCAGCTCAAGCCCATTCTCATATTCTGAGATCTACTAGGCTCCAGGGTTTATGCCAAAGTTCAGAAATCATTGCCCTAATTTAGGTTATTATCATTATGGGAGCTTTTAATGGATTAGTGTTCTACATTTTTGTTGTTTAGGCAGATACACACAGTATGGCACTTGGCATTACTCCGAGCTGTTGCATTTTGATCTTTTCATTTCTCAGATTTCTTCGATTTACCAGGTAACAGCTCCGATATTATTCTCAAACATTCCACTGCTGGCAGCTGTTAGATACGACTCTGTAGGCTGTTCAGATCCCATTACCTTTTGATTTATTGATTTTTCCTCTTTTTGTTGCTGCTTCTCTACAGACCAGATTTTCTCCCTTCTAATTACAGATGCTTATAATGAGAATGGCTCCTTCATTTCTTTCATATATAGTGTTTCTTTTATTATTAAAGAGTTTGTCTGTATTTTCAAGAAGCTACTATCCTCCACCAGAACATTCTAATAAATCACTGGATTTTTCCTGCTTCATGGTGAACACTTGCTTCCATCACAGAACAACTCTACAAAAGCCAGTCTTGGTCAAAGTGACAACAGCTGAGTCCTGACACCAGTGAATTACACAGTAAAATACTTGTTTTACCAAGCCAGAATTTCACTTCAAAACTGGAATAAAAGGATGCAAGGATGGGGTTGAAGGCATAGTTGTGCAAGGAAACATGGAACAATGTCCTAGAAGTTCTCATTCTTCAAATGGTATGTCTATTTCAACTCCCCCACACAGTCCCCAAGATCTCTTTCACTCAGATTATGAGTAGCTGGATGTTTTAGTAACAGGGCATTACCTGGCATTCTTTTGATTTATTTTTGTCTATTTTTAAAGCAAAGCCACTTGATTGAGACAGGCAGCGGCAAGAGTAATTTTATTGATCCCGTCTATGAAAAAAATAAACTTTCCTAAAAATTTCACAAGGGTACAATACTTCAAGAATATATGTTTGGAGACCTCCCTTAGAGTTATCCAAAGATATTCTATATATTCATATGCATTAGATTTCAATATACTTAGATAAACATACATCAAAATGAATGGGAATACAATGCTTTTAAATAAGTAATACACCGTTAAAGGAAACATTCTGTTTCAGTCTTCTTTGGGTCTCAATTTTGACAATTGCTTTAAAATCATTAAGTGACCCCATGTCCTCAAAAAAAAAAAAAAAAAAAAAAAAAGTACAAAAATATTGCACTGATAGAACTACACTGACAGGTTCCAAAATGGGGCTCGTTAACACGGCTAATTCACAGATCTTGGTCTCATGGGGTACAAAAATTCTGGTCAGTAACACAGCCCCAATCCCTCATCATTCCTATCTACCAAACTACAGCTAAATACCGTTAAAACAGAAGATCCTGTCATTGCATGGCTGCAAATTGGAGAGCCCCACTGTGACCAAGAATTGGAAGAAATATAGCTAGTGTGGCTGCAAATATGCAAAGAAGTATTCTATACAATCACCTATATATTTAGATGTAATCTACACGAAAATGATTGGGAGCCTTGAGATGTGAAAGTACCATATATAGTAAGCACTTTCACAGAGACTGAATTATATTTTATAAATCAATATAGTTTGAAAGAAAGCATTTTTTTTTTAAAGAAAAGCTGAATGACTTGCCATAATTTCACTTTTCTGTGGTACAATGGCCACTCTGGTGTCTATAAGAAATGCTGCTGATTTCTGTGTTATTTTCCTATAGTTCTCCCAGCCATGACATCCTTTTTCCAGCTGTAAATTTTGACTCTGATGATTCGTTCATGGATTTACAGACAGCCAGAAGAAAAAGGAAGCCTTAGCTGTAGACCTGGGCTGCATCTACACAAACTATCTGGGCAGTACTCATGCAGTCAATCCAATACCAGCTGGCCTTCTTGAACTCCCCACACGTACTACTTTATCGCTATGCAAAGACTTCTGTTGAGAGAGTCAGACAGACGTATCAGTAACTTTGAAAATCTTGCTCAACAAAATTTCAGTGATCCTCATGAAAGTGTTCTCTGAGAGGGAATTTTAATCTTATTTATTTTGTTACTCCTTTTTTTCCTCTGAGCAATTTCAGAGGTTTCCATTCTCTCACAGTGTAAATACTAATAAAATTACCTCATTCCAACAGAGTAAAGAAGAAATAGGCATAGATGTTCTCTGTGGGACAAAGGGCTTCTCCTTGGCTATTGCATGGTAGTGAAATCCATTTGTCATTGAACCCTGAAAACAAAGTTCTACCAGCCACTTTGTAAACTCATATTAGATGAAAGGAAGATTAGTATTCTTTAGTGACAAGATGACACAGCAAGTTCCCATTTATTCAGGAGGGCCTTATTGCTTAGGTACAACTTGAGAGATTTTCTTTGGATGAAAGGAAGAATTCCTAAAATAGAAGGCATAGTGTCTCACATGCCATGCTTTCAGGGTGTGGCTACTCTGACTTGGAAACCTTCACTTCTCAGATTAACTCAGATGATTTATGTAGTGCTGAAGACATGGTTGTCTAAACAAAAGAGAGGAAGGAAAATCACATTGTAAGGCCACCATCATGGTTAAAAGAGTGGCCAAATTCAAACTCTCTTACAAAATTGCCCTGTTTACCACGTAAAACCTGACATACTCACATACTGTCTAACCAGCCAATCTCCTTCTAAAGGCTTCTGCTCTGCTGGGGTTTTTGCTGGTTTTAGAACTTCACCTACAATCTCTTCAGGCAAGCTGTGCTGTAGTTTGTTTCCTCATGCTTTGTGTATTTGAAAAATGCATACACAAACAAAGATTACAGCAACTGCAAGAACACATTCTCTGTTGCAAGTACCCCAGATACCACCCTTTGTACTCTACTACAGAGGAGGAGTGCTAAAACTGTATGTAGGTCACATCGGAAACCTGGGGATCACAACCCTGCAGTAACTGTAGTGCACATAGGAAGTTGACAGCTAGGGTACTCCTGGTAATTCTAGGTTATTTTCTAAAATAAATGGGTGGCTTGTCTGCATTCACAAGTTTCAAGTAAAGTAGAATTTTAAAACCTCACAGAATTTACATTTCTAGGTTTAATTCTTGTCTAAGGACCAAATCACTCTACATAGAAGGATGAGTTACAAAAAGCAGGAGTAAAATATGCAGTCACTGGCAATGTCGTCATTCATTCGTATAAATAAATGCCCACCTACCAATACAATGGCAACTCAGTGCTAGACAGCAGCAGATAAATAAAGAAATAAAGCTGATGAGGCTGGGATTTCTTGACACTCAGTTAAAGCCTTTCCTTGTGACATGTCATGAAGCATCTGCTGCACTGTATGGTGCTAAGTGGAGGCTAATGACCCTTTAGGTCCCCTGGCAAGTTCTCCTTGACAACAAAACGTAAATGGCTCTTTAATACAGCCAACCGCTATTGAAATCAACCTTCTAAAGCCAACAAGTAGTACCAGGGCCTTCTTTAGCACAGCATCTTATCACTTTGGGACCACCGTGAAGTCAGGACCTGAGTTAGTGGAAAAATGATTTATGTAAGCTTTGCATGTTAGCAGTAACTCATATATAGTAACTCATAATTCCCCCAGTTCTGTGAAAATGTTTAAGAACGCTTGTGGGTGCAGCCCATTTGGGATGATGTAAGAGGTAAGTGAATCAGAATGAGGAAAGGTTTGCAATTAAGAGGCAAAGAAAGGTGTAGGGAAAGGAGAATAAGCTGAATGCTCTGAAAGAAGTACAAATTAGCTTTTTTTTAGTTACACTAAGAGAAAAGAAGTCAAATGCCAAAGGAGACTTAGACAATGACAAAAGTACAAAAAAATAGAAATTACGTAGGTGCCTTTGAATTTCTTTAAACATAAACACAAGGGCACTGATAAAGTTTTTCAGGGACCAAAACAGAAAATATATAATTTTATTCAGCAGGTTATTATTTACTATTATTATTTACTAATAAATAATTTTACTCCTGCTGCTTAAACAGGGCTGCTACCTTAATGTCAGATCTGCCATCATGCTGATTAGTAACCTTTATACAGTCATTTACTTTGGTTTAGTTATTTTTAAATGGGAATTAAAAATCTTGTAGAGGAAATCTTACAAAATCTCTTCTGTATGATTTAGAGATGAGAAATCCAGTTTCAAAGGCTATTAATGCAGAAAGTATGCTCTATTTAGAACAGTTTATAGAGGCAAAAAATATACTCCCCACACAGTCCTGGGCCTCCAATAAACGATAGACTGACAAACTCATGCAAAAGCTGCATCAAGAGCCAAACTTTTCTGAGCAGGTATATCACAAGAAACCCTAAGCTTTTGATAAGCTGTTAAGAGGAGCTTTTTCTGTCAACATTGTAAAACAAATGGGTTGCCCAGCTCCTCTAGTATGCAAAGTACGATGAAATCTCGGCACCACTAAACTTGATAGGAATTTTGTCATTTACTTGGCAATGAAATTAAAATTCTCTAGGTTTGTTCATTGTTTTCAGTCATCCTTTTCATACCAATGTTACCTGTACAAGCAAGGCATGTGGAAGTTGGAGCTATGTGGAAAATGTCCTATGGGCTCTTTAAGAAGCTTCAGAATGACCCTACTTTAAATCTCTGGGTATATTCATTAAATAGGTTTATAAAAATATGATCACAAATTATTTCAGTCTTGACAACACCAAATGACTTTACAGACCATGAGCCATAAAAGCACAACTTTTTTTAGATAGAAGAATCCAACTGGGGATTCCATTAGCTTGCATGTTACAGTACTGTGTGAACTTGTGAACTTCACTTCACTTTCTTGTGCTGCATATTCAAAAGCAGTATTTCAGAACAATAGATCAACATTCAGAGAAAGTGTGAGTGCAACATCTGAAAAACATAAAAATGCATATGTTTGGGTATGAATTTCACCATATACATCTATATCTGCAGAAGTTTGGCTCAAACTTCATGAAGAGATCTTAATGAAAAGTATTCCAGAAAGTGCCATACCTGGTACAGGAGATTAGCATTCTTGGGGGGGGGGGGGGGGGGGGGGGGGGGGCAGGCTCTAAACAAAAGGCCATGATCCTATCCTGTACCTCACTACCTACAGGAGTTAGAAAGGTCCTGCAGATATATGCAGCCATGCAACATCACTACTGAAAACCTAACTAAAACCTTCCAAAGCCGTGAAAGTCACTTCTGGATGTAACTATGCAGTAAAGGCAGTGTGGGAAACTGTTCTGACTGCTGAATTTTTTTGATTAACCCAGAAAGACTCACAGCTTTGTTACATCAGAACAGGAAGATACTCTGACATTTTAAAGGCATATACCACAGCCATACAATTTGTTTCATTCAAGGAAAAACAGACTGAAACTGCCAAAATAGCTATATGCAAAGGAACATATCTTTGTAGTGTAAGATCTGTTTGGTATGAATGACAGGCAAACTGTCAGCTATAAGAAGCTTTATATTCCAGTGAAATCGGTTTGAATTACAGAAACTCAGATTTTGCCAAACTATACTCATCAGAAGACCTACGTAGAGCTTCTTCAAATGCAGCACCACATTTTTTTCATTATTATATTCAGTATGTTTTTAATATAAATATTTGAAAGAGACCTCTTTGCATATTTTAATTGATTTTAGCAATACCTTTTTTTTTTTTTTTCTGGATAAGATGGCAAGGTAGATGGCACTTACTAAAAAAAAATATATTTTTAAAAATTCTATACATGTTTTGGATTTATTGCCCTTATTATAGCCTGCCTTGCTGAAGAACATGTCTTAAATATGGTAAAACTATTCTTACCCAATCTAACATTTAGTATTCTCATTTTAGTATTGTTTTTCTTTCTGGTGAGAAAGCACTGGAAATGTAGAAGGTATACACCTAGTTATTAACAGGTTTAAAATATTTGTATATTAAAGCCTGGTTTTGTGGCACTTGAAGAATTCTTTAAAATATACAGAATCCAGTAAAACCAGATGGGAGTTAACAGCGATTTGGAGAAGATGATATTAATCACTGAGTATCATTTTAGGATGAAGAAACAGACAGCAACTCCTTGTTTATGAGAACATTCTTCCAGTCACCTATGTCTGAGAAAGAGCAGAGTTCTTACTAAATGATTTTCAAGTATTTCGGTTATCCCTTAGGAAGCCATTAAATGGTAAATTACAGTATCATCATGCTCCACTGGTCTTCCATTGACTTTCAACTGAGACAGACTTAATATTTCCTTCTAGTATAACTGAGAGGAGAACCCCTTGGTTCACCCACGAGACTCAAGCACCTGACACACAACTTGAAGATAATAACATGACAGACACACAGCTTGCCCTCACGGTATCACTCGCTCTCAATCTGAGCATTCTCTCAAGTGAGTTGATTCCTGATACAAAAAATAGCTGCTACATGAGCTTCAGAGAAATAGATGTATTCGGATATGCAATGAACTGCAAAAAACAGGACTGCTGTTTTCAACACCAACCTGAGTTCCTCAGTTTCTACATCCGTTTAGAAGATGAATGAAAGAACCTTGATTTTCACAGGTTACTGCACTTGTTCCTAAAGTTGGTTTCAATGTGTTCATACCTTTGTAACTGCCAACAACAGCCCAAAATAGAAAAGGTCCAATGGCAAATAGTATGTTCCTTAAAGGGGAATGTAGACAGCTTAGGATTTGTTACTCTACCACTACACATTACTGTGTAATTTATCGTAATTTATATGGAAAACATTTTCTCTAAAATTATTGACTGTGGAAAATCCCAGAAAAATGCCCATGACAAGATCATTAACATTCTTTCAAAAACAAACTACATACTGAATGTTGTTGTTTCAATAGTTTGAAACAAGTAATGATCCACCAGCATTCCCTTCAAGTCACACATAACACACAGAAAACAACTAGTCTTGCTCAAGATGGCAGAGCTAACCGATGAACTCAGCAAATAAAATGACAAACCTGTGCGAATTCAGCTTTCTAAATGTCTGCAGATGACTCCGGTGTATTATACCTTTCTGTAAATGACAGTCATGTGCAGTGTCTTGCCATTATTCCTGAAGCCAGACTCTTACTGCTGCTTCGCACAGCAATACCTGAATGAGATCCCAAAGTTAAGTCTAAACAGATGCATCCTTTGTGCTGCCGGTAAATCCCACTGACTTCAGCATTACTTGAGCTAGCCAGGATAACAAACAAAACACAGAAATAAACACAAACATGAACAACAGCTATGTCTGTGATGCATGGCATTGCAATAACTTAGAACCATAGAATATCCCGAGTTGGAAGGGACCCATAAGGATCATCAAGTCCAACTCCTGGCACCGCACAGGTCTACCCAAAATTTTAGACCATGTCACTAAGTGCACGTCTGTTGGTGTGAATCTTTTTTTTTTTCCTCTCCTGTTAAACTTGTTGAATGAATGTTAACTTATTAATTAAAAAACACACAAACAAACAAAAAAACCTCATTAATTGGGAGGTAGGGGGTGGAGTTGGGGAAGAGGTTGTACTTACTTCTTAATTCTAGAGATTACCAGTTTACTCCCTTTTAACTAAACAACTCCATACCCACACTGGAACCTGCAATCTGGCATTACAGAATCTTCTAGCAACAATGGGAAGAAGTTAATTAAAACAGCCTACTTCTTTAAATAAGTAGGATTGGTCATACTTGATCTGCAATTTCCCAATAGAAACAGGATAGAGAAATACAGAAATAAAGGTAAGGTAAGTCAAGCCTGCAGATAGTGGGGCAATGATACTGAAAATCATGGTATAATCACCATGTTCTGGTTTGGAAAAAAAAAAAAAAAAAAAAAAAAAAAAGCAGAAGATATCTCAGGCCCTGAAGAGAATTTCTGACCTAAAGCAGTGAGAAAGAAATACAAGAAATACGTACCTTCATGAACATATACAATACCCTAGTGGCTAAGGCTTTTGCCTAGCACATAAAACATCAAAGTTTTCACAAGCATTTGAAGCAGAGTGACTCAGGCTGCAGACAAGTTTCCCAGCAGCCTGGCAGTCTGAGGGTAACTGTCTTATGCCCCATTATTTATTGTTACCATATTGACAACTTACTTGCTACCTCCTGATTCAGTGACTTACAGACTACAGCATTCAGTCAGCAGAGATTCCTACAGCATCAGGCAGGACAGTGAAATTGTTGAACATAGATTTTCTTCATTAGAATCTGGTGTAGATTTATTCTGTGGCAGGGCCCTTTAATTTCTTTATTCACGACCAACTCTAAGTAAGTGGATTGCAATCTACAAATACTCAGGCTAAAAGAAGCTAGTTAAGGCAACAGCAACAAACTAGACTTGGAAGCACAGACCTCAGCTGTTTTACCCTGCCACGATACAGAACAAGAAAAAAATTCTCTCCAGTAATCTCAGCATTTTATAGGACAGGAAGGCATTTCCCATCAAGTCCTAGTTTACTCAGATAACAGTGCTGAAAGTTCCCCTCACTTATGGTTAATTAGAAATACCTACATCCTTTTACCTTGAAGTGATACTTTCATAGTATCTTTGAAGAGACGGTCATTCCCTCAGAGATCTTGCGTGACTCAATCACTCGCTACTATCTGTAACAATCCCTTTTTTAGAAGTCAAACAACCCAGCAACATTAATTCTCCATCCCTGACAGCTGTCTTTTTTTAGCATGGTGCTCAGCAATGCGAGCTTAAAGTGGCCACCTGGACAAACCTATTCCTTTGCCTGAAGCCAGACTTCATCTGCCCGGTCTCCAAAGCAATATACTTTAGCATTATCAACTTCCAGTGGGTGGAGAGCCAGCAGAAAGAATAAAAACATAAATTTCCTTGTAGCTTTGCACAGAGGTTCACTTTACAGTTACCTTGGGCTATTCCCTTTGGAGGTGAGAGGAACTAAGGTGCTTGCATCAAAAAGAATTCGGCACTACCATGGCCTTTTCAGAGTTTTTGGCTGTAGCATTTAGTAAAAGCTCAAACACTTTTTACAAGTGGTTAACGTACTCAGGAAGAGTTAAAAGAAGCTGGACTGCATTCCAAAAGGTACAGTACAAATATTTAGTGGTGAGGCAAATGCGACAGCTATCCATGTAATGTTTTCTAAGGAAGCAGATGCCTTTGCTTTCTAAAGTTTATTTAAAAATCCTTTAATTGAGTTGCCTTCTTGAGGTCCTTGATATCTTAAATTGAGTCATTCCATTAAATGGAGGAAAAGCAGAGAAAATACACTCAATTAAGTTAAGCTATGCTAGCTGACAGTAGCAGAAAGTATGGAGACCCACAGTTTACCTCTGCCTTGCACAAACCAAGTTATGACCTGGCTTTAACATGGCCAAAGACTAAGGGCAAGTTAGCCAAGTCTTCAGCTGCAGATTCTTGTGATGTCTCCTGGAATGCTCCATGAAAAACAGCTACAACATTTCTAACTTGTCAAAGCATTGGTAATTTTCATGGGCTTAAGTAGAGAGTTAGGTGGAAACCATTATGGTGGCTTTGAACAGTAATAAGTTCTGATGAAATATCTCTCACCTCTGCAGACTACCTTAATCTTTTTCAGGCTTGTACTGGATAACCTCCAGGAAGATCAGCACTCTTCTGGAGTAGTAGAAAGAGGGAGAAAAACCTGTGGATGATAGTCTAGATGAGAGACAAAACTCACCAACTGTCTTTGAAAAAGATCTTTGTATACAAACCAAATAAAAAAATATTTAAATCACTGGCTTGTCACAATACCATGTAAAAGAAATTTCCACTTTGTGTGCCAATGCATGAGAAGGTTGTGATCAAGAATCACCCCACATTTGAATGGGCAATTTAATTCCATGCTCCATCAGGAGACGGAAATCACAGATTCTTGTAATAGGGGGAAAAAAGGAAACAGCTTCTTCTAGCAGAAAATAGAAAAATGAAAAGGCTTTTCATTATCTTAATGCTTCTAAATAACTACTCTTATTTTAATGCTTTCAAATTATTTCTTCCCACAAAAGCCCCAACTATCTTTTTTGAAATTAACACAGTAGCAAAGCTAACTCACTTCTTGTTGGGAACTACTTCTCCAGCAAAAACCTCAAACTGACAGTTTAGATACAGAAGCGCTTTAAATTAGAAACTCATTTCTTGCATGTGGTGGAGAGATCATGTAGTAACTTAAAAAATCTGCAGAGCCAGCAACTAGACCGACAGAAATGGCTCTTGCACTTCCTACTGTTTATCTTGTTCCTTTTACTTCTCACAAATAAACACCTGCATAAATTAGAAGATAGGAAGATGAAGCTTTGTATTAAAAATATTTGTGTTCCAGTAAAAAAGTCAAGCCAGGCTTTTGCACATCATAATATGAGAATACCAGCAGTACTATAAGGCAAGCAGAGCCGTAAGGCAACATGTAAGTAATTACCAATGGCAGTATTCAATTTCATTACTTCCACAGTACATACTTTTGGAAAGATGTTCACACCACCGGGCACTAAGGATTGGCTAACATTATAATGTCCATATTCTATCATCCCAAACTCTGTGATATTTAGCTTGTAAGCTTTCTTTGAAATACTTGCAGGTGAAGTACACTAATCTTTATCAAACCAAATGTAGTTAGCTTTTTGTCTCTAAGTCTACTACGAAACCCACAAAGTTGATGAAGTTCTTCCAACAGACAAAAATGTCACACTGGCAATTACTGTCTACATTGTAAAAACATCCTTCAAATGACTCCATTACAGAAATTTCACAACCCATTTATAAATATAAAAGTCAACAGATTTGTTTTTCTGTTTCTTTGTACATCCCATAGTGCTACTATTGGCCTCTGTTACTAAAGCACAACAAATTAGTTTGGATACAAGAAAAATGCTAATACCCTAGAATTACCTGGACTGGCATTTTAAAGGTCATGTAATACCAACTATTCTAATGCCACAAGGCTGAGTGAAAAACAGGCTTTGTTTCCTAGCTTTCAGTGACTTTGGTTAACTGAAACAAACAAGCAAAAAATCACACTTCTCCACACTTTCTGATCTCAGCTGGAAGTGGAAGTATCAAATATCTGCCAGAGAGACTATCTCAGTGATATTTCTGACGTGTCTGAAGCCAGAATTCTCATGAAACACCCTGATGCAAGAATTCCAGAGCAAAAGGTTAGGAGTTCAAATAAGCAACCATTTTTTCCCCTCCAACTCTGGAACTAAAAGAACAACCAAAACTATTCTGTTATTCTGTGAGCATTTTTCTTCTCTCTAAATAAGAGTAATGTAATCAGAATAATAATTAAAAAGCAGCTACAGTTGGTAACTGGATATACTGGGAGTGACATTTGTTGCAAATTGCTAACATTGTATAGTAAATAAAT
This sequence comes from Netta rufina, assembly GCF_964035555.1. Classification (NCBI taxonomy): domain Eukaryota; kingdom Metazoa; phylum Chordata; class Aves; order Anseriformes; family Anatidae; genus Netta; species Netta rufina. The sequence goes on along the minus strand of NC_140127.1, from coordinate 35,693,023 downwards.
GCATACTATCAATAATTGCCATGTAATGTCTTCAGTTCTTCTAAAAACCCTTTTTGACTTCAGTTAATTGACACAAAGAGCATTCTGGTTAGCAATCTAACTTATTAAATTAATTTTGGAAAAAACGTAATGTAACCATAGACAGTGACTGAAATTTGTAATGCCATATTGGAAGTTTTCCATTATTCATTACTAACATTTACATTTAAAACCATAGGAACCCAGGAAAATGTCATATTGATTGAGACCCATGGTCCTTCTTTCCCTGGTATCCTGAACAGTGACAATGGGAGAGGCTAACTAGGAATACACAAGCCTGGTCTCTGTCTGGGGTCATTCCCCTAACAAACAAATCTCATTTTGTTTACTGTCTGTTTACGGACCAGACACCCGTGGATTTGTTTAAACCCTTCTGAACTCACTGACCATCTCCACAACCTTTTGCAGCAACATGTACCAAAATTAGCTGTCTGCCATGTACATACTGTGTTTTAAATGGATGTCGTATTAGTTTCTACAAGTGCCTTCTAACACTGCCATGTTAGCAGCTAATAAATATTTCATTCACCTTAATTTACCACCTCCATGCGTTTGTAAACCTTGACTGTAATACGGTGCTAGGTGTTTCAGTTGCTCCTTGTTCCATCCCCTTTATCATTTAGTTGCCCTCTTATAAGCCTTCTTTAACCCCACTACACCCTCTTGACATGCAGAGATCAGAAGTACACACAGTACACACAGTACCCAGCACATCAGGGTTTTACATAATTTGGCTCTCTGTACCCTTTCAGATAGTGGCAGCAACTTACTGGCTTTTGTGGCCGCTGCTGCATGCTGAGGTGATGATTTCAGAGAACTTTCAGCTATGAGTCTTTCTTCAGATGTAACTGCAAGTTGTGAGCACCCATCGAGTAAGCAGTGCTGGAAAACGCTTTAACTTACAATATTGCATTTTAAATGATACAGCTACTTAGGACTTAGAATTCTCTGACTAGTATCCCTGAGCACACGCTTGTATAAAAAGTCTATACTGACTTCTGCTCTGTTTTGTATGTTTCAAGAGCGACCTGTGTAGAAACCTACAAACCATACTGCTGCAAAGCACGCAGTTTTCTAACGATCTCTTAGCTCATTGCAATTACTTCTGATGTCAAACAATAGCGCCAGTGAAACACTAATCAAAGATGAACAACTGGAACCATAAACCACTGTTTTCCTCCTATCAAAACAGCAGCAGCCTCCATTAAGACGGCTGCTCTAGATACCTCAACTCATCAAAAGCAGACTAAGCAATGTGTCAGTGGCCATCACTTTTTGTTGCACTCAAGGAAACTTCCTACAAATCACGTTAGAGTATTGCACTTAAGCCCAACAAATCAGGTCAAGAACATAATTTCATGCTATGCGTATTGACATTCATAGGCTAATTGAGACTCTTAACGTTATTTGACTAGTTTTTCTGTGGTTGACTCTTTCCGTGGTTGACTTTTATGGATAGCACATTTCCCGTTCAGTTTTGGCCCTGGAAGAAACTGGGTTGGCTAAAACCACACAGAATTCCAAAATCGGTAGCACAGGTACCCACATCAAAGCGGCAGGAATTATCATACCCGTGGTTCTGGCCATACATCAAAGCCAGACCTTCTACACTTTATCATTCCTAACAGTAAATTTAAACCTATTATATTTTCAGCAGCTTTAAGTCAGCACTTGCTAATCACTTTAGGTAACAGTCCTTCTGGTATTTCAGGACCTCCTGGAGTCTTTATTAGCTTTCCAGATACTTGATTCACTCTTGTTTTCTTCTGGATGAATTTCAGAAACTGCACATTAGGTACAGATGATACAACTTTGAATTATTCTACTGAAAACCAATTTCTTTGTTACCATTCATGAAACAGAGTTTCCAAATAAATACAACTATATCACAGACACTTTTAAGAGAGAACATCCCTTTCTAATGTGCTCAGAAGTTACCACTTATCCACTGATTCTCTGTGGCTTTGGCCACATGGTGAGCTAAAACCAGGGACCATTTTTTAATGGGGATAGTTGGAATATTGAGCAAACTCTGCACTACAATATGGTTTAAGTGTTTATTTGAAGTCTCTAACTTTGTCATGCCTTAAAGGCTCAATGCAGAGCTCTGGTGCAGTCATCATAGGACTTAATGTGACCAGATGGACGCACAAGAGAAAATTCAAAAATATAAACAGTTCTTTACCTTCAATACCTAATGATAAGCTCAACCGTTTGTAGGTGACACCTTCAGTTGTCTACCTGCTGCCACTATCTTCTATGAGGTCTTGATAATAATTTGAAGGGATTGCTTGCTGGAGAAGGTCCTATTCTTGGTTGTAACCAGTCACACTTCAAGCTAGTACAAACTTTAAATTCAATTTGAATATTCATCTGGGTGGAAGATGCTCCCCAACCCCTACACATCCTGCTGATAAAGTTTCAATAGTTTTACTTACTTTACTGCAGTTCCTGCAGTAACATTAAAAAAAAGCCCAGGAGCTCAGCAGGAACACTGAAGAGGCAGAGGTAGGCTGACAGACACGGTGGTGGATATTAGACTGTTTCTTGCCACCAACATAAGACCACCAGAGCAGTACAAGAGACCCAAACAGAAGGGACAGAGCAAAATAAAATAAAGAAACAATTCTGAATCAATGCAAACATTTGAAAAAGGCTTGGAATCAGTCTGTAAACATTTTAAAACAACAGACTGGGTTTGTTTGTTTTTCTAAATCAGTTCACCCTTTCCTAATTCACTTAAGACAAAAACGTCTTTGGAGAGTTACCTCTGCAATAGTGTTTCATACATCAGCCATACTGTGCGTGTGATACAGAAGGGCTCTGAGTGCGCTAATAGGCTCTAATGGCCCTGATCAGTCTCACGCAGGACCATACCCACACACCCTGCCTATTTTTCATTCAGAAAACAGAAAAAGTTCTCTGGAACTTGTTAAAAAATATTCTTTCTATTTGCCTTCAGCAAGAGAGGGATGAATTCAATAATAAATTATTCCCCATGTGTAACCTCAATACATTAATTAGTTCTTATGAAGCCCTGTCAACTCTGCCTTCATTACATGGATACCTGAATTTAGCTTCATCCTAAAAGGTTAAGAATAACTGAAGTGTGACTACTGAGAGAAATGATGGCAGTAATAAGCATAGTCCACAGTCCTCCTCAGCCTGTAAGATAATGAAAATAAAGTAAACTAAACGCCAGTTTATGTTTAATCCCAAATGTCAGATACATAAATTGTTAGGAAAAAAAAAAAAAAGTTACTAGGAGCCAAGTTCAAAAAAGAAAAAACAAAAACAAGTTATTTCTTATGCTAAGCAGTAATTCAGTACAACTCCTTGCCAAAGGATGTGAATGCAAAATGTTTACATGGACTCAAAGGAAGACTGGGTAAGTACTTAAAGAAAGATCTGTTGCAGGTAACCAAACAGATGATTCACATCAGGCTCACAGTAATCCTCTGACCTAAAAGCTACTGGTGGCTGAAAAAGTATTAAAGAGAAAGAATCACATATGTTTCTACTGTTCTTGTTGCTACTCTTCCCTAGGCACTATCTTACAGCTGACAAAAACAAAATACTGCTGAAATAATTGCTTCTGTTGAAAGAAAAATACTAGACCAGATGGATCCTTTGCTCTGAACTGGTTCAACTGTTCTTAGTACTTACAGAGTAAAGCTAGGAAAAAAAAAATAAAAAAAATGACAAGACACTTTTCCCTCTCCTTTCAGGTTTTCTTAAGAGTATCAGGTATTCCTTCAAGAAACTTCAAGTTACTACACCCCCAGAAATGCTGCATGCTTTCATATGACTTTTAATTTATTTTTTTTTTATTTGGAAACTAAACATAGGCCAGTATACCCATGCAGTCTTTGAGAGAAAAGCACTGATGTGTTCCTTTAAGAACACCTGTTTTAAACACAAGTCTTCACTGAGTGTTCACTGAGGACAACACCTGGCCCTGTCTTGTGCTCCAGACTGCAGCAGAAATAGTCCCAGCCATGGCCCCCTTGGAAGACAGGTAGGCTACGGTCAGCTGCTTCTGTTTGTTGTGTCATTTTCATGAGTTACTTGAGCCAGAGATAGGAGTGGAGCCTTGCACAAAGCAGAAATAAAGGAGTGTTTTGTGCCAAAAGGAAATGTGGGGTAAGAACTATAATAAGACTGAAAGGGTAAGCAAAGAGTTTGCGGCTTAAAGCAGTGCAATGTGTCAGCGAGAGAGAACAGCAGCCTTGCTGGCACCGTTGCAGACCAGAGCCTTAATCTGTAAATCACTGTGCAGCCAACACGTCAAAAAAGTTTGGCCACCCCTGGTGTACAGGCATCAGGCAACAAAATAACCTACTGTGCTAACCTCCAGCGGATAACCCACGCAAGCATGCAAAACACCCAGCGGTCCAAGAAAGAGGAAAAGTAAAATTGCCAAAGTCCAATTACTTTTAATCAAGAGGCCACAAGTGATGAGAGCATGTCCTATAATCTTAAGGGGAAAAAAAAGTCTCAAGAACAGTAGTCTGTAAATTTCTTCATCTCCATTTGGGAAAGCACTCTAGAATGTTTTGGCACTAAGATGAGAAGTCAGTAGTAATTTAACTGAAATGTCAAATGTTACTGCCAAGCATTGGTAGCTATTTCAAGGTATAAATCCAGTTTGCCCTGAAAGCCTGAACTGCTACCTTCTTCCCCACTATCACCACTAGCATTTTACAGGAACCATTTAGTTACTGCAGATTTTTAAATAAAACTAGAGTTTTAAAACAATTTTTAACATTATTTTCTCCACTCCTGTAGCCAGGCCAAGCTACGTTCTCTGAATCACCATGACTGGAAGAACCACACAAGATGGGGTACAATCTCTTATTAGGATTAAAGAGTTACCATTGTGAAGAATGTAGCAAGCCCCCACTAGGGCAAATGCCCTAAATAATCTCACTTCGATAAATTCTGCACAGGACTGGCCAAGATTTCTTTTTTCCTCCCCTCCTCTTCCTTCCCCTGCCTCCCATAAATTTTGGTCTTCTAACTCAGACTATCCACACACCAGCACAAACTTTTTTCACAGAATTGTACCAAACTTTCCCCAGGAAGTTCTATCCTGGCCAGGCAGAAATGTCCACGCAAATCTAAGGTCAGAAGCATCTTTCTTGCACCTACCATGTAGGTTACAGCTCTAAGACACGATGTGGGACACACAGATTCAAATTTCTGGTTTGCTGAATTTGAAGCAAGAACACAACTTTGATTTCCAGCAGAACATCCTAACTACTGCAACACCAAATCAGTCCTTCCTGGCAAACTTATTGCAAGGTTTCTGGAAAAAGCAAATAGGACGCAGAAAAAAGAAACAAAGAGTAAGGACTAGTAAGCATAGAAGCTCTCTTAGGTTGAAAGAACCCTGACGTTATGTTCATGTTCTCACTGAGAAAACAATTTAAACTTGCATGTCTGTCACATCAAAGGCCTAGTGAATAGCTGGTTTGGTATGGATGACTCTCCTGTGTTCATTCACAATACATACTGAGAGCTCCTCTTTTTGTTTTGTACTATGATAAACCTTCTAAAGCTTTGAAACTATTAACCATGTTTTCTGGCTAATTTTATTGCCAGAAAATTTGTATTGCACTGCTGAAACTATCTACCAGCAAAAGCAGTAGTAATTCCTAGTGACATATTTCCCAGTGGCCTCTGGTAGGACCTCTGTATGAGACTTTATTTTAGCATTGACAGTTTCTTCTTTTCTGCTATATACATGCTAATCCTTATTAATGTATTAATTAACTAAATAACTGTATCAATTAGTTAACCCTACTTAATTGTCCCAACTAACCTGAAGAGTCAACCACTTTAAGGAATCTAAAGGATGACACATGGTTTGCAAGGACAAAAATTACATCTCCTATTGTGACATACTCAAAGTAGTATTTTTTGTTTCCTGACGTATTGGTTTCATGTACCCTGTTTATAGAAGGAAGTGCAAACCTTCAAGAGTAAGGCTAGAAAAACTGAATCTCAATTACTGAGATTGAAGTTGTGTTTCTACTAGTGACTACAGTAGTGCTGAGTTGATTTCTGTCCTTAAAGTAACCACTTTCCTCCTTAAAAATGCTTTATGGGATCACTGATAGCACTTATTCTTTGAAAGCCTGTATTCTGGATATTTACAAGCAGATCTGTTAATTGGCTTATGAAGTAAAAATTCTAAAATTTGACCTTTTAAGAAACAAAGCAATCCCAAAGTATGAGATCAAATAATAGGAAGAAACCCACATTAGCAGTTCCATTTTATAAAGCTTCAATGTAAATGCAAATATGTAGTCAAAAGAATTATCCTTAACCATCTCCAACCTCCAAATCTCTTCTTGCTGCAGGCTTTTATTGCGTTCCTTCCCATAGGTGACTTCTGTTTTCTCTATTAACAGATAACTCCCTAGTGAAATGGCAAGGACAAACCCAGTCCCACATCTCACAGTAGTAGCTCAGGAAAAGGCAAACACCATTACACAAGGATAACAAAGTGCTAATTTGTAAATGAGATGAGAATCTAAGGCATTCACCATAAACCTGATGGTCTAGTAGCCAGATTTTAATCACCATGTTTAGGCTTTCTCAAACTTACATCGTCAAGATCACAGCAAGCCCACACCTCCCTCACGGTATTAACACCCCAGTAAATATTTTAGAACTCTTTCTTTAAAAACAAGATTGAAGAGTTCTTCTATTCAAAGCAAGCACATATTAATAATATTGAGTGAGTGTAATTGCAATAGAACTGCTTTTATTTCCATGCCAACTGCCAAATATTTATTAAGGCAGTTTTTACTGGTGTGAAAATTATTTTAAAAAAATATAATTTTATATATACATAATTATATATATTATTTGAAAATTTTTGAATACTCCAAGATTTTGGCTAGCATGAAAGTACCCAGGAGTCAGACCTTGTTTTCCCTTTCAGGATATACTGCTTGAACTTCAATGGAAACTGAAGCAGAAATGCCATGAAGATATGGCATTCTGCTTAATTTCAATATAAGAAGGTGACAGTTTATATGAAGAAGCTGAGTTTTCAAATCACTTAACACATAGCATTTTTGGAGGAAAAAAAAATTCGTAAAGGTCTTCTCAATGAGAGCCTTAATCCACTCTAACTAAGCACAGAACCAAAACAGGTATTTTTCAATGAAAACTGAAATGCAGATGTCGAAGCATTCATATTTCCTGTGGTACAAATGTCTTACTTCTTGGTTACCTCTAAATGAATCTAAAATTGAACACTGCCAGGCAGCAACTCCCATTGATATTTATTTATCTGGACTTATTTTGAACCATAAATCTTTAGCTGGACCTAAGCTGGTAGAACCTAAGACATCAATTCTCTAAAACTATTTGAATGATGTTTTCAGAGAACTGTGAAGGAAAAAAAAAAAAAAAAGTAAAAAAAAAAAGTTTTTTGTTCAAAGTTTAGGATTGAGTCTCCATAAAGACATTAAAGGATCTTCTTGGCTACAGCTCAGTTTCTTTTAGTGGCTGTGTCAGACTTCAGGCTCATGTTTACTGGCTTGAACCAATAGTTTCCAGATCACTAGGCTTTATTTGTCTATCATATCAGCTGCATCTACATAATACTTCTGCAGGGCTCCATTTGGGTTCACCAGTTGTCCCTAACACCTTTGTGCCTGTATACATCTACCAGCTCCCAAAGAAGTATGATGATGTTATTGGAAAGGGACTCTACCATATCACAATAAAAGCTGGGACTTTGTGTGGACATTAAGATGGGGCATATAAAAGACTGCTGTGTAATGAGAATCCTGCCCTCATCATCCTTGGCCAGACTGTTATCCCCTTTCCACTCACAGACAGCAACATTAGTAGGCTCTGGGCAGTGATTTGTATTGATCCCACTATACACACCCTTTTCTGGAAGCTGTCACGCACCGCTGGCTAAACAAGAATAACTCACACAGGCTCTTATCTAAGTTTTGAGTTCCTACAAAATGGCCAATATGTCTTTTGGATTGTTAGAAGAAAAATGGTAAACTCTAATATTTGTGCACCTAGTCACTGGTGTTTAGGTATTCTGCACTGGTGCGTAGAATACTAAATGCACTCTCACAGTCTGTCTCACAAACCCCTAGCACACTACACCCTTTCACCAAAACTGGTACCAATAGGTAGAGATTCCTAAGGCTACCCATATATAACCCAATACCACTGGAGATGCTGGTCTAGCTGTAAAACAAGTGCCATCTATGAGGCTGAACTTGTGTACCTTGCCCCTGGTAAGTGCTATAGGTACCTAAGTGAAAAACACACAGGCCGTTAGGACCACAAGCTTTCATTGTTCACAGTGAGTCTTTACAGTCTTTCCCTTTTCTCTCTCGCCCAGTCACTCACTGTTGACACTGTGTTCCTGTACCAGCTGCCATCAGCAGCGGTCCTTTTTCCCCTAAAATTTCCTCTGAAAAAGTCAGCTGCTTTCCAGAGCGTTTTCACCAAAGCTGAAGAATGTAACTACCTATTGGTCATCTGGGAAGGCTTGGCTGCATACTCAGGTAGCACGGTGGCCTGAGGACTATGACATAGTGGGTGTTCCTGGCAGCGTGTGCAAAGACCAACTTATTTCTTCAGAGCTGTTGGTCTTGCTGAATAATCTCTGGAAAATCAGGCAAGGCAGCTAATGATTCCACTTAGGTGTTGGCTATTTCCACGCTGCTGCTAAAAGCAGAGTTTGCAGAGTTTGGACTAGTTCCTCATCAGTGTGTACATCTCTCTCCATTTTAAAGTGATTTGGAGTATTATCCAACAGGAAAACCTTGTGGACATCTGCAGCTCAGACTAAATAACAGACATTTTTAAATTGTGATCCTCTTCCATGGTTAACGTGTCTCTTCTTTCCACATAGACTACTTCTACAGTTAATTCCCAGAATCATTCAGCCTCTTTATCCACAAACTCATAATTCAAGTGCTTTCCAACATTTTTTGTTTGTTTTTAATCAACTTTCAGGTTAGAACTTTTAGAACTTTCTATTGAACACTTGAAAAGGCAAAAATCTTGCCATCGTACAAAACATAGTATTGACTGCAATGCAGACATGCATGAGCTCACCTTAAAGGTGCTAGGGTGAGCACTCCAAATATGCCAGCGAAGGAATCAATGGGGGCTAATTTAGACATAACTCCAAGTGCAGCATCATATTTGAGTTTGGCAAACATTTTATTCAGAAGATCCATGTGAACTGTCATAGTGTAAGAGGCTGTTCTTAGCACATCATCATTATGAAACACACAGTCTTTGAAAATAACATTTTAATTAAAATGAATGTCTCACTGGATCTCAAGTCAGCTAACTGCCTGAAAATTTGTATCTTTAGGGGATACATTAGTCCTATGGAAGCTTAGCTGAGACACTGCAAGTCATTTCTATCCTGTTTAATAATGGTTTAAAAAAAGGAGTGCTCAGTTCTCACTCTGCTTCTACATCCAGTGAATACAGTCCAAATATTTCCCACCCTGGGCCTTGTCTTTTTTTTTTTTTTTTTTTTGCAAACTCACACAGCAATGGTTGCAAAGTTTCAATCAAAGTTCAAGAAATCTTCTGAGCTTGCCTGCTCTATAGCTTTTTCATTGCTAGACCAGCCAGTTTTGTCCCTCATCCCCTTACTTAGGGGTTCCCTCATCTACTTTGATAAGATAGAAACACAAAAGTTCTTTTTTTTCTCCTGTATTGAGACAAGTAGGCCTGGCTGGTCTAATGGCAGTGTGAGCCAGCAAAGACACCTTCATCTCTGGGTGGGGTCCTAAGAATACTTAGTATTCCTCTAATAATAATCTCTTTGTATTACTAAGCTGGTTTGATTGATTGCCCAGTGTTGATACTCAGTATTTTATGGTATATTGTGTGGCCTGTCACAAAATCTGTTACTTGTCAACAACTAGGCCACCAGCAGCAGCACGCCAAGTGCTGTGGAATGACAAGCGTAATTACAAATGGTATTCTGAAATCCATCGCACAGTTTTGATGTGGAGCAGGATTACTAGTTTACTCACTACTCTTTAAAAAAAAAAAAAAAAGAAAAAAAAAAAAGTAGTAGAAATGCAGGGAAAGAATCTGGGAATATATATCTGAATTCAACTCAGAAGGCAAAAGGCCATTGCAGTTCATAATACAATCATACTCAGAGATGATTCAGGAATCAGCTGGCAAATGTACGTAAAGACATTAAATATAAAACCACTGCGTATCTATTCCATGATACACTAATATGATGAAATTCTGCCAGCAAAATATGGTGGAGAACAAGGGAAGAGAACTAAGGGTATATGAACAGTAGATGGAAAGCACATTGCTTTCAACTACTAAAAAGAGGAAGCAAATTACAGAAACAAATTGTGTGGGCAGACAAAGACATGATGAAGGAAAAGAAACATCAAGAGCACAGAACGAAGGGCAACAGGAGGTCATAAAACCAAGCAAGTCAGATGCAGAGGTTCAAGCTATTGGGGAAACCCAGAGGAGTGACTGGAATGCGCTTAATATATTCCATGTGAATATATGTCTGCCAGCTCCCTTTCACCATCCTTTGTTCCCACAACCCACCACAATTCTCTGGAAGAACCTGCTTTGAAAGGCCTCAAAGACGGGACTTCACACATCCCCTGTGTGGGTCTTCCCACATACCCTACACACAATTCACTTTATATATCTAGTGCATCTTTACACAAACCGGGCTGAAGAAACAGAAATCTTTCTTCAAAAATGAGGGAAAGTTGAACATATGTTTCAGTGAAGTCCAGCTAACTCCTGTAAACAAGTACTGCATGTACTGTTCTAAAACTATTGTCCTGTGAAAACCCTTAACTTACAAGTGTCTGGAACTTAACATTAAAAGGATCTATTCCCTCCGGCCCATATAATCCTTCCTAACTTACACCACCCACTCAATTTAACATTGCTCCATCACAAAATTGGCAAAAGCATATGCAGAGGTCAAGATAATATACTGCTTGAAGGTTGTTTGAATCACATTTCTTATTCAGGAGTCTAATTTCCTAATAAATATCTGAGTAATCTGTGGTTTTGACTTCTGCATGTAGTTCTATGAATATTAATAAGAAATCGTCAAGTGCACATTGAAAACTGGGTGGGCAATAACGAGTGATAATAGATCTAACAGCAGTTGGGAATGAGTTGGAGCACTCTCTTCATTCCTAAGTTTTCCTCATATTTGATGTTTTAGAAGTGTGGATATTTTCAGTGTGTACATTGCTTTGGGTTGTTAGTAGGGGTTCCTTAAAAAACTTCTGTTTCACCCACTGTTGTCACTGTTCTGCTGAGAAATGTGGTCTCAGAAGGAGCAGTGCTCAGTGCTGTTGGGGTGGTCAGTCAGAGAGATGAAAAAAGGCACTCCCAGAACAGCAGAAGGACATCTTGGGGGACTTTTTTCATTAAGTTGTCTGTTTACTAAAGATGACCAAATACAATACATGGATTTGGTTCATTCTAAGTATCATTAATCTCTTTCTTTTTCTCTTTTTGATTTGTCTTATTTAATCTATTTTTTCTTTTCACTGTTCCTATGCAGTATCTCGGAGGCAGTCATTATTATTTCGTATGAAGGAAAAAAACTGTATGTTGACAATATCTGCCATCCACAACAAAGAAATAAGCCGTCATGATACGCCATGGCCTTACACCTACATGACCTGGTACAGCATCCAGCCAGCACAGGATCAACATTTACAAGGTACAATGAAATACTTAGAGAGGAAAAGGAAGAGATCACCACAATGTTGTTTGAAAGCAAAATCAACCTATCAATCTCTTGTTAATAAAAAATTTAACCCCTTGTTTCCAGTCAAATTTATGAGCTGTAATTATGGTCAATCTTGTGATTATTTTTTTTTTTTTCACACAGACATGGTGGAATTTAAAACCCATTATTTCCTATAAAGCCTACTTTACTGGTATGTCATTTCATTTTCATTGTCCTCTGAATAATAGCTAACTTGCTTTCTTTCATAAATTCTATTTATGATCAGATCTCTCTTCAAAATCATGCAAACAAAATGCAGGGTTCTTGTCCAACCCTGTCATCTTGCAGATTTCTTTGAGTACTAAAGACTGAATTTGCTGATGGCATGAAACAATTCTTCTGCGTTGCTGAAGTATAGATCTAGACTTCTTTTTTTTTTGCTAGTAGTTTGATAAAGTCAGGACTACAAAGTATTTGATCAAAAATTAATAGACACAGTAGTGATTACACAACTAGACTTAAGAGTACATGATCGAAGCAAATCGGCATGTTCCCAAGAAAGATCAAGAACATCTGTAATTTGAGTACTTTCCCTATTACATCACGTCTTGCATGATAAAGCTACTGGAATTAGTTGCAGTGAAGTGAAAAAACGTATAAAGACATAGGGCCTTGTCTTGCTCTTATTCAGAGCCATCTTTGAAAACTGATGGGTTGCACAAATGCAACAGAAAACCTAAAATACTTTCTGATTCGGTCACGGTCCCCACAACATACAGCAACTAAGGACAACGGTCCAGGCAATGACATGTGCAGACCTTTGAAGAAAGCACTCTGGCACACTTCCAGCTACAGCTGCCTCTTCGTCTTTGAAAATCTCACCGCTGCATGGCATGTCATTTTTATGCTTTTCTGGCAACCCTAAACCTAGCGTGTTGTAAAACTGCTGGAATTCCACTGATTTTAAATGATCATGTCAGCTGTGTTTGTTGCATCATAGCAAATAATCTCTCAAAATGAACACAAGTGAGATGTCTGATATGTTGCCCTAGCACTACAAGACTTATAAGCACATTGCCAATAAAAATGGAATTCCTTATACCAACATTTTTAGTCTCAAATGATCTACAATGCATTGTAATTTGGCACAGACTATAGTGAGAGACAGTGGTTCCATTTCAGTTATCTCCAAAACTGGGATATAGAGGTGAGAATTTTTACAATCTTTATACTTTAAATAACTGTATTGAATTGAGTATTTCACAGGAACAAACAGTTCAAAACCAGACTACATCTAAATTGTCCAAATTGCAAATTCAAATACATCAGCATTACCTTAGAAACCTATTCTGCTAAGCAAGTGACTCTAGGCTTGATTTTGAGATCTCAGTGAAGCTAATCTGATCCTTGCATACTTGCTTCATTAAATGGCCTTGGTTAGTGCTGAAGAGAGAACCTTGAATATTTCTCTGGAAAGTATCAAAGCTAATAGTATTACTTTGATACATTTGGTGGAAATACAACTATTTGACAGTCACAGGAAAGGCAGAGGCAGTACAATGTAAAAAAGAGTAAATACTCCTCCAGGTCTTCAATCTTTTAATACTTTCCAGTGTTGAAATCCATAGAGTTCAGTGTCTGATGGTTTAAATACAAGAAATAAACACTATATGATAGTGTTTGTAAGCCATGCATTTCTTCCTTATTTCATTCTCCAAACCATGCATTCCTATTTTATATTTGATTGCAAGTACTTCAGATAAGGAATATGTCTAGAACACTGAAAAAATTAATATCCTATATGAAAAAGCAGAAGTTCGTATTATTATTCCTTAAAATAAGATTCTTAAATCTTGCTGTTTTACATAGGATTCAGTGATACAAAACTTGCAGGTTTTAGTGAGAATTTTGCTAGTGAGGAATTTTAAAAATAAACAAACTGAAAAGTGTTTCAAAATTTAATTGAAAATAAATAATTATTGATGAAAAAGTAAAGACCAAATCCTATAAAGAAAATTTAAAAATCTATCAAATTCAGTAGTGTAGCTAAAATTAGATGAACAAGATTTATTAGCACCTAAAATGGGATATTTTAAAATGCATTTTGTACACAAACACTACAGAGTGGTGCAGTGATCCAGAACTTCTGGTTTCTGAGAGCATTTTTGCTTTACTTCTCACTTGGTCTGGATGTAGAATTGCAACAATGCTACTCTGCTGCTCTCTAAATGCTGTACGGCATCTTTAAAATTTTTTTTTTAATAAAAACAGAATATTACCTTAAAGCTGACAATTGGTAAAGCCCATTAAAGAGTACCTTTCACCAAGCCTGTCTTATCGTACTGTCCTTTTTTTTTTCCAAAATATAATTACTTCTCATTTGCATAACGTATGTTTCAATTGTTTTTGGAGCATGCCCAACACATTAATAAATCTGAAGTCCATTTGGGCAAATTTCAGAACTAGAATCCTTCAAGCCACTAGCAGACGTCTACTTCATGAAAGGCTAGGTCCTGCTCATTTGTCACATCTGAGACTTGTTTAATGAAGAACAAATCAACATTTCTCTCACATGTTCCTGTTATTTGGAGAAAATCAGCAAAGGGTAAGAGGTGTTGGAACTATACTCGTGGTTTTTATAAATTGAAACCAGTATCCTACTTTCTTCTTGGACATGCAGTGTTGTATCGGTTGCTTTTTTTATTAAACTAAATAGCTGTATGGACATTAATTTGAGTGAAATCATTCCCCAGTACAAAATAAATTCACATAATCCAGACACAAGGCATAATCCACATGATGGTTGCGGAATGAGATTTACTTTTCTCTTTTACAGAGAAAATAATAATATAATCAGGGGTGGAGGCACAGATAAAGAAAAACATGATCACTGGATTCAGTGGCTTGACAAGATTCAGTGGTTTGACAAGACAGTATAATTTTGTTCCATATCTATCTTCTGAGATGGAAAAATGGGTGAAATGAAAACCAAACTGAAGATGACTACGTCTTCCTGCAGTATTAAGAGACAGCACAAAGGCTAGAAAAGATACATGAACACCTGGGCAAAGTCTGCAGATCCAAGAATGTGATGTGCAAGAAATGTACTCTGTGAAGATGGTAATATGAAAAAAGAATACCATTATTTTCTTAAGAGAATCAGAAAATGTATTATTTGGACAAATATTCATTCTCCAACTAAGTGAAAAAATATATATACTCAGCAAAATAATTAACTTTGAACATATGTGAAAGCTATTCAGCAGCATTTATTAAATACATGGTTAACAGAGCAAGATAAGAATTAAATGTCCTGCAAGTGAAGGGGGGAAATATCTTCACAAAGGCTGATTAAATTGGCAACATAACAATATGCAGAAATAAAATAAATAAATTAATTAAAACACCACTGACTATGCCATGTAAGGAAAATCTTGTCAAGCAATGACACCTTCATTAGTACCACTGTCTGCTGCAAAAGGTCATCTCTTTTCAACTGCAATAGCAGCATTGTACAAATTATGCTTGGCAGACTGGTATCTCCTCAATCAAAATAAAACATAAAGTGATCCTTAGTGGACCAACTGCAGCTGTCCAATCATAATAAACAAAATTCCTTCGTTGATTTCTTTTTCTCAATCTATGTTTTCTTCACCTTTTCCAAAAATTAAATGGATAGAACAGAGGTGAAGGAAAAGACATTTTAGGCTGATTTGTGTATGCGTTGGATTATCTGACATACACAGATAAATCTGGGTGTTAGCCTGAAAATCGAGCAGAGTCGATTTCAAAATAAATAATGGCATTTTCAGGTGTGGGTTTTCTTTTCTTTTTTTTTTTTTTTCTTTCCATATTGAGTACCAAAGCATTCAGAGTACCCTGTTGTACTTATAACATAATGCAGGTGCTGGAAAGAGTTACCTCTAAATGTAACTGTTGTTTCTCGACAACATGCTGAATGTCACTTGAAAATACAAAAGTAACATCAGTAACCTCCATATTGCTATAATGAAGAAAAGAACAATAAGCAAGGCACCTAAAATAATGGCACTGGTAATCAAATACTGAGTTTGAAATGCTTACAGTAACTGGCCAAAGGAAATGCTGTAGGAAGAGCAAATAAAGTGTGTGTGTGTGTTTTGTTGTTGTCATTATGTGTTTTTTTTTCCCAACTACATCTGTTTGGGCTAAAAACCTGAAGGCCTTACTAACACAACTGCAATTGCTCCACAAGTCCCGTAAATTTATATGAAAAAAAAAAAAAAAAACAAAAAAACAACTCAACCGTGAAATGTCATCAGTAGGCCTAAGTTTAAGCACAGTAACAGTACCATAGTTTCTAACTGGAAGAATCATTGCATGTTAAAGTTATGAACAGATGAAAAAACTTTGAGGGTAGTATATGCCAGCCCACTTCATCAATTAGTGCTGTGTTACAGATCAATACCAGTAATTTGCAACTAATCTCCTGTGACTTTCCCTTCTCAAAGTGATCTATCAATTATTACATGTATTTATCTAATTTACTCAGGGGTGATTTGTGTAAGTCTAAGAAAAACAACTAAGCTATTACATAATGTGAGGTATCACACTCAGTATGTATTAAATACCATGTATACATTCAGTACTGAAAGTAGAACAAAACACAAAAGATCCTGTCCCTAAGGTCTCAAGATCAGCAGAAAATGATCTTGTCTACTGTAATCCATTAATGAGAACAATAAGCCTTTGATACTTATTAAAATGTGTTTTAATGTTTCAAAACATTATGGATGGAATTCACCTCCCTAATTCTAAAAACTGCATCTAGATTAAATTTACAGTCTGAATTCTATTTCTAATAGATTCAGGATGATTTATCCTACCACTCTTTGAGATCTTAGGTAACAATATGAATAAACTTAAAACATAAATAAAATTTTCCTTCAGTCCAAAGAGATCTAACCCCAGCTTAAGCAGAATGAATTCAGTGCAATTGAGAATAGAAAGAATGCCTATAGAATATGTGCTAAAACACAAACATATAATGGGAATATCTATAAACATTCTCAAAGAATAAAATAAAAATTCACATTATGACTTTTGTAAACAGTTCAAGTGAAACTTAACCTGAGATATCCATTTTGAGAAGGAGCAAATGAGTAAAATCAGGAAGAAAACACACTACTCTGAAATATCAGTAACAGAATGGCTAGCTTTATATTCCACAATGGTTGAAATTAAACCAATATTGAAATGATTTAATTTATTTTTGCCTTATAATTCAAAATATGTCCAAAGAATGCTGTCGACACGCCTGCAGGGATCAGCCACCTCCAGCTATTACCTCAGATATTTATCTATATTTATTTATTTTGAGATAATTTCTATATATACAAATCAAAGGCAATGCAAATCTCAGTTTGGAATGAGCTCATTACTTTCACAGAAATCATGAGGGTGGCTATCTTATTTTCAGGAAAACAAAAAAAGTTCATTTTTTTTTTCAGAGGTTGAAACGGGGCTTGAGAGGTAGGCAGAGTAAAAAGTAATTGTCCTCATGCCAAGCATAAATTGTTAAATAGCTTTTGAGTCAAAAAGAAATCAGCAGGTGGGTTGGGTTTTGTAATAAAGCAGAAAGTAATTCCCTATACCTGTATCAGTCTATAGGTCTTTATTCAGACAGAGCCCAGACAGTGTTTTCAGATAATAAGCCTTCAATATGAATATGTTTCCTCTTGAATAAGTAGCAAAGGTCAATGGGTATCTCCAAAGGGAAAAAGATGGAAAAGATGGAACTGCAACATAAGGTTTAAGAATCTCTCTGTCTTGAATTCGTATTCATGGAAAAATGGAAAAGCAAGGCTCAGAATATTAAGGAAATCATACTCTGCCCTCTTGTAATGAAGTGAAATAGTTCTTGTGTACACTAGAAAAGAACAGCAAACTTACTGGGCACTTTCAGCAAAATTCCTGTATCTTAATTACTGCTAAACAATTAAAGCAATGAGCAACAGACTTAATTTAAAACGAAAAGAAGATAGAAAATGCCTCATAGCTTCTTTTACAATCTCCCTGAAACCATGAAGACAGATATTAAAATACTTCCCCAAGTAAAATTAAAGAAAATGTCACTTGACTTTTTTTTTTTTTCCTGTATCATCAACAAAATAGCCAAAATAACCATTGTTTTTGCTGTTTCCTGCAACGCTGCTTGCTATGAACAAGGACCAGTAAAGCCCCCACCTGTATGTAAGGGCACAGCATGACCTCTCATTGGCATCTACCACATGATTCTATACTGATTGGTGGTGCTGGACAAACTACAGCTCCCTATTCTCACCAAATAGGTATACAAAGGTCTGCTTAGGGGGAAACGGTTATTTCAGTGCACCGCAGGAATGGCTCTCTTACATCAGCTAAAAGAACAACCCATGTCTCTCCTGCCCATGCCTCATGTAGCTGCTGCCACATTTAATTCTGCATTTAAATTCAAGACAGTCTCCAGTCACAGTTTGTCATTGTAGATCCCCTTTGGAGTAACTTAATGAACTTTTACTTACTATTTACAGCTAAGAAGTCATGATTAGATAATTTTCATTGGAGATTTCCTTTGAACCTCTTGGGCAGAGAAAAGTTTTATCGCAGATGTCAGTTTAATCCTCCTTCTCAGAAGTTACTGGGTTTTATACTCTTTGATCTTTTCTTCAGCATCATCCTCCCAGTAGCCCAGTGTCTAACATCCTTAATGGATGAGTCTCTAGCATTCTTAAAGTCCCTTCCTGCAGCCTCCAATGGAGATCAGCAAAATTCCTTGTGGGTAGCAGCTCTCTATTCTATCCCACCATTCCTCAACCAAATGCTGGCAGTCAGACAAATACTCATTCCATGGTGATTCCCAGCAAGCAACTTTATGGAAACTTTTGATGATAAATACCAACCACAAGTTTCATTTTCCACAATCCTATGTAGAAATACATGATTAACTCACCACTTTACCTAACAGTCTTCTCACCTTGCTTTCAAATATACATTTGTTTAATTGCCAGATGCTAAGAGTTAAGTAGCTCTTATGTAAGAGCTAAGTAGCTGCATATCAGTAATAAGGTTCGATAAAAATTAACCAGAACTCAGAAAAGAAGTGTGATACAGTGAAAAGAAGCTAAAACCATGATTCAGGAGTCTTTCATTCCCAAGGGAATGGCATGAAGCTGCAACAGGGGAGGTTCAGGCTGGATGTCAGGAAAACGTTCTTCACCGAGAGGGTGGTCGGGCACTGGAACAGGCTCCCCAGGGCAGTGGTCACGGCATCAAGCCTGACGGAGTTCAAGAAGCATTTGGACAACGTTCTCAGTCACATGGTTTGATTTTTGGGTGGTCCTGTGTGGAGCCAGGAGTTGGACCCAATGATCCTTGTGGGTCTCTTCCAAGTCAGGATATTCTGTGATTCTGATTCTACATTCTAATCCTATCTCTATACCTGATATGCTAGATGAACTTCCTTATTTCTTGGCTCCCTCTTTTATGATTTGTCTAGAGCATAAATTCTGTACTACGGCTTAAAGAGAGAACACTTATTTAACTGTTTTTTTTCAACTTTTCTGCTGTTTCCAAGACTACATACAAAGTGACACAGTATAAACAGGTCGCAAATGAGTGGTAGAAGCTACAGAAACAGG
This sequence comes from Netta rufina, assembly GCF_964035555.1. Classification (NCBI taxonomy): domain Eukaryota; kingdom Metazoa; phylum Chordata; class Aves; order Anseriformes; family Anatidae; genus Netta; species Netta rufina. Next base: position 35,673,571 of record NC_140127.1, on the reverse strand, counting down.
CGATAGTGATTGGAAGAGATCGGCACTGTCACATTTGTGGTATTGCCCAAAAGCAAGGAAATTTTTCAAAAGGAAGCTGCTGGAGAAAAAGTCATCAAGGTGAGGTCATTCTGTAAGGACTGATTAAGCCAGTGGAAAGAGTGCTGCACTAAATGTATTTCTCCATATATTCATCAAATTCCACAAACACAGACTTTTCAGGGTTAGGTAATGTCTATTTAAGCCAATAGTTCTCAGTCATTTTAGATAGCAACATACTTCAAAATAGGTTTCAAGTGCTAAAGCATCATTTTCCTGTTACAAAAGTCTTCAATCAGAAAGAATCTTATTTAAAAGTGAATACCTTCTCTGATTTCCAGAAAGGCTGTAAGCAAAGCTATAACAACATATATATAGTAAATGGATTTACATTTCAGTCTGATAATCTTCTCCACATAAAAGATCCTTTTCATAGTAGTGACTCAGGAACTGCTCTCAAAAAATCTACAACTTCTCCTTAATGGAGTTCTCCCACAAACTTCTGTTTGTTTCAGAGCATTTTAGTGACTCCTTTTCTTGATCATATTTTGCCATTAAAATTTATATTTATACTGAAAATATGAAAAAATAGTATTTTAAGCCATTTTCAGAGGCAACGATCTTCACCAATTTTTTTTTTTTCTGACGTATAATCCTGAAGAAGGATAAGAAGAAGTTAAACAAAATTGGAAGGTAACTAATAATCTCTTTTGATGAAGAAAGAATATTATGTCTCAAACATGTTTTCCTCATGAGGGAGAAAATACTTGGTGATACAGTCTCTTTGGTGGTTTCAGAGAAGCTGAATCTTAAGAGTTTTTTTTACAGTATTGTTTAATTTTACAAATTAGTAATTTTTAAAACGTGAGAAAAGTTTTTGATAAAAAAGGCTCATTCCGCAGTTACCTCCAGACTCCACTCCTGTGAATGTTTATAAGTTTAATATATTCTCATCCTTGAAAATTTCCTTTGTACCAACCACAATAAGTGTATTTGTGAAACAACTTCATTGGCCTGACAGAAGCTTAAGTCACAGTGGAGGTGATGCTAGATCTTTGGGAGGGAAAAAACAAGATTCCATTGCACTTGAGCATGACCTAGTGGCTGGTTCATTGAGTGGCATTTATGGCACAAACAGAAAGACTACTTGTCTGCTCTCCAAGCAGCAGCATAATTAATGTGTATGCAGCTGCTTGTTGAGGATTGGATAAAGGGAAAAAATAGTGGCTTGGAATGAGGTGTGGAGATGCAAGACCCACACTCCCACAGAAATTAGCCAGTTGGGACTCATGTGCCTGCTGCTTGGACCCACCAAATGCACTCTATTTTGTGACTAAACAAAATGTACTAACAGATTTTGCACTGAGGATCAAAATCTATACACTTTCTCATTCTTTCCAAAATATTGAATATAAGACCTACTTGAACTATATAAAGGCTTAATCGACTAAAAAAATAGACTTAATAGCACACAGTTAATGTCACTGTTAAACCAGAGGTTGGTATTTTTTATATTCTGTATTTAAGTTGTATACAATTCTAGTTAGACAAGTGAAAACTCTGCTAGTAAGATAAATGGTAAAACAGAATACACAATCTATTTTATGTGTTCAAATCATACCTATAGTTTCCCCAGAAAGAGCGTACATGCGCTCTTTAGACCTATGAAATAGTTTCCTCAAAGTCAGCCAAGCTGTTATTGAACTTGAGTATTTGGTTAAACTATCTGGTACATGAAGCAATTGACATATGTGCCTATTCAAGCTTTATTGATGCTACTTACACCATAAAAATTTAATGTGATTGCCTTCAATTTGGAAAAAAAATTAGTTTGTCTTAACCATGAAATAACCCAATAGTATACTCTACACATTCGAGGCAATAAAATACAAAGCTGTTTGACCTATATTAGTCAAACCAAAACAGTAAATGGGAATATGTATTATGTTTTCATTACTAATTTTTAGCTAAATCCCTTGAAATGTAAAATAAACTCACGTTACCGAAGCTGAAACAACTATAATACTGCTGTGTCAACAGATTTTGAATGCCTGTTGATGATGACTGACAGATACAGAAAGATAAATATTTCCAACATAAAATGTTGTAAGCCCCCCATCCTCTTTATCCATGTCTTATAATACCTAATTGGCTTCTGTACCTCTTCATTTTAGTGGTCAGAACACTTAGACTTCCAGTCATTAAAAAAATTACTTAAATGGCCATTACATTGAGCTACCTCTCCAAGTACTCCTTGACAGTCATTCAACCACAAAACATTTGCCTTGCTATCCAAATCTGATTCCCAGTGAAGATGAAGATCTTTTTTCTGATCTACCCTTCTATTCATTTTGCTGTGTTCTCCCTTAATAAATCAAGAGGACTCAAAAAAGAAATTTAATGGTTCAGTCACACTTGTCTATATTTTGGCAAGATACAGTTTGACCTCATGTTGACCCTTAGTTTGAAAACTCACAACCAAAATGAGTAGCTGTATAATTCTACTTATAAATCACTAAAACCCTGACCTATTACTTTGACTGTGAGCTCAGATTTTAATCTCAGAATTTTCTTTCAGGCTGCCAGAAAACACTTCATATTTAAAGAAAATACACCATTATTGTGATTAGTATACTCCTTTCTGAGTAAACATGTGTCATTTTAAAAAGGACAGAACACGCTGGGAGTGAGTAAATATATTCCAAAAAGAACTAAAATAACATTGTCTTTGGTCCTGATTCCTGAATGGGACACATTGAAAGTCTGGGGAAAAAAAAAGAAAAAAACAAACAACAAAACATTCACTATGTCATCTCCTGTTTAACTAATGAAAAAAAATATTCTTAGTTGAGATAATTCTCCATAACACCACCCTACAGAGTTCATAAGTCAAATTTATATGCAGCCTTTTTGGATGAGCAAACTGCACAGGGCTACTTACTGTACACAGGCTGCAAATACGTCAAGGAAGGGAAAGGCAAGCCTACTGCACAAAGCCACATATGAAAGAGGAGAAACCTCCACAACAGGAAGTTGTGGAGCTGCCTGTGGGGTGGAAAGCTCATGGAACTAAACTCCATGCCACCCACACACTCAAGTTTTACTGGAGCCAGGTACAATATCTTGTATGATTTCCTTCTGTGTCAGTGCTCCAGTAGCTTTCCTGCACAGGCCTGCATGTATAAAGGACCTAGTCTGTTAATTTGCTTAGGGGATGAAGAGAAAGAGGAACATTTTGTGGTAAGGAATAATACCTTCATTTCCCTTCTCTCCCTCACTCTTTCCCCAACTATCATTTTGTTTTAGTTGGATTTGTTATAATGAAATAGCCGATACTCTTCTGCACAGAACATCCACAGCTATGTAACCCTCAGCAGTCTCCAGGTTTCATATGAACAGGATTAGATAGAACCAGCAAATCCATCTCAGTAAAGGAAACCCTAGGTGCCTGTGGTGACAGACCTATACTGACATTTAGGCACTGCACAGCTGTTACTAAAAGAGAGACACCCACACCTGTGTTACCTGTACAGTCCCCTGTGGTTTTGCCCAGTTCCTCCGCATCTTAAAGTATATGCTCATTTGCTCTTTGAACCCAGGCTTAACTTGCAGTTGGTGGCAAGAATTAAAGCTCACACTGTGCTTTTGCTTGTGCTGGACCCTCCATGCTTACAGTAAGGATGGCCTTCCAATACCTTGTTCACACTTCTTACCAGAAGACATACGAGTTCTTCTGCAGCAGAGCTAAATAACTGCAAAAGAATCCTGGTGTGTCCACACAAAATCAGAGGGCTGCGTAGACCGCCCAAATAAGAGAACATCGGTGCTTTTGTGTAAATGCATGAAGCCCGGCTAACTTGTTCTATACACCCTCACAACTGATATTTACTTGAGCAAGCGGTTAGCTGGGCAGCCGTATGTCTTTCTGCTCTAAAAAGACAGTAGGAACAGAAAGAGGATGAGAAGAAAGCAACCGCAAATGAGCAAGAACTCTGATTCATGAATGAGAAAACACTGATCTTGGCAGTGTTACAAAAGTAATATTTTCACTAGAATGAACTGTTCTCAAACAATTTCTCCAATATGTTAGATACAAACAAGTTCTCCTTCAGTATTAGGCATGCATGTCTTCTCTTTCCACCTCTTTTTTTCAGTTCCAAAACCAAATTTATTGTGGCCAAAAGTTCTTTAAAAATCCCAGTCTCTGTTTGTATTTTAGCTATGTTTCTCTCTGATGGTATACCAGAGCAGTGACGCAGTACGGGATCTCATTCCAGAACAATATTTCTCTTTCTCTATCCTTCTCTTTTAATAGTCCCTTGCCATAGAGAAACTACTGGCAGTTAGTAAGTTTCTATGCCAGTAGTACTCAATTTTGGAAATGAATGAGATTTTCTTTGTCTCTCAGTGATATTAGTAACTCAAAAAATACTAATGCTTTGACAAACTCATAGTAACCAATAATATGTTATGGATTACTTAAACCACAAGTGAAACATAACTGCCTGTGGGAGGAAATGTGGCAATTGTTAAACAGTGGTTAGCTTCAGAAACACTTTTAAAGTTTAGACAAGAAGCAAAGAACCAAACTTAACTGAAACTAAAAAGGGGATGCACACAGGCAAATCTAACCTGGAGCCTGGCCATAATTAATCCCCCTGCTTTTGCAGATACAGTTTAATAACTCCATATGGTGAATGCCACCAGTTTAGACTTCTGAGGAAATCCAGATCAACTTGTTATCTAAAGGGATTCAATTCCAATTGTTTTCAGGGGAGACCGAATACAGCCCTGTATTAGGTGACTTACTTAGCTAGTGATTCAGATGACAGACCTGAAATTAGCACTGCTGCTCAAGGGCAGCCTGGGGGATCTCCACTTAAAGACTGTGTGTGTAAAAATTATGTACTATTTCTTCATTGCCTTGGGAAGACAGAAGCACTAGCAGCAAACAGCTTCCTGTTGGATATCACTGGTGCAGGTGCTAATTACTTTTTGGGGTAGAGGGCAGGGGTAGAACTACTGGGGAAGTGCTCATGCGCCACTGTTTTGGCTAATTCTTCACCACTGTATTAGGGAGCCGTTACTAGAAACATTGTAATCCATGTTACGTTCTGGTCTAGCACTGAAAACAGGGTTCAAATTTCCTTGTTTTAAGGGAGAGCAGACGTTTTACCCTTCCTCCCCAAAATAAAAGCACTTTAACAGTACTTAATGTTAAGAATATAAAATGAGGAACTTACAAAGCTAGCAATAAATATAGCCAGCAATTCAATTTCAGTGCTCAGAGGAACTAAACTGACAGCCCTGGCCTACTACTGTCCTGTGTTATGCTACCTTATAGACAGCTTTAATACTAAGACTTTTGTCAATTAAAAATTTAAACAAACCAAAGCATTTATTATGATGGGAAGACTTTGTACTATGTTTAAAATATACATTGAATCCTGACACTGAAAAAATTCTAAATATCAGAATTATGACATCAAAAACTGCCACTCTTCTGAGATCATACAGAAACATCTAAATTATTTCCCAATTTCAAGACTTCCGAGATTCGTAGAAGCTCCATAAAGCAAGTATTTCTACTGAGAATGAATCTGCTGTCCTAAAAAACCATGACAAGAACCTGACTGTGAGCCATTATATTATACTGATAGCCAAAGTCTCTTTTCATTGCATACAATTCCCATTTATGACTTGAAAAACTTAGACACTAGGCAAAGTCTTAAAACATCTCTTGTAAGAAGACAATAACTCTAAAAATATTTTAGTGTAGTATAGTTTTTGAACACTGGGTTTTCATTGACACCTTCAGTTCAGCTCCATCCCTATCTTTTCTGTATCGATATTATCTTTAAATTGAAAATAAAGTGGCAGAATAGAATAGAGCAGAATAGTTCAGTTAGAAGGGACCTAGAAAGACCACCTATTCCAGCTGTCTGACCACTTCAGGGCCAAAGAAAAGTTAAAGCGTGTCACTGAGGGCACTGTCCAAACGCCTCTTGAACACTGACAGGCCTCACCCACTCAAGGGCACCAACCACCTCCCTAGGAAGCCCGATCCAGGGTTTGACCACACTCACAGTAAAGAAACGTTTCCTAATGTCCAGTCTGAACCTCCCCTGGGGCAGCTGTGCACCATTCCCATGAGTCCTGTCATGGGAGACCAAGGGGCAGAGACCAGCACCTCGCTCTGTGCTTCCCCTCCTCAGGAGCTGCAGAAGGCAGGGAGGCCGCCTCTCGGCCTGCTTTGCGCCACACTGGGCAACCCGCGTGTCCTCAGCCTCCTCACAGGACGTCCTTCCAGCTCTTCCACCTCCTTAGCTGCCTTCCTCCGGATGCTTTCAAGTACCTTAACACCCTTTTTATGGCGTGTGATGGTTTTGTAAAGAAAGAACATGTTCCAGCCCTATAGAATTCATAGTTTTAAGCCCCAGTCATGTAAATGATTTGGAGCAAGCAAACCTTTACGCCAAAATACTCTGAAGTAACTGTGAGACTCTGTTACATCATGACTCTACACTAAATATATCTGAAGCTTTACAAGATTTGAAGAGAACAGGACTATTAGAAAATTAGATGAAAATGGGCAAATGAGCCAGTATACATATACAACCTGAACATTTACTCTTTATTTATTTATTATGTATAAGTCTTTTAACTATATTTATGTGGGCAATATCAGGAAGTAAACCTTGGCAGAGGGAAGTTTTAGTGCCAATGACTTCAGCAGTTGGACACAAACTGAAAGGAGTAAAAGGTCAGTGAAAAAAAGTGAGACCAAGACTGCAAAGAAATGCACAGTATTAAAACAGGATTTTAGAGAGTCGCCTGCTTGCCTGTCAGTGAATTTACATTGCCCTTGTTAAGATCCCCAACAATAGAAATCTCAGAGGTAAAAGCAAAAGAAGTTAGTATTGTCTTACTCTGCCCTTGAGTTAGCACTACATCACCCATATAACTACTAGTTGAGATTATGAGCTCTTTACATACACTAATAAGGAAATGACTGAATATTATAATTGAAAATCATTATTGTGAGATCCATGAAGTACAGGTTCTCAGAATTTTGGCTAGAGTCTTCCAATGTTGTACAACAGCGATCTACCACATATTTTCCTGTCTATGTAATAGCAAAATGAATGGTAATACTTGACATCACTGCAATTTAGCATTTTGCATTGCTGAACAATAAACATAGGGTAGAAAGTATGGCATAAATTCAAGAAGGAGTTTTGTTGTCTAGTTTCCATAGTATACTTAACACAGAAATCTCACTAGAAACTTCTGAAGAATAATAGCTAGCATCTCTATCCACAGGAATAGCGTGTGAAGTGTGTGAGCAAATTTAATGAAGCAGAAAAATGCATACAAAAACCTACAGACAGAAGTAAGAATCTTATTTGTCACTTTCTGACATTTCATATGCTATCATCATTACCCTTCTGATTATGCAAGTCCACTCAAGCAGTGTCTTGGATTAAAATTGTATTTTCCTGTGCATGAAGTAAAATACATTGCACATATGCCAAGTTCGTATCATTGTACATAGATTGCAAAGACCAACCTTGCACCTGCATCTCTTACACAACTGGACAAAATTCACTCCTGGACCTAATTTTCCACAGTGGGCCAGGAAGGAATGTGAGTCAGACCATTATTTGGAGTATATTTTTAGTCGTGTGATACAATAGGGACCAAGGGACACGCAGGAAATGCAGTGGCTAGCTTGTACTTGCTCATTGCAAGTTACTGCAAAATTATTAAGAAAGAGATGAGGTGGAAGTTATTGAAATTAGTTATTCTAATATTGGGAGTAGAAGTCTGGTCATTCAGGACACTAGCGAGACTCTTCAGAAGTGAGACTTTCTGGAGCATATATCCTATAAGCTTTTGAGAATCATTTAACATACTGTGCAAGTCAGTAATGGTCAATTCCTTCCAAGCACAAACAGGAAAGTCTAGAGAGTGTAGCTATAGATTATACATACAAATGTAGGAAATAATGTTCTCATTCAGAAGGTCTTTGGAATAAAGGAAACAATTTGACAAAGTGATAAAGGCAGCAGAAGATTCCTTTATCTCTCTTTCTGTCTCCAAGCATACACATCCAAGGAGATTTTTTAATCACCAGAGCCTTTTAATGTCTGAGTGTTTGTATGCTCTCTTCACTGAACCTATTTCACAGAATCACACAGAATCACACAGAATTTCTAGGTTGGAAGAGACCTCAAGGTCATCGAGTCCAACCTCTGACCTAACGCTAACAGTCCCCACTAAACCATATCCCTAAGCTCTACATCTAAACGTCTTTTGAAGACTTCCAGGGATGGTGACTCCACCACTTCCCTGGGCAGCCTTTCCAATGCCTAACAACCCTTTCAGTGAAGAAGTTCTTCCTAACATCTAACCTAAACCTCCCCTGGCGCAACTTAAGCCCATTCCCCCTCGTCCTGTCACCAGGCACTTGGGAGAACAGACCAACCCCCACCTCGCTACAGCCTCCCTTGAGGTACCTATAGAGAGCGATAAGGTCGCCCCTGAGCCTCCTCTTCTCCAGGCTGAACAAGCCCAGCTCCCTCAGCCGCTCCTCGTAGGACTTGTTCTCCAGGCCCCTCACCAGCTTCGTCGCCCTTCTCTGCACCCGCTCAAGCACCTCGATGTCCTTCTTGTAGCGAGGGGCCCAAAACTGAACACAGTACTTGAGGTGCGGCCTCACCAGAGCTGAGTACAGGGGGACGATCACCTCCCTAGCCCTGCTGGTCACACTGTTCCTGATACAAGCCAGGATGCCGTTGGCCTTCTTGGCCACCTGAGCACACTGCTGGCTCATATTCAGCCGACTATCCACCATCACTCCCAGGTCCTTCTCTGCCTGGCAGCTCTCCAACCATTCCTCTCCCAGTCTGTAGCTCTGCTTGGGGTTATTGCGCCCCAGGTGCAGGACCCGGCACTTGGCCTTGTTGAACTTCATGCAGTTGACCTCAGCCCATCGGTGCAGCCTATCCAGATCCTCCTGCAGAGCCTTCCTACCCTCAAGCAGATCGACACACGCACCTAACTTGGTGTCATCTGCAAACTTACTGAGGGTGCACTTGATCCCCTCACCCAGATCATTGATAAAGATATTAAAGAGGACCGGCCCCAGTGCAGAGCCCTGGAGAACGCCACTAGTGACCGGCCTCCAGCTGGATTTGACTCCATTCACCACAACTCTTTGGGCCCGGCTACCCAGCCATTTTTTAACCCAATGAAGCGTACACCAGTCCAAGCCATGAGCAGCTAGTTTCTTGAGGAGAATGCTGTGGGAAACGGCGTCAAAAGCCTTGCTGAAGTCAAGGTAGACCACATCCACAGCCTTTCCCTCATCCACCCAGCGCGTCACTTTGTCATAGAAGGAGATCAGGTTCGTCAAGCAGGATCTGCCTTTCATAAACCCATGCTGACTGGGCCTGATCGCCTGCTTGCCCTGCAAGTGCTGCGTGATGACTCTCAGGAGGATCTGCTCCATGAGCTTTCCTGGCACTGAGGTCAAACTGACAGGCCTGTAGTTTCCCGGGTCTGCCCTCCAGCCCTTCTTGTAGGTGGGCGTCACGTTTGCTAGCCGCCAGTCAACTGGAACCTCCCCCAATCGCCAGGACTGCTGATAAATGATGGACAGTGGCTTGGCCAGCTCCTCTGCCAGTTCTCACAGTACCCTTAGGTGGATCCAATCCGGCCCCATCGACTTGTTCCACTTTGCATTAACATTTAAAATTAAAGTGAGAAAAAGTGTTCCTACAGTCCCAGAGACTATGTGGAACTCAACAAGGAAGAGATGCCATTCCCTCCATGCCAATGGCAGTGCAGGTTCTCAGGCCCAGGAGGCAGGACAAAGCAAGCAATAACTGTTTTATAAATCCTGATGGGATGTTAGCACAAGCAACGTACCTAATTATTTAGGACAGTCAAGACTCAGGCAATTCTAGACTTGAACAGAACAAATATTTGGAAGATTTTAGAGGGGAAAACTCAAGTGGATGGGGGCATTATACACTGTTAACAGTAGCAAAAGCTAAGGGCTTTGACTATAAAAACTTCAGATCGAGTTAACAGAAGTGAGCTGCTAACAATAAGACCACATGAAAATACAAAATGCTTTACAGGGTCAGAGAATGGTCCACCAAGGCCACCGTTCTGCTTTCAACAATGGTAGTAACAGATGCTATTTCATGAGAGTACTCAAGCCTGGTCCCTGTCTGTAGGTACCTTTTATAAGGCCTTACTTAATGGCATTATCAATATTGCATGCTGTTATTTATTAAGTCAGAGGTTGGAAAGAAATCATGCATGATTCTAAAACACAGATCAATGTGTAGTAAAAAGTAAAAGGATTTCTCTAGCTGTTTCCACTGAAACTTTGCGCGAGCAAAAATTAGCCTTCTAAATATAAATATAAAAAATACAATCAAAGATTGATCTGGTAACAAATATTTGAAAAGCACCTACGTGAAAGCAGCAGGAATAGTTTAATAACTTCTGGGTCATAAAGATATACTTAAGTTCTGAACAAACAAATACATCCTGACTTAACTCATCTGTTATTGAAATCAATTGGGAATTCTTTTGAACATCCCATTTATAAGAGAACAATTTCACTAGCCCATCCTCGTCTCCAAAAGCCAGAGTTCCAGTGCAGTAGCTTGGTGTTATGATTTAAATATTTCCATAAAACAAAATGTCAGAGGATTTTTTGACAGCAGAATATGTAGTGAAAATTGAAAACATGTTATAAACAGACTGGATAACTGTGTAATTAGGATTTCCATGAAGACAGCTTGCAGGCTAGTCAGCATTTTAAAGATGCAGAAATAATAAATAATGGAATTGTTCATGTAATCGGTTCCCAATACAAACCTGTTCACACAGATCCAAATGAAATATATCCAACATTTTATGCCATTTTTAAATCAGTATTTCTTAGCTTTTAATTCCATCTGCTTTATCAAAAAGCAGTAGAGTATGAAAATAGTCTATCAATGTGAATTCTTAAAACAGTGTGAAATGAATAGAATACTGTGGAACTTCCTGTTGAACAGATTAACAAGTGCAATTGGCAACACATGGGGGCACAGAATATTTTCCAACCAATGCTCGTTATAAACATACCACTTGCTTTTACATTCTGTCTCTGTAAAATACGGGTGCACTCCTCCTGGTCTGATCATGCAAGCATACATTCAGTGAGCTCTGCTGAATCAGAAACCTGGAGTTAAAGAATACTATATGCTATAAGGTGTAATATAGAGAAACACTTATGGCTTTCTCTGCTATATTTTGAGTTGCCTTCTCCCCCTGAGAATCTATCTGTGTAGAAGATTTTACTTAGCTGAACTGTTAACAAGATGACATTGTTGGATTTGTTTGACCTGACTAATCTCACTCCCTTGCTCTTGGCAATGAACAAGGATCATCCTTAAGATGCTAGTTACAAATGATTACATTACATTGTTTAAAGATTTCTTTATTGCTAAGAATTAGTCTGCAATTTAATAAATTTAAGTTCTAGAAGAATTGTAGGAATGGAAAATAATGATCAAAGTTTACAGATATAAACTGATTATTCCAATGATGAACTGACTGCAAATTCTCAAGCCACCTTCCTTCCAATTTCAAAACAACCTCCTTCAAAATGGTCACATAATTTCAGCGGATATAAGCCTTAGAAAAATTTTAACATCACTACAATACATTATTTTTTTTTCAAGCTTAAAATTATACATAACAATAAATAATTACCAGTGCTCATGCTCTTACACATGAAAGAGATGAGTTACGCTCTTTATTTCACTGCATGGAATTCTAACTTATGGCGCTGAGGTTGTTCAGGTGAATATTTTGAACTTATTACTATGTGCAGCACTTTGCTTTTAAAATACTGAAATAAATGAAAAGCATGTAACACCTTAATCCTCACATTTTATTAAGGCCATGAAATACCACAGAAAACGATGACTGGAAGGTGCAGCAAGAGGAGGCTGTAAAGCACCTGTCATGGTAACATGCTGTTTTTTACACATCTCAGGAGATTCATTATACTCACAATAACCTGTCCCTACCAGACCAACTTCCATATATCACCTTTTCCTACAGAGAGATGTCTGATCAACTGCAAATGCTATTTCTTTCTGTGAGATGATTCAGAATTAGATCCTCCTGTACTTATATGTGAAACCAAAAGCATAAATTAGGAGTGTTTGCATCAAAAGGTTCAGGTACTGGCCTCGAAAACCTCCAGAAATGGGGCATCCACAGCTTCTCTGGGCAACCTGTTACAGTACCTCACCACCCTTACAGTGAAGAATTCCCTCCTAATGTCTAGTCTAAATCTATCCTCTTTTAGTTTAAGACCATTCCCCTTTGCCTTATTATTATCTACAGGAGTAAAGAGTCCATCTACTTCTTTTTTATAAGATCCCCTTAAGAATAGAAAGGGCACAATGAGGTCTCCCCAGAGCCATCTCTTCTCCAGGCTGAACATCCCCAACTCTCTCGGTCTTTCTTCATAGGAGAGGTGCTCCAGCCCTCTGATCATCTTTGTAGCCCTCCTCTGGACTCACTCTATTTTTTTATTTTTTTTTTACTTGCGAGCAAGAAAATGTGCAGGTACATATCACAATTAAAAACAGCTCTGTGCAAAACATGACAAGATATACCAGAGCACTTAGCAGAAAAATATAGCATCCTGACAGAGCCAAGAAATACCAAAAATATTCTGAGATACCCTAAGTACTTCTACATGGACCACCAATTTACATATTTCACACGTCTTCGATAAGGGGTTAGTGAATCAACAAAAATATATTCCAACCATTAGCTGTCAGATAACAGTTAAAAATGTGGTCAAGAAGTGATATCCTTTTGAAAGATGGGTGAGGAAAAGTAGAAAAACCTACCATTGTCCTAATGACAAGCCAAATGCAGCATGGAAACAGAATTTTCTCTTCCTATTGAGCAATGAAGAACAGGAATTTCTGCACCTTCTGGGCCTTTCTGAAGTTGAGAACAACTGCATCAGAGAACCTGAGCTGTCTGCTTTTACTCATTTGTATGTATTCTTTCAAGCTTCTTGTTACCTTACAGCTTTGTGAGAAGTGAAATGTGGCAACACCTTGGTTCATCTCCTTACCATGACAAAAGGCAAATACAAAATGCATATATGATCAAAAAAAGATGTTCGGTTCTGCAAAATTGCGCTGACACATGGAAAGAAAATGTAAAATTTCATTTTAAAAATACTGTCTACCTTGGTTCAATGCTTTCACAACTTGCTTTTAAAATAACAGCAGGTATCAACAACAGCAAGACCCCTATTTCTACAGTGGTCATCCATTAGATGAACTGATATAAAAGTTGGAATGATTTATTACCAACATTGCCTTGATACTTAGTCAGAGTGATATCATAGTTTTAATAACATTTTCCTTCAGTTCCAAACTCAAATTATTCATTATAAAGGCATTCCGACAGAGATTAAAATCACACTCCATATCAATTGCTAATCTAAAGACTGCCTGACAGTGATTGGCTCAGTATTTCAAAACTCTTCTTAACAGCGGATACTAAACATAATGAGGTCATAATTTTTTTTCATGCAAGATAATTATTCGTAGAGTATCACCTTTATCAACACAAGGAAACAGATGAAAAGAGTTATACATGTTGGTAAATATTAATGGACTTAGGGTTCTAATTATATTTATGTCTCTCCAGAAGTGTTTCATTATGAAAGAATGACTAAAATTTGGTATACTAAAGCCCCTCATCTCTTAGTATCATGTATCCTGGTTAAGCCTGACAATTTTTCAGAAGTATTTTAAAGTAATTTTCTGTCACCTCAAGAATCAGTTGTCAGTGGTGAATTCAAAACACCAAAAATTAAGTGTTTGTTTTAACGTAGAAGTTATTCCACCTCTCATTTGCATATTTTGTTATGTCCTTTTTAACTTCCAAATTTATAACAAAATGATAAATAGATCCTCCTAAGGGTTTTATTTCAATTAAGCTTGGCTTCAGGGTGGTCCTTATTTCAGTCAAAACTAGAAAATTGATGCTTGATTTCCAAAGCAAAAGCCACACCAAGTTGCACAAAAATAATTCATTCTAACATTTTCCAGAGTTTCACTGATGTGTATTCATGGTATGTTCCATATTTTATTAATTGTTTATGTATTTTAGTTCTGTATTTCCAATGATCTATAAAAACTCTTTAAATGTGGCTACAAGAAATAGCACAGCACAGTTGACATGTCCTTTAATTTCTTCTTCTTCCAACATAAAATTTTTTTGGTGATACTTCTTTTAAGCTTATATGACTTTTCTTTTTTAAGAAAAAAATAAAAGTAATGCTGTTACAGAATACTACAAAGTATTCAAACCATTAATGTAAATACAATGAGAATAAACCATCAAAACTTTCTTTTTTAGTCAAGTATCACCAGAAAAAGAACAAGCATAAGGAATCATACAGCAATTTTAAGAGATCAGAATACTGGAAATATAGCTTAATGTTTAAATAGAAAGGGAATGCAGAAGGTTTTCCAGCTCATTTTAAAACCGAACATTACATATCATGAAAAAGTTTTTGAGGAACCATGATGGTTTTCAAATAATTTATGATGTTTCTAAAAATCTCATTTACTTCATATTTGTCACATAAGTAGATATCAGAAGTTACCCTTCCTGTTTCCTTCTGGTACAGTATTTACAAATTTGTTGTAATCAGGAGCTCAGATTGGAAAATGCCAATGCAATAAAAACTACCTCAGCCTCTCCAGTCTCAATTGCATTGCAAGTGAAATAATAACAGTTGAGACATACTAATACCTCTTCTTATGTAAATTAAATATATTTGTTGAGATGCATTTTAATACATTATTTAATAATGTCACCTATTATATTTGCAAATCAGTCTTACTTGTTACCTGCAACCATTTGATGAAGGAAAGCCATCTGAAATCTGTCCTTCTTTAAAGAATAGTCACTTCTTCCCCAAAACAAAGAACATAAAGTTGCCACAGAAATTCATATATATTGCACGTGTTGCTGAATCCTCCTATCCTTCATCTACTAGGATAGCTCTGTATATGTAAGTGTTTCATTTGAGGTTGCATGTATATTTCTTTGTGAGCTCAGAGGTTGTCCAATCTTTTGGACCAACTTCTCTAATGTGGATTAAAGACGTTCAGCACTTTCACAAAGCTATTGCTAGTTCCCTCATAGACAGTTCCAAAATGCTAGCAGGTACAAAGAGAATGAGAAGACAATAGTGTACAAAATATTTTATATAAAGGGCCATTCCTATGGCCAAATATAGCTAGTTTAGAGCTTTCATGGATCTTAGAAAATACTCTGTAGAGTTGTAGAAATATGTTTGAAAGTATACATAGTATACACATATACACAGTATGCACATTATGTATATGTGCATACTTACTACTGACATAAAATATATTTGCTTTTTAGCAGCTGTGTCTCTGACTATCAATTCATAGCTTATTGTTTTGCATACTCACATAATTGCTGTATATCTTGGGGCAGGGGAATAGCAATTTCAGTCTCCTGCATAACTACATCTATACACATCTAAAGGTGACTGTCTGAAGTAATAGTGAATCCCACGATGATCACAGAACATAATAATACAAAGCAGCAATTCCTGTTCCTGTGATGACATCCCTTCTTTCTTTATGATGAAGCAAGTTAATTATATAGCTTTTTTTTTTCTTTTTTTTTCCTTTTTCTTTTTTTTTTTTTTTTCTCTGCATCCTTTAGAAATTGTATTAGCTTCAGGAGAAAGCTTGACAACATGACTGAAGTTGAGGTGATCAAAACCTTTGGGTTTTTTCTCTTACTGCTTTTAGATTAATTTTACTGAAGTTAGCACCATGTTGCATATTGGAAACACATGGGTGCAAATGCTCATATTTGGACTTAAGCTAAAAAGATATGAGTACAATCAAAAAATTAAGCTTCTGAATGTGATCGTTCACAAAACCAACTGATTTTATTTCCAACTTGTCACCCAGAAAAATTTATGTTGTATTTTAAAGAAATCAGGTTCTTCAAGTTTAAACATCATCATTCTAGAAAGTAATGGTAAGTTTTCAGAGAAAGGACTAACACAGAATTGCATCATTTACTGGTGTCAAAGAAGTGATATTATCAGTTTATGTCTTGTCACAGTTTGTAGAACAATAAGAAAATTACTTGTTTATAATGTAGCCAAATAAATATTTATCTAACTTTTTGTCAGTTGAAATAGTCTTTCCAGGAATCTTCAGTAATTTGATTTACCATGTAATACTCTTCCTGAAAGCAAGTATGAAAGATGCTGAAGAAAGTATTAAAGACTTGAACAAATGTAGCATTTTTAGTGAATTGAACAAAACAGAACTTGTAAGTCATTTTCTGTTACTCCAATTTATTTCAAAAGCACAACATGAAGATTTGGAGTAAGAGATGCAAAACTCATGGATGTTGTAATGTTATTGCCTCAGAAAGTTCTTACTCAAAATAATCATGCTAGTCATGCTAGAATCTGCTAGTCATGAATAAAGAAACAGGCTTCAAGGAGTATTACTTACTGTTTGACATAACTATACATCAAGTTCCTGAACACTGGAGAAATGTTGTCTACCCTGGTAATTAGTAACTGCATGACATTACAAGCAGTAATTTCCATCAGTTCAATTTCAGCCAAAGGAAACAAGAATTACGTTTCCAGATAAAAATTAAAACAGTACCAGTATGTCCTATGATATAAACAGAGCACGCTACAAGGCATGCTACAAGGAATGGAAGATGTTGCACTCATGTCTCAAAACTAATCCTGAACAAAATAAGCCCCTTACAGTTCTTAATTACAATCTCAGAGCCCAGTCTAACAGGACTGAAGTCAATTATGACAAACATCAATTTAACTGGGAGAAGTAACATGCCCAAGATATGCTTTAAAATATTTTTCATGCCCTGGTTCCACATAAACCATACCATTATATGATCATTAAGACTGTGTAAAATCAGTCCTCTTTGAGACATCAAGAAAGCTCAACAGGACAGAAGGCAGTGTACCTAAGTCAGTTATAAATATGCCAGAGGAATGGACCCCATTAAAGTGAAAATGTTGTTTCAGCACCTCAGGCTATCTGCTCCCTCAACATCTACATATAGAGGACACTCTCCATTTACCTCTCTCACTACACTTTGCATGCATAGCCCAGAACAAAAATGCTCACCATAGGAACTCTACCAGAGTACCTGTCTCAGCAATGACCCAGACTAAATCATGCCAGTTCTATCTGCTTGCTACATGGGAGAGGTAATGGGCTGTCCTTCATCTTAGGTCACCGTGCCTAAAACATCTTAATTGAAAAGCGCATTGCATTCTTACTGTACAGTTAGGATTCAAGTAGACGAGATGATTTGACTCAATATGAATAGAATATAGCTTTATATACTAAGACAGCTTTTTAAGCTAAAACAGTAGGCCATTTTTAACTGCCAAATAAATTCCTTCTTTCTCCACTTACAATTTATTTCCCAGTCTTCCAGTTCCAAGATGTGAATCATCACCAGAGTCTGATTTCCAGCCTCTTTCACTGGTCAACTCAGAGTCACAGCCCACCCCTACTTCTGAGCAGAGCCATGGGCACTCTTTCTTCTCCCTAGCCCTTCGTTACTTCTGGATAATGCATAGCTCTTACATACATCCTTGTCTTCCCCTGGTTTCTGCTGTTCCTTCCCTGTAGCAATTCCATATGAACTGGCGGTGAGCTCTGAGAGGAAACAAGTGGATGTAACCATTTGCCTAAGAGGGTTCTTGAAGGAAACTTGCTAATTAATACACAAACTCCTACGAACATCCTCCACTGACAACACTGAGAAAACCAAAATGATGGTCTGTATACAACTCTGTCCAATAACACAGGCTGGAAACTGAGATTAGCCACTTCACAGCAAAACATGCCACCTTGCTGACAACTCCAAGACACAAAAATCACGTAGGAGGGCCACGTATTTAGGACCAGCTGCTCCAGTTCATGATACACTGCCAGACAATCATCAGAAAGGTCAAGGACTTTAAAAGGTGTCACAGGAACTTATGCTACTTGGCTAGATGCCATAGGATAAAGTATACAAAAAAAAGGAGTAAATAGCATAGCCTGACTAGAATGAGGAAACTGCCTTTGAACCAGAAATTTGCAGCACTGTGTAAAGCCTACTGTGATGGCTTAACTCCAGAAAAGGGACTCTTCATGCCATGGGTGGAAGAATGCATGAGAAAAAAGACTGAGGCCACAGAATGGTGTTTTTCCTATGTTTGATAAGCCTTCTCTTTCACGTAACATAAGAAATATCTGCAAAACAACATGAATGCAGGTAGCCACACAGTTTGCCCTATTTTATGTAGTTCAAAAAGATTTAAGTTAACAGAAAATGACAGCTTTCCCAGCATGACCATTGCCTCCTCCCATTCATTTCCAGGAAAGTATGTCTTTAGTAGCCTATTGTGAAGAATAGTTCTGGTGGATGATATGTTCATACTCCAAGGATAGGCAACAGAAGCTACTGTCTAATAAAATGTGCCTAGGAAATGATACCGCTGTACACATCACATTTTTGCTACCTGAGAGCAGATGAATAGAGCGGCAGAATAGCTGGAAATGTCTGCTGCCTGGAAAGCACTAGCAAAGATAAAACTATTGGGGAACTGTCCTTGGCTCAAGCATGTTTCATAGGCTGGAAACAGATTGTATGCAGATCCTAGAGAGGGCACACAGATATATATAAAACAGAGGCTAGTACAAGAGATGGTAATTATATTCATACCATATGTCTACTACCGCATGACGAAGGCACAGCTGGGGTTAATGGAGCTTTCTAATATTTATTCAGATCCTGCTACACGTCCATGCCATCCTCAAAAAGTTGCCTGAAAAATCTTGTACAGCCAGACCTCAGTTTTCCAAGTCCCCAAGGAACTTGATTTGTTCCTCTTAATATTTACTAGCTTTTTTTAAAATTTCCAAGTATCCTACAGGCTATGGATTGGTCAATGTGGACTGATAGGCAGTACAGTTAAATAAGCCAGTGGACCAAGGGCAATATTCATCAAAGACTTTGATGGAGGTGGCCAAAGGCATCACAGAACTGAGGGTGGGCCTGTCCCACAACTAAGCACTGCATAGCCTCAGTCTACTCAGTAATTCTTTTCAATTCAAGCCTCCCCCGTGAGGCTAAGAAAGCTGGAGTAGGTGGCCTGCTGGTCCCCTGCCAAGCTTGTTTCCCCAGCTCCTCCAAATGACCAGACACAACTAAGGGGAAACATACTGGCTAAGTAAGTCTGGTTTCCTCTGTCCTATTCACCCACCGGCCCTTTCTGTCCCATACTTCTGACCTCAGTTGAGTTTCTCTTGTATCCTGTCCTCCCACCCTGGTTGTCCCCTGTGTGCTTCACGTCTTCCCCCTCATGTCCCTGATAAATCTATTGCTGTTTCCTAGTCTATCCCATCTCTCCTAACACATACTTTCTGTGCCTCTGCTCCAACTGTCTGCTAACCCAAAGGCCTGGATGAGCATGAGGGAATAATGGCTTTTATACTGGTGGGCGAGCCTTGTTCCCAGTTTGGGAGCCTTGGTTCTGATCTTCCTGGGTGGGCTAGTCATGACCCTGTCTTGACAAGAATTAAGGACTTTCCACATGGGTTGGGCAATATTTAGGCACGCGGCATGAGGGAAATGAATCAAAACAGGGATGGGTGGAGGACAGAAGGCTAAATTGGCAGGGGAGAATCATATGAATCTGAGAAAAGCAACTGAGAAGGCCAGAGAACTTTATAAATCTAATTCTGGATGGCTATCAGATGAGTAGGGCACCCTTGGAAGGTGGATTAAGGAAAAGAGGAAAAAGGAAAGTAGATAACATGGCTGGCAAGGCTTAGCCACTGACCTTCACCTAACTAGCTAAATGAGAGAATCCTAAAGTTAACTTCAAGAATCTTTGGCAGGAAAGCAAATTACTCACTCAGCTGCATTGAAAGTATATAATCTTATCGTTTACATAATTTCTGCAACCCAGCCTCTTCATTGCACTCTTCAAGGTTTCTGGAAATTTGGTGCTTGGAAGTGAATTGCAGTTTTCCAGGTTAAATAAATATTATAATCTCCCTCTCTCCACCAAGATATAGACAATGATGAAAATAACTAATTGTGATTGCATCCATATTACATTCACCTGAGCAAGTACTGCCACTATGGCCCAGGAACTAATTTTAAACTTAGTATCAGTGAAAATAAAAATGTAAATGTTCCCTTTATAAGCATTTGCAACAGAAAATGGAATTTAAGCAAATTACAGCATGTATTTGACCAGGACACACAAGTAATAACGTGTAAGTTACCTGACCTCTACTAGACAAATAAAAAAAAAAAAACAAAAATATTTTTTTCAAACAGCAAGCCATACTACACTTTGTACCTATGATATGCTTTGTTACTGGCTTCAGTTTCAAATAACTATATTTAAGATCACTTCACTTGTTAATGCATATTCAGTAACAAATTTTTTATTTGGCAAAATTCTTGCTATTATTTTTCTGTTAGCTATTCATTTTGAAACATGTTACTATCAAGCAGGAATTAATCCACTCTATACTAAAAACATGATAGTTTTTCTATGGACTCTTAAGAGAACTGGATTAGACCCATGGAGAAGAAACAATCCCTCCTCACTCCATGATAAACAGAACTGAATGTTTTGTTTCCTACAAACACTTCCCCTGATTATGCAGTACCCATTTACAACTTGTTAGTTCATTTTTTATTTCTCCATCCTCTCTAGAGCATGCTGTTCATCACAATTCAGGCACAGTTTCACAACTAGGATATTTCACAATCCACGTCCACGCTGCCACCAAAAGGGAAAGTTCTCTCTATTTCCTTGAGCCCTTGTCCCCTCCTTTGTGCCAGTACTAGGTTGCTGGGATCAGATAGATTGACTCTATTCAGCTGAAAACTACCAAAATTCATTAATTAGTTTTCAGGCAGATCAGCTCTCTGATCCAACCAATGGATCACAGCTGCATGAATGCTGGTGCCAGCATAAGGCATTATAACCCATTGCCTGGAGCAGAAAAGTGGTGGGACAGTAGCAGAATAGACTTAAACTGGTTTACACCAATTGTGAAACTGCAGCCTCAAAATCACATGTAACATAACCGAACACGCTGATCACCATTTTCTTCAATAATGGAGACAGTAAATAAAACTGGAGCTAACACTGATCCAGGCAAAAGGGCACTTTGAATATTGCTCATATTCTGTCAATTAAATAGTTGTTAATGAGACAGGGCAAATCTCTAAGACTAGTTCTTAACATATAATTTTAAGAAGCACTATGTAACTTATTAAAATACATACTATTCTATATTCATCTTTATTTTGTAATCTTACTGAAAAGTGAACCTTTTAGATATATTTTTGCTCAGCTACTTTTTTTCTGCTTCAAGCAATAAATATTTATACCTTCTTATTAATATTTATCGAACAACAAATGCTGGGATTGCTCTTTCATCATACATTGAAAACGTTAAATAAATTTTATCCTCATCATCTGTCAAGCCAGTTCCCTTAAAAATTATCGTTACCACTACTATATGCATACTTGCTATATCCTTTATAAAAAATTGGGATACATATTGTTTTGATCAGTCCAATATTCATTCATATATTCGTGAGCAGGCTTCATCTCCTTCCTCACTGTCCATATGTTTTGCTTTATTTGCTTCCATTCATTTTAGCCCTACTGAAAAACCCAGCAGGTAAACATAGATGTTGGATATGTGAAATAAGACAAACAAATCAAATAATTTAATTGAGTGAGAAACAGGACAGTAATTTTCTAGAAATGTACTATTCATATCTCTTGAAACTATTTTGCTCCTAAAATATTTTTTTTTTAAGTAGGTTCATATTCTTTTTTTCCCCTTTCTTTTCACATTAACCATACAGTGCTCAAGATAGAGCATTTCCAGGGATTCACTACTGGCAACTGCTCAGCTCAGCTCTGGACTGTCAACTTTAGCCCATCAATAATTTTAAATCAGCACCACAAAATGGTATTGCAGACCTCTGTAGAAAAATCAAAGTGAGTTTTCTCAAAGAATATTCAAGACTATTATCTTCTATTACATATTACTGAGGAGAAGTTTGTCCCATTACAGTGATGAGATTAAGAAATCACTACCTTCCTTCTCTTAAATATCACACTCCTAGCTATTCCAGCAAGATCCTTGACTTGCTTATCCCTCTCTTGGGCCCTCCAGACCACACTACCTTATACTTAAAAATGACAAAATTACTTGACAGTAACTGGCATACTTCTACTCTACCCAATTCCAGTACAAGCCTCCAAACTTCCACTGATATCACCATACTGCAATCAGGTATTAAAAAAAAAAAAAAAAAAAAAAAAAAAAAAACAGCAGAAAAGAGACATTCTGGCTGTAGTTTTTCCATTTCGCCTTAAAATGCCAGAAGTCATTTGTCACTCTTACAGAGTTACCTCATACATGTTCAAAGTCCGCCAAGTCTTTTTCACTATTATTTCCATCAGCCTTTTGATGTGATGACTAATCTGCTGCAAAATTACATGATGTAACACAATGGTTAAAAATAGTAAGGAATATCTTTGCTTTCTTTTATTGCCAGTCACTACTAGAGTTCTTCATGCCCTCACATAACTTTGTGTTCCTCACACCTTACAAAAGAAAATTTTATATTGTTCAGTAAGACCAATTTGTTTGCTCACACCATACAGTATAAATATGCATGTATATGTATAATTATACACAACAAGACATTAAAAGAATATTAAGGCTACAACCTTAATTACTGAAAAGTTAGCAAATACTGGAATTAGGGTTGTTTGGTGCAACCCTACCTAAAATGTTAGAGCAACAGAGGCCTTACAAAAATCTCTGAAGAAATGAATAATTCTGCCTTTGGATGAGGATTTAAAATGTCTGCAGTAAGTAGGGCTTCAGGCCATGCATGATAAGGGTAAAGCAATATATTTAATAGCTGCTCATTAAGTGCATCCTGCATGAGGTAGGAATTCTGTGGAAAAATAGTGTAATCTCATAATTAAATGTAAACATATGAGGGACCAACTTTACTCCATCAAAAAAAGCTCCCAGGCTCTTTCTCCTTCTTTTTCTCCACCTACAATCACAGTTCTTTTATCCTCACTGCCCATCCCTCTCTTCTCTTGTCCCAGTTCATTCCTTGTATTTATATATGCTTATTTATATATGTTTACCTGCCCCCCCCCCCTCGCCCCGCCTATGTCCCCAAAAGGCAACTCCTCTTCCATGTTTCCTGGGTTCTGCATGGAAGTAAGAAGGAGCACGTGCAACAGCTTCCCTGACCTGCTCCAGTGATTGGACCTAGATCCGCTTCAGCTTAAAACACTGCAGGGATGTTTATGTACAAAGCAAGAGTTGTATTTAAGGTTACTGTCTAAAGAACAAAAAAGAAAGTATCATTTTCTTATAGCTTGTACTGATCAACTTTTGGAACATGCAGTACTATGAGCTTGCTTACAACAGCAGAAGTCATGCCTTAGTATGTGTTTGCCTGCTCTGAGCACTGTCAGATAAAATGTGTGTGGTCATGTAATTAAACATGGTGCATACACAGAAGCTCAAATCCATCTGCACAGGTCATGTTAACATATTAATTCCTATTACGTGATTGCTGAACTTGACAACATCCACAGTGTTATTTAAATATAGCTCACATGCATGTCTATGTCGGCATGTGATTTCTCTTATCATAAAATTGAATTCAAACAACAAACAAATAAATAAATAAATACTTAAAAGTATTTACAATAAAGCAAACTCATAGTAATGTGGCTTGACTGTATGACAGAAGAGAAAGACCTGATCTCTGCTTGACTAAAGGAGGAGGATAAAAAGAAAGAAAAGGAGGGCTGATAGTGGTAGTGCAGAGGTTCACAGGAAATCCCCAAACAAGTATCATAGAACTAATAATGAACAGAAACCACTGGAATCAAATGGGCATGTGATATAGTTTTCCTTATTTCTGTCTACAAGAAGGTAGATAGCAATGTCCTACAAACGCTGAAGTACAGAGATATTAGGTATTGAAATCATGCAGAAAGAAAACTGATGGGTCTAAGGAAAAAAGAGGTGAAAGCATAATGTACTGGCCGTACTACCTAACAGCTTTCATGTTCTAAAATTCCATTTCTTATTCTTAAAGATTCCATTATCATTAGACCAAATAACTTCATTTTTGTAAAGCAAACATAAGCACCATCCTATTAATATCCTGAATACCTTGTGGCTAAGAATGAGAAATTTTAGATGTGGACAAGAGCTGACTTAGAGTGAATGCTGCTGACAATTGTTTTACTTCATGATATTTGTTGACTCTGTAGCTAGGCGGTAAACAGTTCCTTTCCTGTGAAATTCTGAAATCTCAAAAATATTTCTGCTCCATGTTACAATTAACCTCAGAAGTTTCAAAGTTTTTCCATAAAATTAGAGCAAGGAAGAGAGACTCAGTAATACTAAAGAAGCATCACTGTCTGCCTTTATTTTAGCGTCAGAGCAGGGATTTAAAACTTGGCCTTCTGCAATGCAGTCACAGTGCCCCATTCATTTTTCATTCATTTTTTCTCTCTTCCTCATTCCCAGTAAAAGTATTAATGAATTAGCATTTCCAGCCAAGATCATCATCATCACTGTATCATTTCCTACAGTTTTCATGGAAACAAAAAGTAAAAATAGCCAGAAATTTTGCTTGTTCTTCCTATACCAAGCAAAAAACAGTATGTCAAAAAGCAGCATGTCCAAAACCTTAATAGTTTGCTTGACAAAAATATAATTTTTTAAGCAACTTGATAATAGTCACCTCATCAGTTCTAAGATGCAAGTAGTAAGTATAAGGATGCAAACCATGCTGTTGAACAAGATATTCAAATAAATCAACATGCTATTAGCAACTATTTCAAATATTTTATATCAAATTGGAAGTGAAGAAATCAGACTAACATTATCAGCCAAAAAATTTTACCAATCTTATGAATTTAAATTATTTAAGCCAGTTTCAACATTTGAAGAATTTTCCTACTCTCAGGGGAGGTATTAAGCATATATGCCCGTAATTCTCTGATTGCTGCTGCTGTTAGTCATCAGTCTGGCTTTAATTCCATCCAACTAAGATTTCGCTTAAAATCAAAATCATTTTATTCACTACAAATATCTCAAAATCAAACAGAAAAGAAACAATCTTATTAATTGCAGACAAACTAAAACAATGCATTTCCTTTAGGAGAAAGGGAGGCACCTGATTATCCAAATTATCACAACAGCAAACCGAGCTAATTTACCTAGTAGCAAAGAGCACATAGCTTTTATTACAGCTTCCTAAAACATTTGCAAACTACGCTGAGCTGACTGAAACTGGTGTCTAGAGAGCAAAGAATATGACACAACAGGGAAAAGGGAATAGTCCAAGCAGAAGGAGATAATAATAAACATTTGAATGCAATTTATAGAAGTATACAGTTCAATACAGTTTATAGAATCATCTAGGTTGGAAAAGACCTTCAAGATTATCAAGTCCAACCATTGACCTGACTTACTGAGCTCCGTCACTAAACCACGTCCCTTAGTGTCATGTTCACGTCTCCTAAATACCTCTGGGGGGATGGTGATTCCACCACTTCCCCGGGCAGCCTGTTCCAATGTTTGATCACCCTCTCTGTGAAAAAATTCTTCCTAATGAAGAATTAGGACCATCAATCTAGGCTGTTCAGATTCCTCTGCAAAACCTTCCTACCCTCAAGCAGATCAACAGATAACCTGCTGTTGGCCACGAAATTACTGAGGGTGCACTTGATCCCCTCATCCAGATCACTGATAAGGATCATTTACATTTGGTGTGAGGAAAAACCCAGGCTCATACTGTGGCAAAGAGTTTGGTTATCTCCATTTCCCATCCTTCATACATTTTGGAGCTACTGTAATGCTGCACTGTTCCCAAAAGAAACGATGATGAGAAGCTTAATGACCTTTATTTTATGTCAAGACTCAGATACACATTGAAAGTTTCAGCTGATTTTTTTTCCAGAAAAAAAAAAAAAAAAAAAAAAAAAAAAACACAAAACTTTTCTTCTCCTAAAAACTCCTATTCTATGGATAAATCTGGAAATGTCTGCACTGTTAGTCAAATGATGGTTAGTCAAATGATCTCTAGGAGTCTTCTAAACACATATGCCATTACACACTTTGATTTTATGATTTTAACCCCATTTCTGTAAAAGAACCAATAAAAAGGCTAAATTATACAGTTCTTGTGTTAAAAAACTCTTACAGCTGTTTCACTGAGAGGGTCTTCAGCCTTCTTTCTTTAAATAAAGGAATTAAAATCTGGCAGGATGCTTTTCACTGTCACTATGCAGTCTCACCCTGTTTGAACAAGCTATAAACTTCTGACAAACATCAAGAGTTTGCACATGGTCAATGAAAGCCTGATAGTGGGTATCAAGAAACATCCTTTATGGAATCTGCCTTCCCATTTTGTCTTCTAGAACTGAAGAGAGCTTTTTCTTGCAACAGGTCCTCATAGCTGCCAGAAACAATTATGGCACTGGGCACTGAGCACTGGAACAGAAAAGAGGTGAACAGTCTTCCTGTGTTCTCAATGTTCCTCTTGTTACGCACACAACTCAGAAAAAGAATCACTTGGGTTGGAAGACACAGTGCTCATAAGAAAATGAGTGAAAAGAGAATCAGTGTGGATGGGAGGGTTTTACAGCAGACAAAGGACTACCAGAAAAGATTGCTTTAAGATATGCCAATGGACAAGAGCAGAAGGGGCAAAATAGTGGGAAAAGTGTGCAGAAAACTAATTAGCACAAATACTTCCCACAAGAACCTGAAAGAGGACACACAGATCTCAATTTTCAACATCCCTCTGCTGTAGGTATATGGTTGGGAAAGTCACTGCTAAATTGCATGCATCTTCTCTATGCTGTGGCCAACCCACAAAAGACATTACAGCTTATGGCTGGTACCAGATACTCCATTTGAAGACACGCAAGAATCTGTGCTACAGGTCTGTAAAATCTCTGTTAATACCAATGTAGCAGTCCATATAGTTCCACCTGATGACAATTCTGTTTTTCAGGAAGGTCTTACTTAGTTTACTTTATCCTACCTTGTAAAACAGGATGGTACATTAAAATCTGTACGCATGTACAACACATGTTGCCGTCTTACTCAAAATTTAGAACGTATCAGTATTAAGCTCACCTGTGCAACCTTTAATTCCTGTATGCATAATGACTTCTCTTTTACATTAATATATTCTGTCTTGGATCATTCAACAGTCAGGAAAAACACTGTTCGTGGAATGACTAAGACTTAATCTTTGAATAAGGATATTTTTGTTAGACGTTGGCCTCATTTGCTCCAGAAGGCAGATGGTGCCCTGGAAGGACCAGGCAAAATCAAAGATCAGTCCTGTCATCTGAATGTGAATTTAAAAGTCTGTTCAGCTGAACAGGAGGTGATCCAGGGGGAAGGAGCAGCACTATGGATAATGAGGGAGTAGAGTGTGTCAAGAGAAAGACAAGAGAAGAGAAAGCAAGGTCTTACTAATGCAATGGAAGGCTGCTTTATTGGAACTGTGTTCTGCCTCTGAACTCTGCCAGAAGACGTGAGTTCTTACAACAGCAGCAGAAGTCAACAAGAGCTTTGTTTTTCACACTTCAAGCTCTATAAGCAGCTCCAAACCATATAAGCAATCAGGCCTAAAGTCTCCTAAATTCTAAGCAGTGGACATTCTTGACAAAGAGGATCTTTCAGTGTTTCAAGTACATGCATATTTCTGCAGGGACACAGACAGCAGCTCATTTCACAAAATAAATTATTTTTTGTTTGCAGAGAACTCATTTAATATAGTAATAATCACGTAGAAAATCCCACATGGAAATTAGCTACTCAAAGCAGGGTTTGGCTAGAGGTCACAAACAAAGCAAAAGGGGAAAACATTAATTATGCAACCAAGAAGTTATGCTGTGTTGTCAACTCAATTGAGGTATATTTAACTGGAGCAACACAGTACCATATACGGACAGACAAGCTTGCTCTGAATGATATGCACTGCTTCCTTTGGGCCAAAACACCCTACTGCTCAGCAGCTATGAAGATTAAAGATTCCTGAATTAATTAAAGCAAACTTATTGTCCAGAATTTATTGATATTGCTGCAAACAACAGGTGTATGCTAGAAACTAGGATGTAGGGAATACAAAAGGAGTAAGACATCCCCAGCTCCCATGTGCATTAATGGGACCATCAGTTCTGAAGTAGCCAGGAGTATAGGGTTCTCAAATACTATTCCCTTTTTGCACATTTAGTTTGGAAGCAGATGAACCCTTAACTCTTTAGTCTAAACTATAAGATGATGCATCAGAACCCAGAACTGCACCATGTTTTACTTCCAACTTGAATAACTTTGGAGATACAGTATAGATTACAATTTTCACTTTCTCTTTTCGAGAGCTCATGAGATCCTTGTAACTCCTTGAACGCAGAGCACAACCAGCAACTGATTCAGTAACGCATGTCACTAGGACAGGAGTGAATTCTGCTTATTGCAGAAAGTTCTGAACTCACAGAATGTTAAACCTACGAAGCACTGTCTTCATGTCTGAGGATCTGATCATTAAGGTCCAGCCTGCACAGAAGTTGCTTACATGGGTCTTGGCTCAACAGAGGGACCACAAACGTTGTGTACTATGGAACCACTCAACATGATCTGAAGAGAATATTTCCTTCAGTGCAGCTGCAAAATACCATAAATAGGCATTCCCTCTGCTTCATTACAAAGAACAAAATCTCAGACTTGGCTTGGTAGAACATCTGCTTCACTTGGGGGAGAGAATCCCCTTCATTTCTTTCCTACCACCATGAACATGTAATAGAAGTAATATAAAGCAAAAATAAACCAATGCATAATTTAAAGGAGAAGTCTACATTGCACTCATCTTTTCTGTCCTTACTTGTATCTGTAAAAAAGCTGACAGCTCCATGATGGAGGATTTTCCCTCCCCATATACTCTCAAAGAAAATTTAATGCACAGTAAGGAAGGGGACAGAACAGCATGAAAAAGCAAAGAGCTGCTGTAACCATTCCCTGTCCTACCTGATCCAAGCTAAGGGAGTTTTTTTTTTTTCCCTATCAAGTGGCTATTGCTTTGAACAGATTCACAGGTCATGAAAATTGTTTAGCTATATACATTATATAGTAATAAGTGATACACATGCATGGTTCGATCAGACCCTGAGACGGCTTATACTTACTGTGTCTGGTAAGACTGGAGGATGAGTGCCTGTAACTATCCAAAGTACAGTACTGCCTGTTCTTTTTCCCTTATCATCTTTAAACTGCTATAAAAATGAATCATTCCCATGTTAAAATAACACTACTGTAATTAACCTCCAATATGCAATCTCTTCCCAGATAAAATGCTCCTTGTTTTTTTTAAAGAGAAATTTTTAATCCATTTTATTTTTCTCTTCCTTAAGAGAACAATTGAAAACAATTAACATAGAAATATTTATTACTATTCATTCTTTATGTATAAGTCCCACAGACACTGGTGAGAATTCTTCAGCACAGCAAGCATAGGCTACAGTACTATGTATTGTCTTCCTTTCTATCCATCTTTGCCCCTAAGTTGGGTTTTCTCTAAAATGTTGCATGCTTTGTTTATGTTTTATTTAAGGATATGCTTTTTTCATCTTCATTTAATGAAACTCACAGTACTCAGGTGTGTGACACCATTTTCTTGCACAGCATTTCCAGAAAATGTGGCTTTCAAGCTGAAAAACATTCTGGCCACAAATGTTATGTCATCAAATTATTCACTTTGCTGGGAAACTACAGACGATGCATTGGTGTTACTGTCAGGTTTTCACCAAACAATACGCTCTGATAATGCACACCACCTAAAGATAACCTTTGCTAACCAAACAGGCATGACTAGCGTTTTAGAAATGCTGAAGAAGATAATAAAATACAATTATATTGAAAATTGACTCCTTGAGCATACTGCAATTGAAAAGCTTGTTACATTTTTATAGGATGGCTACTCCAGCCATGGCAATGGCTGGCTAGATTCTTCCTGTGGCTGGGATTTCCCTATATGAGGGTAACAATTCTGTGAATGCATTTTTGTTCAGAAAATATGAATACAAGTAACAGAATCTAGACAAAAACTTTGGATACTATCACAAGTAAATTTTAAAATACTGAGAAACCATTACCCAATGGATAAGTATGACCTAAATTCCTCTAGTTGAGTACTTTCTACTATCCAGACCAGGGAGAATTTAATCAGTGTGCACCATACCCCCTTTGAAGCCCACTGGCTTCCTAGCACTTCACTGTCTTATCAAGATCGTTTAGTGTCCTGCTTGAAATTACTTCAATGAATAGTGTGTCTGATACCCTCAGTCGGCTGGTTCTGCTTCCATTTCCATTGCTCCTTTTTTTTCCATCTTCTCTAACAAAATAATCACTGCTTGTTCTCAGTTCTGTGCTACTTTTTCTGTTTTTCAACCTGTTCCAAATACTTGATGCAAGTCTTTATTGCCTCTGATTCACCATCTTTTCATACTTCACGTATGACCACATAGTTTCCTGGTCTTATTTCTCTATTTATTTCTTTCACTAGCCTCTCCTTATCCTCCAGTGCCATTTCTTTCTCTATAAACATTGCCATCGACATGCATCCTACAACTAATAGCCACATTTTTTTTGCCTCTACGTAAGCTTTATCTATTTTTAAGTAAGCTGCCACACAGTCCTTCTACAACATCACCAACTGCAATTTTCAAGTAAAATCCAGTTTCACTAATGAATAATTAGCCATGAACAATTACGCTTTCTTTTTTTCTGCGGTTCTCATTTGATGCTTTTTTCAATTATTTGTTCCTGAACAAAAGCCTTCTCTGAAAGTTAGCTTATGTCTTAATTCCTTCAGCTGTTGTCTTCCCTTCCTCTCTTCTGTCATCATCAGTCATCTCTCAGATGTTAGATTAAATTAAGGGATAAAAAGGTAAACAAAAAGAGGTGCAGGACAGAAAGCAAAGTGAATAGGGCAAAAAGAAACAGAAAAAGTCAGATTGAAAGATATACAGAGAAAATTAGAGAGGGAAAAGGAACACCAAATACAAAGGTAAATCAGTATGAAAGACACCAGCTGAGCATTAAAGAGGAAAAAAAGGAAAAGGAAAGAAAGACATAAGGAAAACATAGTAACTATAGATAGCATAAAGAGTAAGACAGAAGACAGTAAGAAAGAACAGACAGAGAGGAGACAGAAAACAAAGGAGATTAATCAAGACAAAAAAAAAAAAAAAAAAAAAAAAACCACCCTGGAGAGATGATCTGTATCAGAAATAAGGGATTTTTTTAACCAAAATTGGAGATGCAGAGTAGAATGGGGAACACTACAGACCAGTGTAGAGGGCCTAGGACAATAAACAGAAGAAATATTTCAAAATAAATGAGCACAGACTGAATAGAGCAGTTGTGCACTCTACACAGGAAAGGGGTTATAAGTTATGAACATTAATCTGGTGTTTTTCTACAACTTAAAAGGTAGCAGGATGCTAAAAGGCATTAGTATAAAACTGAGATAATGTATTTTTTTTATATTTCTACTATATGCTTTTTGATAACCCCATGTGCTACAGCGTTTTGAACCAGGATACTAAAACTGGCAGAGCTCTGCTGTCATCACTCAGTGATATATCGTTATAGTAAAAGTACACTTGGGTAAATTGCTCCTGATTGCTTATTTCAGTCTTTTGCCAAGCTGTAGTCTGTTCTGTTCCGGCTAAACATTATAAATATTTTTAATGGAAATGGAATACACGTCAAAAGACATGATATTATTGTTTTATGATGCACTGGTTAGAGCTCATGTTTAGTCATGCTCATTTTGCTACAGAATGGCTACTCTTGTACAACATAATGCAGTACGCGGGATAAGTTCAGCTTGTGTGATAACTTCTTATGAGGAATTGCATGTTCACAGATGCACTTAATTCAAGTGAGGTACACACATACATCTGAACGTAGAATATTCTCCAACAAAGAGGTAAATAAACAATAGCTAAATTAAATCCGTTTGAATTGTATTGTCAATTAGACAAAATATAGTTGGTTTTTACACTGATTTCAGTGCACTCTGCCTGGTTATTATCCTTATACTCATCTTGCCTAAGGAAAAAAGATAAAGTGAAGTGACAGAGAGCACATGTAGAAGTCAACTACAAATCCAGTAATGGTACCATGAATTAATAATGCTGGTTTTGTTGAGGTTGATACTGAAATTCTTATCAGCTCCAACTGATCTGGGGCTTAGGTTTTCCTGTCAATCTAACCAGGAAAAACAATGGTGGCCCAGCTTTTTTAGGTACAGGTGCTAGTTTGCACTTGTAGCAGCCCCTTTGAAGATTGTTTTAAAAGAACAGCTAGCCCCTCTAGACATTTGGCTATGCTCAGGAAAAAGGATAATTCTAGTCCCAGTCTCTTTTTCTGTGTGGACATGGCACAACAGTTGGACTTTAAGCATGGTTATGTATCTGAGCAATAGGTAATATTTGCTTGTGAGGGCAGCGCATACTCTTACAGGCATTTCTTAGCTCCTCTTTGGCAAATGCAGCAGGCCAGATGGAATTGTTCCTTGGGCTGCCAGTTGGACCACCCTGGTTTGTACCAAACAGGATTTTAAAAAACCCAAGGGGATGGAAAAAGTCTGAAAATTAGCAACTAAAAATAAACAGGAAATGAAGGCAGAACTGTTTCACATGAAGGACCATAAGTACATGAAATAGAGTTGTCCAGTTAAAATTATCAAAATGATGGATTTAAGTAAAAACATTGGGAACAGTGAAAATAATGCCAGGGCAGAGGGGAAAGGAAGAGTTCTATGTAAACAGAAAAAGCCCCTAAACAGCCACAGCTACAACAATGCTATCACTAGAACCACGCACGAATATCTCCAGTGAAAGGTAAAGGCATGTGTCCAGAAGTATAGAATTCTGAAGCTCTGTAACATGTTAACTTTAACAAGATTCTTGTAACCTCCTTTGGAATCCCTTATTTGTTAGAGCAGCTATGGTTTGTAGCTTGAATTGTTTTTCCTTGAAGGCATAGCTTTGAGATATTAAGACTCAGGCCCAGTAGACATTGGGAGCTTGTATTCTATCACTTCTGCTGTATAAGTGAGAGCAGTTAGACAGGAGGAAGTTGTCGCATGATAATAATAACAATAATAAACACTTCACTAGTTATCCAGTATCAGTTCTTAAGATGTAAAGGATATTATTTTACCATGTGGATATAATATGCTGTCTGTCTGTGAAGACACATTATTTTCAATACACATTATTTAATGAAAATGTAATGCCAAATAGAAATAGCTTCACCTATGATTTGATGTTACTGTTCAAATCTGGGAAAGTCAGAAGAATCTCTCAAAAATACAGGGCACAATCCTGTATTGCCAAGAGAAAACTTTGCTGATCTACACTACTGTTTCCTTCCGTAGACTCTGCTACTGTAAAGAGCTATGAAACTCAATCAATAAAAATACAGAAAATAAAGTATAAACACATTATTTAAACATGGTACCATGTATGCTAATGCTGAGATATTAAATAAAATACTGCAATATGCAACTCCTTTTGGTATTTCACTCCTCTAAGACCTTGAGATACGAAAGACTGCATTTTCTTATTTTGGAGTTTTACACAAATGTGGGCACTGGAGCACTTTTGTTATCTAAACAGTTCCCCCAAAAATTTAAACACAGTGAAGCACAATCAAGCCTTATCAGATAGATTATTAAGTAGGACTTGCTAGGATACTTAAACTGCTAATGAAAACAACATATGCAGCACATGTTTGTGCAGCAGGCTAGAAGCTTTAAAAAGTCTTCCTGCCCTGCAAAGTGAACTCTACTGAATAACACTTTGTTCCTGGGGGGGGGAAAGGGATATTTCTTTCCTTCAGGACATATGGAATGTGAAGCATCCAGGACAGCAATGGAGAAGTATCACTTTGGAGTTCTTTGGATTTGGTGAACTCTGCCTACAGTTAACGCCAGCAAAACAGCAAAAGTTCTAGGTATTTCCATGGCATCTTTAAGTCACCACTTTTTTAGGCGGCTGTCTCTGAAGTGGTGCCACAGAAATGACAGTGATCTTTATCTCTTAGTGAATGTGCTTGTGTACCAAAGCTTTTAATTTTACCAGTGGAACAGCTTGAGATTCCTTTTTCTAAGTCCTAATGCTACAAGTACAATCTGAAAAGGATGCTACATTTTTCTGGTTCACTTGCCTTACTGGTAATAATAATATTACTATATTTGGAATTTAAAGCAACAAATATAATAATTCAGTACAATAGAGTATGGTTAGCAAAGAAGGCATTGTAAGACCATCAAAGATGGTGGACAGAAACTGGATCCCCCTTCGGATGGCAGGATTAAACTATACCATCAGGATTAAACCATACCTCTACACTTTCATGTTCTAAAAGAATAATGCACAAGATGGAGCACAAGTCAATTTTTTGTTGTTTCAAAGGTATGGTTTTGCCTTTCAAAGGAGACAGCACTGAAGGGTCTTTACAGAAAGAACCTGGGGCAGATTCCAACGCAGTAGAAGTTATCATAACTGAAATCAGCAGACAAGACGGTTTCAAACAGCTGATGAGCCTCCTCTTCTTTTTTTAGGAGTGGATTTTGAATATGGTCAGAAAAGGATCACAGAAAGTCCCATCACAGATTTTCCATGCTTCATACTTGTCTCTGCTAAAGGTTTTAGCAAATGTGCTACTGATTTTAACAAGACCCAGCTATTTTTACTTCTTTAATTGTTAGAGCATGAACACTTCAAAAGCTTAGAATTTTTCAATTTTTGGTAACTTAGAAAATTTTAATCTCTTAGAGATGTAAAGGGGTATGATTTCTTCTTCCAAATTTAAAATTCACTTTAGAATCTAGACAAGAAGTAAACAAATGAATGTATTAATTTATAATTTCCCTTTTTTCATTACATGACATCTTTGCTCATTTACTTTGAATTATTTATAGCACAAAAACAAGAAATAACTATTCTGAATATTGTCTGTAGGTCAGAGCTCCCACCAGAGTTCAACAAGTCTCAGTTGCTACCTACTTAGGTTTAGTAACAGAAGGAAGCATGTGTTTTCTCCATATACAACACTACTCTAATAAATGGTACGTCTACAATCTCTGTACTTCCACAGTTTCTTTAAAGTATAGACTAATATATCTCTGTTGACTACCGTAACATGAATTAGATGACAAAATCAAATGTAGATTGCTGCTGTGCAAGGCAACATATAAACAAATACAGATTACAGATGGTGGATTCAGTTCCAAGAGGCTTAAAAGAAAAGGATAGAAATATATTAAACTGGCAGATAATAAAGACTCTGAGAATAATTGTATTCAGCTATTTCATTATGTGCCTTATTCCAGTATCATCACTGTAATCAGTAAATTTCCCAAAGCTAGGTGATTCAGACAGTTTCACCCATAATTCAAAAATTATTTTTGATACACATTGTACCAGAAACTCAATATGGGTTTTACAAATAGCCTTCTGTAGCAATACCTGCATTTTTTATTGTCAACTAAAGTTTTTTAGTGAAAACTAATTACCCATTCTCAGTATGAAACATCGATGGATTTGGCGGTGGAATCATACTTGGGTGGCAGCACTCCTCACCATCTCAGCCAAAATTCACACAGCCAAGGGTGTTGGCTACCTGTAAAACAGTGATATCATCATTTCCAATTGTCTCCTTTCTAGAGATATGTAAACAAAATCATAGTATCAAGCAGTATGGCTTTCAGCAAAGCTTTATCTCCACAAGTAAAGTAAATTCAAGAAATTGAAACTCCAGAATATTTTACCTGTTTGGAAAATGTAAAATTATGCCTACCAAAACGAAAGAATTTTTATCAGTCACTTGAATAGGAATACTTGAGTATTCACTTGTTTCTGACATATATTGATCCAACAGAACCTCAGCTGTTTTTCACCAGGTTGATAATAGACATTACAAAACGTTTATGAATACGCAGACCCGTAAAGCATTAAACCTATATGACAAAGCAGAATATGTCTCAGGTTTTGTTGCTTTGTGTTAGAACAGAATATGATACTGATGAAAAATTCATGTTTATCACATATAACAATTTAATAACATAAACTGCAGTGCTACAGTTCTTTTCTACTTTATGGAGTGTCATAGACAGTAAGTGCCTTTATCTTACATGCCAAATGAAGCAATGAAACATTCATTATTCTCATTTAAACATTGTGGAAAGCTCCAGCATAGCCTGGTTAAGCCAACTTCCAGGAAGATCTTAGTATGGCAGCTAGAATACCAGAAAGATATCCTATTATAAACAGTACTTAGCACTTATGTAGTGCTTTGCATTTTCACAATACTTCCCAAACAAGCAAGTATTGTGCTCACTGTACAAGTAAGGTCACTGAAACAGGACATCTTTCTATGAGAAAGGTTAAAAAATAAATGTTTTCTCAAATAAGAATTAAGAGTACATGGCAAATGGGTTCTGTTTCAGAGCCAGTTTGGGCCTGGGCTAGATGGTCATAAATAACAAGGCCATGATCAAGAGGTCTGAAAAATTAAGGGAAACAGGAACAGCAGGCTCTAGAATAAGTCATGACTGAGATGATAAAGCATGGCTGACAGAACCTTGATTTCTTTATTCACCTTTCCTTCTCAGTTTTGTCATTAATTGTTATCCATTATTTTTTTATACTTTTGAGTGCTAGCCTAATTTTCCTTCTATTAGTAACATTTTCTTTTCTTCAAAGAAAAGGCTTTTATCCTAGTTCTACCCATCAGTGGGTGAATTTCTGGCTACTTTAAAAAAATGATGTCAAAGAGGATATTTAGTCCACTAAAATGTTACATCTTTTCAGAACTCCACCTCATCCTAGTTGCTGTAGGTAGGTGGATCTGAAGACACAGTGTGGAATCCTATTTGAGAAATCTCTAAATCAAAGATCGGTAAGAAACAAAAGAAGCAACGGACTGTTTGCCTGTCAAAATATTTTCCTAGAAGCGTCCCTTGTGTGTCTTACATGACTCCCTCCTTGTAGCAAACCAGAAGGATAAATAACTCATAATTGCTACCTCATTTGCTTGAAATCACATTTTTCCATCATATTAAAAACAACTATCAAAACTTTTAAAAACTGTTTCCTACAAACAAACAAAAACTGGCTACTCTAGAATTATTACCTGTCCACTCAGCTATGTCAAAACAATTCAGTTCTGCAGATTTCCAGACAAGTTCACTGATTTCCTGGTACAACAGCACTCTCAGGGAACATACAGCTGTCACTTAGAAGCGTTACCCAAAGTTTTGCTTGTACAGATTACCTACTCCTGAGACAAACGAGGGCCCTTGATATTAAAGTTCAAACCATTTGGAAAGCCATGCTTGATGGAGCGATACACAAGCCTCCCTGAAGAGCTGAGTACAAGCCTCCCTGAAGAGCTGAGTATTTGGTGTGAGGTTATATAGAAAACCCATCGGTACAGAGAGAACAGTCTCCACAGTCCCTCAGTTCCTTCAAGCTGCCAGAGGCACAGAATGTCCTCAGGGCCTTCCACCATTACATGTAGTCAGATAAATTTATCAGAAACAGTTCCACTGAAAGTACAATGCTAGCAACTCCAGACTTAATATTAGAAAAAAAATGACTGTTAGAAATATTCCTTGTGAACTGTCAACTGACTCTTGAGTTTCCAAAAAATGTTGAATGCCATTAGAAACTTACTTGGTTCCCACCCCCACTTGACTGATCGGCTAGCAAATTTCACCAACTAGTCCTGCAAACTATGTATTTCCATACCAACATACAGTACAGTTGATGGGTCTCAAAACTGGCTGATTATAATCCTTTTTGGAAGTCAACACTGAGCTGCTATATCATACCTAAGAGGTGACCTCTACTTACTAATCCTATCTCAGACACACAAAGTAATTTGTAACTTTGTACCATCCCTGGAATGCTATGATTCCTATCTTAAATCATCATTCAGGTCCCACCCTAAAGAGTCATATGGGGAGTAGGAAAGGTCAAAATGCTAGAATCAATCACTCTAAATCATGTTTTTGCCAGAGTCAGAACCAAACCTTTGCAGGAAGGGTTAAGTGCAGTCTGTTTGCCTCATTCAAACAACATCTACTCTGCAGTGACCATTCCTAGGGAAATTAGGGATTCCCTCACATCTGTAACAAATTACATGAAGCAGTACAGCTCATCCTTAAAGTTCATTTGATAGTGATTGTAATACATGCCTTAAGGTTAGGATGCAATTCTTAACTCAATCACTTGATTATACACAGAATTTCAAATCCTGTAGAAGCTAGGCTGCATACAAAAATTAGGGGATTAAGGGCAGCTCACCTGGACTTCTGGGCCTTTATTATTTGTATCTTACCACAGGTCGACCACATTCATGCAGAGAATACTACAAAATGAACTGTATATCTTATACCTTGTATTATTTTGAAGTGCTCTATTCATTAGGAGATCCCAACTGTTGCTCCCTATTCCAGGAAATGGCCTAACATATATTGAATGTGTTCAACGTGTCCAGTAGAACTGAAAGATACAGAAGTTGGATTTTCTTCTTGATACATCATTGTAACATTATTATGACAGAAGCGAACATGAACGATCAGTGCATTTATCACTGAGGACTTTCAGGTTCCCCAAGGAATGCTTTCATGTTGTGCTAAAGCAATGAGCTCTTCTATGTATTAACTTTGATTCCTGAAGATAGAGATGATAACAATGAGCTGGTGTACTGGTCACTCCTGACAGATTCTTGTTATTCCTCATGCTTTGTTCTTCAGTTCTGGTAATAAAAACACCTTCAGCTCAGTTTGTGGCTGTCTTACATTTCCTGCCCTATGTGCCTGCCTGCATGAGGAAAACTTGAGAGAATTGGACTGCAAGTGCTCATAGAAGGTGCAGCCTATTCTGTTGCAAACCACAGCCTCTCTAAGAGGGAAACACAAAATAGACTGGAAGAAGTTTTCTATTAGACCTGTCCAGGAACATACGGTTTGAACATCTGCTGCTGTGTCTCCTTACACTGCATCTTTTTTTTTTTTTTTTTTTTTTTTTTTAATATACTTTGGCCTTAAGTTCAGTCCAAGTTCATCTGGCATCCACATCAGTTTACATCTACATCCAAGGATCTTCATTGTCCATACATCTTCCAGTCAAATCAAAGAAATGATTCACACATCACCACCTGTGTGTGAACCTACCACCTACTTAGATTCATTTCTCACCAAAGTTAACGAAATCTTCATGTCAAGGTTTAGAAGAGCGTACATGGTCCAACCTGTCTTTGACAACCACATTCCTGGCAAAATAATATCAGCCTGCAGAGCCAGAAGTTCCAAGATTTAGTGGCTGGACAGTGCTCCACGCACATAAAGTGGCTTTATAACCACATGCTAACTCGTAGCCAAACTGGAGTCTGTATTTCATTTTAATTACAACTATGTTAAGCACCACTTCTAGTCAAAGGCTGACTATTGTAAATAATCGAAGATCTACGTGCTTGAAATTTACTGTGCATCTCAGGAGTAGGAGAGAGGGCAACCAGGCCAAGCTCAGTCACTTGAATGATGGGCTCCCAAAAAAACAGCCTCCATAAGAATTAGCTGTTTACAAAATCACCTGCTTCTTCCAGCTTTTCTTGTGCGTGACTGGGACTCAGACTATAGCTCTAATCCTCTCCAGGCTGATCTCATACAGTCAGGATTCAGGCTGCTGACAAAATGCTCCCAATGCCCCTTACTGAAGCATAATAGAAAAGCCTTTAAGGGTAAAATTTGTAACCTCAGGTCAGCGCAGGCTAAATGGACACTTCAGAAAGATGGCACTAGGTATGTGCTACACTGGCACAGACAACACAGCCCAGGAGTATGCATAAACCTCCAGAAGTATGCATGATGCAAGAAGTGTGAGGTAGTTTTCGGCACCATCCTGAAATCATTCAACATGAGCCAAAAACACTGACTTCAAGCATGGCGTTAGCATGCTCAAAAGAGAACGCTCATGAGAATGACTGCTAGGTGCATGGGTACCTTCCTGTGTATGCCAAGGGACTTGGCAGTTCTGAGAATATATGTCGAGAAACATATTTGTTTGAGATGAACTCCCTGCTTTCCTAAAGACAAATTATGCGACTGAATTAGATAAATCCTTCTTCTAAAAGCTAAATTACACATATGAATGGAACATACATTGTCTAGGAAAATAAATGACAAACGGTTACCAATTCCACTATTATTTCCCACCTGTGGGGAAAAATGTTTTTTACTGTTTGGAAAGTAGCCTCGAAAAGCACAGCTTATACGTTCTGTATGCAGCAATGCAGCACATGGTGCCTTAGCACATACTGTGTGAAAGCTACTGTGAAGAATTTCCCAAACCAAAGCTTCCATATCAAATATGAATCGATTCACATCAATTTATGTAACAGAGTGAACTGCACATGCACCACATCACCACGGAGAAAATCTGTGAAATCCTATCTGACATGCCAGTCATTGAGCTACTCAGCAGAGTTTTGTGACTGCTTGGTTTTAACGCTGCCGGGCTATCATTTCCAGCCCTGCCCTCGGCAAGCAACAAATCTTATGAGGCAGAAGTATATAGGCCCACTATTTAGCTTTGTCATGCATGATATTGCTTATTCAGAAAGACCTTTACCTCTTTGATAACTCTTGGAAGCATTTCAGAGTTTCCTTGATTGCCATCTTATACAAAGCGTTCTTAGAGGACGTAAGGACACCCCAAGCTCTGGAGCAAGGGATGGCATACACATGGCTGGTAAACTGCAATCGGCAGTGGGGTTATTATAGTTCCTGCTAAGAAAGACTTTTTTTTTTTTCCACAGCGGCTTCTTTTGTCTCTTTGTAACAAACATAAATAGAGACATGTTGTTGAGGTGAATTACAGCAGGTAGTAAAAGTATGCAGACCATAGGCAAGCGGGCCTCTTGAGTCTTCATTCCTTCACAAAATGGTTTGCTTTATCTGCCTTCTAGTTAGCCTAGCTTATGTTGCAAAATTGAATGCAGGTAATTGAAGGTTTGTGTTAGCAGCTGACGTGATGTGCTAAAATAATCTGTACTTCATATTCCCTGATGGGCCAATCAAGTGGAGTTAACATCAGCCGAATACTGCTTTTGTACCCTGACAGGACTCAGGTTTTTTTGAAGTCATGTTCAGAGACCAGACACATTGGTTTATAGTCCCAAATGGTCCAGGTGGCTTCAGCTGGTTTAGAGGATTTCTGTTAAGAGCCATGGGGAACTCTGTGGTAAAGACATACCCTAAAAACTTGTCTGTGACTGTCTGGGCACCTATTTTCCCATAAAAAATATCCTTGCAAGTCCTGTTCATTCATGTTACACCAGCTTTCACACCTCGTATTTGTGGTATGCAAAGACAAGCAACATGTTATTCTCAGCACCATGAAATGATGTGGGCTGTAGTATATGGTGGAGAGAACCAACCAGAAATGTTCTGACCAAACTGAAAATTTCTGTTACATCACAAGCAGAAACATAAGCAAAAAAATAATGGTTTTATAAACTTCTGACTAACCGCAAGATGCTTTAATGAAACCACTCCAGCAGTTTTCCTTCTTCATTACCAGGGGAGCTGCTATGGCAAATGGACCTGAAGAGTTCACAGCTGTGGGGAACTCCTGCCATAAAGACTGTCCCAGAGTCAGGGCTTCCTGATATTCCAGCTCTCTGCCCTGAAGCCACAGGAACCCTCACCCTGGTGATGCAGCAGAGAGCCAGAAAAAACTCTCAGCTTCACTTCTAACAGGACTCTCAGCACAGTCAGGCTTTTACCCAAAAAAAAGCCAGAAGCACAGAAGCTCAGACTGCCAAACCTTGAAATTCCTGCCCAAGTTCTCACTCCAAATTTCCAGATTCCTGGGTCTCTGTCCACCCAGTTGACAGGGAAACAGGGAGCTGGGACCATTAACTTTCAGAAGCCACAGCTTAGGCAGAAGCCTCTGATCCTGGACTCTCAAGCTCAGCTTTGTTTCAAAGTAATCTAAATGAATTTTCTGACTGCTTTAGAAAGATTGTTCTGCTTTCCTTTGAAAGATACAAAATTCAAAGTTTAATGCTTTTTTTTTCTCAGAATTTATTCTGGAAGTGGAACACTAACTTTGTGCGTATACGCTAGGGAATCCATGATTGAGTGTTTCTCACGCTGTGGTTTCTCTGATGCAGAATTTGCTGTGATACACACTGGCCCCAACAAGAAGATGAATAAATAAGCTATAAAGTAGAATCACACATCCCACAGTTTAGGGAGAGTGTTTTAAATAACACGTATAATGTTATAACGGACTCACTGGAAAGTGTGCTGTTGATAAGCTATGGAGAGATTCCACTCTCATTTCATCTGACAGTGAATTCACCTGATAATGAAAGCTTTTTATCTTAAAATAACTGCCAAGACAGAACTGTGTTTGAGAAGTCCAACTCAGCTAAAGCAAAAGCAGAGCCACTCTCCAAGAGCTGAAGTCCACCTGCTTCACCCAGTGAAATGTCCCTGATGGTGGCAGGGGTGCAACCTTCCTGTACCAGTGTCTTAAACACTGCACTTTCTCAGATGCAAACTAAGGTGAGCATTGGTTTGTCTCCTAGCCTGCTCCAATGCTGCAGAACTCCACCTCATGGCTCACTGAGTATTATCCATCAGTATGGAAGGCCAGAATGTAGCCTTGCTTTCACTGCTGAGAAGAAAAAACCTGTACTGTTAAACTTACACAGCTTAGCTGTAAAGTGAGGTGACCGTACACAAAGTTCTTGTGTGAATCACAAAAATACCTAAAGGTGTGCTGCCAGACAATACCTTCTGGCGTTTTAGGAATAAATGTGGTGCTACCAATTACTTCCATCAGGCACAATCCTCATCATGCCATTAGATCCCTTCGCTCAGCTTCTGCTCCTACCTGTAAACTTAGATGATAACCGCACTTCTCAAAACTGCCACTAGTTGCTCCACGTATTTTCTCTTCTGTTCAAAATACTAAGGACTTCACTAACTTTAAATCCGAAAGCAGATATCTTGGTACATTTAAATTCCCTTGCAAAATATTTATGACAATCTGAATTCAACTACTGAGCCACATAAATTAAAAAGACCAAACACAACTGAAAAATAGTAACTGGTAAGTTCAAGCATATGTCACTGTCTTAGCCTTATGTTCTTT
Organism: Netta rufina; assembly: GCF_964035555.1. Classification (NCBI taxonomy): domain Eukaryota; kingdom Metazoa; phylum Chordata; class Aves; order Anseriformes; family Anatidae; genus Netta; species Netta rufina. Next base: position 35,630,049 of record NC_140127.1, on the reverse strand, counting down.
GAAGGGTATTCTGACACATTTGACTCATGCTATACAGATACCATGATGTATTATGATATAGACAATAATAAAGATAGTAAAGGAAATGGTATAAATAAGCACAGTCTGCTTATCTCCTGGATAAAACTAGAAGAAAATCTAGCTATGTTCCAATACCACAGCAGCAGTAGCTTCCTTTTAACTTGCTATCCTTCTCACACATAACTGTAGCATAACTGGAAGATTCTCACCTACATCCTAGAAACAAATTACAGAGTTTATTCACCTCTACTTATGGCATTACCATGTTTCATTATTTCCAGTAATGAAGTTCACATGACAGAATCCAGGTTGCATTAAAAGACTGATGTGTTTATTAACCATATTTCCTATGTATATGTTTCCACTTCCTAAGTATTCCCTTATCTCTGTTTATCAGAGGCTGAGAGACACCTGAAGCTGACACTCTGAAATGGCATATACTAATACTGACCTTAACTTTGCATTATTAAAAAGGTTTATAAATAAATTCCTATACCAACCAGCTTGAAAAAAAAATAATGACTTTCTTAAAGAAGCTGTCATGAACTTTTTTGAAGCATGGAAAGGAACATAAGAGTAAATTATGTCTTTTTGCACAAAACCCCAAGAATCAGCATTTTCTATTCAGAGCTTATAAAGAAAATTCAACCTTCTTCAAGTCTTGCTTATACACCTTTATATCCCTCTGTCACTACAGAGCTTCAAGTTTTGAGCACTTCATGTTATACCAGGTCAATAGACCTTCCACAGAATTTCTGTGTAAAACTTCTGTGTGGAATCTGACCTTCACAAACTGACAGCTCTTTCCTAGCTCGGTAACTTCCCATTTCGGGAAATCATTCTCTATTTAATTACTACACCTCAAACTCACCTCATCTGAGAACCAGTACAGGTATACATAGAAACGGATATTTACGCAGGCAGCACTTGAAGGAAGAAGAAATGTTATTTACTAATAGCTGCGTTACTTTGATCATATAGATTTATATTCCTCACTTCCTTTTTCCTCCAGAGAGATGGGACCTGTGAGAATCGGGCAGCAACTGCTCAACAGACACTTTCACTGAACATTTGTTTTTTCAAGAGGGTATCTGCCCCACAGTCACTTCTTTCCACTCAGTTCCACTTTCCCATTCCAGTAAGGGAGAAGCAATGCAAAATCCGTTTCAAAAGTCTGACCACCTGCCTACCCGGGGAAAGAGGCAGTCGGACCTTCAGCTGCATACTTCTGCCACTACAGTTCTGCCAGCATAATCCTCCGTGGGGAGACTGCTTGGGAATAAAAATGACTTCTGATATCGCTGCTCTGCTTTTCACCAGAATCACTTTCCTTTCAGAACAACCTATGCAATAACCCAGTAAATGTGGCATGGCTGTTGTGGTGTAGTCACATTGCTACAGTTCTGCCAGCCAGGCCGCTCACGGGACACGATCCCCCAGTGCCAAGCAGGGCTTTTTTCGAAAACAACAAGGCAGGACAGCTGAATCACCACCAGTGCTGGCGATGCTCTAAGGGTGCCACGCTGACTTCACCCACCAACACGAGTGCTGGGGCCACGCTGTCCCAGAGCCCCTCCAGCACGTACCCACGATCGCTGCACTCGGTGTGGCTCAGGCCCTAGTCGGGAACGTTTTTTTTTGGCCAAACGAGTCAGCAGCAAGTCAAGTGGCGGTCATGAGTTCCGGAGCCACCAGCCTCCAAGAAACGTACTTAAAGTGCGAGGGGACAGATCTTTGTGGATCTTTATGTCTACACAACGCTTTACCTGAGGTACTCCTTGTCCATGCCACATTAGCTCACAGCGGGCTGCTTAGGAGTTCAAGACTACACCTGGAGAGATTCAGCTAAGCGTGAGGCGCACAGTAACGGCCCCTGGCGCCCCGAGCAGCGCCGCTGCCCGTGAGGAGCTGCCCGCAGCCCTTGCCCTTCCCCAGGAGCCGTGAGGAGTTTCTCCTCAGCGCCAGCCCCGCCGCCGCCCGCTCCCCCCGAGGTGGCTGCACCTGCCCCGGGCGGGGCCGCCCCCCCGGGCTCTCCCCGTGCCCCGCTGCCCGCCGGGGGGGCGCCCCTCGGGGCTCGGCGGCCGAGACCCACCTCGGGCGGCCGTTCCGGGCCGGCGGTTGCCGGGCGGCCGTTGCCGCTGCCGGGCGTGGCGCCGCCGCCTGCCCCCCGGGCCGGCCGCGCCCCCGCGCCGCTCGCTCCCTGCCCGGCTGCGCGGCGCGGCGCGGCGCGGCCGGTGGCGGCGGGTGACGTGCAGGGCGCGCGGTGGCAGCACCTCCCCGCGCGCGGCTTAAAAAGAAGAAGAAAAGAGGGAGCGAAACATGAGAGCCCCGCTGAGCCGCGGCCGGCAGCGGACGGGGCATCGCCCGGCACGGCCACCGCCGCCCCGCCGCGGGGACACCCTTCCTATGGGACGCCGACTGAGGGGCTGCCGCCGCCCGCTGCCCGGCCCGCCCCGAGCCCCGGCGCCTCGGCGCGGCAGCGGCCGCTGCTGCTGAACCTGTGCCGCCCGCGCGGCTCCTCCCGCCCGCCGCCGAGCATCCCGTCCTCCCGGCGCGGCGCGGCGCGGAGCGGCTCGGCTCGGGGGTCCGCGCCCCCCTCCTTGGGTTGTTTGGTTTGGGTTTTTTGTGTTTTTATTATTATTTTTTTAATTTTTTTTTTTTTGCCCTCCTCGGAGCGCGGCCGCAGGCTTCCCCCTCGCGCGGGAGGGAGGGAGGTGTTTTCCCGGCCCGAAGTGCAAAGCAAAGTCAGTGGGATTCCCCTCCTTCCCCCCTCGCCCCCCCACCCCCACCCCACCCCCCTTTTTTTTTTTTTTTCTTTTTTTTTTTTTTTTTTTTTGGGTGCATCCACGCGCTCCCTCAGGCATGATGCTCAAGATGCTGCCGTTCAAGCTGCTGCTGGTGGCCGTGGTGCTGTGCTTCTTCGAGGGGGATGCCAAGTTCGGGGAGAGCGGCGCCCGCAGGAGAAGGTGCCTCAACGGGACCCCGCCGCGCCGGCTGAAGAAGCGCGACCGGCGGCTGCTGGCCCCGGAGGCGCCGGGCGGCGGGGAGGCGATGTGCCGCGGCCTCTACCCGCGCCTCTCCTGCTGCCCCCGCGCTGACACGCCGGGGCTGCTGCACGCCGACACCAAGGTAGGCGCCACCTGAGGACTCGCGGCTGCTTCGGCGGGCCGGGGGGTGCCGAGTGTGGCTTGCCCCGGCGCTAACCTGACGGGGCGGGCGGCCCCGGGGGCTGCCCGCGGGTGCGCAGGGCAGCGGCGGGGCTGGGAAGTGGCTTGGCGGCGCTTTGCGGTTTATTTTGCTGGGGGTTCCAAAATAAAAAGGGGAGAAAGGAACAGCGGTGCCCGCTCCCCCGCGCGTGTACTCGGGCAGGTCTGGGGTGGGAGCGCGGCGCGGGGACGAGCCGGGGGTGCCCGGGGGTGCCGGCGCCAGGTGCTGCCGGCCGCCCCTCCTTCCCCCGCTACCTGGCGGCCTCCCGGAGCCGCCGTCATGCGGAGGGAGGGAGGGAGAGGCCGGGCGGGAGGCACCTCCTCTGCCCGCCCGGCCGCTCCGCGCAGCGCCCGGCGCCGTGCCCCCGTCCTCCCGCGGCCGGGCAGCGGCATTAGGAAGCGCTGCACGTGAAATCAACAATCAGGTGTCTTTTTTTTTTTTTTTTTTTTCTTTCCTCTCTTTTTTCCCTCCCTTTTCCATCCCGGTTTAAGGTTTAATTAAGAATTCCTCGGTTACAACTCTGTAGTTGTCAAGGTCTGCGAGACTCTTGGAAAACTTGCGTTTCAGGCTTGCTGGCCCAGGCATAATAAAAAAAATGCCCAGCCTGAATCGAATTTTTATGCTCGGTTCACGGTAGATTTCACTCCATTCTCATGTAAACAGCTTCTACGAATCAACATATGTGTCTGGGTGGTATCTCTCACTTTGTTTTGTAACAAAAAGCCATATTGCATCATTTAATTTGCTCAAGTCATGCAAATAGGAAAAAATCAATAGGACAAAAAGGGGTCGACTTATCCTCCTCCCCACTAAACTGCTGCCCACACACAGAGTCCTGTTGCTTATGGCAAAAGAATAACAACAACACCATTGTGTTTGTTAGTTGGTTCACTAATGGGTGAAACTGGAGAACATCATTCTCCTTCAGTCCCCAGCTCTGTCCAAATGTTCATGCCTTTTGAGGGAGCATTTGTCCTACCCCCTCTATTCCCAGATGAGTGAGAACTGTCTTACTGCAGGTTTTCAGCTGCAGATCTCTCTTTATTCATACCATATGCAGCAGCAGTTTGAGATTCAAGGCAGATATATTTCTTCGTGTTGTCTAGAGACAGTGTCATTAAGCTCCTGTGTGATAATTGAATTAAACTATAAACTAACCACACGCAGATAACCTGAAAGATCTAGCAGAGGAAAAGAAAAAGAGAAAAAAAAAAAAAAGGAAGAAAAAAAAAAAAAGAAGAAGAAGAAGAAGAAGTAGAAGAAGAAAAGAACAAGGGCTGGAAAATATGTCCTTAATTCACCCTGTTTGTAATGGCTCAGTGGCATATAGGCTTCTGAGATTATTCAATGCTTGGAGACCCTTGTAGTAAGTGGCTCAATGCAGTAAACTGGAAGCTGCATTTCAGTAACTTCTCAATCTCCAGGCAGTTGAATGGTTTGCTCTCTTCTTAGTATCACTTGAAAATATCTCTTAATTCACTTTGGATTTCTTTGGGCTAACAGTACTCAAAACCTCACATAAATGTCAGGTGTTAACTGTATATGCCACGCTAGTTATTTCTGAGCTGTCAAAACTCTTTTTTTAAACATTGGTTGGACTTTTTAAGGAATATAATTTTACAGGAATTTAAAAGCAGATGATTTTTCACTATAGATTAACGTTTATGAAACTCTCACATCTGCTTTATCATGTCAATATCTGTTTGGGAAAAATGTCAAAATATGTCATTTATACTTTGCAGAATGAGGTGGTCTTCCATAAGAGACATGGCAAACTATTACAGAATACACATGGATGGACCTTTTCAAAAAGCACATTTATAAAACTCTAGTCTACTACAGTTCAAACAATAGCTTATTTAAATGCAGTACTCCATCATATATCTATCCATAGGATGGAGTGGCTATGACAGTAACAGAAATGTGAACGCTAGCTTCTTTAAAGACAAAGAGTCGAGCATGCTCAGTAGACGTCTTCATTTTCATAAGAGCTTGTTGGTTAAGATGCTAGGTCTTTGAGAATTTTTGACCAAATTACTGATCTGTGTTTATAATGAAAATGCTACTGTTGCCCGTGGTTTTGGGAGCAGAAATGGAGCTACCATAATAAGCAGATACCACACTGCACTGCCTCAAGTAAGATTTTTACATACTCTTGTTGACATTTAACTCTCTGTCTTCTAGTTCACTGCACTATCCCCTTGATTAGGAAGGACTAATACAGCCCGGTCAGATATTGTAATATCAGTTTTTCTAAAAGTCTGCTTACAGCCCGACAGGCAAAGAAGTCCTCCCTACCTTGGATGGCTTCACAGCCAAGGCTGTCAAGGAATGGGTGAAAAGTAATTGTTTTCAAGTGTGCCCTTTTACAATCATTTGTTTGCTCTGGCTCTTTCACGAACAAAGGCTATTGTTGAACACATCCAACTAAACAAATAACTCATCTTGGGGTCCCTTTAACAGCTGCCTTAGTACAATGATCTATTTACATATTACCCTAAAATTGAAACCGAACTCTTTAATGACATAATCCAGTTCTATAATACAGAAGAAGCATATGTTCAACCCAACAGCTGAACAATCTCGTAAGCATATAATTTTTAGACATAAATGCGTGTATATCTAATACAGCTTAGTGCAATGACTTATTTCACTGTGGGTTGATTATTTTTTTTTTTTTCTGTTAACATCAAAATTATACTGCCTTTCTCAGACTAGATATGACAGGGTACACAAAACAGATGACTATATTCAATGTAAAGAATTTCTGTTTACTGTATCTTCCTCTGTTTCTTCTTCTTTGCACTATTCTTTTTGTTGATGATAAACCAATTTTGTATGCTATACTTTCCTGCACATTCCAGGATTTATCTTACCTTGAGTCTACCAGTTTTACATTCATGTGGCTAGAGATTAAAGGATGATCTTACAGATGTTGTAAATTAGTCAGCAGCAGGCATAATCATTATTAGGCATGTTGCAATAAATGTTTGGAAGTTTTACATATTTTCCAGAGCACAGTTAGTTTAAACCACTGTAGTTTGATGGTTTCACACACGACTTTAAAAATTGAAGCAGGAAATTAGTTTACATTTCTTCAAAAGACCAAAGCCATTGTCAACTGTAAGGTCATTCTCAAAGTAGAGATCCAGCAGAAAAAGCTTCATTCAATAAGTATTTCAGCTTTCACTTAAAAACGATTTAATATATTCCAGGATAAATACGTTATCGATTTGTTGTCCTATCTCTGAGCCAGTACAGTTATACATCAGACCTCACACAGAGCAAATGTTACCACCCGATTTTGCTTGAGCATTCTAAAAGTTAAATAACATACTTGATTTTCAGATAATTGATTGACTCTGATTCCTTAATCTTCCGATTAGCTATTATATGACCAAGATTCATTCCAGAAATGACATGAGGGGGTGAATTCCTGTGGTTAATTCCTGGATAGCAGCTGCTCAGGGGGATTAGGATCCTTTTGTCTTAACTTTGAGGACTGAAATGTTGGCAAGCATTTCTTCTCCTGTATCACCAGGCAACGTCAATTACGTTTTCCACAAGAAACAGTAAATTAGCTTTGCTATCCTGTATTCTTTTTTTTTTTCTGTTCACAATTCTTTCTTTCTGGAGTCTTCCAGCAGAAATAACAGAAGTAGTAGAATTTTATATCAGCATCACTGCGGAGTTAATTCAATAAACACACCAAATATTTACCTAATAATACCTAATGTTTACTTGTACTTCTAAACATACCATCATACTGCTACCGCAAAAAAACCTACTGCCTGAGATCAACCCACTGATGAAAAAAATGAGACTCTTGCAAAGCAGGTGATACTACTGAATATAGGCAAGTATTTGTAAGAGTCTGTAGTCAGGTGTGCTTTCCTTTGGTGGAAACACCAAAATTGGTCATTTCATCCTTACTAAGGAAACCTCCCAGCTTCTTAGTGACATAAAGTTCTTTAAAAATAGCATTTATGGATAGTGCTTTCAATCATCTCCTATTGGCTCCAGACTTTGTCCTATTTGGCAATGATTGACTGAATTGTATAAGCTACTTCCCATCAGAACAATAGGTACCTAGTCAGGATGCCATCCTCCCCCTTAAGAAGGTCCAGCTCATGCAGCATATTGCCTCAGCAGTGTGGAGTTCTGCAAGACTTCTGTGAAGTCTGTTCTCTACTACCAGAGAATATTATGTTCAAACTTATAGTTATTATTTATTTTGGTCATACCTTATTGTAGTTATCATTATATTTTTAGTTCTTGTCCTTGAGGCATTTTTCCCAAATCTGACATATCTAGAACAACACCTGAAACTCAAGAACTAAGACCATGTTCCACTAATAGTTCTGCAGCTGTGGCCCAAATAAGATATCTAGCAAAAAGAATGTTGGTTTGTTTTTTTTTAAGGAGAGAAGGAGCTGGGCCTGTGGAAAGAATTCCCTGGTGAATTCAGGGTAAAGGCAAACTTTTCACTGTGCATGCAACATGCAATTAATTCATTAGTCTTCAAGCTTAAGACAAATGATAAGCCCTTGCCAAAAAACATGTGAAACAGTGTGAGTCCCAAGAAGACCTGAAGGGAGATGATAAACCGTACATATTAGTCACATTACTTAATTGCAGATGCTATGATGATGAGGATGAACTAAGAACAGATAGTGTAAAGAACAGAGCATGTATTGCATTTAATGATCCCAGCAAATCTGGAGGAATTGTATTTGAAGCCAATGGTAGCTCTTCTACATTAAGGTTAGAGGCCAAATGGTGTTCTTCTAATCAGGGTTCTAACTTAGCCATGAAACTTTACTACACGTTTCAGATGGCCTGTTGACAATACATGGTTAAGACTGAATTTTCCTGGAAAGAGCTTACCTTTTAAATTAATGTTCCTTTAATTAGGATTTTTTTAACTATACAGGCCATATGTTGTATTCTACTTCGAATACATAGCTGTTTAAAACAACAGGGAGGGCATTTCTCTTAAATGTTTTGTGCTCATATAATTACGATCTGTAAATAAAATGAGTTCAGCACCGTTATCAAAGTGCTGCATCCCAGAAGACCGACAACCTATGAGACAGCATACTACAACATACCAAGTGTCTTCATGTATTAAATAACAATTTTTATCCAAAATAATTTAGGTGATTCCTATCAATGTTATGTTGCAAGGGAATGACACATTGTAAAGTCATGCTACAAATCAACTCAGAGATATGAACTACTGCAAAACTGTTTTGATATTTTCAAATGCAAAATTTACAAATATTTACAAATTTTACAGAATACAAATACTTACAGCATTAATATTTCTTAAAATAAGCGTCTTACAGTCTTTGTTTATAACTGTGCTAAACAAACTGTAAAAAGAACCTGAGCTTTGTTTTTGTATTGGATCAGATTCAGTCCCTCTCAACTGAGAACACATTTCCCATTATCCACCATTGGGATGAATGATCAAAAAACAATCCATGTGGTTAACAATAGATTAACAAAGTGCACTGCATTCAAAGACTAATAAAGACAACTATGCTGTTTTCTATTATTTTTCACGATTTGATGACATTGCGCTCCTTAGGCTCCTGTGTTTACTTAAACACATCATCAATCGTGGTTTAGTGCTTCTTCAAGTACTATGCGTAATATATGCTCTTTTTTCAGGACAAACTTACACTTTCAATATTGAGACAAATTAAGATGCTATGGACAAATTCTGTTTTTTCATTTATGAAATGTTTGAAAACATACAGCTTTTCCCACCACCAAGTATTTTGCACTACAGACTGTAAAAAAGGAAAGCAGCATTTCAAACAAGTCAAGGCACCTGCAGAACTCTAATGCAATCAGTTCAGTAGCTGGACTGTGGCATAGTTCAAGATACACCTATTCAACAAATACCAAGATACGGTTTCCTTGATGTGTTTTGGTTGTAGAATTGCAGCTTTTAGTCTCTAAATATTTGCATAGGTCACCCTACAAGTTATGTTTTTAAGTATTTCTCATTAGTGGGCAGATGGCCTGCTGCTGCAGCTCCTCATACAAATCATTGCTGTAGCTCAGAGATTGCCTATGCGATAAGAGATTGCAGGCTTGAGTCCATAAAATAATTTGGCTACTATTGTTCTTCTCTGGGAAAGAGAAGCTAACACTTGACATCTCACTGTTCTAATGGCATATTGCACATTTCATAGTAATATTTTTTGTGCTTGATTCTTCCGGAATGGTGACGAGAAACATGATGCATTTATACTAACTGTACTGGTTCTGTTAGCCTTATTTATTACATTGGATCATGAAATCTTTTTTTTTGTGTAAGATGGGGAAACAGGTCATGTGTTTATTTGTCTCTGGTTTGTGGCTTGCAGATACTTTCTGTTACGAACAACACAGAATGTGCGAAGCTACTGGAGGAAATCAAATGTGCACACTGCTCACCTCATGCCCAGAATCTATTCCACTCACCTGAGAAAGGGGAAACATCTGAAAGAGAGCTAACTCTTCCCTACCTGTGCAAAGACTATTGTAAAGAATTCTATTATACTTGCAGAGGTCACATACCAGGTAAAACCTATAACAAAATACGGAACTAAAGGATGTGTGCTTTGAAATGTTGATATTGCCTGAGCAGTCATAGATCCAGGTCTTTAGCTAAGTAAAATCACCATTGATATCAAGGAGATTTTGCCTAAACAAAAACAGAATAGCTCAGGGCGTCCAGGGTGATTTTTACATGGGGAGATAAACATTTTGAGCACTTTCTTGCCACCTTCCTATTAAACTCTCCATGAAAAACTCCCCATAAAACTCAGGATTACTTTTTGTCAAAGGCACCTGAAAATATCTGAAAATATTACCTCTACTGCTATGCTACTGTGGTCATTCAAATCATGCAAACAATTATCTGGCCATCCAAAAGGCTGTTCTAAAGGACATACAGCTTTAAGATGCAAGAAAGAAAGGATGCTGGCTGTCCTCTGTAGATCCTACAAGCTGATGAGTAAAGTGTTTTTTCTGGGTTTGTTACCCTAGAAACTGGTGTATTTTTCCACAGAGTTTAAAGCCCATTGAAATCAAAGGGAGCTATTTGATAGACTTCTGTGATCTTTGAATCGGTTCCAACATGCTGTTAACAACCAAATTCTTAACTAACCTAACACTTCCTCACTGCAGTCAGTAGAGTTAGCTGGACATAACCAAAACCAGAATTTGACCAGTGTTGTCTAGGGCAGTCACCAAATGTGTGCTATCACTTGTAACTAAATCAACAAAATAACCACAGAAGATGGTTCTTTTAGAAATACTGTTGTAATACACTATTATATTAAATAACATCTTTGGTATTCACAATAGTAAATTATTTATATGTTTAAGGCTGTCATTTTTAAACTATGCTTTTTTCCTTTTCCAAACACTACTTATAAATAATGTCACACAGGAGAAAATAATTAAACTGCTAAGATTTTTTTACTAGCAACACAGACTCGAAAGCAGAGTTAATAAGGATGTGAAAAATGAATTTGTGAATAGTCATTTTTGACATATGAACGGAGCTTTGTAATATAACATAAACATATTTGAGTAAAGGGGATAGTTTAAGTGGATGAGATTTGGAGGAGGGTTTTTTAATTGCGTGTGTACAGCGTGTACTTGTTTTCTCTGAAATCCCGAGAGTGCAGGGATTTTTTGCAGCCTTCTTTTATTGGCTTGAGAAAACATTTTGAATTGACTTACTTTTTCCCTTTACTGTGGTTTAACATGTATCTCAACCCATTCAAATATGAAAATATTATTATTGTCTTTATAAACTAAGGGATGTTTCTAAGGCTTTCTTAAACCAGCTGTTTCTTGCTCTTTATCACATTCTCCAAAGCAAAGCAGAATAGGTCACAGTTGCCAAGACTGCCTGCTGAACAGCGATAATAGATTAGATATTCTAAATGTTTGGCCCATATAAGAAGTCAGCACAAAGACTTTTTTTTTGACACGAGTTTGTAACTAATGCAAATGATTAGCATATTCAGCAGAGCAAGTCCCTCATAGTTGTTTTGTGAAACTCTCTGTTTCTGAGGAAACAATTTTTTTAATTGGAAAAAGTGGAAGGGTGAAAAGGGAGAAAGAACGAGGAGAAGTAGAGAGAGGAAGAGAAAGAGAAAGGGCTGAGCAGCACAGGAGCTATAGCCACAGGAACCTCACTCCTCAGATCAACATATGTGGTGACGAATGACAAATTTATTTTTCTACAAAGTTTGTGTATATGTAAAACTGCTGAAGTGCATCAAGATGTCAAGTGCTTTTTGTGACCACCCAGGTTGCCTTGAAAGATAACCAGATGAAAGCATAACTTTAGCACTGGACAGAGCACTGTGCTTTGCAGAAAAAGAGCTTACATACTTTAGCATCAGTTAAAATAGGATTTTTCCTACATCAATCAGATGCTAATAATCTTTCTATATAGTGGTTTTGAAAGTGGGCAGAACTAAAAACAAGTTGTTGTGTCCTTGCATCATCAGCAGAGATGATTTAGTTAGTTTTCTGATTGGTACACATGGTTCTTGATGCCTATACCAGTATTTCATGAAGGTATTAAGATTCATGTCATGCTTTTTGAGAAGACGGCTTATAGGGTTTTAATATAGTAAAATACACACTCTAAAATATGAATAATTACAAAGACAGCTTATTTGTGTTTTCTGTTTTACTTGTGAGACCCATATATCCCTAATATTTATTGCAAAATAAATAAAAATAAAAAAAAAAAAAAATATGGAAGCTATGTTTTCAGTTTAGCCTAGAGGACTAAACAAAGAGTTGGAAATTAACATGCCCCGAACTGGAGGTCTCTGCCAATGATTCACTGTGCATTTGTTAAAAACTCCAATAATTACTTTTCCTCCATTAAGGAGTGCTAATTGTTTCTGAACACCAATACAAAGGACTTTAAGGAAATTGCTGACTACAAAAATAATTTTAGCCCTGAAGCCCTAATTTTAGCATAAGTTAGAAATTTTAATAGTGATTCAAGATAGCAAGCATCTTTTCTAGAACTGAAATTTTAGCAGTACACATTAACCAAGAAGACTGAGAAATTATACATCATTTTTTTGATGAGTTATCTCCCGAAATTCATTTATTGTTCTTTTTGCATTTGCAAAGATGAAAACTGTAAGTAGATTCTTGGTTCATTCTTTTGAAGATAGCAGTCTACCCACCATTTATGACTGTATCAGAATTTCCATTGACTTCTTTAGCAATTTTGAATATCCAAAGAATAAGTGGACCGATTCTTGAATTCTTGAAAACTGAAGCAGAACAACAAGAATAGCTGTTAGGATTTTATGGATCTGTTACTGCAGGAGGGTGCAATGTTTCACAAAATGTCTGTATATAGAACTTCTCTGCTTCATCCTGGCTGACTCTTCCCATTATTTCTCATCCAATCATTACTGCAAACCTCAGTTTCAGCGATTACTGATGAGGAGCTGGAGTTAATGAAGTCTCTTTAAACAATAGGAATTTTAAGTTTTGCAAGGTCAGAAGAGAAGACTGTCTAATATTTGTTATTAATATGGCCACGTAAAGAAAGGCACGTCTGATTCTCCCTTTCAGCATGAGCAGAAACTTGATTCGTGCCAGTGGAAGCAACATACTCTAAGGAACAAACGTGTGGCCCTGCCACCTGAGGATATTGGACAAATTTTGAACGATGTGCTCTCCATTATTTCCATTTGAAGAAATGGATTCCAGATGATGGTGTGTGAATCCAGATCCAGGCCCAGATCTGAACACAGTCATTGCCAGAAGAGATGCTAGATAAGAATTTTTTAACTCCAAACAGGAGCACCTCGGCCCCAAATGGTAGAAGTCTTCTGAGAAGTTCTGCAGGCCACTCAACACTTCCTGAAGTTCTAATGTAGTCAACTAATAACCATAGTCAACACAGTCAACTATTTCTGAAGAGAAAAATAGTAGTGTTGCTGCTGCTAATAAGAGCAGCGGGGAGATTAACCCTGGCACTGCCTTTGTGCAGGTACATGCAATGTGTCAGTGTGACAAGAGGGCCATTAATTGCTTCAAAACCAGTAGGAAGTGATGTGAACTACCACCAAGCCTGTTATGTTTCGAAAAAATCAGTCTGGAATCACCTCCTTGATTTAGTTTTCCCTGAGAATTGAGAGGAGAATGTAGGGTGTTTTGTTTTTTTGTTTTTTTTTTTTTTTTTTTTTTTTTTTTTTTTTTTTTTTGTTTTTTTGTTTTTTTGTTTTTTTTTTTGTGCGTGTGAAAAAATCTACATCTAGCTGTCGGAAATGCAAACCAGGAAAAAAAAAAAAAACAAAAAAACAAACAAACAGGCAAAGGCCTCATCTATACAATACAGAACTGTATGCTTAAGGTCAACAATGTAGCAGGAATAAAGTAGGTGAGCGTGATTTCCATATGCTCTCTTAGCAGGTGCAGGTCTGTGCAAACAAGTGGATGATATTCAATCCTGTGTGCTGTACAAATGAGGGAGTGAATGCTAACTTCCCTTGTCGTAAAGATCAAGACAACTGCTACAATTAAATTGTATATCAGAAAGAAGAGGCAAGGTGATGGTCAAGCAGGGAATTCAGCAAAGCAGAATTTAGTGAAGGTAGGATAGGAATAATAAGATACAGTGTGAGGAATAACTGACCACAAATACTTGTGGAGAGAGGAAGTAAGGATCATATGAGAGCAAAAGTTCTTTGAAAAAGTTTGAAATCATGCACCTGATCCCTGAAGATTTTAACAAATAAGAACACAGAAAGACTTCACTGTAACTGCCTTAACTGAGATGTTTGTTTATCAAAAACTGTTCGACTCTGGCTTGCAAGATATTTGAAAGCATAGAAATGCAAGCCTATGCAAAATCCAACAAACACAACACTTAAACATTGTGTTTAATTTTCTTTTGTGATTTAAGTTTTCTTTTTTAACACAGGAACTGCTCTGTCAACACACGGAATTGGTAGGAAATTTATAATATGCATTACTCCTTTAAAATAAAGTAATACGTTCAGAAATTCACACAGGACTAAATGTCACCATCTCTATTGGACATAGCTCTCGTAGAGGCAGTGACCAAGCTGTATCTGAATAAACTCTGCCTGAGAAAAACAATATTTTCCCCCCCCCAGATAATTCCAGTGCTTAGGGGCACTTGTCATGGACCATTCTTCTGGACATTGTACAAACACTGAAGAAAATGGCAACCTCTCAACTAAAGACCTCACGAATTAAGCATAATAAAGAAAACATTAAATAGGTACTATCAGATAGGAAAGTAGAAGCATCTTTTTTAACTGTCTTTACTGAAACTGTGTGGTGAATCTAGCATATAGAACATAGAAACGGATTTTTTTGGTAGCTTACTGTTTTTTTATAGAACAAAATTCCATCCTTAATGCACAGGTGAAACTGTATTTACAGAGGTCACATTCCTTCCAATAATGCAACAATTTAGCGATTTACAGACTGATTTTCATAGTTTAATTCAAACCTGTTTTTAAGAACATTTCTAAGGAAATTGGAATGTAAGTCTTATCTTTTTTCAGACCTGCTGATGGGTTTGCCAAATAGCAGAAACTATATGCCACTGTAGTGCAAGATGTACCCAAATGCATGATAAAATATTTCATAAAGAAAACAGATTAGTCTTACATGCAAGAAAAGGCATTGCTTAATGCATTACTCAATTGAGTTTGCATCTGATTGTTATTTGAAATGCACATGTACTAAGTAAACAATAAGATCATTATATGCTCTCAGTTTTTCAGACTAAAGGTAAAATTCCAGCCGAGAGTAGTTTATTTGTAATAAATAGTAGGTTATATACTTAGACAATTCTAGAAATTCTCAGAAATTGTACACCTCTAATCCACTGTTGCATTTTCTGTAATGATCTCCTTTGCCTAGAGAAAGAAATCGCTGAAGAGAAAACTATGTATTCTTAAGTCAAATAATTCAACACCAAGATTGTAGATTACCTTTGATTTTGGCATTATATCTACAAAGCCTTGGAATACCAGTCCATGATTATATCAGAGTTCCTCTTCAGTTGTTCCACTTGAAATTGTATCTCACATTTTCTCCAAATAACTACTATAAATTAAAACCAGCTCCTCAGAGATGATATTTACTGAAGCTCAAATCATGGTAATTAAACTTTTATACCACAACACACTACCATGTGTTTCCAGATACTATTTTATAGAAGCCAAAGGCAGGCTTTGTCATGTTATTTGTCCAATATTTTTAAAGGAAGATGCATATGAAAAGAAGTATAGTTGGGTGGGAAAGGCTTTCCACTCCACAAAAATTCTGGGATCTAAAAAATTTTCCTATTCCACATAAGGAAGAAATTGAACTCTTTCGAAATTTTCCATGAAGAAAGCCACAGAGAGACCACCCCAGGATAGCTAATAAAGCGGTTGTTAGGACATTTACTTGGGAAATGGGAGACTTAGGGTCAAACTCTTGCCTGACAGATGAGGGGCATTGACCTGAATATTCCTCTTCCTAATGAAACACCCTAATTACAAGACATTGGAGTATAGTGATACGAGATTTGCTGTCTGTTTCTCTCTTTTTCATTTAGACCAGAAGTTTCATCTTGGACCAGAAACAGCATTTTAACTAAAATTTTGTCAAAACTGATAACGTTTCTGAAAAACCTTTGCTTTTAAGAAATTGGCATTTTCCAAAGAAACACAGCTGTCCCCGATCAGCTCTTATTGTAAGTTGTAAGCCAGAGGTTTTATGGGCAAGATCTATGGATTACTGCATTATTCACAAGTGGTAAAGCCATGCATAAATTAGGCCTCTAATTCCAATTAAGTGCTAATTTTGTGTATTCCATCAGTTAGGTCTTGGACTGTAGTACATCCTAACATTGTGCCAATAACGCTAAGAGCAATAAAGGTGTCTTAAGACACATTGTATTAACATCTGTTTTAGTAAAACAGTGCATATGTAACTAGCCAAATTCTATCTTAGATTCAATATTAATGATTACAAACTGGATGGAAATTACTAGAAAAAGGTTTTTGGACAGAAAGATATTTTTGCTGTCATTAAACATAGCATAGTATCTGCAGTGGCAGGGATTTTCCTCAAAGGCTTTTGTTTTACCAACATCTTGTTTCCCTTGTCTTCAAACTCCCCCCCATTTTAACCTAAAACCTAAAGACCACCCTTCATCCAAGCCAGCTTAAAGCCAGCTCCAATGCAGCATGAGACACGTCCCTTTTCTCAGGGTTGGGGGCCGAGGAAGTAGACGTTGCGATGGGACACTGCCTTCACCCACGGCACTGTCAGGAGTCAACCAGAGGCCAGCTGCATGTCAACAAGGTGCAGTTTTAAGCAGTACTTCTTGCTTTCTGAGACAACTAATTATTCACCTCTCCGACTGATGTCTGGTGCCAGCATTCCACAAAGTCTTTACTGCATGTCTTTTACAGAAGTCTTTACCAAAGTTTTTACTACAAGCCACTTTTTTGCTATTAAATCAGGGAAGAGCTACCATTTTCATTATATTTTGGGGATGACAGAGAGTAGCAAAAGATACTGAGTTCTGCTAAAGCAATATAAAAGGGATAAGATGCAAAGCTTAAAGCAAGAAAAAAGTTAAATGAAAGTTGCTCAAGCTATTTTACAGCATATATTACACTTCATTAGTAGGGTTAAAATCAGGAAAAAATATATGACAGCCTTAACTCTGAATTTTGTCCCTTCATTTTTTTTTATGAGTAACTGTAGTGTCATTTTGAGTTAATTGTTTTTTTTCTTATTTATGCACACTGAAAATAAAGTTTACTACAGATACAAATTAAAAACTATAAAAGGTAATAGTCAGTTTGTATTTATTCAGAGCAGGCCTTTTTTGAAGATAGTACTTTGTTTAAAACCACTTCTTTTTCCACTCAGAATATAATCTATTTAAAGATTAGTTTGACGGCACAAAACTGCAGACATGACAACACACTAAATATTTGTATGCTCTTTTGCATTTTTAAGGTTTTCTCCAAACTACAGCTGATGAGTTTTGCTTTTACTATGCAAGAAAAGATGGTGGTGTATGCTTTCCAGATTTTCCAAGAAAACAAGTGCGAGGGCCAGCTTCTAACTCCCTGGACCACATGGAAGAATATGACAAAGAGGAAGAGATCAGCAGGTTCATAAAGATAAATGCTGTTTAATCTGAAAAACAAAAACAAAAACAAAAACCAAAGCCTGTGGTTTTCACAGTGAACCAGCTCAGTCTGTGCTTATGCTCAGCAGCTGTGTTTTCCAGATGGTACTTTCTTTTGCTGCAGCTAGCGTACGTCCAAAGAGAAAGTTACATTAGCTTCAATATTGCAGTAACATTCAGTAACATTTGATATTTAAGTTACTAATAAGGTGTTAATGGACTTTCAAAGCCAAATTTTGGCAAATTGTGGAATTGCTGGAATGTACTGTAGAATTTTTCTATTTATAAATTGTTTTCTCTTTTACCATGTTTTAGCTATTCCTCTACATTTTAGATTTAAAATGACTTAATTTTCTTTTGTATACAAGACAAATTTTGCTTGAGTGAAGCGTAAATTCATTTTCAGTATTATCTGTGTGCATACATTCAAGGAAACAATTTATTCTGAATTGTATGACTGTGTTTGTACTATCATTACAGAGCAGTCATTTTATCTTTTAGGGACATTGTTGTGTCATGGTTACGAGAAAGAAGAAATTTCTCACTGTTTTTTTCAATTTTTTTTAGAAAACACAAGCACAACTGCTTCTGTATTCAGGAGGTTGTGAGTGGACTAAGGCAGCCTGTTGGAGCAGTACATTGTGGGGATGGATCTCATCGCCTCTTTATACTTGAAAAAGAAGGATACGTGAAGATTTTCAGTCCTGAAGGAGACATAATCAAGGAACCTTTTTTGGATATACACAAGCTTGTTCAGAGTGGAATAAAGGTTGGAATTTTTACTTATCTCTTTCTGTTTATATTTTAGCCTGTATATGGGGAATAAGGGAAGGAACTTTTATTCAGAAATTATTTTAATTTACATAATAAAAAGAAGAGTAAGGACAACAGTCACAACAGCTCTATCTAGCAAAGAAATGAAAACTCTTCCTTAATTCACAAAGAGAAAAGATAGCAACTGTCTTCACATTTTTCTCTTTCCCTTCATTTTTTCCTCACTTCAAATTTGGAAGAAACTATGCAACACCGGCAACACGTAGCATTATGTTTGTATTTTCACCCTATGTGCTCATTTCTACTGACTTTGGTTGAGTTTCACTGTGATTCCAGTGGGAGCAAGTTTGGCCTGGAGCATCACCTGACCTGCGGGTGCTCGGTGAGGCCCCGGGAGCCAGGGACAGGAGAGGGCCTGGGGAATGCTTGGGGATGCCGGGAGAGGGGCAGGGCTGCTCGCTCCTTCTTGGCTCAGCCACAGGTGGGACACAAGCTGTCCTTGATGGGAGGCTGCCACCAAACAGTTCATATTTGAGATGCTCATAAAAAGTTACTGACACTAAATTCGAACATGTGGGTGTATTGGTGCAGCAGCATTTGTGATGCTTAATGGCTAGACTGCTTCTGGCTTTCGTGGTCAGGGGCATGATTGTGAATGGGCAATGATGGGAATCCATGCGAGGGTGGAGGTAAGAAATCAAATCTAGGTATGGGCTGACTTCTACTGGAAAACTTCTAAGTATATTGGCTGATATTTTAGTCATGAAATGTCTTAAGTGTTGTTCCATGATGATTTCTTGTCACATTTTAGAGTGGTAATACAAGTAAAATGCAGATATAAACAACAAATTTAAATTGTAACGAGGTTTTGTATAGATCAGTCACAATCGGATGTCATGGATAAAAGGTATACTGACATACTGTTGACACAGTAATTTTAAATAATACTTGTGGCAAACTATATTCAAGATATTTAAAATGCATAGCCCATGCTAACTCGTTATTTTGTATTTCAGCTATAAGATCACTAAGCTAATTTAAGATAGCCTTTTCTGAGGGAAATGGTTTTGTTCTATGCCGAAACAAGAGATAAATGGAATATATTACACTTTTTAAAGGAAAAGAAGCAATTTATATGACACTGTGATTTCTTGAACACTTCCCTTTCTGCCTCTTGCCATTATGTCCAAGATACCAAACCAAAAGACATCCTATGAGGGATCTTTTTGAAAACCAATTTAAAGCTGGTTTGTATTTCTTATGTGAAAATTCTGATAGCTTGTGCTTGTGAAAAACTGACACTGAAACTTTCTGCAGAACTTCTTTCAGCCCCAAATAAACCTTCCTTGAGGAAGCTTTTCCAGCTGGAACTCAGAAGCAAGACTAAATGCAAAACTGATTTTCCATGCTTCTGAATAGGCAATAGCCTAGCTGGGAAGACCCTCAACAGCTACCCTCCAATTCAGACACAACTTCTTGTTCTGTTTTAAATCAGTGACCTGATCTTTTTAGTCTCTACTACCCTAACCATTATATAATACTCTAAAGTGAATCTGTTTCAACTATAACATTTTGTGTAAATAATGTGATGTTCTTTTAGCTAGAAAGTCTAATTCAGTTCCCTCAGATAACAGTCCAGTGCTTAAGGATAATTGTATTGCAGTGTTTAATGCAGGCTGGCAAGAACAGAGGCTTTATGTACTTCACAGATAAGGAGAAAGGGAATGTGCCTAGAAGCAAAACACCAGCTTTTAAATGGAAAGAGGAATGGAAAAGAATTTGAGGAATTAGTACATTATATAAAATAGTAAATAAATAAATAGAATAAAACAAAAACCACATAACCCAAATGGTAGTTTTAAAACAAGGGTTCTCAAACATTTTTATGTTTATCCCCTGCAGCCTGATTGCTATAATTATTGTCCTTTACCTACAAGGATACAAGACCACTGTGATTAAAGTAATAATTGGTCAAACATTGGAACAGGCTTCCTAGAGAGGTGGTTCAAGCCCCAGGCCAGTCAATGTTCAAGAGGCATTTGGACAATGCCCTCAATGACACACCTTAACTTTTGGTTGGCCCTGAAGTGGTCAGACAGTTGCACTAGGGGATCTTTCTAGGTCCTTTCCAACTGAACTATTCTGTTCTGTTTTGCTCTATTCTATTCTATTCTATTCTATTCTATTCTATTCTATTCTATTCTATTCTATTCTATTCTATTCTATTCTATTCTATTCTATTCTATTCTAATTATTTTATCAAAATAAAGTACTTGATGGAAATTTGATTTTATTTGCCTTTTATACAGTTTAAAACTAGAAATTGGTAATGGAGAATACTATGTGGATAGACAATTCTCTAGCTGGCAGTGCAGATAGTCTGCAGCCAGCAATTTACAAAGACACCATGCAAAACATTGCATCCACATGCAAGGTGTGCAAATCACAGAATGTCTCTTCTGTGTCTAGTTCAGACATGCTTCTAATGTAAAGTAGATTAAGTTGTATGCATACATTTTGCCCAACATGCCTTATTCTCATATAGCAATGCAAGTGAAAAAGTAAAATGAAATTAACAAAGTTTTAGTTGTCCCCAAAGTCCTTTAGTTGTCAAACTCTGGCCCATATGTTGCAGTGAAATGTTTTGCCAAGGTAACATGTTGTGTATTTTTTTAATTCTCTCTTCATTTACACACATTCATAGATGTTAATCCAAACATCTAGTCAGTTCCTGTGTAAGATCATCCACACAACGTTATTCCTGACTTAACATCAAGACTGTTCACTGAAATAAACAAAAACTCTTCACCTTTTTTCAAAGCTTGGAGCAATGGTAGCAAGACAAGGCAAATTATTCCTTTTCCGTAAAAATATTGAATTAGGACTTTAAGTGTGTAATTTTTCTTTTATATCCAATACTAAAGGTAGCAGTTTCTTTCCATTTTGTACTTGTATGTGAAATACTAACAAATACTTAACTCTACTGACAATAGTCAAATATTTTTTCAAACTTTCTTAGATGTCAGTTGTGTCTAGTAAATAAAAATAAAAATACAGCTATGGTTGAATGACAGGTAATATAAACTGATACCTCTGAAAAGTGTTTTGGACAGCTATCCCAAGAAGATATTTCTTGTGTTGATGGATGGAGTAAAATAGTGGTGGATGACTTTCTCTTTTTTTTTTTTTTTTTTTCTAATATCAAGAGGAAATTTTGGGGTGATAAAATTATTACATTGTCACAGAGTACCAAGTCTGTTGCATCATGATTTTCCAAAGAATATTCTTAAAACTATCTTCAGACAGATATAAACAAAAATAAGATATATCCTTCATAAAATAATCTTGGCCTTTAGTTCTGACCTCATTAACATCACTTCCCTCATCACAGCACTGGCAGTCAGATAAGGAAGGAAACAGCATACCAAGAAAAGAGGAAGAGAAGGGACTGCATTGTGTAGGATTCAGCCATGATACTGTCATAAAATGATGCTATTTTGTCTCTGTAGTGGAACTAATGGTCCTTGTGTTGATTAAATTCATTTGGAACCCCGATGTAGCTGCAAATGAGCTCCATAGGCTTCTTCCCTGGTTTTCCTAACCTAAGCACACAGACAGGATTACCTAGAGTTGTTCCTTGGCAGTGAAGTGCTCCTGTGAAGGTGTAATTTAGGAATAGTCCTATCCTATTCCATGTGAATATAAATGGAAATTAAGTAAGAAGAGCGGCAAAACCTGATGCATGTTTTATTGTTCCATTAACTTCCAATGGCCATTGAAGTCATTGGGATCTCTGCATAAAATCATTGTTGCAACAAAACCTATTGGCAAGTGATTCTTGGCAGGTGATTCAATTTTTAGAATTTCAAGTAAAAGAGAAGAAGTGCCAATTTTATATGTTGTCAGCATCTCAGAGGAATTAGTGCAAACATGTCGAAGTACTTCATAAGAGAGATGCCTTGATGATTGTATTTTGTTCTTCCTGGATGTCCTACTAGCAGAAATAAGATGCAGAATCCCTTAAAAAAAAATGTTCTGAAGCTCTAAGAAACAATTCTTCTTTGCACATCTCCCAGTTGCTAATCCCTCTTGACAGCACAGTTATCAGGGATGCCTTTTTGATCTTTTATTTTTCAACTGAGTTGTTGGAACACATGGATGGATCTTAATCAAGAAGTTGCTAATTCAGCATCTTTGGCCCTCCCCAACTTATTTTAGGTCACACTGGCTACATAAGTGGTGCACCACATGCAGATGGATTAGGCACTTGGCCAAGTCCCTCCTGTCACTTTCGGCCTTTTCTTCTCTATCTCAAGAATGTGGTGAAAAGGAGGGAGCTGTGTACCTCAGTCTTGCCCCAAAGGTGAGTAAAGACATAAGGGGCATGCACCTGTAACTTGAATCTAGGACATCCATCTGGGCTCAAACATTTAGGAATATATATTCCAGCAAAGTAAAGAAAATACTCTCTGATTGCATCACCTGTGCCCACTGACATTGCAAAGTACCCTCAATATGTGGCATGTATGAAGGGGAATATGGTAAGCATTACTTGAAAAAATAACCATACTCTAAAAGTCTGCTTCCTTGATCTGTTGAATTTACTTCACCATTATGTTGTGAAGACAGGTGTCAGTCACGCAGCAATACTCTACAGTTGTTCCTTCAAAATTATGTAGGAAAGACAATTTTAATATGAAAACATTATTATTATTCTTTTGGACTGACTTTCAGTGCAGTTTTCTTTGTCTTAAGTTATTCCCAAGTAGAACGGAGGTGTAAAGTTTGTGTGAAAAGCTGTTGAATTAATAATGGTAGTACTTTGATTTCACAGGTGTTTAAGGAACCCTTAATTAGCTTTCAAGAAAAAGTCCTGATTATCTGAATATATTGTCAAAATGTTGAACAAAATAATTAAATGCATCAAGCAAATAGGAATTTAGCCCATGATGTATTCAGCAGAAAAAAAAATAAAAATACATCAAAATATTTGAAATATTTGAATTTAATGAGCTGTAGCAAAGCTGAACATGTTATTATCAGATCAGTCCCCTTGTACTGCAGAGTATATCTAACTTACAGAAAAATGCTGAAAAATACGCTAGCAGCTCTCCAAATTTCCTTACTCCTGTGGCTGTATTTTATGTTATTAACCATATTATTTCCTTAGATATTGAAGCCATTAGATCAGTAGAAGCCACCATAAAATATAGCATAACCTATTACATTAATTTTCACTCACTCTCTTGTCTCCTGAGCTCAATAACATGTATTGGTCTAAAGTATATTCTTTGGAAAGCATCCAAGTGTGATTTGGCAACAAAAAAGGAAGAGCCTATTGCTTCTCTTAGGAGTCACACACTGTAATCACCTATCAATATACTTTCTGAAAAGCTAAGTGCCTTTAGGGCTGTCATTGTAGAGAGCTTCGTCCAGTCATTAAAGCTTTTTTGTGGTCCTTCCCTACAATCATTCCATTTTTTCAACATCCTTTTAAAATGAAGGACCTCAGAACCATACACAAGAGCCAAGTTTACATCTCATGACCATCAATGGTAAGATTAGGTCCCTGTTATCTACTTGGTACTTTCCTATTTATAAATCCACTGACTGAATTAGTTCTTGAAGTACAGTATTTCACTTGGGCTTCATGTTCATTGCTTGTCATTTCTGATCCTTAAGTAATTTTGAGTATACTGTTACTGTTGTTGCCTGTAACTGTAGATGTTGTGTTGTTCTGGTATGTATCTGCTGTCTGTGGGGTCATAGATCATACAGCCAGCAAGGAGGGCTGCAATTTGTTGGCCTTTGCAAACATGGTTCCTAGAGTAGAAACCCTTGCAAAATGGGGTAAAAACTTAAAACTGCCCTTATGGAACTACCACTTTTACTTGTGTAGAGATTTTTTTTCTCTCTTGAACTAGTAAAGTGTTCATAGTTCATCTCATGGGCATATTGTGATAAATGGCAAAGGCTTTGAGGAAGGAAAGGGCAGGGCAGGAGAAGGAAGGGAAGGGAAAAGGGACAGAAAATATCAGTGAAATAGGATTTAAGATTAATGTTAAGAATACTTGACTCCTTGACTTCAGTCACCTTCTCTGCTCTAAGACTATGGTTTTCCTTGTCACAAGCACTTAATTTTTAACAGAAACTTCCCCTAAATCCTAAGCCACATTAACCTTTTTATTTTATCTTACTTTCAAATAATCAGTAAAACTAACTGTGTGTGTTTAACTCCAAATTTTTTTAAATGCTATATTCCTATATAATTCCTTGTAAATATTTTAACAGCCAATTCTCTTTACAATGAAAATATGTATAAATATCAACAACCATTATTTTAAGTGTATGCACATGCATAGCATGTTTCTGAGTAACAGTCTCAAGAACTGTTATAAGTAAGATATATTCCTTACTGTATGTTGGTTGGTTTTTATATCAGAGCACAATTACTTGCAGTCCTACAAAGTCTTACTCATAAGTGATCCAGTGATTCAGACAGGAATTGTCTATGAGTGGGTATACAGGAAAGGATTTTCAAGGTGATGCGATGAGGAGTGGCATGGAACATGCAGTAAACCCATTTTCCACCCATAACAATTTTCAGGGACAGCATAAGACTATGAAAGTAGCCCTTCAGATATTAAATCTGCTAACTGTGGTGCTACAACCAATTATTCCAGAGCTTCTCAGGGTGAAATGAGTACCTTGTCACCATAGGCAGCTTTTTGCAGGAATGCAGGATTAGTAGTGAAACTTTTACTATGCCTTCAAGTGCGTTTGCATCACAACATAACTTTTAATTACATAATTTCACATTCCTCAGATCATTCAGTATAAAATGCAAATCAAACACAGAAAAGAAAATACTACTACCTCCAGCACTGACACAACATATTTCATGGAGCTTACAATAGGTTGCACTGCCTCTGCAGTCAGGAGTGCTGCTACAGAAAACTACAAGAAACTAGTGATAAAATCTATTTAAACCTTAGTGTGTGAATAGAATCAGATTGACTGTATTATTTGCTAAATTCTATGCTCAATTTTATCATTTCTAAAGCCTCCTACACTTTACTCTTAAGACTGGGTATATACAATTTTTCATCATGTTGAGGCACAAAACCTCACTTAGCGCATACGTTGTCCATCAGTATAGACAGGATTTATGTTACTGACAAAAGACACAATTCATAGTAATCCTCTCTTGCACACAAATTAATTTTAATGAATTTATTTTCTTCTGAATTCCTGTGTGGATTAGGATGTAGTCAATGAAGCTTTCTTAAGCTTCATCTTTGCCTTGACACCACAGAACAAGCTGGGCTCTGCTTCATTAAGCAATAGTTTATACTCCTGGCAAAGGTAATCTTCTGCCATCTATTCCCTGGAAAGCTAAATTTATAGTAGCTACTAAATTTGTGACCAATTACTCTCAAACAGGGGATTATTTTGGTGCATGGAATGAAAAGGGTGTATTTCTCTCCAGACTTTAGGACCGGGAGGAGGATTGGGAGATCCTATCTAAATTTCTTCCTTCTGCAACCTAGTGGGCCTGCAACTCTTCAGAGTTATTCAGAAGCATTGTCTATGAAAACTCTGGAAAGTAAACCCACTTTGGTCTGCCAGACCAAGCTCACATCTCTCTACAAAGAACATGGATAGTCTTCTAAAATAATAATGTTATAGTATAGAATATAAATATGACATATATCCTGTTATGGTTAGTGTAAGATTTAATTTTCATTTCATTCTAGAATTAATTCCACCTATGCTAAGTGTAAATTCTATTTGCTGTCTTTTTCCTGTACTCCTAACAGAGAATAATTAAATAGTAAGTCAGTTTAAGATATGTGAGTAGGCCCAGGCAGAGTGGCAAAGGAAATAATATTATTGGCATAGAAGAATGGTAAGTTCTGGGGTATTCTTTGGTTTCTTGGAACTCCTATTTCAGAGTAATGTAATGGCAGGCTCTGGAATGTCTTTGGTGAGAAGCTGAAATGCTGTGTTGTACATGGTGCTGCTTTTCTTCTGAGGCTGGGCAAAAAATGACATGGCAATCAATATACACCTCAATTTTTGACTGCAGGTTGGGAAGTGACGAAGGCTGTTCTTCAGCACAGGACTTACATGTGAAGTCATCTGGGGTCACAGGACACAGCAGTTTCTCATTCATTCAAGAGGCCAGAGCAGATTCGGCCAGACTTGTAACACACAGACAGACAGCATGTCTGTGGCCACACCTCATCTGTGACCTGCCCACTAGGAATCACACAATTAGTTAGTTTTAAATGTGTTGCCATAATTTGGGTAGAAGGCTAGGAAACAAATAATGGTTGAGTTGTACGTATGCCCAAATTTCAAAGTAAAGGACATTTTAAAACAAGCCAAAACCAAAGTCCTCGTTTATGATGACCTTAAACATTAATGAAATAGTCAAATGCACACAGCACAACACTTAACAGCCTGCACGAGAATTCAGCCTTCTCCATTAAAAGGATTTTTTTTCTTTATTAGTCATAAGTCCTTTTTATAATTACGATTTTGAGAGGTTGATAATACTTTTGTGAAGACTTAATATACTTCCAACTGCATTCAGAAACTGTAAAATACAGTCAGTGTTTTAACTGAGGACTGCATAATGACCGTGAAATATGCCTGGATTTCCCATTAACCATTTGTAGATTTTGGTTCTAATCCTAAAGGGCGCACAATAGTCCTCTGAAAGAGGCTGTTATCTTATCATGATATAGCTATGTCGCCTGCAAGGAAAATAAAGATTCTTACAATTCTGTAAAGCATGTGCCAAATGCTCTAGAGGCGTCTATTTTTGTGTGAGAGAATGAAGCAGATAACCATACCCAAGCTAGCAGTTGTGGAACAGTGCAGCAGTGACTCTCAGGTTGTAAGCTGACCAGATGAAGAATTGCCAGTTTATTCTAAGGAAATTTGAATCAACAAAACATAATTGTTTCTGTTGATTTTGGGTAGCGTGTCTTAGATTTGAGGAGCTGAGAGGGGAAAGAAGATAATACTTTATCATTTTACATGCACATGTGTAGATTTTAATGTTCTGTGTTTCCTTGAGAGGAATCCCATGGTGCCAATTAACCTAACTTATTCCAAAACAATTCTCTGTTTGGAAAGAATAATTTTCATTGTGGGTGTTCCATGAAATTGTATGCCTCATACCCTGTTATTACTGAGATGTGTGTAGTGCAATTGAGAGTGCCAGTTTCTTTTCCATGCACTGTATAGATTATAGCTGTATCCCACACACAGTGCTAGATAATCCCTACTTTAATTTTGTTATGTGTACAAATCCTTTTTGAACATTTAGCGGTTTTAAAAATGCAAAAATCCATCATCTTCTGAAACTGCATTTGTTAAAACCAAAAGCTGAATTTAGAAGTGATCAAAACCAATGAGAAACATGGTAATTATCTAATTAAAAGAAAATTATTGCATTTGCTGAAATATAACAGGCAGATCATGATATCCAACACAAAATGGCAAAGAAGGAATAAAGTTACGCAGAAAATTCCGTGGTTTTTAGCCAACACAGTTTCAACCACATGTTTTTCTTTAATGGGAGGAGGCTTAACAGTCCACTAAGGCTCCAAGATTCATCATCCTTTTAAGCTCTTGGACACCCCAAATTCTGTAATGAGGTTCTTGAGTACGGATTGGAGCTCTCAGAAACAGTACCCAGTGTCCTTGGGACTTCTGTGTACCTTCCTGTCCATCAGAGCTATGTGATTCCCTCTGGTATAACCCTTGTACTATGCCTTATAGAAAACAGGTCATTTCTTTTTCTTCAGAGAGAACCAGAGTTGAATAACATACATGCTTTCATAGTTAATACGGCCCAACTGCTCTGCCTACATGTACTTCTACCAGATGCCACAGAACAATTTTCCTCTATATCCTCTTACACGTTTTCTCACAAGCTTTTAAGTCCTATTCCTTAGACAGGCTCAGCAAGTTGAACTGCAGGAGGAACACTTCCTTCAATGGATCACTGCTATATTATCATGTTTTCCACCCATTTTATCCCCTTTGCAGTTAAAATTGGACAAAGTGATCTGTCCTTAATTTAATGGTTTGTATATAATTTTAGTTTTAAAAAAGTCAGAACTAATTTTTCCCATTACTGAAAAAAAAATCCTCCAGAAGATGAAACTACTTAGTAGCTGACACTTATTTTTGTCAGCCCTGTCAGTGTCTGCCTGTATTCTCATATTGCTGGAATTTTAAAAGAAATTATTCCATAAATCTCAATAAAGTAATATTCTCTCTTAGATTTAATTTGGAAAATGGAATATACGATCTGTGGGAGAGAGGTCTGCAAAATACTTTCAACCATTTGTTTTTAATTTACAGCAGATATTTTTTAAAACCTTGATCTATCTTCACTGGCATTGAATCTCAGTCCCTACAGCTGAATTGCAACAACTTTAATTTATGTAATACTCATTACTTCTATGCTAACTGAATGCCCTGAAAGAAGGAGTAGTTCACCAAAGGCTTTTATATTTTGTCATTCCTAAAAAATCTGTGAATTTCTATCAGCTAGATTCTCAACAGCCCAGAGACAACATACAAGAAGTGCTAATAGATGAATGGATCTGAGTCACAGTGGTAGTACGAAGAATTTTTTTTTAATATCAGACTACTTAAGAGAAGTAGTACTTACTTAAATTTGAACTACCCATATAATTTTGGAAGTGTAATCAGTTTTCATGAGAAACCATGTTAGAAGGAAGTTTGCTCCTTTAAGGTCATCATTTCAAGCTCTTCCTTATAGAAAACATATGCCTCTCCCTTACATTTTGAATGCTTAATTGTGCGTTATAAATGTAAATAATATTGTACACTTCATAGGAGCCTAGCTGAAGATGTAAAAAAGCACTATTGACTGCTTATCAGGTATAAAACATAGTCTAGGTACATTAATGCAGGCAGTAAAACCTTGAATGCTTTGCAGATCTAGCTAAATAGAATTTCAGTCGAGAAGAAAGGCAATGCACAATGTTGGCAGGTTCCATTACTGCAGTTTTGCTCCCCTGTTACTGTCTTACAGGATATGACGGGACAATATTGCTACAGTGACTTTTTGAGGGAAAGAGCAAGAATCAGTGGTCTCATCTAAAAAGCATGTGTGTGCATGTGTAAATAAGTCAGTAAGATCAAATAAAACTTAACAAGCCACCTATGAGATTACACAAATTTGCCCCTACAGTTACTTACAGGTCACTGAAACAGTATACAGCCCTGCCAAATAGAGTGAAGTTCCAAATGTTGTTTCAAAAGTTTGAATCAACAGGCAAATCCCAAAGCAGCAAATATTAGGGAACTGCCTAATAGAAACTGGTCTCTTGTCAGTTTTTACCCCCTCCACTAGTCTGCCCCTCGCAAGGGTAAATTAGAACCATTTGGCAGCCAGTCGCCATGTTTCTCCAAAGGCCTGTGTGGTGGGGAAGGTCACAGATTAAAATGGATAAATCCCTATATTTCTGAATGTAAAAAACAAACAAAGGAATCAGTTAATTTAGAAGTAAATTAAGTACTTGAAGAAGAAGCATTCAAAACTGTGTTTTTGTTGTAGTTTAATATGCCAGTATTTTGCAGCTTGCGACATTTTGCATTTCTTCTAGGGATACCTTCTCCTTATGAATTGCATAGACCTTATAATAATTTCACTTATGAAATAATGTGTTATGTATATGAATATATGTTCTGCAGTTGAAAGAACAGAGCATAGTTATAAGACTATTTTGTACAAAATCTATATGCATTTTATCAATTTGCATAAAATTAATTGTATTTTACTCTCTGCATAAATATTTCAACTTCCAGGAACAAGTATTCTAAGTGAAAAACACTGACAAATGTCTAAGGGAAATTAGTTTAATTAGCTACTGACTAACTAGTAGCTTCTGAATCACTTTATATGAATGGCTTAAAAAAATGCATGAAAGAAACTACTACTCTACTATCAATTGTAGAGCTATTAAAAGTTAAAAATTTATCTTTTTATAAGATCTGAGAATTCCTACCTTTGTTCAAAGGAAAAAAAAAATAAAACTTTTATTACTGGTGAACAATTTAAAAGGCAAAATTAGACACAATTAACTAGAATCTTTAGTACTGAATTTGATTTCTTTCTTAGGTGCTGTAATTCATAAAAATACCAATTATTGATGTTTTCATAACAAATGAAGAGCATATCTGATTCACATGTTTGATATAATAGATATATAATAAAGAAAAGGTTTTGGAAAACAAAAAAGAAAAAAAACTCCAAAAATGAAGCACCAGATTTCAAAAGACTCTGCAATGTACCAATTTTTTTGCAAATGTATATTTAGCAGTAACCAGTGACAAAATAGAGTACAAAAGACATTTCTTGTATTATAGTATCACTCTGTCTGAAGCATTTACAGAAGCTCCTACTCTTCCATTATGTTTCCTTGGGTTTTGTGTTAATTGTTCTGTCCATTTGCAAAAAGTAGAATAGAGCTTTTTTAATGCTGTTCTCAACTACACAATTCTTCATTTGATCAAAAACCAGTGGAATTAGGGTTTGTGTTCAACTGATTAAAGGTCTAAGCCATGATACTCTGTGTTTCAGTTCTAGCTGTTTGAAACTTTATCGTCTTAATTTTGAAACTGAACATACACTGTGTTGTTCTAATTGCACTGGCTTTTTGAAAAGAACTTTGTACTGGATTCAGCCAAGTTAAAGGGTTTCCAAGATCATGGTCTTGGCTCAGGATAAATGGAGCCAATGAGCTAAACAAATTCCTGCTTTCTTGGTTCTTATAGTACTAGAAAAATGGAAAGAGTGGAATACTTTTACTGCTTTATAAAAGTGAAACAATCCTGGAAACTGCAAAAACTTTAAGTTAACTGTGTTTATGTCAGCAAGACACACCAATTCAGAAATTATTCTTAGCTTTCTTTGGAAATATGAACCATAAGTTACAACATTAATGAAGCAAAAATTTCTCACTTGGCAAATCTAAGTAAAGGTTGCATTTAAGAATAATCACATTTGGACTTAAAACAATAAAGAAATTTGGTCTATTACAAATAGTAGTGTTCATGTAACATGTAATAGTAATAGCTGTCTCGTACTGTGCTGAATGAGAATACACATCTCTGTTTCAACTTCTGTTACAGAGAATGCTTTTCTAATGAGTGAGATTTTAAAATTGGGATTGAAATAAATGAGTAATGGAAAAAAAGAAAAGGGACTTCTAATCAGGAAAACAGTGTACATTCTTTCAAAGTCATGTTTATAAGTTCAGAGAAGCAGTGGATCTAGTTCAAAGACAAACCCTATTTCAATCTGCTATTCAGAATTACCATATAGTTCATTACCAACTTTTGTTTACAGTTGAATCTTAGCCTAACAACAACTGATTACTTGGGATACATTGCTGGACACTGTAATGTGCTTTCAGTTGTAAGGTGTCACAATTTCTATTTACTACAGATCATGAAATCATTGATTTACAGTTTGGGTTTCAGGTTTACGTGGGAAAAAAAATAATAACATAACGAACCAACAGCTGTTTCAATGAGCTTAGGCTCTCAGAATCAGTAATTTGTATGTGTTGACTTTACATAATCAGAGGATATTTAAACTGTAAGCATTCATGCTGAACAAACCTGAATTTCAACACTGAGTTAGATGTGTAACTGACCTACTAAATATACAGATTGATTAATGCACACAGAACAAATTCTGAATTTACAAAACTCTATGTGGTTTCACTGACAATTAAGCCCTTTAGACTTTTTACACTCTTAAAAGTGCGTTGAATAAACAAATATTTCCTGGTGACTTGTTCATGTATATCACAGGCACATATTTTTAGCCTTCTCAGTATATTACTGGAATAACGTGCAGACACCAAAGACAATCACTTGTTACAAAAGTTCTTGGAATACTGAAAGGGAGAATCTACTCTTGATGCAAGTCTTGAGTAAATACATGAGTTGATTCAGGAAGTTAACGTGGTTGAGCCACTAAATAAAAGTGACCATAATATAATTAACTTCAACATCCTCCCGTGGGATCCTACCATGAGGTAATAATATTACAGTACTTTTCAAAAAAGGAAGATTTTTATATTGAGGAAGTTAGAAATAGCCTGAAGGGGAAAGTTAGGAAATTAAAATCCGTAGAAGCAGCATGGAGGTTGTTTAAAAGTACCTTATTAGACTCAGAGAAAGTATGTATATACTGGAACAATTAGGAATCAAGAAGGTGAGAAATATAGCAAGGTACAAGGGAATGTTCAGGCCCCCCAAAAATAATAATCCTATAATAAAATGGAAATCCAACTCAAGCGACACTAATAGAGCAGAATATAAATTAAGAACACCAGAGTAAGGGTTATATCCTGCCATTGTTTCACTGGCAAAGTAAGTAGGAGTTTCCCATAAACATTTATGGTAGAACAACATTCTGAGGTTTGAGAGGAAATTTAAAGAACAAATGGGGAAAAATATAAAGAAATTTTTAATACATTGTGATAAAAGAAGAACTTCCTTAACCTACATGACGGTCTTTGGCAGAGGCTACTTAACTAGACTAACAGAGTATAAAAGCAAAAGATAAAGCTGGATTTCCTTGCATAAGAGAGACTGGGAAAGACAAACCCTATAGTTTGTGTTTAACGTTTTCTGTTTCTCTAACTGTGGGATGACATGAAGAAAGGAGAGAGATAGAAGTGGTGGGAAACACCCAAAAAATAAGTGCTGTAAAGGAAATTAAAACTGAAAATCAGAGCAGTTGGGATAACAAAGTTGTACTAATTATTTTTACAAAAAAATAACCAATATCTGTGAGCTTGGCTATACAAGAGCTCTGAAGATCATCTCGTAGACTACAAGGAAATGAGAACCTAGAAAAACCCTACATGAGAAAAATTAAGGGAATTGTAAAATTAAGTCAGAAAAGCATCTTAAGTGTTAATTTGCTGCCACAGGCATAATTCTGTCAAAGAATTAGTAAGATAATGAAGAATAACATAGGTTAGATTATTATAAGTTTTTATACAGTGTCTCTGAATAAAGAAGTATGAGAACATGCTAGTCATAGTATAAAAACTTAAACCTGTTATGATTCAGAATGCACTCAGGAAGAACAGCTCTATACTAATGCCTCACACAGGCCTCCAGAATTGGCATACTGACAAATCAGGAGGTGAAAAACAAATAGAAGAAATAATTGACAGATATCTTGGAAATAATTAAAAAATGCATAATCAAGGCTTCTTTTTCTAGAAAATCGGGTAGTACTTCTCAGTACGCTTACTAATGATTTGAAGAGTTCATGATTAACTAGGTGGCAGAAGTTAACTAGGTGATACAAGTTTAGTATACATTGGTAAGAAGTCTAGAGAAATTTTATAAATCTAGGTCATGAAATGCAACACTACTTTCAGTATAACGTACCTCAGGAAGAATCTTTAAACACACACAGAGTTCTCACCTTATTGTATTTACTCCTGAAAAACATTTGAGAAGCATGAATGACAACTCAGGGTAGCTATCCAACTACAAAAAAAGCAGATATTAAGCGGTATAAAATAGGGTTTGAAGTACTTCAGAGAATGAACACTGTCACTACACAATCAGCAGCATCCTCAGGAGTTCAGCAAGACTCAGTAAGTTAGCTAGGGTTAAAAAGGGTTCTTGTTTAATGCATATAAAAATATAAGTTGGAAAAAAAAATAAGATCTATGAGAAATGGGTAAAGTAATGAATTTCAGAGAAGGCAATATTGCCTTTTTATTCTCACTTTCACTGATGAAAAGTTTAACAAATGGAAATGTCACTGATAAAAGGAATGACACTTAAGCAACATAATCACTTTTCTGTTAAATGCTGCTGCTTTGATAGTTTTGATTCAACACCAATTAATGAAGGATTTGCTTTTAGCTTTCTTACTATCATAATTTACTGTCCCGTTGTCTAAAAAAAATACAGTGGCCGTTGTAGGCTTTCTGTTAGGGAATCAGGTCATATGTCAATAAAAAAAATCTATGATTCTATAAAAACTGGCTGCAAGGAGGTCCTAGCTCTGCTAGTATCATAGTCTATACAACTATCAATCACCTTTAATATGTGCTTCAGATTCCTTGTCTGGAATGTTTCTTTTTTTCTTTTTTTTTCTGTGGGGAGCAAAATTAAGACCTCTCAAAATTATCTTTTATGAGAAACTCTGAATATTCTGCAAAGCTGGGTGACTTGGGAACTCATTTAGGCTGCCAGACCCACATCTAAAGTCTGCATTATATGAGGGTTAGATGCAACAGTAAGCATTTCCAAGGCTATCAACTGTGACTAGGAACTGTCAAGAAATACTTCTGGGGACAGTTGTAAAATTGTAAAATACTGGACACAATATACAGTAAGACACGTGAAATTTAGAGAAGCAGCTCCAAAGGCACATATAAGTCAATGCTCTTAAAGAGACCGGCTGTCCTACTGTGTGCAAGAAATTAAATATTGTTTGGTAAAAAAGACTCATTACTGATTGAGGAAGTTACTCAGCATATGCAAGTTACAGATTGTAGTCCCTGCCATGAATTTCATGCAGAATTCCTCTTTCAATGTTAAGGAAACTGTTGTTCAGAAAGCTTCTCAGGTCAAGAGTAGAAATTCTAGTAAAAACAGTAAAAAAAAAAAAAAAAAAAAAAAAAAGTCTAGTACACCACAACTACGATAAATAATAACTTGATAGATTAAGTCTTTACATGGGTTAGGTGAACTGGAAGTGTACCCATCTAGTTTGAATCAGGCGGTACTGGGATATTAGGTATTCATGTGTCTTCTACTCTGGGACTATCAGAACTTGGGTAACAGTTGCAAACAATAGCCAAAATCAGTAACTCTTTGACTGACTAGGATTTTCCAATAGCTACCACAGAAACGTTTTGCCAAAAATCCTAGACCATCACTAGTAATTATCTGTACTGGGTGCTATACTTTACTGCTCCACTTGCAAAGCAGGCTCCAAAAGCCTCCTTTTGCCAGGCTGAACAAACACTGATCTTTTGGTCTGTCCACGTTGGAAAAATGCTCCAGCCTCTGCCACCCTTCACTGACCTCATACTGGTGTAGCAGTATTATTCTGCTGCTGCGGAGCCTACATAAACCAATGCAGTACTCTAGGTGCAGACAATGAGTGCAGAGTAGTGGGAGGGCCATCACATGCTCTACTGGCTGTGCTCTTGTTACTACAGCCCAGGAGGGTGTTGGTCTTCTCTGCTGTCAGGCACACCACTGGCTGATGTTCAGTCTGCTGAGACCCCAAAGTCCCTTTCAGCAGAGCCACTCCTCTGCCTGCATTGATGCAAATGGAATAGGATTTGAAAAAGAAAAAGGAAAGTGTGCAGAAATCTGTATCTGTAGTCCAAAAACATTCCTTCTCTATATTACCTTGCAGCCAGAAGTAGTTCTTTCCCACTTCAATGAAGGTTGAGCTTTCTCATTAAAGTCTTAATCTAAGTTAGCCTCCCCTGAGATGTCTTTCTTACCCTTCTGTCCCTCTTCCTGCTTAAAATCCCATCCAGCTGATTTAATCACTGTAAGATAGAGAGCTGTTGCTCCGTATCAGACTGGCTCCTCTCTCTCATAAGGGTTTTAAATATTTTTTTCAAAAAATGATACTCAAATAAGATTTGCAAGTGTACAGAAGTACATAGCACCTCAGAAATAACAGATGTTGTTCTGCTGTTGACTTACTGGCTGCCAGCTGTACAAGTATATAGAAGGGTGTGACAGAAGCCTCACCACTGCGAGCATTTCCACTGAAGAGTGTCTTTTAAGGGGTTGATTTTCAGAACTCTTAATCACTGCTGTAACCAGATACTTAGACTTGAATATTTATTATATACATAAGGCATTAAATACTTATGGTTGATTTATAGCTTGGGTTAGGATGTTATTTTTGAATAAGCCATATAAAGTACCTTCAATCCTGTCCATTCAGACACTCATGAGGCAGACTCCAAAATCATGAAATTGGCTTAAAAGCCATGTGCTTAAAAAATCCATTTGGAAACAAGGGGAGTGGAAATTCACTGCCTTCTCACTCTTTCACTTGATTTGTGTTCTCAAACTTCTTCCTGCAATCATGAAGTCTGAAAGTTTCAAATTAAATAGCTGAAAACTTACTGCAATGTTTTATTCTAACTTCAGCTTTCAATAAAATGCTTTGCAAGACTTGTAATATAATTGCAAGCATTGGCTACACTACATACTAAGATGTGCACACACATCTATGTAGCTGAAAATTCCACAACATAATGAAATATTAGTTGTAATTAACAAGAGACTGGATTGCTGAGGTTCTGTGGCATGCCTTCAAAAGTTTTAGTGCACATTCCTTCCATACACTCAGCTCTGATGAAGTTCATGAGTCCTTCATGCACTGAGACTGTGGGAAGAGAGCATATGAGCAGAGAAACCTGGTTTTCTGGAGAACGTTTGTGTTGTCTTTTTTTTTTTTTTTAATCTTCATAAGAGAAAGGGCAATTTTCATACTATACTTGTTACATTTCATGTGTCCCTGGGAGATTTTCCTCTATCAGTTCCAAGAACAATTGTAAGGAAACATTTTCGAGTTTATGAATTTGTGGAGGAAGTGAATTTATGACTTTTTAAATATATATAAGTTTTGTTTGTATTCTCCAGCAAACATACAAATTGTGTATAACCTGTCATTTTTTTCAGTAGTCATTGTTCTTTTTCTTCCAAGGGAATATGATTTTCATAACTCAGTGAAGCACTTTTAATTCTCACGTACCTCATATTTCTAAAGAAGAAATTATTCAGGAGCTGGACTCCATGATCCTTATGGGTCCCTTCCAACTCAGGATACTCTATGATTCTATGAATATTTTAGCTATTTTAACTATTTTGCTTTAAGGAAACGTGCCATTCAGTTCTTGAGTATAGATTGTAAATGGATGAATTCCTTATTTCTTTTTTTTTGGGAGGTGGTGGCATAATACCAAATTTTGGCATTTGAAGCATTTGTAGAAGGAAACATTTATCAGAGAATAATGAATTAAACTATCACAACATTCTGACACTAATCATTTTTTCTACTTTGAATTTGAATAACTGTCATGTTTAGCTAATAGCCTTTCAGTAGACACCAAGAGTAAACGATGACACCATTTAAAACAGATGCCCAAGTCTTCGCAGAGAAAAAAATAAAACAGTAATAATGAGTAATATTTTCATAACTTTCAAGTTTGTATTAAGTATTACAATGGCTTATTTTGAAAAGGTTATCAGGGGTGTTAGGATTAAATTGGTAGAAGTCATCTGTGTACTGCTTATTTGTGAAAAATAGTAATGAAAGGTATAATTCTAGTTGATAAATTCGTTTAAAATGAGTTCAGTTAGTACTTATTTGTCTAGCTTGCAAGTTAAGGACAAACGAGCTGTTAAGCCCATCATGGTATAGACCAGAATAGCAGAGATGGTCTCGGCAAGGCAGTGGGGATCCATGTCTCACCAACCTCTCTCCTGTTCCTCTGCTCCTTTCTTGGAGAGATGGCTCAGACATCACTGGCCTTCATCTGAGAAAGGACACAGTGGACAAAAGGCAGAAGGAGCAAGACTGTGCGTTCCACAAGTGGAACAAGACTTGTTTTATGTCACCTTTGTCACCACCTATGCATGTTATTAGCACATGATTTGCATAGAATTGCAATAATATTGTGGTAGTGATCTAACTCCTGTCACCAATAGAGCAATGGTGAAATGAAATTACCATTTTAAAATTGTGGAAAACTTAAGAATGAAAAAGGAATATGAAAGGCAGTGGCTGGCTATTTTATAAACAGTATTCTAATTAATGTAAACATAACACTAAAATTTGTAAATGTGAGTTAGTGTTTGTGGTCAGCCTGGGACTAGTTTTCAGGAAATATTGATCCCTCTTTCTATATATAGTTCCTGTGCACTTTTAGCTTCTTTAAATTAAACCTTAAAAACAAGGAATAATTTTTAGAAATGTCCTTTAATGCTTAACATCTGAAAGCAGAAGCAACAAAACATGAGTTGGGGGCTATTCTGAAACATTTTTATAGTTTGAGTGATTATAACCCTCTGCAGGTCAAACTATGATAAATAAACATACATCATATGGAAGGCACTATTGTTTCCTGTGTAAAACAATTATGATGATGCTTACTTATTTTTAAAGAGAACATCACAGAAAAGCATTATTTATTTTTTTCATGTGAGCACTCAGACTTTATCAAAACAAGACTGAAACTGTGGTTGTTACAGGTGATTACATTTTTGACAAATTGCTACTGCTGTACTCCTATCATTCCTGGCATGATACTATTATTTTTAATTCTTCAAACAACTTATAAAGATGGCTTAACTTCAGAAAAATTTTCTTAATGGAATCTATTCCACCCAGAAGGTGTTCTCTCTAACAAATGGGAAACATCACTAAATTTAACCCAAAGTTTGAGCAATGGAAACCTACATAGATGATGTCAGACATTACAAATATTATTTGTACTTGCTAGTTTACTTCAAGGGAAATTATGAGAATGACATCATAATGATGACTGACTAATTTTTATTAGTGTTTTCTCTCCAAAACTCTAGACTTACAGTTATAAAGAAAAACAGCTTGTAAAATGCTGTACCTGTTATTCTTTTCTATCATTTTATGATTTTCTTATTTGTAAAAGATGTTAGTATTTAAAAATCCCATAGATCAGTTCTTATTCTAGTCATTTGACATATCAAATATTTTTTTGTCGAAAAGAATTTGTGTTATTTGATGCTCATAAAAGATAGGAAATGACCACATCTTCTTTTAAATTAATTGCTGCTTGGGTTGGCCCGTGAACCTATAAACTCTGCTGGAATAGTTGTAACCTAATTTCTTGACAACAATCGCTTACTATGGAAATGAATTATGCTGATGAAGGGGTGATGACCAGCCTAGAAATAATGATATGTTTCTTCAGTCAGCAAAGGCAAATCACAGGGTGCCAGAGCTTTAGAAACACACAAAATCCACAGAACCAGTGTAACTGTTTTACAGCAAAAATGCAGTAATCCAAGTAATCCATGTAATGGACAATTTTGCTGAGGACCACTTACCAACAAATACTGTATCAGCTCCAGCTCTGAAGGGCTGCTTAGGCTTTTTATGTTATCTTCAGAGCTGGAGACAGCAGTAGACAGGGAGACCAACAGAACATTACCTCCCACAGCAAGGTAAGGAACATTATTTTCCAAATAAGTCCAAATGAAGGGCATCCCTACAAAAGTATTGCGACGGTCATCAATGGACAAGACATGATGATTCAAGACAGTAGAGACTCCATAACTTAAATCTAGTTGTTGGCACAGCAACCCAAAGGTTGTCTCCTGTGGAGAATTCCCCTCCCTGTACTTACGAACTTTCCAACAATGGATTGCATTCTTAGGTTCTTTGCTGAGGACAAGATTAGGCCATAATACCAGGTAGAGACAAATCTCCATGACCATATCTGTCTTTATTCCATGAGACCACATGTTAGTGTATTCCTCCACATACTTATGTCTCATTAAGTAGGGTGTTTGTATTTGACTTTGAAGGCAATGGATTTCTCAAAATGCTTATGGTTGAGCATGTTCGTAGTGGTTTCACGTACTCGGACCTTTGTATATCTAAGAACACTTGTTTTCACAATAAATTAATATTTATGGTGTCAAAGTGCTCACACAAATTAGGGTGCTTAAAATACTGTGCTCTAATGGAGTCTTCACATTCATGCATTATTTCAATATGCAAAATCCAGGGATGAATTCAGCATCAATAATCACTGACAGACCTATGTTTAGGATTTAGACTCTTGGAGTTAAATGATGCATTTGCAGTCTCAACTCCCATGTAAATATACATAACTATATGGATTTAGTGTGCAAAGGCAAGGTTGAAAACATGACTGCTATGGCTGAGACCAAACACTACTGGTAAAGCAGCTGTATTGATATGAGAAATTACCCTCTCTCAGTGTTCTCTCTTGCCTTAGCTTAGACTGAGTAAACGTGTAACTGCTTCCACTTCATTTCAGTGCAAAGCGAATAAAGCTCAGCAAAGAAGGTGGTATCTTCATATAGAACTACAAAATTTTGCCTTCAGGTAATCCAGCAACATCTTGGGTAAATGATATGTATTTGAGTTCAAAGACATCCCAAAACAAGAGGTCTAGATAGTGGCCACGGCATCATTCATCTCAACACTGGAAGTTAGTTCTGAGAATGATTTGCAGAGCTCGTCTACAAAGATGGAAGAGCTTCTACATACCAACAGTAGAAGGATATATGAGACAAAGAATGCTGCCCTAATGAACTCTATTTGCAAATGAATTTCAGGGTAAGCATAAATGATCTGTAATAGATAATAAACAGCTAATCATAACATCACACATATCGCATCAATTAATATAGATACATGTATTAACCCCCTTATATATGTATGACATAGCATTCTATTTTATCAAGGATTCAAAGGGATTAGACTTAATTTGTTATTTTAGTACACTATACCTTTAAATTGTTGACATATAAGTTGTATAAATAGAAACACTATAAATCTCTTAAAAAATGTACCATAAATTTTTTATGTATGACCTTTAAGTAACAGCAGTCTGTTGCATAACTCTGCAGGGGAAGTCACATGGTGGAAACCTCATATTTCCTTAAATTTATGGTTGTTTCTTGGTGGTCTAAAAGACTTTTTTTTTTTAAAAAAAAAAAAAAAAAAAAAAGTTCCCTTTCAAAGTTGTAATCTTAGTAAATTGTTTAATGTTTGGTCTAATGCAGGTCAATGTAAGTTCTTATTTAGATTTATGATAGGAAATATATAACGTCAGATACCAATGAAGCCTGGCTAATAAAGTCAGGGATACCAGTGTTATGTTTCATTATAATGATGTGAAGATAATGCCTTTAGCTGCATAACCACCACATTAGCTACAGACCATAAAGAAATCTTTATGAAATCACAGGGTCAGATTCATTAAGAGAAAAATCTCAATTTTTTCCAGTCATTTCCCACCCTCCTCTCAATCAGAAGCATTCTTGATTGGTAAAATCCCTCATCACTATTGTATCAGATCTCATTTACTGGCACCAAAAGTCATCTAGACTCCAAAGAATCAGCTGCCACATGGTACCCTGTTTTAGCAGTAGAAAAAAAAAAAAAATCTGTGGAATTTGCGCACGTGTCTGAATACTTGATGAATTATGGCTTTATGAAGCAAAATTTTGTACTAAGGTAATTATCATTTCCATTACATAGAGGAAATTTGACTCTTTACTACTCCAGTGGAGACTCAGAACAGTGTTATCAGCATCAACAGAAAAAGCCTGCTTCAAGTTAAAACATGCAAGTGAACACAAGTTGCAAGAACAAGAAGAAATTATTAGTGGTTTTCCACCTCCACCAAAATCCTCAGGATCCAAAACATGAATTTACAACACTTGGCAGAATAAAAATTAAACCCCTCTCAGAAATGTCAATATTTAACATACGTAGTATGACCATAATTTAACGAGTTCTTTAAAAAAAAAGCACATACGTGAAATGCACATCCTTCAAAACTATTTTTCCCCAACATTGGAATTGAACATCCTAGGCCTAAGAATGTTAAATTATTCTATACAATAAAATAAGTTATTTTAGGTAGTTCAAACACCATTTATCTAAGTCTTATGATATGCAAATCAAGCATGTATGCACGGTTTGTATCTGTTCACGTAAGCCTTTTGGGTTAACAAGAAAGAATCAAATTTGATGAGAATTTGGGGACAATTATAGGGACAATTTATATATATATCTATATTAATATAGGGAGAATTTGGGGAAATTATAGGGACAAGCAACTCTGTGTTCACGTAAATGCTGGATGCATGTGTATGTTTATATGTGTATGTAGTGAGCATATGTATAAGCATAAACAACTTGGAAAATTCAAGCCTTGTACAGGCATAAATTCTCACCTGAGAGGCAGATGTGCACATGTTCCATAGCAGATAGAAATGAAAGCAATGCTTTGAGTACAGCCTAGCAAAGTTAGAACTAGTAATAACACAATTCTATAATGAAGGCAAAAGTACTAATAATTCATTTTGAAAGAACAAGGAATGGATTTACCATCAAGTCAGGTATTCATTAACTAGCAAGCACCGAACTCAACACTGCTGATCTGCTCAAACTTGAAGCTGTAATGGACTCTGCAATGGGCTGCTATTCCCATCTCCAGCCTGCCTGCTTTGTCAGGTAGCCTGTACCAACCTGAATGTAATCCATCCATCAGAGATATGCAATGGTACACCGTTGGTGCATTAATAACATTTTATTCTATTGAGCTTGATCATTCTGTCCAAAGATCTTGGGTGCTACGCAGGTTCAATACATACTAAGAATGGATGGAAAATAAAAGATTCAAACTGGCCACTTTGATTTTCCACCCTTTTTTGCATTGTGCCTTGCAGGTAAGCACTAAAACAATGAATACATCTTAAATAAGTGCCTTCAGCAATGTTTGGCAGTGATAAAAATAATTCTGTGCAGGTATGTCAAACATCTGCTGAAAAACAAATGAAGACCGAAGATACAACAGTTTACTGTCATGGTATGAGCACTGCTCAGTTAAGGAACAGGTAATCTCTATAATGAGTGTCTTTGAACCTGTTACAGGGTTAATCCAGGATCTTGATAGACATGAAAAACATGAAAAACTTTTATTTGCAATAACTTCCTTTAAAAAGAGTATTTAGAGACCGGACTTAGAGAAAGGATGATAGTACTCCTGGCTAGTCTGGAGAAGTCTAATGTGCACCAAAAAGAGAGCCTGGAACTTTTTTCTGCCCATGCAAGGCATTCATTAGCCTCACAAATAACCGAAAAATCAGCACTGCTAGGGCTTTCACAAGTAGATGAGGGTGTCAAGGGAGCGGCAAAAATCCATCCCGCAGGCAGCGAGTCTCAGGAACCTCAGAATGCTGGCAGTGGCTTCGTTAGAAACCAGAAAGCTTTCCTGTGCCAAGAACAGACACTAAAATCTCAGACAGTTAATGCAAGAACAGGATAGAGAGGAGTGAGAATATTCTGAGATTTTGAAAACATACTCTCACCAAGTGTGGACTGAAAGGTTCTCAGGATGGGCCAAATGAAATATTCCATTTCAGTGTTGACATTCTTTTAACTAAAACTAATTTCCAAACTGAAAACAACCCACCAAAATAATCCAAATTCCCATTTTTACAAATACTAGAACTGGATGTTTCAACAATTTCAAAGCTATTCTTTTTTTCCCAAAATATAACTTATCACAAGCAAACCTCCCTTTCTATCTGGGAACACAGTGGCTTAGTCAAATCAGCATTTTCAAACACAGCCTTTACTCAGAAAGCTCCTGACCACTTACACTGAAAATATTTTTCATAATAATTTACTGGTTGTCTTAGGACAACCGAATTCTGCAGTTCTGTGTCTGCATCAACTATTGACGCACATAAACATATTCCTCTAATTATTCCATATGCATGCAATGCCTCACCCTATTTCATTTTTATAACTGTGCATGCTTAACGAATTCCTTCTCTGCAATGTCCAAAACTATCTTTGCATTCTCAACAAGAAACATATTTCTCATTCACACATCTTGGGCCAAACCCAGATGGTATTAGTTTCCTACAAGGGTATTTCCTGTATGTCTGAATTGTCAACACGGCTGTGGATTG
Source organism: Netta rufina (assembly GCF_964035555.1). Lineage (NCBI taxonomy): Eukaryota > Metazoa > Chordata > Aves > Anseriformes > Anatidae > Netta > Netta rufina. The sequence continues at coordinate 35,586,023 of NC_140127.1, read as the reverse complement.
CCATCATTCTCCTCTTATGTACAGATTCTAGTCATGAAGAGCAAACCGTATATCCTCCACCACCCTGGTTTTTCCATTTGGCACATTTCATAAAAATATTCATGTCTGTCTTCAAATTATTAATATTTTTGCACAATTTTAGTTGAGAAGTACAGACAAGATCTATATGAACGATCCACAAAAATACTTGATTATTTTGGCTTGCCCTGATACTCACAAAATGTTGGTGAAAAAATCTGGATTTCTCTGGATTTATTTACTCCTTATTTTCACATTGCTGGCAAATTACATATACTTTTTAAGACCTACTGAAAGAACTCAAATTATTTGATTACTTGAGTCAGTATTTGAAATCCAAGCTTTTTGCTAAGCTATAACAATTTAGGTAACTTGCATGATAGCCCTTCTGCCCTCTCCCTGGCTGTCCATCCCTGAGGCGCTGCTAGGCCAATGGGATTGGCAAGATAACAGTGAGAAAAATGCTTAGACGGTACCCAGAGAATGTGAATGCTTTTTTTTTTTTTTTGGTCCTTAGCTCCCATTCAGTACTTTTTCAGGAACACAAGGGTGCGGTCACTTAAGTATGTTTTTGACCCAGATACAAAACATAATGCGCATGTACAGTTTTTGTTGAAAAAAGATGAAATAATAGCTTTTTTTTTTTTTCCTGTCTGCCTTTGCATCAGGACTCCAGCAAGTGCAATCCTTATATTTCAAACAGTTTGATTTCAGGCAACGAATACTCTTGTGATGTGCTAGCATGTGGAAGCTTAAAACTCAGTAGCAGATGCTGGACTTCTAAATTTCTGCTCTGTTTGCATTTGTGCCAATAATATAAGATTGTTTACTGTTTGAAACAACTGAATGGACAAAGAACACAGGTATAAACAAATTAAAATTGGAGTAAATAGACATAACAGTTGTCTAGACTTCATACAGTAGATCTGTTGTATGTCTGATGGTAAAATGTTGAAGAATACTTACAGAGCTTCTAAGAATAAAAATTCTGATTTTGTCTATTATGTTTAGCATAATCATCTACTGAGAAAACCAGTAACATATGCAACCAGCATTTGCTTTGAAGATATGACACGTCATTATCAAAACTATGCTGGATGCTGATGCTAAATATAGGCTGAAATATCCCTTTCCATGCACCCGGATTTCAGCAGTCCAAAAGTTCCTTGGATGTTAGGGAACAGAATAGCATTTGGTTTGTCTCTAGAATTTGAACACACATTCTTTGGCAACTGAAAAATGGTGATGTGTTCCCATTTTTTGTGCCTGCAGGAAAGCCTCACACTCTTACATGGTGGTTCTGTCTTGAGAGAATCCAAGACAAGCGGAGAGGTGCAAGATAAGCATCCATTACAGTTATCCTTTCATATGCTTCCTGTCTCTGTCCCATGTTTTTAAGGCACCTGAACTTTTCTGCTATGAATTGCCTTCAATTTCCCAATCAAAAAATATTCAGATAATAAGATTTTACAGTTTCTAAAAATAAAAAGAAAGGCATTTTGAGCTGTCTTGAGGAAAACACTAACCTACCTTTGTTACGTAGCTTCAGAGCCTAAAAGAAATCTGCTAAAGAAATAACCTTCAGTGAAGAATACCTTTGTATTGTACATTGTAGATTAGTATCAGTTTTATAAGCCACAGAAATCACTCTTCTCTTAAAACAGTGACAGCCATACTCATAAGGACCACAGTTAAATCAAGGTTATGTTGCAAATATGAGTGATTACTGTAGTAATGTAGTAGGAGAAAAACAGAAAAACATACTTGGGGTGTATGTAAAGAAGTGCCTCTAGTCTCTATTATACTCTGGCAAATGGTACCTTCTTTAAGGTGAGTGTTTTTTTTTTTTCTTTTTTTCTTTGGCAAGATGCAGACTGCTAGCAACTTACTTTTACAACTCATTGAGCAAGTTTTAATACACATTAGCATACATACAACAGCAAAGATATGGGAACCCATCTAAATGTAAATCTGTAGCTTTTCCCTTCTAGTTGGGTGTGGTTTGCTGCTTTCTACCCCTGCCTCACAGTATTTAAATATATACCTCATACGAGTGCAGCATTCCCCTTGCAATGAGAAAAGGCAAGTACCTGCTTTAACAGACAACAGTTCACTACCAAGAGCCACAGGAGAAAGGCCGAATTGTTTGCAAGACAGAATAATGTCATCAGGGCATCTTTGCATTTGCATCTCTCTTTTTTTGAAACTAGTTATTTTTTAATGTCTACAATTAGACAGGTCAACATTTCTGGTTTTAATTTAATGCAGAGAGTATGATAATTACTGTTATTCTGTTCTGAATTATATCCCTAAATTTCCATATAAAGTGGTCACGGTAAAACAGCATGAATTTGTTTTCAATTATCGGAGTATAGAATTTGTTGTAGGTTGGTTCATTTTACATAAGCACTGTCAAATTTGCTATGTGTCACCATACATCCTCTTTTTTTTCCCTCTCTCAGCACAAAAAGTCTTGCAACTCAGTTTGAAGTGCTGTAGACTTTTTTGTGGACACTTACGAAAAGTCTTACTTTAGCAGCCTAGGGAGATCTTTGCAGCATTGTAAGATTTCTTTTCATGTCATATTTTTATCTCTAGCAATGACGAAAGCAGCACTGATCTGCTGAAATGTCATGCCATTTAAAAGCATCTTATCTATTGAATTATAATTCTTAACAAACTTTTTTTTTGACAGCTCTCTGTCATTAGATTCTGTGTTTTAAGCAAAAAGGAGATTTTATGAAATGTGCTATTGAAAAATGAAGATATGTTTTATATACATAATCAAGGAATGAGAACATGAGACTACCCAAGGAGATGGCTGAGAGGACCATGGTCAAATAAAAGAATTGGTAGAACAGTAAATCACCAACAGGATTAATTGGTATTGTTTATGTGTCTACAGAAATAATGTTTGGTGGCATTAAAATGGTTTTAAAACATTAAAACTTAAAGTTAGAAAAGAAAGAAAAAAATCTTTCTTGATTGGAAGAGGTCACAGTACTGGTGAACAACAAAAAAAAAAAGATTATTAGCATTTTGAGCATTTTGTCATCGTGTGATGTATTTGTGAAAGCTAATGTAATGTATTCTGTTTTCTTTGGGGTATCATCTGAACCCATTTTATTGAACTATCCACTGAAAAATAGTGGCAAAATTTGCCTTTATCATAGAAGGTGTGTAAAGCCTAGAAGTAACAGAAAGAACAAGAAAAAATGCAAAGGTCATCAAGTCTTTTCTCCCAACTAATAAAGGCTTTTTCTGGTCGATAAATTTCTTAATACTTACTGCACCCTTGTTCACTTGAACGAAGCTTTATCACTTTCCTAGAAGGCTGGTTCTACAGCACAAAGACCAAACCAATGCAGCTAAAAAGCTGTTAGGAGAAGACAGTCTACAGTGGAAGAATACCGAACACGAAAATTATAGGAGAGGAGACAGGCCAACTGACTAACTAAATAAATAAATAATGACCAGAAAATGGAGGAGTGCCAGGGAAATAAGAAGGAGTATGCTTATTTTTTACCTTCCCTTAGTGGCTTCCACTGGTGAACCACTCACTGAATTGCTGGTGGAATGTAAAGCTTCCTTGAAAATAAATCCAGCTGGGGACAGAGGTGGAATCACCACCTGTGTTCCCAGAGGATGAATGCTGCTTACAGCTCAAGAGGCCTCTGTGGTGCAGGAAAGTGTGTAATTCACACCTTCTTGAGCCAGCTTTACTGAATGCAATAATCATCTGGTCTTTATTTGAATCTCCCTCTTCCGGGACTGATTTCCACTGTCTTCTGTTATTCCAATTCTCCTAAAGTAGTACAGTACATAAAGTTTCCCAGTCCAGATGCAGACCTCACATGGGCTCATGGCCACCTCCTTGCAAGCACACTCACAGTCGTATGTCACTCTGCCCAAAACCTCTCAATTATTGGCTGGCTTTTGGCAGTCTCAAAGCTTTTAGCTGCTTCTAACCAATAATTGGGAGAGTTGTCAAAGCAGGATTCATGTCTTACTAGAAGAGTGTGAAGGAGGCAAGCTGTGGGTTTGTGTTGGGGTGGTATCTGCATTTATAAGTTTCATATACTTTCTTTAGGAGGACGGGAAGAAAGAATTGTGTTATCACGGGACAAGGATTTTCATTTGGATTAAAGTAAAGACTTGCCCAGCAATACAGCAAACTCTGGAGTTGAGGAATTAAAAAAAAAAAAAAAAAAAAAAAAAAGGACAGGACTAGAAGTTAAAGGTCCTGCATTTAGTGGCTGGCTTCTTGAAAGGACTACGGAGGTAAGGAAAAGGAAAAAATGATCAAAGCCATGTCAAAATTTTGTATTTTCTGCAACAAAAGTAAGAAGAAAGTAAGAATTCAGTTCTAAGTTTCAGTGCTACCTTTAGATCTTTAACCATTTTTACTTATTTCTGTTCAAGTCACTTCTGTTCTGGTCACTCCAGTGTTTTCCTTTGCTGAAAAATTATCCTGCATAATAAATACACATGCATAATTCCTGTAAATGGGTGCTCTGACTTTTCCCCAGTTCCAGAAAAGCCCCACTCAAAATCCATGCAGAATTATGTTTATGTATCATCATCTTACTACCTTTTGATAGGCGCTAGTGGAGTGGAACTTCATTATTTTATTGGAGATTTCAATTGTCCTGTAAAAAAATGAGCTTTTTAATGACACTGAAGACATCAGAGCAGAAAACCTCCTTTTTATGGAGGGTACACTTTGGCCATCATCATTTTTCAGCCAAATCCTGCCCTGCACATAACTGGACAAAAACCACCTTTTGCTTCAGTAGAACTTGTGCTTAAACTCAAATACGGCCCTCTTTTTCCTGTTTAAATATAAATGTAAAGCATTTCTGTATCTAAAACTGTTTTAAATTGAAGTATTAAAACAGTGCATTGGTTAAATCAGTTAAAAATATTGCTAATATTTTTTTATAAAAAATCCTTAGATAACGGCAAAGCTCATTAAAAAAAAAAAAAAAAAAACCTGCAGCACAACAGGAAAAAGGAAATGCTTTGGAGATAGGGTCTAGTGTATATACACTATACTCAGCCATGACATCAGTGTAATTATTTTTCCCCTAAGGTAAATGTCTTATGTTACAAATTCTTCCCTTGCCAGAGGCCTCAGGCCCCACAGATGTTCAGATAGCAAAGCACTTGAGTTTTCAACACCCAAGAGGTCTATGGGAGCTCCACTGCTGTACCATAGCTACAGCCCAATCAGTTTCTGCTTTTCTCATTCTATATTTCTTGTCCTCTTTCACCTGTCAGAGAGAACTCCTCCTTGTCTTTTTCAAAATAGTTGATAAAGCTTTGAAAGGCAAGGTGTGCCCTTGCAGCAAACCTTTTTTCTAGTTTCTACTTTTGCTGTAGTCAAATTTCCATCCTGTGTTGGAGCCAAATTTCCAAAACATGTTGATTAAGCAAATACTTGCCTCTGAGAAAAATACTTGACATTGATCTTCAGCTCTATAGTAAGGTCTAAAGGAAGGTTCAAATAAGCTGAGATCCTTTTGGGATCTCCTAATTAGAAATCTATTTGAAGAGCTCATATGGTACAGTCTGATTTAGATGTTCCATGACCTCTTCCCCATGTCCTTAACAAATAAAACTCCTTAAGATCAAACACGTGGTAATGCATGTTATGGTATTTATTACATAGGAAATAAAGTAAATGAAGGGTGATCAAACTGCCTGAACAAGTTACCCAGCATTTATTTTATAACAGTAGATGAAAACAAATGATATAAAGACATTAGAGTTAATATTTTACACCACAAATAATAGTGATCCGTAATATATATATTTGAAGCATGTTTTAAAAGGCACTTTAAGCCTTTTTAAAGAGCTGCTACTCATTTACAACATGAATGTGGGATTGTGTAAATGAAAAAGATGTTATGTATAAATATCACAATTTTATATGAGTGAATGAATTGTGAAATCTATTTTAAAGGAATACTCTGAATCTGCTACCCATATTGTTTACTACGAAGCCATACAGAATAATGAAAATAAATGGATATGTCTGGTTTGCATACTAAAATGAAGTATTATTAAGGTTACTTGATTAAGGGTCATGCTTAAAATATGATCTACTTTAAATGAGCTAGTTAGCAATACCAGTTAAAATATTCCCATGTATTATTATATATACTATAGGAAATAATAGATTTATTGGTATAATGAAATGCCAGCATCTCTTAAGAATAACTGCAGCATGTGTTTCTGTATTAAAGTATAATACCTTAATAACTCTTCAGTATATAACACCAGTACATAATATCACTACTTATGGGTGAAATATAGGGCTAACATAATGTAGGTAACCAACCATTGGAAAATAAAAAATAAAGAATTTTAAGTTCAATGCTTACAATTAATCTTTTACCCAGCTTCGTACTGACTTACAAGAATGTAATTCTGATTAAAATATTTGTCACCCTAAATTAGATCAAACTAGTTTTTAAAAAAATGTGGTTTTCTTAGCTGAAGTTTATAATCTGGCCTAAGGAAAATCAGTTCTGAAACAAATATAGGATCGATGCAAAATCTGCAATTACCATGAGTAGAAAACAGTTTAAGCTAAAGAACTTCATAGGCAGACATTGGAAGTGTGAGCTTCCAGGTTTAGTTATGATAAGAGACTGCACATTGACCTAAGTGACAGTCTGAATAATAAATCTTCATTTCAGCCAACCATCATTCTTTGTTTTCAGCAGACACCCCAATGGAATAACAAGATATGTCTCATTCTTCTCTCCCTTCCTTATATAACTGTTAAAGGTTATTCCTTCAAATAGTGTAGTGTGGAATGTCCTACAAGTTAATATGTCATGTACAGATTTTTGGTGCTGGTTTCACCCAAGGGGAAACCTAAAAAGTGAAGGATGTCAGGAGGTTGTTAAGATGTCAAGAGAAAGATACAGAAGTTGGACATGTGGTATCTAATTCTAAAAAGCCACAAATGAAATATAAAGGCTGGGTTGCTGGTTTCACAACATCAGAAATCTATCATTTAATTTCATAATTAAATAAATTAAATAACTAAAAATAATAATGAGAATAATTCTGCAAGGGAAAATCTGAAATTTGGTATACAATTATTCAGTTTGACAGTACAGAAATGAACACTCCTAATGGATTTTACAAGCTATCTGTCAATTATCACAACTTAAGAGATACAACACTACAGAAAGCTATATACTTCCTCGCACAATAGGGATCATTTCAAAAGCTATGGAAATTGTGGCAGTGATGAAATTGGAAATAACAGGTTTGCCAATTAGTAATAATGTGGAAAATCCACATGAACAATTGTTTCCCAAACCCAGAAAAAAATTAGTATGGAAAAACTCAGCTAGATTTCTAATTGACTGTAAGTCACCTAATGGCTTGATGCTGCACAGATTTCCATATCTTAGAGGAATGTTTCAGAAGTTTTTATTAAATGCAATAGTAAATTGACTTTTTAGAGTACAGTGAAATTGGCTGACTTTGAAAAACAGAAAGCAACATGACTTTTCAGGAAGTATAAATGCATTCTAGATACAAAGAAAGTAATATATTGCAGTCTGCTGGAATAATGCAAAACAGAAATTAGTAGAAATACTGTCCTGATCCTATGAATGCAACTGGCCATACTTACTACCTCACAGGTCTCGTGGTTCATTCATTTGTCAAGTTCTTGCTTCATGTGTACTTCATTAAAAGCTCTTAATTCAATTTTCACCTGTTTGCTCTATCAACAACTTCACTTTCACAGTGAGACTGCTCCCATGACATCAAGTGCTAAATAAAATCCTCAGCTTAATAACGGAATGATCTTCTCTTACTAATACTTGCAATAACTCACCTTGAATGGCAGGCCTGGTGTGACTCATTGACATTCCTGGGCCCTTAAATGACTCAAACTCAACTCTCAGGAGAAGAAATAGGACTGTCTTTGTCTGGGCACAACAGATAGAAACATTCATCAGGAAACTTTGCAATACGCCTTACTGTTCCCAAAGCAACGGATTTGCCTCTATTTGCTTCAGACTTTATCTGAGTAACTTGGTCAAAACTCTTAGAAACTTATGTAATAATATCTACAATCAGTTCAGACTCAGCTGCAGGATTGTTTTTGGCTTGTAAAGGAGAAAGAGCTAGATTACCAGTCTCTTCATCCACAATGACTGCAACTGATTTGGCAGCTCTAACTAGACTTTCAAAACTAACCTTTCTGATAACCCCCTGAAACTAAACTTTTTAAGCAAACAAATTAGCAAATTTTGTCTGCCTCTAAATTAGGAGGATTCAGATTTCATTGCACAAATCTCTTTGTATGGAAATCTCTTGACCTATTTACATCTCCATTTCAGAATCAGGTTTCTTGTTGGTTGTTGTGATTAAATAGGAAACATGGCTATCATGTTGAATTAAAATAAATTAAAGCTGTGCACTTTCCCAATTAGGCCTTTTGTGGGACATCTTTCATCAGGAAGACAGGCCCATCCATCAGTCTGAATTACAAATACATTTTAAAAGCTTCATTCTCTCTTATAATTTAAAATTTCATAATTAGTTATCATGGGTGTGGTAGAGTTGCAAAATGTTGTGTGCTTATGTGTACAGTCGGAGTGCTTGAATCTATGACAGAGTCACTGGTTTTGAGAGGTTGGCAAACCCTGAGTTAAACTCCAGAACAACTGTCGGCTTGTGAATAATCACATATACAAACTGAATTTGAATTGTTAATTAAATATTCTGTTTTATTTCTATGCCTCAGCTTCCCTCCCCTATATTACCTCTGGAGAAACAAATGAAGTTAAATTTTGTTCTTAGTTTATACAACTAAAATTTTAGTCGTAGTAATATTTGATACTTTTTTAGAAGCCAAAGGAGAAAATTGCCTTCTATTTAAGTACACAGGGTTTTTGCATTGTCACAGTACATTACATAGATCTGATGTTTAACATATAACTGTACTAATCTTTGTGGCAAATGTAATAACAAAAGAAAGTTGTTTGGAGATTTTTCTATTTTTATTTAAAAAAAAAAAAACAAAAACGTTTCTATTGAAGGACCACATGTAAAAACTATGGTTTCTCTGCACAGAGACCAAGGCTGCTTATTACCTACAGTATACTAGCTATGATGAACAGACCACCATAGTTGTGACAACTGATGTTGCTGCCTCCAGGGTAAAACAAAGGTTTACATATTACACAAGCAATTTAACTGTTTTCTAAACATATTGCCAAGACAGTGGGAGTTGGCAGCCAGCACTGTGTTTTAGGTTTTGGATACTTGGATTAGAACTGACTGCTGATTATAGACCTTTTTATTTGTCCTCTACGAATTACAAGCAACCTAGTAACCCAGCAAAGAATCCTTCGCAGCACTTAAACTTGTCTTCTTGGCTTCCCAAAGATTACATACACAAATCACTCCACAAAAGTGGTGCAAGAGACTTGTGCATAGATAACTACATAAGACAATTGTCTTGTTCTAACTCTTAAAGAGTTCTCCAAAGTGAAATGTTTTATAATCCTTTTTGTGCAGTAGTCAGGAAAGAAATAAAAGAGTTTGGGCAGAGATTATCCACAAGAAAGAAACTTTTTTTTGGGTTCCAGCTGCAACACAATAAGGAACATAATTAACTTCACAATTCTTTGTGTTTTTCATTTGACTGCAGGGAGGAGATGAAAGAGGACTGTTAAGCCTTGCATTCCATCCCAATTACAAGAAAAATGGAAAGCTGTATGTGTCTTATACCACCAACCAAGAACGGTGGGCTATTGGACCTCATGATCACATCCTTAGGGTTGTAGAATACACAGTATCCAGGTATCATTAGAAGTCTAAAATTCACAAATTTTGTATTTATCAGCAATCTTCTTCAATTTTGTGTATCCTATTTCTAAAATGAACTCAGACTTACATGTACAAAGCACATGCTTGGGCACTTGCAGAAAAATTATTGCTGATATTTATTTCAAACAGTATTTTTGGAATACCAGTAAGTATAATGATTTATGCTTTTTAAGACTTCAATTATTCTGTCATTTTAAAATTATATTTATTTCCTACTTGTGTATGGACAGCAAAATAACTTTTGTGAATGCTTAAATATTAAATTTCTCAGAAATTATTGTTGGGCATTTTTTTTACCAAGTTAAAACATCCGCCTCTTAAAGTATAATTTGAATGACTCCAGTTTATTTTTAGAAAGAAAACTTATGATAGTGAGCTGTGAAAACTGTTTTCATATCTTTGTATTGCAGGAAAAACCCACACCAAGTTGATATGAGAACAGCAAGAGTGTTTTTAGAAGTAGCAGAACTACATCGAAAACACCTAGGAGGACAGCTTCTGTTTGGCCCAGATGGCTTCCTATACATCTTTCTTGGAGATGGCATGATTACTCTAGATGATATGGAAGAGATGGATGGATTAAGGTACAAGAACTACCAATGTATAGATTTATGTGGTCTTCTCTTTTTGCACAATATTTCGGTCAGAAACAAAAATGATCAACAGTTGTCAGCACAAATCTTACACTTTCTTTACTGCATTACCTCAGTATTTTCAACTCCTGAATTTAGCAGTTAATTTTCAGAACAGTCTTACTACTTAGAAATATCTTGTAGTTGTGTGCTATCAGACCCCATAAATATTGGATTTCTATTTAAACAGCAGTTAGACTTCTTTTTTTACAAACTATTATTCTATGAACAGGACAACTTTATTGAGCAAATGTTCTAACAGACACATACCAGAGTCAATAACAACACTGTATCCCTTAGGAAAATGTCTAGAGAATTTATGAAGCAATCCTGCTTTGGTTCTACCTATACAATTTTCTCAACCAGCTTTGACCCTGTTTTATTACATTATAGAATCATAGAATGATTTGGATTTGAAGGGACCTTAAAGTTGATTCAGTTCCAACTCCTCTGCCAGGGGCAGGGATACCTTTCACTAGATGAGGTTGCCCAAAGCCCTATCCTATGTTAGAGTTGCAAAGTGTTGGCCCAATACTTGCTTTAGTTTAGAGAAAGCGTGATACTGAGCCTTTACAGACCTAAAAGTAGTTGCTATGCTCTGCTCAAAGGCTTCTTTGGCTCAGCAGAATAGCAGGTGCTCCTGAACCTTATATTGAGGATATCCTTAACACCAAGACCAGAGAGTAATTATTTTAAATTAATATAGAATAAGGGGGGTGACTGAAACAGATGCTGTGATACAGAAAGTTGTTCTTGTTATCACATTGCTCCCCAGCAGAATGGTCAGAGGAGTTCTAGTATAGATATAACAAGGCAACATGTTGGCCAAAATTAATCTTTGATGGGTTCTGCTACAATTCTTAGGACTCTCGCATACCATAAAAGACCAGTCTGGACATGAATATTAAGTAAAGTACATCGTTTCTTTTGCTGATTCACTGTAGTATTATATGGGTTAAATATACTAGAAAAATACTTTCAAAAGACAATTATTTTATCCTCCAACTTTCTCAGTGATTTTACAGGTTCTGTATTACGCCTTGACGTAAATACTGACCTGTGCAGTGTCCCTTATTCCATACCACGGAGCAACCCACATTTTAATAGCACAAACCAACCTCCAGAAATCTTTGCACATGGACTCCACAATCCAGGCCGGTAAGTAAATTACAATTAAATTGAATTACTCTGGAGCAGGTACCGTTTTCAGCCAGGTAACAAATTTTGTTACCAGACTAGATAAACTATTAGACATGAGTGCCTAATAAAGGCACTCATTAACCTTTTTAACAGCCACTCCTCCACCTTCACATATATGTCACAGTTAGAAACAAATGTGTATTGGAAAAGGGGAAGGAAGGAGAAGAGAATTCACAGCTATTGCAAGTCAAGACTGAAATGGAAGAAACAACGTACTGGCTTTTTTTTTTTTCCCTCTATATTTTTTTCTTTATGAAACACGAGAACTTAAAGCAGAGAGCTGGTAAAACACAGCTGGGATGGGAATCTGAGAAATTAGAACAGTAGAATCTTGATTGAGAAAAAAAGGCACATAGAAAACAAATGAGAACATCTGGTGAAATCTAAACAATAACAAGGAGGAGAGCAACACTTTAACTAAACAACACATAATTCAGCAAATTAGGTGGGTGGTAGTACTGAAGTGACATTTAAATTCATGGTTTAAAAAAATCAGAAATTCAGAAGCTGTTCAGACAGGAGTTGACCACCAGACTTCTTAAAAATCAAAAATTTCTACACCATGTAAGTCAACTCATTTAGTTTGGTTAAAGCATTGCTTATTTCCAGCGTTGTTGAGCAGAGTAGATTCCAACACTAGGTAAAAGTATAGTTTTTGTCCATGTTATATAAAAATCGTGCAGGGATGGGAAAGATATTCTCTCGTATATTCAAATCTGATGCATCTCTCAGATATTTTGGCTCATTATGAAGCAGGTCCCTCAAATGCATATAAGCCACAATGAAACAGTAATCCCTCAAAATGTGACACTTCACACTATTGAAGCCATTCTACTGAATCCATATATCTCATGAATTTTCTTCTATTGTCTTGTCTTACAGCTGTGCTGTGGATCGCCACCCAACAGATGTAAACATCAATTTAACAATACTTTGCTCAGATTCAAATGGAAAGAACAGATCTTCAGCAAGAATCTTACAGATAATAAAGGGTAAAGACTATGGTAAGTTCTATCCAGGGTAAAGCTACTGGGAATAGTAGGCTTCTCTGACTATGGAATAATAAATAGAAAACAGAAAACAATAAAGGACTGTAAAGCCATGAGAACTAACTTACTGCATAGTCAGGATAGGTAACCTACATAAGACAGAATATATGAAAGTACAGTACGAGCAGATAAAAGATGAAAGATGAAACAAAATTTAAATGGCTGAACTTTGTTCTTGTTTTTGCAGAATATCATGTAAATAAGATTCAAGAAATATGCTAGTTGCTAGTCTCTCTAAGATCTTACTGTAATTGCAAATGATGGCTCATAAAGAAAAGATTTTGGAATATCAGGAAGTGATGAAAATGTAATCTTAGTCATTCACAAATAACCTTTTAAGGTACAGAATGGAAATCTCATGTAATGTGCCTCCTATAATGGAAAAAATGAGATAGACAACAACAGAACAAAACCAAACAGGGAAATGACTGAGCTCTGTTTAAATGTTACTAAAAATGAACAACTTGGAGAAATGCACTATGCTACTACTTCATAATAATAGACTAGTTTAGATTGCAATAGAATAAACATACTCAATTAGGAACTTAAAATTTTAGAATGTTTTATGTGCTCTCTGAATCAGTATGATTGCCACTCACAATTTTAATTTAATGTTTAACTCTGATACCTACTAAGATCACTTGCTTGTTCAGGGAAGCCAGGTGGTAGTTACTCTGAGCTATCCCCTGCCTTGGTTGACCATTTCCCAGCTTCTAAATACATGGTGGTAAAAGGTGGTAAATTTCAAAGGTGTTTAAAGGGATCAAGGACTGACATATTTCCTGGAACATAATGTTTTCAGGTTTTATTCATATCTCCAGTTCTTCCACCTGTACTGTACTGAAAAGCAAAGCAGCTGCACTGGCTAGTAGCACAGTCCCAACGTGTAATGCAATTGTTCTACTTTAGTTATTGCATGTATTTTCTGTGTGCATTTTATAAAAGCCAAACCAAAGAATAATATTTGGTAAACCACTGCTCCAATGGAATTTTGACTGCATCTTTATTGTAGAGTAAACTAAGCAATATTGTGTCTATCCAGAACAGCTTGCCAATATTAATACTAGGCTGTGGGTTGACTGCTTAAATAAAAAGAGCTTATCATCCTTTTCTCCCACATTTAAAATTTCAGCTCTTTCTCATGTAGAATAATCTAGGAAATTCATTTATCAAAGACCTGCAGACAGCACTCCAACTAAAAATAAAGTTCCTATGAAACAAAAAAGTGTGTTGGCTGTGGCTTTAATTTAAAGTTATGAAGTTAGGATTTCAATTTGAGCCTGCTTTTACCCTAAGCAATATTTGATTGCATGCATAGGAACATTTGCATTGAAACTTCCTCAAAGACACGATTTGATGTGACTAAACTCATCAGTTCGGAAAAAAAAAAAAAAAAAAAAAAAGTGTAGGAACTGAAATTATAATAGCAGCAGGAAAAATTACCATAAGTAGCTACATCCAGCAAGACTAATGTTTTATGGGAAGTAAGAGACAAACTGTATTTAAAACTGTGATTTTGAAAGACTTTCTCAAACCATTGAATAGCTTTGAAAATAAGTTCTGCTGAAAATCACAGGAATTCATGCTCTTAGGTACTGGTGAAAAATCTGAGCACCTTTTTCAGCGAAGGGGGTTTAATTATATTCCTGACATTCAAGAGATCTATTCTGTAGACTGTATTGACACAAAAAAGTTAATAGCTGTAATCACATTAACTTCAATGGAAGTCTGACCTAATCCCGATACAGTTTTATTCTCTTGGCTTGTGCATGGAAGAAGGTAATTATAGTGTCTCCTATCTAAATCCCTAACTCATTGTTTCACACACAGCTTTTGTTGCAATGTTCTGATTTTCCTAATGCTTTCTTTCCAGCTACACATCTTGAATTTTAAAGTACATTTAAAGAGAACTAACCTATTTCTTGAAGTAATAATACTTTTCATAAATATGAATCAAAATATGAAACTGCATATGATCTAATGCTATGGTAGTTCCTTTTTAGAAAGTGAGCCTTCACTTTTAGAATTCAAACCATTCAGCAGTGGAGCCTTGGTTGGTGGATTTGTCTATCGAGGTTGCCAATCTGAAAGACTCTACGGAAGTTATGTATTTGGAGACCGCAATGGGTAGGTTTCTTATAATCTCAGCCTTAAACAAAAGTGAACATAAGGTGTATTTAGTTATGAGCTTCTTGTATAAAAGAACAGCAACAGTCATTTTAAATTGTGTCACTTTGCCCATGTAGCAATGTGACAATACAGATTAAATTCAAGATTTGGAAATCAAACAGCATGACATTCTAATGAATGGCAGCATACATAACATGTCTAATCCTTGGAATAAAGTACAGACAAAGACACTAGCATCACAGCTTTCTAAAGATTTTAGTTCTACAAACACTTACATACATCATTTACATTATAATGGGAATAAATGTTAATCATGGAATTGTTTGCCAAACGGGTCTAAATGATGAGATAAGGAGAACTTTGGGGGTTTTACGGAAACATCATTGATGGAGTAAAAGAATTATTTTTAAATAAATGGGTATAGTTTTCCCATGCCAAATAGCTCAGTATTCACAAATGATTATCTATAGCATGGCTTGAACCCAATTTTGCAATGTTTAATGAAAGGAAGGGAAATGCTATGCTTTTTAAACATCTGAAAAATAACAGGCAGGAAATAAGATGTGATGAACTGCATATATGCATCTATGGAGCTTTTTCCTGCAAATGTGTATTTATTTATCTGGACAGTGAAAATTCTATATTTAAAATGTAATATAACAATTTGTTTTATGTATTTTTGAATATAGAAATTTTTTAACACTGCAACAGAATCCTGCAACTAAACAGTGGCAAGAGAAACCCCTCTGTCTTGGCAACAGCGGTTCATGTAGAGGTTTCTTTTCAGGCCCTGTCTTGGGATTTGGCGAAGACGAATTAGGTAAATAGAAAAAACTATGTTATTAAATTATAAGTCTTATCAGTATTGCCTGCTAAGCTCTTAAAAATCATAGTATATGTTTTAAAAGAAGAAATCTGAAGGCTAGCTCTCCTTTGCCAAAGCTTTCGTCACTGCTGTTTCAGCTACACCTTACCAGCTGTGTAAGAAGAATTGAGAAGAGAAAGGGTTGTTGGAAGGGTCAAAGGTCCTTATTTTCTCTCACATTCTTTGAATCATGTCACTCACTATGACACAACTCATATGCCTGTTTTAATTCCCCATGTTACAGATGGGTAAAGGTACTGCATGAACAGATGGATCCCTCTTTATAATTCCCCAATTATATATTTTATGAATATGTATGAACAATATGAAATATATATGAACAATATGAAATTAAAAAAAAACATTAATGATAAAGTATATTTCACATTTTAGCATCAATTTGGGAAAAGTGCTTATTTAAATTTTCAGATAGCAATGATTCTGTTGTATATTTCAGTGAGGTGAGTTGTCTCCCAAGTGTTTTTTAACCTCATCTTGCAAACACACTAGATCACAAAAACGTTTGACATCTTATGAAAGAGGAACTATTTCATTGTGTTGTTTTCTTTAACAGGTGAGATTTACATATTATCAAGCAGTAAAAGTATGACGCAGTCTCACAATGGAAAGCTCTACAAGATCATTGACCCGAAAAGGTGAGCATTGCACTACTCCCTAAGATCAATCTTCCTTTCAACAGGTTAAAACCCAAAAGGTAAGTGTAGTTCTTTCATGTAGCTGTATTGTGCAATACTTACATTAAATAAGAAGGAAAATTCTTAGTGCAGGGGTTTCCTAAAAGCTAATGTACCATCAGCAGCAAACTAAATAGATTCACTAAAAGTAGTCGCTGTCTCATAGAAAGTGACTTTCTGAACAGTAGAAGTGTAGCCACCACTAATTTTTACTCTTCGACATTATGATAAATGCTGCCCACTTTCCCTCTTAGATTCACATTCTTTGTATATTTTCTTAGAAGTTTAGACACATTTAAAGTGCAACTATATGGACCAGTAAAGGTAAAAGATGCTTCTGGTAGTTCTGAAACCAAATGCCTTGTAGGTATCACAGAGGTTATACAGTGTCTATGGAAGGCAGAATGCTGGAATTCCCCCTAGTGCTGCTGCTGCCTTAGCTGCCACTGCAGTGTGACAGTTCACAAAGGGAGCTGGCTCAAAAGGTTAGTGCTGGCTGACAATATCTACTCTGCATACTGAAAAGCTGCTACAGAAATAATTTGACGGTACTAGCTTTAGGTCAATAATTTCTTTGGCTACTACCTGGTCAGTTCCAGTCTCACTTCCTCACAATTTCAGTTTTGCCATAAGTAAACTTATCTGAGGGACAAATTCAGTCTTTCCCAAACATCTCTGGTGTTGTATAGGAGACACCACCAACTGAGAAGTATACAGAGGACTGAATCCTCAGCAGGTGTGCATTGTTATTGCTTTCTTGGTTTCAAGATCCTTCTACATTCAAGCACTCACCTGTCTCTCCTTAGGGAGGTTTGGAGCACAAAGAGAGAATCTAAGGAAGGAAAACTTCTGTCCTTGGACTGTGTGCCAAAAATACACTCAAGTCATTAACATTTCTTAAATCTACTTATTTCTTAATGTTCTCGTGTTCTTCATTAACTTTTCTTAAACCACAGCTTATGAATCACACCCACATGATTTATAAGATGTAGAATTAATATGATCAGTACAGTTATTTAAACTAATTTACCAGCTGTAAAATGAGAATAAATGAAAATTACCAAACCAGAATTTCTTGAGGTCTGATCACCTTCAAGATCTTTGCAGAGCAGCTACAGCCATGGAAATACCAGGGGACATGGAAAGACTGCACAAAGCCAGTCCCATATGCAGTCCAGTGTGCCCAGCAGTAATAAGAGAAAGTGAGTAGCAGACACTTACTTTGGCAGGTGAAATACCACTTTCTTCATGATGGATCATTCTGCTCCATCGGACCAAGTTCACGGCGTATAAAGCTACCACATGCATCCTGCAAAAACATCAAAAATAAACACAAAATTAAAGGGCCAACGGAAATAAATTTTGTTAAAATAATTAATTTGACCTCATCATTCCCATGAGAACAACCTAGATTAGTATGTCTATTAGTTCAGTACCTACTTCAGCATGTTTATCCTTTAACATCACATACAGACATCATTATTGATTTTGCTGTTGACTGTTTAAGAGAGGAATTTGTTGTCTTGTCAGAATTTAAATTCTAAAAATTGTTATGGAACAACATGTAAAATCAATAATAAACCCATGAAACTGGGTGCACACTGTTCTGTAAATTACAGTAGAGTTTCAGAGTTTTTTGATTCTGCTACCCAAACCTATGGCAACTAGTTTGGAAGCAGATGTTACTGCAGGTTAGTGCAGTCTGTCAGTCAAGGTTATTATGTATGTTTTATTTATGCTTTCTGGTATTAAAAACATTGTTTTAGAACAAAACTTGCCATTCTTATTGGGATTGTTTAGTCTGTTGGTATATGGTTTTAAGTGAATTTTACACCCTAAATCCACTATTAGTATCTAATTACATGGGGCTGCCTTGTTTGACCTCGGCTTTTTGTTCTTGTTACCTCTTCCAGTAGGGTGGTCTTCAGCTGACATACCTGAAAGGCCAGACCTCCCATTGCTGCACTCACGGTTGGCTGTTTTCATGTATGGAAAAGGGTCAAGACTGTGTTTGGTTACTGGTGAAAGTAACCAGAAAACTATAAAATACTTTTGTAAATTGGCATACCTTTGAAATTAAACAGACTGTGGCAAAGGGATATAGTTTTTGGTAACACTTTCTAGAAACATGGAACAATTTTCATTCAGCCAAAGTTTGAGTTTTGCTGTTTTTTAATCTCATACTATTGATGATTTTTAAGTGCAAGATGACCAATTACTTCCACAAAAGAGCATAGCAGCTCTACTTACCATTTCATGCTGATTTCACATTACACTTATAAACAATTTAAAAATTCCATGGCTTTGACAAATGTTCACGTAACGCTTTATTAGCAAAATAGTAATTGTTAATCACATGCTAATACTTTCTGCATACTGTTATTTTGCTTTTCTGTTTAATGCCTTCCTCATGTTACATACCATACAACTACATCAAAAAAAAGTGCAAAC
Source organism: Netta rufina (assembly GCF_964035555.1). Taxonomy (NCBI): domain Eukaryota; kingdom Metazoa; phylum Chordata; class Aves; order Anseriformes; family Anatidae; genus Netta; species Netta rufina. The sequence continues at coordinate 35,567,116 of NC_140127.1, read as the reverse complement.
CCTAGCACAGTGAACTTTCTAAAACATAAAGCAAAGATGCTACAAGTTGGCTATGCGCATCAGGTATACAGTCATCAAGGTATTGATTTGTCACATCGTAGAAATTCATTACTAACATAACAAAGTCCTATGAGGGGTGGCCCTGGCAGACTAATCTATTTACAGAGTGAGCCTTCCATGCATGGGACAGTGCAGAAGAATACAATTATCATTCCTTGTGGTGACCCCTTGCTGGAAATTTAAAACTTCATGCAAAAAACAATCTTCTGCTAGTGCTTATAAGCTGCTATAAGAGTACGTAATTACTCTTTTATTCTAAATAATAAATGTTATATAGAGGTGCAGGATTTTGTTTCTTTTGATCTTTGTAGGAAACTACTGAGTAAGCAAACTTGTTCTCAAACGTAACTGTGAGCCTGATTTCCTCATCTCAAACAGAGCTTAAGAAACATATTATTTTGATATTGCTAGCAGTAGAAAATTTTCAAAAGAGATAGGATGTTTAAAACATTAGAAGATCAGAGAATGAGAGTAATCCAGAGAACCCTTTGCATGAAACTTCAATAATTAGCAATAGGAAGGTCCTATCCTAAAACAATCCTTCAGATGTAATAAACATTGGGTGTTAAATTGAGGTGGTATATGAAAATCGATTATAAATAGGATCAACGCAGAGGTTCTGAATCCCTCCATCAAGGCGGTTTGAAACATAGAATACAAGGTACCACGGGAAACCTCTTTTTAGTTCCTCACCCCTCCAACAGGTCTCCAAATACTTTACATCAATAACTAAATATCCTCCCGTGAAAAGCCCAGAATTAAATAATCCTTCTCTTCAAAGCAAGGTTGCTATAATGACACATTGATGTGTGGGAACTATCAGGCAATGCCGTGATAAGTCAGAAACAGAAAAATTAAAAACAAATTAAAGACCAGGCGTATGACACATATATTACCTAATATCACAACTGAATACAAAGGAGAACATAGGTAATACCATATTTAGCTCTCAGATTGCAGGAGATGAGGGAAACCTTAAAGATTACAAACATTTAATATTAGGTAAATTGGTTAAACCAACAGACTAAAATTTCCTAAGTTAAAACTATGCCTCTGAAAAATATAGCTATTAGTTGATGACTATCAAAAAATGCTACGTTGTGAGAAGTAAAACGCTTTCAAGGGCTAGGAATGAATGAGAAAATATTTATGTTAAAAAAATAGAAAATTATTGGGTAAACAGTGATATAGAAAATGTATATAAGCCCAAATATTCTTGTTAGTCAGTAACAGAGAAAATAGGAGACAAACCTATTAGGAAAGAAAATGTAGCATGAGAGTAGAAAATTAAATGTAGGCAGTACTAAAAATGCGTATTTAAATAAGAAATATCTGTTGATAATGTTTAAATTATAGCTGATACAAACTTATTACCAGCTGTTATATGAAAAACATAGGGGAAAAAAAAAAAAAAAAAAAAAAGGAAAGATAGAAAGAAAATAAACTTTGGAAGTTGGGAAGTTGGCAGAACAGTGACAGTTTGGCTTTTTAAGTCTTCTGTTAGAATACTTACACTATGATCATGTTCACTTCTAAGCAAATTCTAGATAAAATGAAAAAGATTCAGAGAAGAATAGTCAAAGTGACAGACAATGCGAGAGATTTCTGTTTAAAAGATGAGACTAAAACCAGAGAAGCTAGAAGGACACTCATGCACCACTGTAATCCCTATGAAGTTACAAGTTTTTGCCACTGCCTATACCATGACTCCAAAGCCGAAGAATAACTGTTTTGACCAGCATGGCTCACTGGAGCTAGCAGCTAATATTTACAAAAGAAGGCGGAGCTTAGTAAGTTTCCTTGCACGTGTAAGAATTCCTCTTCCTCTCCATATGTTTAACACCTTATAGATCTGGATTTCAATATGTTTTGTATCAACAGCCAGAATAGCTGCTTTCCGCTGGATTGAAACTTGAACTTGATTCAAACCATCTCCCTCCTCTTTCATGCCCCTCCAGAGTATGTAATTCCATTTATCATCCTTTCCATCACCACTGTTGGGATATCCACTACCAGAGTCTTTCCAAACAGAATGATTTCAAACATTAAGGGACTATATCTAGGCTATAACTCATGTTGACATTGTTCAGGCTCTTTACAAGAATGGTTGTGATTTTACTTTTTAGCATGAGTCAGGAGTGTTAGATGGAAAGGTGTAAGAGCAGCATTTATGAAAGTATAGCCTTCTTGAAGACTTTAATTACTACGGAAATGGCAAGTCAGAAACATACAGCACTAGACTAATCTGCATCAACATAGTTCTGATGGGTTATAGAAATATTGTGAAGCTACTGCTTAAAGCTGACTGTCAAATGAGCCAATTTTGTTGTTGAATGCTCTCACCAACCCAGGTGGGCCATGTGATTTCTTTCTGTTCAGAAAGTTACTATCCCTTAAGTCATTTGAGGGAATGGAAAGCCAGAATTAATGTCTAATTATGTTTAGTTTAGCCATAGCATGCAAAATTCTTATCTCATTTACCTACCCACATGCAGTTACTATTCCCATAAGAGACACTAAAGAGAAATTAGAGCTTTTTGCGAATACCAGTCTAGAGAGTTTCACTTTACAGAAGTACTTCACAAAAACTCCTTTGTAACCATGATGGAAAAACCTAAGGATTTTTTTCAATCACATCACAGCTCACTGACTGTAAAAGTTTTTGTTTTGGTTTGGGATTTTTTTTCATTTTTCTAAGTCTTTCTAGCGCTGGCTATTAAGGAGTTCTCACTTTTTATCACTTTATAAGGAAAAAAAACAGCTCAGTTTATCTTTTGCTTATTTTCTGGAGCCTGCAGGAAGCCTCTGCCATCCTAAAGAAAGTCATACATAATAGAGCAGCTTTAGCCCAGTAAGCCAGTCTTTCCCAATTCATCAGTCAAAGTGTTATGCAAGTGGCCCCCTAAATTGATAAATTCCCACAGTGCCTGTTGACCCAGCTGCCAAGTGCTCATGCAGCAGGTGTTGTTTTCATGACCACCCTGACAGTAATACAAACTGTTTAGCAGTTGCATTGACCTCTTAGCTATTAACATTGATACAGGCTTCACTAGGGACTAGTTTTCAAACATGACAGAATTTCTTAAGACTAGAGGTCATGAACAAGTATACCATATAAGAATAAATTTGATATGCTGCTGAGTTTAAATCTTAAAAGCTGTGAGTTTTTTCCACATTATTCCCATGTAGTAAATCTGGAGACAAGTAACGAGCTTTTGGCATCTCTCCCAGGACTAAAGGTATACTTTTTAATTTTAGAAACTGTACCTGAAGAGATGCTATATTTATTCTATGACAAGTAGTAAATTACAGTGAAGTAAAATTATTTTTTCTTGACATTTTCCCTTATAAAGGAAAAAAAAATAAACTAGCGCACCAGCTTTGGTGATAGACTTAGGCATCTTTCTGATACCTAGTATCTTGTGTGCAGTTAATTGAAGTATAATGTTCTTCCACATATTTTGTACCACAATCAGGATTTCTATGGCCACATCTCTTGTTCGAATTCGAACATCCAGGAATTTTGTCTCTTTTTCTGTTGTGTTTTTTTTTCTTCACTTTAGCAGGATAGTAGAGATTTTCAATATAGTGTCAAAGGCCTGATGGAGGAATTATGCTGTGTTCAGTACCATTGTATAACTGCTGAATTTGACCCTCCATTTGCATTGATTCCATGTGTCTGAGTTACAGGCTGGTGCATACAACAAGCACATCACTGCACGCTTAGTGGAGCTGGGAAAAGCTGGAGGAAGGAAAGCATGGAGTTCTAAGCAATTATATGATGAACCCTAATCTAATAGAGCATGTCAGACTTTTGTATGCCTCGAAACTAACAGTAGAGTCTACTTTCCTACACCAGCTGCAGTAACGTAGTCAGAATAATTTTACGTATTGCACAGTCAGGAATTCTCAGTTCACTAACCATGGCAGTGAAAGGACCTAGCAAGGGCCCCAGCCCCCAGTACAACTTCTCCTCCATGTTCCATACATTTAGAGTTGTTACACAGTTTCATGAAAGCATGTTTTAACAAGCAAGATATACTGTACTGTACTGTATATATGAACAGCTCTTTAAGATAACTAGAATTGTAGAGACCATATAAATAGTCATTATCAGCTACATTTTTGGCTGACTTTCTGCGGACCAAATACTGCTTACTGTAAGAGTAATCAAGCTGTACCCTTTAGAGTTTTATAGATTGAGGGAGACAAGTAACAAAATTCTCTCCAGCCCATGGTGTGGCTACATCTATTCCCCTCCATTTTCCACGTCAAGAGACAGAGTGAAGCACTAGTTGTATAAACAAAATCATACGCTGTCTAAGTGCTGCAAAGATCAAGTCCCGGCAGTCAGTTTCGAGATTTATGTTATCTTTGTGAGATTCAGTTCAAAACACTTACACTGAGCCTGAAAATTTCCACCCCTTTAAGCCTTAAGAATGCAAAGTGTAAGTATTGTGGGGCAGAGACTTTCTCATGATATGTGTTTGTACCAGAATGGCATTCAAATCCTGAGAAAGAAGTGTGGCTTTTCCCATAGTACAAATAAGGAAAAACAGTAATTCTTCTCACACACAAAAAGGATTCTGCTGCAGCTGCATTTGTATTACTCTTCTCCTAAGGCACTCTGCCAACCAGAATTTTTTCCATCTTTGTTTCTACTCCACCCCACCTTTAATAAATATTATCCAAGGCTGATGAGTGCAAGTTATTGATTGATGGTAGAATAAAAGGCAAGGTTATATTCACAAGCACCACGAGCATTAGAAAGCTTTAAATCATAAAAGTGGCCAGCCATGCTGTGCTGGATACAAAAAAAAAAAAAAAAAAAAAGAAAAGAAAAAGTATGATTTCTGCCTCCCTCATGAAATATGAATAGAAAGAACCCAAATATTCCAGCACTATCATAGATAAATAGTTTGCATCTATTAAGAAAATAAATCATTGTCTTCATAAATAAAATACCTCTGTGACTTGTGAGGTCATTTTTTGCTGAAGATATACCACTGGAGCTCTTTTCTAAGAGATGCTCCAGGAACCCGAGGTTATTCTTTCTGCTGAACACCGTACTGTACTTGTCTTTGAGAAAGAAAAAGAGAAGACTCCGTTTAAAACAACCTGAAAGAAATGGGCTTTGAGACAGATGAATTAAAAAATGTTGCCTGCTATGCAGATGGTTGTAAAGAAATCAACACAAATTCACACCTTTCTTTTCCTGACGTAGCAATTAGAAAGCAGATCTTTTTACTTTAAATCTGAATAAGTCTCAACTGAAAATCTTGTAATTTTGTATAGCTCTTTCCAAAATAGTGCTGTCTGTGAATCTCACATATAATTTTTAAGTGTAGGAACTTACCTAACCAGATCATATGTAATGCACTCATTACTATAGAAGTGAAATTCCTTACAGGTCAAAAAAAAAAAAAAAAAAAAAAAAAGCATTATATTTAAAAGACAGCTGTGGAAATACGTGAACACAAAAAAAGGGTTTCAAATGTGCTGCACGAAAGGTGTCAAAGCATACTTCAAAGACCTTAAATAATACAGGAGCTTGAATCTGATTCTCAAAAGTGCTTTTGAAATCAGAACTTGGTGCTACACTGAAAGATGCAGCTACACATTCTTTCTGTCCTTAATGTCATTGGGCAACCAGTTCTGAATGGATGTTTAAATAATCATCTTAGCAATTAAGGCTGAGCAGAGAAAGTGCTAGGGTGAAACAAACCAGTGATCCTGTACTCTATTATTCTGTTTCAAAGAAGAATGCAAGAAACTCTGTAATGTACCATTAAAAAGCTGCATGCCAAAATAGGGGAAAAATATAAGTCCAGTCAGCTAATAAGGGAATTCTGTGACATTAGGTATATGTGCTTATTTTTCTTACAAATTTTTACCCTATCTAATAATACTTGAATGGTCCCATTGTGCTTAGAAATATCTTTTTAAAATGCTGCTAGAACATGGGCTTTGTTGATACCTTAGAAGCCATGGGTTCAACTAGTTAACTTTATTTTCTTGAGCTTAATTTTTTTCCTCAATAGTTCTGACATTGAAATGGGAAGTAAACAAGAATCCCCAATTTTCCTCCTGTTTTTTTTTTTTTTTTTTTTTCCACCATTGTTTTCCACATACTAATTTCCACATTGTTCTCCACCCTTTCTTTCTCGTACTCCAAAGACTATCAAGATCTTTCTCTTTGCTCACAGAGGGGTTTCAGTCTAGAATTTTAATATTTGATAGGGTAGCCAGTACACAAGTTGCTATTCCAGCTACTTGCATATAGCTGGGGGTTTAATACTTATGTTAGTACTCTTCTATTCTGTTCTTACTATCTTGAACAATTTTGTTTTGTTTTCTTTGAATTCTAGCTGGACACTTAGCCAAGGTTTCACTGAGCTCTCCATAAATCTCGTAGAATCTTCTTCCTACAAATCTCAAGTTTAGGAATGCATGGCAGTAGTTCAAACTATTTCTTTGACAATGAGTCATTTTGTATTTGTCAGTAATTAACTTAATTTGCCATTACAATTCCATTCAGTTACTTGTTTAGAACTCTTGGGAGATCCTGACATTCTTTTCTCAATTTATTGCTGTGCAATCAAACCCACGCCACAGACAAATCATGATACCTGTCCCTGGAACCTGTAGCTTTGTGGTGATCCTATCAGTCTCTAGCTGCTGAATTCAAATCACAAACAAAATAAGTGGTCAGCATGATGACAAGCAGCTCAATTCAAAAACCATGTAAAAAAGACTTTGTAATTCTATCAACAGTTAAGACAGACTTATGTTAAAGCGCTACAGCTACTTCATTGTTAAGGAATATAATGCTGTGCTTTTGTAAATAAAAAAGCTACTGGACATCCAAAATATCTCGTAGGACAAAAAATATTTTGTAGGTCATCTGGCCCAACACCTTGCCCAAGCAGGAACACCTACAGCAGGTTGTCCAGGTGGGTTTTGAACAGCTCCAAGGTGGGAGCTGTTCCCACAACTTCTCTGGGCAACCTGTGCCAGTGCTGTTACCTTTAGTGAAAGTGTTCCCTGGAAGCAAGAGAGCTTTTCATGTTTATTACAAACATTTACTGTGGGCCTGCCTGCCTGAAGTCAACACCTTGAGTACCGTAAGAAATCTGCTGAGAGGCAATTCAGTTCCCAACTGAATATATAGAGATATGTGCTGCCCATGATTAGATCTTAGGGATGCTCTTTTTACCATGTTCACGCTTCAGGAAGTTTCAAGGACTATTATTTAATCTTGTAAAAGACCTCTGAAGGCAGTTATATGAAAGAATAGCAAGTAACACTGTATTTTTCTGCAATGTAACATACCATCTTTATTTTACTGGTGTCCTGGAGAAAAGAAAAAAAAAAGAAAAAAAGTCCTCTAAGAACACTGATTTACGCTGCTGATAATAGCATGAGAATCAGGCCTTCAATAAAAAATAAAGTTTGAATTCTATGTTAATTGCCAGTATCTTTCTAAATACAAGGAAATGAATGTCCTTCATGATAAAGTATGCACGTTTCCAACTAAGAGCATTAAATGAGATTTGGATTTTTCTTTTGTATCAATATACTTTCTGTGGAAAGCTGTACACGTTCCTATAGAAGCCACTTAAAACAACTATAATAATACTGAGTGAAAATTACAACTTTCAATTTCATGTGCAAAAGCAGTTTTTCTCCTTGACCCTGACTTTTAACTATATGCTTGGTTCGTATATTTTTATACAGGCCTTTAGTCCCTGAAGAATGCAAAAGAACAGCTCAGTCTGCACAGACACTGACATCTGAATGCTCAAGGCACTGTCGGAATGGGCACTGCACTCCCACAGGAAAATGCTGCTGTAATCAAGGCTGGGAAGGAGAGTTCTGCAGAGCTGGTTTGTATATAGATTCATAGCAACAAGTGAATAAAGCAATGACGTAGCATAATTTGCTTTTAATAATTTGCTAGGAGAAATTTTCATTGACAGTTAGTCCTCAGACATCATAAAAGAGATACTGATCTCATGAGGTGTAGGAGCAGAATAAGTCTTTAGGTGAGTCCAACAGTTAAAATCAAAACGTCTCATGCAATGGGAACCACTTCAGAATGCAAGTAAGAGCAGAAGTATGACAGACAGCAGCATTCTTATTATTACACCAATTATGTAAAATAAAAGGAAGTGCAATCAATAATATTGATTGCTCCACTGTTGGACATGGAGCTCCTGCCTGCAATCTTACACTATCTGTGTCATATAGGAGTACCTGGTCAGGAAAGATACTAAAATCAGGCCTGCAGGTCACTATTGCATATTTTGCACATCGTGAATTAATACAACTAATTTAGTTTTGGTACATTCTTATTTTTGATCCTAAAGACTAAAATGAGAATTCTAGAGAATTCTGTGTACAACTTGTCACAAAGCAGCTAATAATTGGAAAGTAATTGTGATCCATCGTAAATAACTGTGGTGCTTTCATTAAGTCCCATCTTGTTGCTGTAGCTGTCTTTGAAGAGTCACTTGAAAAAGTGGCAGTGATCAAACCTGATGGATCGCAAACGTGATGTATGCCACCAAAGGGGAGAGAGGAATGAACAAGTGACCTTGAGTGCCACAGTTGTGCTACCAGTGTCTCACAGAGACTGTGCTTACTATGGCTGAGCCACGTAATTCTGGCCTAACAGATCATCCAGAGCAAGCCTGAGAACCAGAAGCTGCTATTAGTATATCAGCACAGTCTTCTGACTCATATTTGCTCAGAGAGTTTGACCAGATGTCAATATGCAGAGGTATAACAAAAGAGGAAAAGAATTGTAGAGTAAGACAAAGCAAGGATCTGGCGATGGACCCCAGGATACTTCAGGTTGGAAAGGCTCTCAGGAGGGCCCTGCTGAGGTTGACATGCAGCCCTTACAGACTGGAGTGTAAATTCCAGCAGCCTTGCAGTTCTTACTGATGAGCAGGAGTGACGTAGTTTGGGTTGAAATGCAATGGATGAAATCGCTCACGATATACCCTACTGACAAGATGCATAAGCCGAGCATCACACAGCTGTGCAAGAAAAGCAGGCTGGAGAAATGGATGAGGCAATCCAGCCAGACAGCCCAGCTTTGGTTGTCCCCACTTGTCAGTCAGATATTGCCTAGATTTGTAGAATGAGGTCCATTCTACAGCCCTTATCCAAGTGGAATTCAAAGCAAAAAATATCTCCAGTGTGACCATAAATGTGTCTTGAATAATCTGTTTTGTTTAAAAACTTATTGTTCTTTGATAGATAGTTTGTTAGATACAAGTTTGCACAAGAAACTGCAGAAAAACATGTGGACTAAGGAGTTTTCATCATTGTATCCCACACAGCACTTAGCAGAGGTGTTCTAGCTTGAACCTCAAGCTATAAACATAAGTAAGAAAAAATAGTTACAAGGCATCAGTTTCCATCTAAGGTAATTAAGAAATTCGTGAATAATATCAAGAAACATGATTTGTATAGTGTATTTTAAATCTTTGTAAATAGATATTGTAGCTTTCCTGTATCACAGTGCAGTGACTGTGCCATAGAAGAGACCACTTTAAAAACTGGAAGTTATGAATACTGTTTTTGCTAACATTGGCTACGACTTGATATAGCATTTAAATCTGAAAACTTTAGGCAAGATGATTGACCTAGAACTCTACTGGTAAATTGTCAAATATTGACTAAAGAGATAGGGTAAATCTTCCAAGCTTAACTGATAAAAGCCATGTAAAATATGTTCTGGTTCTTTTTTTTAATGGTAATTCAATTTTATTCAAAGATTAAGTTATTCAGGAGCCAAACGGGCACCATTTTGTGCCTCAATTGCGTAGTGCAGAACTCTGCATGTACAGAGTAAGAAGTTTATCTATGATATAGTTCTTGCCAGTTTGGATGTGGTCAGGTGCTGATATATCTCTACAACTTCAGTAATTTTTTGGCTTGCCATCATAAGAAATGGGATGACGTAGGCCACCACTATCTAAACTTCTAGCAATGTTGCATGTCTTCTTTTAAGTCATATGATATGTGAAGCCTAAAATCTTTTGAGTTGAGTCGCCAATGCACTCCAAAATCCCACCCGAATACAGGAATTGGACATTTTCAAAAATTTGCTATTTGATTTTCACAGTCTGTCCTGGGAGATACTCTCACAGACATAAAAAAAATACTTCCTCTCCCTACTATTCTACAACTTTAAAAAGTACAGTTTTGAAACATCCAATATTTCATCCTTTCTATTTTATTTTTAATTTATGTGCTTTACCATTATAAGTTCAGAAAAGTAGTTCTTAATGAATACACATTGTATCTTTTTGATTTGTGATACTTGAAAGAAATTAGAAAACTGTTCTTTTTTTACCCACAGCAAAGTGTGACCCGGCGTGTCGACATGGAGGTGTCTGTGTAAGGCCCAATAAATGCTTATGTAAAAAAGGCTATCTCGGCCCCCAGTGTGAACAAGTGGATAGAAACATCCGAAGAGTGACAAGGGCAGGTATTCTTGATCAGATCCTAGACATGACATCCTATTTGCTGGACCTAACCAGCTATATTGTATAGTTTCTGGGACTATTTGGAAACTACACTTTCAACGGGCATTTGTTTTGAATCCTGTCATTTTTAAAAGACGGTTGGTTATCCCGCAACAAAGAACGGTGATTTGATTTACTTTATTAATTTAAATATAGTATCCAGAAATGTGCCAATAAATTTGTTGTATGTGTGTAAATACTCCTGTACATCCCCACTGATGTACAGATACCCAATACATGCACGCATACATGGGCAGGCACTATCACAAATACGGTTTTACAGGTAGTGGAATTTTTTTTATGTATATTTCTTCATGAGAAATAGTTTACAAAGCAATTCCACTGCAAACCACAATTTCGTCAAAGGACTTTCCTGATGTCATTTTGGATTCACTGACATCCCAGAAACCTTGTGTCTGCAACTGCCTGATTATAGCAATAAGAGAGCAGTTTGGAACCATCACTGTATAAACTGCTGGACTTAATGAAATCCAGTTGTAACAGTTTTTAAGGCGAAATGATCTACGTTATGAGAGAATATTTCAGATCTCCTTAATGCATTCCTATCTAGGCAATTCATTGTAAGACTGTAACCTTCACCTTCATCAATGTAACTCTATTACAGAATGTTACGCATTTCTTTATCTAGCATAGATGCAAAAATCTGGTTATCGCAGCTTAATATCAAGATTGTTTCGAGTGTTTAATAATTAAATTATACTCGCATATTTCAAAACCAGTCATCCTAGAAGGTCTGCTTTTTATCATATATTTTATTTAACAATGGGCACTGGGTTCATGTTACATATTTATATTATTTTATTTTATTTTATTTTATTTTTATAATATAGACATCACGTAGATGAGACAGCTTTGCCATGTCCTGTATAATACTAAAGTTACATTTTTCACCAACTTAATTGGAAAGACGGGGAAAGAGAGAGCAAACACACTCTTTATTGTGTTGTGGATCTAATCTAGAAATGTATCCTTGTGTCAACTTGTATTCATTTACGACGGATGAAAAAACAACCACCAACCAATCCTAATAAAATTCCAGCACATGTTAGAAGTGTTCATAAAGTGATTTTCACTATAACAGGACGGGCCAGATTATACATGATTAGACTGCTACAGATTTCACACTGAATGGAACTTCACTGGACAAAAGCTCACATTAGCACGTGTTGGCTGTGTAAGATGTCACTTGTACAAAACATATAACAATTATTGCCAAATATGGTTTTAAATGTAAATGTTCCTTGAAGAGCTAACATAAAATTGAATTTTTGTAAATGTATCAATAAATATGGTGTACATGCTCTAGTCAGGTTTTCTAAAGTATTAATATTCTAATTAGATGTATCTTCAGAATCGGTGCCCTGTTATCGCCAGCTCTGGGATGTTATTGGCAGTTTCTTTGTTCACTGTTTTCTAGCTATCAGATTTCCTTTGCACTACCTGGCTTTTGTAAAACTTGCCTGTAAAAAAAGAGTAGAGTAGCCACAGCATGCACACACTAATGGTTCTTATACGCAGCTACTCATGCGTCAACAGTTTACAACACTTTAGGCAATAACTTCTAGCATATTCTAGCCATATTGCTCTCCAGTAGCAAAATTTTCTTTCCAGGGTAGTGACATGTAATGAATTTTCCTTTACGGAAAGTTGTCAGTCTTCATTTAATAAATATTAAATCTTTAAGTACAGCAAAACCGTTACTTGTATTTATCTCTATTCAGTATTCCAGCTGAGAGGAACAGAAAATTACATTTGCCTTCCATATATGTTTGCTTGGGTTTCTAGTGACCTCATGCCAAATGGAAATTGGTTGAGAGATCTTGGTTAAGTGCTTAGTGAACAATGGTCTGCATTAAAAAGTGCATGCATAATTTTGCACAATGTAGATTCAACTGACAGTCCATTGAAAGACGTCTCAGGATTAAATGAGCATGAAGACCAAATTGCCCTCTCACCCCAGAAAAGGGTGGTCCCTTATAGTCACACCAACACTTCATTGGCTAAGCAGTGTGACCAATCTTAAAATGAACCCTGCAGTAGCATCTGTAGGTTAATAGCAGCTCTTTGTCTCCACTGCTTTCTGCCTTTAGTCTTTTTCCTGAATTCCATCACAAAAAGTTTTACAATTAAAAAATGTCCTGACAACCATTTTTGTAAATTGACCTTACCATCTAATCTTCCCTTATTCAACGTGGGTGACAAAAATGTGAACTTCTCATGAATGAGCCAGCTGTCTAAATCTGTCAGATAGTGCAGTTTTATTGCACTCTTCATAATCAGCAAAGCAAGAAAGTCACTCAAGTATTTTTGCAACATTTAAATGTCTGACAGAGATAACATCTTTAACACTTTCTTTTATGAATATATTAAAAAAAATATACCCCACTTTAGTTTATAATACTCTCAGTAACTGGCTGGGGAGATGTGATAGTTCATTTCTCACTGCTTCATTCCTAGAGATTTAAAAAAAATAAATAAAAAAATGTGGGCTGTACCTAAATTGAAGATCCCCAGTAATGTATATTTTATAGTCATGTATATAGCCAGTATATGCCACAGTTGTGAAAAGAAGGGATAACAATGACCATACGGTTCATCTTCATAATAAAGACAATTTAGTTTACTAGTGGAATCAGAAAATGAAATTTCATTAAAGGTTAAGAATTAAATCCAGGGCTCATTCAAATCAATGGCATAAAAAAAACCCTCTCATCAACTGCACTGCAGCCAGAAAATCACTTTTAAAACTGAGGCAAATATTTCAGTTTATTTCTTTAAAAAAATGTAAATGGTTCAGTCATTCAATCAAAAAATCAAAACTAAGAATTAATCTAAGTGAAGAATAGCGAAAAAGGGGAAATAGCTTATGGAAAGTGTTCTGCTTCATTTTTAAATCATCTTTTGTACCATGTGAAAGCAGGCATCTGCTCTAAGCCCGCATGGATACATAGGAAGTCCCGGTGGAAAAGAAGTATTCTCAAAAAAAAAAGACACAAAAATCCCAACTGCTTGTTTATCAAAAGAAATTATACTATTAAAAAGAGTGAGTAAACCCCAGGCCTAACCACCCAAGATGCTAATATAAAAAGGGCAACTGCAGTAATTGCCCTGAGAATTGGCATACAAAAAAAAAAAAAAAAAAAAAGGTTTGTAGAAAGCCTGTTGCCAGTTAGGTCATTCTACAGCCATTCTCACACAATCTCTGCGAGTGTCCCAGAATAAAACTGAGCTTATAAATGAAACTAGATAAATGAGGCAATTAGATAAGGGCCTCTAGAAAGGATTTTATGTATGTGATCAAGTTGTCTCTGCCTCTGTCTCTCTCTCTCCTAATCTTTTATTCCATTCACTTATTCCTTTATTGTGAGATACTGCCCTCTCTGTGTCCCAATACATGGTACATTTCGAGCATTCTTTCAGGCTTTCTACTGTTAAAAAAAGAATAAATATACCTGTTGCAAAGAAAAGTAATTCTATTCCTGATGTATGCTAGTTTTCAACCCTCATTTTATTATTTCAGGATGGTAAACCTTCATCCTTCTCTTTTTAAGATGCTTCCGATCAGAAAAAAAGGCATATTATTTGAATATAAGGAGAAACGTTCTTAGTCCATAGATAAGTATTGAGACAAAAAGATGCTAAATCAGATCCAAATTGGTTTACTCCATTTCAGAAAAACAAACAAAAAAACAAACAAACAAACATTAAGCACACTTTTCTAATGTTTCCATTAAGAAATATTATCCCAAACCCTTCCCCTCAAGGAAACGTATTTCTTCTATTAACAGTCAGGGACACAGGTACAGACTCCTTGTACCTTTAAATCCTCACAAGTTATTCTGTTTCATGCATCCAAAGTATAAGCTAGGTATAAATAAGAATATAAATTCTATATTGGCAACCATGACAGCTCTTTGTTTATCTCCTTTTGTTCACTTCTCTACATTTCAGTTTTGTATCTCCTTCCTTCCTAGAACTACAGCAAAGATCAATAATTGGTTGCTGCAGGTGTTGCTTTTTCTTTCTCTCTTTTTTTTTTTTTTTTCCCAAACTGTATATATGCATCAAAGGGACTTCCCAGTAGACAGAGTTTGTTATCTTTTGATTGCCCCACAGAATCTTGTCATTTTGTAGTGACTTCTAATGCTGTAGTTTGGCTGCAGATTGGCCATTAACTGTGTATAACGATTCAGGAGTAACAACCTCCAGCTGCTCAGCATCAGCTATGCTGAAGATGGAAGAAGAGAGAAAGCATTTGTTCACTATACAGTCACTGACTGCACTGTTCAGAAAGTTACCAATTTCAATACAGTAACCAGATGCCTCAAGTAAAAAGCAGAACAACATTCCCAAGATGATGAAATGTTGCTTTTCATTATACTCTTTCTGTAATTTGGGATCAGAAATGAGGACTTTTTCATGTACAAATATGCAAAAGTGAGATTCTAAAAACACTTCAGCTCAAGTAATCTTTCACAGGTGTGGAGTCCCATTAAAATGAAAATACTCATATGTGTGATTCTACATGCATCTATGAAATGGGCATTTAGAAGATTGGGCCCACATGGAAAAAATAGTTCTGAGGACATCCTGCTCTGCTTAGTTTTCCTTAACTGCATAAATCCTTTAAAAGATGCTGAAGTATTTTAATATACTATCCTTTATTTTAACTGTGTATCAGTTCAGTTAGGAATAATTGACCATATTGATCTTCTGGCCAGGGTGATTAGTGTCTTAGAAGAAAGGGAAGGGAGTCACGAAGTAAATCGAAACTAACTTTTCCCTTTTCATTATACTAAAAAATGACCAACATTTCACATTTGTCAAATTAAAAAATATATGTATTATCACTAAGAACTTTGCCAAAAAGGCAGTCAACATCTTAAATTTATTCTGACCCAAATTTGCAGTAAAGACCTACCAAATAATCTGAATTTGGGCTACAAAAACCTGATAAATATTTCCATTAATTTCACAGAAAAATGCTGTAGAAACGCTAAAAAAAGTTTTGCTAAAATTTTCCTTGCTTTCAAAAGGGTAGCAATTCAGTGAAATACTACTAGCTTACCTTACAGGATATAGGTGTGAAACAGGAGAAGCTACCTGAAAGCTCAGTGCAGGATCACCTCAAACTTTCTTTGAGAGCCCAACTTGATGTCCATTGATGTCAACTGAAAATCTCCAATTGACTTCATTAATTATAGGATAATGTCCTTCAAAGACAGACACTTAGCTAGCAGAAGAACTTCGCTACAGACATCACTGCACCCATTGCCTCTCTGTCAGCATCTATAGTCATTAGACTCACTCAGGTTTTCCAGAGTAAGACTGCAGTTTCAGGCCTGTCTTTAAGTTGTGAGCATATCCGATCCTGTTGAGTTTCCTTACAGGTACTCCCAACTGCTACACAAAGCATCCTGTTAAATCTGCCAAACATTTTGTTACTTCTTCAAAAGTGCTGAGCAATTAGCTCACATCTCTTCTCTTTCACACGTATGTGCGTATTTCAAATGTTTAAGTGTATGCCACTAAGCAGGAAAGGAATTTAAATAAGTCAGTGGTCCCATTTTATGAAATAGACATAATAAGGCAGGGCCCCAGAGTGCCCCCACAGAGGGGATGGATCCCAGTGCTCACAGACATCAATGGATGAGTTTCTGCAACTGTTCTGAGTCCAGTATTACAAAGGCTCCATTCAACATACGGCATATTTTCAAACCTTTCTTCACATGTTAAATAGGAATGGGTAATATTTCAATCAAGACTGTACCTTAATCCAACAAAAAATTTTGTTCCCATCCTTACTAATAAAAATGGCAATACTGAAAGCAATGACACTACTCAAAGTAGTGAAATAACAGATGTAAGCAAGTGCAGGATTAGACTTGAGTAGGTATTCTACAGGCAAAGGATCTATCTGCTTGCCTTTGTACTCATTGACTTCAATTACTGCTGTGCACTAGGGATTTATCATGATGTAAAATACACAACAGAAAACAATATGGCAATTCTGTATAGATTTACACTGTGTAGATTGACTAATCGGACAGTATTAGTAATGCCTTATCTTCCATATGGGAAACATTACTATTTTATAGCTCTGTATAAATAGTTCAACGGACACATCAACCTTTTTCCTTCAGTTCACTCATGAGTTATTAATAATTACTAATTTGGTCTACATATTAGGAAAGGATTATCGTGTTATCCCCCAACCCAAATAAAACTCTCACGGGTTTCCATGGGAGCTTTTTCTTTACTTTATACTGTACAGTTTGATTTGAAAGCCAAGTAGCACACCTGCTTACCAGAACTCCATGCACCAAAGCCACATAATTCTAGTGATCATTTCATGCCATAGGAAGTCACAAAAGTTACTATTTTATATAATATCAATTTAATGTGTGTTTTTGCCTACTGCATACTGTACACACACTGGCTTCCACAACCAAAAATATCGGAAATTATTGCTAAGAATGCGCTCAAACAGCAAGTCACATTGTTGGAGAAGAGTTTTATTTCTATGATAAAAAACAAAACAAAACAAAACAAAACAAAACAAAACAACAACTTTCCATCTGTTACAAGTGATCAGTAGGGTGCCACATATCATATAGTTAAGTTCCGTTTACAATAAATGAGATGTCCCCATTTATTTTCATTTTGCAATTAAAAGAAAAGTGAAAAAATCTTTCAATAAAAAATGTTTAAATTCCTAGAAATTTCAGAAAGAAGGTGCCAGCTAAAGCATGTGAATATATGCGGTGGCTGCATTCATAATCTTTTTGAGTGGGAAGAAAGCAGAGAGGTGGCTGTTTGGTTTTTGTGTGCTTGTGTGTAGGATGCATTTTGTTGTACAAGAAAAAGGAGGTTTGCATGATGAGGCAGTGACAACCAAATCCCATTTGCTGAATGCTCCTAAGAGGAGTCACTAAAAGAAAAACACTCTAGGTGGAGTCAACTTTGGTGTGCAAAATGCTCTAAATTCCTATCAGGATATACTGAGACCAGAAACCATCTGGTATGAAGTCACCAGATGTATCTTGTAGTGGTCACCGTTAATACCAGAAGCAGTAATTCTACCCTGTGAATTATCCAGAAATGCTATTAGCTGTCCCCCACAAAATATACTACAGAATGAAAACTTCAATTCCCTTTTGAGAACAATTAGATTTTAATGGGAGCCAAGCAGGAAAGGAAAAGGAAATAACAAAAATCTGTCACTTGAGAACATAACTGTTCTGATATTCCTCTGTTCAAGTAGTTTTATTTTATAGTAGCCATCAGGTACTGTATGTACATTTGAAATGTGGGAAACTAGTTTAGAAAATACCATTCAAACTATGTTTAATTATCTTCTATAGACTGTACTATACTACTAAGCATATACAGGCACCAATCTAGCAGAGCACTGGAACACACAAGTAATTTTAAGCATATGAATCTCACTGAAGTCATGTGCTTAACATTATTAATATAATTAAGTGCTTTCTTGGTTTGAGACCTTACAAGCCTTTGCAGGTCTACCTATGTAGATTACGTATGCTATATGTGTATTCTTTTTAGGGAGACAGCATGGCTGAAGTTCAAAGCAAGAGAATTCAGTTACTGCGTGTCACAAATTCTATATAACCTTAAATAATTGCATCTTTGTGTCTCCACTCTCCATCTAAAAATTAGTGAAACCAATCTTTGTAAAGCGCTTTGAGCTCTTCAAATGAAAAGTGCTATAAAAAGTACAAATTATTATTATATTATTGAACACCATGTATGTATACACACTATTATGTAATATATAATATATGTATAATGCATATAAATTCTAACAAATGTATTTGTGTAATATCTGAGAAATGGAACAGTTGTATCTGGAAGTGATAAATGCATAGAGTTGGATTTATTGTTAATCTGTGGATTTAATGATTTTTTAGACAAAAGGATGTTTAAGTGTATAATTGCTTTTCTTAATTTAATATATTTATGTAAATGCATGCCTGAAGTTCTGGATAGATAGTTATTCTGTGTCCCTTAAGCTAATAAAATATATTAAACTTTATCTTACAATATAAGGTATATGTGCTGCTTTATTTTTTCTTTAATATTTTTATTATGACTAAATGCATAATTTAAATTCATGACAATTTTAATTTTAAATCGGCTCTTTGATCTTTGCAGTAAAAGCTAAATGCCAGCATTTTATATATTCTTTGAAATGTACCCTAGTTTTATTTATATAAATTCTAAGATGCTTTTATAAAATGTGACTGAACACTGCTATTATTCTTGGAATGGGAAGTTTGGAATGGGGTTTCCTGTTTGCTTCTGGATAAATGAGAGCAAAAAGACCTCCATATTGAAAAGATACCTGTTTCATTGCAAGCAGTATGTGAACGGACAGACAGCTTGAACAAGGGAATTTCCAGTATAGGCTTTTTGAGTATATATATGTTGAAGAACTAGTTCAGTACATACGAGAGAAACACTGGAGGTTATTTCTTTGCTTTCTTTATTTAATATCTTCAGAGAAGATTCTCTCTGCAGAGAAGCAAGTCGTCAGATAAATATATGTTAAATTCAGATGTATCACTTCCAGTGATTTAAGTAAGGGTCACAAAAAATGAAAGTAATATTGGATTCTTTCCATTTCTCCCCATCTCAAGTAACAGGTTCTGTTCCTTTGAATCAACAGCTAAGCATATCAGTGGGAGCAGGATCACTTGTTCTCTCTCTCTCTATATATATATGTGTGTGTTTTTTTTTATGTAGGAACATTTAATCGGACACATAATTGCAAACTGCACTTGTAACTTATACCTGTGAGAGTAAAAAACAGTTTAGACGGGGAGCACTAAAGAACCAAGGGTTTCTTTTCAGCTAGTTATACCACTAGTGATACAGAATGGTGGCCAGCCAGAGAACTAAGATCCAAGGAAAATTTGAACTTCACCCAAATATGAGGATATTTGGAAACTGTATTTTACTTCAGTTTCTCAATGAATAAATACATCAGTTGCAGCAATAATTTTTTAAACACATCTTCATAAAGAGATGAATTTTCATAATTAGAAGAAGGGCTCAGAACAAGAAAACAGCCAAAAGATGGCAAATAAAAAAGAACAAAGAAATCAACAAGGATTGTTTTATCTTTTCTGTGGGATCTACATATTCATGTAGAAAGTAAAAGAATCCTGTGAGGTATACTACATAATTGTAAAAAATACAGTGCAGCATGTAGTTCTGGTGACATCATGAGTCATTTCAGTTTGTTCTTATAATTTATTAAGACATTATGAAAACCCACTGACATATTTATAAGCCTTGGAATTAACAGCTACCTTTCATTTCTTTTACAACACATAACACATGAATGTTACATAAAGAATTATATATACTCAACCATGCACAGCAAGATTGTAATTCTATCTAGAGCTTCTGATGACATCCTAAATATAAAGGGCTAAATTCTGTTCTGCTGTTAAATGAATTAGATGAAATATTGTCCCCCTGAATGTGGCTTGTGTGGTTTGTCAGTGTCATCACAACTTTCAAACAGAATTCAGTCCTTAAATGCACAATTCTGGAGCATTTCATTTTAGTAATGTAGTCACTAATAGTATCTTTGCTTCAGTATGTAACCACTATCCCCAAAATATATCCTTCAAATTAGCTTCTCTCATTTTATTACATTCTCTTTATTTCCACATATAGCTCCATTCTTTAATTCCTTTGTTCTTATTTGTTCTCTTATAGAGACATTCTGCTCCATTCCATTGCAATAAATTTACTAAATACTTACAAGTTTTTAAGATTGATTATGGCATAAGTGGTTGTTTTTTTCTGTTTTAACAAAAATACTAAGTAAGAGATCAGCTCCTGCTTTAACTCAAAATTAAAAATGCACCACAAGCAAGTAGGGTAGAATCTTTAAAATGCCAATGAATCATTTTGGTCTATGTGGTTGCATTTATTTATTTTGGGGGAAGGGTTGGTTTGAGTCATGTTTGATGACATGTCTACATATGACATACATCTCTGGCAGAATTGGGCAAAGTGGGACATAGCTTTGGTTTTGAAAAACCTCACTGAACACTGGCTTTCTTGTTTGGTTGGTTTGGGGTGGTTTCTGTTTTTTTAATTTTTTTTTTTCTGAGATTTTGTCTTTCAAAGCTAGGCTGGCTTTTGTCTGATATCCAAAATTTTGGGCTAAAACAGTTGAATGAAGGGTTCCTATACTGGTTGAACATTCAGCATTTAAAATTTAGCTTTTATTACTTAGGAGATTTCCAACTGTCACTCATCTTACATTAATACAAATTTGCTGATATCAGTACCATCATTGTACTTCCCACAATGAAGCCAGTGTCATTGTACTAGCAGAATTCGCTCCATTTACACACACACTTCTAAATGTTTCATCGTTCACTATGTAGGTTTGATTACTCGGAGATGGATTAACTGAGGAAAGGAATGTAAGAGTTGAATGCTGGTCCTCCATTAGCAGTATGCTCTCCCTTCAATATAAGAAAAATGAAATTTGGTGATATATATGCAAGCAATTTCCACCTCGGGGAAGGGGAACATATGTGTGAATCGAAGGGCTGCATTTGGTTCATGAGATTTATAAAGAAGAGATCTAAACTCAACAAACACTTAGGCAGTAGAATTAGTGCTTTCCTGGTCAGATGAATAGAACAGGTGCAGACCTAGCTCTCAGGTCTTTAAACTGCACCAGCCCAAATAAATTACAGCTATGGAGTGTGTTTAGCAATTTCAAGCAAACATTAGAAATGCAATGCCCATGGTGCAGATAAAGTGCTTATGAAAAAGGTAGACGCAACATCTGTACTGGCATGGAACGTCTGTTCTAAAGTAATAGCTGCAAAATACCTCCTATAAAGCATAAGACTGTTAGTACAGCTGCAGCTTTTAATAGCTATTGAATTTCTTGATCAGGGAGGCAGATCCAGAGCAAGGGAAATGGACAAGCGAAACTATAAACGGCTATTTTACACCTATGAATGTAATATCAAATAAATGTGGTCGAAGTCATTTTTATTTTTTTAAGAAATTCTTCCCTAGAGAGCCTCATGATAGATCTTGCCTTGGAAGCCATCAGAAGGCACTTATGTCAGCTTGAAAACTGAGGTTTTCAAGATGCATAGCTGTACAGTCTACATATACCTGTTGCTTGTTATATCTGTAACAGAAATATGCAGCTACACACACATGCGTAATACCCCATGCATTGTCTGTATGCTTACTCAAAACTGTTTGGTTTTACGTTAGTGTAAATAAGGAATGTAAAGGTACTTAATCAATTGTGGTTTTTTGTTTTTGTTTTTTCAAGATGGTTATGCAGGAGGAAAATTGTCTTGAAGTGTCTGAGTTGCATGGAGACTTGAACAGAAGCACCAGGAATCAACCAGGAAACTCATTACCATATTAGCTTATCAAAATTATTCCAGAGAATACATCTGTCTGACACGTTCTGAGTTTTCTTTAAATACATGACTAGAAGGATTAATGTCTAAGAGGTCCCCTGTGAACTACTAGAATCATACTGATTTTGCATTTATAATTATTGCTTTTTGTTTTTGATGGAAGTTCTGTGGAATTATCAGGGCTTTAGCTCACAGATAAACAATGAGAAAACTATGCACTGTTGATGTCTGGTCTACTCAAAGTAAATCCCAGGCATGCAAATCCTTCAGAATCCCAAACAACAAAATAATCTGCCCAATTTCCAGTACTACTAAAATTTTCTGGCACCTGAATTCACTACATACCTTTTAATCTGGCTAGAAATTTTTCTGGCTGGAATACATCCTCAGAAGTACCTGAACAATGTGGAGGTTGAACAATGAGGATGGTTATCTCCTCCTAATAGCAAGCCAGGATAAGACATATAACAGCCAAGGCTTGCTTGAGACCTTGGAGAATCCTGAAAAAGTTAGTCATAGTCAGCACCTCAATTAACTTCATGGGTGGTGGTGCCAGTTCACTGATAAGAACACTACTATAGAAAGAGGTGGATCTAAACTCCTCTGGTTACTTCCCAAGAAATTGCTTTGACTGCCATCCTTCTGGCTGAATCAAAGATACGAAGCACCCAGAAATGATAAAAATCGGTGTCAAAAGAAGAGAGAGAGGAACAGAGTCAGAATCTCCTCACCTTGAAAGCTTATCAGAAAGTAGAAAGGCCTAATGTTCTGCTCCTAAAATAGTTCCGCTCAAAAATTCAGTTATATGCACTCCAGGAAGCAAGAAGTTCTTCCTCTTCCAACTGAGAGTCAAACTCCCTTTTCTGCCTCTGTGATCTTTTACTGACTCTATATTGGTCCATTTTCAACAGGCAACGCTGAAAATATTTCTTTTCCTTCATTTATCTCTTACTGTGGCAGAGCATTTCTTTGAAATCTCCAAGAAGTTTTGCAAAAGAATTTAGGGACATGGCCCAAAGTGTATGTTTACAGGGACTAATCTGTGTTTTTTAATTATTTACTGCTATCCCATGATAAAAGCCCCTGTTCTTATCACAGGCACAGATTTACAAAGAAGAAAGAACTAAAAACAAGAAAAAAATCACATAGACTGTTAAGACAGCCCCAACATAAAAAATTATCACCTGCGAGCTAGAAATTATTTCTTTTGTTTTTCAAAATCCTCCTGACAAAAAAAGGTCGGGGTGTAAATTCAGATCTGTTGATGTTCATAGGAGTTCTGCCTGTGATTTTGGTGGTGCCAGCACATCAACCCACTCTAACAGTCTTCAGGAAGGCAAGTTTAGAGGGTAATGGGGTTGTGAGCTTCAATGGTATATGGCTAACTTACCACTGTGAGTTTCAAACTTCAGCTCCCTCACAAGTAAATATCCCTATGAAAAGCTCAAATTGAAAGATTTGTTGGATTTTGAGATTGAGACATTAAAAAAAAAGAAAAAAAAGAATCCCTTCTTGCATCTTTCCAAAAGGTAAAAGAAAATGCTTAAGTGTTTCTATCTTAGGAAAGGAAATGAAAGTGAAGATATGTTGTTGTTGAAAACTTTAGTGACTACTGAGTTGTAGAGATCTGTGAGATAGCTTTAAGTCAGCTTGAGTATGAGCAGCATTCCAGCAGTGAAATCAGGAAGTCTAAAGAAACACAGAAACATCTGAGAGGAGCCTATGAAGCTTCACACAACTATTTTTACCTGCGGACCACTCTCCTAAACTGCTTACTGACTTGTCACTCAGAAATTTCCACAATGTACTGCAGTCACTATTTACTGCAGTGTAGACACAGCTGAAAAATCATCTTTAGTATCATTACTGCCTTAAGTAAAACCTTCCACAGATCAGAAAATTATCACTCATATTGCAGGGGAAAAACTGACACTGAAATAATTATTTCTAGTAGCAGTGTCAGGAGAAAAACATTGAGTTGGCTTTATTTTTGTTTAGACAATCTGCTGGTAGACAACTAGCATACAGAGAACACGAAGCCAAAAAGTCTTTGGGGCATTAGTTTCCATGCTTAGAGCCCATCACAATGCTAATGTAAATAGTCATTCATTCAGTTGGTAAGCTCCATCCATTTCTGATGCTTAATTCTGTACAAAGAAGCAAACTGTTTCACAACAGTAATGAATAATACCAAATCTATGCAATTATGCTGTCATTTTAATGAAGAGAGACTACAGAATAGTGGTCAGACTAGTATCCTGCTATCCAACAGCTATTTTCATCTGACTGCTCTACGTGCCTAGGAACTGGTGAGAACGTCACTTCCTATCTGTGAGAAAAACAATTTCCTGACATTTGAGTATGGATGCAGTATGTATAATCTGGAATGCTTTCCGCTAGAAAGAATTTTCAGTGGGATAAGCTACACTGCCCCTGTACAATTGAGATAGCATCTCTTGATTTTATATATTATTTTTCCCCCCTATGGACTTCAGATTTATTAGGGCTAGAAATGCATCTTCAAGTACAGAATCATCATAATAACCATTTTGTATCTATATGGACTAAACATAATACACACACAAAATCTTCTCAAATTTTGAAGCTACCTGCATTTCAACCTGCTACCTTGCATTTCAACCACACGGACAGGTTAGCTATTACTACTAATCTCCTGCTTTTTAATGAGATCATAAAACCATGAGGTTTGGCCTTCTTTCTGTCAATCCATGGTGACCAAATATTCTAAATATTATTTTGGCTACAATGCAGCTTCGCGCACCCTGCACATAAACTGCTTAGCACAAAACAGAAAAGGGATCTGCAGGTCCATTTTCTGCCACTGACAAGTGAAAAGAAAGATAAGGTTCTGACAGATCAAAGGATTAACTGAATTGGATCAGACTTGTACACAAGTGGAAATCCCTCTTAAAACTTTGCATGCATAATAATAATATTTATTTGTAATATGGAAAATCCTTCAGCATCAACTTATTTTTGTTCTGTACTTGAACAAAATTCTCCTAAGCCCTTGCTATGTGCATGGACTAGTTTAAGTTACATTGTAAACAACGCAGAAACTGAACACCATTTACTGCTGTGTTTGTCCAGCACCAAATACCTAATGATAACTGAAGGTCCTCCTCAAAAAACATACAAAACAGAGTAACACGGATCTGTCATGATGGCTAGCCAGGGTATGGTTATATTTTGTATTAAAGCATAATGTTGCCTTTGGTCCTCACTTCATAGAGCCTGACTAACATACTAAGTTTAAATTGTACCTGGAGAAGGTAGTCACATCTATCAAAAATTCTTCAAATAAACAGTGACGGAAACATCTGGAAGCTGCTATTCAAACTGAAAAGTTATACAACACTCTGCAGAGGATGCTACTTCGTACAGTATCCCACTCTTAAGACCATGACATCACAGATAGGAAATGAAAAGACTGTACCAAAGCTATTTTGCATCCAAAAAACAAACAAAAAAAAAGTTAAGAATCAAACTTACTTTTTTTTCATTTTGTTTTTATCAAGGAATGACATAAGAATTTCCAAATAATATGCAGGGGAATATTTTATTAACGGGAATGGAATAAACCCCTAAGAACAGGGATTAGGAACTGATTTTTTAAATCATTTGCATGGGAAATTGATTTCTGAACCACCCTGAAACCCTGGCTTTTACTTCCCAGTCCTCCAAACCGCCCTACTTGCCAACTTTAAAAATATAAGTAGTTGGAATGAGCACACAGCATCTGCTTCTGGAGTTAAAAGCTTCACCTGTACATTATTTTCAGCATCAGTTCTCAATAATAGAAAGATTTTTTTCACTTGTGATTTCCTAGTAAGATGTGAGAATCTGTACAGTGTTCAAGTATAAAATGTAATTTTCAAAGTCACACAGCATAAGAAGTGCTTACGTTACTTTAGACATATTGCTCACTTACAGTAATTTTTTCTTCCTCTCTCTTGATTAGTCCGTATCCAAACACCTAAGCAGCCCAAATATGAATGTGAATAGATAAGCTAAAATCTGAGAATTTCAGGAGTGGTGAAGTATATGCTTTCACCTCTCCCCCTTCTGAAAGCGTCAAATGCTTAGTTCCATGGAAATGGAACATATTTTCTCATTACATTAATTAATGGGTCTGCTTGGGTGGTATAATTCAGTATAAATTTCCTTTAGTATTCTGTCATACCTAAAAAGGATCTTATATTTGTGATGTCTTTAAATTTTTATGACTTCTACTCTGTTTAGTCTGTGTGTAATCCTTCTTTTGAAACCTAATGTCCTAGAAAATCTGCAGGTTTTTCTCAAAACTGGCACACTCTCTAGTTTATAGCCATTTCTTCTTAGAACTCCATGCAAGTCCTTAAGGTGTAGTTCACAGCTCAGGGAATTTATGATTACATCGTCAATGTAAACTAAAGCACTGTGATATATTAAAACTGACAAGATGCTGTTCATTAATCTCTGAAATATGGCCAGGTGTGATGTAATTAAGAGAGGCTTCCAACTAAGAGATGCCTAACACAGCTCCTAGCTCAGCTTGATGGTGGCTTCCTTTACCTCATCTGGGAGAAGGACTGCCTGGGTGGGGACTGTCAGTGGAAGTGTAATTTCAGAAGAATGTGGTTTGGGGAAAATGAGACAGGGTAATCCCTTTCCATGCCAGTTTCTCAAATAGTTCAGCTTCTGCTTTCCTTTCATTTCCAGGTTAGAACACTAACTCGGTAGTCTTGTAGTGAACCACAGCTTCCCAAGGAAATAGTTTGATGGGCTAGAGGTACGTTCTTGTGTATGAAAAAGAGGAGCACTCCAAGTGCTGGACTCTAAACTAGTGGAGTAAGCAATGGCACACTCTGAACACAAAATTGCAAGTGCTGCAGTTTACACATGCTTTGTTTCTTGATCAAAACAAGACTTTAATTTGATTATGATAGCTTTACGGTTCTTTTTTTTTTTTTTTTTTTTTTAACTTTTTTATGAATAATTGTACTGTTTCAATACAAAAAGGGAAAAATCAGAAGAGACAAAATACAAGGAGAAGCTCAACATTTCCATATCATTAATTCAAACTTCAAGCAAATTAATAAATAGTATTGCCTAATTTTATTTCATTAACAGTTTATGTGAAAAATATATTGAATAAGACTTTGACTTTTGAATAAAGGCTTTGAAATTCGTCCCTGCCACAATAACAGAAGAGACTTTGTCAGCTAAAGTTGTATTCCCGAGTTGAAAAAGAAACAAACATTTTTTCCCAATACTGAAATAAAATGTGAAAATCAGTTTTTACACAGTCCACGATGTAGCATTTAGTGTCCATGTAACATTGATGTCCAAATCCTAAAATAATTTACAGTCACTAAATAGCTTTGCTCTCTGTAAATCATAACTAAGCAAGCTATTCAAGAGTGTAGAACCGGTTGATTTTCAGACATTACCTATGTGATCAATTTTATCCAGCTACAAAGGATATCTTTTGTGATGTACGTAGTTTCTACACTACTTCCAATCTTGGGACAAAAGACCGCTCTCCTGGGAAAAACAGGGCTTGAGTAGCCTTCATTCTACCATCCAGAGTCTCTTGAAAGAATGTGGAACAAGACTATGCCTTTGCATTTTCTTCTTACCAAGAAGAAATCACAAGGAGAAGGTTCCTCTTCTTAACTTCTCTGTCATTCTCTCCTGTTTATTCCAACAGAGAATACTGTTAATACCTCCTGAGCTTCTCATCCATGAACAAAGTGGAAAAAGACATGGAAGAACAGTTAAAAGAATGTATAACTAGAAGCACACAGACCGTTGGGAAGAGATCTGACAAACGGCAACAAAAGTGAAATTGGAATGAAGAATTATAAAGACAGATAGAATAACAAGCCTGATGGGAAAGTTAGGGATACAAACAATAAAATTCTTGGTTATTTTTCATTGCTGTGAATCGAATTATTTGTGGTTGAATATAATGTTTTTTTTTGTGTTTTTGTTTTGTTTTGTTTTGTTTTGTTTGTTTGTTTGTTTGTTTTGCCTAGGTCTATCCAGGATTCCTAAAGACTTTTTTGTTGGTATCAGTATTGGAAATAGCATTGGGTAGTACCAGTAGTAGAACAGCAGTCAGGATCACTAGTAGTAATTATGATTATTCCAGATTACTTTCACCTTTGCATCAAACTATATACTACTTGAAGCCACTTGTGTATTATGTATAGTAGTATTATTATATATATAGAAATATTATTATACTATTATATAATATAATAGTATATTATGTAGTAGTAATGTTTGTGAGTCCCCTGTCTAGTTTACACAGAGTTATCCAGGCCCTTAGTTAAGCCTTATTCCTTTTTATCCACATTCAAATATTAGTACTATATGACTCTTCTATGTCATTTGTTAGAATGTATGCCTCCTTCTCTCAACACTTTCTACCCTACCTTGCATGACCCCAATCACCAAACACTATTGTTAAAAGAAAAGTGACATAAGCAAGTAGATACTAATACATTGGAATTATTCTGCAGAGAAATATATCTAAAATCTTAAACTTGTAATGTATTTACAACATTTGTACTCAGTATTTTATATTCTTTTCTGTAAATATTCTGGCATTTTACTTCAAGAAGAAATTTGGCGGGGGGGGGGGGGGGGGGGGGGACAGAACAGATACTCATGAACAATCCCAGAAAGTAAATCATTTAACAAGAAACCAGGCTCTCAGAGCTGTATTCATCAATTGCATTAGAAACGTCTCTTATTGGCTGTTATCTATCAAAACTAAACCTAAGATAACAAATAAGTACTGCACTTTATTGGTTGATTAACTGTGTATCTCTTACTTAACTACATTAATTGAATGAAATGGAAAAAAAAAAAAAAAGACTCATTTCAACTCCTATCTTAAATCTTGATAATCACTTTGAACTTACTCACAAATAGGAAAAAAAAAAAAAAAAAAAAAAAGATAAAGCATCTCCTAGTAAGAATTCCCCGAGCAATGGTCAAGGTACTGAGGCAACTTCTTGAGCTAACATCACATTCAATCGGTTTCAGCCTTGGAAGATAACTCAGCACATGTTCTTGCTTTTGCTAGAGTTGTAACACTTGTGTAAAGTTATCCCACAAAACTCTATGCAGAGCCATCTCAGTCTTTTCTCAGAGTGTTTTCTATTACAGAAAAGGCATCTGGCAAATAAAGAAATATTTCCTGTTAGCTAAATAGTGGAGAAAGCAGTAATTATATAATAAAAGTATTCCAAAGCTGACACTGTACTGGCCATATTTTGACGTGTCATTTTTGCAGCTTTCATCAGGTTTCTCATACTTCAAGACTATAAGGATGAAATTTAAATTATTATGATGCCTAGCCAACAGTATTCATTAAACTATTGAACTTTGTGTGCCTTTGTCAGTACTGATGCTACAGGCATTAAAAAGCTCTTTAGACCGAAGCATGATGTAAATCTTTGGTCAATAATCTCCGGTAAAGGTGGACTCAACATGAAAACAGATGATAGAACAAGTCTTTAGATTCAAAATCCATTACTCATATACCCCATCAAGAAAATACTACACTGAAAGTTTTAGCTATCAGAATGAAAATTATCCAAACTATTTGCAGTCTTAGCTGCAACGATTACTTTTTTAATTTCATTAGGTTTCAGATGATAGACTGTAAATTATTTTTTAACCTAATGTAAATTTGTTGTTATCCTTCTAATATTAACCTGATTTCCATTAAAATTATAATGGAAGCCTGTGAAGTTCATGTTAATTGCATATCAAGTTTTTTTTTTTATTATTATTATTTATAGATGTTCATATCTACTAGAAGGGATTTAACAAAATTCCACTTACTTTAAATTGCCATTAACAAATGATATTGCAGGAATTTTAAAGCTGACATATTACTATTTGAAGTCTATTTAATTTTACACAAACATTAAGATTTGTATTTTGAGACACTATTCAAATGTTGAATTACACACAGTGGAAATAATGCAAGAGTTAATCTGAGTCAACCTTCGGATATAAAAGTTCACTGATTTAATAAAATCTACCCCCTCTAGAGCATGTATTCTTATATTTTGTACATATTTCCATGATCTTTACGAATCACCTTCAGCAAAATTATGTTCCGATGATTGTGTACTTAACATCAACTCTATAAAAATAAAGCATTAGGTAATAGCCCAGAACACAACAGATTACTGTAACCAATTATGCTGGTAGTCGGGAAAGGCATTCACTGTTGATGGTCTTGGAGATCACCAGAAATACCATTCACCTCTTAAGAATTTGACTGCTGTCCCAGATCCCAGATGGAAGAAGACAAAACTTCTACGAAATTCCAAGAATTCCAAGTCTCTCAAAAATGTGAGTGACAGAGCCCTGTCAAAATCTTTTTAAGGCTACAGTGTTTTCAATATGGTTGGCCAACGAACCTTAATCTCATCCATAGATGGAAATTAAGATTTAACTAATTACATCTCAATAGCTACTACAATTATTGTACAGATGCTTTATGCACATAAATTAATAGCAAGTCAATACTGCCTCCTGCACATAAACTCTACTGTTTATACCAGAAATAAACAACGTTCCTTGAGAGGATAGCCATTAGGACTAACGTGTCTCTTTTCTATTTCTCTTCTGCACTTCAATACCAAAAAGGTTCTGGGTTAATTTTTCTATTCTTAAATTAAATATTCACATTCAAAATTGATATCTATATATCACATTCCACCCAAAGTTTCAGATAACTCTGAAAGGGCTAACTTATTCTCTAAACATATAAGAAATGTCTGTTCCATCTGGCAGAAAAGTAATAAAAAAAAGCTGGCACATTGAATTTGAACCTGATTTTCAATGTTCACTCTTCTTGCCTCTGAAAATACATTTCTGCTGCTAGAAGAATACGAATATAGTTACTGAATAAAAAAACTTGACATATGAAAAATATACAGTAAAATATTGCACAGTACATCGGGAAAAAAACATGATTGAAACTACTCCATAACTTTTTCTTTCCTTTTCTTATTAACCAATACACTGTTATATATGTGCTCACAGAAAGATTTCAAAGGACGATCACTATTTATTTGAAAGGAATAAGTTTTCTATGCAGAAGCCTGTTCCACTCCACCCTGCAGTTTCTTCACAGCACAGCTGCTTGATTTTTGGAAAAATGTTCAAAATATTTATTCATTTGTGCTTGCGCACTGCACTATTCTTCATGATAAGTTTAATATGAAACCTCAGGTGAACCTGAAGGCTTTTCTAAACATCTGTGGAAGTTTGTCATACCTATGCCCACAAACTATTTGCCTGTTGAAATATCCAAAAGCTGTCACGGTCTTTAAAAAAGCTGGCTTCTACTGAAACAGGATCCTTCCCTAAACAGAGTGGGAGGTTAACCAGTTTCATTCTATCTGCTTCTTTTCTTTGATTTTATCTTTTAATATTAATATTCTTAAGACCACCCATCAGCTAAGTTGTTTAACAAAACTTACTCCTGAGTTATCTGATCAACAACTGGCGTGAGGTATAACTTCCTAAAAAGATGTATATATTTTAAGGTAATTACTTAATTACATTCTTGTATCATGGATCATTATATTTCACTTTTTTTTTTCTATAAATACTTAAAACAATATAGTGCATATTAGTTCAAGTTTAAGCCAGTGTGACAATTTAGCATAGAGACTTGATTCAGAAAGATACTTAATGCTAAGTAGTTCTATTCAGCTTCATTTGCAAGTAGCAATCCTCAAATTTCTTACCTCTAGAACTACTTACAAATAAATTCATCCTCTCTGAAATTTGCAAACTTAACTCAATGTGATTAAAAAAAAAAAATCCTATCTTTGTGCAAGATCCACTCAATTATCTAAAGCTGGAGAAGTATGAAGTGGACTATTTTGAAAAATTCTGTGCAAAACAAACAAAAATGAGTGTTTTATCTCTATCCCACACTGTGTATGCTGTTTGTTTCAAACAAATTCCAAATGAAGAGAAGCTAAAAGGTAATATTATTAAAGTTTTGTGAAGCCTCAGAAGATTGTAAAGAAATGAAAGACTGATGTTAAAGATTAGATTTTAAAACAATTAACATTTTATTTTGGATATTGTACTGCAGTCTAAAGTGTACAAATACAAGTATTACTGGTCTGAAAACATACCTTACACTGCAAAGAAGAAAGTATGGGACTAATAATGCTAGCTCACAGAGCAAAATTTACACTTGTAAAAGCACACAGGACATGCTATACATGTGTTAAAGTTTTTCCATAAAAATATTATTGATATATTGACAACACCATGTCACCAAGACTCCTAAAATGTGCCACCTAGTGGAGCATGTGAATGACTTCTACGCTGTCTAATCAACCTGTTCTGTACCAGTGCAGATTTTGTCATTTGGCAAACCACACTGCTAACCTCTCCTCTGAAAGAACAGTTCTGCATTTATCATTTCTCATGCTGCAAATCACCCATGTGCCTCAGACCACCCTGCAAGCTTTGTCCTCCTTGGGTTTAGAATTTAGTCTAAAATAGAGTTCTAAAATGTTTAGTACTCATTACTAAAAATACATGCTCTAAATCACAACCAAAATTAATTCAGCACAGAAAATGTAAATGAAGGTAAAATGAAATGCAACACTTTCTCTGCTGAGTAGCTAAGGATGGAATCTGCATGAAGTGTTATTTGGATGTAGATATTCTTGAAGTTTTTTCCCTACCCAAGCAGTTCTCTACCATAGAGAAGATGAGAAAAGAGCTACCTGCTGCTAAACAAGACAGACACACACATAACTCAATGCCTTAGAAATGAGCAGGAAAAATTAATCTGGAGGTGAGAGAGATGAGACCAAATAACATCCAATTTCAGATATCTGAAGAACATCTTAACATGCAGTTTTCCAAAGGATGACTTTTGGTCCCCCCAAAATCCATCACTTCAGATAGCAGTACTAGTTAATTGCTCCTATAAATTAAGACGATTTTTTTTTTCCTGTCTTCAGAAGTCTATGCACTTTGTTGCCAACATCTTGATGTGTAGATTGGGAAAGTAAAATATTTTCACTTTAGGCAGATGCAAATATGAATAAGATATTTTAATAATACCACGTCAGCTGGAAAATCACCTAACTAGTCTCATGAAGATTAACTTCCTTTGCTTCCAATTTGTAAAATGGTGTTGTTTTTCTCTTGTCATAAGAATATTCAGCATTTTTACAACTATAAGCAGATACACGGTATTTTGGAACTTGGGGCGTCTCAATTTTCACCCCCAAGAACTGTCACATTCCTCAGGTTTGTGAGAGATGGAAAAGAGTCCTAACTTAAAATGAAGAGTCAATTTTAATGAGAAAGAATCACTAAATTAATCATCTCTTCTCTGTTGTTTTCCCAGTACACATTTACCCTTAGCTGTCCAGTCCCCAGAGCCAGCACGTGCTTTCAGTGATACATGCATGTACACTGCCATAAACACGGAGCAGAGCATCCATTAGTAACAACGAGGGATGACAAAAGCAACTGGTAACAGTTAAACCAAGTGTTTGTGGGCTGCTTTGAATGGATTGCTCTGCATTCTTTTGCAATGAACAGGGAAAGCTATGATTGGCTCCATATGACTGGCAAAGGTGATGATAACATGACTTATAAAGCAACCTGCCAAACAAAGTATTTATCTAATGATATACTATGTGTACACAACCAAAGATGCTCCTCTAGAGGCACATCACACAGTAGTTAAACACACAGTTTAGTAAAGTGACTATAAAATCACCCCAATACTCATGTAAGGAAAGAACTTTTAAAGCCACGAGGTAATCAACGATAGCCGAACTGTCAAGAAAGCAGTGGAGGTTACTTACTTCCCACCTTTGAAAACAAACCTCTGTTAATCTCAGACCTTGCAACTTGCCAAACTAATTACGCAGGCATCATACTGAAAGGAACTGATAGAACTTTCCAAGTCAAAAGGAACAACCACGTTCATGTCCTGTTGCATGTCACATTACCACAGAGCTCTCTTCTTGGCTACCTCTCATCTTTTCCAATGTTGTGCTGCAGTCTGGGTTCTGTTTTCTCTTACCAGTTGCACTTTTGGTTGTTTCTTCTTTCAAGTTAGTTTCCAGATGTCGCTTACCCATTTTTCCCTGCCCCACTGCATCTTTTGCCTGAACTTCACCATTCCCTTCCACATATCCTCCCTATACTCAACTCACAATCTAAGTCAAGATTTTGAAACCTGTTGCAAATTAGACTAATTGGCAGTTCTTTCCTACAGCTGTGTGTATTTCTTAAGAACTTAAGAAATTCCAGGGTTTGGGGGTGTGTCTTTTTTTTTTTTTTTTTTCATTATTACCTTCTTTAGACAAATTTTATACTGAACCAAGCTGCATCTGCTTCCAACACCAGATGAAGAGTTGTGCTGGTACCTTTTAGGGGTCTTAGCAGGGTTGAGTACTCAAATGGAAGACAGATCCACAGAAAACTTAAAAGGAAAAGTGGTTTATAACATGCTTGAATATTTAATGCTATCAGTGGTAGCTCACCAATTATTCCCTACTTGCCAAACGCACAAAATACTTCAAATAATAATTTTAAAAGATACTAAAAATTAGGGATCATGACACTGTCTGGGAAAAGAAAAAAAAAAAGTGAGTCTGAGTGAGCACAGGCAAAGCATTTTACTAGCTCTTCAGATAAGTTTCTCTTTTTATTTAGAATCAGCCGAATCTACGTAGTTTATATACAATTTAAAAGTAACTATTTACAAAATAATTTAGTTTACCGTACAACTGAAGTATTGATTTCCAGCTTTATAGAGTTCCCTTTTAATATGACCTCGTAAATTAAAAACAAGATCCCGAAAATATTCAGAGAAAATAGAACTCAAAACTAAAACCACAACATTGTAGCAGGCCAAAACAAAATCCTCAACCTGACAAACATCTTAGGATTGTGACAAAACTATTCAAGAGTTGTTACGTATTTGCCCTACAAAATCAGCAAAAAAGTAACTGGGAAGACAAAATTAGAGAATTAAGTGCTTAAGAAGCACTTCTCAGCTTAGATTATTAAAATATTTATAATGACATTCTTCATTCAAAGCTAGAAAAAAAATAGCTTAGTTGGGAAAATGATTAAGTGTCATCAAAAGATTTTCATTTATACAAAGACTAGAACTAGAAGACTGAATAACAATGGCAAAATGTCTGCAACTAGTAAGGTTACTATGGCCTCTAATTCATTTTCCTCAGTAGAGTTCACCAGTCTAAAAACCAGACTGGAAGTTCAAGAGACATCTCTAGTCATACCGAGAAAGTAAAATTGCCTTTAAACCCACTGTATTTTCCAAGAATGCTTTCTCAGAGTAATAATGGTTACAGAATTCTCCTGTCCTATATTCCCAAACTACAAAATACCTGAAGACCAGGAAGTAAAAGATATGGAAAGCCTAAGGGTCATACAAATAGCAACAGAGAATAAACCTGGTGATAAATGATCGCTGATCATTTTCCAGTATCCAGTGATCAGTGAAACAAATTAAGACTTTCTGCAAGGTTTGTGCCCTCCGTTTCTGCTTCCCTCCCTTTCCACTCTGTAGTATTTTGTGTCTCTCCTATATCCTTTCTCCCCCTCCATGCATCACTTTTCCTCTTCTGATCTACCCTCTTCTCTTACATTCATCACATTTCTTCTTTTGATCTCTTCCCTGACCTCATTTTGCTGAACTGGTCAGAATGTTTCTCATGGCAGCTTTATATTTTCTCCCCTACCCCTCTCATCCACCTGACTGGAGGCAGTGCTTCTGATCAGATCTGGCTGAAGAGCAGCACATACAGTGGCTGGCTTGGAGGTACAGCTGTGCTGAGCGGCCAGTCAGCATATTTGCTGACTGATCAGCCACTGGAGCCATCAGTACAAAAGACTGTCAAGGTGAAACAAACCTTCTTCCTTCAATGACAGCACTTATGCAGGTCTCCATCTAATTCCCACAAAGACTGTAGGAACACCATCGCTTTAAAACCTCTGCCCTGCTGTTAAATCTACCTTCAATCAGTGTTCTAAGAAATATCACACTATTGTTAAATTGTGGAAAGAGTGAAAAATGTAGTATAAACAAATGGCTGTGATCCATGCATAGTAAAATACATTTACTATGCACTCTGGCTGTATTTCACATTCTGTCAGTCTTTACCATGCATTTGAAGGTAAACAGGCTGACAAGTAGCTTTCTTTTCATGTCTGGTTGAAGGAGAATGATGCCACTTATTCAAATTCCTATAGCTCTCTGAGCACTGAGATTCTATTGGCAACCTTTTCATAAGTTTTAAATAAGAGTATACTAACTAATCTATTGTTGAATACCAAATTAAAAATAAACTAATCTCAATTATTTTCATCTATTTTAAAAATAGATTTTTTTTTCTTATTCCATCCAAGAATATCTATTATAAACCTAAGCAAACCAATTCACTATCAAAATGAGTGCATACTTCATTAGTTCAAATTTCCTTACACATTTTTTCTTTCACTTGCTGTGTTACCAGGTTTCTAAAACAAAGTTTCTGAACACAAGGAGCTTGGACAGGGTCATTGCTTGAATGCAATAAAGCTCCACTGTTTTATACCAGCAAACCTACAGGATGTTGTGCACAAATATTGTGCTTTAAAAAGTGATGTTTTTACAAGTAAGTTAATGTGTAATAATACAGGAATGATCTGCTTTTTAAGGACCACATACAAAACCCTGACAACTGCGACCTACCTGAGGCTTGTCATTGCCTCCACACAGATTTACATCAATTCACCAGCCAGCTAAGCCAATCTATAACAAATTCAAGAGCTTTGTTTGAGTCCGGTGTTCAAAAATGCTTCGGTTCAATTACCATCAAATGAGCTAATATAAAAGATAAATATTTTCAATTTTTAAAATAACTTGTATTATTGATTAGTCTACATGGCTTAATTCAGCTTTGGAATTTGGACAAACAAATAAGAAATGTTTTACATAGCCAGCTGCACATCAAAAGTAATTTTGCAACACAAAAAATTTCTGGCCAGACCTGGCTTTTAGACAGTTATAGATCCCAGTGGAGGCATGGGAAGACCAGAGTTCAAATTCAGTTTACTATGGCAGTTCTCCCAGCTCTGAATCTTAGCCATGTGACTGGCAATGCTTACTGTCACCACAGGGGAGTCTTAAAAGGGAAAAGTGGTAGCTCCAACATTCAAAGAAAAAGCAAATACTACCATACATAACTCATATAAGAGCAGAATGTTTCTCAATAGAATCTCGAACTATTTCTTAGCATTGCACAGGTATCTTGTTTTGTTGCTTGAGGATGACAATAGACACAGAATAAATTTTATTACACAGGAAAGGTCAGTTTATCTGCCTCACTGAGTATACCTTTTATAAACTGAAGTTTAATCTTGAGAAAAAGGTAAGAGATACTGCAACTACATGTGTACAGCGTGGTGCAATAGAAGTGGATCTATTGAAGTAACTAACATTGAAGGATCTATTGAAGTAACAGTAACTATACTTACAGCATTGAGGACTTCATACTCCTGCATATACATGTATGTGCATTTTGAGGTTTTCTGGTTCCACTCTGCTCTAGTTTGGGATTACGGACTAAACACCAGTAGAGTCTAGAGGATATTAGGTGAATTCCTGGAAAGTGTTTCACCTGAAAGGAATCCTGGTTTGTCCTCTGAGACTTCACTGTGATACAAACCAGAATGTAGTAAGTAGGGACAACTGCGAATCTGCTACAAAAGCAAACTTGTGCTCTGAACTGGTAGTATGAATGGAGGTGCACCTGAGGTTCAAAAACATGAATAAGAATTCCAGCATAACAAAAGAGCACCTATTATGATCATTCCCGAATCATGGAAGTATACCATCACAGCAGCATATCCATGCAACGGATTCAATAATTCTACGCTTATCTAATGATAAAGCAACATTTGGCATTTTCTTAAACAACTGGTATTTTAACTTTGTGTGTGTGTGTGTGTGAATATTTGATTCCTTTTTTCCTAAACTTAACATTATTCAACTACTTCTGATTGCTGGCTTTTTTTTTTTTTTTTTTTTTTTTTTTTTATAATTATAGTTTAGGGGGGTTTCTTGCATGTTAGCTTCTTTTTAGTGACTTCTTTATGCTGTATTCAGCATCCTGAACTTAAACACATAGCCTACATGTTGTATCAATATAGCTTGAATACTGTTAAGAGATCAAGAGCCAAACCACAAAAAGGGGGCCCTGACACTGCAACCTATTGTTGGTCAGATTTACCCCTATAATGCATTTGCTATATATTTATGCACCAATAACCAACAGCGACACTGTTGAAGAGGAGTGACTCAGAGGTAGGCTACGGGAAATTGTAAGGGGCCAGGCAAAGACAGAACACTTCTCCATATCTGAGGAGCATCACAAATCAAAATTTGGGATACCACCATTATATTGTGTTGGCTGTTTGTGAGATCAGCCAGTCTATAGTAAGTAAATAAGGACTGTATAAATCTGGCCAGGGCACAATAAAAGCCAAGATTAGTATAAATGCTAGTGACATAGAAGCTTGTTGAGAAATCAAAACAAAGTGTTATAATACAAATGTAGTAGTCTGATTTGTAAGAAAAAAATGTACAATTCCCTTGTTGATTTCTATTTAAAATTTCAAGGGAGCTAATTACACAGACTTCTAAGCCAAATACACAACAAATATAAGCAGCTTTGCAAAATACATATTTTGCAGCAGTTTTTCAGAGCAATCACTGATACTGACCCAGAGAACAACAACTATTTAGATTCCTCATTTTTATTCATTCATATAACTGGAAGTAATCACCTCATCTCAGCTTTAGCATAATGGTAGTTAAACATTTAATCTGAACCTCTGGCAAGCTAGTGAGCACAGCTAACCACAACTTGGAGGAGCTGATGTACTCATAGGCTGACCCTGCAATGAGAAACGTCATATACTACCTCTTTTGCCACTTTTGAAACTCTAAAACCTCATAAACGCAAAATCATAAACTATAATAGCAGATTACTGCTAATGAACAACAGACACTACAACAGACACTTTTCATCCAACAAATTATTATGATTTTGTATGACCCTTTTCATAGTCACATTTGTCTAGATTTCATTAAGAAATGGAAATACCGTTGGCAGATGGCTTCCAATTTGTACATTGTACAAACAGATTTGGAGAACTCTTCCTGCAACAATCTTTAGCTTTGCAATATTTTAATAATTCATTGATACGTCTCCTTGTAAAAAAGTGTCTGCAACTCTGTTTTCTAGGGTCAGGGACAGTTATGACAATTCAGCTTTGGTATTTAAAGGTGTTTTCACTGTGAAATAAAAAAAAAAAAACAATAAGCTGAACAGAACGCTTCAAGAGTTTCAGAAAATACAGAAATTTTTCTTTATGTCTTTATGTCACTCTTCACTGCCAGCCAGGCCATCAATACCCAGTGCATCAGTAACTCTAGTGGAATGGTTTGGTGTTCTAACAGCAGTTAACAGGTAATTGAGCAGATCACTAAAATTCTTTCTATAGTTGCCATCCTTTGTGAAGAAGACAGCCAAGAGTCCAAAGATTGCACAGGAATAAAAATAAATAAATAAACAGAGATTATATTTTTTAAAGTGACTTTTAGAGTATATTTTATATCTAAACTGCTGATGGTGCTACAATTTAAGAACGTTTAAACAAGCTAATTCCAGGACAAGAAACAATTCTGCTGAGGTGTCAATGAGCATGGTATTTGGTTAATGAACCTGCAAAAAGCAGGGTGTTAAACCTAGTTAAGAGTCAAATATGGGGAATGCTGTATGAACACTGTTGCGTGTATTGAACCTGTTCTGTATAATCATCAGATTACAGAGCTATCAGCCTGCTATGTGCAGAGCCTAAATTCACATGCAGAATAGTGGAAAAGCTGGTTTATGCAACACACATGCACAGAATAAAATAATGAATTTTAGCAGGACATAACTGTAATTGTTGAATTAAAAAAAAATAAGTTATATTTCTTAGAACAATTTATGAGACATATTTTTGACAAATAGCTTATATATAAAATCCTAATTAGACTCCCTATGCAATGTTGTTGCTTATTTTTATAAAGAAATTTTGCAACAGTTTTAAAAAGTTGTATGCCATTTTTACCCCTCAAATCAAGAAAGTTCATAAATCCTTAAGTTGTAAAGAATATTACAGACATTTCAATTGATTTCTTTGCATGTTTTTCATCTAAATGAAATTTTCAACATTCCCAAATTGAGAAAGTTAGATGGCAGTAAGTTCAAACGCGAGGCTAGTCCAAGTGTTCCACAGCTCCTGTTATTTGGGTTACACGTAGTACAACTTGTTCATCTATAGCAAGACTACGCTCCAGTGATACAGCTTGGCAACTTCACAATGAAAAGTTATAAAGGAGAGAAGGTAAATCACAAGAACATAGTTCTCAGAAAGAGTAGAACTGTTACTCTACCACTGGTAGGTGGAGTTCAGTCACTACCTATCAATCCAATGGCAAAATAAAGCGTTTCTATAATTTTTAACAAATATTTTAACAAAATATTCAGTTAAGGACAACGGAACCATTTTTTTTTCCTTCCTTGTTAAGCTATTCTCTACAGAGAAAAAATCACTAGGCCATTCTCCATATACTATAAATTCTACTGTCAGTGGGCAAAATATATCTTACACACAATGTACTCAGTATTCCTTCAGATCAGGAAAATCCCTGCTTGGAATCAGCAATCCATACTTCAATGGCAACAGTCAAACTGAGCCTCCAAGAAAGCAAACGGGCTCACCAAGGTATTCGTAACGGGAGGAAAGACAAACTTCTTAAAAATTTAACAAAGCTAAAAGGAGGAGAACATATTTTGATTCATTCCCCTGGTTGCTCCACTGCCAAAGGGACTGCTGTCCTCACAGGGGGAGTGAAAAGACACCAGTTTTATAAAAGCCCAGAGGGACAGAAGTGGATAACAACCAAAAGCAATGGCTTGAAGCCATCAGTACATTTCCTTCATTTACAAAAAGAACTTCAATATGTGCTTGAAATGCGTTGTTTTAATTTGTTAGCTGTTCTGCAAAGATCTCTTGATAATGCAGAATGTTTCCACAATAAATGTTGGCCAGAACAAGTTTACTCTAGAGTTTTACTCTATCATTGAGCGTTTACAAAATAAAATAAATTTAAATAAGTAAGGTTGGCCAAATTCAAACCACAAATCAGAAAACCACCAAGTAGGACCATCCTCCCTGCCAAAGCTTAATGTGACCTAATGGGAGAACTGTAAGAGGTTAGGGTTGGTTTTTATGTAGCTTCATGTAATATTTGGCAAACCGAAGGGGCTGGGCCAGGACTTCTGATCCTTAAACAAACATTTGATGTAATTTTTTTCACTTTTTCATCATAATAATACTCTGCATTCTACCCTCCTATGACCTCAGCCTCTTTTCCCCAGGGTGGGTCAGATTTAGAACCTCCTTCTTCACTTACGAGTGTCATTTGAATCAGCCGGTTCCAGATGTGTTTCACCTCCACCCACAACAAGCCCTGCAGGTCCAGCAAAGTGCAGAGAGGGGAAGGACTACGGGGAGAAGGAGCTGTGCCCTGGCAGCACATCAGTTGGCCTGAAACTTCTCGCTGAGTTTATTATTCATAGCACTGGTGGGAGGGCAGGGGGCAGGGTGACTCACACAACATCTTGTCTAAATTGAAAACCAATACCAATCCACACCCCCGCAATGGAGAACCAGAGCTGCGGTGGGTCAGTGTGGTCAGTTTTGCTTCAAGTGGATGTCTGGGCCCTGGAGACTTGCTGCTCCAGGCTAAGCAGGTCACTTGCTATCACGAAAACGAGAGAATGGCAAATTTGTCTTTCTCTCCAGCTCCTTCAAAGAAACAATCTCCGCTGCCTGTTTCTTTATTTACATGTTTTTAGAAGAAGCCATCTTAATGTTTGTAACAAAAGTGAGAGTCAATGTGAGGTCTCCTGAATTATCTTTTAATTTGTATGAAGCATACAGAGAACTGGATAGAAAACAGCATTCCAATTTAGTGCTTTTCTAATAATAAGTAAAATTAAATAAACCAACTTTCCAGCATTGATCCAACTAGAAAAGGGAATGTTATTTAGCCTAAACACAGTAATATTTCAAATATAAGAGAAAAAGAAAATTGTTTTCCTAACTACATACTAAAGAATAACGTAGTAAGGCAATAATAAAGTGGTACTTTCTTTCAGGTATTGCTACAGAAAAAAATAATAGTTTAACTGTATTAAATTTAATAGTAAAGCATTTGCCTGATGGAGAAAGAGTTAACACACTGTTTCAATTATGTTTTGAACTAAAAACTCCAGTGTCTTTGCCACCAACAGAGAACTTCATTACCTCAAGATAGGCACGTATCTTTAACAACAATTATATAACTTTTTGAAGTTGTCCCACTGTCCAGGCTTTCTTCCATGGCTTAACAATTTTGTACGACTTGGTATTCAGTTTGTCCCCTTACTGTAATTTTTGATAACCAAATACCTAACTCTGTTGTCAGCACACTCTACTCTGAAGAAGGCAAGGGTAAAGTAAAAACTATGCAACTCCTGGCAGCTGGAATAGGTGCTCCCAGCTGGATGAAGAACTGTGAAGGGGATTAAAACAACCAGGGTCTAGGATCTGTCTGTGCTAGTCTAGGACTGCCAGGGAACCTGCTTAGTTGAGAAGTGATAGCAAGCTCTTGGGATGCTCTAGGTTGTTTCAGTCACCTGGAGCAAAGCAAACACAATAAGGAAAATAAGAAATGGTCCTGCCTACATGCAACTTTTGCCTCCCAAGAGCTCCTTCCTGCCTGGGATACAACAGGGAGGAGATGGCCCATGTTTCCTGCTCAAGAGTGCCACAGTGGCCCCAAGTGGTAAATGAGGAACACTTCAAGCAGAAACCTGCAAGTCTTCCTGTGGCAGAGCCAAATCCTAAATTAAAGGAATGTGCAACAAAGCTGCCAAAAGTGTGACACTTGGCAGCTCTCCCAGCTGCCTTCTACTACTTCCCTTCTAGCCCCCAAAGTATCTGTGATGTGAGCAAGGGGCACTCTTAAGTAGCTGCTGGCCCTTTCCCACTGCA
The DNA here is from genome assembly GCF_964035555.1 of Netta rufina. NCBI lineage: Eukaryota > Metazoa > Chordata > Aves > Anseriformes > Anatidae > Netta > Netta rufina. The sequence continues at coordinate 35,523,861 of NC_140127.1, read as the reverse complement.
ACTGCTTGGAAGAGGACTCTTGGCTTCCTTACGCATCACTGGGGTAAGGTAGAGAATGTAGCTTCTGGGCCTTCTGCCCAATTTCTATTCAGATGGTGGAAAGCAGAAAAGGAGATGGCTGGCTCTTTCTGAATTGATGAAAGCTTCTCACAAAATCAGCCTCCTTTCTTCACAAAGCTACACAGAAGAAAATAAAGCATCAGCCAAAAATCTCTGCCCTTCCTTTCTGCCAGTTCTTATGTCAACTGGAGTTAACTCCCACTGAACTATATATATACCATCTAAGGACAGGGATATCTCACTCTCTTCGTGTCTCTTTCACAAGTCAAAGTCCACCTTGATGTACTGACTGTGCCTTCTCAGCTTTATTTTAGCGCCCTCAGTCCCAGTGCATTGGAATTAAGATTAAGGTAACTATGCTTCACTTGTTTTCCCTATAGGTTTCCCATTTGCTCTTCACCCACGTAACAAAGGCCATAATTAGAGAAGAACATCTCCCATCTCACCCTTGCTTATAAACTGTTTCCATCTGGCTAAAATTAAGTTAAAATTCTTTCTTCTCAACTTAGATTGCTATTTCTAATATTTCATTTCCAGAGGGGGGAAAAAACAGCAAATTACCAAAGTGTTTCATATTATGTTACACTCAGCATTGAATTGAACATCTCACTGACTCTGTAAGGATAATAGGGATTTATCCACTAACATTAAAAAAGTGTAGGTACATGCCATCTTCTACCCCCAAAGCACAGTACAAATATGCAGGTAATCGTTTAACACAACAAGCTACAAACCAATGGAAAGCGAGTACTTACACAGACTAATGACACCACAAAAGAGCAGAATAAAAACAAATCTATCATAAATTATCAAAAGTATAATTGAATTACTCAAAATCTAATTGTAGCTATCACAGATACATATAATTGTTACAAAATATTTAAAATGTGTGGGCAATGGTTTTGTAACTTACTAATACCATGCTGGGGCACTGGCAAGTGATTATTGATCCAGACAAAAAAAATAGTGATGGATTTTACATTTTTTTACATTAATTCTTGCGGTTCTTCAAAAGATCCCCTCCTGCTACCGATCTGTCTTTGTTCAATTTGGGATATCTGATAGATGTCATGCTATAGAAGAGGACAATGGTAACAAAGAGTCACTCTTCATTTTTTAACTTTTTAGATAGACCAGTAGAACCATGTCTAGGGATTTAAGCTTTGAGTCACTGGCATGAAATTAGTAGTATCTATTAATCCCTGTAGTAATCCCTATTAGTATAAATTTGTGATCTCTGAATTACATGAAAAGTGTTGTTACTGCTGCAGTGACCTGAGGAATTTACAAATGAGCTTAAAATTGACAGAGCTATGTTAATGAAACAACATTGATATTTCTAACTACCAGACAGCTAGATAGGTAGATAGATAGAAGATAAAAACTAAATAAAGACCCAAATCTATTCTTTGAGTAGCCTATTATTACAAAGAATATGGGCACTTCTCAGATCTATTTTAAATGTGTTTCAGTATGAATTTTTTTATTGTACCTTGCCTGTATATATTTTAATGAAGTTGTCTTAACAGGGCAACTTAAAGTGTCCAGTTTAGCACAAAAGACAATCGTTCATCTGCTGGAAGGTGCAAGGTAGACTCTAACCATGGAAAACCTTCTTTATTCCAGAATTTTGGGTGTCCATTTGGGTTTGAATGCCTGAAATTAGAGGTTTCTATTCCTACATGTCATCCTTAAAGAAATAATCATAGAAATAAATTGTACAGAACTTGCATATTCCTCTCAGTTCAGTAAATGCACCCACTTTCCTTCTTTCTAAATTCAGAGACTTCATACCAAAATTGAAGCTGCTGTTTCCCATGGTTTATCTTCCCTATCACATAGTAACACATGTTCATTCAGAGCACAAGTCTTAGCTGAAATCCTCAAGCTCTATTTGCCTGCATTTGAGGAGCCGTGCTTTTTGGAGAGAGATTTCAAAATGGAAAATAGGCCTTCTCCAACAAGATCTGAACATTGGCTGTCAATTGAGTATTCAGAGCCTAACTGAAAGCTGCCTTACTGGAACTGGAATTTGGGAATCATTTTCCTTATGCATATATTTCTTCTGTTAGTGTATGAAATAGTTAAAAATTACCAGCTGCTTATAAATTAAGTCTATTTTTAAAGCATAGTGCACTGCTGCCTTTTTATTTTTTTCTTTTAGACATTGACTTTCCTCCCCTTCATAAAAAAAATTCAGAGTCTGAGTGGGATAGAGAGGAGTAATGCTCTAAGTTAAAGTGAAGACCACACTGGCCTGTACTCACGTCTCATGAAATGTTGTTTAATGTTCAGTGGACAAAGGCTACTTCAATATAAACTTTATCATACAGGTGAAAAGCAGCATATCAGCATGCAGTACAGATGCCTCCCATGAACTCAGCTTGTTTCAGAACCTCAAAGAACATCATAGCTGAGATTGCTACTTCACAAATTACCTAGGCATGGCAACATCAAAAGAGTGGGAAAGTAGAAGTTACTGTAATCCAACTGGCTATTGTATCACAACACATAAAAGATAGGAACAGAAAAAATAAATTAAAAAAAATATATATATGTATATATTTTTTTTTACAAGTGTACAGAACATTCAAATCTGCTTATACTCATGGATCAGAGAATTAAAAGTGCTATTCCAAACAGCCCAAACAAAAGTAGCTCAGTGACACAGTGGTACCGTAATTGCATTGGGGGCCCTGTCACAAAATTATTGAATAGCTGAAGCATTAGGTATTTTAAAATTTATTATATTTTGTGACCAAACTGGCAACTGCAGAGGGGTTGGGACTATATTACAGTGTAATAAAAATCTCATAAAACATTTAAACAAACTCACACATCTGCAGAGAGATGGGAGGTATTATGTAATGTAAGTCATTGCTAAGGTCACCTCTCACCCTACTAGCTGCTGCAGGAGCAATGTTCAGTATAAAGTACCTCTGTGGTTTCTCACTCACCCCTCAGCCTCCAATACAGACACACACTCTCTCATGCATGGACGTTATTTACATAAGTGACAGCCTGAGTTTTGGAGTGCTTAGGAGGTGGTGTTTATTGTTGGTTTTGTTTGTTTTCAAATAAAGTTTCCAAAAAAATATAATGAACAAGCCTGGAATTATTTTATTTTCCAAAAAAACAAGTGTCGAGGCAAAAAAGATGTAACTCTCATTTTATCTTATGCCCAACAGTTCAGTGAATGAAGTCTTGGATTCAGGTCCTTCCTTTAACTCGTATCTAACAAGATCCAGAGGATTTCAATGGATTTAATAAAGAATATTCCGTGGAAACATTCTTGACCTACATCCTAGGATGGCATTCCTATTGTGTTTGTTCTTAGAAAATTTAACAACAGCTCTACAGCATTTCTTTTGCAGATTGCCAGAAAGCTTATGTCTCAATTATATGCAAATGTAGATGATAATGTGTGAGGTAGGATCCACAATTTCACTCAAGGGACTACCTCAAAACCAGTCCAACAATCAACAATCCTCAGTCCAAACCACAAAAGACAATGAGAGATGAGTGTTTGGAATGTTTTTAAAAATTATGGCCGCCAAATTGTTTGAACGCAGTCAGGAATGTATACTGAGGACTCATTAGAGTTCCTCCCTGGCTGCTCTCTTCACTGCAGGATATTCAGATCAGCTCCCAGAGGGCCCTTGATGAAATATTAAGTTACTGAACTGGAAAAAACAAATATCTTCAAAGTTTCACTTCTTTCATTCTTCATTTCATACTGACCTACTCTGAGACATGACACAACATGGGATATGGAACACTCTGCAATGCAAAACAGCATAACCACCACCTTTCCTATTATCGAAAATATGATTTTTTTTTTTGCCAGTTGGAAGCTGAGTAGAAGCTTCATAAAACTGTGGTCATGTAAAATACCAAGCAAATACAAAGGATTTCAGAAAGGATCTAAAAACTACTACGCACTTTGTTGTTAATTCTCTTATTCTTTTCTATCCAGCTTTTATCTTCTAATTTAAAGACCATATTTTTCACTTATAACAGCGCAGACCAACAGCACCAAAGGCCCAAACTCTGTATGCAGAACGACTAGTGACATATTATGAATATTCTTTCTTTCCTAATAACATCTTGTTAGTACGAGTATTCTAGTACAGGATAAAGAAAAAGGAATGAATGTCTGAAATATTCCACATGTAATCGTGATTTCTTGACTTCTAACTTGTTCCTGAAGAACAACTCAAACACAACAATCTCCTCACAGGAGATTAAAAAAAAAAAAAAAAAAAAAAAAAAAAGCCATGTATTAAAAAATACCTGAAGATTTCTAAGCCCTAAATAACTTACCTATGTGTCTTCCAGCTCAATTTGAATAGTATATGAAAAAATACAATAAACTTACAGTTCCAGTTCTTCTTGTTTACCAGTCTACTTTAAAATCATTTCATGATCATGGATTGAATGACTTCTGAGTTCAAAATGATATTTTGAAAGAGACCTTGAAAAAAAAAATCCAGCTTTATCAGCGTATCTAATGAAATCAGATTATATATAACAGATTATATATTATATACATATAATATGTAATAATATATAAAAATATTATATATATTAATATAATCTATTACAGTACCTTTAAATTACTTTTGTCAATGTTAAATGATTTGAAATGATGAATTTTATATTTTCTAGGGTCCAGTCCTGTTTATGTATTAAATATTTAAAATAAATGGCCCACTCTCCTACCTGAAAGCAGTTACAGTGTATGTTTATGGAAAGCAAAAAAAAATAAAAATGTAAGGAATCAGTCTTGTTCCACCAATGTTCAAGAAACAACTCAACAATGTGTGACTGTTGTACCTGATCTCCTTGGCTGTTGCAAATTGTAGTAATTTTGTTTCTGTACCTAATGAAGCCACCACAATCAACATAATTATGCCAGCATAAAACTTACATCAATTGTGGACGATCAGTCTTGCTTACAATTCCTTCACGTAGATCTAAATTGATATTATCTAGATTAATATACATAATATTAATATCGTGGGTTTTTTTAAATCATCTAAGACTACGATTGTCAAATTGAATTCTAAATTAGTATCTAATGATATTGGTTTGAGACTTAGTAATAATGACAAAAAATAGGAACAAAATGAATTCTGAATTCCAATTTAGAGTATGTCTGTTCAGTTGAGAACCACACAATTAGAAGGATTCTACAAAAATCTCTTCAAAATTGTATTAAAATGGAAAATGCTATTCCTCCACAGAGTGTGGAAGGAGGATAAGCTCCTCACAGAATTATGTGTTTATGAAATATTACAGCTTGAAAAAAATGTTCTAAATAGTAGATATTTCAATCAAATCCCCCACCAATTTTTTTCCTGAGACAGCTCTTTGATAAATGTTGTGACTATGCTGATGTATCCCGATATAGCTTCCTTAAATACTGGAACAATGTGCTGCAGGAGCAGGTCAACCAGTATAGTGGTACCACTACAGTATGGCTCATGCTCCCTACTAAGCCAAATTTTCATTTTTAGCATTGCACTACAACACCAAACACAAAAAAATGATAAGCAGCCACATGCATCCATATTAATATATATATGTCAATCAAATTTAGAGACTATTTTCTGGTCCATGAGAAAAGATTATTTGTGGTAATTTCCCTATTATACCAGAGAAATAGAGAGCAATTAATTTCTCCTTCAACAGTGAAGAGCTGCACTAATTCTGATAGATGTATTCTCACTGCTGTTTCGAAGCATGAGAAATCCTGGAAAAGAGGGTAGAGTAAGCTGAAAAGAAGTTTTTAGTAGTTTCTCAAGAACAGTTTATGTCAATTCAAAAGAAAAATTCAAATTATTTAAAAAAAAAAAAAAAAAGAGAGAGTACAAGTGAAAGACACAATGTGTGCTTAATCCATTTGTGTGGGATTTCTCACTGAATGCATTGTTTTCCTTTCAAGAGAAGCAGCCATCATTACAGTAATCTCAGACATATATGAATTCTATTAAAACACATTTTTAACAGGACAGCCCATAAATTACCACTCCAATCCACAGACGGTTTTGCAGATTCACATTATGGTGGGGCTTGCTTGCTTCTCTTTTAACATATCTTCCTCCCGCAAATAGGCCTGTGGGAACTATCCCTAAGATACATCTATGAAAATGATCTTCTGTACTTCCTCTTCTGCTCATTTATAAAATGCAGTTTCACCTACCACTGCAGCAACATCACATTTCCTCTGAGCTCTACACAAAAAAAGAGTCAGGAAAATTCTAACTCTTCTCCCTTTCCCAGTTTACCAGAGCTTGCAAGACAATGTTACTGAGCCTAAGTCACAGTCAATATAAAGACACAGCATCACAGAGCTTTCAAAGAGAAACAGATCTATATAATAGAAGGTACTCACTGAAACAGCTCCCAAACTTTTGTTGTTCTGCCACGCAGTGAAACACAGTCCCAAGCTGACTATCTCAGCTCGCTTGGCAACGTTTGGTGAGAAAAAGACACTTCAGAAAGGAAGAGTCCTCCAAGGGACTAAGTTGCGCCTGGAGCTGTTTAAGACTTGAATACAGCAAATGCCTTGGAGATGGATTCGCTTTTCTCCTGAAACCGAAGGATGTTTTACACAATGCTAACAGAACGTCAGTCAGTAAATCTACACCATTATCTACGCTGCTGTTTCCAGTACTGTTAGCTTCAGGATTGGTACGCATCTGATCCAACCCAGGGTCTGAGACAGTGGTATAGATGTGCTCTTAAAGATCTAACTCTGGGCTACAGGAAGGAGCACATCTTAAGATCTACCCTGCCCTGGGGTTTGACTGGAGAAGGAAGTGATGGTGAAATTCCCTCTCCTTTCACCCATGTCATGATAAGAACACTCACCAGGATCATGCAAGGCCAGAATTCACTAACCCAGAGTGATTTGAAATCATATCTGTCTCTGCACACGATGCCTCACTGCCTCACTGACCAAGGAGCTTGCACGGCAAGTCAGAGAGGATGCAAGAACGAGGAAAGAAAAGGAAGGAAAATAGTTTATTGAATCTGCATGTTGAACTGGGCCACTGGAATGAAACACGGGTTTGGCCAGCACAAGGAAAAGAACAAAGTTTTTCCTATTCCTAGAGACATACCCAAACGACTAGGCTAGAATGTTTTCCTCTGCTCTTTTTCATAAACACACACCTGTGACTCATAACAATTGCTAACTAAAATCACATGTGGGTGATCCAGAGATATCCAGAGGGAAACACTTGAGCCTCTGAGAAAATGAAACAGTGAAAATATAGGTCCCATTGATCTTAGATACAGCCAGATAGGTGAGTGGAATTTTTGGAGATCAAAAAAGTGTATTACGAAACAGGGGTTGCCCTTAGCATTCAAGCCTTTAAATTGTCTTTGTGATCTAGGCCACAGCCTTTCCACAGATATGACAATAGCTGACAATAATTCAAGGTCCTGGGGCTTTACAAGGCTCAGGTGAGCCCAGTGAAAAAACATCACAGATTTTCTGGGACATGTATCTCTTAGAATTTTGCTCACCTAAACTACATTTGAAAAGATGGGGAAATTGAATCACTTTTTATTCCTACTTTATAGAGCTTTACTGTCAAGTTTTACATTATCGCAGAAGACAGCTTTAACTAAAGCATCTGGAGGGCCATTAGAAACATTGCAAGACAGAGCATTTTTCTGGAATTCTTAAGTTCACCTCCCAGGCATGGTAAGTACACAGATACAAGAATCTCTGATCCATTGATCGAAATTGACTTTCTGTTACTAGAAAACCTGCTTTTCCTACATTCAGAAGCCAGAAGAGCATTGCCTCCTCTCTTCAGGAAAGACTGTTACAAGCTACACTGCTAATAGCCTTGCTTTCAGAGTATCTTACTAACCATGTTAGTATTAGTTTTCATATTAATCTTCTATTAGTTATGTTTGTACTGCAGAAATTATTTTTCTCTTGGTTTCTTGTTACATACAACTTTCTACACCTGATAGGTAGCTTCATATTCAAAGTTATATGCATTGAACTAATGGGACAGTAGATGACCCACTCTTCTTCCATCATTAAAGCTGATCAGGCATTTCATGACAGGTAAGGTGTCGATATGAAGTAGTCTACCAGCACCATTCCCTTGTTTTACTCAAAGTTTATCACATACCTTCTTCACCTTTTATCAGGATCAGGGAAATAGGAGGTATGAGAGAAGGCAGTCTTTGTAGGTCTTCTGCTGTGTAGCAAATATTTTTCCCATGGAAATTACTGCTAAGTGTTCTTGGTATTTTAAGTCTCCTCACTACAATGGAAAATACAGTCTTTGGTGCAGATTGTTTTTTCCAAGTTTTGACAAAACTGTCAATAAACGTCAAAGCTAAGCACCTATAATTTTTTGCACATTTTACATTCTCTGAATATTTTGACTTCAGAAAATTTGTCCATTCAATCACCTGTACTCCTTATTTCCTTCATTATTTCTCCTCAGTTGCTGTCTGTAACACATGGAGGATACATCTTAAATGATGGCTAGAAATTAGGCTTCTGGTATGTCAATGGTATTTAAATAAGGATCAATGAGATTGGCCTCAGTCTTACAAGTTAAATGCCAGATGCACTTCCCACAGTCCATTAAGACAGTTCTAACAAACATTGTGAACATTATTTCAAGTTAATTTTAGTGTTATGCTAAACATGAATGAGTAACAAAAACCAAAGCACTGTTATTTAGATCAGTATACCAAGACTAAGCGACTTTAAGCTTAAACTTCAGCATTCAATACCACAATGCCTTCTGCAGGTCCTGCAGAGTTCCTCGGAAGAATTAGACACAAAATAATCACAGGAATCCTGAAGCTATAATTTGCAATTACAAGCAAAGTTCTACAGAAAAAGAAAGGTCCTGTTACATTTCTCCTCCCTCTAATAACAAAGAGAGATGTAAAATGTGTGTTTAGAGAAGATTAGAAAACAAACATTTCCTGAGTTTCTATAGTGTATGTTTCTATAAACGTACTTGAACCAACTATTTTACTTTCTATTACTGAAATGAACCACTGTAGAAGTTTCAGTTCATCATCAAACAATTTTTGTTACACGCATCTTCTGTCTTCTTGAGTATCAGACAGCATCCCTGAGTATCCCTTTACTATTATTTAAACAAAAATATTTGAGAACAATACAGCACAATGGTATCAGTTCTCATCCACTGATAAAGTTATTAAAAGTGCTTATATAACAAGTTTTAAAAAACTAGATTTGGTCCTAACCCTTTGGGCGCAAGTGTCCTCAGACACACTATCATTGATAAAAACCTTGACTTTGAAAGCTATTTCTTCATCACTTGCAAAGTGTAGCCTAACAGTGCCTTTACTGTAGTCTTGCATGAAAGTCATCACTTTTCTGTACTTTTCCTATGACAAATTTATTTTTCCTATATGCTTTTACTGGCTAGTGCAGTTGGCATGGCTTGACTGACAATGAGCCAGAAGATGTGAGTGTAGGGAAAACTCACAGCTCTCTCAGCTGCTGGCACAGCGGAGGGTAAGAGCATAGCAGAAGTGATGCATTCAAGCACAGTCCTGTGAGTTAGTATTACCTGCCTGCCAGCTTGTGAGCACTACTGGCAGTGCACGTAAACACAGATTATTCACACTCTTGTAAACTAAGAGAAAGTGTTGGAAACTAACTGCACAGAAAAATGTAACAAAATGTTGTAGGGATTCAGCTGCAGGAGCAAGTGAGCGCCGTTATTTGACTCCAGGCTTTTAAGAGGTGAATTAGATAAATTTATAAGCTAAAAGAAATCATGAATCATGCTTTAAAAAACAAACAAACAAAAAACTTTTTTAAAGCATGTCCAGAACACATCAAACATTTAAACATTTTACTGTATATGGTCACCAGAACATAATTTTAGCCCTATTAGGGCACTTCATATCACATATTCTTATCATTTGGGAGACCATCTTTGAATCATGATGCTCTAGTTGAGTCTTACAGAGAGTATTCTAGTAAATTCATCTATCTACTCTGAAGAAGATATAATGTCAAAGAAAACACTAAAGTTGGTGGTACTGAATATCAATTTATGACAACTTATCCTAAAACCTCCAGGATCCCAGTTCACAACTTGCTGGGCATTAGTGATTTGAAGGTATTCCCATCTACTTTTGGGGGTTTTAAGAATGTATTCAAAGAAATTCTGTTAATTTTCATTTGTGCATATAATGCACAAATCAAAAGATATTTTTCTTATTAAACTGATTCCTCTAAACAAATTCTAGTTATGCTCGCCTTCAGAAAAGTAACTTAGAAAAACCTCAGGAGTGCTGAAAATATTATTCTCTCACTCTGTTAAAAAAAAAAAAAAAAAAAAAAAAAAAGCCAGAAAAAACATTGTCAGATGAGACAAAAACTAGGTTGAGACTGAATAAGAGAACACACCCATAGTTTCAAAGATTCAAGAAAACCCAGCAGAAATGAGAACCTCACAGGGCCACATCATAGGAAACAGCATAAACACACAAGCAAGATAAAATAGTCAAAAAGGTAAAGTCTCTTTCTTTGTACTTCAGTGGAGTTCAATAAGCTATAAATCCAGGAGAATGAGGAAAAAAAAAAAAAAAGCATACTGTAACCAGAAGAATTTATCTCAGTAAATACTGACATGTACATGGACAGAAGAATACATACATTAAGATCAAAAGTGCTCTCTTTCTGGAATCAACAGTCACAGATACCAAGATGAATATGGCACCATCTGACTAGCCTAGGTCTAGTTGTAAGCAGCATTGGCCAAAAAAAATGTATTTAATAAAATATATTTAAGCTCCAGTAATGTATGTGGTTGAAAAGGAATGGTAGGGAGGAATATAAAGGGATCTTCTACAAATATAGTGAAGTAGATACCAAAGCTAGAAGTAGAAAAGCTTTAGAAACTATACTAGTTGCAATATTTTTGAGAAGTGGGAAATGACAAGTAAGTTCTGTGGCAAGAAGTTTATTTTAATGGAACAGCAGTAAAAGAAATGACACAGTGGAAGCATTTTGTGTGGTCCTGTTCATATTTTCACTGGAAGGACAGAGTGCTGATTCCACCATAAGCCTTTATTAACAGCCAAATCCGACAAAATGTGATTTTAAGCTAAAATATATACATATATAAATTGTTTATTATTTAAATTTCAAAACAAGCATAGCATTCAGACTAAGAACTAAGCTCTTGCCAATTTTATAGAACATAACACTGGTAAGGTTATATATCAGTCTAAACATTTTCTCAGCATACTGTGACGAGAAAACAGGTTTCTTTTCCCCACTTTTTTCAAACTTTGAGTACGTTTGCTTTTTGGGGTTACAGAAATGCAATGCTTTGTTCTCAGATCACAGTGTTTCTGCTCTCAGTTGATTTCATGCTTTAAGGAAACTTTGCCAACAGCCAAGAACTTAAGCCACTGAAGAATGCACGAATGGTGGTATCTAGTTCATGTAGTCCAACAACCTGTTAGGAGGCCCTGGGAAGCATTAACTGGGTTCTTGGACATTTTCATTAAGTTTCTAGCACTTTAGAGGGTGCTCTGAACAGCATATCTTTGATTTTCTTTCTTTGATACTTTGAACCTTAGACCCCTTCCACATTTGTTATTCTTTGCAATCACTTGATTTTTCCAAACTTGTTTCCTTTAGCTTGTCCTCCTCTTCCAAGCAGAAGTTCCTGCATGGGGAGCTCAACATCAACCTCTTCCAAAAGAGGAACTAGTATAGCTCAGTGCCAGCAAACAAATGCCTAGGCAGGAGTGTAAAAGGACCAGCAGGTAAGGGTATTTCCCTAGTCCTACAGAAATCTCCAATAATTTATGACATGTGGCTTTTGTATTCTTCAATAGATCTTTTTCCCATGAATTTTTGCAGCCATGTTTAAAATTCACGTGACATTAAACATCTACAGCCTTCTACAGTCAGGAGCTACACAGCTTAAATTCAGCTTTGAGAACCATCTTCATTTGTTTTGAACCTGTCATCTGCTGATGCAACTTGATGCCCTCTCATTCTTGTACTGGAAAAGACATTAGGGGTGGTGATGGGGAAATCAGTCCCCACTCACTCTATGGTTTAAGATATTGCTTGTTTTATCTTTTCCATACCAGTCTTAGTCTACTTGGTCATTCATGACAATTGTTCCATAGCTGTACTTCATCTCTTAGCAAGTTGAGAAATGATTAGGACTGTGCGTACTGCTGGAGATGAGTATAGACACTCCTTTGCTTATGTATATTAGTTGTTATATTTAAGTGTATAACTTGTTTGCCTAATATACCTAATGACTGATGTTTTTTGCTCCTAATGCAAATTCAATTTAATTATTATTAGCAACAAAGCTGTTTAGAACTTATTCTTCAAATTCTTCTATGCCTTATTCTCTTATTATCTAATATCTTTTTATTACTCTCTAACCCTTATCTGCCAGATTTGTCTCTATTCTCTCATTTGAGACAAACTTCAGCCTCTGGAAAAGCATCTTCTTCTAAGAACTTCCCTTCATGTGTTTGTTTCATCTCATTCTCTTCCTTCTCCCTTCATGCACCTCTTTTTTTCAGGTGTTACATATTTGCTCTGGAGGTTTAAATACTGCATCGTTAAATGATCTCCATAACATCCATAGGGATTACTCTAATAGCAATTTTAACTCACTTCAGAAAAAGTATTTTAGACTTATTGTCTAGTTAATTTACTTTTCTGAAGCTAAATAGAATATCAATTTGTTTGCTTTTCTTTATCCTGTAAAGGGACTGTTCAATGGTAAATGCTTTGAAACTTGTCTGAGTATCCCAACAGAGGAAAAAGTCCTGATGGAATGTCCAACACCCAAATTATTTTTCTTTTCTTGACCACCCTTTCTGTTGCCCATGCTGCTGTGACGTTGATGTCCATAATAAAATGATGGACACAGTGTTGAGTGCATCAGTTTTGTTTGTTTGTTTTATGTATTTATACTGTATGTATTCATTCATTTTCCTGGTATTAACCAACCCATCCTCTAGAGGGACTAGGAATGAAATAAGATCTACAGCCACCTTCTTTTTGGAATCTAGCGTGGAGTATAAAATGGCACCATGGGGAAAGCAAAACATGAATGGATTCAAAACCATCTTCACATTTCCGAACTCTGAATGGAAGTGCTGACAGACCCCTGCATCACTGAGAGCTGCTGCCAAATGGCAACAAGTCAGGTTATGCAGAACCAGCCACTGCAAATCCTAAGAGTCCAACAGTTAAACTGACACTGCCCCCTTTTTAGCATCAGACTGCTTTTTAATGGGTGCTTGAAACAAGAAATTATGCTTTATGAAGAGATTGTCTTAAGGTGGTACTCATCTCAAACCACCCACCCAGAGAGTCGTACAAGCTAACATGAAATGGATGGAGAAAAGTCTTAACCACCTTCAAAAGGGCAAGGTGGCGGTAGCATCATCTTTGCTTTCACATTGGTTCTGTGATTCTATTTCTTCACTCAGAGGGTGGTGAGACACTGCAACAGGTTGCCCAGAGACACTGTAAATGCCCATCCCTGGAGGTGTTCAAGACCAGGTTAGACAAGGCCCTGAGCAACATGGTCTAGTGGGTGGCATCCCTGCCCATGGCAGGGAGGTTGGAACTACATGATCTTTGAGGTCCCTTCCAACACAAGCCATTCTGTGACTCAGGACTAATGGAGCACAAAAAGACTCCATAAGATCAAATTCATCTTTGTCAAGGAATTCCTTGCCTTCAGTAGAACTTCTGGATTTAGGAGGCACAGAATTTAGAAACAATTTGCAGGACTAATTTGTAGGACTAATATGTAGGACTCCTAATTTGTAGGACTGAGTTTTGTATGTGAAGGCCAGATAGATAAAAGTACCTGGAGTTTTGTTACATTGAGAGAATAAAAATGGTTGGAATATCTACCTAGCAAATAGAACCTTGAATAGAAGATTGAATAGAAGACAACACTGGCTTTTTAATGGTTTTGAATAGATTGGAGAGGTCACAGACATAGCCAGATACCAGGAATCAAGAGCCATCCATCAGCCCAAAAAGGTCTGCAGTAATGAAGTTGGGTTGAAACCAAATTATTGTTTTTCCCCTAGCTTTTCAAAACATACCAGGAGAAAGAAGAAAAGTTTAATCATGACAGATATTGAATAACAAGAGTGCAAGTAAGTCTGGCTATATAAGTAGTTAAGGAGAACTGGGGAGGAGTGTAATTTGTTTCTTTTCTTGCCATACAGACTGCACGTTAGGGAAGCAGATTTGCAGCATGGTGCTACAGAAGGTAGGTTAAAACTGTCTGAGACCACTAGCTCTGTAAGAGTGCTTCTCTAACAGAAATCCATGGTGTAAGCTATAAACAGTCATAAAGAACTGAGACAGTTCCAATACAAATGGCCCTGGCAGACTACACCTATATAGAAAGCTACTTCAACCACTGGTGAAGTAAATTACTTCAAAAAACTTCTTGGTAAAAACCCCAAACAAAAATAGCTCTTTTACAGCACTGAAGCTTAACAGACTTATTTTACATAAAACCGTATTGAAGTTTTGGTGGGATTTTTTGATCTTCTCCAGAGGAAACATAGACAAGAATTACATCCATGAAGCTGGCTACTAAGAAGAATGAATTTTAAACCAAGTGGGAAGGTCTACACAAAGCAACAAAGAATATGCCAAGATGACAGTAGTTGGTGAAAGCTGAAACATTACCCGGGGTTAATCCCCCTTACAAATCTCTTCTCAGTTTTGAGAAACTTAGCCAAATTGCAACTCTTTTAGCTGAAATTTCCCATACCAGCTGTCTGCCTCAGGCTGAATTTATTTTGGAAAACTTCAGCCAAAACTATTCAGCCATTTCAGAGAAATACTCTCACCACCTTTTATTTGGAAACTTTTAGCACTCAAATGCTTTACAGTAGGGTTTCTGAAATTAGATGGGAAAGAGAATAGAGGATATACCTATGTAGCCATTTATGAACATCTGTCCAATTTTGGCCAAGACTAAAATGTGCACACCCCACAGAACAGTCCTGAACAGTTCCTGGTGTGAAACTATAGGGCAAAGTCAGTTTCAACATAGCAGCTGCTTTCAGGTATTGTACCCTTGCGCTGGGCTAACCAAAATCAGAAAAAGCCCTCCCCTGTGTTTTCAATACCCTCATTATCTTGCTACTTTGGTGCGAGGGGGAGAAAGCTGACAGGCAGATCACGTATTATTGGGAAGAAGCACATGCTATTGTGACTTTGACAGGAAAGGAAGAAATTTCTTTAAGACTTTCCTAGGAGGGGAAATAGGCAGATTATGGGATTTGGGGTGGGACACTGAGGAAACAGGTACTGAGTGAGAAAAAAATGTGACTGATAAAGAAAACGCTGCAACACTGAACCTGGGAAAGAGACAGCAATAAATGAGAGCTCCACAGAAAGAGAACAGGAGTGAAAGGATAGATAAAGGGCAAAGTGGAAAAACAAATGCGACTGGGAGATGAGATTGGGTCTATTATGAAGACTGGGAAGGAAAAAAGTGTCATAACTGGGTAACGAAGAGTTTGGAGACAATGACTTTGAAGCAAGAAATCTAGGGCTTGCACCAGAAACCAAAGAAGCAGACTAAGTGAGTGCAAGCTTTTGCTCGCTATGTAGATTAAATTATGTTGGTTTCATGTATGAAGAAGTGTTTCACTTGCAGTTTCAGAATTAGCACAGTGATATTCTTACTGGCTGTTCTGTGAAAGGTGAGAGTTTTTCCAAGCACTAGCATGCTGCCTAGAGATGTAGCTCTCTGCCTTAGATGAAGAGATCACTTGCCTTCCCAACAATGGGTAGCTCTCCATGGTCCTTCACACTTTACAGCTGCACCATTTCATGCATACAAGTTCATGCAGCTTTACTAATCAGCACTGGCAATCTGGGCATCTGGTTCAATTTCTAGCATATAAATAGATTACAATCTTAAATCATGTTTCAATTACTTCTGTTAAACTATTATAACAAATGAAGAAAAACAAGTCCCAGATTAAGATTTTCTTCAGTGTTTGATCTCTCATACTTCATGTCAAACAAATCAAGCCTTTAATTCTCAGAAAACTACTTGCATGCCAACTGTTCAATAAACACCTAAACTGGTAGTTTGAATTTGAGGTTATAAATAACTAGAGCTCCAAGCTTCCCACAGCCTAACATCATGCCTATCTCTGAGAACTTGGGCAGCTACAGAATTAGGCAGCAAATGAAGTTTTAAAGTTGTCACCCATATCTCAGTAATTGGGAATCTGGGCCAGGGCCGGAATCATCTGAAGCCTCAAGGTACCAAGTATCTCTAGGGGATAAGAAAAATAAATAAATAGAAGTCAAATATTTTACATTTGCACAAAAGAAAGCAGAGAAAATACCATGTTCACAGATCTAAGCCAGACTCAGATCATGCTAATATCGATCTCATGTCAAGCATTCCATATTCCATGCAAGGCAGCTTGTGTGCATCCTTTGCTAAACAGTATGCTACGCTTTCTTTTGTAAAGTAAAAAGACGACCTAAGGTAGCACGTGAATACACAGCATCAGCTGTGTTCCTATAGACAGTGTTGGCAACAGTATTTTCCTTACAGATCAAACTAGAAGAGCAGAAGACATAAGACTACTTTAAAGGTAACTTTAATTCATTATTAATCAAAAGAAAATTCATAGATTTCTAAGTCTTTACAAATAACTCTATAGTTTTCTCCGTTTTTTACATTAGCTACCAGAAAGTCATCAAATTATTGTAAGCTACAGCCACAACTGGTCATCGTGGTATATAGGTGGCCTCCTGGCTCTCACTCCTCTCCATGAGGACACTACTCCAAGCATATAGGTCTAAAGAGTTCTATAGTTCTTGAGAAAAAAAAATGACTGAACTCCCTTGGTTCAGTTTCTGGACAGTTGTTGGTTAAAAAAAACTTCCTTCAGTTAGTAGTCAACTTGCTAAAAACAATGTCAAGATTGTATGTTACTTGGTATTTGTCAGACTTTTCTGAGCATACATTTTGTGAAATTTTTGAAGTTATATGAAAGCTCGCTTTTTTTTTTCCCCCCATGCATCAAAATTATTTAAAGATCACCTGTCCTTGTAACCAGTATATCTTTCTTCTTTCAGGCTTGGAAATTTTCACACAAAACAAGCCAGAATACTCACATAGCCACCCTAAAGTTTAGGCACAGTCTTAGCAAGCTGCATCTGTGAAAATCTGATTCTCCCTCCCCCCAAACTGAAGCAGCACCCCTTGTTGCTCATTAGAAAAATGTATTAAAACGTATTAAAGCTAACAACAAGTAGCCAGAGTTTTGCATCCCTTAAAATTAACATTTGTTCAACCACCTTCTAGGGCAAATAGGTCATTTATTGGCTTTATGCCTTTTAGAGATACAGCTCGGTATTCATTTCCACAGAGAAGTTGACAAGTTGAATATACAGAAGACTACAGATTCCCAGCATTTGTCTCTTTCCAAACAGCAGCTAAAGTACGCACGCGAGCAAAAATAAAGTAAAACTGCACTAAAAAGCAGTTATGAATGTAAGATATTGTTAAAGGATGCCAAGGAAATTTCTTTTTGAGACTGTGCAGGAAGTGAATATGAGAGACAAGTATATTGAACTAAAATGTTATTCCCGTTTTCACTAAAAAGACACACATTCATGAGAAATCAAAGTCAAAATAGTTATAGTATTCCACCAGTACTATTTAGACATGAGCCTAAGAATGTTTATTTTTTGCAAGTTTTCACTACAAAGATAACACATTTAGGCTTTTCTATAGGTTTGCAATTTTGGATCTCTAGCACACATTAACAGTTAACTAATTTACAGCACTTGTTGACACCTTCCAAAGAAGCTCTTGGCTAGGTAATATACAAGCTTCAACTAAATTAACATTTCAAGAACTTTCTGTTCTCAAAGTCAGTCCTTGGAAAAATTGGTATTCCCAACAACTGTAGTCTAGTTACATAAAATTGCTCATTTAAGTGATAAGATCCCAAAGAATTATGCCTAAAAAAAGAAATCAAACCAAAAAAAGAGTAGAAGCTATGCACAATATATGTGTAATAACTTCCTGTAATGTTTTGGCAGACCAGTTTGTTTATCCGTTTCAAATTCGATGTGCTTTATTAATGCACAAGCATTAACTTACTTCAGACACAATCCTCTAGGATCTCACCGCTTAAATCAGCAGCCTTATGTGACTAAGCACCAGAAATGTTAGAAAAAAAGAGTACTTGCACGAATGTTAAATACCAATGCAGGCTACAGTTGTTACGAAAAAACATAGAAAAGACTTCAGATGGATTTAGAATAGCCACTGTACTTGTTTCCAGTAATACTGAATATCAAAGAAGATGACATGAACTGTAGTAACGAGTTTGCATTTTTACACTGCCTTTCAGGCATGGTCATATATTATTTTTCCTGTCAGCAGTAGTTGAAGATGTTACCAGTCGTACTCTCCCTTTTAATCTTCTCCTACCCTCATCATCGTGACTCACTGTTCTCTCCCACAGTCTTACCACAGACCATTTTGTTTCTACCCAATACTAAAAATATATTTTAAAGGGCCAAGGACCTAATAGTTTCACAGATGCAGTTTAGAGAGCAGCCAGAGAATCATCTGAAAAGGCACAACTATGGGAATGATAACTTCTGGCAATAAAGCAGAAGCAAAATACTGGAACATGCAAGCACAGTCTGAACCTGTTGTCAACAGAAGTATCAGGTGTAACTACAGCCTTAACCTTTAAAAAGCTTTGCGCACCTTAATGTCTACTAAAAGATCATATAAGCTTTAAATAAAGTTTAATTTCTAAGTACAGCTCTCCCCCCTACAGCAACTTTCAACAGCATCCAGTTTAATGTAAGCGTCACTTTTTTTTTTTTTTTTACAGCTACTTAAACAGCCTCTATGATTTCAGAGTCGCACGGTAAGTAGTCAAGATAGGTTTGAGCTTATTCAACTTGACTGTCAGAAGTGGCAACTTTTGTGTTTTGGAGACAAATATTTGGCACCTCTTCTGCGTGGATATAGCAGCCCTGAAAAGCAGCAAGACCAGAAATAGCTCTTTAAAGGTCCATTCCTACTGAGGCAGGACAGAAATAAGCAGAACAAGACTGGGCTGACAGCACTGTTCCTAGTTCCTAGTCTAGTTCCTACTTGCTTATGTTCTTCAGAGTGCACTATGAGTAACTTGACCTAGACTTCATCAGCCTAAAGATAACGGGCGTGCCTTTAAAATATGTACCCTTAACTTGTACACATTTGATTGGTTATGCAACCCTTGAACTCCAACCTCAGCTATTCATGGGGATGGCTCACGCAGAATGTATTCACGTTCATTTCAACGACTGCTCTCTTGTGAACAGAAAAGAAAATAAATGACTATATTATTGAGGTACACAATAAATAACGTACAGAAAGAGAAGAGGATGCTTCCGAGAGTTTCTTTAAATCAAAGTATTTCAAGTGTTCCTGAACAGGGTTATACTGTGATAAAAACGTGAAGTAGGGAACACATTGATGTAACAACACAAAACTAGCAAAGGTAAATGCAACCTTACCTTCTTAAAGGAGGGAAAATAGAAAGAAAGGAAAAAAAAAAACCACACACAGAAAACTGCATACCTAACAACCTTCTTTCTTCTCAATTTATCGACAAAGTAACTGGATACATCCAAAGGGGGGGGGGGGTTGTTGTAATTTGGTTTGGTGTTTTTGTTTGCAAGCCTAGATTCAAATAAGAAGTGCTACAACTCAAGTATAATCTCTGCTTCAAATAAGTAACAAAGAATGTGCAACAATTTCTTAAAGTACATAATAAAATCCACCGAACTGCCTGAGACTTGAAAGGCACTGGTTTAGCTTCTGCTGAACAGGAATTCTGCTGTTGCTCCGTTCTTTACACAGAAAGGCAAAACATCAGTAAGATACTCTTTAAATGACTCAGAATACATTTAACAGAAAACTCCTGATAAAAACAGCAGCGCTGTAAAACAAACTACTTCCATGCAGGATCATCAGAAATCTGAGGAAAAAAAAAACTATTAAATCAATCAATTACTGATTACAAGTCACAAACACACTTTTTAATACGCCCAGTTCCTCCTCCCCATCCCAGGTGGTTCAAAAGAACCCAGAGGCTCAGAGAAAAAGCAATGAAGAGTTACACACTACAAAATACAGTAACACAATATTTTCTTTATTTCAGGACTGTACAAAGTATAAATGTAAAGATATAATACACCAAGATAAACCTTTAAAAAAAAAGCATTTGAGTATTTAAACAACAATACTGCAATACTGCCATCAAAAAAAATGCCTTTATTATCTCCCATTAGGAAATTTTACCTTATGGAGCGATACATCATGAAATCAATTGTTGTACATCTAGGGAATTTACCAATAGAGCTCTCTTCCACTGGGGTATACACTTTGATTTGTCTCATGTGAGTGTCTCTTCCATTTTGGTGATTAGCTAGAACAGCAATCTGAATCATAAATGTGCGAATAGGCTTCTTATGGGTATCTGTTAAAGGAACATGAATCCAGCCGCTTGGTTCCACTAATTCAAGTTGCTGTCGAAAACAAGACAAAAAGCAAAGTATTCAGGAACAGTTAATATACTTAATGTAAATGATCACATGGTATTTAATGATATTAAACCTAATACAGAAGAGTCTTGCCGGTCAGATTTTAGTTACTTTTTAAAATCAGTTTGAAGTAATAGAGTTGAAAACTCACAGCTAATTTACTGCTGGTGTAATTGAATACAAATGAATTTGACTACAGTTGCGTCTGCTTTTACCTCTCAGAATCTGCCCTTCATTTTGCACCTTAGGCTTAAAATAAAAAATGAATATAAAAATAGACTTGAATATAAATCAAGTCAAAACAGTACTATTTGTATCTTGTTACGAAAGGACACTTCTCAAAAATGATAGAAAATGTGCATCTTTAAATTGTTTGAACCCTTATCTACACACCCTGAACTAAAGTATGCTAGAATGACTTCGATAAGAAATTAAATCCACATGAGCAGGTTTTCAGAATTCCTTCAGTTATTAGAGGAACTGAAAAGGAATAAGGGGAAGGTGACAGAGGAAAAAATACAGGATAACTCATGGACTTCACATCACTGTAGTTATATGTGTGTCAAGACAAATGCCTAACCAATTAATAACTGCTGCACAGCCATTTAATCACATTTTGAGGCCCATTTTGACTTGGCTTTCACACAACAAGCCAAGTGTAAAATGATTTTTTTTTTTTTTTTTTTTTTTTTACTTCCGATCCTACAGAAACCAATGTCAATGCAAACAAAGAAATGCATTTTTTTTTTTTTTAAACTCTAAACCACATTACTGACACATCAGCATACTGAAATCCAGCTAGATGTTATGCAGAAGTGTGGTGACAGCTTTTGTTTAAAGCTAGTTGCCCAACTTCAAAGCACAGCTCAAAACACATATAGAAGAGCACACAAGTCAGAAGCAGTCTTCGGGAGGCTGGGGTGGGGGTGGGGGTGGGGAGAAAAACAGTTCTCCATAAGCAAATGAATTTCACAAAGCTAAGCAAATAGACTGCTTTTCTTAGCAGATGAGTTCTTCTGCAGAAGAGGTATGCTTTGAGCAGCTCAATATTCCCATTTTTCTTCTGAACACGCTGCAAGACAAACATCCCATCAAATGCTTAAAAAGCCTTGATTTTAAAAAGACCCACACGAGATCGACTGATCCAGAGGTGTTACCAAGCACTCTAAGGGAATGACCCTAGAAATAAGGGAAGTCAAAAGTACACTTGATGACTGCTTTAAGGTTAAAGAGACAGGAAAAAAAACAACTCACACACCTCTACTTTAAGAAGAGATTCCACTGCTGCAGGCACTCCAACAAATCACTTTCAAATTATCAGATTTTTTTTTTTCCCCATAGGAAGCTTCAGGTAGCAGTTAGCTTTAAAAGGAATAAAATGACCTACTGTTGAAGCAGCTTTATATAGGGAAAATTCATCGTTGTGAGGTAGTAGTGAACTGTTTAGCACAAGCATGCTTTGTATCCCCACAGTAAACAAAGGATGAGGATCCCAGTAATATGCTAAGCAGCTAACGGTAAATTAAAGTGCCTCTGATTTGGAATAGAATTGAGATTATAGCTAACTGAATTTGCA
Source organism: Netta rufina (assembly GCF_964035555.1). Classification (NCBI taxonomy): domain Eukaryota; kingdom Metazoa; phylum Chordata; class Aves; order Anseriformes; family Anatidae; genus Netta; species Netta rufina. The sequence continues at coordinate 35,501,584 of NC_140127.1, read as the reverse complement.
TTTAAATATTATTTTCAAAGTTTACAAATTTTGACTGACGATTCAAAGTGAAAATTTAAGTTCCAGAGCTAAAATTTTATTTTATTTTTTAATGCTTGGATGAAATTGATTAGTTAATGCACTTTCTTTAGATTGATGCTATTGGTTTCAGGCAGATCTAAAACAACCCAGGTTTGTTTATTTTATTGGCAAAGAAATCACAAAAAGTGAAATGACTCCAGCTCCAGAATCAAAAGAGGGATTGGCAAAATTGGACTACGTTTTCAAAAGGATGTTAGATGCTTATGACTTTCACGCACAAAATCACAACCTAAGAGAACTAAGAACTAAGGTCATAAAGATGAGCACTTCAACATTGAGAGTTGCAAATGCAACTCTAGTCAGTTTTCCCCATTTCATAGGACATCATTTTAAATTAAATATTTATCAATACTTCGTTTCATCCCTTATCAATGGAAGCTAATCACATGCTTTTTATCTGTAGCATGTTGTTTTTCAATCCTGTTATTTATGCAATGAATTTCTTCCCTAGCCTTTCAAGGGTGGTTGGACTAGTAGCCTCTACATCTGTAAAGCAGTCAACTGAGACATTAACTTACTTAGATTATAATATCCCCTAGTTTCAGATGTCAGATTTGGCACACTTTGGAGCTGATTTTTCCTGACCTTAGTAACATACAGTACTTTACATGAAGTTTAGCTCCCACAGAGTCCACTTGCAGCTGTAAGTGTTCACATTTCTGCAAGTTAATAACATTCTCAAATCAGCCACTGGAACACATGATATATGAGTAGCCACCTAGGAACACGGTTATTTGAGTGTACTATGTAAAAGAGACCATGACTAAGCACAGAATGGACACAATTCTGTGAGCAGTACTCCACAGAAGTCTTTGTGGCTGAGAATTATTTTATTCCATAACTCTCCTCTGCTTCACTTACTCCACATGGTCCAACTTGTGTAACAGTTGAATACACAAGCCTTTATTGCCAAAATCCTGGACTCACCCTCAAAATAGACCCCACTCTAATCCAGTAATTGTCTCTTGGAAGAGGGATATATGAGACTCTTGAATGAGATTGTAGGGCATGCTACAATAGAGCAAGAGGTCTGGAGTTAGATGTAGACATTTGGAAAAAAAAAAAGTGAGCTTTTGATTTCATAATCTAACATTCCCGTACTATAACTTTTTTGTTGTTTCTCATTTACTTGTTTGTAATTGATGCCTCCATAGTTCAGCAACTAGTACTCATAGTTCATTCAACTACTGAAGTTTAACTACAATAACTATTATCTGAACATCCACCAGAAAATGAAGTAATATTTTGCCAGTGATGCACACATTTTGTGTAACCAGAAGAATGCTAAAAACGAGACATGCAAGCACTCCTAAAAACTCTGTTCTCTTCCATATCTGTCATACTCTCTCAGACAAGTAAGATGATTTTTTTTTTCCCCCAGAGGGCCCAGGTCCATCGTTTTAAAGAAGGAATAGGACATGGGAATAGGCTGTAGTAGTACAAGACAAAATGCTGCCCACTCTTAGTTCAATGTCAGCACCCAGATCCAGCCACTACAATTTGTAGCAGAAATGGGATGAAATACACAGCTCAGTTCTGCCTGGAGCATTCCCAGTGTGAACAGAATCTAAAGGAAACTTACTGTGAAGTTTTAAGAAATTCCTATTAAGCCCATGCAAATGGCAATCTTTCAAAGCCTTGTAAACTGGTCTGGAAATTTGGGTGGATTTTTACAGGGAGGCAAAAGGCACATCCTCGACACAAAGGCTGAACTCTTGCCAAATTTCAAATCCTTGCTTCAGAGCTTGGGGGCACTGGAGCATCAAAGAAGGACACCAGAATATTCTCACACAAGCAAAATAACATACTTTTCACTAGCCTTATTCTTGGAACAGAACTCCTTTGGCTGTAACTTTCAAAAAAATTCAACCCAAAGCAGACATCTGGCATGGAAAAATCACAGACTGAACTGAACTTTGGCAAAGTTTTAAAGTAACTAAGAGTTAAGTCTTAAAATAGGAAGGGTCACACAACCTTAAGTACAGGTCGCCATTAGCAATTCTACCTACAGTAAATACCATGCTTTAAAGCCATTTCAGCTGACTTTGCTGCAAACCCTACTCTTTAAAAACACTAAACACTGTGTATAGATGTTCCATGCTAACTCTAAAGAAAATGTGACATTTCCTCAAAATGGATTTAAGTTTTTTCCTGTATTTTTTCCTCCTATGTAGGTCATTTATTAAGAATCAGTCACCATTAACTGGTCCTCCAGGAAAGTTTTAAATATCAATTATGTTACTAATTACCTAAAGAAAGAAACTTCCAGTTTTTAATTTCGCTTTTTTTTTTTTTTATCAAAAAAGATCAAATAATTAAGCAAAGTAAAGAATCAATGAGAGTTAAATATTAGTAGCTCTGGACAAGCTAATCCTATATACGATGTGCTAAAAGTTTGCTGTTTTAAATTAATTTCTAATATGATAGTTTGTCACCACTGGTAAACAAGCAGAGTGTGAAAGTCAAAATAGAGGAATAAACAAAGGGATAAAAATTGAAATGGAAAGTCACTCACCTGTCCTTTGCTGCTGTTATACACTCTTATCTATCTCTTCTCCTGCTTTCTCTCCATTCCTTTCTTATTTTCTCTCCATTCCTTTCTTATTTTCCTGTCCTTTGTGTGCTATGGCTTTACGTATAGATTACTCAAGTAGGAGTTTATATGTTATTTTGAAAGCCAAAGTAGAAATAATGTTGTCAATGGAAATCCCCACCAGCAAATTAATAACCCTGTTTCTTCACTTTCTTGTATAGTCCAGAGGTTCTAGAAAACTCCATGTGCATTTGGCAAAGATACTACTGCCACTAATGGATGCTCTACCATAGAAGATGCAAACTCCACACACACAAAACATCAAGGCCAAAGCAAATTGAGACTAAACTTTAGAGAGATGATAGAATGAAAGACCAAAACTTTAATAAGAAAGTTGTTCTATGCTGTTTTTTCAGGCCTTATAGGATAAGAAGTCAAAATCATTCAACTACCACACTTCTTCCTTCAAATTTAATAAGGAAGTTACAAGATCTTTCCAGCAGCATAGCATTAAAACTATTTACATTAACCACTTAAAAGAGAGAGAAGCTACAGTCAAGAACAGTGGTAATAAGCTAAGGGCAGCAGATAGAAAGAAATCATCCTGAACCAAGACAAAGCAACATAGGTAGACAGGAAAAGGTCTTACCAAAAAATAAAAAAATAAAAAATAAAATAAAAAGACAGCAATCCTACACCCTCTCCCTTCCCTCAACATCTCTCCCAAGAAACCCCCACCAGAATTAGCGAAACATGGTTTTCTGCACATTTGTCCCAGCCATCTACCCTGGACCTACTCTTTGGATAGGAGGGCAACCAAGCCCAGCTGTGACTGGTTCACAACTCTGCATGCTGACTGCCACCAGCATGCTGCCTGCCTGGTCAGCCATCTACTACCACTGCTGAGGATGGCTGTGAAGCTAAGGAACATTCTCCTCAGCAGTTGAACTCCTCTAGCCAGTCGTAAGCTCACAAAAACAAGCTGAATTCATTGCTGAATCCCACAATTCAGTTGTTAATTTCAACTGCAGTTGGCCAATAACAGCACAATAGCAGGGACGGATACAATGACCGTAGACTACATTTTCTTTATCTGTCCACAAAGAACAGCTCAAGTTGGACAACTCAACTAGACCAGGAAACTTCCTGTTTTGAGATTAGAGAAATTTGCTTGACAGCAAGTGAATCATGAGCAAGTCATGCTATTTCCAAACATCAGGAAAACAACTAGCACAGAACACCTAAAGGTAACCAATACACAATGCAACGTAATCTTGGCAGCTACTATTGACTAAAGAATTACATCATCATGCTACCACCTTTACCTCACACAGCATATTTCAAAACACAGTTTTACTGTTTCTTTAGGCAATTATTTCAGACTAGTAAGAATTGGTTAGTCTTTCCTGATACACAAAGCCACTAATTCCATGTGGTCATTAAAGTGGGACACGGCCTGGATAAACCTGCCTTCTTAGACAGGGATGCTTTGAGTACAGTAACTCCCTTATGACCTCTCTGCAGCTACCTGCCTAAAAGAGTATATACAAATAAAAGGTGATTAAGACCTTCTTACATCATTCCCTGATCTTTCCCATGCTGTAGGGGTTTTTTTGAGACCAGTCTGGTGTCATATTCAAATCAATTCATCTCCTACAGGGTATGCACTTTAGATGGCTAGAGCCCCAGAACGTACATAAATACTCTGCAAGAAGTCTGCCCATGAATTATTTTCACACCTGAGCACCACAGTTGTTTCTTAGAAAGTGATTTATCCAAATCAATTTTTCTATTGTACTTAATCCTTCTTAAATTGAACGTTGACCTCGTTTCTGTATTCAGTGATATTCTGTTTAAATCCTGTGGTCTCTTGAAAGCGGTATGTAACTCAAACTGCTACTTCTACTGAGCTTATAACACTCAAGTTGTTTGTTATATTTGCAGTAGCTAACACCCATTCAAACAATGCAGGATTTTTGCTGCCCTACAAAGATATAGAAAGGATAAAATCATCATCATTAGTTTCATATTCAGGGTCATTACAAGCATAGCCCAGAGCATACACTAGACAGGGCTCCCAGATTTCAGAAGGATGACCTCCTCAGTGCATATACAGGAAGCAGTTTCTGTTTTCTACTCTGCTGGAAAAATTATTTATCCTGACAAAGCAGAGAATTAATACTGCCATCACAGCTTTAGCAAGGCAGAGTATAATTCTCAAGATGTTTGTACTTGATCACGTTTCCAATTGATCATCTGTACTACTACATACAAAGGGCAACATGTATTTCCTGCGACTGCCTATAAAACAGGCTCTGAAAACAAGCAACACTTGATTTTGGTCTTTCTACTTTTCTTGTAAGACTGTCAAAGCCACCTCTTTTTATTTGAGTGACTTGCCACCTTTGAAATTAAAAGAAATAGCTGAACTCTTCATAAATCCAAGTTTTTAAGCATCTACATGCTTAACTAGTTCTTACCATAGAGTTATATTTTTAAAAAGATCTTTTCAAAGCACATGTTCTCAATAATGTATTCGTCCAAGCAGAGGAAGATTTAAATAAAATAAATGCTGTTTTCATACATGCAGCATTTATCAATACAAAGACTTTCTCCAAGTTGTGTAATAAAATACGTGAAAGCCTTTTCCCTGCTTAGCTTAATTATTTTTCTCCCAGCTATCCAAATATGTTTCTGCAACAACTAGCAAGAAAGAAGGCTAGTCCGGTTTACAAAAATTTTCTTTCCACAACTGTCATGCCCTACCATACAGCTATCAGAATTCACAATCAGTAGACCTACGCATAATTCCAGTATTCGAACTGTCAACACTGGAAGTAGCAGAGCTTGGGCTTCAGCCATCACTTCACTTAGGAAGGAAGAGAACCAGTTAATAGCAGTGATGCACCAGTTCCAACAGAAAAATGAAGCAGATCCAAAAGAAACTTCGCAAGTTCCAAGTGAGTCAAAGGAGGGACACCACATTAGCAGCTTAACAAGAATCACAGAAACATGCTCAAAGAACCCACTGTGAAAAGCACACTTCTTTGCTCTAACGAAGCAACGACCACCTAAGGAGGTAGCTCTGTGGTCTTAATCAGTCACCTCCTTAAATGGTCAAGAAATCTAACTTCAGTCCATTAGGTAGGAGAAGTTTTCCATTCTTCCCAACAGTAGTTCCTGAAGAGTCTAGAGGAGCATACCCCATCCCTCAAGAAGATTCAACTGTAATTTAGGCAGAAAGGAGACTAGCTGTAGAATAAGCCATATTAGACAGCACAACATGCAAATATTTAAGACTCATATCATATATAATCTTTTTGTTCAAACAAGCTGAAAGAACAAATTTTTAGGAAGACTGGGGAGGCTGAAAAACAAAGCTCATAGATCCGTGCAAAAAAAAAAAAAAAAAATAGAGAATTTCTTTCTTTAGACTCTTCTACTCCAGATTAAAACAGTCAAAGTTAACCAATGCCCAGGTAGTAAAGAATTGTACCTGATTGAAATAGAAATAGCAATAAACAAACATGTCACAAACTATGTGACTAAGCCTAGTAGTACCGCACAAGTCCACTAGACCAGAGACCCTGAAAAATTTACTGGAAGGACACTCAATCAGCTCAGTAAAATAACAGGAAAACACTACGAAAAATGCCAAAATACGAGGCCGCATTTTCAGAAGTACATTAAATTTGATGTCATTTTGTACAGAACAGTTTTCAACACATCTTGTTGAGTTTCTCTCAAACTCATTTGTACCCGTATAAATAATGAAATGCATCAAGTGTTCCAATTCAGTTTATGCAATTAAACAGCCAGTGCATAAGTGTCCAGTCACTCTTCCTTTCAATCATTTCTAAACTGCTGAATGAAGTGGTAAGTCTTGTGAAAATTAAATATTCTTTAGAAAACACTGTAAAGTGGCACTTCTGCTTTAATGAGTCAAGCAAAAGCAGCTCACTACCTTCTTGAGGATCTTTTACAGTGATCTAGTAAAAGACATACAAACACCTATACAAGTTGTAAAAGAGCAACAGACAGGTACAAAAGGATTCAAACCCTATACAACTGTTTTTATTTTTTAAACAATACTTAGTAAATGGGATAAAAACATTAAGTTTCATGTAGTGTGATGTCTGGAACTAAAAATGTAGCACAGGTATCACTGAAAATTTTAAGTAGTTTTTACACATGAGAAATCCAACTAGATGGATGGATAATCTGCAGAGATCAGGTTTTGTTGTATTTTTTGCATTTCATCAAGAACGACAAACATTTTTGAAACTTGATCACAAATTTATTGAGACCATGCCCCCCCCTCCAATACCTCATTGCCGTTACTACTAACCTGAGCATTAGTACATGTCTGCCATGGCTATCCAACAGGAAACTGTGATATGGAACTGCCTATGGGTATTCCCTTTTTGCATTATCTCAAGGACACAAAAATATATTTGAAGAAATAGAAATACTCAGAACCAGTATATTGTCAGTGTCATGTACAAGTCCTATACTGCCTTCGCCACAAAAAAAAGTCTTAGTCCATTCTCATTTCCTTACAGTTTAACACCTAAATTCCTAGCATTTCCAAGAACAATGGGGGGTTAATCATAGTAGCCCAACTACAACACCTCCAAGAATCACAGTTACTGTAAGAAAATAGGTATTCTACAAAAACACATCAATAGGTTCCCAGCATGGGTAACCAGCATGCTGTATCCCATTTACGTGGGCAAGAATTAGCAGCTATGATGCTCAAACAGATTTTTGTATTGCCTCTCTGGATATCATATTCAGATTACAGAAGCACAACACATGCTGGACAGTGTCAGGGAGTTATATCACATTGCCCCCTTATAGATCACAAACTGGAACATTTCTGAGTTAAGCAGATAATGTGAACTGAATTATGATGCAATGTAAATTTTCATTTGGCAGAAGTGATTCACTAGCCAACTTCTGAAATTGTTTCACTGACAAGCACATTTTGATATTCTTCGCAATGGAGTGCCCTGATGTTTCAAATTTCCCCACGTAGGATGGGTGGGTTTAGGGAACAGTTCAAGTAATTTGATTCTACCTATTAAAAAAAAAAAATGCAATCTCTTTCCAGATGTACTTCATTGATTCAGAGAATTTCAATACTACAACATGAAGAACAGCATATTGAATCTTAGTCCATGAAACGTTAAAGAGGAAAAAGTTAGGTTTTTATGGTCATTGCCTTTGCAGTTTCCATCTTTCAAGTCTTCTGGCACTAGATGAGGAGCATGTAAGAGATGCTCCAGGACATACGCACCAGACAGTCCAGTAAGACATGCTCCTGGACTGCCTGTTGAATATGTCCATAAGTCTACTGTCAAATGGGAGACATTGCACATGCCTTGGGATCTCCAACACTTATGGCATAGAATCACAATAAAAGCAGCTGTTTTATAAGTATCAAGTGATAATCATAAGTGCTGATGTCTGCAAGACTTAAGACCGTGCTGAACTGCCCACATGAAAAACTCCTGACAGATGGAGCCACATCCGGGCAGTCCCACAGGTGACCCTGGACTGTGCTGACAGTCATTTGGAGGAGCCCCTGCCCGTGGTACTTCCCCAGTCCCTGCCCCAGCCCTCAGACTCCCAGTACTGCACCTGCTTACTGCACTTGCCAGCAACAATGGCACATTCAAGGTGCATGCAGTCTGAGAAATGAATACTTTGCCAAATGCATAGATACAATGGATTTGTCAGCCCAAGCTATCTTACTCAATCGTCATTTCAATAAGTGATTTTCTGCCTAACTGTGGGTGGCAGAAAAAGAGCAAGCAAAAGCAAACAAAAAGCAAACAAAACCGGGCAATCTCTGAGTACTTCATCCTCTATAATTTATCTGAAAACAATTCTTGACTCTAGAAAATATGTCTGCAGTGACCATTAGGAATTTGTCATATTTCTTTCTATGAAAGTCTCTCTGGAAAGAAAGGAACACTTTTCAAATTTATACACAAGTTTTTAGTCTTATTTTTTATGATCTATGAAGGATGGTGGTTAGGCAGCTCCCTATTCATTAAAAAAGAGATTGGATGTGTCTCAAGATTTATACACAGTTTCAAAGACGAGCAAAAATGTTCAATAGGTTTGGACAGTTTGCTCTCACGTTCAGCATCTTCAAATTCCTATTTTTCATTGACCAAGGTTACTTGAACTTTTCCATCATAGAGCTTATATGTGATACATCCATAAATCAGTTTTCATTAGAGGAAAAACTGCCTCATTTCACATGCTTTATGTGGTAATCATCCTGTCCGTTGGAACCTAAGAAAATATTAAAAGCCTTCTCCATGTCCCTTTGGAAATCAAAATTATCAAATCACAAAAAACAGTGACAACACACCCTAGCTTAGAGATTTGTATGTAAAGCTTAAAATTCCAGAGCAAGCCATCTAAGCATAGTATGGTTTCAGCTCAAACAGATCTCCCTCTTTCACCTTTTGCTCTAGTCAGAACCCTGTCTCTAACTGAAATCAATCCCAACAACTCATTTGAGATCACAGATTTCTTGTTTAAAAAAAAAAAAAAAAAAAAAAAAAAGTTCTTCAAAATTCATTTATGGATCAATCAAGGGTGTAGAAAGGAGAGAACAAGCATATCCTGAGCTCATTAGCATTCTCCTGCTGGGACCTACTTCTCATTTACCAGCTGTGTCACAGTAGACAGGAATGCCATACCTTTGCAGGTGCACTGCTATTAAACTTTGAGAAGACTCTTGGTACCAGAGGAGATCCTTCAGACCTACAGTGACTTGGCTCCAATGTGAATCTGTTACTTCCCTTGAGCTTGGCAGAAAATATGTTGACGCTGAAAAAAAAGCAACAAAAAATTCTTGAGCTTGTGCTCTAGAGTGCTAGGCTGACAGTGTAAAAAATAGGTAATGCAGCCCAAAACAAATTTTCTGCTTCAGTTTGCCTACTTCTGGTACCTAAGTTGTTTAAAATCTAAGCTGCAGACATACTGGAACAGACTGCATCTGAACAGTCTGGTTGTAAAAATGAATGATTGGAAAAGCCATGGTTTCTGCAAGTCTTTAAACTTTCCAGAATTCCAGAATTCTGAGAGAGAGAGCAGGGAAATTTTATTTTTAAACAGGGTACTATCCAACTAAAATCATCAGTAGCTCAGAGTATGAAAGATGTGGATGGGAGGTAGGAAACCATACACATAAAAAAAATGCAAAAAAATAATAGAAAATATTGCTGCTCGGCACTTCTAGAAAGAGGTGCAAATCAAACATTTAGTAAAATTAAACATTTTGTACCTTTTAGGAAGCACTTCAACCCTAAAAGATTATTTCACTGCAACATTTTTTCATTTTACAGACAAGTAACTAAAGAGGAGCTGAAACTAACAAGGTAACAGGTAAGAATCCTAGTAAGCAGGTGCCCAGCACACTAGGACCAGATGATATGATAATCGTATTTTTGGCATGCTGTGTGATGATGCAGAACTCAGAGGTTCTCTGATAGTTGTTTAAAGAATCAACCACTGAAAAAACTGAGAGAACTATTACATAAACATGGCAAATGTGATTCCTAGAGGAGTTTCTTTGAAAACCCTTCTAGTTTCCTTTGAAAACTTTTATCCAATCAGAATACAGAAAGGAAAGGGACCACTTTTCACACACAACTCTTCCTTCTAGTTCCCTCCGAAAGACAAGAACAAAAAACCCTGTACATTTTCCCAAATTCATTCTGATAAACTATACTTTCTGCATTCAAACTTTGGAGTCATAGCCCTATTTGTGACAAAACTACCAAAAAGCATCTTATTAAGTATATGGCTAATGTTTCCAGAATAAAGAAAATAGACAAAGTTATCAGTTAGCTAAGAGGATACATCACTATTCCTTTAAATAAAATTCTTATCTTTGTCATGAATTTGAGGTTCCCCACCACCCCAAAAAACACACACAAACATTATGACTTCTCCAATTACTGTACTATGATCTAAAAGCTTTAGTCACTCTCCAGTAGCAATCATCCAAAATAGGGACATCATCTCCTACTATTTGAGGATGACAGGCTGCTCTCAGGGAAGATGATAGCACTTCAACCATCTTCTGAAAGGAGGTAGTGGAAAACAGGAAATAGTATAGCAGAAAATGAAAAAGCAGACAAATATATAAAGAGGACAGAAAACACTGAACAAAAGCAGTGAAATATATTACAGCAAAGGACTAGACAACAAATATACTAAAAAAAAATCTGAAATTCAGGTGAATTTACACTACAAATGAGACTGCTGACTGGTGAATAGAACAAAAAGGTGATTAATAACAGCAGCTGCCTTCCATGAGGGGTAACAGAACACCACAGAACCCTCTAAGAATAAAATATGGGGAGTTTCCTGTAAGCATCATACAAAAACAAGCATTTTAAAAGAAACTTCTACAATAGTTACACATTAAGAGATAGCCATATACAAGATTACCTTAAAAAGGCAGACAAAATTAAGGTTTTTATGAGAAACCAGGGGACAGAAGAGGGTAGAGGAAGAGGTCCTATCAATTTTTCCAAACCAGAACTGCTGGGTAGTCTGAAACTTTAGTTCTACCAAATAACACAAGGAGAAAACAATATAAATGAACTGCAAGAATGCACTGCACAAATCCATTACAAATGAAAGGTAAGATGACTGAAAATACTATTGGGAAATAACTACTTTTGCGAAGGTGCAGAGGTTTGAAAAGCTGTACATCCCATGTCTGCAGTTTCCATTTCCATATATAAAGGAATCATATTTTGTTTGTGTGAAAGTGCAAAAAAAATCAGCTCATACTTTACCTTCAAAATTGTTTAGCCATACCCAGGAAATATGTCTAGACATAGCCACAGTTAAATTATACAAAGAAAGTATTTGAAAAAAATCAAATTATGAAATGATAATAAAGCTCTAAGTGTCTGAAAACTAGTCACACTGAATTAATCCTATATCAAATCATTCTGAATAACTTAGAAAAGATACCCTACTGACTACACTTTATGCCTTGCATCCCACAAAATGCTGAAGCACTTTTGAAAATGACTATGGGGAAACAATATTTTTAAAGTCAGTGGTTGTAGTAGCAGACAGCTGCTAGCTCTCAAAAACCCTCTATAGGTACAGAAGAGAGAAGGTCCATCTAACACAAAAGAAAACCATTCCCCTCACTGTAAAGGGCTCTTTTTACACATTGAAGAGAACTATATTTCTAATGCAGCAAGTTATACCTGAGTGCTAGCAAATAAGAAAAAAATCTCACTAGTAAAGAATATGCTGCTTTGAAAAAAAAAAAAAAATGGGGTTAAACAAAAGCATTTATCCTGGGTCTACAAGAATATTTTTTTTCTGAGCAGTATTTGTTTTCAATGAAGTAAAAAAATGAAAAGAGTTGCCTCTCCTAAAAGAGAGGATTTAAAGACCCTAAACCTATGCAGGTAATTGCCAAATACTAAGCAAGTACAGTATACAAGCAAGTAAACTTTTCTTGTATCTGGATGAAGACTCCAGTACTGATAGAGACAGATACTCAGTGATAGTGAGTGGGGCAAAACCCAATAAACTGAAACATTACCCAAGCTCATTATAGCATGCCAGACTTCAATAAGCAAATGCAGAGTAACATTTCACAGGATCCAGGATAGATGTAACATTAAACTCAAGGAATATTTGCTCATTGGAAACAAATGCAAGAGACTGTTGTGAAAACTATTTGTGTAAATTTAAAAAGGCAACACTGTGTCTCATCTGAGAAGGATCCCAAATTCATAAACACGTCTAACTGGAGATATATTTTCATATGAATGAACTTTAAAGGAGAAGAAATAGTGTGTCTGTCACAGAAGTTCAGCTGGGTAGTTTTATATGAGCCAGAATACACTTCCATAAATTTGCAAAGTTGGAATCAGGACTGTTGCCCAATGGAAGCATTTAATTTTAAGTCTACATAAAATTTCTTTTTCTTTAGTGTACCAGAACAAATACAGTAGAGTTTTTAACCTTCTGCTCGGGCTTTCTTACAAATCTATATGAAAGGGTGTCCAGTAAAATGCAAGGCTGTGTTTCATTGTTTAACATGGAAGTCAAACTTCAGACTCTGCCTCACTCAATATAGATTAACTCCATTCCTTGACTTCTTTCTAGGAGTTGACGAGTCCTCAAGTAGCTATTCACTCCGAAAAGGCAGAGCTCAAAAAGATATTCAAATGGACATATTAGGTTGGGTTAATGTTATCTTACTGCAACAGCATGTCTACTAACAGGAGTCTTGCATAGTCTTACATTCAACAGATATAAGAATGCAAGCTCTTTACGATCAAATGTATGAGAATGGAAATAGAATTACATCATGTGTGCTCCTGAAGAACGAGGGGGCATATGGAAACAACAAAACCCAGAAGTGACATAATTGAAAACTTGCTTACCAATAGGCCTACTAAGTCCTAAAACTAGAGCTACTGTTGGACATCATCTTACTGCTTACAGATGTAAGGTCAGTAACAAGCTGATGGAATCAGATTGCAAGTTGTGTGTCTTACAGCAAGTCTTAAAGAACTGTCCGTACATATGGTCCTCTGCTTAATTTAATGCTATACAAGTAAATCTATCTCCTCATGACAGACAATACAAACAAGAAAAAAGTCTAATAACTCCACAACAGAAGTTCTTAAACCAGCAGTGCTAGGTTTACCCAAAGCCTATTTTGGAAAACCTCTCCATTAGACGTAGTGACTTTTACAACACAGATGGAAGCCTACTTCAGTAGTTTTATTAAGTCATTACCCCAATAAGGAACGGCAACTGTTTTCCAAGCAAGACAAAAAAACCAACAACTTTGTTTTAACCTCACTAGTTAGTCTCAGTAACATCTGATAGGTTATTTTTTGCTAAGAAGTAAAAATAAAAAACAGCATAAGAAGAACAAGGATTTTCTGCATTTGCTAGTAAAAATGACCAAAAAATCCTTCATATACACAGTTGAATTTGACCACAGACAGATAAAGAGGGAAAGAAGAAATTTAAAAAGTTAAAAGCATAAAAAGAATTAGGGGCTAAAATCTCATAGTTCACTCAAGACTGAGAACAGTGTTCATAAAGAGCCTCAAAAACTGTATTTGTTAACATTCCTTTAAGATGAGACAGAACACATTCCAGAATTCATTCCGAAATAAAATAGGAGTATGAGATAAACCTAGTTTAGGAACTGGATTAAGAAGTCTAGAGAATACAGTCCCTCAGGCCAGACACACATGCTCACATTATCACTCTCATGCCACACTCTTTTGTGTGTTTCTACAGAAAACAGGAAAATCCTGGGAAAGGTTTTTCTGATTCAAATGCTTGATCTCTGTTATCTTATGACAGAACAAGATGGAGAGCAGCCCTCAGAAAAAAATAAATTACATTTTAGATCTGTAGAAACATTTCCATGGTCTACTTGAGACATGGAATGGGATAAAAACATATTTGCTGCTTTTTTTTTCCCCCCCAAAGAACTTCAAAGAATTCTATGTAGACGCTATCTAGCATTATTTTGGCCGAAGCTCCTTGAAGACACAGGTCTCCCAACAAAAATAACATTCAGGCAATCAATGGAGAAAGACCCAACTCTGCAAAGGATTATCATGAAGATAGCTCTAGAGCAATTGAAGTCCTTGCTCAGGAACTTTGTGTTTTGTCTGAATATTTGTTAATTGCCAGGTATAGGTAGCATTTACTTCTGAACTTCAAGGATGACACTGTCATGTGAACAACATTCCTTTGTATAAATTTTTGCCTGAAGTCAGGTTATAAAACTACTTTTCTAATGATGCTGAGAATCTCAGCTTTCCATGTTTGCCATCAAAATGTTAAGTTTCAGGAAAAAAGATACAAATACAATTTTAATGATTAAAAAAACCTCCTCATATACCTCTATGGGATATAATTTGTCGATCTAACTTCACTTTAAGAAAGTCTGTTTGCATGCTTATAAACACAGAATAATATATCCTTACTACTGTTTACATATATTAACAGTACTTGTGAATTTATGGAAATGTTTGGTTATTTGTTTCGCTGGTGGCCTGACACAAAGCATGGCACATGCCATGTGTTTTCTGTTGGCTTTTGCTCCATTTTTTAAATCTTGTGGCAAAGACATTGAAGCGCAAGGAAATACTACTACAAGTAGCAAAAACCACAGTGAATTTTTACCGATACAAATAAAGATGCTTATAACATAGAAGCCACACACAGGCCAGAAACTAAGCGGTGGACAAACTGGCTCCTAATTTCTTCCGCACTGGTGCCACTTCTCCTCAGCCCATTGATGAACTGTTAAGGAGAGTCACAGGGCGTTCCCAGCTGTGGTTGCCTACAAGTTGGCTACTTAAAAAAATAAGGTGCGGTAACGTCCAGCACCAGTTGAGACGACACCACAAGACTTTCTCAGTGCTTTGCAAGCTTTAGAAGTTCCCATTCCTTGCATCTTTTCTTATGCTTAACACAAATTAAATGTCAACTGCTGTTTTTTCTTCTACAAAGAATTTCTATGCTGGGTTAGCAGTAGCACACGGGAAGATCAGCATCAATCTTTGTCTTGGCCTTTCTACACTTTTTTTTTTCCCCCCTCATCACTTTTCACTATTTGAAATCATCTAGTACTCATTCCAATGATTACTTCCCACAATTAAGCCTGTGAAGACTATCATGTAAATCAAAGCTGATTATTTATAATTCACTGACTTTATCCTCTCAACCCTTATCTACAGTTTGTGGGAAAAAAGAATAGTTCAAATGCCACTGAAAAGTATTCCCAACTGGCTAACAACCTCTGTATTTCAAAAATAAAAGTGATAGTAAGCAAGCATGGTCTTAGTAGCATTTTTGACACAGAAAAATTGTGGTTCAGATCTTTCAAAGAAGATGCTTCAATCTTGGACTCCCAAAAAGTTTTTACATATGGGATCCAAAACCAGAGCAGATAACTTTGGATAACTGGGGAACTTCAAGGACAGGAAAAAAGACTGTTGCAGAATGTGTTAAGACAGAAGAAAAAGAAAACAAAACAGGTGAACAGCTCTCTTTAGTAATATCCATGCTACAGAAAAGCAGTACTTCTCTTTCAAATAGAGGTCTGCTGATACCAGAACATGCTACTCCAGTATCTTCTCTCTAGCATGCTCCCTGGAGGTGAAAGAAAGGTCCCTTGCTCCAGACAATTTCTTCAGTGGCACCTACCTTCTTGCTCTGCTGATTAACTGGAGTGAAGTCAGGTGGTCTGTACTGCTCAAAATATTCATCATATTCTGCCACATGCTTCCCCCCCCCCCAAACAATACACCATACAGCAGGCAAATAAAGATAACAAAGATTTATTTTTCCTTAGATGAAACTAGGAACCTCTTCAAACACCCAACAACAAAAAAAATTACAATCCACAAAGCAATTCCACCTTCGGGAGACACACGATTAGAAGTATTACTTGAAACTTCCCTTCAAGTATTTACAAGCAAGGAAAGCTGAAAAAAGATGCAAGATTTTTTTTATTATTACTTCTTTTCCCCAAGAACTTGCTGACCTAATTTCTGCAATGGATTACAGCGTATTTGTTCACAAAACATGATACAGTTCAGTAACAAACTCCTACACGATTTCCTCCTTAACACAGAATGCCACACCTGAGTAGAAAAGTATTATGCTTCAATCCAAAAAAGACTGAATCTATACCTTAGAGAAATAATCTGTTACCTTATTAATAATAGGAAATAGTAAAGACATGCATACACTTCTGCAGTTACTACACTGAATGAAAGAGACATATGTAGCTCTGTGGTCATGATGTGATCTTAAAGCATTGTAGGGAGGAGGGGGGACAGGGAACAGTGAAGTCAGTCTGATTTTTTTTTTCTTTTTTGATAGGTTACTAGTGTAGACATTATGCTTTTGGTTAACATACATCAAAATCATTTGTCACTTGTAATTACACTGGTAGAAGGACTTAAGCAATAGTTGGTCAGGCAAATTGATAATCATCTTGAATATCAAGATAAGCTAACATTTTACCCACCTTGAACCTTAAAATCTGATTTACCATAACTTCCTTTTATCTTAAGTTTTACAAACCTGGCAGAGGATTAGAAATTGTAGTCTCTCCCTTAAAAACAAATGAGAAAAATCAATATTGCTACACACTACAGTTTGCAAATTAGAAATGTTAGAAATGTCAGAAATGTCTTATAAGCTATAGTTAAAAGAAATCCTTATCAACTGAAAGGGGCAGTCTGATACACTGCAATCAAAGGATACAAGTTTTTCAGAAGAGACAGGCGGTGAAGGAGGAGCAGTGGTGTTGCCCTATACATTATGAAACATATAAAACAGATGCAGAGCAACTTTTTGCATGGCCAGATAGTGATAGGACAAGGGGGAATGGTCTTAAACTAAATGAGGTAAGATTTAGATTAGAGGTTAGGAAACAATTCTTCACTCAGAGGGTGGTGAGGCACCAGACCAGAGAAGCTGTGGATGCCCCATCCCTGAAGGTGTTCAAGGCCAGGCTGGATGGGGCTTTGGGCAAGCTGGTCCGGTGGGAGGTGTCCCTGTCCATGGCAAGGGGGTGGAACTGGATGGGCTTTAAGGTCTCTTCAACCCAAACCCTTCTGTGATTCTATGATCCAGCATCAAGAAGACATTCTACCTGATCCTGAACACCCAAACCCATGTCAGCTGTAATGCTAGATGTACACATACTACTTTAGAATATCAATTAGCCAACACTCTTGCATTAAAAAAGGGGAAAAAAGAGAGGAACTAAAGGGGTTAAAATATTGAAGCAGGTTAACTAAGTAATAGAGTCCTTTCTGTCATGCTGTCATCTACCCCTCCACCCACCTGTCTCCTTACTCCCATGTTTTGTCTCCAAACAGAATGTTTAAATGTAGTTGTGAAGAGCATCAACCTCTTTCTTGCTATATCCATTTATACTGCCAGAACCTTGTATCTGATTTTCTTCATTCTGAAGCATTAATGTCTATCTGCAAGAAGTATCTTGTGAGCCTGCATTGGTAAACTGTAATCACAAATGCCCACAAACTTTGAAAAAAACATTGACCAACAGATATCAAATAAGGTGCACTCTCCAAACACAGAACCTTTATTCCAACAGGAACTTTCAGTAGAAAAAAAATGATGTGAAAACAGTAGACACTGATGTTCACACAAGCATACTGCATACAACCCAGCAGGCGATTTTTCTGGTTTTTTTTTTGGATTATGCCCTGGAGGTGCTGGCACAATGGAATTTCAATACCATAATTGCTTATTTCTGTGTGCCAGCCTCTGAAATAACAGGTAAAAAGAAAAAAAAAAAAATACATGTATAACAAACATTCTCTTTTAAATTACTGGAATCACTAAATAAAATGCTTTTAATTCTCTGGTTCAAACGATGTAATTTATAACCATGTCACAAATAGAGAAGCACAAAAGAAGGGAAAATGCAGAAATAACATAACGTTCCCAAGGTTCAGTTTACAAGGACCTCACACAAAGATTTTTTTTTTTTGCAACTCTTACTAGAAACAGTATTATTTGCTAAAAATGCGGTAGCTGCCAAAAGCTATGATCCATCTAAAGCAAACATGTTTAAGATGGAAATAGAGTGTTAATGCTGAAGAAAGACAGAATTGAGTATACAAGTTTTCTTTTAAAAGTGTTGAAGCAACTGCAGTACAGTGTTAAGTTTGGTTTTTCAGCTTTCTGAGAAAAAATTGATCACATTTGCAGATAAACACCTAAATTATCATAAAGGACGTTAAGACAATAACAGAAGTAATCAAATTTCAAACTTTCTAATTAAACCTCTTTTTCCTGCAGAAGGTTATTGGGAATTCAACACTAGCCTTGGTTCACATGATAGAACAATGGGAAAATTTTCCGAATGGTTGAACGCTAACCCTGACAAGTGTGGAGAGCCAACTACAATACGTTATATGGTAGCATAACCTGCCACCCACGTTGCTGAGAGAACAGCTTTCAAACACATGCACCGAGCTGTAAAACCACAAAATCCCTTATTACACATTGTCCCTTACTTAAGGTGAAATACACTATCCCCCTTTTTACAAATCTTGGTGCTTTTTTTAAACCTTCATCTCTAAAGTTTATTTAGCAGCTAACTAGACTGTTTTTCAGACCTTTTTTCCCCCCAAATGCCATCTTTCCTGTTTTGTTTTCTAACCAAAGTAATCTTTTTATAGTACACAGTGAAACCTGTTGTCTTCCACTGATGCTTTTTTTTTTTTATAATTCTACTTCCACCTGTGTGACATTATCCAATTTTTAAAGGAAATGTTGGATATATGACTAATTCATTTGTGAAGATTTGTTTCTAGAGTGAAATATTTCTTTTTTTTTTTTTTATAAAGATACATGACTCATCACTGGTAAAGTAAAATAACAGTTCTAGCATACTTTCAATTGGAAAGTCAGATATTCTGTTATTTACTGTGATTCTTTTCCATCATTACGCAATTTGAATATATTCAAAAAGATAAACTGCCACAGTATGAGTGGTTATAGACACTGGCATTTATGTAAGTCAGCTATTACTGTAGAATGACAAACATACTCCACCCTCATTACAACATGCTGTGGTTACTAGCCAAACATCTTTGCTTTTTCTGAAAAGGGTACGTTATAATAAAAGCAGACCAGCAAAACAAATAATACAAGGGGACTCAAGATATGGTAAAAGTAACAACAATTGTTGGAAAACAATTCTGAATAGAGAAAGCGAACTACTTAATGATTTTAGGAATGCATATAATCTCATGCTATGAAAGAGATCGCTGAAAAATGTTGGTATATAAAACTTTTAGTTAATGATGCCTCCCCCCATCCCCCCTGCATGTCTGCTGCTTGAATCACTGCATTCCAAGATAGTTAGAGGATATACACAGTTTCTTCAGGGGTTTTCATTGCAACTTTGCTGGCAATGGGAATTTTATTTGCAAGTGTTTCTATTCTACTGACAAGGTCAATTAGTCCAACGAACTATTGGTTGTTCTGTCTGATAGCTCAGTCTATTTATTCAAGCAAGCACTTTTATAACCCACAATTGAATGCAGACAGTTACCCTTGTAAACACAACTGTCCACAGGGATTTTCACTACGTTTTGGGCATGTAAAAGAAAAACATGCTTTTCTCCCCTCAGCCTGATAGCACATAAGTTTGATTACAGCTTGAATTTCAAGGAATAAAGAGGGGGGCTACTGTTTTTAAATATATATGATCTATTGTACCTAAATATACACATTTGGACTAATTCCTAGGAACTAAAGAACACAGACACTTGATTGATCTCCCTAGAAGCTCCTAAAATTTGGTAATGCAGTCAAAGAGACAGATCAGCCTCTCTGCTCTATCCAAGCATTAAAAAGGAAAAAAAAAAAGTGAAGTAGTGATTTAAAAGAAACAAAGAGATGCTATATGTAGCATGAAGGGTTAAAGGCTACATAAAATGGTTTCACAAAAGCCATCAGCACAACAGAAGGTCTAAGGGGTGTGTGTGTGTGTGTGTGTGTGTGTGGAGGGGAGAAGGGAAATGGGGGAAAATCAGCTGCAGAAGGAGGCGGGGGGGGGGAGGGGGGGAAGGTGACTGTTCCACAGTTCTAGCTAGAATTTCTGTAGGTCAGCAGTGTGGCCATGCTGCCAGCTAAGTGTGTGAAGATGAAGAGTAATAGACCTTAGTCTCATAGACCTTTTATTATTGTATTCACATACGGAATTTATTTCTTGCAAAGTAGAGATTCTTCATTTGTACTAACTCAGCACAGTAAAGAGGACAGTCCAGGACTGTAAACTGTTCTTCATTATTCAGGTTTTCCCTGAACAAATCCTTCATGGGTATCAAGAAGAGGCTAACTATCATGGAAAACCAGCAATCTTTCATGGCTCTGTTCTACCAGTTTGGATGTTATACAGTTCACTACAAAAGTTGAACCGCCTACTGAAACTATCTGGGAACTCCAGAGAACAGGAGACAATCCCCAGAATGATCAGTAAGGAAATATGTATTCCATAAAGCAACAACCTTGGTGAATAACACAGAAGTATACACAGTATATTAAACCTCTAACATCTATTTCATCCATGTTAAAGCATCACTGAAAACAAATAGTTTTTCAGAAAAGCATTACCGAAAAAAGCTGAGTCAATATAATAAAGGCCTTAATGAAACTGACAAACAAGTGAGAAGAGGTTTTAAGGCCTGGAAGGGGGAGTGCTCTATTTTGCTTTAACAGAAGAAGGAACTGTATACATGAGTGTGTATGGTGCTTTACCTTGGGTTCTTGTAGGCAGATGTAAATTATACCATTGAAACCAATTCTAGTCAGAACTAATTGATGTAAACAAAACTACCAAACCTTCTCAAGTAATCTGGTCTCAATGAACATCACAGTTATGAGTTTCAGTCAGGTACAAACTGAGTATCAAATCAGTTTCTGTGAAAAAGCATACAAATTCACGTGAAAACGTAAGTATTAGCAGATCTTCAGCCTGCTATTTTGCAGTGTAAGTGGGAGAACAGTTTTAACTAGGAAGTCTCTTTTGGAAGTCTGATTTAACATGCTTCATTGCTACGTGAGCAAGGGGTTGGAGATCAGGATACTGAGTCAAGACACTGTACTACGGTTCCATCTATGCTTACCTGTTGGGATCAAAGCCACATTGCACACTGGAATCGTATCTTATACCTCAGTTCCCTCTTACAGTTAGTCCTCAAACATCACCCAGACAATAAAGGCACAATTTGATGGGGACTTTGACTTGGCATATTGGTTCAACAGTATAGAGTATCTGCACAGACTACAAACAAATCAACGTTCCTTCAAAATGACTAATACCATTCACTATTATCACGTTACTTCAAAAGCATTGAAGAAATCTAAATTTGCAGTTTTCTATACTATCCTATGCTTACTATCAAGCCACAATTTTATCACCTTTTTTGATTAGTAAGTTATCTTGCCTTTTCTCACTGCAGTGGAGAGAGATAAATTCTTTTATTTTTACATGAAAAATCACATGCATTTTCTAATTCCTTTGCCATGATAGAACTTAGATCGAATAATCACGACAAAGGTTATAATCCCAGGAGATGCTTTCAAATTCCTAGGCTTTATATATTTGAGCTCCCTTAAGGAAAGCTCTGTACTTCATCAAGTTCCTGCCTTCCATAGAGCTGTTGCCACTTTCTTTGACATGGCTTTTCCTCTACTTCAGTAGGTAAAGTCAGACTGACAGTACTAAAATTAAAAGGGCCTCTTTAACACACCCTTTCCTGATTGAGTTCCTCTGTAGACAGGAAAAGGTCCCTCCATAAAGATTCATTTTTGAAAACTGGTATACAAAACAAGAGAAAACATTTCTATATGCAACATACACCACAGCGTAATAACCAATGTTTAGGGTTTTTTTTGTTTGGTTTTGAAATTCTAGGATCCATCAGAAGTGATGTTTCTCTTTTAAAGTATCATTTCAAAAAAAGGAAAGAAAAACACTGAATGATTTTATGTTGTGGGGCCAAAAAAGCCTCCGTTCTTTAGAGATGATAGAACTAATGTGGATGTCTCTGTACACGCAATTCATATCCACAAAATATTTTTTTTAATAACTGCATTTTTCATAATTGCATGGCTCTGTTCCAATATATTACCATTCCAGGACATAAAGAGCAAAACAACTGCCATCCTTTCTATAACTTCCAAAGTTTGAAGCATATACTAGTTGATTTCCAAAAGCATAAGAACAATGAGTAGTTCATATCATCTCTACAGGCAATGACATCTGCAGGGAACAGTGATGTTAAGTTATTAAACTAGCCTTTCTCCTGCAAAGATCCCAGACTGGCAAAACATCCTCTGTCAGAAGGTAGGCACAAGGAGTACCAGCTGCATCAGCAGGAATAGGCCTGTTTCCTGAACTTGGCCCCCTCCCCTTGGCAACAATCACAAGGCTTAATAAACAGCAAACACCTGTGAATCATTCTATTCTGCTTTGAAAACTTCCAGTAGTGGTAAATTGCAGGTGTTAGCAGCAGATACTGTCTGCATCCTGGTGAAGTAAATCCATGCCCAATCAGCAAAACAGCTAGATAACAATCAAAATGAACAGTCTGGTGTGATGACTTCATCTACTGACCCAACCTCCTAGAGACAGACAAGAAAGACTACATTTGAAATTCTGTGAAAGTAAAACTTAGTCTTTTCTTAGCATCAGGTGTAGTTTTCTGAAAGCTGAGTATTTTTAAGCGAAATTTTGAACTCAAGGAATAATTGGGGATTGGCACTGCATCATTTCTTACATGTGAAAAAAGAATATGGAGGAAGGGTTTCTAGTCAAAGTACTTGAAACTTAGTGAGGAATCTAAATAAAAAGCAATTATCAGCTCTATATTCCATCTTCAGAGAAAAGTTATTTAAAATGCACATTAGAGATGTCTGACCAGAAACTCAGAAACAGTACACTTCCTTAATTCATTAGTTTGCAGCACTACTACGACAAGTTCACATCTTTTTGTTTCTCAGTATCTATATTTATTTACATCACATACAGAGAACAGGCGAATTTCAGAAATTCAGAACTTCATCTAGAGAAATCCAACCTCCTCGCTACAGTGGACACTGTAGAGTAACAAGATTACAATAAGGGTCCAAACTTCCTTAACTATCTTTGAGAAAAGCTCCCCAGCTTGGACATTCTCCTGGTTGACAATTCCTTGCTCTAGCACAGAATGTCTGAAATCAGTAAAGAAGCGCCCCTGTCCGTGGTGCTTGGCCAAAATACCACGGCACCAGGGATATGGCTGTGCTTGCTATGGGTGGGGAGCAGCCAGTTACAAAACACGAATCAAAACCAAAAGGGTCAGAAAACAAGCTGAAAACAAAATAAACAGCTATTCAAAAAGAGACAGCTATACTGCCTGACAAAAAGCAGAAGACCCACACTGTTGCCAGTAAGGATATTGCAAAGTCATCTCCAGAACTGAGTCTTGATGAAAAGGTTAAGTATGCTTTTGTTCCAGGAAAAAAGGGGACAACAACAGAGTTAAAGCAACATTTAATACTTGGTATCATTGTTTGATACAAAGTCTGCTAGGTAGAACTGCCAGTGACAATGTATCTCCATCCCACATAAGGCTATCCATCACTGCTCAGTGAGGGATCACTGGATACCTGTAACAGTTGTTAACCATGGGAGTTACCCTTTTCTAGCAGCATTGCTTCTGCCTGGATGGTTTCCAGAACAGGCAAATAGCAAGCAAGGATCTTGCTTACTGAGGTTACACAAAGTCAGATCCTTACTCTGTGTGCAGTCTTGTCCTACTGCATAAACAAAGAACATTCATGGTGTGCTACTCTTCTTCACAGGGGGTTTCTGATGATTCTTTTTCAAACCCAAACATTAGTATGTCTTATCCACCATGTGGCTTATTACTGTCCTTATATAATTTGAAAAACAGTACATGTAGCAATGCCATACACTAGCAATGGCATGAGCCTATCAGAAATCTTGCTGTTTTCTCTGAACTACACAAACTAAATGAAAAAGCAAGTCTTCCAAATCAGAAATCACAAAAAGCCCCAAAAGAATGCTGGAAGAGAATTCTTCCTGGAATAGGAAACAAATTATACCTTTGCAGTTGCATCTCTAGTTACTGCCAAGACACGTACACCGTATTCTATTGTTGAGTCCTCAGTAATGCACACTGCAACTTTGCTTGTTTTTAGAGGGGTTCTGCCTCCGACAGCAACTTTAAATTGGGGACTAAACACAAGCAGCTTCTCAGGTTTGAGAGGACGTGAAAAGTAACGATTCTCCAAGTCTGGCCAACATCTTCGCAAAGTATAATTTATAACAAACGACATAGAATTGGCACTAATAGAGTTCACACAGCAAAGCGAGATAACTGTAAAGTCCCTACACTACAGGCTGACAGCAGAAATCACTGAAACTAATAGGAAAATATAATCTGAAATTCTACTTAAGCTTACCATAAAAAGATCACGTTATAATGGGAAGATGAACTGCAGATGACCTAAATGTCTTGGGAGAGGTATAAAGGCAACCAGGAAGATGAGCACCATTTGGCAACCTGTGATTTCCTACAGCAAGCTTTTTGTTCACTTGCTTTACAGCAGGTTATTTTCACATTGTGAAAAAGGACAATGACTTATCTCAAGTATAATGATTTATCTCACATACTGAGGTCTGTTTAAAAAAACAGTATCTCTATCTTGTCCATACAAACTACTTGCACCATTACACTGCAGAACACTTAAAATGGGAAACAAGAAAATACTTGTTCTCCAAACTTGACAGTTGTGGTAAAAAGGCACTTTAAGTAGGAGAAGTACACATTGAGATGTGTACTGTGCACACATCTCAACTGCAGTACCTCCAGTCGAACAAAGGTGTAACACTGCCAGATCACAAGGATTGTTCTCACCTATAGAATGGGCTATAAATGACTTGTTTCTCTTTACTGAGAAAATAATTTAATTTTAGGTTCCAAAAAAAGGACATTCTTACAAACTAGAACACAAACTCAAGCTACTGTTGTATTATTGATTAAACCTAGCCTAACAGCACATGGCATTGTTTCAAGTAGACCATTTGGAAAAGAACACATGGAGGCATCGTAGGACTTTAGACACTATGAGTTGGGCAAGCATTCATGAAAAATAGAAAACGATTTAGTTGGATTTCCAACCCTGTCAATTGTTCCTGAAGCCAACAGAATCATTGTGTAATTAAGCAGATTTCTGTGAAGAGCTCATAATGGTTCACCCTGCTTTAACAACGTGTGTCAGAAAAGCTGAAGAAAAAGTTTCTAGATTGAAGAAAAAATTCAGAAATGCATTCTGAATATCAAGCACATTAGAAAATCTTAAAACTGATAGCAATATTTAACATTAGTGGCCAGAGAATTAGTCTTCAGTATTTCACAGCATCAAAAGTATCATACCTCATTAGTAAGAAGCTTGACCACATATTCTTCTCAGTTTTAAAATAAAAAAGCATATGAGCATGTGGTATGCATAACAATTACTGCTCTCATGAAACATATTACAGTCCCATTAATATACTATAAGACCTATGAAACATTTCATGTACAAGTTTTTTTTTTTTTAACCAAATGCATCATGTACAGAATTGTGTTCAGTGAGAAAAAAATGAAGAAAAAAATCCTGAGAAATTGCAGAAGACTAATATGTTCATAATAAACAATACAAGTTCAAAATAATTCTACAAATACATTTTATTGTTTATATAAGTTTTTAACACATATACCCTCAAAAGTGGAAGTTCACCACTTTATAAGAAAGTTATGTCATTGAGGCTACACACAGAATGCTGTAATAAACATTATTATAAAAAGACATTTAATTATTGGAAAAGTAGACTACAAGCAAAAAAAAGAAACTGATAATTAAGGACAACAATGACATCTAGTGGACACTCACAAAACAGGCCTATAGACTACCGAGAAAAATACATTGTTTTTACTGTTAAACTTAGTCAAACTCCCAAACAGCTATGATGTAATTAAGATTAAAAGACAGAATATGCAGTTGATGAAAGACACCTCAAGTAGTGTCATTTCATATCAGAAGAATACTTCAAAAAAGTGCAAGGCTCTTCCATTTAAGATTTAGGATAAAAGCATAATTACCCGTAACTTGAAAGAACAGCACAAATCTGAGAAAGGAAATAGACTGCCAACATAGTGAAGGCACGTTAAGCTTTCTTTCCGCACTGCAGCTATAGCCTTCTACTTACAAGTTGTTCTTGTAGGGACTTCAAACACAGAAAAACAAGAAGGGAAACAAAAAGCAGAGAAGTCCAAATTCAGACCACTGTTTAACACCTTTTTCTACTTATTACTGATCCTTCTGTTATTGTAATACCTGCCATACAAGGGAGGTATGCTAAACCATCACAATACAGCTGCCAGTAGCAGCTGAACTCCAGAGATGAGGAAGATGAAACATGAGGTCACTATAACTCAAAATTATCAAAAGATACTTGCTCATGAGTAACCTGATTAGTTTATAAGGCAAACTCCCATAAAGATATGAATTATTTGAAATCTGTCTTTACTATTTACAAAAGGCTAGTACACAAAACTAAACAGTTAAAGCAACTCATATCTGATCTTAGTTTTTTCTTCAAAGAAATTTTCTTCTGGCTAGAAGCATCATTGTGGAAAAACACTGTTGACTATTATCTCTTGTAAATAAGAAGAATGTTAGTGATTAAAATATCATAGCATCAAATACCACACCTAGTGAGTAGAAATTGGATTTTGCATCTTACTGTTAAAAGTATTGCACACTTCCCAAAATTTGTGTATTTCAGTGACTGCCCACTATAAGAAAGCGGTGAGAAAGATCAAAAACAATTCTCAAAAGTAAAGCATCATTTATGTACATATCTAACTGTAATATACAACTCTTTAATTGTAATTAAACTTTCAATTTAAATTGGGAATTGTTTGCTTATATTATTATTTTGGAAGAGTTAACATTGCAATCTACCTAGCCCCACAATCAACAGTAGCTAGTCAGCTATCAGGAAATATATAACAAATTCTCACTTATATGAAGATTCTTTACCTAATAGAATACAAAGAAATCTTTGCATAACTGAGGAGGAGGAGGAATTGCCCTGCAATTTCTTTTTGCCAGGGCCTCAAAATGAGCTTTGAAACAGACATTACTCGTTAATGAGAATAAATGCAGCCTCCCAGAAATTAAATCTAACTCCAGACTGACACCAAAGATATTTATGCACCATCCAGAGCCACAACTAAAGTCTGTATTTTAAATTCATGAAAAGAATTTGAATTCCTGCTTTCCCCCACCTTTAAAGTCTAAAATTGCAAGTATTTAGAAGCTGAGTCTCCCCCTTGGTTGCTTTGTTCCAAGCATAGGCTTTCCAGACACTAATTCTAAAGAATCCTATTTTGTAAAATCCCACTCTTTATTCCATTACTGGATCTACATATGAACCCTGTTATAACCATGTTGGTAGTCGCACCTGACAAAAACAGAAACCAACCTAACAATTTTACAAAATAAGAAAGTAAAAGCAAACACTAAAATCAACCCAGATATTTCCTCCAAGAACAATGCCATTTCACCTCAAAAAACATTTCACACATCAAATATCCTAAGTAGAGAGGACTACTTTAAGAGAGTGAAATACCATTGACCTACCCGAATTTCCTGGAGATTATGAAAGTTATTTCCTACTCTGACAGAGATTTTGCTTGGAGTGTAACTTTCATCAGATTTGTAGTCTGCATAAATACATAACGTCTTCACTGTTGTTTTTCTCCTGCAAGAAGAAAAGACACAATGTAAGCATCCCAAAGAAAAACATTCAGGAAGAGTTTGTTGTTATTTTGTAGTAAAATCTGAATGTTTTAAAACTTAATATAAAAGTGCGCCTATGGATTTATAAGAACCTTGTTGTTAAATCAACAGATTTTCTTCACACATTAGATAACGCACACATAATAGATTTTCACTATTATCCTTCACCTGTCTTCTGAACTTGCATTATACCAAAAACTACAACAAAAGGTCAAAATGCCAAATAAGTGCTTATATGTGATGAAACATATGCTTCGCTTATCAAATATGGGCTCTACTACTATACCAAAAGAATCGTCAAGGTGACTCAAAAAGCCAGTCTTGTCAATCACAGCAGAATAAAACAGGAAAAGGTTTCTCAATCAGTTGCTAAATACAGGACTACTTTAAACACAGTCAGCTACCCTTCAAATCACAGCCTATGACAGAAAAAGTCAAGATTCAAATGTCACCCTATGTAGGTAAATGTGAAACTGCTACAAATGGAATTAAAGATTCCTTTTTGTGCTCATTTAGGGATTCAGTAGCTATAACAATTTCAAAAAAAAAAAACTTTTTTTCATAAACACTGTAAGGTAACACAGGACTAGTTCAAGAGTCCACACACTTCCCAAGTCCCAGTCTTGGTGAATAGTCATCCACACAAAGTTAAGCGAAACATTCTAACCCATACAGAGTAATTTTTAATACCTAAACTGGATGTTCACCAAATGAGGCTGCGATCCATCTGACTGCCAGTAAGTTTCTAGATTATCATCTCTTAACTGATCCACTCCAAATCCTAAGAAAAAGAAAAGGTGATAATCTTGAATATTCTTTATCTGTGATATAATCATAGACTTTTTTTTTTTTACAGCTTTTACAAACTAAAACACATTTTAAACTATAACATAAGGAAATATTTCTAAAGATTCAAGTTGTACTTGTGACAGAACTAAAACGGGTGTCTGTCAATAAAAACGCAGTGCTACAGTGTCTTTATGTTCTATCTCCTATTGATATCTGAGGGGTGGTTGTTACCTTTCAACACGTCCTGGAATTCCAAATGTTAAGAAATAATTCATAATTGCAAGAACAATACTTTATGATTTCTACCTATTCTATAATTGAACTAATGAACTACATGAAAAGCATAGACTCATTAAGGTTGGAAAAGACCTTCAAGATCATCTGGTCCAACCACTAACAGATCATTCAATTATTACAAAATTTTAGCAAATATAACTTTTTTTTACAAGCCATTTCTTGGAATATTTTTAAAGTTAGTAGCTAGAACAAGCAATAGCTGCCAAAACCAATATTCATAAAAGCAGTCACATTTAAAGAAACAACTCTGAACATTTATTTTTCCATTCCCTCATTACCTACCTTTCTACTAATCACATCATTAATAACTGCCCTCAAAAGCTGCAGTTTTAATTTAGCAGAGGCAGTTTTATCTTCAATAAGAAATCTTTGTTCCATTTGAAGTGACAGAGCCATATGATGTTTTTCTTCAAATAAGAGACACCAGCACATCAGACCAGCCTGAGTGCAATGTTGCAGTATGAAGTGATCACTGACACTAGGCTGCAGATAGGTATCAGATCAGCACCCAACAGCTGTTTCCAAAATAGCAGCTCAACCACTTCAAATGAAAAGAACAGATTTGCAGATATTTTGAGCAGGTGTAAACTATCACTAATGATATCTCAGCAACATTTACAATGGCTTCATTTTACTTGCAGGATTTTAGAGAGCTACACAAAGTCTGGATGGAATATTTATGTTGGCTAACTGCATGGATTGTTTGTCTGACTTAAAATCAAAGATACTTGGTCAAAATGCCAAACTACAGAAATAATTACACAGTGCTTACACAGTTCAGTTTGTTCACTGAACAAGTAAAAATACAGTTTAGTTTAAAATCAGCAAAAGCTCTGTTTTGCTAATGTGACATATTTCTTAATTTTAGGGTTTCTAATATAGTTATAACTCTTTCAAATTGCATCAAACTAGGCTTTTTTTTTTTTTTAATGACACCCTCCTAATAATTTACATTACAGCAATTCTACTGCTACACTCTGCATGTACGACTTCTTATCAAAACATAACCCATTACATTTTCTAAGAATAATTTACATAGAATCATACGTTGTGATTCTACCTGGTTTACAAGACGAAAGTGACCAAACTGCTTGTGATCCTATTTCTCTAACAGTACCAGTCCTCTCCAACTGCTTTGGATCAGCACCAGGTGGTGTCTTGTTTGGGGTAGTCATTTCTAATAAAAAAAACAAGCAAACAAGTTAGTTGACATATTTTAAGGCTGATGGAAAAACTAAAGGATTGTATTTGTTCATATAGAAGATTTAATTCTTTGACCTCAAACTTGTATAAACCATATAAACTATCATAGATTCAATATTTAAACCTTGTAAATATGAGGTTCCACATGTATGCAAAAAATCGTCTGTGTAAAAATAGGTTGTACACTGGCAACATTCTTAAGTTACATTACTTGTATCATTCTTTACACAAACACAGAATTAGTTATTGTTTCATTTTGGGGGTTTTAGGAAGTTTTTGTTTCCAAGACAAATGGAAACAGACCCTTTTGATTTAAAGGCTAGCACTACAATTTCATTCTCTGTCCTAGCACACACACAAGTTTTCCTAATCTCCAAGTTCAGAGTCTAGAGCAAACCAGTCTTCCTTGAGATACTTCTTAAAAATAGGAAAGGAAAATTTGAATAAATCATTTAGTCCTTTATTTGGAAGAGACTGGTCATTGCCACATGCATCCATGGTCAATTTACTTAACTTCACAAGTTCATCTGGAATCACTAACCTGTGACTTATACTGCTCAAGTAATCATTCAGTCTCACACCTGGCCTACTGCCATATAGAAGTTGTTGTTCTTCATGTCATGTAGAGGACCTTACTACTGCCTAGGAAATAGCTTTAAAGGCTTTCTTTCCCAGCCCACCCTCCCTCCCCCCCCCCCCCCAAAAAAAAAAAAAAGATTCCAAAGAAACAAATTCCATGCAAGGAATCAAAAGCCTAAGACTAAATGTAAAGCACTCAAGAGTCAACGAATTAGACTTGACTTCTAATCCTTTGCTTATATGCATGACAGCATATTATGCTCTGCTAAGTCACAAAAAAAAAAAAAAAAAAAGACTTCCAGCACCCCACCTAGACAGAGATTCTGAACTAGTTTGGCATCCACAGAATCCAGACCTTACCCACTACAGAAGCAATACAAGCCATAGACAAAAACAATATTTTCCAATATAAGAATATTTCTGCAGCTAAAAACTTTATTGAACACCAGAAATTCGAGTTCTGTAGTATATATTTGTCTGCACCAAAGATTTTCTATTGGCCTTTGCCTAATGTTTAATTTTGCAGAATGACTACCAGTTTTTTTGTTTATGACTCATTCAGATATAAGATTGCAGTCCTGACCACCATTAAAAAAAAAATAAGAAACAATTACATATGTAGTAAAACCTTAGCATTGATGACAGCAACTATTGCAGAGGACCACAAACAAAATGCCTTGCTCAAATATCATCATCTTGGAAAAAATGAGTAGAATGCTACACATCCAATTCAATCCCAAATATCCTGTATATACTCGTATAATTCACAGATCTACAAATTCTAAAAACATCACAAAGTTTTCCTACAAAATTTGTGTTCAAAAGCTAAACGGTATTAAGAAAAAATGAAATGGACAAACCATTTAGCCACTAGCTAGACACTAACAGAAATCTTTGCTCCCCATTGTATTTAAGTATTGTGTTATCCTTTTAAAAAAGAAAAAAACCTTATCAGATGTTTATGGAGTCCTTAAAATGTAGCTGTGCTCTGATGAATTGGCTACACTGCAAATCCAATGGGTTTTCATGTCTAGAACAGATCATAGACCATAGCAGAAAATAACTTACTCTAGTAGCTACTTAGGACAACTTTGTTTTATATTTACTGATAGCAACTTCAATCAAATACAGTATTACAAATATTCTTTTGAGAATTTAAAACTGTCTTGGAAAAAGTTACGTAACACTTGTTTTGGGGTTATCTGAAAAATAAACATTTTTGTCCCAATAACCAAAACTCAAGTTATCTTTATTAATCATTGAGGAGATTACATGTATTTTCTTAAGAACTTTAAAACTCAAATCACCTATTTGTCCAAAGTGTTCAGAATCCCTGAATGAACAACATGCTGAGATTTCTTACAAGGTTTAGGGCACACAGAGAAGTCCTAAACAACTTTGTATTGCTTTGGTTCAGAGTTTTGAGGCGTACATGCTGGGGATCTGAAACGGACAGTGAGAATCACTGACAAATCAGTCACAGATCACAGACAAGTGATAATGAAAGACTGAAAACCTTCACCGTGTGAACTAATGAGTTGGACTAATCCAGTCAGTTTTTCATGACTGAAGCTGTTTAACCAGCTTCGTAACAATACATTCTAGATAGCTTTGCTGAAGCTTCCTAATAAAAAGAAGTTTAAAAGCAAGAAAGGCAATAGAAGTACAAGGGAAAATAATACAAGCTAACTCACTCAAAAAAAAAAAACTTTTTGACATTTTACTAGAAGTACAAATTCCTTATTTTGGGAAAGACACAAATAGTTACTACTAAAAATAAAACCACACTTGCATTTGAATTAAGTCACCAAATTAGAAAAAAAAAAAAAAAAAAAAAAAAGAATCTTAGTCTGAGAAGACAATGGAATGAGAAGAACACAATGGTTTTCTTTTTTTTCCCCCCCAAGCTCTGGAGAAAATAAGCAGTCTGTCTAGAAGCCTTTCTACTTAGTATGTGCTAAAAATGGAAAGATATATCGCATCTATAGAGGCATTGGCTGGAAACATCTTCAATTTTCCAATCCAGTTATTCCAAATGATCATTAGTAGGCTTGCCGTTTCTTTAATTGCAACGTGAACATATTATTAACTCAATGATATAATCAATGTCACGCTTTCATTTTGCTGCTCTCCAGTAGCAAAGTATGCTTCCTTTAATTAAAACAAGAAAGCTGAGCTTCTTAACCCAGCCTGAACTCTATCCCTCAGCATCTTCCTTAGAAAAGTTAGCTCTTTCCTGGAGGACCTCCGCATGAAATAACCATTAAACCCAATTTAACAGAAGTATTTTATAAACACAACGAAGTGGATTTAGATGGTTCAAGCATTCTACCATTCATAATCAAAGCAGATAAGTCATTCTGATTATAACACTGTAAGACATTTAAAAGATGCACACCTGAAAGCAAACCTTTCACAAAACATACACTCTTGCATCACACTGAAGAAGGGACAGAGAAGGATACATATTGACCCTTTCTTTTCATACCCAAGCTCAATGAAAATTTTGCAGATTGTCAAGCAGACTTCTCAAAGTACAATTTCTAATTCCACCATGTTAGCACACAAAGGCTTAAAACGCACACCTGTAAGGATCTTTGAGAGACCAGACTATAACCATCAGACATCTGTCCAGCCATTCACATTCCTCTCACAGAGCCAGCTTCAGTATTTTATCTCCTTGCAAACACAGTTTTGCTTTAACATCCAACCCATGTTATCTTCTTAAAAACAAGCATGATTTCTTCTCTTGTTTTACGGAGAGCTCAAGGACTAGTTTATCACTAACACTTACGTAGCAGCCTTTTTTTTTTTTAAACCAAATTTACTTTGTTTCCTTTCTAGAAGAGTGCCTATGCCACTCAGTTCTCTTGAAAAATGAAGTCTTGCAAAACAAATATTTTTGCAGGGTCTAAAAGATCTACATACTATGGTTAAAAAACAATGGCATACCACTTTAACAAAGGTTCTTACTCAAATAACATCATATTGTTAATATTTCATTTACTACACAATACAGCATTCAGACACTTTTGCAGATAGTTTGCTATTAAGTAACACCTTTTCCATTTCTGCCTTTGACATTTTGTCCCTGTGTTCAATTCCTCCCTCAGTTCTCATCTCTGT
Source organism: Netta rufina (assembly GCF_964035555.1). NCBI lineage: Eukaryota > Metazoa > Chordata > Aves > Anseriformes > Anatidae > Netta > Netta rufina. Next base: position 35,467,521 of record NC_140127.1, on the reverse strand, counting down.
TGAGATTAATTACACTGATTTTGATCATTTTGCTTGCAATCCTTCTAACTTGTCAATGTACCTGTGTTGTGTTTGCCATGAAAAAAAAAATTTCAAAACAAAACTCCCCAGGAGTTCACAACATCCCTAACAGTGAATTATCTAAACACAGCTTTGAAATCAGTTTTTCAATCAGCTGTACACAGATCTCACAGAAATTATTTTTGACCACATTTCAGTCCTTGCTTTTAACAACATCAACCCAGACAATGGCAGAAACCCTGTAAAACTCAAGAAAAATCACTTAGATTCCATCCTCATTAGAAGTTTGGTCCCAGTTGTTAATAAACCAAAGTAGGCCATCTTCTGTTCACATGTCATTTTTAATTGTCTTCTACTTCCTGACAGTCTTCTCCCAAGCCACCTCCCCATCATCTTCCAAGGGATAAAAACTAGGTTCACTGATCTCTGACTTCCTCACATCATCTGTTGCCACTCTTGAAAAAATAAAATCCTAGGTTTGAACTTTTCCAGGCCTCAGAGGTGCACTCAATTTGCGCAAATGCTTAGAATAACCTCCTACAATTCAGAAAGCACTTCAGGTAAAGCCTTATGTGTACTAGGATGATTTTTATCAACTTCCACTGACTCTCTCACCTAGTTTGCCCCTCCTTTTTTTTTTTTATTATTATTCTGACTGCATTCCCATGGTACCATTACACACAGTAGTAGAAAGTGCCTGACTACAACTTTTACTTCAAAACTGAACAAAGGCAGCACTACTTCACACTTTTTGCAACACACATGAATTAGTCTGTTTTTCTTATTTGTTCTAATGGAAAGGGGTTTCATACCTTAGATTGCATGACTTTTATGCTCATTCTATTCATTTTTTTTACCTCATAAGCTCTTCACTGCTCTCATTTTCTTTGTAAAGGCCTTAAAACAACAAAGGGCCGCAAAGATCTCAAGATCTAATCAGAAGCCAGCCCCTTACCATGCTCACTATTTCTATTCAGATGAAAGAATAAATAAGAATATTTAACGTTCAATTATTAATTTATTATCTAATAATGATAGTAAATGCTCAGAAGCAACCTATTTCAGCAACAACCAGCTCTCCAGTATATTTGTCCATATTAAGTATAATTATCCATTACATTTATTATTGTCTCAACACCCTTTTGAACACCTGTTACTTTTACTCTGCCTGTATTACACTGTTTTAAGTCTCTCTGAGGTAATAGCTTAAACCTTCCAGTGTAAGGACCATAAATACATGTATTACTGAAAACAATATGAGCAGCCACACATCAAGAAGTATATTAGCAGTTTTTAATATTTGCATGTACACACACCCCTAGTTATTCAAAAACATAAATAAAATATTTGTGAAAGCATATTTAAAATACATTTTTACGGAAAGGCAAGCTTCCAGGACTATTAGGTCTTAAGCGTTGGTATTGATTACCCGCAGCGTTTACCCGCACAGCAAGCAGAGGACGGATGCAGCCTGACAAGCCCGGCTGCTCTCCCTCCAGCCCCCCCGGCTTTTTGTTTTCTTTAACGAGGACTTCCCTTTATTAATTAATTATCACGTCCCCAGACCGCGGTGCCGCGCTCCACTCACCTCCTCGGGGCTCCCTTCCCGGGCGCTCACCGAGAAGCCGCCAGCCCCGGGGACAGCCCGGGGACCGAGGAGGAGGAGAAGGAGGAGGAGGAGGAAGGGCTGAGGGGGCGCTGAGGGGATCGGCGGGGCGCGGAGCCTCTCCGCGGGCTCCCTGCGGGCTCCTCCTCCGCCGGCCCTGTGACCGTTCAACGGCCGCGCACGCGCAGAGCCCGGCGGGGCGCGCGAGCTCGGTTTAAACCACGGCGGGGTTCGGCTGAGTTCGGCCCTGCTCGTCACGGTTCGGCTGGGTTCGGCACGGCTCGGCTGGGTTCGGCAACGTTCGGCAGGGCTCGGCTCGCCGGCCGCCAGCGGTCAGGGGAGCGAGAGAGCGGAGCCGCGTCCCGCGCCGATGACGTCAGCGCCCCGCACGCCGAGCCCCGTCTCCCCGGCGCGTTGCGGCGCAGGCCCCGCCCTGTGGGGGCGGCGGCCATCTTGGCCGGGCGGCGCGGAGCACGTTGCGCTGGGCTCGGCCGCCCTGCCCCGGCCCCGGGGGCGCCTCACGGCCCCCAGCCTCGGTAAGCGGCCCCGGGGGGGCGTGGGGACACGGCGAGGGGGGTCCCGGTGCTGTTACGGGGGGTGGGGGGAGAGCGGGGGAGCCGTTGTGGCAGCCGGGCCTCGTCCCCACACGGCGGCAGCGAGCGGGGCCCGGCCGCCTCCTGAGGGAGCCGAGGCCCGGCACGGGTACGGGCGGGCTCCGCAGCTCCTGACGGCCCTTTGTTGGCAGCTGGGGGTTGGTTTTTGGCTGCCGTGTGGCAGCAGAGCCAAACCGGGGGCTGCAGGAGCTGCCTGCGTGGAGAGAGAGGCCCCAACGGCCGGGGGTCCTCCAGGGGAGAGAAGGGATGCGGGGGCTTCCTTATTTTTATTTATTTTTTCCTGGAGAGGTTTTCTCCGCTAAAGGAGAAAGGCGTGCTTGACATCATTTTCAGAAAGTTAGCACGTGGTGGAGAGATTAAGACTTCTTTAGGGGCTGGCAAGGGAGTGGGGTGAGGCCGTTTTCACGAGGTAAGTGTTAATAAACGAATAACCACCAAAAAAAAAAATAAAACACCAGGTAGGGCCTTTCCTGAGGGCCTCGGTAGCGTTGTCTCTCAGGAGTGCACGTCGTTACTTCTCCTGCAACTTTCTGTGACTGCCTGCGAGTCCTGACTTCAGTTTCTCCGCTGTGGTTTCCTAGGTCGAAAAACCAAATCCTGCTGTAATTTTCATGTGGCTCGCTGCCAGTTTTAGGGCTTATTCTCCGGCCTTTCATTTCATGTTAAAAGAAAATATTAAAGATTGAATGATAAGTAATGCCATTCAGCACCAGCTGAACACACCCACGCATAATGCTGCGTCAGTGTATTTGAGCATATGCTTTTCATGTTAACATTGCATTTATTTTCATGTTCGTGTTGTGCCTCATGAGCAATACAAGCTAAGTACAGTCATTAGATTTGAGGCTTGTTTAAAGCTCTTGTACAACATCTTTTCAGTTTCTAAAACAAATGTCAAAGCCTCAAGCATAGACTCATTCTTAATTTCCTAGTAGATCTTGCTTGTACCAGTGCCACATACTACTATTTCTGCTTTGACACTTATAAATTTACTGATCTCCCATGTGCAGCTTGAAAGGCTGTTTTCTTGTTCTTTCATTTAAATTTCCTGTGGATATTCTACCTTTTTTTGTTCTTGTGGAGTCACTGTGTGTAGCCCATTACCAATGGATTGAGAGAGAATTCTTGAGATAAATGAGTTTCGGAGGATGCTACTCATCCTTATTTCTTTCCTCTGTACTTAGTTTAGATCAGGTGCAGTGTAGTTTAATAAAACATTATTTATTTCTGCAAAGTAACTGAAGTGTGACTCAATTCTGAACACAGCCTTCCTTCGCCACATTTAATTACAGAATCACAGAATTTCTAGGTTGGATCATCTCTGCCTTTTCAGTCTTCATTTACAATTTTTGTTAATGTTTGTATGCTTAATTCTGAGTAATTCAAAGCAATTGCAAATCCTGCTCTGTCATTATTGACTTGGTTCAATTAATTTTCATATAAACTCTAATACCTTTGAGAGAAGAAACAAATATTGGCCTTTCAAGCAAGTACATTTAATGTACTACCTGTAGAAGAAATTTCTGTTGCTTTTGTGGCAGGATAGAATGGTCTTCTTTTGTGTCTTAGATATGACTTAGTGGCTGTATAAGTGTTGTAATTGGACTTACTGGGCAGCTTTAGGGTTCAATAAATGATACTGGCAAAGCATTTAAAACTTTTTTGTTGTTAGCAGTTGTTACTCTTCCTCTCATTTCCTCTCATCCTTTTACCCGTGCCTCTAGTCCGTTGTTCTAGAAACATTACCACTTGTCTCTCCATTAGAATTCATTGATCCAAAATAATGTATCACTCTGTAGTTAGCAACAAATTAATGGTTTCCTGACTTTGTTGTCAGTTCTTCTTGATTTGGAAAGCAGAAATACAGGTATAAGCTGTATAAATGCTTCTGAATACCAGTTCCTCCTGCTGACTGTACCTAGCAATTACTGCTATTTTGTATTGGAGCATATACATTTTGTTCATGATGCTGACCTGAGTTCTGAGAGGTCTGCTGTCTGCACCATGAAATCTAGACAGTCATATTCAGTGTGTTCAATTAAGTGCCACCAAAGTAACTGCGTATAAATATGTAGCTTGAGCTCAGTCTGCTTTTGGACATTTGTTTAATTTGCTCTAAATTGTCAATTCTATCAATTTTTTTTCTCTTGTGGACAACTATCATCATAGACATCAGAACAGTCTTGGAAATATTGCAGAAGTGACAGAAATTAAAAAGTAAAAAAAAAAAAAAGTTAGCTTTCTGAAAATGATTTAAGACCACTGGAGAAATTTGGATAAGCTGACACTTCGTTGTGTAGATGGGAGCAGCAATGCATGATCCCACACCTCCATACTGGTTCTGTAGTTCTGTCTCTTTGAATGTTTGCTACAATTACGTCTTTGACTGTTAAACATCCAAAATCTTCATCACATATATGGTTATTTTCCCATATAATTAAGCTCCAAGAAAAGAAATCCATTGGCTGTTTGGTTACTCTAGGAACCAAGGTCTGATTCAGCAATGGATGGCAGTGAAAACTTTTGTCTGTTTATGCCACGGAGATTGGCTGCAAAACTTGTTGAAGTAGATGGCAAAACCAATTTGTTCCAAGCTGTGTTTGGCTTCGTCTTTTAGAGTGACCAACCCCGTTTTCCTGCTGCGTTGCTTTAAGCCAAGCACCAGGCGGGAAGGGTGGTGGAGAAGTGAAGCTGTCTGGTCTGTTATCTGTGCTGCTCAGGCACTAGTTTAGGAGATTGGGTAGGGTACAGCAGCTTTGTTTGCTAGAGCTTCCTTTTGGAACCCATAGAAATAGCCTGTATGCTAGTTAGAGCCAAGATGACTAGCAGGGAAAGTCCTGTCCAGAAGATGTTACAGTCTGCCTGCTCGAGGTCCTCAGCCACACAGGCCGTGCTGGAGCAAGGGCTCGCCAGGCACTTTCTCTGGGAAACCAAAGAGAGCGAGTGATTCACCTCCAGGTACTCTGTGTGCTGCACAGGGCTCCTGTGAAGGGCACTAGGACGTGTTCCTGAAGAACGTATTTTTGCCTTATTTGAAACACTGTCAAAATCCAGTATTTCCATCTTCTAGAAAATTACCCTGGGTCAAGCATCCTTGCAGATCTTAAGAATAAGTTTCTTGTTTGCAGTTGTAAGGAAAATGTATTAAAGTGAGAACTGCAAACCCATTGCTCCATGTCTGCAATGAATGTACCAACCGCTGGACTATGGAGTTGGTCAGTTTCTCTCTCTTACTGGTGTGGACTATGGATACAATCACAATGCTTGCTCTGCCCTATTTTGTCAGTGTGGTCTAATGATATGATACTAAAACATATTTTTAAAAAGCGACTTTATAATGGTCAGTCAGTTTTAATAATACCATTGATGTTACTGAGACTTTTTGTCTTTTTGTAAAAGGTTGTGGATTCAAGAAAAAAATAGAAATATTATAAGTAGAAACTGCCATGATAAATTTGGAGGTGTGACTTGGATTGCATTCATTTATATCTGACAGATTATCTTTAGGCATTAATTTAAAAGTACTTGGGAAATTGAGAAGAGAAATAAGACCACCAGTATTAAAAGGAAGTACTGAAAATACTCATCATGGTAATAATTGATTTAAAAACCCAATAACATCCTCATAATACGTATGCCATACACCTGTTGTTTTTGCTTCTTTTAGGATATTGAAGTCACAACCTTTTTTTATATAATAGCCATATGTAGTAAGTAACCTGTAAAGGTTTAGTTTGGTGGGCAAAGATGAACTGGACGTCCAGTAGATGATACTTTGCTTAATCATAAGTGTTGAAATCTTTTTCTTGGAAGCAAGTCCATGTGCAGGTTGTGTGGAAACTGGAAGTATTTCAGGACTCCCTGACGTTACATCTTTGAACCACTAATATGTATTGCACAGAATCAAGATTTCTTCTTGCTATGGCATGCTTTTCTTGGAAACAAACATTCTCAGATGTAATCATGATTTTATTTTGCTGTGGAGAAAAAGGAGTGGAGTTGGAAGCTAATGTTAAAGATTGTGCAAGGTTTTTTTGTATAGCAGTACCCTCAGCACTTGTATCTGAGTCTATTTGCCCTGTTTGCCATCTTGTTTGAAAACTGTCTTGGGAGAGTAAACAGTAATCTTGCTTTTTTTTTTTTGTCTCTGAACTCTACTGGTAATAACTTCAGATACATAACTTCAGATATTTCCTGTGCTGTTAGTAATAACGTCCTATCTGGTTTTTGTTTTTCCTTAAGATCTGCAAGACTCCCAGCACTCCTCCTCGTAATTGGTGTATGTGGGTAACCTTAAACTGCGCATCATGGCGGACAAATTAACAAGAATTGCTATTGTCAACCATGACAAGTGTAAGCCAAAGAAATGCCGTCAAGAATGCAAAAAGAGTTGTCCTGTGGTTCGAATGGGTAAGAGATGTAATTTAACCAAGTATTTAAGCATTTGGAGAAGTCCACAGTAATGTTCAGCTGGAAGGGGTTGCTATTTTTTATATATAACTATTTTTTGCTTGTCATTCATGCATTCTTTTTATGAAGACCTTAGAAGTTGAATATAATTGAAATCATGAGCAATTGGTAGCAGTAATTTCACTTTTCAGATTGTCAGTAGCTATTCATGACTATTATAGTCAGCTTCAGTGACTATTCATAGAATCATTAAATCACAGAATGGTTTGGGTTGGAAGGGCCCTTAAAGATCACCTAGTTCCAGCTCCCTGCCATGGGCAGGGACACTTCCCACCAGACCAGGTTGCCCAAAGTCCCATCCAACCTGGCCTTGGACACATCCAGGTGAGGCAATCTATTCTAGTGTCTCACCACCCCCATAGTAAAGACCTTCCTATTAATTGGTTACATGTTCTTCTGTGGAGTTTAGTAGTACTAGCAAGAAATATGATTCACCGGAAACTTTCTTAAGTTGATGTTATTCTTTATCACCAGGAAAACTTTGCATAGAAGTCACATCACAGAGCAAAATAGCATGGATCTCAGAAACACTTTGTATTGGTTGTGGTATTTGCATCAAGGTAAAAGGCTGTTTTATTTGAAGTGATAACATTTCTTTATCATGCTCTTATGTTTAGCAGTGCATATGGTAATTTCATAAAGTAACTTTGAGAATAATCAGACCTTGTTAATTGTTTTTGTTTATATAAAGTACTGTGTCAGGTTACTGAACTGCTTTGGCAGGGGTTGTGGGCTGTGCTTTTTGTAGCTTTGTCTTGGAATGCTTTGCTTCAGGGCAGTAGGAGGGGTTGGTTGGTATTGTGGCAATAGAGATCTAACAGCAGAAGGATGCTCTCCTAAGAGAGATCACAGAATCACAGAATCACAGAATTTCTAGGTTGGAAGAGACCTCAAGGTCATCGAGTCCAACCTCCAACCTAACGCTAACAGCCCTCCACTAAACCATATCCCTAAGCTCTACATCTAAACGTCTTTTGAAGACTTCCAGGGATGGTGACTCCACCACTTCCCTGGGCAGCCTGTTCCAATGTCTAACAACCCTTTCAGTGAAGAAGTTCTTCCTAACATCTAACCTAAAACTCCCCTGGCTCAACTTAAGCCCATTCCCCCTCGTCCTGTCACCAGGCACGTGGGAGAACAGACCAACCCCCACCTCGCTAAAGCCTCCCTTGAGGTACCTAAAAAGAGCGATAAGGTCACCCCTGAGCCTCCTCTTCTCCAGGCTGAACAAGCCCAGCTCCCTCAGCCGCTCCTCGTAGGACTTGTTCTCCAGGCCCCTCACCAGCTTCGTCGCCCTTCTCTGCACCCGCTCAAGCACCTCGATGTCCTTCTTGTAGCGAGGGGCCCAAAACTGAACACAGTACTCGAGGTGCGGCCTCACCAGAGCTGAGTACAGGGGGACGATCACCTCCCTCGCCCTGCTGGTCACGCTGTTTCTGATACAAGCCAGGATGCCGTTGGCCTTCTTGGCCACCTGAGCACACTGCTGCCTCATATTCAGCCGACTATCCACCATCACTCCCAGGTCCTTCTCTGCCTGGCAGCTCTCCAACCATTCCTCTCCCAGTCTGTAGCTCTGCTTGGGGTTATTGCGCCCCAGGTGCAGGACCCGGCACTTGGCCTTGTTGAACTTCATGCAGTTGACCTCAGCCCATCGGTGCAGCCTATCCAGATCCTCCTGCAGAGCTTTCCTACCCTCGAGCAGATCGACACACGCACCTAACTTGGTGTCATCTGCGAACTTACTGAGGGTGCACTCGATGCCCTCGTCCAGATCATCAATGAAGATATTAAAGAGGACCGGCCCCAGCACCGAGCCCTGGGGGACGCCACTAGTGACTGGCCTCCAACTGGACTTGGCTCCATTCACCACGACTATTTGGGCCCGGCTATCCAGCCAGTTTCTAACCCAGCGAAGCGTGCGCCAGTCCAAGCCAAGAGCAGCCAGATCTGCTGTATGACTTGCTTGCAGTCTAAATTGCTAAGCATTTATCTTGAGAAGTGTGGTGTGGAACTTCTTTGGAGTTGACTAACTAAATGGCAGTGAAGTAATTTTTTGGTAAATATTTGTAAAAGAACTCTTAAGTGCACAGCTAAGTGCAGTACAGGAAATCAGAGAATTTTGTTAATAAATTGTGTGCATAAGTAATACATAAATTTGTTTCAATTACAGAAATGTCCTTTTGGAGCCTTGTCAATTGTTAACTTACCTAGCAACCTGGAGAAAGAAACAACACACAGATACTGTGCCAATGCCTTCAAACTTCACAGGTATTTTATTTTCCAGACCAATGTAAAAGGGACAAAATTTTTCAAGTTTTTGTTAATCTAAGCTAGAAGTTCATATCCCGTTCATGATTATTCACTCAGTAGCTTCATTTTTTAATGTTAATGACAGTTTTTCTTACTTAAACGTCCTATCATTAAGCTGAATTTTAGTACTCGTTTTACAGAATGAGCGTTCCTACTAGTTAAAAACCGTCCTGTTCTATTTTTTTCTTAATCGAGTATTGTTAGGTTAACAAAGTAGGCTAAAATAATCAGCAAGTCTGAAACAGATTGTAATTTTTACTTTACTACTAAATCTTGGTGTCTGATGGCATTAAATCAATATAATCTGAAGTTATCAATATTGCATACAGGTTGCCTATCCCTCGTCCAGGGGAAGTACTGGGATTGGTTGGAACCAATGGTATTGGAAAATCAACTGCCTTGAAAATCCTAGCAGGAAAACAGAAGCCAAATCTTGGAAAATATGATGTATGTATCAGCAATAAAATACAATTGCTGTTATAGATAGCTGTGGTTATACATTTTCACTGAGTTCTCACAATCATTAATGTGGTAGAATTTGCAAGGATAGTGGCACTTTACCTTGTAACAGCCAAAGACCTACTCCACCCTGAAACAATAGAAGAAGGATGGTTTTAAGAGGCTTTTTTTTTTTTTTTTTTTCCAAATTCTCTATATCTTTCAAGATAGATAATGGTAGTACTTACAACTCAATGAAGATGGTTATCAGAAGCACATTTTATTCTTGCAATTACAAGGTTTTTGTTTTTTTTTAATACTAGTCTCTTAAAATGTAATCAACTTCCCTCCCCAGCCCATCGCCTTCCCCCCAGCTTACATAATTAACTTATTTCCCACCACGGGATTTAGGTTTTGGAGTTCCCTCTAAGTCTGAATGGTTCTAGTGTCTATGAGCAGCACCATGTATCATTTTCATCTTTTGGGCTTTTTTTTAAAAAAAAAAAAAAATCTTTGATTTTTTTTTAAGACCTATAAAAGTATGTGGTTATCATAAGTTGTTGATGATGTTTCCCACTGCAGACTTTAACACTGTTCTGAAAATTATTAGTTTATCTTGTTTAACACCATTGCTATGTCTAAGTATTTAACTGTACAGCAAGCAAGCAAAATAATTTACAAGTTTATCTACAAAACAAACTACTCCAAAGAGTGAATATTATTACAGAAAAGATGTAAATAATCACTACTGTGACTCTTCTTATCAGGTAGTATTTCAGTTACCACCTACTTACCTTCACATCACCTTGTGGTATGTGTTGATTCTTTTTTTATCTGAAAGATTATCATGTTAATGAATTATCCATTTTATGGCTGTCACTTAGAACTGCAAAGAAATCATTATTTTCCAGCTATATTTTCCATTCTAATTCAAGTTTGGTTTATATTATTTTGTGGACTTCTTGTTTCAGATGGTAGTACTGCAGAAATAGCAAAACTTTTCATTCTTTCAATGTACTTAATGGAATTGCTCCCAATATCTGACTTGCCTGTGAAGAGCCAAATCATTATGACCACAGAAGCATGTGGTATGAAACAAATGTTACATGTTGCTTCTGCTCCAAAACTTAGGAACCGTTGCCTCTTTGTATTTGCTTGGTTTGAAAATGCGGCAGCTGTATCACTCAGTTTGTGTACTGTTAACCAGCAAAATAATTTAGCACTATTCGAAGTAGTAACGCTGTGCAAAACGGCACTCTGCAGGTTAGGTTGTGTTTTTTTTGTTTTTTTTTTTTTTTCTTTTTTTTCCCTGGGTGATTGCACTGAACAGGTTTATTTTGGTTTTGTTAATCAAGATGGGTTTCTTGTAGTTTTTCATTACTTTGTTTCTTGGTTTCCTTGGAAATGTTGGCTGAAAGCAGAGAAGAGTTTTGCAACCAGTTTTTGTTGCATCTTTTGTAGAAGTTGATTGTATCAGTCCAGCCCTTCTCCGGTCAGATAGCTAATGTATCCAGCTATGCAAATCCATAACATCTTTTTTCCCTGAGAGGTAGTTTGTCTTACAGGTTTCTTTAACCTTCTAGGTGCAAATTTAAGATGCTTTTTCTTGGAAGAGCTAATGACAGCACATCTGAAGAAAGAAAAAAGTTCTAGCTTTTGACCTCCTTTTCTAATTAGTTTATTTTGTTCTTAATGGAAATTTTGTAACAGCTGTTTAGTAACTAGCTTTTATTCAGGCTTTTTTTTTTTTAATCTTGCAAGCACATTCTATTTGCTGTGTTGTTTGGAATTGTAATATTAAAAATTTTTAGTGTATGTAAAATGGTATAAGTAAACATAGGCTTTAATTTTGTCACAGGATCCACCTGACTGGCAGGAAATTCTGACTTATTTCCGAGGATCTGAATTACAAAATTATTTCACCAAGATCCTGGAAGATGACCTAAAAGCTATCATTAAACCTCAGTACGTGGACCAGATCCCTAAAGCTGCAAAGGTAAGGAATTTCATTAGCTAAAGGAAAACTGGGGGCTTCTCCTGTAATGATTCTTTTGTATTTCAGGATTTTTATTTATTTTAATGTGAAAAATCCACTGCAGTTTGAAATAATTATTGTTGAAATAATGTTGTTGGGTTTTCTGTATTGCTTTTGTTTTAGGGAACAGTGGGATCAATTCTGGATAGAAAGGATGAAACTAAGACACAAACTGTTGTATGTCAGCAGCTTGGTAAGTAATTTTGTAAGGCCAAACACCAGAACATCTGAGAAACTGACATTTACTGGGGAAAAAAAAAGTTACTGCTAATATAATGGTCAGTTTGAATTGTACCAACTTTAAAAATAAATAAGAAATATGCAAAGATACTTTGCAATAAGGACTAGGGCTTGCTATATGTATTATCTGAACCAATGCCAATAATGCTTTCTAGTGACAAACAACTGACACATGCTAGTTGATAGAATCAAATGCAGTTTCTCTTTCGTGGTAATAATTAAATATGGAAAAAATCCAGTTACCATCTGCTGTTCTTGCTTGATTTACAACTTGAGCAAAATTATAGTATCCTGTGGTGAGAACCATTGCATATAGAAAGTATAATCTAAGCACAAAATAAAACTCTTCAAAAAAGCTATATGTAGTTAGTTACAATGGGAGTAATATTCACTTCTGAGAATCAAGTAATTAATAAGAACATCTGCATAGTCCAGGTAATTATTGTAGGTGTTTTGAATTGTTACCTAAATTCAGGTGTTGCAAAATTACCAACAGGGTTCTTTTTGGTAGAGCTGCGTAGTAAAGGTTCCAATATGTTGTGCCAGCAAGAGTATGGTCTGTGAGCCATGCTTAACTTCTTAGAAATTGTCACATTCTTGAAATTTCTTGCTCATAAAGCTGAGAAGAAAATACTGGCTTCAGCCATTTACTATAATGCTTGGAGGATTTGATTTTCCTGAAAATTAGAACTTTCTAATAAAGTCTAACAAGAAATGATTTAAAAATTGGTACAGTTTATTTTTAGGGACAGAAGTCAAAACTAAACGTACTGTGGAAAAGCAAATAGGAATGTAATCCTTCTGAATGATAGGAAGCAGCCATACAAATTAATTAGCTAGTGCTGCAGAGAAGCCATAACCTGTTGTGACTCTTTAAGCATTCAGTCTGTAATAAATTATCCTTACGCTGTTCTTATTTTACTTCTTTCTTTTTTTTCCTCTGTGTAGGATGTCTGCTGTGATTATACATATGTCCATAGGTAATAAACATATGAATTGTTGTGTTGGGTATAACATATCTAAAACTAGCCTCTTATTTGCAGACCTAACCCATCTGAAAGAAAGAAATGTTGAGGACCTTTCAGGAGGAGAACTTCAGAGATTTGCTTGTGCGGTTGTTTGCATTCAGAAGGCTGATATGTATGTTTGATTTACTTCTGTTACACGTTGCTTCTAATAACCTGTCTCATAGTATGGTCCTCTAATTTACATTTATTGTTGAAAATAATACTTTTGTTTGAAGTGTTTGAACAAAAAATAATTGTATTAGCTTTTACAAACTAACTCAGCAGCTTGGATCTATATTTCTTCCATATATGATATCTTTGTTTTGTTTCTATACTTTAATTCATCTGAACAGAAATCTCTAATTTCAGAGAGGTAGCTATTTGACAGTGTACCTCGCTGTAATCATTTTTGAATAAAAAATAGACAAAAATAAGATTCTTCACATATCGCGACCAGGAAATTTAAAAAAAGCCTGGTCCATCCTTGGATCAAGAAAGCAAGAGCAGAAGACTTAGTTTTCTGTCTTTTTTGTTTGTTTGTTGTTTTGATTTGATGTGGGGGTGGAGAATGTCCTTCTTCCAGTCTCATAGGTCCATTGGTTTGCACTTTTCACTTAAATTGAAGATGAGTCAGAACAGAGTGCATGAGATTCCTAGCTGATTGGTGACTCTCTATAGCACTTGATAACTTTTTCAGAACTTTTGGTGAGCTAAGGCTTAATTCGGCTTGTTCAACAGTTTCATGTTACAGTCATTGGAGATTCAATATATATATCAATTTTATATATATATCAATATATATATCAATTCGGTATATAATACTTGTTTCTTCTCTCAGTATGAAAGTAAGTTTTTGGTTTTGTTTGTTTAGTGGTTGAAATGTTAGTATTAGATTGGAATATGTTGAAGCTTACATTCTCTAAGACTTATTCTTTCTTTTGGGGTTAGCTTCATGTTTGATGAACCTTCGAGCTACCTAGATGTCAAGCAGCGCTTGAAAGCTGCCATTACTATTCGATCCCTAATAAACCCTGACAGGTAAATATAAATTTAAAATATTTTGCTAAACTATAGTAGTAGGTGACTTATTGCAGGGTAAAGAAAAAGCCGGTCTATCTCCCTGTAAATGCTAATTTCTTGGTATGGTACATTAATAGATGTAAAAAATATTCTAATTCAGTAGCATCTTCTTCCTGCACATTTTGAAAATCCGTTTCCCATTGTTTCTGTAGTTACTATTTCAGCATTGGAATATATTATGTAGTAAGTAAGTGAAAATTGTGTTGATAGTTTGTGTGTCTGCAAGACTACACTAAAAAGAAGTTAGTGTTTGAAGTAAAGAAACTTGTATAGAAATGTAGTGTTCAAGTAAAAAAAAAAAAAAAAAAAAATCTCTGACTGTATTTTTCAGGTACATTATTGTCGTAGAGCATGATCTGAGTGTGCTAGATTATCTCTCTGACTTTATCTGCTGCCTGTATGGTGTGCCAAGTGCTTATGGTGTTGTTACTATGCCTTTCAGCGTAAGAGAAGGTAATTTTTGCCATATTTTGCTTTTTAAACCTACCAAAAAAATCCGTAGAAGAAAAAGGTATCAAAATACTGGTAGTCTATTATGTGAATGTGTTTTTCCTGTTACATAGTACTTTGGTAACTAAAAAATAAGTTTTTTATTCTGTGCAGAAATTTCATTTTTTCTGAACCAAACTTTATAACTCAATCCAAAAGCCTTAATTATAAAAGGCCCTTTGTCGCTTGCTGTAGACATGATTTTGGTACTTTCAGGTGTTTCTGTAGACTGGAGTTAGACAAAAGACTATAAATAGTAAAGAAAGGGCAGGAGACAGTTTGCACAGTACAGAGGTGGGTAGTGTTGAACTGAATTGACCACCCATCTTGCACTGAGATTTAGCAGTAAATTGTTTTGTGAGATCAGGTCCAAAAGCAGTAGTTCCTGTAAACCTTAAACACCCAGTACTCACGACAAGCTTTGAGGAAGAGAGCCTATAGCATTTTTGTATTTTCAGTTAGTTTGTTCCTTGAATTTTCATCATTTTCACACTTTAAACAAAATATTTCTTGCTTTTTTGAACATAACCATTTAAAATCCAACCTTCTCCACATCTGCCTGGAATTCACAGCCAAGATCTAAAATCTCTTCTATTTTGCTTTTGTTGTAGGCAGTTTTTAATGATCTTTTCTCCCTTCATAGGCATAAACATTTTCTTAGATGGCTACGTTCCAACTGAAAATCTAAGGTTTCGAGATGCATCTCTGGTATTTAAAGTGGCTGAGACAGCTAATGAAGAAGAGGTTAAAAAGATGTGTATGTACAAATATCCAGGAATGAAAAAAAAGATGGGAGAATTTGAACTATCCATTGTAGCTGGAGAATTCACAGATTCTGAAATAATGGTGATGTTAGGGGAAAATGGTAAGTGAAATTTTCGTGGAAGTGATTCCTACAGCCCTAAATACTTTCCTGAAGCCTTTCTACAGCCTGGGAGCCAGGCTTCTAAATTACTGGTTTTAAGTCCAGTTGAAGTGCCCATTTCCTAGTGAAGATGTCTGTGCCATGAGCTTCCTCTATATGCAGTGGGAGCTTGAAGTTAATGAATGTTAATGATGCTATTGTCTTGATTTGTTACCCCATTTTAAGAACTCCAATTGGCAGGATGATGATGATTAACCTAGTGAGCATAGCTGCATGTCTAGACTACTATAGCATTAGATACCTGCGATTTGAAAAAAGCAAGTACTAATTGCTTGAAGTAAACAGAGGAATTCTCTTTAATTTTTAAATGTGTTCTTCACTAAGTATTTTGTTGTATCACTGACTTAATTGCCATAAGGCTAAGTTATTTAAAGTGTCTTAAATACATGTAACTTGCATTTTATTTTAGGAACTGGCAAAACTACATTTATCCGAATGCTTGCAGGAAGACTTACACCTGATGAAGGAGGTAGTACTTAATAGATCAGTTGAAACCTATTTTGAAGATACTGGAGAGACTCTTGTTTTCATTATAAATTTTCTCTCTTTATAGGTGAGGTCCCAATTCTAAATGTCAGCTACAAGCCACAGAAGATCAGTCCTAAATCTACAGTATGTTTAAGCCTTATTTGTTAAGTACTGTGTTTGCTGCAAAAAGTATGTTGTTAGTACACAGGTAGAATGTCTTTATGCCTAGAATAGTTAAGAAGGTTTTGTTCTTATTTTCTTATAGTGGGGCATGTAAAACTAAGCAGCAAAATTTCTATTTTGATAGGGAAGTGTCCGTCAGCTGCTGCATGAGAAGATAAGAGATGCCTATACGCACCCCCAGTTTGTAACTGATGTAATGAAACCTCTTCAAATAGAAAACATCATTGACCAGGAGGTATTAATGGCCTGAGACAACATACAACTTTTAATTCAGGTACCAGTTGAGCATCAAAAAGGAAATATGGCTCACTCTTCTCTTCTCTCCTCCTCTTACTAGGTTCAGACGTTGTCTGGTGGTGAGTTGCAGCGTGTTGCATTAGCTCTTTGTCTTGGTAAACCTGCAGATGTCTACCTAATTGATGAACCGTCAGCGTATTTGGACTCTGAACAACGTCTAATGGCTGCTAGAGTCATGAAACGGTAAAGTATACACAGCAGGGAAAATATTTGAATTTTACAGTAGCTTTGCAATCATTCTACATTTAGGTATCTCTCAATTTTCTTTCAGTTTCATTCTCCATGCTAAGAAAACAGCTTTTGTGGTAGAACACGACTTTATCATGGCTACGTATCTTGCTGATCGTGTGATTGTTTTTGATGGCGTTCCCTCCAAGAACACAGTTGCGAACAGGTAAGGGACTTGTTTGGATTAGTAAGCAATATATAAGATGACAAAACAGAAATAAACTGTTTGTCAGAAGCATTAACAAAAATGAGGTGAAGTATCCTTGCCTATGGAAACTTACACTGCAATTAAAGTCAAGTAAGGCAGAAAGGGCTAGACTAGCTCCTGGCTTATACCAGCCTTAAGAAACAGCACAGCAATTAAATTGCAGTTGGAGAAGTCAGGGGCATCAGTTGGGAAGAATGAAAAAAGGGCTGACTGTAACCTGAGTATGCTTACGGAAACTGACTTCCAGATGTAGTAGAGAACTAAGGCTATTCCTGGCACATATGCAAATATTATGTGAAGTACAAGTCTTGACAGCAACACAGAAACACCACAGACAGCGTGCATTATATTGTCGAGTATAAAGGTGTCCTTCTTACGCTTCTTTTTGTTCCTGTAAACAATTCCAAGTAAGTTATGGGAACTTGGAGGAGTAGCCCTGTTAGAAACTAGACTTTTGGACCAGTGTAATTATCAAGTACTTAATAGGAGCTAGATGAAATACAGACTAGTACATATGAAGACCACTGTTTTTCTGATGGCATTCCTCCTAGGACTAAATTTGTTTGAATTAAGGAACAAAATCAAATCACATAACTACTACTTCTCAGCATCACGTATTATGATTTTTGTTACTACTTTGCTATTGGTGCAACTTCATTTTTTTCCTTTAATGCAAGTAAACGTGTGCCAACACAGAACTGTGTATATTAAGTGAAAAGGTGGCAAAGGTAGCAGTCTGAAGACTTGTAGTGATGTGCTGGGATCTTGCTGAAAGATGGTAGTTAGTTATTAACTTCTCGTTCGCTACATTTATCTGAAAATGTAGCATATCCTGGTATGCCAAATACCAGCTTGCAGAACTGAACAAGCTCAGGATTGAAATTGAAGCTGTCTCTTAACTACAGGCTTTCTGACCTGTACAAGTTATAGAACTTCTGGAAATTTGTTTGGGAATTGTGAGTGCTGTTTCTAACATTCTCCTCTCCTAACAGTCCTCAGACTCTTTTGGCTGGAATGAATAAGTTTTTATCTCAACTTGAAATCACTTTCAGAAGAGACCCTAACAACTACAGACCAAGAATAAACAAACTCAATTCAATCAAGGTAAGTGAGAAGCACCTTTACAGTGAGGAAGCCATGACAGTTTAACATTGACTAAGATTTTAATATAAGGAACAAAAGGAAGACCCATCTGCTGTTTTTGCTGTGCTGGAGAACAGCACAAGGAATGAGTATGAAAGTAACAAGGACAGTAGAAAGGAATTTAGACAGGCATGGTGTAGTTAAAATAGTCTTTGGCATACTTGAACATAGCTTAAGTAATACTGATTTTTTTTCTTCCCCAGGATGTGGAACAAAAGAAGAGTGGAAACTACTTTTTCTTGGATGACTAAATGTTGAATCTGAGCATCTTTTGTAACTGGCATATAGAAACACATACTGAAATTAATACTTGTGGATAAGAAGGCTCAATCAGGTTTTAGAACAATTCATCTTCTGGAGTTTAAAGTCTCTTGCTGCGTGTAACATCTGAGATCAGTAGCAGTGTATAAATTCTAGGCTGTGTAAAACTGCCACTTTCTATTTGGTGACATAGCCCTATTTTCAGTGTTATAATTCAAAATAGACCATCTTGAATTGTGCAAATGAGTCTCCAGCTTTTTCAAAATTTAAGGGAGGTTTTCGATATGTTCTACCTACTCATGTACCAAGTGCTGACTGGACTTCCCCCTTTTTGAAAATCCTTGAAGCTGTTTTCTGTCCAAGATACGGAGACTTACCATGAATGTCAAGATACAGAAGATACTCTAATTTTAAAAATGCTGAATCTCTCTGGATGAGGGTTTCATAAATAAATATCCTCCTAACTTAGTTGTTTTGTGATACAATGCAAATATTCTTCAATCTTTAATTCAGCAGCATCTGTGTATTTATGCTGTCATGCACACAGTCTCAGATTACAGAAAGAAACAAAAGACTGAGTACAACAACGTACCTGTTACAGTGTAAAGATATCTACACTTCCAAGTCCTCTGCCCCTGTGCATCTTCTCAGACCTAGTTACAGAATAATCAGTTAAATACTAAAATCCTTTCAAGTTTCACTTATGCAGGGTTGAGGCAGGTAATGTTTCTCATTGCTTTGATTTACCCACTCTGCAGTATACTATGGGAACTAGGTATTTAGGCAGTAAACCTGTCTTAAAGTACTGACCACTCATCAACACAACCTTCCTCCTGCACTGTTCTACAATACAGCTACACAAAGCTTATGACAAAGTAGTAATTCTTGTATATCTTCCCATATGAGAGGGTAGGGCGGCTGGTTTGTTGGCACAGTGTCCCTTAGATTTAGGGGTGTTTTAAGAAGCTGAACAGAGTAGGATTTTAGTTCGTGCACCTAAAACACCACCTAGCTTGTTCCTAAGGCTTTGAGTAGTAACTCACTCAGCTTAACTCTTAGAGCCCTCAGCATCGCTTATTTTTTTCAGCTTGAAAAACTGAGGTTTGCCTCTTGAAATAAATACTTTTTCCATTAAGTTACAAAAAAAAAATCCTCTACCACTACCACTTTGGACAGGAAGAAATCTTATTGACCTGCATTTTGGAGCCTGCCTTGAGATTGTAAACAGCAGTCAAATAGCTACATAAGCAGAACAAAAATATACAGTTAATGTCACTGCAACAGCTTCAAGTACATAAATATAATTTAGAAAGAATGTAAAACACAAACATTTATTTTAATTAGGAGTTTTATACATCGCATGCATCTGAAAAGAAATTGTCACGTAACTACCACTCACATTTCCTGACCAAGGGTGTACAATCTCAGACATGAATGAAAGGGTACCATCACCTCTTACACTAGTATATACAGAGATATAAAAATATACACAACGGTTAATTTTACAGAGCAGGGCTGAGTGAACACTGCACACCGCACTCCGAGTTTGGATAACTTGAAAGTCCAAACTGCAAGAGCAACAGGAACACTGCAGCAGAGATCATTATGAGGGTCAGAAGAAACAGCATCAGAACTCTGATACAGTGTAAAAATATAAGGCAGAAGCCACTTTCTTCTGAAGTCTAGGGAAGAGCAGAACACAGACTATCCATCTCGCTTTCAAAAAGTAGTTCCAGCAATGAGTTGTACATGCAAAACAAAAATTTGCATTAACAGTGCAATAACAAAAAGAATACTGAACAGTAGCTCAACCATACAAACTTAAAAATGTAACATGTACTTTATGCATCTCTTCTCACAAAATATCTAGGATTTGTCAGTGCATTAGTGTTAAAGTGGCATTAAAAAAACTTCTGCTATTATAACAGATGCAGAATTATCTTTGAAATGCATAGCATCTACATTTTTATTGTCTTTGTAATTATTTAGTTGGCATAGGCACCATTCTAGTCACACCAGCATTAAGAATTCTTGGTGGAAACAGCCATTCTTACCAAATCATACACAGCTATTCTTGACTGCTTGTCTTGATTTTGATTTCAACAAATAAATGCTTTTTAAAATTCAAAAATATACCCTATGAATATTAAAAGAACTATATACAACAGACCTAAGACACGGGGTTAGCTGGCTGCCATACATGTAACACACTGAAGAGAAACATTCAAGTCTGACAGATTTTTGAGATGAAAGGCCTTTGGGTTGGAAGCATATCAAAGACAACAGTGCAGTAGGCTGAGAATTCCTTTAGCTCAGTTCAGAACTAAGGCATTGTATGATAAAATATATTCATATTTGGTGCAATGTTACCATCAGTTTT
Organism: Netta rufina; assembly: GCF_964035555.1. Lineage (NCBI taxonomy): Eukaryota > Metazoa > Chordata > Aves > Anseriformes > Anatidae > Netta > Netta rufina. Next base: position 35,447,115 of record NC_140127.1, on the reverse strand, counting down.
AGAATCTAGCTCACATCAAATGCTATAATTTGACACCCTAGTAAACGTACGTATCCATCTTACATCATGAACTCAAACCTTTGTGGAAAAAATTCAAACACTAAACCTATGTTGTTTTTCCTAATTTGACATCGAGGATAAACCGCTAAGCCAACCAAACTCTGCAATCCCCCCCAAACAAAATGGTAGGAGCTCACACCCTCCTAGTCTTTACTCCCCAAAAGTTAAACATATCCTTGGACTTTACTATAAAGAAAGATTAAGAATTTTAACTGCTACTTCAAATTACTTTTTGCATTTGAAAAATTTCAAACTATCCATTCATTCTATGCTTGATGCCCCCTCTGATTATCTCCCAGCGTTGCCCTTCTCCTGTCATTCCTATATGGCCTTCCTCTGAAGTTTCGCTGATACTGGCAGCCTTCCTCTCTGCTTCTGCTGGGCGGTCCTTTCCAGGCTTCCTCGTTTCTCTGGAACTGGTAGCCTCCCCTGCTAGAATAACCCCACTCAAGTCTAGGCCTTCTGCCTCCTCCGTAAGTCTGGTTATAAAATTGCTTGGATCTGCCACTTCTCAGCATATCAGAAACTTCGCTCTCATCTTCGGAGCTCTCTTCCTTCGTTCTCTGTGCCCTGCTTTCTGTCTGTAGGTTACCAGCACCCTTGGACTCTCTGCCTTTATCAGTCTTCTCCTTACGGCTGGGTGTAGCACTTTTGTGTTCGTATTTGGGTGCTTCTGCCACCGGTGGTGTGGCGTTGGACACCCCTGGCTGCCTCTCGATCCCCTGTGCTTGGGGAGAACGGTTTTGCAGCCCAGCCGTTGCCTGCTTGGCAGAAGCAGCAGTGCAGGTTTGCTCCAGCTGAGGTGCCCTCGTGGTAGTCTCTTTTGGGGCGCTGCATTCACTGCTCACACCAGCCACAGGAAACGGGGCAGTGTTTGAGCCACTGTTGTTACTCTTCTGAAGCTGTTCTGCACACTTCACTGCAGGAATGGGAGGGCTGCATTCTTTAGCCATGTAGAGATTTGCAGACGTGCTACTTGCTGCCTCTTTGTCCTCAGGGGCCACGACAACGTTAGGCCTCGCCACCGAATTCTCGATAAAGCCCTGAACGGGGTACCCATACCAGAAGTGAGGAAAGAAAGGAGGCGCTATTGGAACAGCTCCCAGGAAGTGATTGTGTCCAAAGGCTGGTTGTGGGAACAGATTTTTCCCTCTCAGGGACTCATCGTAGGGAAGTGCTTGCACTGGGTTCTCCGATTCTACACAGACCTGTCCTTGGCTTTCGGACACCTGAGCTGTCGGGATCATCAGCGGCAGTGATGGAGATCTGCTGTCAACCTGTGAGATTTGACCATTGGACCTGGCCTCAGTCTGAATAGGAAAGTGCCTGCTTGCTCGTGCAGTTTCGTTCTCATTCTGCGTCGGTGGAGCCTCCTGGAACCAGGGGTTGTGCGGGTACACGGGGAGGGACACGTTCGGGTACATTCTGCAAGCAGCCAAATAGGCCTGGTGCAGGGGGTACAAGTAAGAATGGGGAACCCACATGGGACAGCTGTATGCCTGCAAGACAGGAAAGAAAAAGTATTTGGTCATTTGAACATCTAGACAGACATAACAGCACACGCTTACTGTTCTGAAACAATTACGGGAAGGTAATTTTAATTCCAGTGACTGCCCTCACTTCTGGAGAATTTCTGGGCTTTCAAAATTGTTCTCTTTTTTTTTTTCCTTCCAAATGCAGCTGAAGTAGGCACCAGTTATGACCAGTGAAAAAACTTGGTAACACAATTCCTGTATAGTCAATTTAAACACATGAACACAAAGCCTGCATTTATCAACTCTAACTCTGAGCAGTGTGATCACAGGCCACTACGTGCTTGTTAGCTGACATGGAAGTAGGAGAGAGGGAAGGGGTTTTCTACCTGAGGTGGTCGACTTCAGGTATTGACAACTCACAAGCAACACTGTAGGATGTTTTTATAGTACAGTGTGTCAAATACACTTATTTCAGGCCATACAGAGCACCATGCAAGGCTGCTGGAGGCAGAAGGATAAGAAAACAATGGAGTAGGAAAGGGTGTAGACTCCCAAACTCAGCATTCTGCATCATCTGTACAGAGAGTCTGTGGAGGAGCCTACCCAGACCCACTCCCAATGGGAACCAGTCAGTCCACTCTGAACAAGCAGCTGGATGACGGACAACAGGGTGACAGGATCTGGGACCAAAGCAGTGCACGGGAGAACCCAGAAGACAGTTGCCAGGTCTACCGCACTATTCGGTCAGCCGCACTACCAGAGCACGGTACTTTCACCATTAGATGGTGCTGAAGCCTCAAAATGAGGGGCTTTACCCTAAATAATATGAAGTGCTATAAGGACAGTCCCAAATACACACACGTTTATGACACAAACACTCTTTAAATATAATGCAGTGGCACTTCCTACTGACTTACAGACTTTGCAATAAACAAACCAAAAAGACTTGCATTAGGTACACAGTTATCAAATCTAAATTTGCTTTTTAACTTGTGCTGAATTTTGCAGTCTTCAACCTGAGCAGACTGGACAGACAAGCAGCTACTTGAGGGAGTCTCCCCAGGGAAAGCAATTCAAGGTATTTTTACTACAACGGCTTTGCCAGTACCCAAACGGGGTCCAAGTCAGCAGGCCATTTTGCTTTTACTATATGCTGCTTCCAGAAGAATGTATCTTTAATCCAATATTGGTTTACCTGTGAATTTGTAAAGCACAGTCTCTGTGGACTGCATATAACCACTACTGGAAGCAGATAGTTCTGACTACCGTTGTTGAGAAATTTATTTCTGTTGACTTGAACTTCAGTGTGGACCAGCGATGGGATCCCAGTCAACAGAAGACCAAATAAAAAGTACTTCAAATTTAAAGATAAACTAGAAGTGTATAGTTGCAGCAGCCATTCTTCAGTACTGTACTACCAAGTAAAAGCAAATTGTATGAGCTACCAAGCAGAGATATATGTAAGTTTGAAGAGTTACCTTCACACCAAGATTGAAGAAAAATCTAAGAATGTTCTTATCTAGAAAAAAAATAGAAATATGAATACTTGTAATACACTTCATCTGATCTAGAAATTAATCCTTGCATAAAGTTCTACTTCAGTAGAGAAACACACGTATGGTGTTGTTTTGCATGTCCTTGTTTGATTTGTTGTTGGTTTTTTGTTTGTTCCTGTTCCCCACCCACCTTAGTAAAATAAATGGAACACACCTGCAGTTTAAATTTCCGTTTTAAATGCTTACGGAACTGAAATTCTGATTTTTAGAGGTACAGTTCAGTAAACATACACTACCAATGCAGTCAAACATGGCATGTTCTTTATGAGCATATTCTGTATTTATAGTATGCCAAAACCTGCCTTTCCGCAGACCAGTAAGGAAATGCTGAACAACTTCCAAGGTTTTGATTGCAACAGACAATCTGTTACTTTTGTTAGTGTAAATGGAAGCAGTTCCCCAAATAAAATCCTATCAGTTCACAAAACCTGGAGATACAGTGGGTCAAGCTAAGAACCATAAAACAATCATACCAGATTTCTAAGTGTAGCCACTTAAAATAACTGCAATATTAACACCATAAAGTGAAGCAAAACAACTGCATACAGCATTCCCTCCCACCCCTTTAACCATGAAGTGGCAACAAATAAATCTTTGGTCCTATTGCTAGCCGGTGTCAAAAGAAGTTGTCTTTTGCAAGGCAAAGAAAGCCTGCTGGGAAAAACAGTATGAAATACAGATATTCTGGCTTCTCACCTTTAGGTAAGTCCTCCCCATTATTGCACAGGGAGTAAGAGGGTGCAATGGCTCTTTCTCCCTTTTCACTAAAAGGGAATCCAGGGTATAGTGGATCCTGATAGGGATTCAGAGTCTGAGGCAAAGGCATTAAAGGCTGGTTAACTGCTTGCATCGACACAGGAACTCCAGCAACTGGAGCAGATGTTACCTGAGCCTGTGATACAATAGAGTCAGGTCCTGTTGTTGGGGCTGGCATCAGTGAAGAAGCAGGTATTTGGGCTGGAATACCTAGCAGAAAACACACAAACAAGTTTTATTTCACATGTAAAATTATAAAATCCATAATCTTATATAATCTATGTAAGATTACAAAAGAAAGTGGAAGTGGAAAAGACAAGCTTCAAAAGACAAGAATTAAAAACGTAACAAAGGTGTTCGGAGAGGCGTAAGAGGAAATTCTTTAGAGCTGGGAAATTTGAAACAACAGAAGATTTGGCTAAATGCAAGGAACAGTTTTCAGAAAGAAGTGAAACCATTAAGATTTCCAGAAATAGATAAACTCTTATCGTATTTACTAAAAAAAGGAAAGGAGAAAAAAGGTGAAAAAGGTGTGAACTGAAATGTATACATGAACCTTTACAATTCTCATTCAGACTAGTCATTTACATCAACCCTCAATCTGAGCTGAGATTACCTGGGCTATGCATCTTCCATCACAGATGTTGTCACGTATGAAAGGATCATTATGGTTACTAAAGTACCATTCTATGCTGATTCCAAGACTAGTTCTTATACAGAAACACAAAAGTGGGATAAAATACAGCACCTGATCTAATGAGCAATAATGAATTGAATCTCATCTAATTACATTTATCAGGTAACATTCACAGCACAGAAAAAAAATACTACACTGGTTTTGCTACAAGTCAGCTGAGTTCCAAAGGGAGCCTGACCTACCAGACCCAAGCCGAGTCCTTAGCAAATCAGAGGCTTATTATGTGGGGCACAGAACACCTATCGACCTTACACATGCCGACTGTGTTCTATATTAAGCAGATCTCTAGAATAAGCCCCATCAAAACTCAGAGCAATCCCACTCATGGGAAACATGGAGAGCTGAGTACACATCTCTCTTCTACCTTCAGATAAGGAGTCAAGTGAGCTACACATGTGTAATCAAACATCTACCAGAACTCTCATTAACTTCGAGCAATGAATAAATACATTCCCATAGATGACTGCCTTTGGGATGGAAAGTTACAAGACACAAAACTTCCCGTGAAGGCATTTTCAATGTAGCAAGACAATTAAAGCTAGTTAGTAGTTTCTAATTCACATTAATATTTCTTCTGACCTGCAGGTCCATAAGTTGTTGGCTCACTTGGCCAAGCTGGCACAATGGCTGGTACAGAAGGCACTGTTGGAGGCAAATGCACCTCAGAAAAGACTGGTGAGGGTGTTGGAGTTACACTCGGTAAGCATTCTGTCAGTTTCTAGAGAAACAAAAGGATTATGTGAATTTATTCTAAATAAGCATTGTTGGTGAGCCCTAACATGTCCAACTTATTCCAAAAAAAAAAAGCTTGAAGACTCAGTACTGTCCAGACTGCCACCAGCACAATAGCAAAACATCAACTAGAAACATATCAAGTTGCATACATAAAAGAATTGAAAGTGAAAAACACAATTAACTTTGGATAAAGAGATATGAATCAACACCTTTCTCATAAAAGAAAGGACATGTTTTTACTTTTCTATCAAGGGTAGCATTTTCCACACTCTTTACACTGGATATAAAAGATTTCCTCTTAACTCAAGGTATGGACTTCTAGCGTTATCACTATAGAAATGACTGCATAGTTAAAAGCCAGTATCACAATACATACATGGCTGTGATGAAGCTCCCCTTTGTCTGAAATCTCCTGACTGGAAAACTTTGAAATTAAACAAACATTTCTTACTTGTTCAGCAAGAACTGGAGAATCTGTTTTTACTTGTTCCAAAGGTGATGAAGCTTTTGGACACCTCTCATCTTGACTATTCTTCTAAAGCAAAGTTAGAAACAGACAAACACAGTTAATCTAATGAGATTTTTTTTTCCCAATAGGCATTCAAAGATATTAAAGCATTCTACATACAAAGTGGGCTAAGAACCCAATCGTTATTATAATTAGTATAACATTTTGCTCATTGAAAGGACAGCAAAGAATAGAAGCCAACAATGGGCCACAAATCTTCACTGAACTTCAGAGATTGTGGTCTGTTAGCACAGTAACTATTAGTAAACATCACATCTTTTGTGGTCCCATTGTGCTGGAAGTACAGACTGTACTAAGCAATTACAAATGCATATTTGTAAGTGCTCTCGATAGCCCAGATCTGGGAACTCCGATTGTTAAGAAAGACTTTAAGTATCTGTTACAGGGGCTGAGGAAAGCTGATGGCAATACAAGCCTCAAATCTTTTAAGTATTTCAATTAAAGCTGTAAAGCAGCAGCAATCACAGCTATAAAGGCAGCTATTGCTCTGCTAATCGTGTAAGAGAGAAGCAATAACATTAAAAGAAAAAAAAAAATTTGGTCTTTTCTTTAAGATTACCTCGGATGAATTTGGCTCAAGCTTCTGACTTAAGTGGATCTGCCTGGAATTTGACTCTGTAACACCAAGACATAACCTAGTAAATGAACCATTACACCATTTATGGCTATCACAACTTAAGCCAGTTAAAGTTTGTCTTTCCAAAGTTAAACCTCAAAATAAAACCTACCTCAGCGTGCATATTACTTCAGAATTCAGTTTTTATGAAAGATCAAAACATCCTAAAGTAACTAGTAGATAGGGAAGTAACAGAACAGACTTTAAACCTGGGTCTTCAAAGCTCTACAGAAATTCTGTATTGATGTTTGTTAACAATTTTTCTTTCTAACTTCCCTCAGGCATCACCAAATGTAGCTGTCTTTTCAGTTTAAACACATATCATTCATTCTAAGTCCCTGCTGTGAAAAAAATGAATTTGTACTTTGATTAAAGTGAAAATGGTTTGAGATCTGCATTTCCATATTCAAATGTTAAAACAATAGAAGACAGATGAGTTTAGGAAGTTTCACTGGTTCAAAAGATCTAGAAAGATTTTGGACTGATGCAGAAACTTCAATTTCTTGAGCACCAGCAAATACTTGGGGGAGGGGGGGGGGGGGCGGGGAGAAGTTACTGAAGAACGGTCTTGGCATCGTCTTCATATAATACGATCAGTACAATTTTTTTTGTTTTGTTTGTTATGTTCTACCTTTTTTCAAATCTGGCTAACACTGCTTGTCAACCAAATTCACGCACATCAGTTTAAAAGCAGCTGCCAAATAGGTATGCGTTTTTTAAAAGCTTAGTGTGTGTACCACCACTGTAACACCTAGACAACAATGCAAACAAACCCAATATTGACTATGAGAATTCCTGGCAATTCCCCAAGTACTGATAGATATATCAAAGTACTGAGAAGGAAATAACAGTTTATTCTTGTAGATATATTAACTTAGTTTCAGAGGCAGTACAATCCAAAACATCACGAAAAACAGAAAAGACAACATGCCATGAACATCAGCAAAATTCATCATGACACCACAATAAAGAGCTTCCTCTATATGAGGAATCTTTTTGGCATCACAGGTGAAACTGGCTATCAAATTAAACGAGGTTCAGGTCTTTCAGTAAAGAAAAATGGGTAATATCAGTCTTTGCAAGGCTATTCAAAATGGTGTAAGAGGAACTGAAAGGCACAAGTTCCATCAGCACACATCAATGCCTCTGCTTTTACCAGATATAAAGGAACAACAAAAATAAATGCAAGAAAATAACAGCTTCTAGGAGGCGGATAGAGTTCGACTTTTTATTTAGTGAAGAAGGGAAAAAACAGAACAGCTAAGGCTAATTTTGGTGTTTAGTTATAACAAAGCTGACAGGCAACATTTATGGGGGGGGGAAAGGGGGGAAGGAGAAAGGGCAGGTATTTGGCAAAGATTAATTAAGTACCTCCTGACAGATACAGCTTTCATCTATTACTGCCACTTTCCACTTCCTGACAAAAGAGGAAAAGCTTAGAGTCAACGAAGAGAAGCTAGGGAGCGTTACAAGAGACTCAAGAGAGGAACCCTTCTAACATGAACAGGGTGGTATTGTCACCTTTTCTGTATGCAATCCTCTCCCTGCTTTCTGTACCATTGCATGCTAGTTCTTCACCAGACTTCATTGAATGCTTTGGCCTGCTTTTCTCTTGACTTATTGCAGTAAGCACCGTTAATACTCCTCCCACTAGTACTTTCTGCTACACTTGCTAGAATTTCAACAAGATCTAATTTAGGGTGGCTCTGATAATCCTTTTTTTTTTTCCCCTTCATTCCTCTTCCCATTTACTGCAAAAGTTCCAGCAAGGAACCTACCTACTTCTTTCAGCCACATTCACAGAACAGGAAAACATGCAATTTCTTCCCCAACCACACCTTTACTACCTTGACCTTACATTAGCTGGGTGCTGTTACCTAAAATTATTTAGGCAATGAGGAGAGAATAGATTGGTAATAAAAAGAAAAAAGGTAAACGAACTTTGATCTAAGAACATTTATTTTTACCTTTATCCTTTTGCTCTTCCACCTCTGCTGTCCACTTGCTGTTTCTTCTCTCATTATTTGAGAACTTTTTTGGATTTGTATTATCCACAGTCTGTGCAGCAGCCTGACAGACCGACTGATTCTAAAGAAGTTGACAAAAGCAGAAATGCAAATACATATATTAGACACCATCATCTGACGTGACACTGTTAGGCCTTCCTTCATGACAGATATACTTATTTAAGTGCAGAACAAGGAGGGGGGAAAAGCAGCCTTCATCAGTATTCAGATTCATCCACCCTCTCATTCATTTCTAAATTTTGCAGCATCTCTTTTGAAAGCATTCGTGTCATTAGTTTTACATGACAAACAAAAACTGCTTCAGTTGAAGAATTTAATTTGCACTTTAAAATTGCATCTTTTTACCCACAGGATCTGTTTACTGCCTGGATGTACAGAGACTTCAATCCATCTAAAAAAATGACTTCAGTAGAACAAACTATCAAAAAATCTACAGGATACAATCTTCCTTCAGAGAGAGAGGAATCCACTGAAGCCAGCTGGGCTCTAGTGCAGAAAGAGCAAGGAAGTCTGACACAAAATATTTGCATTATTATTAAACCAGGCAAGTTATCACATCTGTGAGTTCTCAGGCTAAAAAGGAAAGTCAGTCCTAAATAAAACAAGTTTTTATGTGAACTCGGAAAAGCCGCCTAGATGTCTGTGATACTTCAAGCACCACAGTGCCATTTTACTGAGCTTTTTCTCAGTAATAAACTGGACTTCTGAGGCAGTTTTGTCCTCACATTCAGGCATGATCCTACCAGATGAGAAAAAAGACAACAGATAAATAACTGTAGGGGAGTGCAAAGCCTTCCAAAGACAGGAAGATCACAAAGGAAGAATCCCATGGCTTCAGAAGCTCTTATTTCTACCATATTTGGTAGACCAAAAAGGTAAACAACCTTTGAATTGTACCGTACTGCAAAGGCAGCAACTCTACAACTTCTGGTTAACAGTTCATGGACAGGTGCTAAGAATGCTCTTAATTACAACAACAAAAAAGCGTACATTGGAAAGGGCAGGAAAAGCTTGTTCATCCCTCTGCTGGATCTCGTAAAGTGAACGAGATTCTTCTATTGCCTGTTTCTCCCTGCGTTCCTCCGGGGATAGGCCAAAATAGTTACAATCTCTACCACCATGGTTCAGATCCTCGGTTCTCTCCCGATCTGGTTTTCTATAAAGAAAAAAGCAAAACAGGATCACATTATCAAAAAAATCCATTATCATCAGTATCAAACATAATAAAAATTAATGATTTAGAAAGAATATAATTATACATCACTGCTTATGTGATTCTACACATACTGGAACTCTTCCTGCCTATTGTAAGTTATCCATGTGGATAAAACTCAAGAAAGGGAAAAAGAATAGTGCCTACTGGGAACTGACCAAACCCATCTGCTATCTATGGCTGTGCAAGAGAAAAATCAGGAAAGGACATTTCTGTAAATAAAACAGAGAAGGGAAAATGCATTATAGACTTCAATGCCTGAAACATCACTACACAAAATTAACAACATCACTATTTGAGCTTGCTGGACTACTTAACTAAATGTTTAAAGGATACTTATGTATTTGGGTTAAAGGAGTGAGAAAGAGGCCCTTAAAATGTGGGATGTGGCAGTCTCAGAAGACACCCCAAAGTCATTTATATCACAAGAAGTTACAATACAAAAGAATGACAAAATAGACCATTAAGAGTATGAATGCAAATAAAGTATTTCCAATAGAAAAGAGTGGAAACAATCAAAACAATCTCTGCTGCTGCAGCAGCAGCATAATGAATCAAAAATCACTACCAAAAATGCAGGCAAAATGATGTTCTCATACTCCAAGTCATCAGTCATAATACATGGCAGTCATCTTTACCAGGCTCTGCAGATGCTAAAAGATCTTAGCTATGCCCAAGAAGTGCAACTTGCAACATTACTTCAGCCTCAAACAGAAAAAAAAAAAAAATCCACCTTCCAAGAAGAAACTATTGCTTCACACACAGTGCTTCCAGGTATTGCCATGCAAGAAAACAAGTGGGAGTTCATGATAGCAGCAATTTTGAAAAATAAATGGGAGGGGAATAAGTTTGTTTTTGTTTTTTTAAATGAGCTTGTGTGTATTCTTACAGACTTAAAACACTTCCTAGGAATTCAACAGCAGCCTGTTTCAAAAGAATAGTCAGAAGCACCTGAAACAGGAATTGGGGCTCCAAGAAGCTCAGTTAAGAGTTTAAGACAAGCAAGATGTTATTTTCAGTTTTACCTTCCACTCTGGGAAGGATTCCTGCCTGGAGCTTTTTGCTCCGTTGAGGTCTGATGAGGTTGGGGTCCAGAACATATGAACTGATGCTGCCTGGTTCCCACAGTATGCTGAAGTCGAGGAGGTAGTGCTGACTGGGGTTTTATTGACTTGTTCTGATTCTTTGACCCTCTGCAATCTACATCTGTGACAGACAAGGGAAGACAGAAGTTATTCATTATTATTTTTTTTTTTATTATTTTTTTTTTTTTTTTAAGTTCTTTGGGACAAAGTATCTGACAACAAAGATTCTGCCACAGAAAGACAGGTTTAGTCCTACCGGGCTGAGCATTCTGCCCCCACGTTGGGAAAAACTTTTTCATCTTCTTCCCTGGCACAGTGTTCCAGCCCTCCATAGGAGAGGCCTGTGGAAGAGGTTTAAGGCTCTTCAGTGACACAGAATGCCTACAAAACAACAAAAAAAAAAAGAATGATGGAGGAAGAAAAAAGATGGCTTTAGGACTAGTCTGTGGTGTGCATAAATGAATACCACATGTTTTAAAGACTGACAGATCTTTCCATTTTTGAGAACATTGGACTCAAAGTCTTTTATTCTTAGGATTACACTCAAGCAGCATGTGGAACTTTTTCCTATTTTTTAAATTCTCTGATAAGGCAATGCAAATTTAGCCAGTATTCAACAGGACAAAAAAGGTTGATTTTTATTTATAGACAGGAAGTACAGCCCAATTCTTGAAAAATTATCAGTTTTCTTACAGCAGATTGCATGTGATTTAACTGAAATCTTCCTCCTTCCCTCATTTATCTTGACTGAAAGTGTTTCTTCTTCCCAAAATACATCATGCTTAAATGTTGGCTTTTTTTTTTGTCCCAGAAGAGTCAAAGAACTTACAGAGGAGCTCAAGACAACATCTATACATAAAAATAGAGATAGACAACCTCCCCACAAATAAAACCACCACAACCATCATCACCAATTTTAAACAGTTAATTTGTCCTGAGGCAGGGTGAAGAGATTACACTGATCTGAACAGCAGCTTCGCTCTCTCTCTGATATCAGGTAGAGCTACCCAACCAACAGTGAAGCAAGGTACACAAAATGCTATTTTTTTAATCAAATAGTAATAATAATGCAGTTACTTATATACTCTGCAAGTAATATCCAGAAAACATTGCATTAGAAAGTCTGGCAATAATTAATGCACAACCCCCTTTTCTTCTTTTTTTAAATATATTTCCTTTTTTTTTTGTAGCAGTACTGCTTCAAGTAAAGAAGTACATACGCTTCAGGGGCTGAAACTAACTCTGAACTAAAGTAATGCTACCATTACCAAGGGTAAGTTTGGCGCTCTTTTCCAGAAGAAATAAAACACTTACTTTTCTCCAAGCTCTTCTACAAATACAATAACTGGCCCACTCTCTGAGCGGACTTCTTGAATGTGGGCATTGTAAAATTTCCCGTTATGGTCTAAGCGCACCTAAGGGAAAAGAATAAGAAAAAAGGACCTAAGCCTCAAAGGAAGAGAACAAGATAATCTAACTCCTTAAACTATTAGCGTTATTAAAAATAGGTCTTTTCCTCCAGGCAACACAACACTTGAGAAATAAACATTACATAATTCAGTAAATGCATCAAAAACAAGTCTTCATAGCTTTTCTAAAAAAAAAAAAAATAAACAATCAAAAAAGCACACCACCATCGACAGCTTTCCAGGTAACATTACTTAATGAAACATTTACTTCTAAACTGTGTCATGTAGTTTTGGAACATATCGGTGTAGCAAGTATTTTCAGCTTCTCTCAGAATAAAAAATCCCAGAGCTTTTCCTTGTTACAATCCAGGTGCAGAAGAGAAAAATCCTTGACTGACTTCACTAAAATTTAGTTTCAAAAAGAACATAAAGGACTCCAATTCAGAGGTAATTCTTTAAAAAGTTTTTTAAACTAAAGGAAGAAGTTGTAGACAAGTGACACTAATCATGTCCGGACAAAAAAAATCAGACATTCCATGTTCTTAAAATTGTTTTGTTAAATATAAACCAAACTTAACAGTGTTCTGGTATAGCACTTGGTTTTCTGCTTGTATTAATTTGGTCAACTTCACTTTGCATTATGTCCTTCATCTTCCCTTCCTGCGTTTTTATCCCATATACTTATTGTTTCACCATGTATATAAAAAATTTGACCAAGAAGGTATGTTAATTAACAGAGTTCTTTCTACTAGTAATTTCTGTACCTTTAAGTCAATACTACAAAGAACAACCTTAGGATCTCCAATATAAAAATTTAAGCCCACATTATTAAGCAATAAATAATCAACTGTACATTAGGTTTTTTGAGTGTTTTTTTTTTTTTCACCCTTTGGGGGGAAGGCTGGGGGGGAGGATGGGAGTGGTGGAGGTCTGATGAGGTTGGGGTCCAGAACATATGAGCAACCTCATAAAGGTTGGAGGAAAACCTCCAAAATCATCTGATCAAATAGTCCCCCTACCACCAATATCACCCACTAAACCATGTCCCCAAGTTATACACATACACAAGCATGAAATACTTAGAAACTATTGAATTTATATTTAAAAACAGTTACCTAAATGGGAAAATTGGAATCCTGAAAAGAAAACATTAGTGTCTCAAACTGTAATTCTGTATTACTTACTTTACATTTATCGCCAACTGAGTATTGCATGCCAGCAGCAATGGAAAAATCTTGTTTTTGCTGATCTGTAAATACGTTAGCAGTAACATACTGTTAGTTTAAATACACTAAAATGGTCATTTTATAAATATAGTAAAATTGAAAAGCAGTAATTGTAGCCCTCAATGAACACACTGACTCATATGAGGAAGACTCCTGCCTAAAATGAAACTGTCATTTTCATCACTGTTCTAGAGGACTCCCCTTCATACATCAGCATGCAAAAGTTGGAACTGTAAGTATGCAGTCACTTACCCCATTTGGATTGTAGCCAAACCTCATATTCAACATTTCTGTACACTGATGGATTGAGTGATCTCAGAACTTTTTTAGGCAAGACCAACAAGGTGGGATTTCCATTGCTCTTAAGGTGCTGTATGAAATGAAACAAAGTGCTAAATGGTCAATTACACAGAGGTTTATAAGTTTTGCATTTTTAATCACTTTTTAAAAATTCTGATCTGAAATACAAATGAGCCAAGAAGGCAAAGCGTAGAGTTTTGAAAAATTAATTGTATGATGTTCTTTTAACCGTACCAGAACAGAATTAACTAAATGAAAACTAAACAGCACTAGAAAGGACATTATTTCTTTCAAAAGTAATGTTTGCATTCAATGTGCCAAAAGATGGATCGTTTTTAAGATACTACATTAGGATAACTAGAATTTCAACATTATCTCACGAACACTAAACACTGAAAATAATAATGCAATTTTATGGGAGGAAAATTAATCTTAACATATAAATACCTTGTTGCCAGAAAGAGACTTTAATCCATTCATATCACCAACTGTTGTGGTTTTACTTCTGCAAAAGAACAAAGGGAGAAGTGATAGCATAGTGCAAATAGGACTGGAAACCCAGTGAGAAACATCTTGGAAGTAGATAAAATAAAGCTACTATTCTCTTCCTGTTCTTCTGCATGAAACATACCATGCAACATCTTTTTCTAGTAGGTTTTAGATATAACTTCATTTCTATACCATATAGAGCTAAAACTAAGATTTTTTTTTTCCTAAGTACAATTTTTAGAAAGTCTACCTTATACAAACAAATTTAGCCATCAGTTAAAAAGAGAGGGTGACAAAGGAAATAAGAAATTCCACTAATATTTTGCTGTTTCTAAAAAAAGGACAAAAGAAGCCATCAAAGCCAAACAAAAAACATGCTTGATTAGTTAACAAGTACCAGGCACTCTAACTTACTCTATTTTCCACACCTGACATCACTGCAAGTTGTAGGCAACTATCAGCATTAACTTCTTCCAAAACAAAATAGCTTCTAACATTGAAAAATAATATAACTGAAATGTTGACGTTTATAAAATGAAAAAGATCATTCAGAGAACTCAGTAAAGAAACAAGCTGGAGTCAACTTTAAGACATGAAAAAAAAATTCAAGACTTTATATACAGAGCAAAATGTTCATAATTCAGGTTAAGTAGGTCAAGAGTCATACCCACTAGCTCTTGCGTCAAAAGACATATGGTTTAAATCAAAAGCATTGAGTTTGATGGTCTCAAGTGAGCACATGACCTTAATTTACGAAGGTGTTACAGAGGTTAGTAGTGTATTTGCTCACGAATCACAATAATGCAGGGTAATGCTGCTGCATAAGAAGCTCAGGAAAGTTCCAAAACCACAAAGAAATAGAGAGGGTTTCCATACTTTGACATTTAACTACAATGATTTTTCCTCTAGGCAGAAATACTTTGTATTTTAACTGGAAATGTTCCCTGTTATTTTTTTCCATACAAGAAAGGAAGCTAATCCCATTCCCAGAACTTGGTATTCTTTCTCTGGTGATTTCCATCAGCTTCCTCTCTGTTGTTTTGGGCATGAAAAACAGCTCCCAAAGTCTCAATGAATTTCTTCTGCCACATGCAAAGCCCCCAAAAGGGACTTTAATGACTTTCAACAGGAAGAGGGGGCATGCTGCACTAATTCTCATGGCTTCAGTGGAATTTCACACAAGCTAGGGTTTTAAGAACAGTCTTAGACAACAGAAGAAAACCTGCCAATACATAAACGCAAAATTGGCACTGTAAAAGACTTACTATGCAAAAAGAATCAATAGGAAAAAATATTTAAAAGCTATCCAGAGCATCCAGGTCCAGAAAGAGGAATTGAAACCCATGTATATAATCACTTTATAATAATCAAGGAACAAAGCAGAGCAAGCTACATCTTTATTTCTCCATTAGCTAAATTTAAACACCCTCTATCAAGCAGAGATCTCAGCCCAAGTGTAGAAGTACAACAGGTTGGATTAAATTCTTGTAATTCTACTGTGCTGAGAGTGAGGCAACAAATTGTCATGGACTTTACCACACCAGACTGGCATACTGACAACTCTCCCAGGGGATTCTGGTGTTTTCAACAGAAGGGGGACACATTGCAACATCAGTATTCCTTTACGTAAAGAGATATGTATTGTTCACAGGCATCTTGTGTTAAATTCTAAACCCCATTTACCTGTAGCTGTCATCTTCTGAATCTGAAGCAGACACTTCACTGCTACCATTACTTTCCTCTGTCACACCAGCAGCACTAAGTTCTGCGATGATTTTCTTCACATCTGTATCAAATACCTTCTCATATAGTAACTCATACAGAAGAGCTGGAGAAGGGGACAAGAAAGTGGCAGGACAAGATCAATTATAAGCTAAATGAGATTTTACACCATCACAATAGAGGCACTTGAAGTTACTTCAATCAAAGCAAACGAGCATTTTGAAGTGTTAACTGAAACACTGAAGTCATTAGAAGCCAAAACAGCTGCAGCTATTATAGTTTAACAAGTATGCATGAAACTACTAGCAGCAATCAGGTCTCTTGACAGGCAAATTGGGCCTTAGCCTATAACTCTGCACATGGGCAGAATTTTCATGAAGAATCAGAATCCCTGCAGGGGTTGCCAAGTGACCCATCAAGCCTGGTTAGAACCTTTGGGCATTGCTTCAATCTGGTTTTTAAAAAAAAAAAAAAAAACACAGTAATCCATGCAGACATTTTCAGTCTGTTTTGTATATGCAACTCCCATTATTTCCTCTGAGAAAATTATCCTTGCATATGTAACTTAATATAAACAAGTTTGCTAACATCATCTGAAACAAAATCAAAACCTGAACGCTGACCTAAGACAATGCAACAGATTATAAATTAGTGTAACACTTTCTGTTCATATTAGAGCACCCAGACTCAAGGAGGGAGGTAGGTTTTCTCCTCTGGGTAGATAATCTGCACTGTTGTCTCAAGAATCAGCACAGGAGAATTTATTTTTTTGCAAAATCATACAATCACTGACAATTTAAATGGAAAACTAAGCTCCTACAGAATAAATCTTCATACAGAGCATTTTCCCTTTAACTGAAACCTGATGATGTCGTTTCCAGTAAAAATACGTGCTTTTATCTAACCAACATAATACTTACACTGGCACAGAGCAGCCCTTTCTGAATACTCTATGGGATAAACAATATCATAGTGGTTTCCATTTGAGAAGCACAGCAATACCTATTAAAAAACACACAGATTTTAAGTTTTGCATCTCACTTGATTTTTCATATGAACACTGCCTTTTAAACTCAATGTGCCAACGAGCTTTGCTGTATATCAAGATCTCTAAGCTCCAATGAAACAGCCAAAAAGCTTAGTGAACATCTTTTATATCAAAACCAATTTGACCAAAAGTCAAGAAGAATTTAAGACACTGATAGCTGTGAGTCTACATCAGTTGTAAATAGGTTTTCAGAATTTTAGACCACCAGGAAGATATGCCACACCCCAAATATGAACCAGCTATTTTAAAAGAGCTACCTGTATTAACAGTATAGCTGCCTTAAATATGTACAAAATAATTTATTGAAATCGAATTCTCTGAACATTTTCTTTCTGTCGAATAATAAAAGTCATTATACTGTTTGTTGTTAATTAAAGTAGTCTTCATTCAGTCTTTCACAGTAGCCAATTCTTTACTTTACCTTATCAGAAAAGCCATTTTCAGTTACATGTGAAGGAGAAGCATTTGGTTCCCGGTATATTATAAAATCTTTCCTAAGGAAAAAAAATTGTAATTCACGTGAAAACTCATCAATAAAAACAGAAATATTCAAGCCAAGTTCAAGGAACATACATAACCAGAAAAAATACCTAGTGGAAAAGAATACTGAAGACAAGTGCAACAAACGCTGATCAAAAGGAGACCTGCTTTTATGAAATATCTTGCTTTCTCAGGAAGAGCTCAAACAGAAAATATTTACATTTAACATCCAGTATTATCTTATACGTCCAGTTTTCACTATAGGTCAAATTTCTACACAAGACCACATCCGCCATGATGCACAGGAAGAGGAGCTTGCAGAGCACCATAGCAATTCTAGCTCATAATGTCACAGAAGAGACTTAACATGGAAATGGTAGGTAGTGATTTAAATACACAGTTGTTTTTTTTTTCCAAGCTATTTCTACTCCTCTCTCAGTGCAAATATTCAAATTTCTTGCAAAATTGTCATCCCATATTAATATTTCCATTTATTGTATTTTTTTTATTTTCCATAAGCACTTGTGTTCTCTTTTTTTTTTTTAAGTAGCAGTACAATCATTATTATTCCCAACTTACCAATATTTTCAGATAGACAATTTTGATATAATTACTGTTTGTTGAATTTTAAAAATCATCTTATGCAGTGTTCTGAACACATTTGCATATTCTTCCATTTGCCTTGGAGGTGTATGCTCATGCACTGTCCCAAAAGTCTTTCTACAACCATTCCCAACACAAGAAAGATGACAGAAGTTCAATTCAGAGAAATATAGAGAAATACAGCATTATACATGAAAAGGGTACCAAAGAAGTCAGTAAGTTTGAGCAGAGAATGTGGTGTTTCTTCTGTAAGCACAGACACACAGTGACTGATGCAACGCACACAGAGCTGATGACAAGTGCAGCACATCCATGAAGTCAAGACAGAACTGTGCCTGGAAAGTTCATAGCTGCCCATTTCTAGAGAAATTCATTTATGCCATGTGGAAATCCACTAGAAGAAAGAGGAGGTTTTATGAAAAGAAACAGGAAACAGCAATGTTTCCAGAAGCTGAGCAGCGACTTTGGCTAAATCTGTGCTAGCGGATCGATTACACGTGCCCAAGAACACTTCTGGGCACTGAGGCCAGCTAACAGAGCAGCCCACATCTGTGGTCAGAAACTCTTCTTGCCTGCTGCTTTGTAAAATGGTTAACACACTAAAGAAAAAAAAAAAAAAAAAAAAAAAGACATCCAGGAGGTTCACTTTCCTTTCCTCTTTGGACACAGCCAGCAGCTCAGAGTCCAACATCACATTGTGTTCATTGGACTCAAATTGCCGGATTTAAAGCAGGAAAAAAAAAAAACACAGTTGTCTCTTCAACCAAGAGAACTAAAACAAGCTTTGGGTGAAGTCTGGACCAAAACTGCAATTGTGTGCTGCTGCAGTGTTGCCACTGCGTACTTTCTCAAAAACGGGTTTAGAAAATTTTATTTCTGCAAACTTGAGTTTTAGTCCTATGCGATGACTACTTTTCAAAGTGAAATGACTCCCTCGTTACACTTAAGATAATTAAAAATACCATAAATGAACAGTTGGGCTACTACAGGTATGTAAATTCTCAGTTTGCTATCCACATTTTAAACGTAGAATTTTAATTCTTTTTTTATTAAAGTATAATATGTCAAAGCGACAAATAGAGGAAAATCCACAACTGATGCTAACATAACATGCTTTTTTTTTTTCTAGAAACTCATTCTTTGCTACGTGTTTTTCTGTTATAAATCAATGTCATGATCTGACGTTTAATTATTTCTTCCTCTCTCTTTTATCCACAGTGCTCCCTTTGAATTCTTCGCTCACTAGCCCATCACTTCCTTCAACAACAACTTTGCTCACAAAAGAAAAGATTAATTAGTCTTGCAAAATGATTAAGTATACTCACTGCAGTTTTTGGACTGAAAACAAAACCAACCCCCTACCATCCTTCTATTACAACTCAAAAAGAGCATTTCTGAGAAGAATTTTGTAGCTCAGGAAGCCGCCTGCTTCAGGGAGGAGAAAAAAATAGCATAACCAAAGTAGACATGCTATGGATCTGAGAAGCTGAAATGACGACAAATCTATTGATACTATATTCTTATCCTGTGCTTGAGAAGTCAAACTCTCTCACTTCTCCACTTGGCATAGAGCTGGAAACTTTTACTTCTGCTTTCCCTCAGTCTGCCAGCATGCAGGAAGAGAAGCAACTCTTTCCCCCTACCTTCATCACAATCCCTACTTTCCCTCTACCTTCACCACCATCCCTACTTTCACCAAGAAAAGTGCTTCTCTATGCACAAATACCAAAATTTTTCTTAAGCATAGCTCAAGATACAGTTACTCTATTTTGCCTGTACTGATACAGTGGAAAAAGGAAAATTTCCACAGAAAAGAGAATACAGCTAAAAAAACAGCAGTAAACCAGGCAGTCTTACACAGCTTCGCGCAGGGGAGGTATGAGAATGGCTTTTTTGCATAAACCCTAAAATCTCGCTAACCTACATCAGAGTATTTGTAGAGAGGCAATAAAGAAATGGATACAGGCCACTGCTTAGTGATAGTGCTACTAGTAAGGCCTTGGTGAGAAATAGGAAGAAAAGCAGTTTTAACAGAAAAGATATAAAAATAAACAAAAATAAAAACAGTATGATTCTACCCACAATTGCTCGTGCAGGTGAGAAGACTGACAATACTGCAAACTGCTACTCTAATCTGAGATTAAGTGTCACTCTGAAAGCTCGCTCTTCTATTTTTATCTAATACCTTGACGGCTGCAGTTTTCAAAGCGTATTTGTTATTTTCTAAGAACTACAATGCAATACACAATTCCATCTTTTGCACTCAAGCTGGTTAACTAACAAAACTGAATTGACCTCAGTAAAACATATTTAGAAGTTTTCTTACTTGTACATAAGAGAAAGGGCACTTATTTCTACTTGTCCAACCCATTCCTGTATTGGAAAAAGAAAAAATAAAATTCAGTTCAAACACACAATTAGCATACTTCACGCACAGATAAAGAGAAGCAAGAAATCATTTTCAAAAATAAATATATTGACACTGAGACAGAAGTTCAGCCAAGGAGCTTTGAGTGCATTCCGAGTATTTTTTGAAATAATAGCTGTTCCAGTAAGGTTAAGGAATAGAAGCTGGAAGCTTCTCTCCTTCCCCCCCAAAGTAAAAATTGCTCCGTACTAAATTAAGAATTTAAAACAATCTCATAAATGCAGAGCTATCATTAATAAGGGTGATTTTGAGAGGTGATAGTGTTTTGTTTTTTTCTTTTGGTAAACAACCGTCAGCCTACCAAATGTGACATCTACCAAGTTTTTTTTTTTTTTTTTTTTTTTTAAAAAAAAAGTTACTCTCTGCCTTCAGAACTGTCTGGTTATGTAGGCCTTAAACTAAAGATGAACTGGAAAAAGAGCCCTGAAGGTTAACTCTCCTGCTTAAGACATGTATCTTGACATGGTCTTATGAAATGCACTAACACAAAGCAAACAGACTCAGCTTATATAAACTGTTAACACCCTAACAAAAAAGACTAAAATGAAATAGGAAAAAAAAAAAAAAAATCAATTTTGCTTTACATCTGTATCTTTGTAACAGCCTGCGGCTACTGTACATAATATTCCTTATGTCAGTAACTGTTTTTAAGACAACCTTGAATAAAGGTCTAAAAGTCTAGGTGATGAAAAAAGCAAGCCATGCTTTGTTTTTTTTGGCATTTTTAGAGGCTGGAAACATTTGGATACAATTTGGGGGAATAACACATTTAAATTAATAGAAAAAAATCCCAAAACATTTTACAATAGAGTACACATCTATATAATCACGTAATACAAAAATCTCAAACTCAAAAATATTTGCAAAAAGAATCCCAATTACCAATCAACAAAATAACTGCTTTCTACTATAAGCGTACCATACCTGTGGATTTTCCAAACATTTTAAATAGTCTTCAAATGGCCCCTCTATGAACTGTATTAAAAAAAAAAGTAATATTTTTATTAGTGTAGAAAATGGATTCCCCAGTCTATGACCCACTGTATTCCCCACTGCGACCCACATACATTATCAATAGAAATCTAAGACTACCCTGCCCTCAAAGCGCTCACAATCACATAGTGATGTAGAAATGAGGGGGAAAAAAGGCTTTAAATGTATAGGTCTGCATCCTAGAAAACCATATAAACAGCTTTTGGAGATCTCACACAATCAAAACAAAAGAAACAAAAACAAACAGCAGCCAAAGAAGAATACAAAAAAAAGTAAAGAGGGCATCAAATAGATGTTTATGAGGAACTCAGCCCAGGCATGCAAGGCATCACTGGAGTATGTGTCTGCTTATCCAAGTATCTTGTTAAAAGAAATTGGCAGCAAAGGGCAAGCACAAGCAGGAGTCACATTTCTATAGTACCTATACTTCGTGTAGTCAAGTCATAAAGAGCTTCTTCCCTTTTCTGTATCACTTCAAATAAACTCCAGTGGAAGGATGCACACAGACAACACTAAGTGATAGGCTAAGGAAATAATCCTTCAGCTGCGCTCCTTAACGTGCAGAGAGAATACAAAATAAAGTTCATAATGGGAACTACTTCTTAAATTACAGGCAGAATCGCCCCTCTAATCACAGTTTTTAAGAAACTAGGTGATAAGGAAAACATGAGGAACAGTGGGATTAGAAGTTCTGCTTTAGCCATTTTGAACCTGACTTGATGGTGATGTTCCCAAGAAGCAAAGTCTGATCAGAATTTAGCAGAAGTAATCATGTATAAAGTAAAAAGGTGGAGCCGAGAAACAGCAGCATAGACAGTAGTTTCTGAGTGTCTATGCTCATAAAGATTATGCAAAAAGGAGGAAAGGAAGGGCAGCAGAAATTTCTCATAGAAAACTGGAGAGGTAAAAAAAAAAGAAAGAAGACAGCAGCAAAGATGACACTTCAGGAAAAGATGGGGATGAAAATGAAAATTGTGATTACACAGTCACCTGAAACTTTTGGTTATACAGGGATCTATGCTATAGAGACAAAAAGGGACAGAAATCCAAGCTGAAATAGTTACAATAGACAGAAGAACTTCAGTGAGTACCACTGGTACATGTCAACAGCACTTAACTACTAAAGCAGCAGATGAAGAAGTAGTTGAAGAGACATGGGAAACACGGCATACCTCTTTTAAAGAGAAGAAAGTTAACAATGCCATATTTTAGACAGAAAACACAATGTATAGTAAGAGGCATGGGAAGCAAAGGACATCAGCAGAGCTGTGGTGAGATATCTGAGGGAATAGAAACACTAGGAAATAAGAAAAGATATGAAACACCTCAACCCTGTACATGAAACACCTATTTTGAGGAGCACTTTTTTTTTTTTTTTTTTTTTTTTTTTTTTTTTGCTTTTCAGAAGCACAGTAAAGGTGGTTAAAGGAGAGGTCACATCACTTGGTTCAAGTCTGAGGGGGAAAAAAGAACAGTGAGATTTTATACACATGGAGCCTAGGAGTTTGGTGGCAAGGACCATGACATTAAAAGTAGCTAGGGTTGACAACACAGTTACCCAACCAAGATGGCAGAACTGGGGAAGAGAAAACAACACACATTTACAGTCAGGAAGGACCCTAACATTTCCCAGAACTTCATAAAGCCACAAGAAAGCAAGTCTAGACAAACAGCTTTGGAGTGAATGGGCTAATTCTGGAAAGAAATGGATCGGAGAATTGGCAGCAAGGGGGCAAGGAAAAAAAATGAGAGAGGGATCTAAGAGTTGGTAAGTCATCAGATGGACAGGGCACAAAGAAATCAAACAGTTCTGGCAAATGGAAATCGGCAAGTCAGTGTCGGTCGAATCCTCTCAGAGATTCACTGCACTTTGCTTAAGTCTTTCTTGACAGTTTCCACATTATTGAGTGAGCGGTCACATTAGAGCACAGGACACCGTCAGAAATTACAGCATATACACAAACTCTCCATCCTGCTTCCCTTCTCCTCCCTACGCCACTGTATACATAAGGCAGGCTTTTTACTCTGTGTCTGGGTAAAGTTAAAACAAAGAGACCTGAGTAATAGTCCTCTACTAAGAAATGCTTAGATATAATCCTGTTTTGGCTATCCTGGTAATTAATTCAATGGTGCATACACTGGAACACAAGAAGGAGCACTGTTATTTATTACCACTCTTTTAAAGGGAACTAAAAAAGGATTTTAGAATGTTGGCACTGATGACACAGGTCAGATATACACCAAAATCAAAATGATATTTGATGTCCATGGTTGATGGAGAAATTTGTTATAGATGTTTAGGAAAGGGGAAAAACAAAGAAACACAGTGGCAATACCTAATAAACTGCTGACCCTGAAACAAATTTCACCAATCAGAAAAGTCCCTCATATATCGTAAAACCAATTAATCAGCACAATAAGAATATTTTCCAATTTTTATTAGAGTAGACATTATACTAAAATAAAATTCAGATTTCCATCAGTCCACTGCAGACTGAAGAGTTTAAGAAGGTATGGTTTTAGTTTTAAATGAACACTGGAGTTTGTACTCTTTCTATCCCAGGTCTGCCCAGTCCAAGCAGTATACAGGTCCTTCCCCGGGCTTATGACAATGAGTTACGGCCACCTGTTAATTAATTTAAAGGGCGCTTACTTTACAAAACATCAACTAGTATATAGCTGCAATGAATACTCACAAACAGGAGAATATACTTTGGAAAAGTGAAGGAAAAAAGGAATATTCTTATTAAAAGCTCACAAAGAGAACAAGAATACTTACTGCTTCAAACTTCTCCCTATTTTTCCGAAGATAGTCTACACAAGCCATCCTAACATCAATGTGCCGAGACTGAGAGTGTAACACCTACAATGGGAGAAATCAAAGAAAGTGACACCAGATCTCACAATTTTTGATGACTATAGTCTAAATACAGCCTTGGAGATAGTCTTAAAAATAAAACTAGAATATTTCAAATGTTTACTCATTCAGTAACATCTTTACAGAGGTGAAACCTCAACTACTTATCCAAAATTAAAGTACCCACAGAGTGCACATATTTACTAAATTGAAACATTCAACTACGTGTGGATTTACTATGTGAAAGGAGTAGCAGTTGTTGATTCATTCTTCAAATGAATCACTTGCAAAGAACTTCAACTGAAGTTACAGCAGGAGTGGATGAAAAAAAAAAAAAACTACCCACATGCACTTGTCAGGAAATCCAACCAACTCCAAGAGACCACAGGGCTGCTTTCCCTTTATTTAAGAGGAGTAGTTCTGTTGCCCAAACAGTGGTTGGAAAGCCAGGAATTCAGATCCCAGTGACACCTGCACTCTACCCCCTGTTCAAATCTCTACTGGAAAAAATATACATATATTATTTTCATCATGGTTCAGAGTTAGGTCTAGCGTGACTTTGTCTGCATCACCACTACCAACACGGGGAAGTTCCAGTCAATTTAAATTGCAGCTTTTTGCAATTCTTACATACTACCCTCAATTTAAGAGGCTTCCTATTCAGATCTGTTCAGCTTTTGTGCACAGAGTACAGAGATTCAGCAAAAATTGCGACTAAACACCTATTAACTCTGAATTAGAGACCTTCCCTTTAAGAAAATAAGAATCAAGTGTTAAAAATTTAACAAAAAGTTTTAAAAAATGTTCTATATACACTGGAATGTGAGGAAAGTCTTCTCTATAAACTAATGAAAAAAATCAGAATATCAACATGCATTCAGTGATCATTCCCCTGAAATTAAAAAAAAAAAACAAAAACAGTTCCTACAGAACAAGCATTTGCTTGCCTGAACTTAATTTCAGTGGGAAAAATACTTTGGAAAAAAGTAAAGAGAATGTGAACTGTGTATAATTAGTACAGGAATTTAGGCTCTCACAATCTGAAGCACCAGAGCTCCCACTGCTGTTTGCTTGTATTTAAGACAAGATGACGCTGTCACTTTTTTCCTTTAACAGTAACATTGAAATGGGGGAGGGGAACGCAACAGGAAGAATTGAAGATAAATTACTCACTTTCTCTAATTTTACAGTAAACTACTTAACACAACTCAGAGCGAGGCTCTTAAACTCTTCCCAGTGAATTCAGCTTCCTGCAGTCACATACAGAGCAGCTGTACCCAAATGTTGAAATCTTCCACTGAAAAATGCTCTGAGGCAGCAGTGAAAGGTCAAAACTTAGGAGGTAACGTGTTCTGAAGAGGGGAGAAGCCTGGGCACACAGAACTTCTCTCCCCCTGAGACACTAATTCCCTATTTTTCCCCTCCTCTCAGCGCATGTCTGTGTAACATTAACCAATACTCATCCACATTTTAGCATTAGCACCCACTAACGAGCCCCACTCCTCGTGGTTCCCCCCGAAACGGCTTTCTTTAAGCAACCAGTTACCTGCTCGGCCACAGCCCTGAAAAGACAAGATCCATCCTTGGCAACTCTCTTCCTGTACAAGCCCTGAGATCGCAAGTAGCAGTCCATGGAAGCTTCCCCGGGAGCGTCCGTGCCGCTGCCGTGATGGCTCCGCTCCCCGCCATCTGGTTTACTCGCTGCCTCCATGTTTAGCGCCTCACGCCGCGGGGACTGGCTGCACCTCTCCTAGCCCCACATGGCCCCACAAAGCCAGCCAGCAGCCCTGGGGCCGGGGAAAGGAGGCCGCAGCAGGCCGGCTCGCAAGCGGTGGCCTTCCAGCACCCACGGTAGCAGCAGCGAGGGGAAAGGCGGGCTGGGCTGGCGTTATCAACCTGCATGTGGGAACCACGGAGAGAAATGGGAAAGTTTTACTGCTCGGCCTGGGCGGGTGGCCACGTACAAAGCGCTGCTCCGGGTAGCGGGCTCCTGCTCTGACTCCTCCCGGGGCAGCGGTGCCAGGCGGTCTCCGCAGACCTAGCACACAGCCAGCCTGCGGGGCGGAAAACAAAAGAGAAAGGACATGTGCGGCTACCCAAAGGAGGAGGGGAGAGACAGGGGAGGAAGAAAAAGAGAAGCGCAACCTGGAGTTTATTTTCACTTTCAGCCCGGGCGCTGCTGGGAGCGGTAGTCCCGGCAGAGGAGCGGCACCCGTGCTGTCCCCGGCCCCACGCCACCAGGGCCCTGCCACCTTCCTGTGTGTCACTTTTACTGGCAAGAAGCCACCAACATTTGTATTACAATTGCATGCCTGCATCTTGCTTGGCACTGCAAGCAGGCTTTAGAAGGCTTTGGTGCACAAAATCTGGCCAAAAGCAAGCTTTCCAAATGTGCAAGGAGATATATATATATTTTTACACTAGTGGTTTAGCTTACCTAGAGGGAAAGCTAAGAAACTTTCCATGGCACTAGTGATAAAACATTACACATCACTCTTTAGCTTAAATGAACAAATTTTGATGTGTGAAAGAGCGGTGAGCACAGAAGGACTGAAAACATGGATTTTTAGCTTCCAGCCAACAGCAATAAGGCCAGGGAGGGCTATGACTTGAGCTGAGACCTGAATATAGCCATAGCTGATAAACAGAAGCCACAAGCAGGCCGAGCCAGGAGAAAGCACTGTAGCAGCTCCAGTTAAGCAGTATCAAACTTCCTTACTGGCAAAGCCGGCCTCCTGTGGGGAAAAGGAACTGGTCTGCAGGAGACAAAAGCAGATTCCCCGGGAACGCTGCAGAGGAGGAGAACAGAAACTGAAAGTAGTAAAAGTGAAGCCCAGATGACACCCAGCAGCCAAAGCCAGCTGTAAGGCAGGGCTGGGATGCGCGGGCCCTGGGACGGGGAGCACGAGGTGTAAATACTGGGGAGGGGCTGGAGGGAAAGCCCAGACTTCTCACCAGAAGGCAGGAGAGGTCATCCCAACTGCAAACACAAACTGTGAACGCTTCTTGGGAACACTCATCCTCCTCCTCACTGTCTGCAGGGCCACAACCGTGCCCTAACACGCCCACCGAGCTGTCCTTCCTCACACCCGCGCTCCTGCCACCCTAAAGGCAGCGAGGGGCAGGGCGAGCGCCTTCAGTCAGGATGTGGGGACATTCCCTTAGGAACATCGGCGTGCACGAGGTCAGCCAGGAGGTGACAGAGCACAGCCTGCTCCTCAACACGAGGAGATTACACAATCACAGCGCTGGGGCAGCTTCCGAGAAGCCCCCCCTTGCCGTGCCCGACTCCCCACGCGGGGCAGGCAGCGCTGCCCGGTGCCCTGCTCCCCCCGGAGCCCCCCGGAGCCGCTGTCCCGCCGCCCGCCCCGCACACGGCGCCATTTCCCAGGCACACGGCGGGACCCACGCAGACCCCGGGAGCCTCAGGGCGTGCGGGCAGCCCCCCCCCAGCCCGGGCACAGCGCCTTTATTCTGCAACCCCGCGCCCAGCCCTGCCCGCACGGGCCCTTCCCAGCCCCACGGAGCCGCAGCGCGGCCGGGCCCCGCACTCCCCCCCCCCCCCCCGGCCCCGCACAGCCGAGCCCCGACCTCCTCCTCCTCCTCCTCCCCCCCCTCCACTGGAGCTTACCGGCTGCCCCCTCCCCCCGGGCAACGGCTGCAGAGGCTGCGGCGGCGCCACCCCCTCCCCCGCTGTTGGTTCGGTCCATCGGCCGCACCTGTGCGGCGGGCCGCGGCTCGTACCATTCGCCGCGCGGGGGGGGGGAAGGAGGAGGAGGCCGGCGAGGATTGCCCAGGCGCTGTAAAGGAAAGGGGGGGGGGAGCTCTGAGCAGGGCGAAGCGGATGGCGGCGGGGTTGGGGCATGGGGGGGGGGAGCGGCTCCGCGTGTCTCCCCCCGCGGGGGGCGCGCGGTGGTACGGCCCGGGGACCGCGTCCCTGCCCCCACCGGGCAGCGCCCAGGGCGCGAAGGGGCCGGGCTGAGGGGGCCGGGCTGCGCCGAGCTGCGCCGAGGGCCCGGGCAGGGGCTGCCCGCTGCCTCAGCGGCCGGTTATGGCTTTTTTTTTTTCATTATTTTTTTCTGAAATGACCATTTTTGGTCCCAAAAGAGTCTGGGGTTGTATAATCAGGCTTACTTGGTCAGGCGCAGTTCAGCGTACCTTCTCTCAGAAGGTGCATTCACAGAGTCTTCTGTGACTGTTTTCACAGTTCCAAGTAGTTTTTTAGACGGATACCTACAAAACGGTCACGTCCCTTTGGTAAAATGCACACACCGTAATTTAATAGTAAATAAGAGATACTCTTACCTGGTGAAAGAAAAAAATACACTTTCCCTGACACCAGAGGTAGCTAGCATGGATAGTTCAATCCAACATTTAGCTGAGTTGACGGGAAGGTTTCCATCCACATTAGTGGGTGATGGATCAGGCTTAAGTATAGAGGGATAAGAGTATTTTCCATATAAACCATTTTCTTTATGGATCTCTGCGTGTAGTCAAACTTCCTTGTGATTCTGCTGATGAAGAATAGGCCCAGACTTCATCTTTGTCTCACAGAATAGCGGTGTAATAATAGCTAATAAATAATAATGGAAGGCTATGGTAATGGTTGCATTACTCCTGCACACAATTTATAGCTGACTGTGCCTTATGCACGAGTGAAAGATCATACACTCCCCGTATTACATACCTTCCATTACATCTCAGGAGATGGATGGCTGCAGGAGGAATGACTGCACCTACAGAAATGCAGTCTACTGGAGTTTAAGATTATCATACTTCAAAAATGTAGTAGTCCTGTAATATTTTGACTTCTGCAGAGTTTTGGTCAAGGCTGGAACCCTGGCCTGTTATTTTAACTGCTTTGGTTCCATGTAGATGTGATACCATTTGAGGTGTTTAGCATTTCAGGTTAGTAGTACCTTAAAATTGAAGAGCTGACAGCATAGTCACCAGCTTAATATCTTAGCACAGTGAAGCAAGCAACAGAAGGGTTGGTTTGAGTTAATGGAATAAATTCCTGTGAGAGAACTAAATAACATTATCCCACATTGAATGCATTAGATACGTTAAAAAGACAGCATTTGACATGATGTTCACATTTCTTAACTCCCTACCAGAAGTATTTTTGACACTGCTAAGTGGGTGCATTCTGAGATTCTGGCCAGAATATTCCACTACAGCCACCAGTTTGGAGAAGAAAATTTGCTTTTGTTGCTTTATCTTAGGCAAATGGTTGCCATTCATTATTAGAGAAATGATAAAAAATGTGTGGTGATAAAAACTGTTGCTCCTACCCTTGAGGAACACTTCATCAAAACATCTTGAAGATGTCGTACGTCAGTAAAAGGTGGACAGGGGGAGTCCATGGAAGGGGTTAGGAAGTGAAGAGACATTTACAGAAGTAAATGTGTGACTGCAGCTAGAAAAGGTGAGGGGTTTGGCAGCAGCAGTTTGGTTCAAAAGCAGAAAAAAATGTTTTCTGTAACTCAGTAAATAGCAACATATACTAGAGGAGTGATTTAAATCACCATCATGAAAATGATTCCAATCAGCGCATAGGAAACTTTGATTTTAATGATTGCTTTTAATCTATTTTTTTCTTAATGATTGATTTTTCAGTGATTGGAAACCATTAAAATGTGCTGATTATATTGTATACATAATTTAGCATTTC
The DNA here is from genome assembly GCF_964035555.1 of Netta rufina. Classification (NCBI taxonomy): domain Eukaryota; kingdom Metazoa; phylum Chordata; class Aves; order Anseriformes; family Anatidae; genus Netta; species Netta rufina. The sequence continues at coordinate 35,417,137 of NC_140127.1, read as the reverse complement.
TGTTTGCTAACAAAGAGGACATGCTGTATCTACATACATTGAGACATTTCAGAGTTTAACACAACATTTATACACATTCTTAGTTTTTATATTTGTTAGTCCTGTTTCTTTTTTACTAGATTATTATTATATTTGCTTGTGATTCATGTCGAGCGCCTAGTGGATGAATGTGGGAACTGAAAAAAAATCAGAAGATAAAAAAATATTTATTATTGCTTTTAGTTAAACAAGGTTATTATCAAGGTATTTGAACCTTTTTCTTATAAAGATTATCTAAGTATGTTTTGCATTGAAAAAGATGTTATTAAAAACTGGAAGTACACTTGCAGCAAGATAATTTAATTTGTTTGATCACTCAGTCTTTTAAGCCTGCAGAACTTGTAGAGATTGTCTTGTCCTTTCCTTTTTTTTTTTCTTAATGGATGAAAATAATTAAAAGAAAAACAGCTTTTTTGATCTTCTACTTAGTTCCTCAGCTAGGGATAATTCACTTAAATGGATTAGTTGAATAAACAGAAATTAAGAAAGTATTGCCACCTAGCTTGCAGAAAAAAGATGCTTATCAAAAACTTTAACAGTAAACTGAAATTAATCATTCAGCAGCTTGACTTTCCATACAGCCTGAACAGAAAGTCTGTATCACTTAGTAATGCTACTTTTGTAGTATTGTTCTTTGTAAGTCAATTTTATTTAGTTTTAAATTAACTGATCCGATTAATTCTGTTATTATTTTATTTTAGAGACATGGAGAAGTTACCATGGAAGAACAACTTTTCAGCCTTAGACATAAATCAAGAACAAACTCTGAAACTTCTAGGAACCAGGTACTTTTTTCACATTTAAGAAGGTTACAGATGATTTAGGGAGCCTGTCTTTTAGCAAAGCTGGGAAAAAAAATAACACTCAAGTATAGAAATCTCTAATATTGCTAAAGAATATTCCTTCTTTGACTTCTGATGTGTTTTGAAATGTGCAACGTTTCATACTCCTAACAGCTTTGCTTGAAGTAAGTGCAAAAGCAATGACATGAAATAATGCTCATAAATAAAATTGGGATAAATTTTGTTCCTAATACAGCTCTGGTGCTAAATAAATAATAATAATAATAAACTATACACAAGAAGAGGGATTTTGAATGATCACTACATAATATTTCTTCCAGTTGTGGTGTCTCTACTGTTCTCAGCAACAGAATGAGAGAATATATGTAGCAATTCACTACAATTCACTACAGTGGCCTTCCTTAAGGTTGTAAGGCTAGTGACGGTATATTGTAGTTCAGTTTATTAGCCTTTAGATGGCATTAGCTCCTCGAACATTTTAGCTTTTAATTTTCTAACGTGTTCACGTGTTCAAATGTGAGATAATGGAAAGGGAACGCACCAGTAACTTCTGAACTTGTATTTTGTAAAGGGGAGCACAGTCAGTATGCTCAAAGCATGCTGTCCCAACCCTCTCCCATTCCACTCCTCTCCAACACACTCACAAAGGAGGAAAAATAAACATGAAAGAGATTTTTGACGGAAAGCATGAAAGATGCAGCCCAGCTCCAGAGCATAGGGTTGAGGAATGTCTAATTCTGAGCTTGGTCTGTCCCCAGGCGTTGTACTGAAACAGCTCTGAGGTGTAAATAAAGCAGCAGGGGCTTGTCAGGTTGTTTTTCCTATCTATTCTGCCTCTGCCAGCTGTATGCAGGCACAGAAGTACCCTTTTTTGTTGGCTTTATGCCATGAGAAGCTCTTTTGTATGCTGAAGTGATACATTAGTGGCTCCCTGTGCAATGGTTAGGTCTAGTTCTACCATTAATGTGTGAAGTGACAGTATTGCAATAAGGAGTTGTGTTTAAGATTATGAAAAGAAATATAACCTACAGTATAGTGCTTTGCTGAAAATGCCATTGTGTTCCTGTTTTTTTGAACCACTGCAGGTAATGTTGCTTGAAATTATGCATTGTCTAGATACTGTGTTGCATTTTAGTAGGATAAAGGCCTTCCACGTGCTTTTAAGTACAAAATTCATGTGTATTCTGTGCAAAAGATGGTGTCAATATAGCTGATGATGACACAGGTACATTTAAACAGTGCCTACCTCTACTCCAGAATATATTCAATGATATGCTGAATTAACTGAATGATGCATTAATTGAAAAGGAAAATAATCGAGTATGGCTGTCATGCTTAGCAATGTGCAGTTCCTCCTTCCTTAACAGCAGACCTTTTAAACGTTTTTCATCTCAGTCTGAAAGCACAAGACGTTTTTCATAAGTGCTGTTAGGTCCATTTTATAGTTGAGGAAACTGGAACATCAAAATTTGATGATGTGCACATTATCATCTATGAAGTATCTGACATACCTGGAAATGGAACGTGGGTGGATTCCTGATCTTTGTTCTTGTGCCTTAATTGCCAGATTTATTTTCCATTTACTGTACATCTTTTTATGGTAATAGTGTTGCCGTTTGCCATAAATCGGAGCTAGCATTCAGATTAGGACAATGGCTATAACAACTGTTTTCTGTCTGATAGAGTACCATAAAAATGCACGGTGCTTTAGAGTAAGCGCATGTATCAACAAAGCCCACAAAATATTGAATGCTGCCAGTGCCTATTTTCCTAACTTAAATATCTCTTTTTGTATGCGTGAAGTTTAGGCTCCAATTCATATGATACTGCTCAATGGATTTCCATTGTGGATTTTTTTTGTTTGTTTGTTTTTTTCCTGAAATCAGTGTGATTGTGTCTGTTTGAGAAGCCGGAATTTTGCCTTCTAGTTCCAAAGCGAGCCTTTAATAATCAAGTAGAGACATCAGATTGTATTTTGTGCTGGCATTTTGCTCCACATTGCGTTTGAGTAGGCTTTCATTGCAGCTGCTTCTCAGTTTGACTTAGTGAGGCTGCTAAAGGAATGTCTTGTTCTCATGCCATATTTGTTGTGTTCTTTTTTGTAATTTATTTACTTTGGAGAACCGAACCAGACTTAAGCATCTGTTCCTCAATGAGGTTTTGTGTGTGTGTGTTTTGACCCTGTATTGCAGCTGGTTTCATTACAGAACACAACAGTTAAGTGATTAGCCCAAGGTAATTCAGTGAATGGCTCAGCCTTCCTCAAAATTTTGAACTCTTCTGGCTCCTTGTCTTTTAAACTAGTCTAGCCTCTAAATCATATTGGCTCCCAAATTAAATGAAACTTTGAGAACTGGAAGTCACTTTTCATACTGTATAATTACTGATGGGCATCTTATGTGGGAAAATGTCTGTAAAGCTCCTGCCTGGGAATCCTACCTTTTATTTTTAAATAATGTGAAACAAAGCTTTTTGCATCAAATGGTTTATTATCTGTTGACATTAATTCACAAGGAGTATACATACATAAAATTGAGCATGTTTTACTGCAACGAATTAAGGGTGTTCAGCACCTGTAAGGTGAGGTTGAATGTGATCTGCCAGCAGGAAACAGATGAAGTTTAATAAATAAAAATGAAAAAGAAACATATCTCTATTATTACCAGTATTAGAAGAAAGAGGAAAATTATTGCAGAAAAGTATCTTTCTTTCTATAGTGATTTTTAAAAGGCAGACATTTCCAGTTACTCAAAATTCTTCTTTCGAAGTATTAACAATATATTTGAAGGTTTTCTTCTCTGTGCTCATTTTCCTTGTTCCTTCATCATCCTCAAACTTGGATAGGATTGTGTTGAACATAACTATTTGAGGCAGTGAGTAAAGAAACGATTGTGAGGAGAATGTGTAATTAGACTAATATAGTAAGGAAAAAATTGCCATAGTTTAAGACCTATGTCTTAAAGTGTGATCTAAGGAAAGGTTGGTTTGTCCAGTACCTTTTCTGTATTTGTTACTGTGTCATCTGGTTTAATAATAATTTTTGAAAATCTTGCCTTTCGTCTTCCATTTTCCTGTCCATCCCTGTTTAATTTTGTTCTTGTGAAAGCAAAGGAGTTGAATAAATTTGAATAAAAAAAGGAATGTTTGTTGTTGTTGTTGTTGTTTTGTTTTGTTGTTTGTTGGTTTTGGATTAGATTTTTAACTTATTAACTTACTGGTTTTGTTTGCTTTTGGAAGAGGAAGATGAATTCTGATAGCAAAGCATTCCTTAAAAAGAAATCAGTAATAGTTACTGTATAGATTAATTCTGCATATAAATTAACATCAGGTGAAATTGTTAACAGAAGATATGCACCTTATGTCAAAGCTGAACTTACAATTTTGTATCTTTTTAAAAATATGTTTTTAACATGCATATCAACTTTATAAAGAAGATATTTGTGTCTTTCAGTTCTATGTTTTGCAATGTAATTTTACCGTCTGATGAAAAGGTATTTTACCCACATTAAATCCCGATTTTGTATTCCTTGTAACATTCTGAAAACACAAAATGCCTTACATAAATACCTCTCTAATTAAATATCTTTCCTGATTTGCCAATAAGATGAAGCTAAGGAAATATATGCCTAGCTAACGAGTAACCTGAACCGAATTCTGAAAGTTAGAAATACTCCTGAACTGCAGGAAATCAGTATTTGAATACTACAGTTGATCACATTGTTAGAGGTGGATTGATGTAGCTGCTGCATAATCAGCTATTTCATGACAGCAGCTCTTGATGGGGTAGGCTCTTCCAGAACCAAAAATGGGTTTATTCCAAATTAATCCTCTTGCAAAGTAGAACTACTCTTCACTGATTGGATTAATATAGTATTAATGCTGAAATACAGGACTCATCTGAAAGAGCTGATTCAGCCAAACAACCGCTTTGCAACAAATGTTTTTGTTGGTTCCCCTAAGGTAGCTAAGGGTCAGATGCCAGCATCTTGAGGTTTTCAAACAAGAGGAAATTGAGTAAGTTTTGACTGAAACGAGTACCTAGCTCCTTGTATCTCCTCTAATTCATGAAGACATAGAGTATGAAATTTAGGAACAATAATATTCGGGAGATCTTTAAAACAAATTTTTACGTTTCTGGTGGAGGTTGTTTGATTTCTAGTTGTTTAAGTTTCATTCACATTCAGTTCCCTTTAATGTCGCCGTGCTTACTCTGGCAACAAACTTGGCTGATGTGTTTGGCTGACGTCGTCCGCATTTGCTCTGAGCTTAGGCCACTGGAATTCTTAACATTCCCAAAGGGGTTTCCATCGGTTGTTACTGATTCAGGATGCTTCCTGCTGTGATAACAGACCGGCATCTCATCCAGATATTAATCCAATGATCAGGCAGCAGAGTGGTGACTGAGACAGATAGTGTCTTCTCCTGCTAGACTACTCATTTAATTTTCTGACAAATTACTCATCTTTCCTCCATCAGCACTGGACCTGAGACTGTCTCAATTCTTGCCAAGGAGTACCCCCCTATCTTTGGCTACATTTTAAGCTTTTCCAACTTGTGCTGGTTATCTCTGCCTATTATTTTTCTGACATCATGCGTTTTGCTGTCAGTGATCCAGCAACACACAAATAATTTGGTTTTGTTTTTTTTATGTCTGTAATTTATGCTCCGGAGTTGAGTAAATTGCTGCACTTCAGACCCAATCCAAAGTCTAATGAAGTCATTGGAAACATCCCAGCTGACTTCATGAGGTTTTAGATCAGGCCCGTAAGTAGTACTTGCCTGCCACTGGATCAGAAAGTATAAAAGACAAACAAAGGAGAATGTTGTTTACCCTTCTTAGCCAGGCATGGTAAGGAAGCATAGTGAGCAAGATGCAGAATACAGTTTAAGTTATGACTGTTATCAGCTGCTAATGCTAAATAATGCTTCGGTCAAAGACAGAGTGTGAAAATTAAAAAAAAAAAAAAAAATTGAAAAAATAGTAGTTAAGCATCACTGCGTTAAAGGATTTGAGGAGAGGCTTCTTTTATTTATTTATTTGTTTTTTTCCTTGTAATTGGCTGGTTAGTGAACTCCATGTGACGCTAACATGAGTAAAACTCTTGGAAGAACCACATGAATGCTAGCTGTTACTTTTATTTTCAAAGTTCCCATTTGACACGTTACAGAGCGCTGTAGGTAAACAAAACGTGTGATTCACTTGATGTTAGACACAGTTTGCTAATTAACAAAGGAAAGCTTAAAAAGAAAAGGAAAATAAATGGTATTTGTTTTCTCTTCTACAGAATCCAGGTAGCGCTGTGAGAAAAGGGGCCTTTTTCTCCTCCTAGTAATACCAAAATTAAATTAAACTTTTCTTAGAAGAACTGAACTTGAAAGGTTTAAAAGAAAGAAACCCATCACACCATGACTTTCCCCAGGGGTGCAGCAGCCTTTGTAAGGTAAACAAGCTGTAGCACTGTGCTGTGGGTGCAGGTGGCTAATTAGCACTCATCATTCTTTAATCCCAGGGGAAGGAAGGAAACCTTTTAAATCTATCAGAAATGGAGGTAGTCAGGCTGCAAAGGAAGCAATGTCAAGCTGACAGTGTAGATTTTGTGTGAACAGTTAATTTGATTAGATCTTTAAAGCAAATATATTTGGTATACTGTTGCACTTTTATATTTTTGAGTTAGGGCTTAAGTCAACTTTTAAAGTACTTTTATTGGTTTTAAATTTGTGAAATATATGTAACTTCAGCCTCATTTCCTCAGGCCTCATCTACACTACAAAGCTTTCTAAGCGAAGTTACCCTGTGCTCCTACACAAGTTTGTAACCTGGCAAAACGTATCCCTTCTTTAGAAACAAAAACTGTCTTCCCATTACCAAACTAACCCTCAGTCACAAACCACGCAGCAATTGACATAACAACACTGGCACCCAGAAACTTCTGCTCCCACTCATAGCAAACTTTGTGATTTTACCCGTGAAATTTCCTGCAGGGATAGACATGCTGCTCCGGCGAAGGCACCCAGCGGGGCACACACTCTGGTGACACAGCAAGGTCAGCAGGTATGAGGCAGTACATGCTAGCAACAAGGCCTTCTGCTGCAGAAGTATAATGATTTTGCTTCTCACATGTGCAGAGTGATGGGACTCAGCTATCTCATGGAGGTCTTCTGGGAGGAGATGGTAAAACATTCAGGTATTGGGCTCCATATGAGCACTTTGCTTATATGGATAGCACCTACTCTGAACACCTACTACCCATAATCAAAGTGCTAAGTTACAGGCTTCATCATGGAGTCTGCTGAGTAAAGTAACATTATTAATATGAAGGATTGAATTCAACCTTATAAGCTATGTGGTTTTGTTCACATCACAAAAACTAATGTTTAAAAATCATTAAAAATCATTAGGGATAGTTTATAGTTATAAGATCTTGTCGTGCCTGATCTTTTTCTTATAGGTCCACCTATAATCAGGTGATTATTTAGTAATACCATTGCTACAAAGATCAAAGATTTTGTTTGTTTGTTTGTTTGTTGTTTGGTTGGTTTTTGAGGAGAAAATTTTGCAGGTTTGAACCCCCAAAAATGTGAACAACAGACAAGAAACCTGAAAGTTAACAAAAAAATAAATTATGCAAATGCTGATTGAAGGGAGAAGGTAATAATATTTTAGTAAAACAGATCTCAGTTGTTTAATTACAGCAGGGGGACCAGGGGGGAAATCATTTTATCAGTCTCAGTAACATTAACATCATTTTGTACTCCCAGTTGTAAGGAAATGAGTATTTTGTTATTTCCAGACCATCTTTTCCACTATATTTCTGTTCTGCTTTTCTATGGAAGCAAGCCTTTTACTTGCAGACTGTTATTGCCAGTTGATTGGAATAATCTTTAAGCCTCTTGATCAGCCAAATTTGATGGAGAAGTAGGGGTGTCAAAGACTTTAGGATACCCAAATATATTTCTGCCCTCCATGACAGGAGTGAGCTTTTCAACCCATCACCTTTCGCCTACAAGAAGCTGTAGCCAGTTGCCTAACCCATGTGGGTGTCAGTGAGGCAAATTACTCACAAATACATGTAGTTCCATGCCAGCCATAGTGCATATTACTGCTTGCTGATCCAAAATAGTCAGAACACCGAGGCTGGGAAGGGGAAGAAGAAAACTCAAAATGAAAAGAGGCAAGTCATGGTAGCTTAAGTAGGATGTCAGCTCATAGTCACCTGATCTTTATTGCACAGCTTACTGAACAGGCTTGGTCCCTGCAAAGTGTTTTATGAGACCACGAGTCTACAAGTGTATCTGCATGCAAAAAATGTAGACCCTCAGAGGACTGCAATGCTTTAGATCAGGGAAATCTTGTTTAAAGACCACTTATTTGTCACAGTTTTCACATTTGGTTCTACAGTAATGTCTGAGTTTTAAAAAGAGAAAACATTTTCTCTTCCATTCATGTCTGTGGATGAGAGTACTGAGAGGAAAATGGAACTTTATGCTTACAAGCACTTTTCCAGAATTTGATTTAATCATGTTTGGGAGACTTGTCTATCAGTGTTGTAGCATTTAGATGATTGAGATTTAGCACAGTAACTGATGCTGTGCTGCTTGGTAACTGTTTGGGCAGTAAAAACAATATAGTACAAAAGTAGAAATGTGTAGTAAAGTAGTTTGGTGTATACAACTGCAGGAAATCCTTGTGAGTGTAACAACTACATGAAATAGATACCATAGCAAAGAAGCCAAAACAAGGGTAAATATTTTGTGGTGATTTCCTTCTACAAAATACTTAGGTCAGTTGTACTTTCCAATGATTAAGTCAGCAACATTTTATTTTCTGAGGCTGGCAGTGACAAGTGGTTATGCAAAGAGGTGTAAGCAAAATATAAAATACACCACATGGAGTGAATGGGTTTATTAAAGAAGCATGTCTACAACACTAATAGGACTACTCTTTACATCTTGAAATGAGTATTTTTTGTTGTTGTTCAATTAGTTCAGTTCTAAAAAAGTGAAGTTAGATTTACACATGAGCATGCTAAATCATCACAGCATCCTTAAGTCATGGAAATGTTGAAAACTAAGCCATGGTATACAAATGTGCATGTCTGTACTTATATAGTCTGGGCTAGGGGTTTTACAAACTGTTGATAATACTTCTCATTCCGATGGTAGGTGCTGAGAACATTGTGAACCAGCAGTCTGATTTGGAAAACTAAGATCAAAATACCCATACTACCAAAACGGTGATTGCCATAGTCTCTAAATTAGGAGAATTTGTGCTGTTGCTTTGCATTGTTCCCTCCTTTTTGCAGTAGTATCAATAAACACTGTTAATCATGATCATAATGAACATTCTTTCTGATCATAATGAACGTTTTTTCTCCCCATCCTCAAATATAGTGATATAATCTGCTATTACCAAAAGCACAGAAAAAGCCAAGAAATCTTGTCATATTTCTGCATTGTCTCCATCCTCATGGAAATATGTTATTGCTGCAATCTGAACTCAAATTTCACTGAGTTTGTAACCTCTATCAGTTTTCTTTTGAAATGGGTATTAAGACCTCTTTTACATTAATCAGATTGATCTTATCATTCAAACACGTCTTCGTTATGTAGCTTCAAAATGTCTTTTCTTCATAACAGTTACCTAAAATTAAAATTGTTAGTGTTAATAGATGTGGGATGTAATACTATGGAATGCCCATTCTGTGTAAAGAAAACAGATAGATGTTCTCAACAAATAATTCAGCACTGTAGCATTAGCTCTTCTTTGGGTTCAAATCAAATTTTACAAGTACAGGCACTTTCAAATAACACTTTATCTATACTCTATAAAATTTGAACATCATGCAACTTCAAACTGAGAAATGTTTTTCCTGTCAGCTGTAGTGAGAATAATGTACAGGAAAAGGTGATGTAATGATCATATCACTTACATTATTCTCTCCCTAATGAATAATCTTCTGCACTAAGGATGAGCTCACTTACTATTATTGGAATCACATCTGTAAACCACAGTACACTGCTGGATCTACCAGAGTTTTGGTGCTGTAAAATCTGCCTGTAGTTAACGCTTTTCATTAGACTTGCAAAACGTTATATGTACTACATATGGAGTAAATCTTCCTTGTGAGGAAACCAACAGAAAAGAAAAAAAAAAAAAGAAAGAAAGAAACAAAGCATTTATTTGCAGCATTTGTACTTGGGATTCACACCCTTCCTAAGCACAGCTGTATCTTTCTTTGAAAACCAGTCCCAAACTATTATTAGTCTGGAACATCTAAAACATGACAAATGTTTTCTGTTCTCGTTAAGGCCAGAGCTCACATGACTGACACGGTAGTCTAAGTTTAATTTCAAAGTAAGGATAGAAAATCCTCTCTATTTCTATTCCTATTTGTAGTTTACATGTAGACAGTATGCTCAGTTGTGAAACTGTGTAACTTATGTAATATTCTTTCTGTAAATGATGAATCATATTCTTATTTAAACCTGGTAAAATGAGTAAGGCTGGGAATCAATTTCAAATTCAAGAAATAACATAATTAGAGCCACTGACTAATGTAATTCGGTGTTACAAATGCCTTGGACACACAAGTTTGTATTAATATTAATGAAGCAAGAATGGACAGAGAAGAATACATTGTGTGCAGAAAGTCACATCTTCCCCCTTAGCTAAACAGCCAGTGATCTCAAATCCAAAGCAATGGATTTATATGCATACCCCCATGTGCACGGACATATACCCATCTATAATCACTATTTACAAATTCAAGGTTTAAAAACTTCTCATATTTCGGAGATCATCAGGAAGAAGATTACTTCCCTCCCATTCACCAGTCTTTTCATGCACGTTAAGGGAAGCCATGTGCTCTCTCTTCTCTTACACTTTCTCCACCTTTTTTCCCTCTGCTTTTGCTTCTCACAAGCTCCACAGATGTTGAGCTTGGATGGGACAGGCTGAGAAGCTGGAACCCTGCTGCCCAGGCCTTGTACATTCTAGCCACCTACTCCATCCCTGCTTCACCCCAGCTGTGCTTTATGTTTCTTTAGCTAGCCAGTAAGTTAAGCTGACTGCGGGCTTCTGCATTATTCTTGCCCTTGAATTTATTATTACCTGACTGGTAGACAGCTCATTGCTACTATCTCCTCTGAAATTGCTTTCTTCCTTTTTCAGAATACTGTGATTTGTAGAAGAAAAATAAAGTTAGTAGAAATAAGTGAAAGCAAAGGGGTTACCTGTGAATCATATAGAAAATAAAACATTTGAATATGTTGGTAAAATCTCCCTGTATCCTGCCTACCACAACAAAAGGAAAAGAGTGCTCAGTTATAGGTATAGACCAAGTGATGATTTTACCTGCCTGGGTATTATTAGCCCATTATTAGCTCCTTGAAAACTTCATGATTATCTGCAGAAATTGGTATCACCTACAATTGGCATTAGTAGAAGCTTGGCATGTGTAGAGATTTTCACGTCCTTGTTAAAATTTAAGCTGGGCTGATTGGCATCCAGCAAAATTTTGTCTTCCTACACTACCTTTAACTGAAGTCTTTCTTCCAACAAAACACTTTAAACTAAAATTTAAACTAAATAAATTAATTGATAAATTAAAAATAAAATAAAATTTAAATTTAAACTAAAATAGTCTGAAATGAACTAAATTTTGAGGATGTGGAAATTTATTGTAGATTTACCAGATTGGGCCTGCAGTGCTCATCTTGATGCATTTCATGAACATTTTGGATGTTCCGTTTCTATCAGTCCTTTCTCCTAGGCATGTGCCACACCCTTCCCTTTGAGAGGCATCAGCATTGTTCCCCTGGCCCGTTTCAAGGCCTGAATAATTCCAGAAAATTAAGGCATGATGTCATCTACGAGCAGAAATAAGCCATTACGTCCCTCACCACTATATTAATCATTGAATTATTCAGCTCACTTTCAACCTTCATACAAATATATCACATTTGATAAAATTTCTGTCAGTTGATATTTTTGGTGGATAAATTTCAGCCAGCTAAATAAACATATTCATTCCAGAGTATGAGACAGAAAGAAGGAAAATACATTTGGTTCCTTGTATTAATTTCAGTTGTCTAAGTATTTTTTCTCAGAGGTTGTGTCTAATCTTTGCCCACGTAACCATATTTCTGTAAAGCCCAGAACGGATCAGTTTTATTCTCTGCTGTGCAATGCTAGATGAAGCATCAGTCCCTAAACTGAGGAGCCAATGAGGAATTTTCCTTTCAGACTGAAAAACATTAAAGAGTATGTGTGCATACATACTCTTTTTTTTTTTTTTAATTCAAAAAAGGAAGCATGTTTCTTCAGCACATTTTAAATTTCTGTAATTGCAGCGAAGAGCACAAGGTGCAATAAAACAAGAGTACAGAAGGCTACAGATTTCACAAAGTCAATGGAACTTTGTTTCCCCATTGTACAGCAGGTAAAGAAAATACACAAAACTGCTTTGTCAAAAGCAGACGTTTTAGCATAAATGCACAAGCTTTTACAAAAAACCACTTGTTTGATTTTCTTATTCAGCTTCACTTCAAAAAAATCAGGCAGAAGAAGAGTGAATATAATGGACAATAGAAATAAATTCTCTGTGAAGAAAACAGTAAAGGAAAAGAAGCCTTTCAGAGACGCTGATCAGACTACCTTTTTACTCCTCAGTCCTGCTTTAGCTTTTACTGCTGTGCTTCATTTCATATCTCAAAGCTGAACTCTGGTCTACAGCAATCCTCGAAGGCTGGGGTTTCTTTCCCCCTTGATTTGAACATTTTTGCATCAATGCTTCTTCATCGGTGTGATCAGAATGTGCCTCTTTGATATAGAACATCAAAGTATTTGCCATACAACCTGGAGTAATTTGTTTTGAAGACTGCTTACTGCCAGTCTTCCTCGTATGGCATATAATCAACAGTCCAAACAAGAAGTAAAATCAGTGAAAGTGTGGTATTGCTGAAAAATGAGAGTGGTTCTTTCAAGCATAAAGATTATTTATTTATTTATTTATTTATTTATTTATTTATATGTTTTTATTCTTCAGAAAGGATCCAGAAGATGTAATTAGTTTCTGAAGTAAAGCTGCATGGTTTAGTTTGAAAACAAGATTGAAAAGCTTGACCTCTTGTGTGATTTAAATGCTTTCTTGTTTCATTTCATTTGACATGTCAAGAGAGACAGATGCTTCTGTGTCCACATTTTAGTACAGATATCACACAAGATAAATCAGTATGTATATATTAATTATCTTTATAGTTATTGTTAAAAAGCAGCTACTTCCAGGTTTAATCATGGTGACTGGATATGAGTGCAGAGCAAAACCATGTGACAATTGCAACACAAGTAAGATTTGGCTTATTGGTGGAACACAGTTATCCAGATCAGTATTTCTCTATTCATCCTTCATTTAATCATATGGAATATATTCTTCTTTTATATCTTGTTCAAGGAATGGCACTTGTAGGAGCACAAAATTTGTGAGTTCATGTCTTAGTCAGTAGAAAGAATAGTGCCACTCATTAGATTACTAATGGGAGCTTCATTTGAATAGCTCTTATTCTTGGAACCATGTCGTTACAACAAAATTAAAGTTTTCATTTAACTGGTTAGTTTCTTCCTAATGGTTGCTAATAAAGGAATGAAAACATGACACGGATTTGCTTCCTGTCATGATGTCTGCTTTCAAGATAAACCAAAAGTAATAAAATATTCTGGGAATCATGTCTCCAGTAACTCAGCAGTATTTTCTGCATAAAGGGATGAGAATTTCCCAACAAGCTCAGCTTGCAAAGTGTGCAAATACGTACTGCAGCATTTTGACTAAATAATAAAAAATTATGAAGGAGTAACCAGTGCTGTTCCCTCTCACTCACCAGGAGGGTATGTGGTGTCCTATCACCACCTCTCCAAACGGAGACCGGTCCAGTCTGACTATGCAGTCATAATTGCATAGTGCTACAAGATGACTCCTTTTCCAGTGTGGGACCGGTTATCTTGCATACATAAAATCTGGTGGACCAGAACACGAGGGATATAGCGTCCAGCTCAGTCATGTGATGATATTCACCATAAGAAAATTGAAACTCATCAGCAAGAGAGACATTTTTCTCAACAACCTCTCTAAAGCACCTAAGTATTATTGCAAATCATGCCATCATTTTTTTCTCTGTTCAAAATAGACTTCTTGACCTGACCTCCGTCATATAAATATACCAGAAGATACAAATCAAGAAGGAAACTAGCAAATAGATAGTGAAAATTTTAACAAAAACAATGCAATCCACTGCATATAGTACTAAAAGTTAAGAAACATATTTTTCAATTCAAGACATACAAAAAAGTGTAATAATGCACAAATAGATTTCTAAATTAGATAGCTTATTCAAACTACTTATTCAAACACACAACACCTTGTGAATTAACATTATTTTTAAGATCTGTTTTTTTCAAGTGCTTTGAGATTCATTGTCTTTGATAAAAACTAGGATGTATGGGTTAGAGAGCAAGTCTGTACATTTAGCCTAATGTATAAATTTGTTCTGATTTTTAAGTGTCACTACAGGTAAACATCTACCTGCCAACTCTGAGATCAAGCATTTCAAGTTTGATGTCAAGATACAGCTGAAAATCAGCTGTATTTTAGCTGTGTGATACACGTCTAAACCTGATGCACCAAAAATAAAAACGTTAATTTTAATTGCTGTTAAAATTACCTGTATTAGAGATTAATAATCCAGTGTGCTTTTGTATTTATATTGTACATTTTTATTAATGGAAATTTAAATAGTTAGACTTTGGTTACCTTTTCATTTCACATCCTCTTTGTTGTAACTCCTCACCTCTGTCTGAGAAAGGATTTTGGAAGCCTTGCCCAGCCTTGGCTGGTGGGACAGCGCTGAAAACCATCCTATTATCTCTAGCTGCAGAGGCTTATTGCTTAATCCCACAGAGAGAATAAATCACATAAAACTGACAGTTAAGGAACTTCTGGACAATGTAGGAAACACTGTCAGCCTTTCCCTCTGCCCATGGGCTCCCTGCTGATGCCTGCACCAGTGATCTACCTCAAGATCCACACCAGGTGCAATCAGCTGGCCTCATGCTCTGGGAGGAGGTGATGCAGAGAGCATATTCATCCTGCTGCAGAGTGTGTGGGCAACTCTGACTACCAAGGTGGGGTGTCCAGGCTGCTCAGAGCACCACCTGGCAGCTGTCCGGATGATGTGAACCCAGCTGGTGTTTGAAATGACTTCCTTCTTGTTTCTCTATATACCCTATTGTTATGATGAGGCATCATAAGCTGATGTGAAGTCCCAAGCTTGTTTGGTGTCACAGCAGTAACAGCAAACAGTTTATGAACTTTTTTCCTGCCTTCTCTGAAGCTTGAAGGATGCTTGAATATGAAGCTGTCAATTTTCATCACAACCTTTGATAAGTACATAGCTGGATAGGTTTGAGCATAAAAGATCATTTATTTTTAAAGTATCTAGGAAAGCAACTGGCTAATTATTTATCACTTTGGTTATCATAGTTAGCATGGCAGCTAGTCGTCAAAGGTGGCCCCGTTGTAGTTCTGCCCCCATGTCTGATGGAACCTTGATACCAGAATGTGCACAGAAGAAATATTTTCATCACTGGGCATCTTTTAAGAACCTTATCTTTCAGCCTTCATTTTACAAGTCAGTACTGTTCTGTAGACTGCAATAACTGCGGGGAGCTCTGAAGATACTTTCTCTTACCGTAACTTCTTCTAAGGTATGCTACATTATGTAGTACTTCAGCTTACTTGCGTAATGCCAAGTTCCCACAAATTCTAATCAATCCGATTGCTGTAGAAATAGGTATAATTAGAATAACAGGAAAAAGTATGATATAATCAGAAGAGAAATGAGTCACATTTGCTGCCCTAAGGTCTAGGCTGACCTAGCGCATGCCATTGTTCTCTCAAGGATCTTTGTTTGCTGATCAATTGTAAAACGCACCTCTTGGTACATCTGGAGTCTTTCAGCTGTGTGCAGTATGTGAAGCGTTAGCCAAAGCTGGTTGTGAAACTAGAAGGTAAGATTTTTACTGAAATTTTGGACTGGAGAGTAACTAGAGTGCCAATGATAAAACTGAGACTTTAAATACAGCGAATATTACAGTAGTCTTATGTGAAGCTTGAGACACAAATGCCTTCTTCAGAGAGCTGAAGTGAAGGCCAGAAATGCAGGTTTATCAACTCAGAATTTATCTGCTTGAGACCTTGCATCAAAACACATGAAAATATTCAGAGATGTAAATGCATTATGAGGCCCATAGGTAATAGTAGTCTCCCTGCAGACAAATAAGGTCTTAATCTACCTGCATAAATGTTAAGGAAAAGTCCTGAAACATTAGCTTGAAACCAGAAATGTCAGCACCAAGTTTCTTCAGGCAAACTCCTAACTTTAATTTTATTCCTTGAATACAAGCTTCAGAAGTATGCTTTTCACCATGAGGCAGATCTAAGGCTAGAAGCAGCCTGTTATCAAATACAGTTCAGACAAATTTCAATTCAATAGAAATCCATCGGAGTATGTACAGGGTTTACATCAAAACTCATGTAAAAGCTCTCAGGATGATATTCCAATATAGTCAACTCCTGCCTCAATTTTGATGACAAATCTCATGAATTTCAACACTAACTTAATCCCAAACTGTATGTACTTTCCCCTAATGCCTCAGTAGAGTATAAACCATGTATGAAATGCTCTTGCATATTTAAAGGGATAAAAGCCAGGAATTAGAATTGGTTGGCTCCACAAAGAGCAGCACTCTGATGAACTGCTGTAAAACTTCCCATAGAGCTAAATCCTGTTACATTTCACTGCTGCTGGTGCACTTAAAAATAGACAACCAGAATCTTCAAGTGGGGTGCCAGGATCATTGAGACAGACCTAAGCTCAGCCCCAACCAGGGAGATCCTCCTCTGCCCCAAGCTGTGCGTTTGCACAGCCTCCTTCAGGCCTGACACTGGCATGTGAGCAGTCGGGAAATATATCAGGTGACAAAATTAATCTGGCTAAACCCAACCTCACCAGCAGAAAGTCATCCATCTCAGAAAAATAGGCTGAGGTGAACCCTTTCTTTAAAAATTCAGATCATTTTAGCACAATAATGATCCCCTTGCTTGGACCTTCTGTACTGGATAATCACATCCTGCCTGCTTTTTAGAAAGCAGATCTTCATATTAAACAAGCATGCTGTTTAATTATTGCAGGAATAGAAGCGTGACTACAGCACAGAACAGACTATACAATAATTTTTTAATCTAGTCATGTGCTGGAATTTTGCAAGAAGAGGATTCTCTTGTGAAAGAGGATTTAAGATTTTAATCAGAAGGTCAAAGCTAATGAATTTTTGTTCATGAACAGAATGTTGCTACTCACATTTGTTTTATACAAAAGTTACTGCCTACAGAGTTTTTAAACTGTAAATAAGACAGCATTATGCCCCTGCATATGCCTAGAAAAGTATAATTCACAGGACAAGTATTTCACTTGAACTAATGCAAAAAATAATCTGCTATATTAGGTCATAAATGAAAATGGATATATAGTCTCTTGTCTCTAGCTATTCCCATCACCAGAATATGAGATACTTTGGCAGAGACCAATGCAAAGAATAATCTCTCCCCAGAAAAGCTCAGGATAGCGATAGTGGGAATCTTACAAGCCAACAGTGGGAATAGACTCATCAGTATTTGTGTAGGCACGCACTGAGTCTGTCTGTGCTGAGCTTGGCTGAAGCCACTGCTGTGAGTCACTCACAAATTTAAACAAGAAGTGTTGTGGAAGATTAAACAGAGACTGAGTAAGGAGTTCACAGCCTTCCCTGTGTGTGTTTAAGATCCTGTTCATTTCACTACAGATTCACAAAGTGAACAAAAAGGGAGCATTTAACAAGTGTAGAGTGTTTCAGCTTCCTCCTCATTCTTCCTTCTACTCCCTTGAGCAATTTGGGATTATCTAAAATAATTAATTTAAAAAATACTTTAAATAAGTGTTTTCTCATCAAAAACTCTTCAAATTTCAGTGCAGCTAGGTGAGCCATGTTGCTGTAATAGAGATAAAAATTTAAGCCAAATTGTTTTGAATGTTTGTGGACAAATACTTTGAATGTATGTGTCATGCCGTGTTCCTTTCTGACTGAGGAAAACAAAGAATTTTTAAAGGAGTATCTTTCAGATGTGGAAAGACTAAGTCAGACTGTGGACGTTTCTGCCACCTTTACATAAAACAGATAGAAAGCAATAACAATTGATATACTAGCTGTTGTTATTCTGTTATTGTACTAGAAAGTACTGGTGATTTCTAAAGGGCATACAAACAAATGGATTGATTTTTCACCATACCTATCCTGGTGTTCAAGGCCTGTACATTCATTTTTCAAAAAGAAAGGACTTCTATATATATTAAAAAAAAAAAAAAAAAAAAGTATTATGAAAAGGATCCCATCTTCTTTGCTTTTTAGGTGACTATCATGTTAAATTTGTACATAAAAGCTGGATATGTTTATCAGCTGCCCCTCTAGAAATAACAAATGCAGGATATTGTTCCGTTATCTTGAAAATTATATTACATGCTAGTTAGCAGAGATGTGACACTGGCAATGTACTGCAGCATATAATTCAATCTGATTTCTTTTTTTTTTCATCTTTGTGTGCCACTCGTAAAATCCAGATGTACTGCCAAGCTCTTCAAACACATTTCCAGCAGCAACATGAGCTGAACAAGAGCCTCTCATTCCTTGACAGACTCCTCAGGCAGCTGCGTGGGTGGCTTTGGAGTTTCTTTGTGGTCTTTCATGTGGTTGAGTTGCTGATGGGCTGTTTTGTCTGCTTTGCCCTCCTGGGTATCAGTTCTCTTTGATTTTGAGGAATTTACACATCTTTATCCATCTGAGAATACAGTTCTGTGTAAAACTTCTGAATTATGCAAACTGTGCTTCTTCATAAGAAAAATATATCTTATAAACCCATGACCTGGATTGCAGTTAAATTGCATAAAACCTCAAAATCTGACATTGAACATCTGATTGTAATTACTTATGTACTTATATATAACAAAGTACATTCTTAAAAAGCAGAACCTGATGATAGTTCATGGAATATCAATAGAGACATAAAAAATAGAAATTTAACATTTGACTGCAAAATTTCAAGCTAAATTTTATGACTGCTTCATCCAAACAAGTCCTTTGTAGAAGATGCCATCATGTAGAAGCAATGGTACTGAACTGTACTGTAAAACAGATTCCCAAATAGTTCCAAAACTGGCAAAACTGTGCGAATTCTCTTATTCTCCCTTCTCTTTGATCATCTGCAACTCCTGTCTGTGCTCCAAAGAGATTAGGATCACTGTTCCTTTCTACCTGTTTGGAAAATAGTATCATATTTAATCACATTAGCTCTTATATTTGCTTGGGAAAAAAAGTGCATACTATTTCCACATGCATAATAGCTAACACAAAGCTAAACTCCATAGTTAATAGGCTAATGAAGAAAAGAAAAAAGTTGTGATTAGTCCTAGGCTCCTGAAAATATTTATTTCAAACTGCTAACCCATGATACTGTTAGATGTGAAGTCTCTGAGTGTTTATTACCACCTGCTAGCCTATTACCACTTGCTACTGAGCTGCAGACAGTTTTTTTTTTTTTTTTTTTTCCCTTAGAGTGGATTTTTATTAAAGAGAAGCTTTATCACAATAGGGTTCTTGCCATAACAATATTTACCATATAGTAAGAACAAATAAGTGCTCATGGCATCTGCAGATAAATACAAAGAACATGAACAGTGATGACAGGAGAATATGATATTTACATTAGTGCAGCTAATTAGTATGATTAAATTAGAGACAGCTGGGATAAACTACAGCATGCAGACTGATAATTTTTTGACTCTGAGATATTTTAATTCAAATGATCTTTGAAGGAAAATAGAAGAAGCCTCCAGAGTGAACAAAGCACACTGCTATTGGAGGTAGGATGACTTAATAAATCTTTTTACTACTGTCTAACCGGTAGGCTACATTGTTCAAAGTCTTTATGATGTAGGGATACAGTAGCTCCCTGACAATATAAATGGAAGCGCTAGGCTTGTGAATATGTTTATTTCTCCCTGGGAGACTTGCTCTTGTCTACCAGCAAAACTCTATTTTGCAGGTATTTTGAAATTATGATGCCATAAAGTGGTTTGTGTTCCAAGTATGATTTTTTGATGTACTGTTTAAAAAAAGACAAATTATTAGTAAATTTTAAAAGTATTAAAGAACTGATTTTATAAATGTGTAACAAAGCTCTTCATAATAATGGCAATGCCAAAGCTCATTCAGTCCATCCATTGATAGTATCAGCTGGGATTTGCTGAAAGGGTTGTGACAGAAAGATGGGTTGCAGGCGTGCTTTGATATGCCAGTAAAACCAAGGCTTATCCCTCTCCCAACTTACCCCTGACCCAACTCATATCATTGAAACATTTGTCGGGTTAGGGTGAGTACAGGTGAGAGCTGGCTAGCCTAATTCTAAGGTAATGCTGCTCTGTTGGAAGGATACAAAGATGAAGCAAGAACAGTATCCATTTCTTTCGTTCCCCATCAGGATTGTTTAAGATCTTCAACAACAGTAAAGCAATGACACTCGTTTCAATGAAGGCTTATGTTCTGTCTGTATCTAATAAAAAAATAGGAATCAGCATTGGCCTGTATATCTTTACCATTACCTACTCATGGATAGATTATTGCGATATGCTATGTGGGAGCTTACTTCACATATCAACACAGCGATGAGGAACTGGTACAGAAATTGCTTGCGCCGTGTTCAGTTAGGCTATGTCAGCCTTTAACCAAAGTCTGAATTAAAGATATGACAATCAGCAAGTATTGTTTCTCTTCTGGCTCTCAGCAAGTAGACAAGCAGAGAGGAGAAATAAATGAATCTTGGTTCTGCCTTCTGACCAAATATATCAGCCAGAACTGTTGAGCTGAGCAGAGCACATTTATTATGATTTGCTGATTGGAAGGCATGGTTTCTTTTCCTTTCATGGAGCAAAGAAGAGAGCAGGGAGGAAAACTGTGCTCCAGAACTCGTACCTCTGAGTGAAAATGCCTCTTTGATAAAATAAATCAGTTTCTACTCTGCCCACCCACCTTGATAAATGGAAGAGCCCTGAGCCACTCACTTGGTCTGAAATAGGCAAGGCATGGATGCTCTAACAGATGCAGCAGCAGTTGCTTCATCAGAAAATGAAAAGGAATTAGTAGAAATTTTATACTATCATAATTCTATCTGTATTGATGATAGCTTCACCATTTAATAGACTAAAGAAAACACTTCTTCAGTAGTGGTGTGTGTGCAGTTGGATTTAGATCTGTCAAATTAGTGGCTGCATGTGATGTTCAGACACGCAGTCGGTCTGCATTTTCCAATTCGGTTTGTTTTTGTTTTTTTTTTTTTTTTCTTTTTCAGGCAGATGTTGTAAATTATCTATAAAAATATTAAAGACAGGCACAAATCCTTTCTGGTAGATTCAAGTTTGATGTGGAATCCACACAGGCTTTAACATTATCTACGCAGTCACTGAAACTGATATGACTCAGCAAAGATCCTGAAGTGACTCGAAATGATTTTCTGCTGCCATTTGCCCACTTCTTGGCACACAGCATCAGCCACACATCTTATTAGCTTCCCAGAAATCTGTGAAATGTTGAGCTCTGATGTTTTCTCTCAGCCACAAAGAGACATGAGTATTTTAACCATTAGTCTCCTTTAGCACAGCCAAATAAATACAGTCTGGTGAATGTAACAAGAAACTTAGCAACTCAGAGTTGCAGCACCATGGTGGCTATAGCTCAGAACTAAAATTTCTATGATGTTTAGGAAGTAACGAAAAGATAGTTTAAATCTTGCTCCCTCTTTTAAATTAACTTGCTTCATTTGCATGATAATTAATCATCGAGTTACCAAGTGTTGCTTATCGAATCCATAGAAGATAAAAGAATTGTCTCTACTTATGGTAAAAGATGCACACCATTTTAATCGATATTGAAAGTAATTATCGGGAGGATTTTAACTGTATCTGCTGACAGATAAATGCACATGAATAATGCACACAGATATGCTCTTACTGCTCTGTCAACTTCCTAGTGCATAAGCATGGATAGAGGTAATAGCAAGTCGCGGTGCAGTAAGCAGTTTGTTGCTCCCATCCTCCTGAATTGCGTGTGTATACAAGTCTAATAAGCACACGCAAACCCATGGTCCTCTATTCTGCAGCTACATCAGTGTGGCCAGATCTTTAATCAACCAAGTTTGAGCTCTGTGATAGCGCTATGCAAATTTGTTTCCAGACTTATACCCTGCGGCACATTGTGTGTGACAGCCGGTGATAACCTGGTACTAACCAGCAAATTCCCCTTCCCTCTGTCATCACTGTAAGTTGCTGACAGGCTTTCTTCATGGTCTCTTTGAAGTAGGAGAGAGGTAAGTCACCTCTTCTCTCTGGTAGGTGTCTCTTAAAGCTCAGGCTTTAATGACGGTGAGATTTTTACACGTGAGCACAAGGTAATGGCAGTTTCTATTCTGGGGTCAGGAATCAGGATGTAACTGGAGAGTGCCAAGTGCTTTGCCCTTTATAACCGAGGCCTGCTGCTCAGGAGAAAGGAAGTAATGCTTGTGCTGCTTAGTAAATATGGCACCCTCGCTGATACCAGGCTTTTTTTTTTTTCCAAAATTGCTTGTTTGCTGCTGTTTTTATGACACTTCTTCCTGATATCCTTAGCAAAATGAACAATTTCCTTGCTATTTCATTGTGTAAGTGGGATAATTGTTGGCTGTGGCTGGAGATGAAGTTTACTCATGTACTTAGAGCAGGTTATCCTTTGAGAGAATGACAAATAGAATGCCAGATAGCTCAAATATTGTTGCCTGTAACATACCAACTAATGGACAAGCTGTAAACTACACCCTTGTGGGCTACTAAATTCCTTATTGTATGCAGCTGCTCTTGTAAGTGACTGTAAAAATATGCCTCTAAGGAATTCTTTAGTAAAAGTAACGATCCTGCAAGAGGTCAGTCTTGTCTAACAGGCAGAATCCAAACACTTGCTCTGGTAAGACAAATAACTGGAATTCATAACACAAGGATTACTTCCTTTGAGTCAGCATTTGCCATATATATATGTCACTCAGAAGAGATGCATACATGATCTTCCTAATAGTGTTTCTCTTAATGTGTATCAAACATTGTTATATACTCAGGGATACCTGTCAGGCCACGAAAGCCCAACTTAGGAGGTATAGCCACTAGAAAGCAGGAATGCAGCCCATCCAAATGGCTCCGAGTACCTGTGACAGGTACCCAGTGGAGAACAAGCATCATTTCGGGATCTACTCGGGTTACTGTGGTAACAGCATGAGCACAGCCTGTGCTTTGGTTATGGGATGGGGAATGTTTGCCCAGTCCCCTGCTTAACACCGCTGCTGCTGTATCAAGTCCTAAAAAGGCCACAAGACCACACATTTTGGTTAGTAACACCATCTCTTCCATACAGACTTACATTTAACTATGTAAGGCAGCTGCCATGGCCATTCCAGACCATAAACCTGTGACCAGGATCATACATTATCCTCCTGAAAAACGCTCGCTAAATCCTCAACCCTCAAAGTCTGTAAAACAGCTAATTTAAGATCCTAAAGGCTACTGCTGTCATGTATTCCAGAATTGAATTTTTTTCTTTTTTCTTGTAGTTAATTTGCAATTCTTAGATACCAATTTGCCCAAGAGCTTCTTTGTCTTGCAGCATGTCAACAATCACAATGACTTTTAGACATACGGATACACGTTACTTTTCCCAGTTATCAGTCTCCTTTATTAATGATATTTTTTACATAATTGCCTATGAACAATATGCTTGCTATCTGAAGTATTTATTACATAAAAAGGAATCTTCTTTATAACAAAAATAGCGAGGAATATACTAAAAGTGGTGTCTAAATTCTGTAGTGATTGAAATACCACAAGCTGGCTGCAAAAGAGATTTTAGTATAATGTATTATTAGCAATTGTTGTTATACTTCTGTGGTTGCTTGAGACTGGAAGCAAAGTCTAGTGGCTTTTTTAATTGGTTGGAAACTGAAATGCCAAGGTATTAACAAGACTGCCTTTTCTTATCCCTGCCAACAGGCAGTTTCAAAGAATGTTTATCAGTATGAAAATGGCTCTCGGTGTCCATATATACGAGCTCTGCATGACAGAGCTAAATGGCTTGACAGCTATTTCTGTATTTAAATGTGTTTCTGATACCACAGTGCACTTCCAATAAATGTACAAATATGCTTTGGGTTATTCTGCGATTTATTCAGTTCAGTCAAAGGTAAGCTCTAGGCAGGACTTACATACATAAATATTGTCTGAAATGTTTGTTTCTCTCCCTTTTTAAAACAAACTCCCTTGTTTTGTGAATTGGCATCTCAGATAACAACATGAGTCAGAGTATAAAGTATTTGAAATCTCACTAGCTACAGTAAATCTCATACAGGCTTTTAAAACATTTTGCTGAATCAGAGAGAGTTCTCAGCTACGTTCGGATTAATAAGCTTTTCACTCTTGGCATTTCGAAGCATGCCAAGCAAAACCCACCCTTGCTCTTCTGCTTGCTCTCTTTTAGCTTGTTCATAGGAGCTTGTTGAGATGCTTTTCAGTGTATTTGTGCGTCTGAAAATACTGAGGTATCTGCTTGGCTGTTGCAGGTTTCACCTCATTGCTGAAGTTTGGAAAGCTAAAGCTTCGTGTGTTTGAGTAAGAGAGGAGTCTGTTCCTAGCTGTTGCATTTTTACCTACTCCTACTTTTTGTGTTTCTCTTTTTTTTTTTTTCAAAACCAGTGAAGACCAGAGTGCATATTTATGGAAAGGATGAAACTCAGTAGTCATGGAACCCAAGTATAAATACGGCTGTGTCCTCTGAGAAGGATACAACTTGAGGACATTAACATATGGGTTGTTTATTACACTAATTTCTTTATTTGTTTTATCACTTCACTTTAACTTAGACATGTGGCTTTTAAAACTTCTTGCCTACGTCATGTTACAAACAATAACTGCTGTAGGTTAAAGTCTAGCACAGTTATTTTCCTGAATAAGCGGTAAGATTAGAAAACGGTATGTCCTAACTGAAACAGATAACTGTATTAATGACAAGCTCTTTAACAATATTGATATTTTAATTGATACTAATAGGGTTCAAGGCTAACACATAGCAGTGACTGTGCAAGTTTCTCTAGACACTTCTGTACATGGACTTTGTGACTACTGATAGCAGTTTAGATCAGCCTCTCTATGTGCAGGTGGACAAAACATTCCTTATGGCTGTGCACCTGTGTCTGGCTGACACACTTTCTTTTGCTGCTTTTTCTTCCTTATCTGTCTCTGACCCCCAGAAGCAGTCCAGAGGCTTTTCAAATTCCTGCAGTTCTGTGGCTCAGTTTGGGAATTATCCTAGGTTCTAGCCTCTTAACAGAACTGCTTTTTATTATTATTATTATTTAAGTTTATCTTAAAGCTCCTTACTGTTTTATATGTACATAGACACAATCACTTTTGTTTTCCTTATAAAGTGTTAACTGAAGTTTATCAAAGGCCAGCTAATTCTTTAGATACTTAAAACAGGAGGAGGAACACTCATGATCTTTTTTTCCAGTTTGTTTGCTCTTGGTTTTACTCTGAATTTGAAGCTAACAGATTTTAAGAATGGGTTGGGCACTTTTCTTTCAGGAGGAATAGAAGTTGTATTGTGTCTCTGGCAGTGGATTGAGAGAGCCTGTTAAGGCCTCTTCGAGGCCTTCTCCTTTAGGGGTTTCTGAAAATTGCAGTCAACAGTCTTTAGAACAGGACTACATAAGAAAATAAAAGATTATTTTTATATTCTTCATAATAGAACGACTAAAAATATTTTTTTTTAAATAAGCAGCAATAAAATACTGCTGACACAAATTAAAACTCTTCACACTGCTCTAGCTGTGAACTCGAGCTTTTGTGTTGAGAACTGAGAGATTTAAACCATTATCTTCCCAGAGATTTTGCAGTGACCCAGACAACAATAAAACTACATATGGCTCTGAAAACCACACTCTATGCTTGCCCAAATAGTGCTGTTGGCCAGAATAGCTATTCAGGGTAATTGTGTGCATGTGTACTGTCTTCCAAAATAAATCAATGATTTTGTGGAATAAAAATGTCACAACAGGGAGTCATTCCAGACTTATACCATCAAAACTATTCCAGAATAGCTACACTATTCACTTTTCGCATGCAGTCCTGCAATGGTGTCCATGCTTTGCCCATGTCTTGTTGGTTTGTCTGATTAAAAGCTTCTACTTACTCAACTACATTTTAAAACAAAGATGAGTATTAATAGGAGCTCCCAATCACATTATGCTAACAACAGATATTAGGTGAAAGGCTAGGCCAGTGAAAAACAGTGACATTCTGAAATACTGCTTCTCTCTTAACCTTCATTCTATACAGTGACACTTTTTTTTTCTCCTAACGTCTCTCAGTTATGTATCTCAGGTTGCATGGTCATTAGAAAGGTGACATTGCACAAGCCAGACTGTCAATATGATATGAACAAAAAAAAACTTGCTTAAAGTTTAAAAAATACCATCTTGCATTATAAAAATTCTCAGTATTTTCACGGTGTGTGATTTTAGTATATGCACTATGTTTATTTTTTTAAGTATTAACATGGAAATGGGAGGTTACCCCAATACAGAAGCTATGGAAAGCAACAAGTATGGTTTATGACACAAGCTCTGGTCTCTGATGCTGAACCTGGAACACAGTTAGGATACCTTAAAATTAGAGCTACTCACACAAAGACAGACTAATGCATGTAGTCTAACTTCCTTTTAGAGCAACAGTAGACAGTTAAAAATGGTTTGGATAAAGACAATAAAAATACAGCAAACATACAGTCATATTTGGTTGTTAATCTTTTCATCCAGTCTGCCATCACATTCAAAACAAGCTGGAAATTTAGGTGAGCCTTGCATCAGCGTAGTAGGGCATTCCAAATCGTTCATGAATGTTGCCCCATTCAGATAGTGTCAGCGTATGATGTGCCAGTACAAACAGGGTCATTGCATGCTGGATTTGGCAATTAATTCAGAAAACTGGTGTGCCAAGGCCAAAGGGAACCCAGTAAGATAAACCTGACTATTCATGGTCAAAACCCAGGAAAATAATGACCATGGTATTCAGGCCAAATGCTGAAATGAGATGGGCTGATCTGTGGACATAACTTCATGTTGAGATTTAGTTTTCCTGTTGGTTTGCATCTTGCTATTGTTTGACAGACTGTCCAAGAATGTGCGAGATCTGAGTTGTTTTGTTTGCATTTTTTTCCCCTCACCCATCTTGGCTGAGGCAAACTCTCAGGACAAAATCCATGAAGGAGGACCTTGTGGATTCCAAGACATTTCAAACTTTTGTACTTCAATCTTGCCCTGATGCATACCTGATAAGGACACACAGAGACATTTTCAGGGTCTTTGTGCATTCCCTTTCTGCATAAAACTTAATAAGAATGTAATTGCCTGGATACCTCCCTCCCTTCTCAAATTTGGCTGTAGTTGCCTGACTGATACAAACGTTATTCAGGTTTGCAGGAAGAGACGCGCAGAGACAGTGTGATGATAATGATTTTCTTTCCATTAGAACAAAATCTAAAGATAGAATTCATTACTAAGACTTCAGAAGGTCAGGAACTCTGCAGCTTTCTGAGACCCATAATGGTAAAGGAAAGTATGTGATGTATTAATGCACCATACCTATCTTTTACCCTTGCTGTAAAGGAAGCTGTAGCAATATAATCACAGATGACATGAGGACAGTGGTTCAGCCTAAAACCAGCATTCCATTACTGAGGTAAAACTAAAAAAGTTGTCATTTTCATATTGTGCCTTGAGTTCTGTAACCAAAGAGGGGAGTAGTCGATTATTTCCGAAGCAGGAAGTACAGAAATTCTAGCAAATAGCTGCTCATCTGGAGTATGCTCACCCCACATGCATCAAATTGGTTCCTCTGTTGTACTCAAATCACAAGTTGCCCAGACTGTGGATCTATAGTTAACGAAGGGGGTGTGAATGTACATGCTATGAGTGATATGTAGACACATAATGCCTTTCAGGAAGGCAAGGTGTCACCATCAGTGGCAAATACAGTTTATTGTATTTGAGAGGAATGGTAATTTATCACGATCTAATTTGGGGAAAGGAAAAATAGTCTAGAATATGCCTCTAGAAAGTTGGCAGTCCTAGTCCTCTTTTAGCCATATAGGTATCCTTTTCAAGTTATTGATCAGATTATATTATTCTGGACGAGCTGCTTTAGAAGCTTTTTTGATCTGACAGCAAAATCATTAAAATCATCATCACATTTATTACCTTTACTAGTAGTCAGAGTAGGAAGATAAAATACCAGCTAGCATTCTGTAGCTTCCCAAAGCCCATGGCTGCCTAGCCTCTCTGATTTGTGAGGCCTGGAAGATGCAAGAGACTTTCTCCTTATGAAGAGAACCTTGAAAATATGGCATGATTAAAAGAAAAGAATCACTGAATTTGAAGACTGAAGATATTTCTGCAAGGTGATGGGTTATTTGTAGTACTCTGGCAGAAGCTTACCTGATAGGTACCAGGAAGAAGCATCTTAGGAACACGACCCAGTTTGACCAGGTGGGACAGGCAGCTCCAACAGTAACCACCTACGCGAAGTGATACAGGCCAAAACATTCAAAGGACCTACCATTGCATCAAGTACAGTATTATGGACAGTGTAGAAGAACACCAAAAGGGAGTCACGAATCTGTTTATCTTCCACTTCAGCAGCTATTTTGGAGTAAGTGGGAACAGATCTGCAAACTTTGGCTAGTACACACTGAGGAGTGAGTTGTGGCCAACATAGCTGTGCAGGCAGCTAATCCATTGCTAATGCAGTTGTGCTGATTCTGATTATGAAAGACCAGAAGAGAAGACATGGCTAAAGGTGCAGTTTTACAGGTGTAAGCTTTGACTGCACTTCATCCATGTTGACAGTATTGTCTCTATTGTAACAGCAAAGCCTTCTACAGGTAGATCTGGCCTATGGTCTCTCCCAAGTATATGTTCTGTCAGTGAGTCTAGCCAAGTGCAGGAATGCCTGATCTCATATTTTCCTTTAAGAGATAAGAAGCTAGCTAGAAAACCAATTTTATTTCATAGTGTAGTATTGAAATCAATATTGATGTCCTCTCCTGCAAAGATTTTCTTGTTCCAGACAAGAACTCTCAGCGCTGATCTCCACGTGGTCACTGTAACTTTACCTGACCAGGGGACAGCAGAAAAGTTGGCTTCTCACTTCTGAAGCACCAGCTGAAGGAAGATACAGATATGTGTTGTAGAACTGGAAGTACAGCAGGTAGAGGAATGCATTCTCTTACGGACAATATCAAACACTACAGGCAGTTAAGATTTATAGTTAATAATCGAGAATTCAGCTGAATATGTAGGCAGCTTCTCTTCACCGTTCACTGCTGCTAGCTCAGGCCCTGGCTTGTTTGGAGAATTGTCGTTTGAAAATATTATGTATGCCAGCAATTATGGCAAAGTGTTCTGTCAGTAGCGTGGATCAAGTAGTCAAAATGATGCACCGTTTACTAAGTGCTTAGCTCCTCATTTGCTTGCTGCAGTATATGAATAAACATCAAGTTGTGGTCTACGCTGAAGAAAAACTTTCCCACAAATTCTTAACACTTTTAAGCTGTGTTTGTGAAAGAGATTTAAAAATCATTGGTGGTGTGTAGCTTCAGCTCTGGGGGCACTTTGCACTTGCAAAGTGTTTATGGGTGGAGGAGACGTTTCTTCACTTCGTTTCCACTTCAGGACCCTAATGTCTCTCAGGCTTTGCTAACAAAAGGGTTTCCTTTCAGCAGCACTGTGGGAAAAACACAACTGCATTTGAATATTGTCTGTATGACAGCTTCCTCGGGCTCCACAGCTGACAGCTGTACTGATTAAGAGTTGCAGGTTCAAAAAATCTCACAGTAGGCAAGGCCCTGCTGGCTTTAATAGAAGTTACTCACATGATGACTACAAAATCAACATGATTATTTTTCCTGTATAAAGACTTGTTTGAGAAAACAGGTCTTCAGGAAGACTTATTTAAATACAAACTAGGTATTAGATTATTATTATTATTATTTTTTAAAATAAGCTACTGAATTCGCACTAGCACAGAGTCAGAACCATTTATTCAAGGGTTGATTTTTTTTTGTCACTAGAACATTAGGTAGATTAGTGAAACAAAAACATTCATAGCTCAAGGTCCTTTCTGCCTGTGGTAGCTTTTAAACAAACCCATTGCTGAGATTTCCCTTTGCGCCTTTTCTCTGGACTGATTAGCCAGTGTTTGTTGTCTGTAGTTTTGTAATTTCCACTTCTTGGAAGATATGCAAATTCAGGAAACTATTATCTTGGAGCTTTGTATTATCCTGAAAAAAGCAAAAGGCTTACTGTTAAACTTATGTGTGAAAAGTCACCTTCTCATATGTAAAGAGCTGAGCCTTTTGTCTTTGTTTTGATGTGGGTGTGGATCAGCTATTTAACAAAAAGTGTCGGTAAAGTTCACACCACTTAATGCTTTGTGGAGACTTGCTTAAATACAGACCTTCTAAAATAAGATGTATTTCGGGTCTTCTCAATAAACAAACACTTTAATTCCTTATATAGGTCAATGATAGTCATGTGGGAGCCTTTGCTCAATTTAAATACTGTCTACATCAAAAAGCATCCTCTCTTCTGTATTTGAAAGCTTGGGTGTTTTTTATCCTATCCTAATAGTTGTTCTAATAAAAAACATTACCTCTTCCTCCAAACTTTGCTTTATTATAATATAAAGCATAGCAGAAATAGAAGGAGTTAAAGAGATTATTATGGAGAGGAATGATAGACCAAAAAGATCAGGATTGTTTTAGAGAGGGAGCCAAATACCTGACAGAAGTATAACAAATCAAAAAAGAAAGGCATAAAGAAAGTAAACTGAACACACCTGATTACCTCTGGCACTCTAAAAATGTCAGAACAAAGGTTTTACAATGAAACTGGAAAGGAAAACTACAAATGTTTGTTTTTCACTGGGAAAAAAAAAAAAAAAAAAAAAAAGGTATTTTTTTTCCTTCTGTGTCTTTATATAAAATGTCCTCTGTCCTGATTGCCTTTTAGCTTCTGGTCTCTGTTGCAAGAACAGATGAATTTTAATATTCATCTTTTTTTTTTTTTTTTTTTCCAAATGTTTTTTTCTAAGGCATCAAATTTAACTTTATCCCTCGATATCATTTTTCAGTTGAGTGCTGGAGAGGCCATCATCCAATCCCATGTGCTGAGCGGAGGTTTGCAGTGGGATTTAATAGGAATATGTGATTCTAACAAGTAGCTGCCTCTCTAGGGAATGGCATATCAGACTGCACACCAGAGTGTGAAAAGAGAAGGCATCCTCCTGAGTGCTTGCAGTCCTACCCAAGTTTTCAGATACATACTTTTTGCCTTGTGTTCTATTATTTTTTAATGTAGTCTATAGGTTTTATACTAGATAATGTGTGGCAGGAGAAGTAAAGAAACAATTGATTTGCCATTTCAGAAAGCACTAAACTAGCCAAAAAATAAAAGCCTTTTGTATCTAAATGCCCTGGAGATACTTCTAACAAGGGCTTTGCAAGTGCAAGACTACCTAGGTCCTTCAGGTTGAACCACTGCCACCTGTACTGATGACTGACAGCTATTTTGCCCTATTTTGATGTGTTTTCACTGCAGCAGTCTCTAGTCTGGTAACCAGATCAAGGTTTGTGTTCACCATATTTATATTGCATTGGAAATGCTGTTTGTGTTATTTTAATCTTGATAGGGTAAGGTAGCATACAACATTTTATTTAAAATAAGAGAAAGATTTTTATGAGGAAGCCTTCATGATTAGAAAACTCCTGTGAAAAAGAGTTTTTGTGGTTTTCATGAAGTCATTCTGTTCACAGTCAGATTGCATGTCACTTGCCGCATCTATGTGACTATATCGTTTGTACATATTGCATGTGGATAGGTCATCATGATTTGTAACTAAGACATGCTTTTGGACCCAGGGAGGTCTTATTTTCCAGTGTCAGCTCTGCCACTGATTCCGTGAGTAATTGAACTGTAACAGCAAGGAGTTTTTTGGTTTTTTTTTTTTGGTGGTGGTCTTTAATAGGAGGGAAAGCCAACCTTGTCTTACTCATACATTTGATATCCACGTGACTGGTGACTTGTAGGACGAGAGTGTTGACTCCTGGGAGTATCAAAGTGTTGCCCTGTGAGGATGGCTTTCTGCAGCATGTAAAGGAATTCCGTGATTTCTAGCAATTCTAGCACTAAGGGCAGTCAGAGGGTGAAAAATATTGCATATAGGGCTGGAAAAAAAAAGAATAGCATGTATTATTCTTTGTGATTTACATATATATATATATTTTAAGTTAATATCCATTATTTCTAACAAGAATTATATCCATAGTTCTCTGCATTAAAATAGATTTGTAGGGAAAATGGGAGTAGCGTGTTCAGGCTTTTCATGTTTGCCAGGCTAAACCTATCTGCTTACTTGCATGCCACAGCATCCAAACTGCAGAATTGTGTTTCTGTTTTGTTTTTTTAAAACAACTAGCTTATCCCGTGGCATTTAAAATGTATCTTTGTAGAGCCCAGAAAAGCAAACACTTTAACCATTTAGTAGTTATCAAGAGTAATTAACTGTTAACAGTGTTCTTGGGAAGTGTGATATTTTGTTAATGTTCTACAGGAATGTATAAATAAATCCAAGGGAGAAGTTTGTCATGAGCGTCACCAAGATAGCTAACACAGAAGAACAGAGGTAGATTGCAATGGAAGAGAAAAGGAAGTAAGATTAATTATTTTCCTGACATTCACCTTTATTGTCTCAAATCTTGTGGTAACATCTCTCCTCCAACCTTCAGAGAAACACTGGGGTCTGACTTCCTTGAATTTAGGGGGTTTGTACCAAAGATGTGTTCAGTGGGTAGTATTTCTCTTCCGAGTTTTCAGAAGCAATTGCCTTTTCCAGGTGGAAGATTTTCATTTGGCTTAACCAGAACAGAATTATTTTGCTAACTTAGTGAAAACTCTGTAGGAACTGAAAGTAATGTTCCTGCTTCAGTCTTCTGATACTGACTGTAGCCCTTTTTAGAGGATATTCCTCTGACAAGAAGAACACAAGGATTATGGCAAAGCCATACAAATCTCATAGGCAGCTTTCAGGCCCCGGGACACTGTCTCGCTAGGGACAACACTGCATATGCCAAGGAGGGCACTGATCTTGTGTGCATTTCAGTCTTCCACTTTTGTTGGGTCAGGGTATCTCCTCCCCAGGGATGCCAGCCCAATATTTGAAGAAGCTTTAAAGAGGGAGAGGAAATAATATGCCTGTCCCAGGAGGGGAGAAGGGAGAAGTAGAACAGAGGGAAGGGCAGCAGGCTGGGGAGAGCGTAGGACAGTACACGGCACAGTAAGTTGAAACTTACGTTTGCTTGTAGAAAAAGTCCTTGCTCCCAGGTGACTAGAGATGGAGCAAATGGTGATGAGGGATCAAATGTGATGTTAAAATGCTAAGCACAAAGCTCTGTTGCTACTCTGCCTATGATAACAGCAGGCACTCACATGGGATGGGGGTAGGTGGGAGAGGCTTGCATGGATGAGGATGGAGGAAAATCACAAATGTTCTCTTCAGCCTTTGTCTTTTCCCTCCTTATTTTCTCTCACTCATTCTCTGGCCCCTCTTCGCCCTACTCCAGATTTTCCTTCCTTCTGGCAGTTTTGTGAATGGAGTCACGTTCCTACCAGCCTCCTCAGGATGGCTGGAAAGGAGGCAAACGGGGATAAGGGTTGCAGCTGGGGCTGAGCCACGTTCCGTCCCCGCAGCAGTGCCAATGGACTGGGAGGAAACTGCTTCCTCCTGCTCCATGCTCTTCCCTCTCCTGGCCCAGGGTAAGCCAAGCTGCCGCCGTGCTCGAGGCCCAGTGGTGCTTCCTCTTCTTGCGAGATCCCCGGCCCGCCAGTTTGGGCAAGGCAGCTGTGCAACGGAGCTGTGAAGAGCAAGGCTGTAGGGCAAGAGGCAGTTGTTTCAGGAGGTGTCTTTGCAAGCAGCAGATGCAGGTATTAGGGAAATGAGGGGAAGGCCCCGGAGGCAGTGCTTTGATGAGGCTCTGCAGAGCGCAGAGAACCTGCTGGAGGTGCAAGGGGCCCCTGCTGCAACATGGGGAGTAGGGCTTGAAGAGCTTTGCCTGGATGGAGCCTACATGTACTTTGCTGTGCACATTTACATGCAAAGACTTGGGGCAGGGAGAAGAGAAAGTGTGTGCTGTTTCACTTGGTGAACTGGGAGACCTTGTCTGGGGCAGGCAAGAAAGTGGAGCTACAAATAAACAGGAACAGAACAAAGAAACATGCTGAAAATGTGCACAATATTTTTAAAGAACAAACAGGAGATGGAAAACTTCCAAAGCTGAACTGATGGTTATCTAAAGGTTATAGCAGCCTGGAACTCCTCTTGTCCTCTCCTTTCAGCAACAGGTGAAGACTGCTTTGGGAAGCAAGGCTAGGGGTAAAGAAATCACTGACCAATAGCTAGCTTAAGTGGAAAAAGTGAAATAATTTTCTGGCTTGCTAGGAATGTGAGAAGCAATTTTCCATGTCTTTGTTGCCCCAGAAATGATGTTAGCTCATCTTAAATTAATTTGCAATAAAACCTTTTACATAAGCATTGTACCGGTGTGACCTCCATCCAAAGACAGCAAAGACTTCATCTTACTGCAACGTTGTGCCTTTGTGTGATACAAAGTAGTTTGGAAATACACTCCCTTTCTTGTAAGGCAAATCAGTGAACAACTGAAGCTTTTTGGAATGCCCCACAAGGCCTTCATCTGTGTTGTTTAAAATAGATCGAGTGGTTCACCTGCCTCATTGGGTACTATGCTGTGGGAGTAACAGCCAGTGGCCAGAAGCAGAGGGATACTTTATGCCAACTTTTCTGCTAAATTCTCGTAGCTCTATCAATCTGAAATCTCTGTGATTTAAGATCCTAAACTACTCTTCACTAGTAGCTAGATTAGAATATTTGCAGGTTCCTCAAAATCTTTCCTTCTTACTAACACCAGTTTCTTTTGAATGTGCAAATTGCTTTTCTCACGATCACTAATCTCTTGCTAATGCTGTTTTCCCCATTGACTGTGTCTATTTCTAAGCTGAAAATCCAAAAGCATCATTCACTGGATTATCAGGTTTCTTGGTAAAACTTGTATTTGAGCCTGTGAAATCTCTTGTTCTTCAGATATACTCAGATAAATGGTAATTTCTGAAAAATGTTCACGGTATTAGATAAGTACATGCTACTCAAGTTTGCCTTGTCAGTATTGGAAATGTAGACCATGTTTGAGTTCACTGCCCAACAGAAAATAAATTCACCCCTGTATTATCACAGTGAAGGCAAAAGTGGAATAGCTTGGGGCAGAGGATGTGAAGGGAAGGGGGGATCTTGAATCATAGTGAGCTCTGCGTAGTAGAGAGCTAGCTATAGAAAACTCTCTACTTCCATCAGTCTCAGCCATCTATTCTGCCTCAAACTTTGAATTATTTCCAATACATGCTCTATGCTCTTATTCTGGTTGTTCAGATCACTTGCCCACTAAAAGACTAGACACCACTTTTTATTTATTTTTTTTTCCTGGATCAGTTTTCTCCTAGATTAGCTATTTGAACTGACTCAGAAAACGGGTCTGACAAGCTCTGAGGACAGAAGCAGGTAAACAGTGCAATCACCCTGCTGGGAGAAGAGCAAGGAGACAAGATGAGCAGCCATGGTGAGCCGTGAGCTGATAGCTCCTCTGTCCCCATCTTGTATGACTCCATTTCCACAAGGGTGTTGAACATTTTTTGGAAGGTCTAACAAAGCAAAGCTGTTCTGACAGCAGTGGAGGCCAGGCAGAGGTTGGCCCTTCTCTTTCAAGTTCTGCTCACAAAATAAGTCCTGCTTATAAGGGTCATGAAAAGGCAGAAGGTTGTGTTACTTGCCTACGTGTCTTGGTTTGTCTTGAAGATGGTTGGAGTTGCTCCGGCCTTCTTTCTTGGGAGACACGGAAAAATGAGACATTGCTCAGAGGTGATCTGTGCTCAGAGATGATCACTGCTCAGAGCAGATCTGTGACTTTACCTCCTCCCTACTGCTGGAATAGTTAACGGGGTTGACATGTAAATTATCCTTACTATGCGTTTAATGAAGAGCTGAAATTGTCTCTCCTGACCAAATGAGTACAGTCCACCCAAGGAACCATTACACAAACGCTCCAGGACTTGCTCCCAGCTACTTGGTTGGTTAATTACATGCCTCACCTCTTCCTTATCAGACAAGGAACCCTATTTCATCATCACCAGAATGATCACAGACATTACAAGGGCAGCAACAGTTTGTGAAATAACTGCAATCCCTTCACCTAACATTCACTTTCAAAACACTGTTGGCCAACTCAGTGTCGGAGCACACCATCACACTTGCTGCATGCAGATCAGTGCTATGTAGTATCCTGCTGTGCAGATTTCACACGAGATGTACTGTTTGGATGTGGCTTCTACACAGCTCACATACTTTCCAGGTGCATCTGTCAGCCCAGCGACCCTGGCCCAGAAGACAGCAGTACTGGGAAAGGACCTCTGACACTGTTTGCAGCTCCTGTACCCATCCCAGTCAAAGACCAGCCACCTGCCCGTGGGCTCCTGCGGTACTTCTGAAGCCAGTTGAACAGGTTTGGATGTGGCACGGGCTGCTCTGCCAAAGCCAATAGTGCCTGGGGCACCCAGGACAGCCTGTTATGCCTGTTGGTAGTCTAGAGGGTGCTTTGCTCTTGCTCAGCGGCTTTTCTGTTCCGTGCTGGATGGTCCTCTAAAGGTGGTCACACCTGACTCGGGTGCCATTGATTGTTTTGTGACTGTTTGGCTGAGTCTGGGCCTGTTTTAAACCTAAGTTTGTTGAAAAATACAACATGCCTGCATAAATAACAGGATGGATGGAGAATTCATGTTATTTAGAGACTGCTACAGACTATGACATCAAGCTGCCCATTTTAGGGCACAATGCAGGTGATTATCTCCCCCCAAATAAAAGGGGAAAGCTGGAATATTTTTACTGGAATCCAGTTATCCACTTTACAGTGTAGCCCCATGAACTGGCAAAACCGAGGGGACACGATGCTGCAGCACGAGGTCAGGACAAACCGAAGGGAGATGCTGGGAGCTCCGGCAGCTGGCAACATCTGCACGGGGAGCCACAGCCTCAGACCTCTGGCGAGCTGATGAAGTTAATTTATGTGAAGCCTGGGTCAGTAATTCAACACAAATGAAGCTGTAGGTGTAATGATGTTTTGAATCAAAACAAACTAGTTCAGAATTTAAATCAGTAAGAAGCGCTTCGAGCTATCATTCAGGAGAGGAGCACTGCTGGCGTAATGGTGAACATTTCTGAGATGCAAATCAGTCAGCCTCTCTGAAGGCCATTTGCTGGGCTTCCTGTGAAATTATACTTGGCTCCTGAGATATGTGAGAAATTATATGTGGCTCCGGAGCTTTAATGCAAAATGTATATCAGCATATTCTGAACTGCAGCTGTGCGAATTGCTTACTGAAGTCTTGCTTACCTACGTGGCTGACATGAGCCATAGGATGGAGTTTCACAACACTTTCAGCTGACATAAGCCAGCACTGCTGCCAAAACAGTGCAAGGGTGCAGTTAGGTGATCCAGCTGAGCCAAACTAACAGGTCACTGCTGCTCAAAGGGGCTGGCTCCTCTGTGTGTCCCCCAGACCTGCCTCCCTGCTGCTGGCTGTGCACTCCCTGTGCTCCTCCTGCACTGGCTGTGCTATTCCTCTGATCCTTCAGCAAGCCACCTTAGCTCCCACGCAGTCAAAGCGCACCAACAGTTGGTTTAAAGGGCTGAGCAGCAAGATTGCTCGGGCACAAGGAAGAAAGTCCTGGCTCCTCATCTGCAGGCAGGTCCAGAGAAGAGCAGAGGAAGGTGTGGGACTGATGTTTTTTTTGGCAGCAGGAAGCCTTTAGCTTGGCTGCATCTTTTAGCTGCACCCAGAGCTAGCCCTGCTGCAGACCCACCTGGCTCTTGGTTTTTGTTTCCCCACCACCTCCCTCCTTGTGCCAGCGCCAGCACTTGCACAGCCAGTTGATGAGCTGTCTGGGGAGCTGAAGCCCCAGGAACAAAAACTCCGTTTAGCTCTAACCAGGGTCAGCTTTAGAGATGAGTGTGAAGGGGACAGGAAGGAGCAGGGTATGGGAGCGGAGGGAAAGACTGGCTGTGGTTTCTTTTTGCAGTGGCAGTGACTGCAATAAGGTGTTGGTGAAAGTACATGCCTGGAGGCCTGGTGCTGTGGTTGAACCCTAGAAAATGAGAAGTACTGAGTTTCCAGAGTGTATTTGCATGACGCTCAGAGGAGAAAAGGAGTGGATTTCTGTTTCACGTTTTGTGCACTGACTTCTTCCAAAGGGTAACTTGACCCAGTTATCCATCCTGGGAGATCCCAGATTTCTCCTCCAAATAAAATCACTCAGTAAGGAGCGTGTAAATGAATCACCTTGTCAAGCAAGAAAAAAAAAATATACCGTCTTTGGCTTTATGAAATACATCTAACCTGTTTGGTTGCTAGATATGTTTTAAAACATAATAACTGTTATTACTGCCGAGACAAACACAATACTATGCCAAAAACTAAACTGGATTCACTGTAGATTTTGCATTTTTAAATTCCAGTTACCCAGGCTGTCTGTTTTCAGTTCCAAATCATCGCAAAACAAACAGCTTTAACTTCTCAAGAAATGCTGGATTTACTTGAAAGAACTCTGTAGATATTAAGAGGTTGTTGGATGTGTTTTAATGCTGGCTGCAACAGCTGAAGCTTAAAATCTTGAAGTTTAGATTACACGAGGCTAAGGATTGCAGAGGAAAAAATGGAAAATCTGGACTGATGGTGTTCATGTAGCCCATGCATCGGCTGCAGAGCTGAGTGCACAATCACACTTTCTTAAAAATAACCCCGAAAAGCTACCCCACAAAGTGGTGTCATTGCATGGCTGAGGAGGCAGTGGAGGCCAGGAATGAGATGGTGGGGTTGGAAAGAGGAAGGGGGTGAAAGCCAGGGCCCTGAAAGAAACCTCTGTGTAGCTGTGACCAGAGGGGACATCCTGATGGGCCACAGCAGAAAGAGAGAATGAGCGGTGACACGGAGGGTGAGAGCAGAAGCAGTACACTAAGCCTGCCACCACGTGCTACATTTAGGGAGACCTCACACCAGCTACAGCCTTATTTACAAGCATTTAGGTTAGCTACTCTTCTATTTGTTGTTAGGAAAAAAGTCCTCACTTTGCCACATTACCACCTCTATGCTGCAATTTGGTGAAAAGTTCACAATAAAAATGAAACCAATTACTGGAACCTTTTTCTGGTTAGGTTTTGTTGATTTATTTCCTCTGACACTGAAAAATATATTTTGTGCACATTTCTAATGCCCTTTGATATCTGTTTTATACAAATCTTTAGTTGGCTGCTATTGGCCAGGTTTTAATGGCACTGTTTTAATGTGCAGATATTTTTTTCTGTCATACCTATGCTTGGATGTGAAAATAATTTCAGCTTCTGCTGCTCTTCTGGCAGGACACTGACATTTGTTCTCTGTGTACAAGAACAGCTTCAGAGTTCTTGGGAGGAAACAAGTAAGAAGATTCAAGAAAAAGGATGAAGAAAATTCATTTAAAATTTAAATTCATTTTAGATTTCTATTTTCTGCAGTATTCACAGTTCCACCTTCTTCTGGTCTAAGTAAACTGCTACCTTAATTAAATTTGTGTGCTCTCAGATTAACCCTTGGGATCACAGACTATGTGAGTTTGCAGCAATTTGGAGATTTATTTTTTGAGAGTCAGAGCTGTGGCTATCACCCCAATGAGATGCAAGAATTTAAGTCCATCCAAATTGGAGCCAAGTAAGCCCAAATCCTATGTATTCATTCTGCCTAAAGACCTCATCTTTGACATCAGCTTAAGTTAGGCTGGCCATGTACCTAGATTTTTATTGTGCTATGAAAAGCTTTTAGGAACAGGTCATCTTTGGGCAAGGCCCACTCTGTTAAAAAAAAAAAAAAAAAAAAAAAGACAAGAAGTACTTTTCTCACTAAAGAAAGAAATATCAAGTGGCAAGCTTGTATTGTCACATTACTAATAAAGATGAAGATAATACTGCGTAGTACTTGAGCTATTTAGAAAACATATCCCCAGTCAGAAGAGCTTTCTGGTTTCCTTCAGCAAAGCTGTTAGATGACTTCAGCCTCTGTGTGCTCTGGAGAATGCAGCTGTGCCATATTGTCTGCTGCCAAGCACTTCCACTCCCTGCCCTCTGCAGCGCTGAGGGCATCAGCTCTTTATGCTGGCCTTTTTGTGCATTAAAAGCCGTATTTTTGGGAGGTTATGCTGGCGGAGCAATGCTGAGCACTGCTTGCCTGTCTGTATTTTGCAGAGCCCTTAGGCTGTCTGCTTGGGCTGAGCAAGTTCCTCCTGAGCTCCGCTGGGTCACTGTGGACCTGCATGCTTGACACACGGCTGAGACCACCCTAATTTCTGAGGGGCAGCCTTCTCACTGATCAGACCGTCTCCAAAGCGGTGGCCCCGTGGTGGTTTAACCATGTCTTACCACTGCAGCCCTTCTCTTGTGCACAAGTGCTGACGTTTGTCCCAGCTGTTTCCTTATGCTAATCCAGCAGAAAACAAATACATCAGAAAATAGTTTTCTGCCACAAAAGGAGTACCTCGATTACCATTCACACCTGTCAGCCCTATTCTTGTTTAGCTGGTTTCTGCAGTCCCCTTCTCTACTCTTCTTCATGTATGAAAATGTTATTTGCTTGCTGTAAGGTATAAGTCAGATTGGTGACTGTACAGAGGGAGAATTGTGTGGAATTTCATCCCCTTGCCTCATGACTACACACCAAAGTTGACTTTTTTTGTTTTATGCCTGCATGCATACATGGTTGTTTGACTTTTGGTCACATATTTATGGTTGTGCGTCCTTAAATCTTTTAGTATATTAAAATTGCATCAGTCTGTGTTTCCCATTTGGAATGTCACTTTTTTTAAACCTAAAATCTAGTTTGATACTGTAGAAACATAAAAGAATGCAAAATTGTTATGAATTAAGAGTTCAACTGTTTAAAATGTGGGCAAAGGCTGATATTTGCTTGCTTGAGATATTTTTCTATACAAGCTCAGAATATAATTTAAGAACAACTTGCATATTCTGTAGGCATGGGACAGTAACTTACCAATATCCCACTGACACTTGAAGATTTAGGACTGTATTATTCGAGACTGTTATACTTTAGGGATTTTAGTACTTTGTGTCATGCGTGCTGCTGAAATAAGGGTATGTTACACCTATGCAATTTCATCACCTTGTCATTTAGACTGGACCACAACACAACCCGGGATGGTGCAGGCAGGGGAAATACAACATACCACTCATTTCAGTAGCTTGCATGCTACATGCTGAAAAATGTTGTTACTCCTGTTGAATAACTCTGTCAGGCCCATTTCTATTGAGGCTTCACAGTTTGGTCTTCAGAAGTCGCTCGTGTTAAAAATAATGAAGAATCGTGAAAATGTTGTATGAGCTAAACTGCGAGAGTCTCTCTGTCCTCTCACAGCCTGCTCCCACTCTGTTGCTTTTGCTCACATGTGGTGTTGTAAAGCAATTAATATATAAAAAAAAAATCATTTTGCTCATCTCAGAAGTATGAAGTTTCATAGATCTATGCCAAACGTATTGTCTCATATACTGTAGCTCTGGTTACCCATGTTTGGAAGTTTCAGAGCTCATCAGAGGGAAATAGATGCAGTTTTTTGATGACACAGTGGAGCAGGCACAATATTGGACCAATATTATACCTGTCACAGTATTATACCTGTGTCCCTTGGTAGTATCTTTGTTAGCTTAAAGACCCCAAGTCCTTCAGGGAGTGTCACAAATACATATTCTGTCCCTTTGTGCTATATTTTTATATTTATATCTCTGATTTAGTTGACAGATGTGAAACAAGCACATGAAGCCAGATAATTCCCTAGTAACTACACAGCTGCAGATGTTGAAGAGAGCAAGTTATTCTGGCTAAGGTCAGTATTAATTTATGCTCAAAATTTTCCTTCCAGACATGCCATTTTTTGATGGTATAATATATCTTACTGTTATTTTGGGCTGATCCCTCCCACATTGATCAAACTGCTTCCCCATCTGTGGCCTCTTCTAGCATGAAGCTGTAAAGCATTCAGAGCCCAGTATTTGCTTTTCCTGGGTGAGAGGAATAGACTTAATGCACATACAAAAGCGACAGTAGGTTAAAAAGAAGTCTAGAGACAGCAAAATTTCAAGGCTTGACAATATCTTACATATGTGACAGTTTGGAAAAACATTTTTTTCTCTACCTTCATCTTGTTATTTCTGCTCATAAGGACAACACAATCTTTTCTGTTAAGAAAGAAAAAAAAATCTGGTTTGCTTTTGTCACTGGCCAAACTCTGAATTTTCATGTATTTTTTCTTCTCTTTGATCTGTTTGAAACTCTTACCAAATTCCTACTCTGCTATGACCCCAGGTTTGGCAGAACCACAAATTCAACTCTGTATAATATAAACAGATAGTGTAAAATACAGTGCTGCTTTATAGTTGATTGGAATTAGCTAGTGGTCATTCACTTTGGGGCAACATGTGGTTGCCTAATGCTTTAAAATTTGAGGTAGATTGGTTAACCATGCAGTTTAAGAAGCTATTTTTAAGCTATAAACTGACCTCATTTAGCTTGGACAACTGCCGTTCCCATAAAGGAGAATATTAG
Source organism: Netta rufina (assembly GCF_964035555.1). NCBI lineage: Eukaryota > Metazoa > Chordata > Aves > Anseriformes > Anatidae > Netta > Netta rufina. The sequence goes on along the minus strand of NC_140127.1, from coordinate 35,374,272 downwards.
TTTTAATTTTTTTGAAGTATATTTTAAGAGATTCTAGGTTAGCAAAGGTCACAGAGAAGCCTTAAGGCCTCTTCTAGCATCCCTCTGAGCTTCATAGGAGTCTTTCCACTTTTTTCAAACTTCTGTGGATGATGATGAAGAACAAATGGCTGTCCTCTGATGGGAAGGCTTCAAAGATGGGATGGTACATTGTGGCCGTGTGCCTTTTTTCTATGAACTAGCCAGCAAAGTTATAGAGCTGCACAAACCTGACACCGGTTCTAAGCCTTTCAGCAGTTCTTACAGGTTCAGCTCAGCACCATGACAATGAAGCTGCAGGACTTCAAGTCAGCTTGGAGCACGAGTTGGAGCAAATGGTCACCTGCACAAAATATATTCTGTAGATATACCCATGAAAGCTTGCCCCACAAACACATTTATGAATGCCAACTGAATGTTTCACTGTAGAGGTAGTATCCCAGCAAATGATCTTATCGACCCTTGGAGCAGAGCAGGGGGGATTCATGCAGACAGGAATTGTTTTGGGTTCAGAAAAGAATTGCAGAAGAAATGCCATCACCTACTGAAGCAGGCTGGTAATAATGCTACAGCTCTCTGTGGTATTATTTTGTAGAAATGAATTATGCCTTGAGAAAAATGTATTTCTTGGGTGCTTATTCAGTGCTTATTTACTTATTTAGTGTAAGTAAGGAGTGTTTGTTCAGGGCTAAGCCCTATTTTATAACTTTTAATGTGATGCTGCAAGTTTAATATCATGCAACAAGAGAAATTTAAAAGAACTTAGAAGTAGCTTATCCACTTTGTTATTACCTGTGGTTTCCTGTATTAGTATTGTTTTATATGGTCAAGCTACTTCTGATGTTACATGATCAGTGAGGTCAGACATCTGCCTCTCTCTAATAACCATTCTGGGCTGTATTGAAATAATGCAGAGGTGCCTAAAGCAGGACTTGGGCAGACTTCTTTCTTAAAGCACAAACCTGGAAGCAGCATACATAATTTGGGCCTCGCTTCATCCAGTGGAGCCCCAAACCGCGGTACAACACAGCCGTGCTCCTTTTTGACTGTGTCTGGGCCTCTCCCTTGCAGTCGGGCAGCTCCTCTGCTGCAGATGGGAGGGGGTGAAAGACAACTTGGAGCTGCATCTGATGGAAGACCTTGAGCCAGCAGAGAGATTGCAGATGATGAGGAGAGCAGCAACCGTGGCATTTCTTCCTCAGCTTCCCACTGAGAAGTAGTTGTGCCTATTCAGGGGGATTCCAGTTAGTGTGAGTTGAGTGTAGGCATCTTACAGCGCTGAGGAAATACTGTTGAAGAGGAGAGGGCTTTTAGAGGAATGTTGAAGCCCCAGCATTTTCCAGCGAGGTGTCTCAAGACAATTCCCTGGTTAGAGTACTGATTTTTTGTTGCTGTTGTTCCATGCAAAGGCACCCACGAATAAGAAGCAACAGTACTGTTGCTTTTGCTGCACTACAGGGTATGAGCCAGCTCTGCTTAGAAATCAGGCAGAAACATGGCAAAAACTAGAAAGCTCTGTTGATGACGCGGTGTATATAAAGCAGATATCGTCCTACTGAGAGGATCTCCATGCCAGAGCTGACACATAACCTGCTGGGTTAAGAATGTGGGCAGGTAAAACATGGAAATGCTTAAACCTGTGTAAACTATGTCCTAATTCTTCCTTCACATGGTGCAGAAATACTGTGTTCCTCACTGAGAAATCTCAGTATTGGCCCATGACCACGACTTGTTTCACAACACATAGTACTGTGGTGTTTGTGCCTGGTTTGGGATATAGCTGCTTTGTTTCTGCTACTTACCACTGTTGCCTGCAGGTTTTCCTCTGTACACACAAAGGTTCAGTGTTTGCCTAGTAGGCAATGCAACCAGATTTCTTTTCCTAATAACCACTTGCACTGGAAATAAATAAATAAATAATCATAGGAAAAACATTTGGTCTCTGGAAAAGAAAAAAAAAAAAAAAAAAAGAAGAAGAAAAAAAGCTTGATTTTGCAAAATTCAGATTTTGGGGCCAAAATATGAGTAGGCTGTTATCCTTTATTAATTCAGGGAGTTTGGTTATTTTGCTTGTCATCAACACAAAAACAAGGTATTTACTTTTTTTCAAAATAAAAAATCACCCCAAGGAAGCTCTAAAGTATTAAAAAAGGGAAAAAAATAGTGTGGCTCTAAAATGGATATATCCATCACTTGTAAAGCATCTGATCTCTGTAAGTCACTGGACAATTCCTGCTGATTCACACTGAATTAGAGTCAGGTCTCAAGAAACACCAGCTTTGGTTGGTTTAACTTCTTTCCCTTGATAGAAAGCTGGCACGTGGGATGGAGCAGATAGTAAGTAAGAGTCACTAAAGTAAAGTCTGTAAAAATGGCTTGAGTGACAAGCGTGCTCATGGCCTCCCAGTCCTCTAGACCAGGGGCCTGGCCAAAGCATGCTGTGGTTGCCCCTCAGCAAATGCACCAGTGTTTCTTCCCCCATAGTGACAGACAAAGTGGGAGCCTGATGAATGCCCATATCTCACTCTGGTATGCGGCTGAAATGTCTGGGAGTGTTCTGGGAGCTCGAGATTGGGTATAGGTACTGTGATCTTTGGAAACAATAAACTAGGAAGTTATCTGAGTGGTTTTAGTATAGTGGTAGCCCTTTGCATTCTTTGGATTTTGTTGGTTAAAGTAATGCAACTACATAGACTTGCAAGACACTCCCTAGGTCTGCCTCAGTTTTACTGGTCTCTGTTGCTTATGCCTGTGATTGTATTCTATTCTTAGAGGTGTTACTTTGTCGATGTACGCCATCCCTTAAAATCACTCTTATTTATTGCCTACAGCGCACACGCAGTACCCACCTCTAGTAATTTGCAGCTGATCTCTGGGAAATGCTGCCAAGATTCCGGGCAGGCTTCAGGACGGTCTCCTGTACTGCCCGGGTGTAGTGTTTAGTGGCTGGCCCGTTTCATAAATGCTTGCCACGTGCTGTCGGTCGTGCACCTGCTGCGGCAAGAAGCCTGAAGTGGAGCCGCAGCTGCCTTCATGATGCAGAGCAGAGCGGCCCCAGGCCAGCAGGGAGTCAGGAGCAGGCGTTTTGTAGGTGCCAAGCCTTCAGCTTCAGCTTCAGCCGAGCTGCGATGTGCCACGGATCTCCTGCCAGAACGAAGGTTGCCTGTTCTCAGTATAGACATGTCTGTCATGTTTGAAGTTGTGTCTAAGGAAGAACCGGAGATAAGACAGGTACTGGCAACAGGAGAGAGGAGAAGGGAATTTCTACATTTATTAGTCATGTTGCTGAAGAAAGAGGAAAGATTTTATCGTGTCTGCCTTGCTGAAAGCAAGGCTCTGGGTTCACAAGACCTGCTGGTACCAGCGTGTAACTGTGCCTACTTTCATGCCTGCTACGGCTAGAAGGCTGCCACCACTTTCCTTACAGTGAAGAGGAAAAAGGTTCTGTGGTTAGGATGTTTGCTGTATGTTTGCCCATGTAGGCATGACCAACAGATGAGAATTAAGCTGTCATTTGTTCTAACCTTTCAGAAAACGTGACTAAGAGGGAACACAGCACTAATCAAACAGAGATGGGAGGAAAGCTCTGTAAGGCACACCACGCCGGCCCCGCTGGTGAAGGGCTGAAGTCCTCCCAGCTGCCCACAGCTTGGCAGATGCCTGCCTGCTAATTAAAGAACTGATCATGAATGGAAGGCAGACTAATGATGCAAAGAGAACTACGGCACTCCTACTTAGGGCAAAGCCTTATTTTTTTTTCTTTTATTTATTTATTTATTTATTTCTGGTGAGCTAAGCACGGTCTCTTTAAAAGCCTTGGCCTTCTTTCCAAAGTGTTATTGCTCTGCCCCACCCCTGCATAAGCAACACCTGCGTACCTGCAGGCTGCTTTCTCCTTGATGGCTTGTACACCTTGATCATTCAGGTTGCTGGAGTGGTCTCATTAGCGCAGCGTAGTCATCCCTTTTGTTAACACAAGGACATTGATCTGACCTTGTCCAGATCCCAGTGATGCCGTAACTTGCCGTGCTAGTAGTCCTTTTGCTACATTTGCATTCTTGGTAGCCACTGGGCTGATGAGTTTTAATAGGAGAAGGGAGCCCTTCCCAACCAGGACACGCACAAGGGATAGCAGGTGGTAGCAAGAAGAGCACCAAACAATTGTGGGTGGTTCTGTGCTGTGGGACCAACTGCAACAGCCTGCTCAGCAAACCCCTAGTGTTTCAGAGAGGTTTCTGAGTGCTGACTGGCTGCTTATGATGTATGTCAAGGTGATCTGGGGGTCTGTACCATTGCTCTGGGTGTAGAGAAATGTATCACATACCTAGGAATCCTGGAAGTACAGATCCTTTTGGGTCTGAGGAAGCCTGATGGATTTTAAGGAGGAGAGAGGCATTTGGGAATAATTAACTAAGAAACAGTTAACTTCCAGAAAAACTGCAGAGGCTTAAGTTCTTTACCTCTCCATAATGCATGTTATTGAAATTACACAAGGGACTACAGTGCTGTGCTCAGGAAACTCAGTTGGTTTACTAACAGGTTTGTGGCTACCTTCAGCTGTTTCTGCTTCTCCCTGGTAGTGTGGAAGGCCTGTGGCCTGAGCATTAGTGCTGTACACCAATGGTTTCTACTTCTGGTAAGACCCACCAGAACAGAGAGGGCATCCATCCTCCAACAGGTATTTTGGGTCCTCCAGCACACCCAACACGTAAGCAGTGTATTGATAGATTAAGGTCACACTTCCCTTGTTCATTGGAGGAATAGGGAACTCAAGGCCATTGTACTGTCAGTTTTTTACACTCCTAAAATGTGAATGGGGTGAATGAGATGCTCCTTTGTTATAATGAGAAAATGAATGAGGTCTTCATTATGTGGGAAGGAAGGAGAGAGAGAACAAAATCTTAGGAGTGAGAGCAGGGAAGCAAATACACAGAGGAGAAAAATAATCATGGAAGCAGAACAGGCACAACGTAGGCTGCAGAAAGAGGCAGGGGAGAAACAAATGTAGGGCTTACTGGGTTAGGACATCAGGAGGCAGAGAGATGGCTGGCAGAGAAAAAAGTAAGCATGTTCTTACCCACCAGAAGGACTTGCACAGGTATCAGCAGGGAGGAGCTGCTCTTCCCCTGCTTTACAGGATCAAAGAGCAAGTGGAATATTTCTGTGTACGTTTGTACAACGTGTAGCACATGCAATTCCAGTCCTGATTACTATTAAAAGATAGCACAGGTAATTAGAAAAGCATCACATACAGGCCCAGGTAGGAAAGACAAGACAAGGGTTGGCAAACCATTGGCTGACCTAGCCTGTCGCTCCTTATTTTATTCCCATTTATTCATCACAGAGCTAATTAGTGGCATATTATGGAACTGAGGTCATTAAGACTTAGGCTTCTTTGCATCTACTCCAACTAATTTTAAAACCAACTAGCGTGTTTTGGTACACTTCCCTTTTGTGGACCGTGCCACTGTGTTCCAAACCCCCTTGCCCTTTCTTTTGGCATTTGCATGTGGTCACTGCCTTTAGTAGAGCTTCCTTTCAATATAACGCAATGGCTGGAGATTTCCCAGAGAAAATGTGCTGCTTTTCTTCTTTCTGTACTGCACTCCTTGCCTGGAGCAGGTGGGAGCAATGCACCAGTTCTGCCCCATGCACGTCACATCAAAAGGACCTCTCTTGGTGTGTGCAAATTGAGAACTGAGCTGCATTAGGGAGAACTTCAAGGATGACAGCACTGGAAAATCAAATCAGCTTTAAAGAGAAACACACAGCATTTAGCTGGCTCTGCACTGATAACAAGCATTTACAATCACTAGATCACGAGAACTGCACCATGCAGGGATAATTGCCTGTTATAAATGGCACTGTAGTAACGAGGAGACCAGTGATCTGTATTTAACAAGATTATACACCACAAATCAACGATAAGGCAGGCATTGCTTCTCTGATTCACTTTTGTCAAAGATGAATGAACACAAGGCAAGGTAAAACAAAAATCGAAACAAAGAAAGCACAAAATATGTGAATGCTTTTCAGGCTAAAAAAAATACAGAAATTAATTCTTCTGCAGACTGATACAGCTAAATACAACATAGAGAGAACGGGACGTTTATAAATTCATCTGGGCCTCAGTGATCCCTCTGTGGGCACAGTATACTGTGAAGGTGATAGGAGCCCTGACCTCTTGGAATTACCAGAGTCCTCATGGGCATTTTACTCACAAGCCACTGGTGTCATTTTGTTGTCCCAGCTAAATTTCAGTTTGGTTAATTATATTCTGACTACTTGATTCCCCAAGAAGCATAGTTGTCGCTGTCTTTAATTATTTGAAGGTGAAACTGCATGTTTTGTTAGTGTATGACAGTTATACGTAGAATTTTATGTGTATACTGTTTTGCAGGCAAAGATACAGGATTGAAACCAAGGAGCTTCAAACAAACCTAAGGATGAGCGCACGTTAGAACAGAATCTGTGGAAATCAGTTGAGGTAAAGGTTGCTAATTGTTAGTGTGAATGGGTGGGAAATGTGAATGTAAAGGAGAGGGAATGTCTCTAAGAGAATAGGTTATGTGATGTGCTTTGTTTCTGCACATATTGCTAGAAAGTTCTCATGATGCTTGCAGTCTTACAGCAATTCAAATTTCTTGCTTTTGGATCTAATATTGAGAGGCTTTAGAATGGGATTTTGAAAAGAGAGGGCTGGCAGGTTATACCAGGATCACAGAAACCAAACGAGCTCCCTTTCTCTATTATGTTGCCTCTGAAAATGCCATGTCCACAAGCAAAACCAAGAGTGATTTATTTAATTAATCACAAGGCATGACTGTAATTTTATTTCTCATCTGAAAAATGAGAAACATGGTCCCAGCAACACAATGCCCTTCACATATGACAAACCAGGACCACTCTGGGCTACCTCAGACATCCGTGAGTGTAGCCTAAAATTGGGATAATACCTTAGCAGTTCTCAGTTGAATCCTAAATCTGAGTCCTAAACTGTTTCTTACACTATCTGTGTTTTCCCTGGCATGTATCTTATCTGAGCACTGACCAAGCCTGACCTGTTTTGTGCAAGATTTGATGAGATCACAGTGCAAGACTGTCTAACTGCAGGCCATAAATTGTTGTACTCCTCCATCTGGTTGCTCTCTGACAAGCGTATGCTTTGCTTAATCAGGGTTACAGACTCCCTATCAGTGCCATCTTCTAGGTGCTGAAAGCCTTAGGAACATGAGCAGCTGGGCTGTAGGGGTCACGTGCTGTGCGACTGGACTTTGCAGGAGCTGGACCAGCTGCACATTGGCTGTGAGGCCGCTTTCTGGTTGCAGGTTTTCAGCTGGAGTAAGGCAGCATCGCTATCTCTTGCTATTTGCAGCTATCTGGGGACTTTCCGTGGTGATATCCATACTGAATATTTGATCCTTGTCTGTAAAAGCGATACTTTTCGGCATCCAGATAAAATGCTTTACGCTGAAAACTACTTTATACCTGATTGTGTGCAGAGGCACATGTAGGTACCTTAGTTTTCTCTTTTTTTTTTTTTTTTTTTCCCTCCCTAATTTTAAAGAGTCATTGACTGTGAGATTTACAAAACAGCTTTCCTAAGTGTTAGTAAGCCATGTAGTCCTTTCCTTTCTTCTCTCTGATGCTTCTGACAACAGAAGAATCTCTGGGTATGCATGGCATGATTTGGTCATGAATAAAGGCCAAAGAGATATAGAAAAGAATAATAAAATTACACAAAAATAAAGAGTAATAAATTGTTTTGTCAGGGCTGAAAACAAAAGAACCTTATTTGAGAGGCTGTAGTGCTCCTGTCCACTTGGGAAGAGACATGATATTTCTTAGGGAAAGAAGAGATGAGTTTTGTGTCACGAGATGAGCTATGAGCTGTAAACAAGCATCAGCTAAGTCTCAGTTTTGCAACTAAGTATTGAAAATACACTTTTCAGAATGGTGAGCTGCAGCATGAACCTGGGGGAGAAAACCACTATTAGTTCTGTTCACTGAATGAGATGGGTCTTTTGGAAAGAATGCATACAAGCGTGCAATCAAAGACAGGTGTCAGGATGCCCCTCAACTAAATACTTAATTAAGATTATACCGACAACATTGATTTTGATTGGTCACAACTTTTAACTGCCTAATTTTGCAATTTTTATTTATAATGAGGATTCATAGCTGTTATTTGTGCAATAACATATGAAGTTTAGAGAGGGTTGCTTTTAAATCTACTCAGCTTGTTTGTCATAATTTGGCTATTTTTGGTCAAGCAAGAAATGAATGGAATTTAAAATTGGTCTCAGTGCCCTTGACACGCGGGCAACCTTTCCAACACTTTGTGTGCCTGCCAGGATGTCTGAAACTTACAAGCTAATTTCCTCCTGAAAGCACAAACAGAAACTGATACACGTACATTTATTGTCATGGCTATCATTTATTGAGAACTCACTAAGAACTCATTGCCTTTGGATTACTAATTAAATGCTAATTTACTCACACTGGCTCACTGAATTCCTCAGTCCTATCACTCTTTCTCCTCACATTCTCTTATTCACCCGTAAGCCCAGCTCCTGTGCTTATCACAGTCCTTCTAACACTGTGTTTGCAGCTGTGCTCGGAATGAAAGAATTTTGCATTGCTTAAAAAGAAGCTCGCTATGTCTATCAGTTTCATAGCCACTTTAAACTGGCTGAAGACACTATTAAAAAGATAAGTTTTGCCCTTTCTTCCACCTCAGCCCTGCCCCTTCACAGGCTCAACGCAAGGTTTTGGACAACCACACAGTGAACAGATCAGGGAACTGATTCAAATTAAAAATGAACTTGGGCCCTTGGAAAACCATTTGTTTTTCCCAGCCAGATCAGTTCCCCAGGCCTGTTCAGTTTGCAGCTGCACCAGCAATTGTGCCAGCACAAAGGGGGTGGGTGACGTGGGGTTAGGGATGAGCAGGAGGAAGGGGGGACTGCTTTACTGCTGGCTTGTGCAGCCAAAAGTGACACTGAACTCTTGCACTAACTAGTTCAGAAAAATTGAGAAGAGGTTTCTGAATTCCTCAAGATTTATACTAAGTACCATTTATGTGGGGAATGAAAATGAGGCACGATACCTTTTTATGTTTTTAATCTCTGTATAGAATGGGCTCATTGTATTGTCACAAAATATTAGCAAAACATGGAAGTGAAAGGCTGCATTTAGATGCAATATATGTGATTTTGTTAGTCTTCCAATGGTGTAATTTAGGTGTCTCCTCTTTGGGTAAGAGCTGGAGCAAAGTCCTTACATCAGAGCCTACAGAGAAAGACACCAATAAAGGAGATAAGGGAGCGCCCTGCTTAGTACTTTTTCTCAGCTCAAACCTTTTGGATTCATAACTTTTAATAAGGATCTTGGCAGCTTTAGCCAGCTACATTAATCTCAGGCAAGTAATGAATTTTGGTCTGAATCCCATCATCTCAAGGGTGGAAAAGATGAATGCCTGCTCAATCTGATCAAAGACTTCTCTGGCATTTTCAGACAGATTTACAGCAGAAGCTTTATTTAATGCAACAGAGGAAAATACATATAGTAATTTTGGAAATTATCAGCTCCACATTTATTCTCTATAAATGCCACTTAATCATGGTAGGCCAGTTTAGGAGAACTTCTAAGTTAGAGTGAAGTGGGTTCTTTGTTTTTTTTTGCATATGTGAGTGAGTGAGGAAGCAAAGGTAGGTCCCAAACAGACTTTTGACTCTACAGGGACAAACTCATGAAGGGTTCATTTTAGTAGATGGTTGGACATACTGAAGAAGGCATATACAGAAAACCCTCACAACATCTATCTGCAAGGCCTTTATAGCCTACTTCTTCTAGGTTTGTGTGCAACCTACACAGTGCCAGCTCAAAGCTTCTCTTCAGGGTAAGCGATGTTGAATCTTGATGCTTGAGGATGCGGTCAGATCAACCTCTGGCACAGAACAGCTGCTGAGGCACTGTGCTCCTTCTCTCCCCCTGCCCCAGCTGCCTGCAGGTGCCAGCAGAGCACTCAGCGGGGAAAAGGGGGGAGAGGAGGGCCACTGTGTCCTCTTTAATGGGGACAGGGTGTCAGGTGAACATCTCAGCGGCTGCTGTCATTCTGATGCCCCATTCAGTTTGCCTTTGGAGGCCACAGTTCATCCACCCCATGTGCACCGTAGCACTCCTGCTGCTGTGCAGGGCTGAAATACCTTGGCCCAGCACAGACCCAAGCACCTTTCTCGGCAGTGGAAATCAGCAGCCAACTCTGTGCTACCAGGGCTAGCCAGTGCCTTGAACCCAAAGGGGTTTGGAAAACTGTACTGAGCTCTTTGCAGTTATGATGACCTCTTAAAAATACTTCTTACCTTCTCCCACATGCTGTCTTCTGCCTGAGGCATCTTTCCCAAACAGATTTGTGTAACTGCTGAACAGTCTGCATATCCACTTTTAATAATGCTGGGGTGGGAGGCTTCTTTAATACCTCACCTATTTAAAGAAGAAGACAAGCCGTGGAGGACAGAGGCTGATAAGTACTGTTTTTACCAGCCAGCCCAGGAAAGAAGGAAATTATGAAATCAAGTATCCTTAGAAAGCCATTATTCTTCCTGACAGAGCTCCTCTCCTCTCAGAAAATACTGCTCATATTTTCCCACGCTAGGGCAACACTCTAATGGCTAAAATGAAAATGACTCTAGTGATTTTAATGTAAATAATAAGTTATGTGTTTGATACAATTTAATTAGCCATGAAGCTCTAGTTTCTGGCACAAACCTGGTGACCATAAAGGTGAAGCAAAGTTACTGTGTTTGGTGCTAAACTGTCTCCAGAAGGCACTGGCTAGCCCTGGAACCCCTGTGAATAAGCCAGATGAAACATATGCTGCCTGGCTGAGGTTAACAAGAAATACTAAATCATAATCTGCATATAAACTCTGATTTTAGAGGATGATTAAAAGCTAATAGTAGAGGTAGCAGTTGTCATCACAGCATTTCTTAGATATTTGTTTTGTGATGTAATAGAATAAAAATATGCGATATAATGAGTGTCTTAGCACTGTGCCTTCTAACAAGCTGTTTTTGAGAGGCAGATTTTAAAGGTGATTAGGCAGGTGCTTGGTGAGATTTTTAAAAGTGTCTAAGAGATTAATGTTGCCTTTGAAAATCTTATTAGAAGTTTATCTGCATAAGTGCACCAATTCCACTAAAGTTCAGGCTTATGAGCCTTATAACTGATGGCTTCATTTGATTTTACACCTGATCTGATGAAAAGTCAGACTGTTTCCAAAAAAAACTGTTCATCTCCTTCTTTGTTGCTCCTAGCCCCACGTTGTGTTTTCTTGCAGCAGACTGAACACTAATGTCATTGCACAGTAGGATATGAAAAAAGAAATAATGTCCTCTGTAACATCTTCAGGTAGCACAATTATTCGGCCCTATGCAGAGGAGGATCTCTGTTGTAGGAGTAGCATCAAGCCATATTCCTTGATATAAGTGCCCTTGCACTCTCTGCTTTCCATTTTAATTAGGGTGTATTACAAGTAGCTGATGGAGATGGAGGCGCTGAATGTGCAGAATTCCCAGGTAAGAAAGACACTTGTTGATACTGCTCACGTGGAGTAAGGGGTTTGGACAGTCACCTGTGAGTTGCACGTCTTAAAGCAGGCAGCAGACTTGCAGTTTTGACTTGGTTGTGTACAAAGGCAGCCCTGCCAGGAGCGGCACGCTGTTTCTGCTTGTTCTCAGGTCTTCCCTCACAACTGACCAAGCCAGCTCTGACCAAACCTCTGACCAACCCTGTCCAGAACAGCAGTTCAGGTTATTAAACATCAGCAAAAGGCCACACCAGGCTATTTTGTTGCCCTTTATAGGTAAAGGACCATATTAATGCGATCCTCCCCAAGCCTCAGTCTAAGTAGAAAATAATTTAATTCTCTCATACCGAAGCGAACCAAACAGTCAACCCTAACAACAACAAAAGAGGTAAAAATGTGGTTCTAACAAGACACCTGACAAACTGCAGCGCTCCCCTAATTATTGTCTTGTCATATCTGCTTAGTGTGAACCGTGCACTGAGTAGATGCTCGGAGCCTGCTGCCCATCCCAGGCCTTCTCCACGTATTTCTCTGTGTGAAACTGGAGCGCTGAGGTGCTGCTCTTGGGGCTTGTCACTACTGCTGCACCCAGACACCTGGCCCTGATTTGGGTACAAAAACAGTAACAGCCTCTTGTTTCTTCTGTGCATTGCTTGGAAATGTCTTCATTACACTGATAGTATCTCAGTTACATTGTGCTCCTCCTGACCTTGGGCCATTTCAGTTCTGTTTCTTCAGACTCCTCGCACACCTGGGAGGATGGATGTGCCAAGCCAGGACTGCTGTTGTTCCCGTAATCTGCAGGGCCTCGGTCTTGCTGTGCTTTAAAACGAGGTCAATGCCATACATAGGGCTTCCTATGCAGGCAAAAACGTGTACTGGTGTAGGTATAGATGTGATTATGCCAGTACAGATGCATCACGCATGATCTTTTCTCATGTAGAAAAGTCTTCCACTTCATGCTTCGCATCTCTTTCCAGGAATGATGATTGGGTGAAAGCCAAGGTATTTGTTAAAAAAAAAAACAAACATGTTTCATTACACTCATAGGTGTGCTGTGCTCATCTGAGTGAAGATTCCTACAGCCACAGCTGGTCGCGAAGCTCACCTTCCCCGAAGTGGGCTCCACACATTCAGCTGGACCCACCTCGGAGCAGATGCGTGCGGATTCAGGGTCTGGCTCCATGTCAGAGGGCCGCAGGGGTGAGACCTCGTTCCCCTACAGAAGAAACCTCACGCACCTTCACCTTCGGCATTAAGGGGGGCTCAGGGGGTGAATCCCCTGCGAGAGCCAGGGGCGAGCAGCGCGCTGCCAGTGACTCGGGCTACTTGCCAGCCTGCCGCTGCTCGCCCTGCTCCCGGCCCGGCCCAGCCCGGGGGGCGGTCGCTGGGAGAGGATCCCTTTTGCCGGTCTGTCCGTCTGTCTGTCCGTCCGTCCATCCGTCCGAGCTGGGCGGCTCCGAGCTCCTGACGCCAGGCTCGGAGGCAGGGCGAGCGCGGGGCTGCCCGGCGGCGGCGGCGGCGCAGCGAGCGGGGAGCCCCCGCCCGGCCCGGCCCGGCCCGGCCCCCTTCTTCCCCGCAGCCTCCGACAACTTGGCCGGCCCCGAGCCTCAGCGGGCGGCTGCGCCCTCCTCGTCCTCCCCTCCGGCCTTCGTCCCCGCGGGGGTCCCCGGGCAGGGCGAGGCCCCGGGGAAGCGGCTGGGTGCCCTCTCCTCGCCGGCATGATGGCGGCACGGCCCGCCGGGGCGCGGGCTCCAAGTTTCTGGGTAGGTGCCGCCGCCGCGGGCTCGGGGGGACGGGAGGGAAGGGGACCCCAAACCCCGACCCCGACCCCAACCCCTCGGGGCAGGGCAGGGCAGGCTCCTGCCTTTGTGTGCTGCGGGGAAAAAGCCCCGGGGCTCGGAGGGAGAGCGGCTGGCCCGCCTCGCCGCCCTTCTTCCCTGCCGCCCTTTCTTCGCGCGGCCCCCTCCCCTCTTTTTTCCTCTTTTTCTTTCTTTCTAATTAACGTTTAAAATGAAAAATCTCTGCTCGGAGGTCAAGCAAAGTTCACTTTTTTTTTTTTTTTTTGTCCTCCTCCCTGTTTGGATGCCCGAGATTTTCCCCTCCTCCGTCTCGTTTCTTCTCCGTGTGCCCGAGCCCTCCTGTCCCCAGCGCAGCTCCCCGGGGCTGCTGGAAACGTCCTGCTGGGGAAACACTCCGTCACGCCTCCAAAAAATGGGCCAAATCCCGGCTTTTTATTTTTATTTCTTGTCAACTGGAGTCGGTGGGAGTTGTGGCTGAGGAAGGACTGCTGTGCTTGCTCTTTTGTTAGCAGATCAGTCTGGAGAAGATGCGGGGTCTGACCTTATACTTTGCCTTTCCGGTATACGGATGATCTTCAAGCTGTAATTGTTATTTCGGTGTATTTTAGGGAAAAAAGGGTGTTCGCTGCATGTAAAACGGGGTCTCGGCGTTACTTGGGGAAGGAGAGGGATTGTTGGATGGAGGTGGGGAGTAGATGTGTGTTCCAGATAGAAGCAAATGGCAAAGATCTCTGCGTGGAGCATGGCATTGTTTAATGGGTGTCAGCGCTTAAAGATACCACATCCAGAAACTAACGTGCTGAGGGAATAGCTCTGTTTCACGCGTGTCATAACTCACACCTCAAATCTCTTTTGCACAGAGGAGAGCAGTCAAAAAGAGAAAACTTTGATTCGTTTTGTTTTCCCCCAATAGTTCAGCGTGTTTTTAAGCAGCACTGGAGGATAAGTCTGAAAGCTGCAGCTAAGCCAGCCCGCAGAGACTGCTGCTCTCCCCAGGCGTGTGTCTGTAGCACATTCTGCTGGTCCTCCCGTGGCCGTCTGCACCTTGTCCTGTCAAACAATAGGAGCAAATCATGTGAGGGAACTTGGGGTGTCAACATCGACTTTATTTTTTTCCTTTTAATTGTCCGTAATTGCTCGGCTGAATTACAGGAGATTAGTTTGTTAGTTGCAACTGATTAATGTTCATTTTATTTTTCCACTGAATCGGAGAGCAGTGCTGTGGAGCTTGTTAGCAGTTCCCGTTGGATTTCAGTGCGAGTTTGGAGTACTTGTTTCTTCACTGGGACTGGGAGATCGTTAGTATGATGATGAAAGCTCCCTAGCCCTTTTTGGAGTTCTTGCCCAGGTCAGAGGGATCAAATCCTTGCAGCTTACTTCAGACTGTAAGTAGGAGCTTGAGAGAAATTTCCCTTCAGTTGGGTGATCCAGAAGCCTTCCACAGCTACTGGAGAGGATCAGTTCCAAGCATGATCGGGTTACCCTAAGGGTAGGGATTTGTCCTTGCTTCAGTTTTGGCCCCGTCAACCGCTAGGTATGTAATCAAATACATTTTTTCCTACTCTGTCCTGTTCGGCTTTCCTTTTTGTCTACCCTTGAAGATGTGATGATCCAGTACATTTGAGAAAAGTGACTGAATAAGCAGATGTTTCTCTTTCTGTTTCTGGATAAATATTAAGTATCAAATCAGATGTTTGAAAGCTGATGAGTTTAGGTTTGGTGTTCCTCTGTAGTCTGAACACAAAGTAAGGAGTTGAATGTACACAAGTAATACAAAGGTTCAGAAAAGTATTTACTGTGTTCTAGAATAGTGGCAATATGTTTGGATTAAGTTGTGAGTTACGTTGCTTGGTATAAAGATTTAAATTTCAAAAATGAAGGGCTTGTGACTTTTTTTTTTTTTAAATTGAAGCATTAATGTGCTGTATATCACATATGGCCAGTGGTGTGCTCTGTGAAGTCCAGGCTGTGTGTGTAAAATAAAAGCTTATTTGAGTAGTCTTACCAAGCCTAATGGAGGCATCATCTCAGCTTTATAAATAATGTAAGTTGTGTATAATGTGGAGTCCCCAGAGACTGCAGAGAAAGCATCATTACCAGCCTTTTCAACCTGCTGGAGATCTTAAATTGATTTACAGCACTGAACTGGTGCAAAATGATACATCAGGATGACATGGGGTCAACCTGTAAAAGTCTATGATGTGAGCCCGTTAGTTCAGTCATCATAATTAAACCGTATTATGAGGGCAGCAAAGCAAGTGTCTGTGACACGTCCCATTGTGCTTCAGATATGGGTGGTTTAAGAATCAAATACAGAGAGCACCATGTTTATTATTGAAGTTATGCAAAGAGTAGCTGAAATTAAAGCTTGTGGTGCTGTGAAGAATAAATACTGAACCAATTTAGGCTGACTCTTCACCTTTTTCTTGTAGTCATTAGCAGCTGAAATAGATGAAGGCATGTGCAGCGTGGAGGTGTGTGTGTGGAGAAGTGATTGTGAGTGAACGTCTCTGAATTTTATATACTCTTTCTCTAGTCTCAAAACCAATTAGACTTTACCTGCAGACTGCAGATTAGATATCAAATGGACAAACAGGCAAAAAGGCTAACTTTTTTTCCCCTCATATTTTTGTCCTACAAAATGCTTTAACTGCCTGTTAAAACTGTGGAAACATTCTTGCAGATCCGAGTTCTTTTATAAGACAGAGCAGCTTAGTCATAACTTGAACTATATGACCAAACTTATTTTAGAACAGAGACTGTAATTTTGAGTATGGGTTGGCATAGATCACCCTACTTTTCTTAGTGGAGGCAACTGCAAGCTTCTGATTCATGTTTCTGCTCTAAATAGCTTAAAGTAGTGTGCCACAGACAGTAAAATGTTTAATGTATTACATATTACACATCTTAGGTCTTGCCACTTCTGCTGATAAAATCACTATGAAGTGTTTTGGGGAAAATCTTGCTAAAGCTCCATTTCTTTTTTTCCAGGAGTCTGCGTGCTAGTTGGAGATTTGAGGGTTTTGGATGTCTTAGTAGTTAAACCAACTTTTCATACCTGAATTGGTGTGAACTCTGCTCTACATCTCTTGAGTTTCTCCCCTCCAAGAAAGTAACCTATCTTCTTTTTACTTGAGGGTAACTAGAAAGCTAATTTTGAGAGAAGCAAAGAAAAGTCACTAGTGGTGAAATAAGTGTTAGTATTCATCTTCAGTTACAACTCAACAAGATGTGCTTTAGCTGGGACGCTTTCTGATGGGTCAATAAAAGAACTGAAACTCGCATTTGGGTGCAGTGTCTTCTAACATGTGGGTATGGAGCTCTCTTCTGCTGTGTCAGTGCAGGTGAATTAATGGAGTGACCTAACTGAAAACAAGGCCACACAAATCTGTGAAAAATAAAATTGGATTTCATGAAATACTTTATGGTCAACAAAATGGTTCTACTGATGATTTATTTTATTCTATCATTTTTTAAGTTGTGGCTTAGGTTTTGATGACAGGCTCAGTTGTGTTTGCAGAGCAGGGAAAATTCTGTTTTGTTCTCAAAAATTTGTTTCCCTCTAATATCTGCAGGCTAGTATTAATCAAGAAGATAGTCTTAATAAAGAAGATACACAGTTCCTAGAAATTTACCTTTGAAGTTGCTTTAACAGAAAAGTTGCATTTAAACAATAAGCACCAGTTTGGCAAGTGTAGCCTGAAATGCTTGCGATTTACAGGCTCGTCTACACAGGCATCTTACGCTGCTCCATCCATTTTGCACCAGCTACAACGGTGTAACTTTAGAACAGCATAGAGGATTTTCATGTTAGTGTTTCTTGCTTGGGATGGGAGTCAAGTTATTTTAAAGTGGTACTTTTAAAAAAAGTGATAGAGCTGCATCCACACAGACTGCTGTGTAACAACTATTTCCATGAGAATGTGGCTGTTCCTCAAGATTGCAAACAACAAGGGAAAATGTTAGATTAGGCCTTTTGTGAAGGGCTTTGCAGTGGGTGGGTTCAGGGGTGATGAGAAGGACACTCTGAGCTGTTAATGGCTGCCACAAAGATCTCTATCCTCCTCCGAGAACAAACGTTAATTTGCATTAGAGAAGCTTTTTTGTTTTGTGTGTATTTGAATGGGGGTGTCGTTGTTTTTTAACAGGATAGAGAAGCCAAACATTTCATAAAACAAGCAGGCTAATTTCAAGGAATGCAA
This sequence comes from Netta rufina, assembly GCF_964035555.1. Lineage (NCBI taxonomy): Eukaryota > Metazoa > Chordata > Aves > Anseriformes > Anatidae > Netta > Netta rufina. The sequence goes on along the minus strand of NC_140127.1, from coordinate 35,356,660 downwards.
AATGTTTTCCAGAATGAAGCCAGGTTGTACAGGATCTGTTCCCACTTCAGCTTTTTGCCTGCATGTGTTGGCTTTGGAAATGCCTCCTTGCTGAATGGGAGCAAAGCTGGAGCACGCTACTTCAAATTAGATGGGGAGGTGAAATATTCAGCACACATAACACTGAGCTCTACCCAGTTGTATAGATAGGTCAATTTTTGTTATTATTTTTCCTTCTGTGGAAGGAGGGACTTGCCAATGCAGAGAACTTGACCAGTACAGCGATTCTGGACACTTGCACAATGTGGTCATGCTGATATAACTCTGTAGCTGGCCTGGGCCAATGTCACTTTTATTTTGATATACCAACATGGTGGAGTATACCCACATGGGAGTGTGATGCTAGAATAGATGTCACCCATCTTTCTCATTTTGTTCTACCCCCACCCTTTACTTAGCATGCAGAGGCAAGGTCTAGAGTACGAGGAGGAAGACAAATTATTTTTAAACGTGCCTTTATATAAGTCATTATATTTAGGCACTGTTCAAAGCAATGTCATCCAAAGGCAACTATTATGTTGACTTGGCATGTAGGCAAATCATTAATGTGGTTCACCAGTGATTTTTTGAAACATTATTTCATATTTCTGTGCTTATAAAGGGAACTTTTCCCAACATGGCAACAGATGAGACTGTCTAAATAGCACTTAATGGTATTCAGAAGTATTTAACTTGGAAGTTTTTGTCATTACAAGCATTAAAATGCCAATCCACATCAAAGTGATGTGTGACTATCAATCCAGTATTGGATAACTTGGAAATCAGATATCCATGGGTTTTTGTTTGTTTGTTTGTTTGTTTTTTTTACAGTGTTAGAGTAATTATAGACAGAATCTTGAGTGTCTTCATTCTCCTCTCTTCTGTGCCCAGAAGCTTCTGTACCTATGGGCTTAAGAGTCATGTCTGCCTAATAGCTTCAGCTGGTGGACCTTATTTCTTTCATTGTGAAGAAATCTTGTTAGAGGAGAAACTGAAAATGTATCACTTTAATATGTATTTTGTGCAAGAGTAGAAGTTGGATTTCAGGATTTACCACGTTACAGAGTTTCTTCTGCAGCAGTTACAAGACTGTTTAAAAACTTGTCCAGTTAGGCAACAAGAAAAAAAAAAAAGCATATACGCACACAGAGCTAACACTTAACACGCAGCAGCTCAAAAATGGTTTTATGAATTTAAAGAAACCTTTGTGTTCAGATTCCCTAGGTCGTGCAGTGACCATACTTGATAATACTTTTGCTTGCTTTTCTTCCTCTGTTTGTTCATATTGGGAATTAGCATTTTCTTATTTTATGTTTTCATGAAGCACCGATTCACTGGGGAAAATTTTCTGATAAATCACTTCTGACTTCTGTTTTCAGGTGTTTTGAAGGATTGCCAATACTAGCAGCATTGTGTCTGGTGTAACGTGTTGATACCAGGACATGACTCTTAAAGACTCCTTATTCCTACTGTGGCATATATATGGGATTATCCGCACTTGATAGGTGTGCTGTATTTGCATGTGCACATATCAATGCCTAAAATAAAACGCACTGCTGTTGAAAGTTGAATGATTTGGACCAGGTAAAGGTAGAGTAAAACAAGATAAAGTTGAATAGAGTCTGCAAAGTTACTAAGGTGTGTGCATATAATGACTATTTGTATATAAATACTTAGAAGCTGCTTAAACACTTAAAAGCATAAAATCATTGGAGTTTTGGTTGAAGATGAAGTAAATATCTGGGGAATCAAGTTGCAACAAACTGTGGCTTTCACTGAAATGTGTTTCTGAGGGTGATAGAAGGAGGAAACATCTGCTGCTTGGTCAGATACTGTTAACGTGTTGCATATTTGACTATACTAGCAATGTATTTCACCTTTGTATCTGTTAGGTTTCCTTTGAATATTAATGTGGAAAGAATTAATGCAATGCACTTGCTGGCTTGCATTTATTTTAGTAGTAGGGAGTTTCATTCAGCTGGCATGTTGAGGAACAAAATACGTGGCTTTTAACTAGTTATATTTCCTGAGGCAGTGGAAAGAGGACTCTCAAAACTTTTCTCCAAGACACATATGGAAGTGTGTGTGTTGGGGGGGTAATGTGGAATCAAAAGAAAGTCCATCTGGAACTGACATCTCCTGCTGTTTCACTTGATAACTTCTTTAAGGTTACAAACATAGCTTAATTTTTTTCTGGTGTCCCTGTAAATTACACAGTGGATAGCAAGTGTGTGAGAAGGTTGTTTTTTTCTTAAAGTCTTTGTTCTTTTCTTTCTAGCCCTCCCAAGACATTGCAAAACAAACTCTTTTGAGTGTTCCTGTGGGACGAAATGTTGGCAGAACACCTTTGCTTGCTGTTGGCCGGTTGTCTTTTTTTCAAGGGTTTCTGAGCTGTGTTGTATGAAACAAGAAAGCCGCTTCCAAGTCAGGCCACTAGCCCCAGATTTATAGTATAGGTTCTGCTCACAGGTTTGGAAAGGTTACTGAAATATGATCATTAATAAAACAGTTCTGTTTCTTGAGGGGTCTTTCTCTTGATATCTAAGTACTCTGTTGTGTAATTTGACGTATTTTTACCACTGTTGTGGTTTCCTGAGTGGAATCTGCTTTGGGGAAAGCAGCTTTGGTTCGGATTTAAACTTAGGTATGAGTTGTCTGACTTCTCTTCTTCTGTTGCCCTTACTCCACGTATTAAAATAAGACAGCCCATCTTAGCTCTGCAGATACCTTGGGAGATGAACACATGGACATGACAAGGATTCAGCATGGTCGCTGAAGATATCAGTATGGTATGGGACCCTCTGCAGGTCAGTACCTTTCAGTAGCTCACAGACAGTGAAAGAAGTAGTGAAAAAGTGGCTTATAACCAGAACTGTGTGAAACAAGGGTGACAGGACAAATGACTGGCGTTTTAATGGAACGGAGCCATAGGTGAAGCAAACTTCAGGGGTACAAGCAGCAAAGGAAGGATGAGTGAGACAACTCACAAGACTTCTGGATGCTTTGAAAATATTTCAAATCTTGGCTAAAATTTGGGGAGGGATATTGTTGTTAATACTTTTCTGTGCTTTGCATTCCAGTCTATCTGATTTGTATTTGAAATTCTTAAAAGAAGCACATTGAGGTCACAGGGCGTTTTAAATAGAGCTTGCTGAAGTGGTCAAAATCAGGGAAGCAAAGTGATCTGATTGTGATTCTGATTGTAATTCGTGAAAGCCCATCCTTTGTAGAATTCTGACCAAATCTGCTATCCTCTGTTGAAATGTATGACTTCTGATTAACAGCACTGAATCCACTGAGTTTGTCTTCCTGGTAAAAATGCCGTATTACTTTAAAAGCCAGGTCTCTTGTGACTCTGACTGTGCAAAGCAAATGAAGCTCTGTCCCTACCCCTACCTAATAGGCACTTGATGTGGTTTTTGTATTTGCACTGAAGCAAGCAGGCGTCTGTCTAATTTTCCCGAACTAATTGTTTTTTGTTTTTATGTACGTAGACCAAAGTATTGTTGTTTTCAAATGATTATTAGGTGGGTTTGTTTTGAAAACTTCTTTATTCCAGTTGTATTACAGCAGTATTTTTATTTTTATTTTTTGTCAGAACAGCAATGAAAGTGGTTTAGGAATGTCTTGCCTAGACCTTGTAGACTTTATAGCACGTACATGATGACTTTAGGGATTGCTGAGTGCATGAAGTGATTACATCTGTTTAATTTCACATGTGTAGTCCTTCATGAATCTCAGACATCTAAGATGGGTGCTTTCCTGCATGGAGAGCGAAGAGGGAGGTGGAAGAAAATCAAGTGGCATCATTGTGGTCCCTCCATCGGTCTCCAGAGTTCAGGACCAGAGTTTGGTCTCCCTTGACACAGTCTCTTGGTTGTTGCTCTTCCCATCAGACACTTTTGCTTTTTCATCACTGAGACTAGGAGATAGATAAACTGGGAGTTGGTTGTGTCTTTGCCTCTGTCCTGTTCATTACCTGATGAATGCAGTGAAGAACTATACTGTTTCAAAAAGGTGTGAATTTTGATCTTGCTGGCTATCTAGGGAAACCTGCCTATATATATAGGTTGCCATCTCAGCTATTGCAGTTTCCTGTTCTGTGTTTTTGCCCACTGCTGGCTCTGCAGTCTGGCATATTTAATAATAGGCCTTTTATTTTAGCCATGCAAGTGTCAGTGTTAAGTGCTTCCACTTGGGTGTTGTAGCCAAAGGAAAACTTTGTCCATATTAACTTAAAAACTTGAGATAACTTAATTATAGCTTCTGTAACATGTGGTATTAGATTTCATCAGGGAAACATTCTATAAATACTCTCAGCTAAAAACCCTGTAGCGTGGGGTATTTTTGGACAGATGGGTATGAAATCACTTTTCTTTTTTCTTAAGCTTGCTTGAAGTGCTTGTTAGACCCTTGGGTTATTCAGAACCAGCTGGGACAGAGCTTTTTGCTCTGGGGATGAGACAGCGTTGTGCAAATGAGCTGTATGCTGCAGAGACTGAAGGACTTGTGTCGGAGCTAACACTAAATCTTTGTCCTGGATAGCGTTTAAAATTAGGGAGGTGGCAGTTCCACGAGAAGGAAAGGCCTCTAACAGCTCAGCTCAGCTCCTCTCAGACCAGGCCACAGATTTCTTTGCTGGGGGACTTCGGTGCTCATCTTGCTCTGAGCTGATTGCACCGCTCTGCAGAAGACTTCTTTTGGTTGTTCCAGGTTAGGAAGGTGAACGGGCTGACAGACTGTAAGCAGAGCATGGAATTATGTTGGAGTACCAAAGCTGGAGCAAGGAAATGAAGGGAGACCTTCTTCTCTTTGGGTGGGAACAAGCTGTCTGAGCTGCTCATCTGCTTGTGGACCTGTGACCTTGCTGGCCAAAGGCAGCTGTTGGAGGTAGCCAGTTGTAAACGAGTACTGTAGTACTCCCAGATGAAGATTTCCTTAAAGTGCTTGCCAAGGAAAGGTCTAATTTACAGTTTTTTTCCCAGATACTTATGTTGGTGATTAGCATGGCGAGGTTAGACTGCCAACAGTTACGTCAGTCACAAAGCCCCAGTGTAGTTATATAGGCAGCAAAATGACAGTGATTAATGATGTAGCTTATTTTATGGGGGGTGAGGGAGGATGGATGGGGAGGAACACTTCAACAAGCTTTTCTGGTCAAGTGCTGTTTTGCTGCTATAAACTGCGAGCTATGTTGGAAGTGTTTTTCTAGTTTAATAATACTGCATGGGCAGAACATCCTGTATAAGATAGGACAAATGTTCTTTTTCTCACGGGGAAAAGAATATCCTCCAAGTTTAACTTCACGGTAGTAGAAACTTTTTTTCCCCCCCTCTTTACAGTATGAAATAATGTGAAACAACCAGCAGACTGTGTACTGTTAATGTCTTTTTTTTTTTTTTTTTCCCCTAGAAAACATCACCTGACATAACTGGCATAAATACTCCAAGGGCTGTTTACTAAGGTTTCCTGGCCGTTGCCCTTGCCCACACTAGTTTATCAGCTATAACTCATGACCAGATGCAGTATATCTCCTGGAGTCTGTGAACTGGGAGCAGGCAAGTAGGTAAAGGTGGATAGCAGAGTCCACCTGGTGATACCTCCACCTGAGTGTTCTCTTTATTCTCCCCAACTACTATTTTCAGTCACCAAAACATTTTTTTTTTTAATTTTATTGAAGGAGTTACTGAAAGCGTAGGACTGTAAACGTATGTCCTCATCTGCCTGATGTGAAGACATGCCTGTGTGCCATCATGCATGCCTCAGCCAGCTGCAGAGCTTCTTGCTCTTATTTTGGCTGAAAAGAGTTGATCAGCGTTTGTGTGTACCACTCTGATGGTAGATTAGAGAGTCGTTTTGGGAGAGGTGGAAAGTGGGCAGATTAGATGGAAGTGGGAGGCTTCCTGAACAATATGCCTTCCTGGCTGTGGTGGTCCTTCCAGAAATTCAGCAAGTGACGCCCTGCTTCTCTCTCCACTTTACTCCTGTGTGTGCATAGGAGGGAGGAATTTAAGCACCTACACTGCAGCAGCTGAGACTGGGGAGTGCTGGTGGCAAGCTGCTTTCACTGAACTTCAATAAACACAGTTCTGCATTTCTGACTGTAGGCAGGCTTCCATCACACCTTTGCCTAGCTTCTTGCCTCCCCCTACTTGGGACACAGGGGTCCTCAGCCTTACAGGCCAGCCAGCAGCTTGGGTTGTTTGAGTCTAAAGTTTTGTTGTCAGGAGAAACCTGGGAGTCCTGGTTTCAGCCTCAGAATTAAAGGCATCTAGATTCTCAGCTTAGAGACAAGGAATGTGAAATTATTGTCTGATCTTCTTGCTCACTGGCATTTAGCCTAGCAGTAAGTAGTCTTGGAGAGCTACAAGTCCTGCAAATTCATCCTGGTGTTTCTTCCCAGCTTATTTGGGGGTTGGAGTCCTCCTGTCCTCTGTACTGGGACAGCTACAGCTGTTTATTCAGTAGCTGGCAGCAATGGAAAGCTTGGGAAGCGTTGTGCCAGGTTTTTAGCTAGTTTGCTGCTGACCCCAGAGAGCACGTGTTGGTCAGGAAATGCTGTGTTTTGGTGTCTGAACTGTAAGGGTGCAGTGCTTCAGTTCTGCAAAGCCCCAAGTGTGTAACTTTAAGCTTGTCTTAGAAAATGATGGTGGAATGAGTAAGTTCCCTGAATTCTGTATGCAGAATCGTATAGGCTCTGTTAATTAAAAAACAACAACAACAACAAAAAAACCTCTCAGATAAGAAAAGGATATTGAGTGATTCTTTATATGTGGCTTGATTCCTCTTCCAAAGTCATAAAAAGCTTGCAGATAACCAGGGGACCAGATAGACAGATAACAACCGTTTTCGCTTGTTGTAAAACTTCCGTATTCCCAGCAAGCAGTGTAGGAGGCTATCTCCCACTTCCTTTCGAGCTGTGCAGTTGGCGAGTGCTGTATGAACCATCAGCTGCTATCTGTGGGCTGAAGCCTTTGTTCGAAATCCTCCAGTGCCTTGATCTCAGGAACAGGAGAAAATAGTTTGACGTGAGATTCTGCAGATGTTCTGACTTGGAGCTGTGACATGGTTTTGCTTCATTCTGCAGACTTTTGGACCTCCTGGAGTCTTCAAACATGGGTGCGCCCTCGTTTTGTGCTTTTAGAAGGGGGAAGATGTCTGAGAGTAAAGGATCCATGCATCTGCTTCCCTGCTGGCAGTAGTTGGAGGCCCTTTGGTCGGCTGAGATGGATGCAGTAGTGCTGGCATGTGCTCCAGTCTCGGCCACGGTGCCTTGCCCTCCAGATCCTTGCTGAAAACTGTATTTCTTCATCTGTTTACCTCTGCATGAGTAGCTTTACAAGTTTTGTTCTTCATTTGTAAGTGGGAGAACCGGAGGCTTTAAGCAAGGAAGCGGCTTGCCCAAAGGAAATAGGATTTGTCTTGTGAGCAGCAGCCCAATGCCGTGTGTGACGGTGCTCATCCTGCTGATGAGGTTTTACTGGCTTAGGGATGCCAGGAAAAAAACATCACTGATAACAAATTAACCGTCAGTTGTCTTCCTGGCATAAAAATGTTCCTAAGAGTGGAGCCTTTAGATTTCATCGTTGGCCTACCTGTCACCGGTGAGGTTGTTGGGCCCCCTGTGCCAGGTGTGCCTGCTGCTTTGGTTTAGTGTAGCGAAAGCCTTGATGAAAACACTTGTGAAAGTAACAGACCACATAAATGCCTTCATAGTTGTGTGTCAGTGACTTTATTCTTCCACCAGTATACTTCTTAATGCTGGTGGGAGCATAAGCCGTGCTGAGGTGTTAGTGGTGTGCAGCTGAAGGCAGTTCCAGGTTTTGGTATGGACAAGCCCAAACGTGTAACTCACGTGCTGATAAAGGCCTCCCTCAGTCTCGATCTGTGGTGTGTTTTAAGTGGGCATCCAAAACTTCCTGACCTGATCTCAGGTGAATCTCTAAATCCATATTTACCTGCAGATCTTAACAATTCTCATTTCCTTCTGTAAGAGCTGAAGAGACATTTCTAAACGCTGTGATCTTGGCCTCTTCCATTTGCCAAGGGCCTGGCAGGTTTGGGAGGCTTGGCAGATACAGAGTGAGCGCCGTGGGGTGTTTGCAGCCCGGTGGTGGGCTGCTGCTCACCGCCTCTCCTGGGGACCAGGGATATCGGAGGTCCAGTCCCAGTTTTCGGAGGGCTGCTAGTGGCAGGCAGTAATTAAGCAGTGCTTCATCAGAGGGTGGAAATCTGGCAGATCTGCTTGTTTGTCTCTGGGCTGTGTAAACTTGGCTTGTGAAGCTGTATCATCATTAAACACTTTGTCCAGAATGACAGTTGTGAATTGCAAGGCGGTTTGTGAAATTGAATGTGGACCTTTCACTCTGCATCTTGTTTCAAAGACATGCTGAAGATAGTGCTTTAAAGGCTATCTAAAGGCAAAAAAAACACTGCTGTGGGTTTTGAAAATCAGGCAAAAAGGAGGAAAACTAGAGGAATCCTTTTTTTAAAAGTAAAGCGTGCATCTAAAGAAGTATGTACTTCATACATCATGAAGATGCCCTCAGCAGTGGCAATCCAGAGAGGCCATTCTTATCTCAAGTGTATAAACGGTGGGTGGGGGACTAATCTGTGAAAAGAACTACTGATTTTAATGACCTTTCTTTTCTTGGTTTAATTTTCATCAGCCTATTCTTTACTGAGGCTTGACCTGATAACACTTTTGTTAATGAATAAATAATTTTTCCTTCTCAGTTTTTGTTGCCTCTTTCGTTGGTGAAACATTCCGCTTTAAAGCCGAGGATTTGGAGCTGTAATTTAACATCTTTACTTAATCTCTGATGAATGAGGTCTGGGTCACAGTCTTTAGAAGTGGTTTAATGCAGCTGATGTAACTGTATCAGTGCATGCTCTTGGTAAAATGAATCATTTGTAGGAGCACTGGCTTGTATAAGCTGAGTATAACTGGATTGCATTTAGCGTGGTTCCCTCCTTAAAAATACTTCACTGTAGAGCTACTCTAGATGGGGCGACAGCCTGTCGTGACTCCATGCAGTCTGTGCCATCCTGTAAGGACAAAACATCTTGCATTTTATGGGCTGTACTCAAAAATTTTGAGAACTGGGTGCTGATGGGCATTTTTCAAGGATTTTTGCTTTATGTTGCAAATGTGTGTTTTAACTACTCTTTAAAAACAAACACAAAACCACCCTGAAAGTGACATGTCAGTAAATTTTCCCCATCTCACCTGTGAAGGAAGTTCCTCCTGCCCTACCCTGATGAATTGGAGGGAAGTGCTTTTTTCAGCTGATAAAAAGAAATAAAATTCCATGCCCTTCCCAAAGGAGGAATTCAACAATTGGACAAGTGGCGTGGGACCATGTGTCGGTTTGTAAAAGGATATAGTTTGTAAAGATGTTTCCTTTGATGCCTGTGATGAATATGGATGTGTTTCCGTTGGAGAGGGTTTTGATTAAATTATGCAATTAGAGCTGACCAGACAGATCTAAATATAGGAAGAGGTTTCAGTTATCCTGCCTTTGTGTGTAGTAACACACCCACACAGATGTGTGTTTGTTATTGTTGTAAACAACACCTGTTTTCTGAAGACAGTTCAAAAAGTCAGGAAAGGGAATGCTCTTTGTGGAAAAAGGGAGTTGCACTCAAGTTTTATGATGAAAGGGAAGGGAAGCTATTTTCCCCAGCTTTCTGTCTTTTTAGTGAAGGACTTCTGACGTCGATGGCTGGGCTGGTTATGGCATCTTTATGGATACACCGTGTTCACAGAGCTGCAGGCAGTGGTCCAGACGGGGCTACAGGCTGCTTGGCATTTTCAGGACATGGCCTGTGACATCTTCTGATGCTGACTGAGTTCCTCACCTTCTCCTGTCCTCCTGCACACTTAAGATGACTATGGGGATGACATGGTGTGTACAAGCAATGTGGATAAATTTGCCCGAAGATGGGCAAATTTCACTGTGATGATAAATATATACTGCGACTAGTAATTCATTTTATCATAATTACTTGTTTCGATAATTTTTTTTTCTTTTGAATGTTGGGCTTCACTTGAAGACTTCTTTAAGTGACCTTTTGCTTAGAGAGCATAGAAAATGAAGTCTTCTCCCCTTTTACAGCATTAAAAAAAACAACTCATGAACACCATCCTGTCACAGTTTGTGGTTCACAGCATTGTATTCATCTTAAGAGTTATTTGAATGAAGCTCATAGCTTTGTAGTCCCGTATGTGCCAGAAGTTTAACTGAATAATCAAATCACAGTTCCTTCCTGACTTAAGTTAAAATATTAACTTGCGGTTTTAGAGATAATCAGTGATAACACATCTGAGTCAGTCCAGCGGCTTGCCGACACCAGAAGGGGTTTCTCCACACCTGGGCGTATAGTTTGGTGCATCCTACTTGTACGAGCCCTTCTGTGCACTGGGCTTATCCAGCTTCCACTCCAAGTTATTTGGTAAACTTGGTGTTAGTTTTTTTTATCTGTAGTCTTGGTAAGATGAAGCAGTGCAAAGAGAAGACCAGCAGATGTTAAAGGAAGAGATAGATGGCAGTTTGTGGCTTCATGGAGTATCTGAACACAGGAGTAAGTAAAATTCAGCACTGCAAACAAGGAGTTTTGCCGTTGTTTCTTAACTTGGTTAAGGCTTCATGGCTTGAGGATTTGATGATTGTTTAAGAGGCTGTACATGTTGGTGTTTCTTGTAAACAGGGAGGAGTTGTGCTCTAATTGGGGTGAAGATAAGCTTCTTGCAAGATGTGTTGTTCCAATTTGTTTTCAAGAGCACAATTTTTAAATGTCAGAACAGTTAAGAGAACAGTATCTGGCATTGGGAAAAGCTGCTCTTAATGAAAAAGGGGGAGCAAATTTAATCGATGATGCATCTGTTAAAATTGGGAACATGTATTTGCTGTGTCACTTCTCACAATTACATGTTTATTTACAAAGACTCTTAAGCTATTTTAGTTGGATTATAACACAGTATTCAGTTTCTAATGCATACAGAAATGGAGCATTTTCTCTGGAGAAGGAGTAGTGCAGTTACCTTCAGTCTTTCAAATCTAGGAACCCGAAGCTGAGTTGGGAGGAGAATGCAGGAAGGTTTACCTTTGGTTGGTGGTAGAAACCAGCCAGAGGCTGTGTATGTGGTTTGAACCGTGGTGATCATTGGCAAGGAACTGGTAGATGCTGATGGTACCAGGTTTATTTCATTATGCTCTGGAGTAACTGAGCACTGGGGGGTTGTCATTTGGATTTGACAAACCCTAGTACATGAAGCATCTCTTGGGCTTGCTTCCTCACTTTGAGTGAGCGGTGGATCTGCTCTTTGGTGCTCGGGTGACGTTCAGAACTCCATCAGTCTGATTTGGCTTGTTAAATGAGGGAGAAGTTGTGCAAGTCCTTCTAAAGGCAAACACTATTGATAGCCATATGCTCTGAGGAGAACTGCTAGATGCTTCTTGCAAGAAGCTGGGCAGACTGCTGCTGTAGGTAGCTGGGTTCCTCTCCGTACCTGCACTTCACAAACCTCCATACGAGCTGCTGCACTCAGTGGTGCAGGTACGTGTCTACAGGGATTTTCTCTGGGCTGAAAAATGGCATACTGGGGGCTGCCTTGAAAGGACATTCAGTCCCTCATTAGATACAGTGAGCAGTTAGTTGTCCTAATCCTCTTTTTTGGGCATGGTGCTTCGGTCTCAGGAACCTAGAGAGGCTGCCTTATGGGACAGGCTCAAAGTACCTTGCTGGCCCTTGCTGGGTGTCTAATACAGTGCCAGGAAAACAGCCTGTGCAGTATGTTGAAGTATTTTCAACACCAGTATTGAAATACTTTTTACTCAAACACTTGATACATACAGGTATTTATCACATATTGACACCTGTATCAGTACAATGCAGAGTAGAAATTAACACCTGATTGCATTTTTAATTTATTTTTTTAAGCCAAGAATACATCCAAAAGAGTTAACTTTCTTTCTTGGTTCTTCTTATCCTTTTCAGAAATGCAAGGAAAGCCAAGTTAGGTTCTGTATGAACTCTCTAATGAGTTTTACAGCAGTTTGAAATGAAACTTGCTTTCTTTTTGCATGTGTATTGTAATGCTCTTGAAGCTTTTACCAGGTTTCCGTGCATTTTTTCAAGATGAACCAGATCTGATCTTTTGCCATAAGAAAGTGCAAAGAAAGAAGTCTTTGATTAAAAACAGAGTAATTCAGCAGAAGACTTCAGACGTCTTGTTTTACAAGTCACATTGCATGAAGAAGGAAATCAAAACTTTTTGCTGCTTTCTCCGAGGATAAGGAGCCAGAGGAAGCTGGTGCACAAATGGTGTAACACATTCTAGCATTACAGATGTTTGGACTGCATGCTCTTTAGTAATACGTGGAAATAGCTTTTGCTGGGAGTAAGTGACAGCTCTTTGGCTTCTGTGCCAAAATTTGATCTTTTTTCTTCTAGACCTTTTATTAAAAAAAAAGTTGTACTGAGAAGAAACGTGAATTGCTGCAAAGTTGTCTTTCTGAGAAGGTAAATGACTAAATATTTCTTAAGAAGCAAATTAAAATTTGTTTATTTCTTTATGTTGTCAATAGCTAATGGACCCTTAGAGGAGGCATGCTGAATAAAATAAGAAACTGAATTTTAAGAATGTAGTCAAAGAATAGACAGTTTTCTCTGTTAACAATTATGTAGATTCTCTTCGCTGTGGTTCCTGCCCCTTTTTATGTCTAACTGTTTTGAGCATATAATAAAAATACATAATAGGATCCTTTCTACCTGCATCACTGAGCCTGTAATACAAATAACAAAATGAGTAGGAGAGTTAGAGCTGCTTCTTGTTTGCCTGAAACTCCGGCTAGGAGTTGTTTCACCTCCCTGACAGCGAGGATCATCTAATTGTCCTAACCCTCTCTCCACCCACCAAAAACAATCATTTATGCAAAGCAGGACAGTTTCCTATGGGATCTCCTGTGGGAATTTGAGAATAGTCTCGCTGAGTATTTTACTGTCTGCTTCGTGTTGCTGACAGGGTAACCATCTCTGCTTTGAGGGCTGCAGAACTTCACTTTTAGGCATTTTGCCTGAGTACGTTTGTTTAAATCCACGGCTGGTTAAACAGCTGTGTGTGTAATGCTCTTTTTTATTTTTACAGCCTCCTCACAAGCTGCATGTGGGTTTGCGTGTCGGTCCAAAGATGACACAAAAGATAGCAGCAGTGAAGGAGGACAAATAAAGCAGTGCTGGTATTGAAAGAAGTTTGTTGCTTCCAGCTCATCCATCAGCAGACAGAACATGTAATAAAAAGCGCGTGGTTTTTGATGTGTAAAGAGTGGCTGATAAGTGGGTAACAACTCGATTTCCTTTAAACTGATTCCAGGCTGCCTTTTGGAGGGTGTCCTGTTGTTTGGACCATGTTTTTATTTCACCGGTAGCTTCTGAGTAAATGTACCCTTGAAGGGCTGGTGGCCACTCAGCTATTGGAAATGCCAGCTCCTGGTTTCCCAGAAGGGCATGCGTATTTAGGGAAGAAACACTCAGGCTGTGTCATCTGCTGACTCGTGGTTTAATCTTTATTTTGTACTCCCAGCTGATAAGACCACTGTGCAAAAGTAATACAGGAAATGATGCATTGCAGAAACCAAAAGTGGCAGAAAGGGAAATGGAATGTACTGGCAAAAGCTTGGTGCTATGGGCATGCTTTTGACTTCTTGGAAATGAGAAACTCCACCTACACGGCCTTTTTTTAGTTTCATACCACTATTGGAATTCAGTGTTAGTGGTACGCAACAGCCTGTGGTTTTCTTTCTTTTCTTTCTTTTTCTTTTTTCCTTCCCCCAACCCCTTTGCTTTGTCTTCTGGCTTGATCGGGGCTTGGATGTCCTTCGGCCAGGCCGGGCTTCAGCAGGAGTCCCAGGGCTGGAGGTTAGTGACAGGCAGAAATGGGGCTCGTGTTGCGTTCAAGTGTATCTACAAGTACTGTGCCTCATGTGCTCCCTGTGCTGCCAAGGCATTTTTCCCTACAGTGGTTGCTCCACAGGTGCCAGCTGTTAAGATAACACCTTTGACTGTGATGATGATGAGTGTTTGGGAACGTATTTATGGGAATGGGAGACGTGCGCGTTACAGGATTTGAGCCAAGAATGTCAGAAAGCCTATTCCTATGATCTATGTACTCGTGGCTACATCTGAATGTCTTCCTAGGCTTTGCAGAGCTTGTGTGCTAGCACGTGTTAAACAGGTTATAATTCCAGGCAGCAGTACAAACATATAGTTTTTAATAGGCAGGACTTGGGGAGGAGGGAGAAGTAGCTTGGCCATTTATTTTTCAAGCAGCTTGGTAGAAATAGGTCGTGCATAGGTAGAACTGTGTCTGCGTTCGTTACCAACGTTGACAGAAGTTTGGACTGAGATTTAGAGTTTGTACTTTCTTTTTCACTAAAACTTCAACTCAGGTCTTTTAAATATTCTTGTTTTAATTCTAACAGATGTGAAGCAGAAAGCTTGACTTGATTGCTCTGTGCTGTACCACTGTGCCTTGTACCTTTTGTGTGTGGAGGTAGTATTTTTTGTTTGAAAGGGGCAGGAAAAAAAGATACTCAGAGCATTCAATGAGATACAGATTATATATGAGTTATTCGTAACTCAGTACTTACAAGCATAGAAGCATACACACTGGGTTTCTGATAAAAGGTTCTTATACTAGGACAACCTTTTAATAGTGCCCTTCAGAAAGCATGTAAGGATTAAATACACCCGGAGTACAGTCAGTGGCAGTAATGGAGTTCCAGTTCGGTGAGCAGTATGGCACGTGCCCAGCTAACAAAATAAATTCTTAACTTTGCCCCAGGCCTGTGCAAATCTTGCATCACATTGACGTTATTTCAGATAGAAGTCTTAGCGTAAAAGGCATGGCAAGTTACCAGTGCGAAGTGCAGGTAGACATGGTCTCTGGTAGTTCATAATCATTATTCACATAAATGTAGTCTATGCTTTCAACCTAATAAAACTGAACCTTTGCAATTAGATAATTGTTTCAGTGACAACTTAATTTGAACCAAGTGGATGGTTTTCAGCTTAAAGCACTCCAAGTGTAGTGGCACACTATGAAACCAATTCGTGACAGTCAGGAGGGTAAGCGTGGCCTGGCATTTACAATTTTAGGATCTGCAATCATTTCTTAGTCTAAATAATTCTGTCCCATGCGGCTGCACTGACATCTTCTATCCTGTGTGTGTATGGGTTATTTTTTTTGGTCTTTCTGATGGTAACAAAAACATTCGTATCCTCTTCCCCTTCCCTCTTCCTCTGCAACCTGTTGGTATCCACTCCAGGATACGTTTCCTGTCTGTCTTCATGCTGTGTTTGAAAACCGATGGTTTAGTGCTCTTTGTCTCTTTTTTTCTCCCCCTTTCTCCCCCTGGCAGAGGCAAGCTTTTTGCTTGCTTCCAGCTTGGGCAGATGTGAAACTTGCTGCTCACAGCAGACCCTGCAGCAGGAGCAGGGGCTTCTGCCTGCCGGTGTGGAGTTTCTCCCCCAACCTTCACCCACCGCTTCCTCCCTGTTCCACGGCTCCCAGCTCGGGACCTCTGTGCCATCTGAAGCCCTCTTATCAGTTCTTCCTCCTTCCCACTCCTTCGCGTGTCCTTGAGTGCAGCAGGCTGGCGCTGCAGCGGGAGGGGTCAGGATGTAATCAGTGCAGTAAGTTCACGATCGCAGTCTGCTTAGGAACCGAGAGCTGTTTGGTGGGGAGGGAAGACGGAGCTTTGCTTTCTTGCGGGAGATCAGTGAG
Organism: Netta rufina; assembly: GCF_964035555.1. Taxonomy (NCBI): domain Eukaryota; kingdom Metazoa; phylum Chordata; class Aves; order Anseriformes; family Anatidae; genus Netta; species Netta rufina. The sequence goes on along the minus strand of NC_140127.1, from coordinate 35,340,855 downwards.
GGCAAGGTTCTTTCTAGTTTACTTTTTTTTTTTGGTTTGTTAATCAAAGTAACTCAGAGGTGAAGCTGCACTGTGTTTTTTTTTTTTTGTCTCAGGTTGTGATATGCATTACTCTGGTGCAGTGATTTTCGAGCAGTATCGCTTGCGGAGGGCTGGGTGGCAGAGTGCTGTGGGGCATATTGCTTCCAGCTGCTCTTTGAAAGCAAAACGAAAAGCGCTGCTCCTCTTGTTTGCCTTCCTTGGGACGTTTTGCTGTTTGAGGTTGCCACCGCTGATAGATTGCGGGGAGTGCCCTTCACACTTAGCAGTGAAAGATGAAAGCTGAGGGACTGTTTTAGGCTGGATTTGGTGGGAGCTGTGTTGCTAATACAGAGCCCTTGCCCTTCTGGCAGGTCTGTATGGGAATACAGCCATGGCTTTTTGTGTTTTTGTTTTTTTTTCTATCCTGCTTCTCACAGCACTATCCAATGCAGTGCTTGGGCACTGAGCAGCAGCATTGTTGGAAGCTGGCAAGTGCACTTGTGGTCCTCCTTGCTGCATGGCACAGAAATCACTGAGGCTGTGCAGCAAGTTGGGTGGGGGACCTGAGGAGATGGAGGAGTTGACCTGCTGCCTTCTTCATTTTTCCACCCCTGTCTGTTCCTTCTACCTCGTCCTAACTCCCCCAACAATTTTTGACTTTCTTTGTGCTGCTTTGCTATTTTCCAGGGCAATCCCCTCATATATTCAGGACTATTTAGCAGGGAGGAACGTGAAAGCTTCACCAGCAAGCCCTGCTGCTTACAAGTCTGTATCAGGCTGTTCTTTGAGTCTAATTCTGAGTCAACACTGTGTTTTGGTGATTTTTGGGGAGGTTGGTGGGTTGTGGGTTGTTTTTTGTTGTTGTTCAGTTGGTTTTGGGTAACTCAGATCTTGTAGGGGGGAATGTTTCTTCCTGTTGTTGGTTAACTTAAAAAGTAAAATCTGTTTTCCTCTCCCTCTTCTCCTGCAGGTTCTCAGCCTTTAGCACAATGAGAAGGTCACGTCTATCACGGGGGAATGTCAGCATTGCCATCCCGGAACAGGAGGAGTGAAAAGGCAGAAGGACCAGAATTATTTGGGGCAGACTGCTTTTGACTACTGATACAATCTGCTGGGTGGTGGTGGTGGAAGAACAGGACGGTCTTTCCTGCTTGGTCTGCGGTGTCCAGTGTGACCAAGCGGGGTCACCATGAACGTGACAAGCTTATTTTCCTTCACCAGCCCAGCGGTGAAGAGGCTGTTGGGGTGGAAGCAGGGGGATGAAGAAGAAAAATGGGCAGAGAAAGCCGTCGATGCGTTAGTGAAAAAACTGAAGAAGAAAAAAGGTGCTATGGAAGAGCTGGAGAAAGCATTAAGCTGTCCTGGTCAGCCCAGCAACTGTGTCACAATTCCTCGTTCCTTGGACGGCAGGCTTCAGGTTTCACACCGGAAAGGGCTGCCACATGTAATTTACTGCAGAGTGTGGCGCTGGCCAGACCTGCAGAGCCATCACGAACTGAAACCACTGGAATGCTGCGAGTTTCCCTTCGGTTCAAAACAGAAGGAGGTTTGCATCAATCCCTACCACTACAAGCGGGTAGAGAGTCCTGGTAGGTTCTTCCTTGTTTGTAGCTTCACACGTTATCTAAACAATGCAAAGTATGCCAGTTAATCATGTGACTCATCAGCTTAAATAAGCAAAAGTGGCTGTTTGCACACGTCAGATTCTTCCTCTGCGATTTATCTGGATGTAATCATTAATTAACAGTTCTCCCTTTCACAGGATGAGTACTTGACATGTGTAAATGCATTTCATCACTGCATGGAGTCACAGTCTCTGCATACGCCTCAAGCTGCTGGGCATGGTGTCACCTGGTTTTGTTGGTGGCCACCATCCCTCAATTCATTTGTTTTTTTATTGAACTATATAGATGGAATGCATATGAAACACGGCTATGTAATGATTACTGCAGTTTGTGCATGAAAGCTATTCTGATGTGGTTTTACAATTTCCAAATGATTCACTTGTGGTTTTACAATTTCCAAATGATTCACTTCTATCACTTCTGTTTCTTCATCCTTCAGAAGATAATACTGTCTTTAAGATCTTGCTTAATTTTGGCCTTTTGAAAAGACTGATTTTAGTCAACAAAGGTACCCTTTCACCTTGAAACGCTGATAGCAAGGGTTATTTTCTGCGTGAAGTTTTACTTTCAGGTGTTCTGAAGTGGAGGTTGTTAACCTGTTATCCACTCCCCCACTTCTTATTATTTAAAGAGCAGCCCTTTCTCTCTGTCTTCTCTTTAAAGGCCAAGCCCACGCTTAATTTTGCTTATGTGAGTTATTATCGGGGGTGTTTCTGGGACTAAGATGCAATGTGCTTGAATGTATCTGCACTAGGCTCTGGGTACTTGTGAGGTGGTGCAGGGACATCTGCAGAAACACACTGCAGGTGTGAGTGGGCTTCCCTGGTTTAGGTTTGGGAAGTCTTATCTGTGGTGGGCATTTTATAAGCTGTGAAGCTGTATCTGCAGAGTGGCATGGATAGCTTATGATCTGCAGTGGAAATAAGGTTGTCACAAGAGTATTTTTCTGTGAATGGAAATTGCATTTGTCTTGAATCTGCAACATTTAATGCGTATCTAGATGTTAAATATTTCCCTTTGGTGTGTTAATATGAATTTGGAAATCATGTGAATGGTACTCATAAAGTAAGGTTTTTTTTTTGTTTGTTTGCTTTTTAATGCAGCAGATGCTTACGCAAAGGAGCCCTTTGCATTGGAAAAAGAGTTTTAAAAAGTTCTTAACAATTCTGTGTTAGCCAAAAGCAGGACAGTAAAATAAATAATTGTGTCCTTGTGCTGCTGGCTTTCTACATGTCTGCACCAGGTGCTTTTCTTGAGTACTCCAAAATATTGAGAATTAAGATTCTTCAAAGACATCTAGTTCAGTCAGATTGAGCAACAGTTGAGCTCTTGCTGTTACTGTAATTTCAAGTGACATGTTACAACTCATTTTGCTTTAATCTTGGAAACGATTACTGAGTTTGAGAACACTTTCATTTGGATCACTTATACCATATTTAAAATCCGTTTTTGTAAATGCCCTGTCACTTCAATGAGATACACAAGATAAAAATAGCATATAACCTGCAAAAGGTGTCTAACTAAAACACTCATTTTGACTAAGTACTGCTAAGTAGCTTAAGTGGTTGGAAAGCTGGGGTTTGGGTGCTAAGTCATCTAAATTTTGTACTTGGGAGACAGCAAAAAGTTTACTACTTGTAAGCCAAATTCTGGATTGCTTTTTAATTGTCTTTCTATAAGATAAAACTTTTCTAGGTGCTTGTAGCTACAGAATTTTTGCTGGGGGGGAAAACAAACATTCAATAACTTAAATAAAGTTGGAGATGGTAGAAATCAAATATTTCCCTTTTGCCTGGTGAATGCCTTCCTTCAGGAAAAAACAGTTCTTTCTGATCACCTGCTTAGTTGGCAACTGGGCAGTTCTCTTGCAAGTACCAGTGCTGGAGTCAGTTTGGTGGAGCTGACAGAAGTATTCAGCCCTTCAGGAGATCAGTGTGTCACTCTAACCATTTGAAATGTTCTGGAGGTGGCTGGTAACTAGGAGCTAGCTCTGTTAAATAGTGGTTTGGAGGTTTGAATTTCTACGGAAGTTGAAGTTGCATCTTAACTTCTCACCGTGTCTAAAAAGCAAGAGTGGAGCTGAACCCTGCTGTGTCTTTGCTGAGGTCTCTGGCTGGGTTTGTAAAGGAGGGTTTTACAGCAGTTAACCACAGCTCTGGCCTTGTTTTGGGGGATATCACACAAGAGTGGGTGGTAAAGCGTGGCCTCTGGAAACAGGCGGTAACTGGACTCTGTCTGGCCTGGAGATGCGTGCTTCGTAAGTTACGACTTCTTTTTTCCTTTCCCTTCCCTGATGTCCGTGTCCTCCAAGCATCCTCTTTTGTCTTCATTTCCTGACAGTCACTCCCAAATTCTGCTAACCGTTTTTTCCCACTTTTGCCTGGACATTAAATTAAAACACCATTACTGCTGCCTAAGTGCTTGCACTTGAAGATTAGTAGGAATTCAGGCATGAGTCACCATTTCCAACAGTCCTCAGACTCGAGCAGATACCACGGTTTGTTTCCAAGGTTATCATTGCAGTCAGGAGGGTTGGAAACGTACTTGACAAAACAAAGTTGGAAGCTTAGATAGCGTCCGATGGGCGGTGTGTGGAGGCTGTGCAAGTTTGTTGTGAAACTCTGGCTCTGCTCGGCAGCGCGGTCGACACCTGATTGCTCCGTGCAGATCCAGCTTCTCGGGAGCTGGTGCATAGGGCGTGTACGTGGGGTGGGATCTGTGCAGTCTGTGCACTTCCCTGTTCGTTGTCGTGTGGCTTGTGTCGGTGTTGTGCAAGTTTTGGAGAACGGATTAACGGTAAATCCTCAGACACTTAAAATCATGTAGCGCTTCCAGCTGGGCAATTAGTCTTATGGTGCTTCTCAGTTTTCACGGTGCCAGAGGGATGCATGGGTTTTCTGCTTTGATGCCTTGCTCCATCCTTGCTGTTCAGCTTGGAAAATACTGGAGTTGGCATGCAGTAGTCTGAATTCAAGCGAGATTTTCTTTCTGTTAGCCAGGCTAACAGATAAAAGCTGTTTGTGTGCAGTCCAGGGGAGGCTGAGAAGAGAACTGCCTGGAGCTTCAAACACGGAGCTTCCCAGCCATCCCTGACTGCTGGCATCTGCCCTCAAGAGACTTCATGTGATGTGGAGGTGAGGCAGTAACACCCAACCTGTTGCAGAGGCTCTGCACAGGTGCCGGTACCCGAAAACCGAAATGGACAGAAACATACTTTTTGGCAAAGTCAATTCAGCCAGCTTAGTGCCCTCGGCTTGTCAGGAGGGGGAAAACAGACCTGTTTGAAACAGCAGACCTGTTTCATAGGTCTGCTGGGTGCAGAATTATTTCTGGTGCAGGGCAGTTAATGGCCATCAAATTTCTCCCTTGGCAAGGCAAAGCAGAGCTTTTAATTAAGGAGGGCAGGGTCTGAATTTGACGCCTTTTAAAAACTGGCATGGTCAGCTAAACTGGTGTGAGTACTTGGCTGGATCTGCTTTTTCTCCTCAGTTTTAGCTTTTGGTTTAGGGATATCTGGATACCAAGCTCCTGCCTGGTTTGGGATTCTTAAGTCTGATCGAGACACGAGAAGTAGCTGGGCATAGAGACCGGGAGAGGAAAAAGCAAATGCGTTGTTCCTCATGCCTGTCTGAAAATGCCACAAATGACATCTCCAGTCTTGCTGGAGGACATGTGAAATGGCCTTCCAAAGGCTCCCCTGAGATACTTCTTTCTGTTCTTCTATTCATTTTATGTTTTTGTGGATGTGCGGCCTGTGTTCCTTGCTGCTGTCCTCAGCTGTGTCAATGGGATCAGGTGAAAGACGTGACCTAGAATCTGGACAAACATCTTTGTTTTAAGCCTAGATCCAGTTTCCTGTAATAGCAAAACAGGGATGGGATGGGGGCAGGGAGGATGAAGAGGGGCTTAAATTGACACTGCTATTTAAAGAAAGAAATAAATCACACCTCTAACACAGCATTACGGGAAGAGGCTCAGTTCTTCTGCCTTAGCTAAAGGGAAGGAAGGAAGATGGAGAAGCTGAATATTTCATTTTCTCATAGTCTTGGTGGGTACCAGCTGTGGGGTCCATCTGATGCAGAATAGTGTTAGTTGGCCTCTGCTAGGTGTCCTTAATCATTATCCTTATAGGATAAAGAAGCTTGGAGTTTATATGTTACAAAGAAGGCAAAAGAACAGCTAATTTCTTCATGTGCAGAAATAGTTGATGGTGCAGAGTGCTTATCTACAGGGTACATACATGCATCCAACTAAATGCTGTCCTCTGAGAGTGAATGGCACGTGTCCAGAATTTACTGGTGTCTTTACAGAGATCGGGCTCAGAAGAAACCTCCTTTTCATTGATCTGAGCAAGCTTAAACCTGGCTTGGGAAATGCAGTTGTTACTTCTTGCTATTAATTTCTGGAGGTGTTAACTGATGCTCCTCTGTGCATCGCCGTGTGATGCCGGGGAGCAGCAAACCTGATCTGTCCAGACCCAGTAACCTGGTTGCGTTCATCCACCAATTAGTGCATCCACTTGGAGATAAAAAATAACTGAGAGCTGGTTCAACTTTTTATAATTACCAACAAAGTGTGGATAAAAAAAAATAAAAAATGATTTTCCTCTGTTTAGCTTCTCTTCTCCTTTGGAGAGCACACTGCTTGCTGCTGTACATCAGGGAGGCTTTTATGGAGCTGATGGTGCCCGTCTTCCACCCAAATTGCACGATGAGCAGTAGCTGCTTGTTTGTGACATGAATGCGCTGTCAGAATGGCTGAGCTGTTAATTTTGCCTAAGGATCATAATGTTCCTTTCCATTATAAACATGAATTTAAAGTGGATGTCTGCTTCAACAAGCTTGTCTTCGGTGGCAAGAAACATTTTACCTGAACGCATAGGTGCTTTTTGCCACAAGAACAGACCAAGTCCCCAGGCTCTGAGAAGAGCAGTAGGTGTGTCGTGCTGGTTTTGCTCCCAGCACGGACTCCTTGCCTATGACTTTAGCTTGATTGTTTTCATGCTTGCCTTTGATCTTCTCTGTTTGCTCCGAGTGAGGCTCCATCAGGCTGCAAATCTACTCGCATGCACCAGAGAGGAACTCGAAATGGTGGAAGCCCTGGATCAGGCAGGTTTAGATTCAAGCCTTGTCTAACAGGCAGGGGCCGTAATTCTGACAGGGCCATGGGGGGAACCACAGGGAAAACTGGGGGTGAGCGGTGATTCCCTGTGGGACTGCCGGCCCACAGCTTGCCTGGGCTTTCAGGGGCCTGAGGTTTGCGTGGTCCCAGCACCTGGGAGGACTGGAGGGGGCAGAGAGCCTCCGGCTCGCATCCGGCCAGATGGAGAGGCTTTGATGGCCTGGCCTCCAGGGAGCAGGCAGACCAGCTGCGTGCGGTGCTCCCCCGCCGTCCGGCCTTCTGGAGGACGGTGCTGGATGGGGAGAGACTGGGGGGACACTGGGAACACGGAGGGGGGAAGCTGCTGCTTCCCTGGGGGTGGGAGTGTAAGGGGGAGGAAGCTGGGGAAGGAGAATATATGCGAAATGGGAGGAGGAGAGAAAGAGCTGAGGGAGGGGAGTGGGAAAGAAAACGGAGGAAAAAGAAATCAGAGCAGCACAAGCCAACAGCTGATCTGAACCAGGGAAAGAGGAGATGGTACACAGAACCAATCTACAAAAACCTGCTCCTTTATCCCTGTAGCAGGGTTTCTGCACCTCTGCAGGGTTGGGGGTGCGTGAGCATTGCTGGGAAGCTTTGCCTTATTGCTGTGTAACCCTGCTGTTGGGCGTAACTTTAAAAATAGCATGCTACAACAGGTGGGTGCAATTATAGGATGGTTCCCCAAAATAGCAAACAACTGTCAGTTTGCTTGGCAAGTAGTGGGAAACTTTCCTCGCTTCACTTTTGCAGAATTCCCTTCTAAAATTCCCACCCAGAGCTGAAATAGGGAGACAAAAAGGAGAGGATGGTCTAAACTGCAGGGGTTTTTGTCCAATCTCACCATGTGTCAGAAAACAGAGCCATGACGAAGGGATGGGATTTGTCAAGAACAATGTGTTTGTTTCCTTTTATTTTTAATTAACCAGATTCAGATGTTTCTTCTGACTTAGAAGACCAGACTTCCAAGTTTTAACCTATCCAGTAGGATGGTGACTGTGGTTTTCATACAGGTAATTTGAACTCTGCTCTGTGTAAATGTCCAGCTTAATACACGCTATCACACTGTAACTTCCTCCTGTATCAGGACTGCTTCTCCCTCCAAATCAGCTTACAAGAACTCCCTCACTAATGTGCATACAATTAGTACTAAATTCTGAAATTGGCCTTGACAAATGTCAGTTTAATCAAAATGTTAGCTTATCAGAGCATCCGCAAGTAAAATCTAATGTTAGCTGAATATTGTAATGCAGGAAATGTACTAATATTACTTGCCAAATGCATTTAGACCAGATGTCTGATGTAAAAGTAAAGTCAATAAAGCGACAACTGCGTTTTTTTTTTTTCCTCCCCATTCTGTTTTTAAATACAGTCTTCAGTTGCAACTATGTAAAAGGACAAGTCAAGCTGTGAGGTCTATAGAAACTGCAAAATAAAGCAAAGAGTTGAGAAAACAAGGCAGCTCTCAGCTTTCTCCCGGAATAGAAGGTCTGGAATGTCTGTCTGTCTGTCACCCAGCGCAGACTGCTGGACAGCTAGGACTGAGCCTTTTCACTTGCAGCTACTGGAACTTAGGTTTGGAGCAAAAGTCCAAAAGGCTGGCACTTTGGTTAGAGAAAACAGTACAGCAAAGGTGTGCTACCACAGCCTTGCTTCAGCCAGGTGCTATTGGAACAACATAAAGTAGTGAGATTCTTGGAGAATTGCGTTTGCCACAAGAGCATTAATTATTTTTAACCAAGAGTAAACTTGAACCTAAGCGTAGACATGTCAGTGTCTTTGTATGTGAGAACTTGTCCTCTGGTCAGAGAACATTCAATTTTGCCAGGTCTTGTTTCAGGCAACACGAGAAAACCTAATGACATTCAAACTTTTCTTTCTACTTGGTGTTTTATTGTTTACAAGCAAGATCTTGGCAAGACACTTCAGGCAGCGGGCCTCAATGACTCGTTAATGCTAGAGACAGCAAGCAGAGCTGAGCACGCTCAGCTGGGTATGCGCTGGTACCTGCTCTGTTCCCACCGTGGGACTGGGCTGCTCACCAGGATGCCACAGCCGATTTCAGCAGCTGTGGCGTCAAAAGCAGGAAATTAAGCTAGAAGTCTTCACAAGGATTGAAATTTGTTAGTTTAACACTATGTTTTGGGGTTTTGTTGTGTGTGTGTTTGTTTTTTTTTCCCTTGTTTTCCTGCCGCTTCCTTTCCTGCTTTGTCTTTTCAGGGTATGAGCCTCAAGTTCCTCCCCCAGCCCCACGTTTTCATGCCCATTTCCAGACAGCACCAACTGCTGTGTGAGGATTTCCCTCCTTCCCAACCTGCAGTTTTATTTTTCCCGTAAAACATGAGTGGCTTTGCATAAATCCATATGAAAATACAGCTATATGATGCTTGGAAATTAAAGTGCACCATCTAATGATAGTGCCCCAAGGCCTTCATAAGGGTTGGAGGCCATGTTTTGGTATAAGCCTGCACAAACGCTTGTACATAACATACATCTACCAAGTCATCGTGATTTTTAAGAGCAGAATGGTTGAAAGTGCAGCAGCAGTTGCTCATCCTTTTGTTTCCTAAAGGTCACAGAAAGAGTGAAATTTACTTTGGAAAGAAAGGGTGATCAAAACTTCCTTTCTTTTATATGGCTCCTTGGTTTATGCCAGTACTTGGTCTTTAAATTTCCAGACGTGGAAGGAGATACCCCCTACCTAAATCTTCATGTAACACGCAAAGGGCAAAAAACAAACCTTGAGGGAAACTAGCTGTCACCTGGGATTGCGTTAAATAATATACCCCATACAAATCGAAAACAAGTTACTTCAAAAGTACAGCAGGTCCTTTGGTGAGTAGGTTGTTTTTTTTTTTGGTTTTTTTTTAGAGAGAGGCTTTAAAAAAGAAGTTGTAATCAAAATTGGCAACTTCCTATGTTTGCTAAAATCAATATCTCTGAAGTGTGAAAATAGAACAGAAAGGAAAACCAAAATCTCGAGGAAGGCACACCTGTTAGTTTTCCGAGGAACAAGATGACATGCTGGAGATACAAAGAGTAGAGATCAGTAGCTGTCTTCAAAGGCCACCATTACACTTTCATAAAGGCATTTCTTTCTTGGTGTGGTTAGTTGAAACATTTATCTGAAAAGCCAGGTCGTCTTTGGTCTATCTTGTATGTTTTTGGCATTCTTGGCTCTTAGATGAAATGGCCCTGTGGGTGAAATTGCCCTGTAGCTGTAATTTCTTTAATACAGCTCCACTTGTTTGGTGCAGGCATACTCTGATGATGATTTGCATGTTTAAAAACAAGCTACCCAATTCCCAGGCTGTCGTACTGGGTTGACAGATACAGGCTCTCGTCTTTGCTACGGTTCTGCAAACATACCCAGCTTGACTGCCAGGTGGTTTACCTTCTTCAGCCATTAGTAGTAGGGTTACTACTAGTAGTCATGTATTAATGCTGGCCTCCAGGTCCACATCTGCAGCAAAATTTAGGCACAGTTCAGCCCCTTAAACCTTTTAATCTGGTGTTTGAGAAAGTCCAAAAATCAAGCTGTCTGATGACTTAAGGCCATAGTCCATTAAATGGTTTGTTACAGTAGCTTTTTAACACAACAGTGTATTTTGTAGTGTGTTTCCTTTAAAGAAGTGCATCCTACTGAGTAGTGATCATTTAAAAAAACAATCTTTCATTTCTCTGTATCTGTTTTCCCTTCCACTAAAGGCAGCAAAAAAGGGGGAAATTCTGTCTGCAAACTGTCACAGCAGCATCCTGCAGAGATCCCCACAACAAAGATGTGCAGCCCTTCATTGTTTTATAGCAACAGGTGTGCTGGCTTAGCCCAGAGTAACTCGCTCATGCTTTTTCCCCTTCAATTATACCTTTTCCTGGAGTTGGCAGCTGCAGCAGAGATCGGCCTCCTCCCCTGCTGTACAGAGCCCTGGTAATTTGTTATTCCATATGGTTGAGGGCTGCAACCTGACCAGAAGCCTTACACAGGGCGAGGGGAGCATTAATGGTATGCATCCCCCTTTACACTTTGAGCTCCTGGCATCCGTCCATACTTGTGAAGGGTCCAGTCCCTGATCACGTCTTCGTTTATGGGTGAGTGACGTTCAGATTAACTCCTCAGTGACTCCAGCAGGAGCAGCGAGGCTGCCAAAAAGCCCTTGAGCTGCAGAGAGATCAGGTTGTGGCAGTGAGCGATTGTCTCGGCCTTGGACTAATTGGAGTGGTCTCTGTCCTATCTGGCGTGGCCTTTGGGGCTTTTTCTCTTCATTTAAGGTAGTAAGCAGGGAAGTGTGAAATAGGAGCAGTGCCCAAGTACGTTCTGTAGTGATGTTTTGGAGTCTATTTAGGTGGTATCAGTACCACTTGTTTTCTTCCTCCCTTCTCCATGTGTATGTTGAAGAAGTTGATATTTAATTATTTTAGGTTGGAGAACTAGTTGGAGGAAAAGTGTAGGGAAGAGGAGATGGGTTCTTGTCTCAAGTCTTTCTAAACTTCACCAGTGGTTCTGCCCAATAGGCAAAAACATGCATATATTTTCCTTGGGGAAAATCAGACACTGCCTTATTTTAATTACAGAAAACATACAGAAAATATCCTGTTCTCCAGCTATTTTAGAATGCTATAAATCGCGTGGCTTCCTGTGATGTCATGTGTGTCATTGTTTAATGTGAGGTTGGGGATGGGAAAGGTAAGTGATGTACTTTCTGCACAAATTAACTTTAGAAAAGTTAATGGTTTGACCTTCATCCGCAGGAAAGGAAGAGATAGGAAAGCTGTGTTTTTTTAAATGGTCAGAAACGTAAGGAAGAATCATAAAGACAGGAAAGGGAAAATAGTTTTTAACACATGATCTCATTGTTAGTTTTTTCACTTCACTAGTAATTTATGAGTCCAGCAGACGTTGGCCATAACAATTAATGTGTTGCTTGACCTCACTACAAAAGAACTGTTAGGCTTAACAGAACACGTTTAATTCGAAGAGATCCTAAAATTCAGAAAGACTGGGTTTGACATTAGCTGTGTTGTGAGCAGGGGGATTCGTGATGTCCACCTGAATGCTTTTTTTTGGTGGCTTTTACCAGCGACCTCCGAGAACAGTTGTGTTAGAGGCAAGAGGCAGCTTGCCTGGCCGAGGGAGATGCAGCTCCTCCTGGGGTGTTTCGCAGTTGGGAGCTTCCAAAGTACGGTAGATGGATGTGCTTTGTTTCAGAAAATGCTGTAATTAGGAATTTTCCATATTCCTGGTAAGATGGAGTTGGTTAAAAATTTCGTATCTAAACAAATCTCCATAGGAATGACATCTGTCTCAAGTACTTGAGATCCACTGAAGCTCAGTGAAGCTGCTCTAAGAAAGTGAAACATCAGATCAAGTCTTTAAAACTTGTTTTTGACACTAACAGCCTTAATTTCAGTCATGAGGTGTGACTTTTTTTCCTCAGAGTGTCTATTCAGGGAAGGTTTCTGGGATCAAGCCTTTCCTACATTAATGCCAGTAGCAGGCAAAAATCTGGTGCATTAATTTCTGTCTCCCTTGTGCATAAGCAAAACAAAACAGTAAGGAAAATCTTCAGTTAATGTTTGGCTTACTTTCAGAATAGAGAGCAAGTTGTGTGGCATGGCATCCTTTCGTATGAAGTTTAAATTTGGGCCTAGGCCTTAGGCCTGGTCTATGGGTGGAACAATGCTGTGGTGCTCTCACACCCCGGACACTAAAGGGAAGAGCCTGAATGCTTCTGTATAAGCCAAGTGCTGGAGGTGTTCTGATGCATTGGAAGAACCCCTTTAGCAAGATGACTTTTTAACATTTTGTTCTTGTTTTTCGATGAGTTTATAATTCATCTTTGGGTGAAGCAGCTGTCTCTGAACACCTTTCTTAATAGCAGTGATATAGTTTTGGCTGCGGAGGCTTTTTCTTTTCCTTCTGTTGTCTCCAGTGTGGCCACCGGGTTTTGGGGACAGGACAGGAGGCTCAGGGAGATGGCTTTAATGCCTTGTGGGTTTTGGCACCTTCCCTTGAAGGCACACATGGGATTTCCTCTGGTCTTGTTGGGCTGTGGAGTTGGGAAATAGAGGTGGTGAAGGGAAGGGGCAGGTGTGGAGGACAATAACTTCTTATTCCACTTCTGTGTGCATGGATCTCCCTCTCCTGCATTTCTTTCTCCTCTGCTTTCCTTCATCACCCCAGAATCTCAGTCTCTAACAAGACTAGCACTTAATCTTTTGGGTACCTTGCACTTTACTGTGAGGCATTCAAAGGTAGAGGCCGAGGCACTAGAAAAAGATCTGATTTTTTTTTTTTTTTTATCTTGGTGTAGCTGATATTGTGTTCGTGTGCCCAGTTAAAGAGACCTTTGTTTTCCTCTGGTGAGGAGGCCTTGAGAGTGTGGGGAGACCAGCGGTTTCTGATGTGTGTTTCTCTGATCCCATAGTAGCATATAGTTGGACCTCAATTGCAGCTCAGTTTTATTATTATTATTTTGAACTAGATAATTTTTATTTAAATTGCACTTGTAAACTGACTTGAAGGGTTAACAACCATTTTAGTACTAACTGGTAAGAGCATAGCCTAGGTTAAAAATAAAATTACAGCTGTTGGGACAAGGCTCAGTTCAAGGCCTATATAATATTAGTATTGTCTTCAGAAAAAAAATACCTGTTGTCATTAGCAAGGCTTTGGGTTACAGGCCATTACGTGATTAGCAGGCTCACAAGTGCAGCAGAATGAAGTGCCTGTCAGCATTGCACTGGGACTGCTTCTCAGCATTTCTCTGTGCAAATAAAACCGAAATGTGGAATTGCAGCTCGGCCTTGGCTCTTCTCCCCTGGCCCTCCAAAAACAAGCTGCGGGCTGGTGAGCAGGGCACCTAGCATGATCGCTTACAAACTCAAGCTATGCAGTAACCGGATATAAGGAAGAGAGTTCTTGCTTAGACATGTGTTCCTAGATTTGACTACCTTGTTTTTAAAGCAGCTGTAAATTTGCCCTAGGGGGTGAAGAATGTTTTTTTCCAGGTATATCCTAGTCCTTCAGAACTGAGTCTCTAATGCTGTGTCTCTTTCCTTTTTTTTATTTATTTTTTTCTCCCTTTTCAGTTCTTCCTCCAGTGCTGGTCCCAAGGCACAGCGAGTACAACCCTCAGCACAGCCTCTTGGCTCAGTTCCGCAACCTAGGACAAAACGAGCCCCACATGCCGCACAACGCTACTTTCCCGGACTCTTTTCAACAACCCAACAGTCACCCGTTCCCCCACTCACCAAACAGCAGCTATCCAAACTCTCCTGGAAGCAGCAGCAGCACCTACCCCCATTCTCCAGCCAGCTCAGACCCAGGAAGTCCTTTCCAGATGCCAGGTATGGTCAGCTTCTGTGACTCTTCAGAAGTGACAATGTGTTGGACGTCACAGGTATCTTCATATTTTTGCGTAATAATGCTTGATTATCAGCCAACACCTGTGTTCAATAGTAAGCTGAGAGATGGTAGGTAATAAAGGCTATGTAATTGGTTTGTCTAAGGTAATAATAGCGAGGTTTTAAATATTTTTTACTCTTTCAAACACAATTAAAATGTTAAGATTAAAACTGTTTTGGAGTGGAGGAAGTGATTCAAAACAAGGGTTTTTTCTGGGATGGTTGTTCAACAGTGTAGCCCAGAGAGCGTAACACTTAATGTGCAAGAAGAATGCTATGGCTCATTCTTGCTTAGGAAAGAGGTCATCATAAATTTAGCACAGAGCTGTAGTTCTGCAAAAGAAGGATGTTTCTCAAGGAGATCATGCTGCTGCTACCTGATAAAATTTCTTCACGCAATAAGATTATCTCAAGAAACAAATATATTTCAACCGTAAAACAGTTCCTTAAGGCCCCAAAAAGAAATCTTCAGGCTATTTTAATTCCTAAAGTCAAAAAAGTAGCAAACTTTATTTATTGTTGACAGCTGCTTGCAGAAAATTCTGTGCAGCTGTCTTTTTTATGTTTTTATATGCAAATTCGTAAAAAGAAAAAAATTGCAGAAGAGCCTGTGAGAGATCTTTTGATCTAAATGCTAGAAGGACTCTGTGCAAATGCTTACGGATAGCCTGGTTGCATGTTTTCTTCAGGGGCTGTAGGAGACTATGTGTAAACAAAAGTGGCAGACTTGTGAAAATCTGTTTTCTATTAGGTAAAATTATCATCCATAGATTTCTGCTGCTGATAGGTGTTTCTCTTGAAAATGTTTCTATCATGAATGAAGACTACTGAACTTGCAGAGGCAGGAGGGAAGGAAGAAGGTGTTGGTTTTTTTTTTTTGTCTTAAAATGTGAAAAGTTGAGGTAGAAACAGCTGTCTTGCCTCTGTGTTTTTGTTTTGCTTTAAATATGATTGGTGTGGTTGGGTTTCTTCCAGCAGGCAGAAATCAAGGCTTTTCCAACAGGAAGGTCTTCCTGAACATCGGCTTGTGGAAGCTCAGTTGATCTTTGAGGGGTTTGTTCTGTTCACATCCCCATAAAGACGAGTCAGCAGCTGCAGTGAAGAAACTGAATTAGAGCAAAGTCAAGATACTGATGTCCTTCATACTTAGTTCTGGACAATTGTCCGCTGCTAGGGAAAGAGGAGATTGACTTCTGGAAAATACAAAAAAAAGTAAAAAATAATTGTCCAAAGATCTTGAAAACTTCACAGATACAGGTTAATTTGTTGCTTATAGCCTTACAGCCCTGTTTCCTTATCTGTGCATCACCAACATCATGTTTGCACACACACAAATGTCTCAGGCTTGGTAAAACAGGAGACTTTTAAATTCCACTTCAGACCATTAAGCTTTTAATGCAGTCCTGTAGTCATTGTCTTCTCCCTGCTGCTCACTCCTCCAACCAAGGGTATTCACAGAAGGGAATTAGGAATGTACCTGCGAGTGCTAGACATAAAGCTCGCAGCAGAATATCTCTGAAGTAACAAGCAGTGAATAAAGGTCATTAGCTTGTGTTTAAAAAAAAAAAAAGAAAAAGAAAAAAAAAAAAAAGAGAGAAATAGTTACAAATCAGTGGTATGGTTCTCCTGCCTTTTCTTGACACTGATTTGGTATTTAGGGTTTTGAAGGCCTCAAGATACTGTTGTGGGATGAGCAGCAGCTGTGTTCACCGGAGGTAGAACAGTGGTGATCTAACCCCAGCTTGTGCAACAAAAGCTTGCAGAAATTGGCCAAGGGTTTCTCTCTTTTGCATGTGCCCCTGTGCAACTCATGTGGAAGAGAGGGTTCTGTGGTGTACAGGGAGGTGGTGCCATCAGCAGCTTCCTGCAGATTCTGGGAAGCACCATAGGTAGCTGGAGAGCAGCGCAAGTACCTGGTTACGGCAATTCGAGCAGCGCAATGGCAATGTTTTAGTGAGTACAGTCAGAGTGCATGGGATGGTTTTTATGTTAGTGATTCAATTCTGAACTGGACAGTGCAGCCAGTAGGAGACACAGGCAAATAAATTCCAGACCCAAAAGTTATTATGTAAAAATTGGGTTCCTCTATACTTTCTACTGTTTCCTCTCTAGGGAAAAGGAGCTAGATTGTAAAGCATTACTTTGCAATAGCAATAATAAAGTCGTGGATGTATCAGGGATGTTTGCATACTTTGCTGGTGGAATCATGCTGGAAACAGAAGTTAGAACTGAAAGCTTTCTGCTCCAACTTGTGTTCATATTTACCATATTCAATATTTACTTTGGGTCTGATCCTGAGAGCACTGTGTGTTAATGTCTATATGGCACTTTCAACCTGCAGAAGACATGGACTGGCAACGTAGCTAAGCTTTCTTTTGTGGCTTGGTGGGGGGCAGGGAGTGACTTGTTTTTATAAGTGTTGTGCTTAATATGCACAGTAATTCTTTGCTTTCCTGAATCAAGGTCCATGATTGCTTTCTCAGATTTCTGGTGGGTGGAAGTTTATAGCTGAGTCAGGCTGGAAGCATTTCCAGGCCGAAACTGTTTATGTGGGTATGTATATATATACTTTAAAGAGAGGAAAGGGTTTGTGTATCTCTGCTTTTTCTATACTTAGCTGATACTCCCCCTCCTGCCTACCTGCCTCCGGAAGATCAGATGACACACGATACCTCCCAGCCAATGGATACCAACATGATGGCACCTGCAATCCATCCTGACATACACAGAGGAGGTAAAAATACTTCCTTCTCCTTTTCTGCTTTGCTTCTTAACAGTGAAGTACTTCAGAACTTCTTGGATGCTGTTAATAATTGACTTTTCATTTTTAATATTGTGTGTGTGTTGTTTATGGAAATGTTTAGCAGGAGGAAAGAGGACAAAAACACAAACAACTTTTTATGTCTTACACCAACAGGGAAAAATAATAAATCTGGAGATGATTTTTTAGAAGTAAATATTTATTTATAACAAGAACATAACTCATTTCAAAATGAAAGTATGTGGGCTTTATTACTTTCTGACTCCCAACAAAGTCATGACCAAAGTAATTTTTATATATTTTGTGTCTGGAAATTATAATTCCTGAACAGAGAGGATTCTTACAATGCAGCACATTTCTATGTGCAGTGCTGAAATTATGTATGTGCAAGGAAAGGAATCTCTGTATCCCTTGCAAATACATTAATTTATAGGTGCAGTACAGTTAACACTATACAGCGCTTACTGAATTGTGGATGACAGTAGCTATAGTCAAGCATAGTTCTCCAAAGACTTGATCAGAGGATGGATAATACTGTCAATTATGTAAATGCCCACAGATGTTTTTCACAGGCAACTGGAGTATCTGTATTTTTTGCTCTGAGACGGTGCATGTCATAAAATGTCTGTTCTCATTATGTTTTTGTTTTGAATTCAGTTCTTAAATTAACATCCTTAGAGAATATGCTCTGCTTCAAATAGTTAACACTTCTCCTGGGTTTAAAAAAAAAAAAAAAAGCTTTTTAAAGCTTTTTTTAATTTCACTTTTTGTCTGTGTGTGTGTTTCGATCCCTCCTCTCCCCATTTTTATTCCATCTTTGAGTCTGGCAATGGCAGCACATGGTTCAAAACTCAGAGCTGTCTGCCAGCGCTGGCATTGCTACAGACTTTGAAATCTATAATTTAAAAAAAGTATATATCCTATTGCTTTATGTACTATGACGTAGACATCTTTTTACACATTGCTTTTTAAAGCCTTTGCAGCCAGCCGTGACTGCTGAGTAAAGGATTTAGTGCATTCGTCACATTGTGAGAAATAGCCCCTTTTAGAGAACACATAAGCTTACACAGTTACTGACCATGCCAAGAAAGAGCAGCAAGCTGAATGCTGTGCCAGAATGATTATAAAGATCACAAGCGCATGAACAATTTAACTATTGTTTGAGTTTTGTACTTGTTTTGTTGCTAAGCTTAATGTCTGGTTTCAGGAAGTATATTTACTCTCTTAAAATAATTTGGATAGGTTCCCTGGTAACCTATTTACTCTCTGTGTGGAATGAATCTTGCATGTGATAAACCCCATCTGTGTAGCATTTCCAGTTTTCACTGATATGATACACTGCGTGTGTGTATCTTGCTGCTGTTGAGGGCCCAAAGTAAATAGTAAATTTGCAATGTTTATGCTTGACTGCAGACTTTTTGCATGTTTGCACCTCTTAAAATATACATGTACCATAGAATTCTTCCATTAGTAAGAAAAGGTTTTGCATTTTTCTTCTTTCTTTGTAAAATGCAACCTTTCCAAAATAAAAAGTCTGTTAGTATTTCTCCCTCCTAGTTGTTTAGTACAGTAGAGTCTTACCTCTGCCCCTTCAGTTTTTAAAAAAATAAGAAAATAACAACAAAATCTCGGTATGCCTTCCTGTGTTTGTTATTTGTGTGTGTGTATGCTGTAATTTCACCACTTTTACAACCTGCAGCAGACTTTTTAAAGACCAGTTTTTAGTGTAAACTTACCGCAGCACTTCTCTTGCAAGCTCTCAGAAGCATGTTCTTCACAGTGATTTGTTAGTCTTGGGAGATTTGACTTAACAAGCTGCATCCTGTCAATGAAGTTGGGTAATTTCCATTGTTGGCCCATGCTGGGAATAGAGAGACTAAGCGCACCTGCTCTGCATGACTTAAAGCAAATGTAAGGAAGTTAGTATGAAATCTGTGTGAGAGAGATATGATTCATTCTGGAAGAATGGCCAGCTGGCAAGATTTCTTCCTGACTTTTGAGAACTGGGGTAAAGCTGCAGCTTTGATAATTGCTGGCATCTTCGTGTGAATTCAAAGTGTAGTAACCTCTTACTAATAATTAATGACTGATTTTTGTTATTTTATTTTTTAACAATGACATGAGAGGATAGAAAATAATGAGGGTATCAGGAAAGACCAGCTCCTTTTTGCCACTGTTTTAAGTAAGGTGTTAGTCAGCAGTAGACATTATGCTCAAAAGTTTTGCACAATGATGTAGGATGTTACCCTGCTTTCTGCTGTTTGCCACCTTTTGTATCTGCTAGGTAATGTTTGTTTGGGGAGGAACTTCTTCTGTTTCATTTCGCATCTCAGAAAAATCACAGTGGTGTGATCTGTGAACAAAGGAAAGTATGAGCAGGAATATGACAGAAAATTTTAATTGGTCTTAGTTGGCTGATTTCAGTTAAGACTTGGGGTTGGAAGAAGGAATCCTCTGGCCAGAGAAACAAGTTTTCCTGAAACACCAGTCTTATTTTCATGTTAGCACTTTGGCCTGTAGTTAGAGCTTTAATCTGCAAAGCTGGTATCTTAGCAGCAAGTCCAACTGCGCTAGACTGAGGAGGGAAATAGTCTCCTTCATCTAAAAGAAACCACATAAAGCAACCACATCCCTTCACTAGCCTCCTTTTATTTGGAGGCAGTTTAATAATTTGTAGCTGTATTTGGCACTTGAAAGAATGTGTACTGGGTGGAGACATCTGAAGGAGCCTTTGCTGTTGTTGGACACCCACTGTGAAACTCCCTTTGGTAAAGATCTTCTGAAGAAACTTTTCCCAGTGCAGAGCCACAAGTGTTACCTCAAGACTACCATGTGTTCCTAGAGCTTGTCAGATAGACCTTGCGAACCATGGATTTCCTATTGGCATTCTGCACAGTTCCCAGCTTTGCTTAGGAGCTGCTGAGGAGGAGCTTGTCGCTACCAGATACTGCAAAACCAAGTCCTGAGAAGTCCTCGCTCTGGAAGTAATTCTTCTGTTGGGGAACAGTTGCAGGTTTTTTATTTGCTAGCACTTGATGAGTAAAAGGTTCCCATTAATAATACCTACCTTGATTTCATCTTCTCTTTGATTCAGCAGAATTATTAGGATTCTGTGTGTTAGGCCCTTGTTCAGGGTTGCGATGTACAATTGCAGAAGTGTTTCTCTGCTTTCCAGGCCTGCGCCATAGCATGTTGTAGAAAATACAACAGGGTTATTGGGGCACTGCTTGGTATGTTGTTGGGAGCTTCCTGCACTTTTCTGTGGATATCTAGTGCCAGCCTTTTCCACTTGTGAGTCTCGTGCTAGTGAAGTTGAGATGAAATTATCCTATTGTGTGTTTGTGGTAATGAAAAGTTCAAAAATAACTGAAGACAGAAGAGCCTTTCTTTAACTGCAGCTGCTTATCCAGATCATCTTTCAGTGATCTTCAGCCAAAATCTGCAGTTTTATGAATCTTTAAATCTCAGGCCTGTATTCCAGTGCCGCTAGACTGTAACACTTGCATGGTTGCTTTACAGATGTTCAGGCAGTCGCTTACGAAGAGCCAAAGCACTGGTGCTCCATTGTCTATTACGAGCTGAATAATCGTGTTGGGGAGGCATTCCATGCTTCTTCCACCAGCATCCTGGTGGATGGCTTCACTGATCCTTCAAACAACAAAAACAGGTTTTGCCTGGGGCTGCTCTCCAACGTTAACCGCAATTCCACCATTGAGAATACAAGGCGACACATTGGCAAAGGTGGGTTTTAGATCTTTGCATCCTTTTTTGGGGGGGGTTCTTTTGCGGGGATATTTCCGCTAGGAATGACAGCCTGGGCTACTTGCTTCAAGAATAGGCTGCTCTTCTCAGTATGCGTGATAAGTGCTTGTTAGAATATTGGTAAATACATAATTTTCTGGCCAGGTCTCATAAGCACAGTATTGTTCTTACCTGTTGTGTAATTAGAGGAAATTTTTATCCCTAATCAATTCTTTATTGCCCAAAGCCTATCATAACCTTAATTAGAACAAGAGCTTAAGGCAGTTTTTTTAATGAAATATCTTGATTTATCTTGATTATGGGTGCATATGGAAATCCAAATGATAGTTCTTGGCACAAAATTTTTATCTGCCTTTAGTTCCAACATAAATTAGCTATCCTAGCATGTTTTTAGAAGGACAACTTGCTAAAACAGTTTTTCCAAGTGCATTTTTAAAGAAGCCGGTAAGCTTTTTTCAGTGGGAATCTTGTTCTTCTCTTCTGTGGCTGTGACAGTGTCCTGCAAAAGAGAAAAACTTCTGGTTTGTGTCTGACTTAATACAGTCCTCTTCTCTGAGGACTTGCCTATAATGCAGATGACATGCAAATCTGACATTGGCCCTGCAATGGGGTGTTGCTGCCAGACAAAGTTTTCAGGAGCTTACGTTATTAGCAAATTTTCAGAGACAGTTGGGAGTTAACGTGTGCCCAACCTGTGGTTATGTGGAATAAGTGTCAATTAATGAAGTATCTTCTTCCTTAGAGCAGTAAAGAATTGAAACCGAAGGAACTGAAGGTCATCAAGTTTTTGCCCTTAGCCTGGAAAACTTTTCTCTACGGGAGGACTTGAGCAGCTCTCAGCAGTACGCCCCACCTGTGCTGCGCCACTCAAGTCCTAACACTTCTCCCTTCTTTTCCGCCCCATCCATCTTACCAAGTATGAGGATATTTATTTAACACCTCATTCATTTTCCCTTTAAAAGTAACCCAGCTGCAAGCAGACTCGTGCTGAAGCACTTAACTGTATGTGTGCCAAAGCAGAGCAGAAAAGACAAGGAAGCTGTTGAATAAGTATGTGTGTGTAATTATTGATGATGTAGAACTGTTAGTCTTTGAGGAAAAAGGAGTAAATCCTAAACTTGAAAGCAGCCATAAATTGTTTTGCTGATCAGATGGTGTTATATGTGTTCCCACACACGTACACATACAGAAAACAGCAAAATCTTACATGACAGAGCACAGTCAAGGCATTCTGATGGGATTTCAGTTTAGTTTTTAAAGTCTGTGTGTTTGCTTCTTTGACTCGTGATGTTGTGAGAGGTGAAAGGTTTGAGCAGCAAATAATCCATTTATAAACACTAAAGGCAGATTTTCTTGGTTTCTCAAAGCCTTTGGAATTGAGTTCTCCCAAGCACATTTCCACAGAGGTTCCCCGTATGTCACATTTTTGGGCATTGCTGCCACCAGTGATGGGTGAGGGAGTGGGAAATAGCAGTGAGGACTGGGAAGTTGATATGCACCCTCATTTGACAGACACATGAAGAATATAAGGGCCATTTTCTTCTTCCAGCTTGTTGGAAATAAAGCATTAAAGTGAGCTGAAAAAAGCCTCATGCTAGCAAAAATAGCATTCAGGACTTTTTGAGAGAACCCAGTATGAGGCTGTTTTATTATCTGCTCTCCCCTCCTGCATTCCCAGTTACTGTTTCTCATAAATATAATGAGAACAAAGTTCAGCTGGCCTAGCCATCCAACGTACAGCATCAAAATTACTGCAGTACTTGCTGGATTATTGTTGTTGAATATACAGCACATTAAAATACAACAATTACTGATTAACCTCGTATATGCATACCTACATACACACCCTCCTTTCAAATCATGTACTGATGGAACATAAAAAAAAATAAAGTTTTAAGACAGAGTATGGTCTGATATGCAATTAGTGTTAATCTCTTTAAGCAGAAACATATGGAGACATACCATGAAAAACAGATGCGTGGTGTGAATTCATCTAACCTCGTAATGTCAACATTCTCCTTCCAGGTGTTCATCTCTATTATGTTGGTGGAGAAGTGTATGCTGAATGCCTCAGTGACAGCAGTATTTTTGTGCAAAGTCGGAACTGCAACTACCATCATGGTTTCCATCCGACCACAGTGTGCAAAATACCTAGTGGCTGCAGTTTGAAGATTTTCAATAATCAGGAGTTTGCTCAGCTTTTGGCACAGTCAGTGAACCATGGCTTTGAGACAGTGTATGAGCTTACTAAGATGTGCACTCTCCGTATGAGTTTTGTAAAGGTATGTGAAAATTTGCTTGAGGTTATTTCGTAAGCAAAATAAATATTTTTTTTTCTTAACGTGGTGATTCTGAATTGTTGATTGCCTCCCTCCATCAGCCTGTTAATAACTTCTGAATTTAAATATTTATGGAATAGTGTTCTGGAAGTGTAAGACAGATCTGAATGATATTAAAGTTGTCCACAGACCAAAATCCATCTCCTGATGCATAGACTTTGACAGCTGAGGTGACTTGCAGATGGTCTTTCTTCAGCTTTCTCTTTATTCACTTTCTGAAGCGTTGCTATCATGTCTGTTAACTACTCCAGTTTCATTGAAATGCCTCTCTGAAACGTAATGATTCAATTGAATACTTCTATTTAATGTGTATATAGATTGTGTGTGTGTGTGTGTGTGTGTGTAATTATTTGCATAATTACTCTAGATTTATGGGGCTTGTCTTTTTAATTTGGGGGGGGATATGGCATGGTACAATACAATAAGCTTTGAGAAGAGAGTTGAGTAGTCAATTACTTGGCCTAAAAATGTAAAAGCCACCAATTCACTACATAGCATCAGCTTTTGCCCCTTTAAATTACACTGCTATGGTCTGTGCCGACTCCTGTTCTCAAAGATGTTCAGCTGAACTTCATGCTTCTGTTCCTGGCTGGCATTTTTGGAGCTGGAACAGCCATGAAAGTCATTGCAGTGGTTGTGGGAATGCAGATAGCATAATCTTCTAAATCTGTCCTGATCAGCAGCTAGCAAATCAGGAGACACAGTAATTATTTGGAATAATACACGCACCTTTCTGTTCTAAGGGGACATGTAAACTCAAGATTTGTTATGTGGCTACAAATATCAACATGTGTACTGATTTAAAAAAAAAAAAAAAAAAAAAAAAGTCTGGTCACACATCAGAGGAGGATGGAACTTTTCAGATGTGTTAGGGTAGGGACTGCTAAAATGCAGTAGGTTGTTTATGGCTCCACATCCTGTAGAGTTGTACAGCAGTGCTGTCTGTACAGATGCACAGGACCTCCTGCGTATTGGATGTTGCACTGCATGGTGTTTGGAGCTGCTGCTGCCAGTGTTGGGAGCTGAGTAATTCCTTCATTAGGGGTTAATGCAGAGCAGCATCATTGTGTTGTCTACAGACCTCCACCAAAAACAGTTCTCTTACAAAATGATTTTGAAAGCTGTTTAAATATCTGTTTATATCCTTGGTAATAACTGTTACTAGATTGGATATGAGCTGAAAGAAGACCTATTGGCACTTGTCTTAACTTGGGAAGTAGTCTGCTGGACAGTTATCATGCCTTCTTTCTCCTAAGAGTAATGTTTCTGATCTATCACTGTGTTTGTTCTGTCCATCCTGCGAAACATGCTTTGGTACTTGTCGGACAGATGCCTCACCTCCAATTCCATCATGTCAGTCTATGAGCTCATTTTTTAATTCATTGATCTGTTGTCAGCATTTTTCCCCGTTTTATTCTATTTTTGATCTTGGTGCGTAAGACTTGATTATCCCTCTTTTCAGAAAGTTTATGCATGGGACGTCATGTAACTGGTGGTGAGGTGTGACGAAACTTTGCATTGCCAAAAGTTGTCTTTGAGAATTTAGAGCCTCATTCCAAGAGATCACAAAATGACACTTCTTCCTTTTTTTTTTAACTTCAGATTTGTTTGTTGAAATGTGATAATTGAATGTCATCCTGCTTGATAACCACTGTTGAAAGCTAGATTATTTCAGTAAGAAAGAAAACAATTCGTATGTGCTTCTCACATATTCGTTATTATAAAATAAGGTGATTTTTTTCTTCTTTCCCCACTTATTGTTCTGTTTCCAGGGCTGGGGAGCTGAATATCATCGCCAAGATGTAACGAGCACTCCATGCTGGATAGAGATACACCTTCACGGTCCCCTTCAGTGGCTGGATAAAGTACTTACTCAGATGGGCTCTCCTCATAATCCTATTTCTTCAGTGTCTTAAAGGTCCCAAGCTCTTGCATTTTGCAAACAATTGAGCCTTGCATGTACTTGAAGGACGTATGAGTCAGACACACACTTCCCCCTCTGCCCCCCGAACTGGCAACAGCTGAATAAGAGCCATGAAAATACTGTGACCAACTGTTGGATTCAGAAAAAAAAAAACACACAACAACTCTTTGACATACTGTTGGTGTCAATAATTTTAGTTTACGTTGTAATATTCTATTGCAAAGTTGATTTGTATGGCTTAGCATAAGGGGGACAACTGAGCCCAAACCATAGTCTGTCGGAGCAAGTTCCCGAAGGATCATCCTGTAGTTGGCACTCTGAGATTTTTTTTCTTCCTTACGTCCATTGCTCACTTTTTTTTTTCTGTGTCCTCTGGGGCTAAGAGCCAATGTTGGTGAAGTCTGCCTTTTGCAGGATTTCTGCAGTCCACTCTAAAACCATTTGTCTAAGCTGATACTTGCTGTTCTCTTTAAAAGACAAAAAAGTCATATGGCTTAACCTCAATAACTGTGTAATAATCTTGGAAATTGTGTCCTGACCATACTGCTGTAAGAATGTTAGGTATGTTTTTGCTAAATGTATGTACGGTGTATTTGAAAGTTTAGAAATTAATTAGACTTAGACCATAAAGGAGTTAGGAATATTTGAATGGGGGGAGGTGGGAGTGGGAAGGGAAATGACAACTGAAATGTAGAATATATTGTAAACATAGCTTGCTAGTTTAAACAGAGGTCTGAGTTTTTGCTGTGCGTTTCATTTTTATAGTGGCTTCGTCTTGTTAATTCTGACTATTTTTGCCTCTTCCCCCCAAACAGTTGTGCAGCTGGTTAATTCTTTTACCTGTGAAGAGGACAAAATGCCTAATTCCTGCAGTTTGAAGGCTGCAGCTCTATGTATTTCAAGACATAATTGTACAGCGTGCTCTTTAACTATTGAGCAGTTTTATACAGTGTATGTAACAGAAGTAGGCTTTTAATTTTGTAAGAGAATCTTGTTTTGCCAAACATAGTAATTGTTAATTGTTTGGAGGACTTCAAAATCCCTGTGTGGGTCTATTTCAAACTTTTTAAAAATATATATTTTTAATTTTTATTTTTTTTACTGCTTGGTTTATTTTTTTCTTTGATCTTTTATATTCACATAAGCTGTAATACTCTAAGTACCTTTATTCCAAATCTTAGTGGGTCCTCTTTACTGGAAGTTTTGAATAAAACCTGTTGTTACTGCTTACATTTGATTAAAACTTTGTCTTGTCCACTTCTTAGTAGATTTTTTTGACAAACCAGATACAGAAACAACTTGGAGAAGGAACAACCAGAAGTGAAGAGACACATTATCTCTCATACTGACTTCAGTAATAAAACAAGCTCTCTAGAAAGACTTCTTAACTAGGCAAGATTAGAATGGATGTAGTAACACTGAAGTATCCTAACAACTTTGTAAAATTTCTTTGAGATCTGATCATACAATATCTGAATGAGCCGAATTTCTGTGCTTTTACAGCCTGCTAGGTGTTTCAGTAAAACTGTGGAAGTAACTTCTAAGTAAGCACTATTGCATGCTTACTGAGTTCTGAGAAACATAGTGAGAAATACTTCACATAGGAAACATTTCCTACAGGAGATAGGAACTCAGATGAGATCTGGCTTTATTTGTAGTTGTAAAATGTATGAGTGAGTCTCATGTCCTCTCTTGAAGAAGTTGGAGGTTTCCATCAAAAGAAATGCCTCCCTCCATTACAGTATTTTTCATCACCATTGTTTGAATGCCTGTGTTCCATGAGGAAAGTATTTGGAGAGCACTTTTGTGTACCAGCCTTTACCTCCTTTCTTGGCTGCGTGCCTTAGGCAGGTTTACCTTGTGGAGGGTGTTGCTGCCTCCCAGCTGTTTTGCTGGGGACCTGCTGGAGGTGAACACTCCTGCTCCCTGCCCTAGTGGCAGGCCTCCATGCCCCTTTCCCCACACTTCTGACCTTTCTCTGGGGAGAGATGAGGGAAGAACAGTCCCTTTACACCTGCAGAGTGTGCTGCTTGGTTGGATGATGGAGTTTGAGAGATCAGGAGTTGACTGGAAATCCAGCACCTGGGCCTGGCTGCAGTGGGTTGTGGATCGCTAACAGGAGCATGGGGGAAAGTCATGAGAGTCACTGAGATCCTCATGTGTTCAGACAGACATATGAATGTGAGCATCACTGTAATGATGCCTCTTTTTGGAGACTGAGTCAGTCATCTCCAAAAGTCAGTCTCCAAAGATTGACTTTGGAGTCAATCTTTTACAAAAAAAGTCAATCAAGTCAATCTTTTACAAAAATCCTAGGCCCATTGCTTGGTCCAGTAAAGGTTTTTTAAAGTAACACTTCTCCCCTTGTGAACTGGGGGGAAAAAATCCATGTTGTTCAAGTTCCTTATGTAGGAGAACTTGGTTAAGGACTGATTTTTGTATTTTTTAATGATTATTTGTAAGCTTTAAGAACAAAATTAACTTTTCTTAATTCAGCTTAATGTTTCTAATAAGTAGTAGTCATGGCACAAACATAAGTCTTGAAAGTACATAAAAGTTGAAGATGACCAAAAAAAAAGAGAGAAATGTTTGCTCTTTGCTCAGTCTCTGTTTTTTGCCTTCAGCCCCTACTACATTAACTTTCAGCTGTTCCCAACCAGGCTCCTTCCTTTTGTTGGAATACAGCAGCAGTTGGGTAGTGACATCTTTTTTTAAAGTTCAGTAACCATCAATCATGCAGACGTTAAGAAATAAGAGTGTTTCTGCCTTGCCATATTCGGATGGTTCTGTGAAAGCTTTAGTAAACTTTGAAATAACTTTGGAGTAAGTAAAGACTGTTTTGTTGCAAATATTTTTGAATGTTAGTGTCTTGTATGTCTTGGGCTGCCAGCTGGGGAACCAAACCAATAAAACCAGCTCAGATGCCATAGTCTGACCATTCTCATCCTCAAGAGATGCTGCAAAAGCTCAAATCTGTTAGTATGTCTATTATCTTACATTGTTTGATATATTTTTTTTATAAAATTTGATATTCATAGTTTGCAATCAGAAAAATGCGGATTTATATTTCAAGAACCTCTGTAGGAATGTAGTACCATAATTTGTCTCTTTTTTTCTAAGTGGGGATTGAGATCAGCCAATACTAACTCTGTAGTCTGTTAGAAACTTTGTGGGGTGTTAGTCTTTTTGAAGTTCTCTTCTGTTTTGAATTTTTCTTTGCTCTTGCAGTGCAGTGTACATAATATTTTCTTTATCTGTTATCCAGCTCTTTGTGTTGAGGAGACATTAGGTGTAAGGAAAAAGTACATCTTCATGTGATGGCACAGGACATCCCGGCTGGACTTTCTTAGATGAGCCAAGTGGATTGGAATAGCATCTGAGATTAATAGCCAAAAAAATAGGAGATATTCCAGAAATTACCTTGGAAGAAATAACTGCTAGCCTGAGGCTCTTGTGAAGATTTTTGGAGTGGCTTGTAGAAATTTTCTTACTGATTTGCCTTTTTCTGGATAGTTGGAGTCAGAAAGTCAGCAAAGGCATGGGACAAGACAGGAGGAAAAGAGTTTTTCTTGCTGACCTTGCACAAAGCAGAGAAAGATGAGAACTAGAACCTCTAGGGGAGCCTACGATGCCACCTCTGTAACCAGGTGAGTCTCTGTGAGCCAGTTGGTGATATTTCCCCATATTTTCCTGGGTATAATCTCCTGAATGACCAAGTTAAACACAAAGAGACTACTTTATGAAAATATTTGCTCATCTTCTCCTAGTAGTGACCCTCTTGTCTTTTCACTTTGGAGTTGAACATGTTTTGGCTTTTTAATGCTAGAGAGAAAATAACTCTTCCAGGATGGGTATGACTTTTAAACCATATAAAAGCCTCTGGTGAGCATTTAAAAGACTCGATGAAAGCTAAGGGAGGTAGTCACAGTTACTTGTGTGGTTTTCAGGAAGTGCTGGAGAACAATAATTTATATTTTAACATATCCTGCTATCAGAGAATCATGGGTTTGATCTTTGAATGCTCACAAAGCTGGCATTGCTATCTAGTTTGATAAAAATATTCCTGTACTAAATCACTTCTTTTTTTTTTTTTTTTTTTTTTTTTTTGCTAATGCGGGCATATTTTCACAACTGCAGTTTTTTCTAGTCTCCTCTATGACTCTCACCATTTTAAGACAATAAATTAATGCAGAGATGTCTGAAACTTCTGTGGCCCTTTCTTGGTGTGCTTTTTCTCTTTGATTTTTCTGTTGTCTTGCCACACTTCAAGCCTTTGAACATCCTGGAAGCTAGCTCTGTTTTGGTGGTCTCGTGTATTAATTGCTGCTGGTTCGTTCTGTTCAGTAGACTGTAGCCTCTTATTCTGCTCTTGAGGTTCATGATTCATAACTGTGAACTGGCAGTCACCTTTTCTGGATTTGTGCCTGAATATACAATACGATTCTACCATCACCAGTCATGGTAGAGCAATATATTTTTTACATACATCATCTCACAGTTCATCTTCTCCAAATACATGTATAATTCTGTGAGGGAGAGAAGTGAAAATGGCTCTTATTTTACTCTGTCCCATTCTACCCTTGACTTAGACAGTTCAACCAAGAGACACTCCCTTGTCATGGTATCCTTTCTGGGTAAATTAACTTTCTTTAAGTCCACCTCCCCAACTTCTGTATTTTGATGATGTTCCTTGTTTTCCTAACCCTTTGCGAATAGCCTTTTCTCAGATTCTTTTCTCATACCTACTGCATGGTCTGTTTTTCAGTCAGAAAAACAAACAAAAAAAACCCCTGTAACATATGCTAGCCAAAGGCAGGTGAAGAATGAGGAATTATGGATTGCTGTAGGCCCTAGAAGCCCCCCAAAAAGATGAGCATGGTTCACAGGCTTTTCCAGTCCCTGCCATCTCAAATGATACTTTTTTTGGAGGAGGAAGGTGAATGCTGTTGGATGTCAGTTTTGCTTGGGATTACTGTTTTAAAGACTTCTACAGTTACAAGATGCACCTCCCTCCTTTTTATGGAGGTATGTCACATGGTTTGCATCTGACTGAAATTGTCGGCCAGGCTTTGTACTTGGTGTCTGTGTTCTCCAACTGTTGCCGTTGGCTTTGTAAGCAAGCACTGCATGTGTTCTTGCCATCTCTCGCCAAGCAGACTCCAGAATAAACAAGCTGTCTGGCTTGTAGAATGAAGCTGATGTACTCTCTGCTAGCCCTGGTGGCCCTTCCTCAGAGGGGAATCCTCGGCAGGACAACTGAAGCCAAGGCATTACTTTGTATGGCCCGCTGATGCATGCAGGCTGGCTGGAGCAGGCCCCTTCCCGAGGGCTGCTGACCTCATGAGGTGCCGGGCCTCTTCTGAGGCACCACAGGCTGCTGTTCTGCTGCACACCACCACCAGTTTGTCCCCATACGTTTATGTGCTGAGAACTGCTGAGGTAGAGGGCTCTGATTTTCCTACTCCTGTTCTGTTGAGGTAGCTGAGGTGGCTCCTATTTCATTCATCCCAGCGGTAGGAGATGATGATCTCTTCAGCTGCAGCAGCTCAGTCTGATGAAGTGGTGATCAAGAAGCTGCTGCAGTGGAGAGAGATCCTCCAACACAAGAGTAACTCCAGTTTGTCAAACAAACAAAACTTTACAAACAGTATAAAAATCTAGAAATTGATTCAGTCATTTCAGGAATGTAAAAATTTTTATTCTAGTGAGCATGGATTCTAGTGAGCACATCTGGCCATGAAGGTTTGAGTTCAAAGATCTGCAACCTTTCTTTAAAACTTGAAGGCAGCTGCTAGGTAAATTTTGAAGGAGAAACAGAACCTTCATGTGCTTCAGATTGTAGAGAGGATTTGCAATCTCTTTTGGTGGTAATAAAAACCTGCTACTTACAATTCTGTTATAGTAAATGGAAAGTGAGATATAACTGTAAGACATTGGGTACTCTACTTGCTAAGCAGGCTTTCCTTGCTCAGAGTTTGGTTTAAGTGGGCATACCACTTGTTTAGACTTGGTGGAAGCTGCTGCTGGTCTTCATAAAGAATATTCTGATTTTCGTATTGCAGCTTCTTTCTTTCCCCAGTATGCTGGTAACATGCAGATGCATTCTTTCATGTGAAGAAAACCAATGTCCCTAAATGCTACTTCCCTGACTTTTGTAATGACCTTGGGCTTCTTGGTTTTCTTTTTCCTTCAGTTTACCAAGTCCAACTTAGAACAAGCAGGAGAATGAGTCTGGATGTGTGCAGTGCTGCAATAAGACTATTTCCCAGAGCACTTGGTTCTTGGCAGGAAAGCACAGTCTGTCTCGTTTCTGAGCCCTTCACTTCTGCCTTTTACTGATACTTTTGGGATTGGTAATCCTGAGCATTTTCAGATAAATGTGTAGAGACTGAAAGATGGCTGCTGTCCCATCAGATATTTCTTCAAACTTGTGGACCGGTCTCCTCAAGTCAAAATCACCATAGGCCTTGGTGCTGGCAGCAGCACTGTTTTAAAAATTGATCCAAACATGGCTTCGTTTTGAACATGACTCAGGCAATGGTTTTACTACAAACAAACTTTACAAACCTCTCAAACACAGCTTGATGCCTGTGTCTGTTGGATTTGGTCCATGCCACTTTCTAAAGTGGTATAGAAAGAAGCTACCTTGATCTGTGTGCTCTGAAGAATTATGTTTCGAGGAGATGGATTTTTATGTGGTGCCAGGAGAGGAGCTTTGTAAAAACTCTTTCATGGAGTAAGTTTTAATTTGTGTATGGGTTTCTTTGTGCCTCTTCTCGTAACAGTTAATTTGGTGCTAATTCAGAATATAATGTGTGCACTGTGTGACCAGTCTGTTTTCTTGACCCATTGTATTCCTCTTGTTTTTTCAGGAATCGAGACACTGCAGTAAACGTTCCCATGATTTCTGCAAGACACAGGAGAAAATTTGAACAGCTATATAGCAGTAGGGTTTAGTTTGAATAGAATGAGTTCGCAGTTATAGAAAGAAGCATTTGCATTTTTATATTCAAAATATTTTTTAAAAAATAATCTTCAAAACTTTTTCCTAGAAAAGTGCTTGGATATTGACAGGGCATATGCAACACTGTAAACAGTTACTGGAGGTAGGAGCCTCCTGCTTGAGGAGCCTGATTCTGCAGAGCATACTGCCAGTGAGGAGCCACGTGTTTTGTCTTGGGGGATCTGTTAGTGGCATACAAGTCCCAGATTAATCTGGATTGCAGGTGATCAACAGAAGCAAAATAGGTATGTATATAGCAGGAAAGGAAAAGTCATTGAACTTGGTGATTTTTTTTTTACAGGCTGGGCTGCTTGGGTTATGACGACACAAGTAGAAGTGAATCCCCTTATCTTCTGCCAGATGTAGATTTAGGATGTATCTACCTCCTATGGCCGTGTTGGGGAGGAGGGAGAGGATCTGTGGTGGTGGGACTGATGAAGCTGGCGAACCAAGTGTTGGAAGGGCAGGCAGAAGAGGAGTGACTAGCTGAGAAGGTACAAGCAGATCTGTTTGCTGACAAATTTTTCTTACGGTCACTTGAGAACATCAAGGGAATGTACTTTTCTGTGCCAGCAGCTGTGGGTGGGTGGTGGATCCACATGGCTGTGCAGTTGCATGAAATGATCCTAGACACGTTGATCAGACCTGGAGCTTCACAGCTCAACATACAGGAGGCTGCCATGTGTATGAGCATCGTGCGGGACTGGGGCAGGGAAAGGATGGCCTGATCATTACGAGTAGTTTCATCATGTGTGCCGTGTTTCAGTGTTGTCTGGCATGGTTTTTCTTTCAACAGTAAGGTGGATGAAAGCATATGCAGAGTATGTGGCCTTGCCTTTGTTTGTCTCTGTGCTCTGGTCACCCCTGGTGTTTTGTAAAACACTGCTGTGCTTCCTTGCATGGGAAATCACTGTGGCCTCACAGGTGTTGTATACAAGGAGCTCACTCAGTCAGAGTTCATTGTATCTACAACTCTGTGTAGTATGCCTGAAAAATGTGACATGCCTGTCGCATAAACAGGAAATGACCCTTGGGGGGGACTGAGTGTAGCTGAAAACCTAATCTAAATAATGCCGTTAGTCGTCTCCATATGGTAACCTTTCATTGCCACGCAAGTTTGGAAAACATGGTTGTAACTGGCTTCCACATGCTGGGTGGATGCACAGATACCAGATGTTGCCTTGCATGTTTAAGTTTCTATCTAAAATCAATCTGAAGCACAAATATTCTATGTACAGAAATTGTGGGTGAAAGCCTGCATGTGTAAAAGTTAGTATTTACATGGGAACTGGGCTGGACCTATAGCACTAGAAACAAGGTTGAGGTTTCTTTGATCATCTGAGCTTCTTACGGCAATAAATAGTTGAAACAAAACAAAACCAGGGAGGTAGCATACTTAAAACATATTTGACGATATGTTTTCATTAAAAATATATAGTTGTCATAAAAAGATAGAATAAAATGTGTTTTTAAGTGCTGGCTAGAATGTCAGTAAAGGCTGGCTTCATTTCTTAAAATCGCCAGAAACAATACCATGTAATGTAGCAATAGACTGACGATATCCTCTTTAGTCATATAAAATTTAGGCACTCTCAGTTTCTGTGCTTTCATGTGTATAATCTATGATCTGTATTGTGTCTGTTTTTCAAATGCAGAACTAGAATGTGCCTTGTGAAGTTCCTGCCTCATTCCATGTAGCCCGCTCTCTCTTTCCGAAGTCTTTCCACCTCCAAGTTCTTTATGGAGTTGCTGAGAGCATAGTAAAAGGGTTGGTTAATAAAAGTAGAGTAAAAATTACATGAGGTACTGTAAGAAGGCATTTAGCATGTACCTGGAAAAACAACAGTTTTATTTATATAGGTATGTTAAATAAAAGTATTCTCTTTATTGCTTATGGGAAGCAGAACTTGCAGACTGCATGTCTGACAAATTTAACCTGGAATTGCTGGTTTGCTACTGAAGTAAAAATACTGCAATAGGAATTACATTTTAAATTACCTTCCTTACAGAAGGCAAGCCCTATAAGACGTTATTTTCAAGGCAAAGGTAGGAATGGAGAGCAGTGACTTACTTTGCTCAGTATGGGTTTGTTGTGCGCCAAATTTGTTTGTGCTCCTTTTAAAGTCACTTTTCATAAGAGTTCAGATTTGAAGATAACAACCAAACAAATGGGTCTGTGTGCTTGTAGGAGCCAACTGTGCTTGTTGCTGTTCTCTAGCAGTATCTGTTGGGAGTTGTGCTTGCATTATCCCTGAATATCAAAATAGAGATGTACCTAAAAATTGCTGTACCTGAAAAATGGAGCTCAATCCCATCTGTATGGTACACAGTAAATTAGCTACCAACTGGCATAGCCATTGCGTAAGGTCCAGTTCTTCATGCAATACAGAAGTTACTTCACACTACAGGTGGTTATTCTCTTTAAATACACTATAGGGCCTTTCAGTGATAATCATGTGATACTATGTCGGAAATACACAGTGTTAATGACAGAATAAAGCTTGGGGTGCACAACACATTTTTGTCTCATCAAATGTGCTTAAGTGATGATCTCATTCTATTTTTGTCTGGAAAGTTGAATAAAGAGATGAAAGGAAATGAGAGATCATAGTCCTGATATGTAAAAAGAGAAAGGAGAAAAAAAAAAGTACAGATCTGCTTCAATTCTTTCCACCCCATCTTGTAAACTAATTCTGCCTCTTAGGAGCCTACTGGAGGAAAGGGAAAAATCTGGATGGACTTGCTACATGTGGTTTCCTTCTGGCTCAAGCTGACCCAGCAAGGGGGGGAGATCTCACAGTGGAACAGATGCTGTGTTCTTCAGAGAAAGTATGAATTGCTTCCTCTAAACAGATTGATCTAAAAGTCTGAGGGCTATGAGGCGAGGGGAAAATATATATTAAAAAAAATAGCAACAGCAAAAACAGTGTTTTGAAAATGTAATGCAGAAAGGGAGCTCAAGAACTTTGTAGGTCATTTGCTTTGCCTCCAGGAAAATGGTTGTTCAGACTCTGGCCTTCCAGCACATGTCAGCAGTCCTGCTGCTGCTTGCTTTCCCGAGAAGCATTTCAAGAGCAAGCTCTGGGAGGTAGATGGGGTCTCTTCATCCTTCCCTGTTGCAAAAGTGCTGATATGCTTTTGTCCACATACCCATTACCTGTTCAGGATGTACAGCAGGGGGCTGCTGTTGCTGATAGGACTCGACCTGTGCCAGCTTTCTGATCTGGGTTTGAGAAATGATCATGAGGGAGAAGGAAGCAAAAGCAGCAATGGATGGGCAGTGTGAATTGTTGGGAATAGTGAGTGGCAGCCCTCTGCTAGTTGTCCTGTTTTTGCAAGTGTGCTCTTCAGATACTGTCAAGAAAGAGACTGCAAATGGAAAATGCGACTTTTTGGTGCATGAACAGTTGAGAGTAGTTTTCATGAATGCTGTATGTAACAAGTTGTTGAGCCTTGTACATGCTATGCATATGGAGAAGTGCAGTAAATCCCAGTCAGGTGGTGGGTTGGCTGCATCATGTGCTCTTTCAGGTGGTATGGACAGAAGGACTGAGTATAGGGATTGGATAAAAATCAAATGGAAGATATTTTGCAGTCTCCCTAAGTATTCTTTTCTAGTTCTTTATAATCTTTGTAGTTAGAAAGTTTGTTCTACTTTTGGTTTAAATCTTCCTTTCTACAAATGAACCCGATTCCTTCTTAGTCTTTGTTGGTGATGCCGCAAGTCATTCACTGACATCTTGATGATGCCTTTGAAGATACGTACATTCCTGCCCCTTGCCCTACTTTTCCATTTCTCCTTTTTCCAAAAAACTAATTTTTAAAGTTCTTTTTTTTTTTTTTTTTTCTTCTGCTTTTAGAGGCACTTGATGAAGTTTTTTTCCTCTGGATTCCAGTTTGCTTACCTCCCTTATAGTAAGGTGCCTGAAACAGCATTATGGTCTGGTTGAGATCTCACTAATACTTCAAAGCTATTGACTGGAGAGCTGAGTAAAGTGATTACTTCATTTCTTTCTTGTGGCACTTCTCTTAATAGATTTTGGGACTGAATTTTGCAACATCACTTCCAGTCTGTAGTCTGTGGCTTTCAAGCGTTTTTAGTAGGATGAGTGCT
Organism: Netta rufina; assembly: GCF_964035555.1. Classification (NCBI taxonomy): domain Eukaryota; kingdom Metazoa; phylum Chordata; class Aves; order Anseriformes; family Anatidae; genus Netta; species Netta rufina. The sequence continues at coordinate 35,304,763 of NC_140127.1, read as the reverse complement.
TAGCCAAATAGTTTTGTTTTATGGGGTTAAAAAAAGAAAAAAAAAAGGTTATATTTTGTGCTTACCTATAGTGGATGTCACCCTGCTAGAAATACAGCAAGATTCAATCCTATTTTCCTGTGAATCTTGACAAAAGATAATACTCTTGTGAGAATGAGGAATGAGGGAGTGGTGAGGTGGGGAATTTGGCCTAATACCTGGATTCTTACACTCATAGTTGTGTCAAAATACTAAATTTTGTATATTCTGGACATTGATTGTGAGGAATATCCAGATTTAATCTTCAGAAAAGTTTAATTAAGCTAATTGGCAAGGATAGATCCTTTGGATGAAACCTTTTTGTTCTTGCCTTTTCTTTTTTGACTCTATTTCTCTGATACCTTTTTAAGCTAAAACAAGTCTTAAATTTTTGGCAAGAATTTACTGTTCTTTCTCAAGTAAGTGTTAAAATATTTATCTAGCCAGCATCCAAGGGTCATTCTTTAAAAATAAGTAAAAACAAAACAAAACAACAACAAAAAGCACATTCAACAATTATGTTAAAGTGAAAGATGGAGGCAAAAGTTTTTTTTCCCCATTTGTGCGTGTGCTTTCACTTTTTTCAAAGATCATCAAGAACAAGAAAGAGTAACATTTCTTTTGCAGGTTAGACATTAAAACTTGGTCTCTGCATATTACAGTGCACGAATTATGAAAGCATGTAGTTAGATAACTAACATTTGGTCTGTACTTGTAGCCTTCTTCTAGAAAGGCCAACCATAAACTTTTCAGAAATAACCTTCACTAAAATACATGCTGCCCTGTTGTCTGAGCTTCTGAGACGCTGTAGTCATCATGAAGTAATCCAGGAATATTTGTGTGTATGGTGGGAGAATCCAATTAGGAAATTGCCCATCAGAGCTCAGAATGCTTGCTGTATCACTGACATTATTTATTAAATGTTTTATTCTAAAATATAACTGTAAATAGATATGATACAAAATTAGCTGAAAAGGTCAGAGGAATGATCTGTGACAAATAAAGGAGGTTTGATTTTTACATTTATATGTTTCTCTAGATATAGTTCTGCTTGCTGAAGAATATGAAATGAGGGTTGTACTTGCTTATTTGAAAATCATTGAAGGTTCTGGTTGATGGGGTCTGCCTCTTAATTGAAGAGACTGGAGACACCCTATTGTATGGTTAAGGAACTTGGTCTGCCACCTGTCTTGACATTTAATACTACAGTAACAAAACCAAACCAGATTTAACTGCTTAAACATAAGTACCTTTGTGGTCTACACTACTAGTTTTATGTAGCATACTGGAATATCTCTGTCATGTAGAGTCAGGGCTTTGACTAGCGATTTTGTGCTGACTTCTCTACTTTCTGCAGTGTAAAGGTAAGATGTCATCTGCCACATGGATTTCTAGGGGGGGAAGAAAGGACAATTTCTCATGTTAAAAGTAAGTAGAGATAAGATGGGGAAAAGAGAGACCAACACCTTTATTATTTTATTTTATTTATAGTAGTGACAAAGACCAGAAAAGAGAGGCGTGAGGGCCAGCTTTTCTTCTACTTAGCTGAGTCTCAAAGCCCCTGAGGTACTGAGACAGATAGCTTTGTACCTGGGAATCACAGAATCGCATAATGGTTTGTGTTGGAGGGGACCTTAAAAAATGCCCATTGGGAATAGCGCAGGTGTCCTTGATGCTTTCTTGGATGCTTTCCTGCACTGTGCTGTGACTGAATGTTTAGGGCCTGGTCTGAATGTTTAAGAACTGAATTCTGTCAGAGATGTCAATGTTGAGGAAGTGGTCCCTTAGTCACTTGAGCATATTTTTATGCTTACCGAGACAGATTGATTTAACATAAAACAGGCAAGAATATTTTCCCCTTCTGCTCCTTGTTCCACACGCCTATGAAGTTAAAGTGGAATTGTGCTACAGTTAACAGATGTAGTCGTTTGCACAGCTCATCCTAGTGACAAGCCTCACTTTCTGCTGGAGAGTGTGTTCTGCTAATAGCATTTAACCCTCAGTAGGAACGGCTGGAGTACGAATGCCTGATGGGAGACCATCTGGAGAAGAGCTCTTCCTGAGGCTTATCAATATTCCAAGCAGGAACCTACGGGGACTCTTTGCTCTCAGAGCAGCGAGACTGGAGAAGTGGTGACAGCTATAATGGCAGGGCACTAATGACTTTAGAGAAATGTTACTTTTGTAATTGGAAATGATACAAACAGTGTCATTAAAACAGATTGTTGATGCAATTTTTATTCTTGTCATAAGCTTAGTTCTAAGAATGGGTTCACTCTAAGGAGATGACATCAGAATTTTTCGGCTTTGCACAATTAGATGGACAGATCATGAGCCTTTAACTCACAAAATGCTGTTTTCCAGAACACCAATTAAAACGAGTGAGGCTTTGAATGACTTACTTTTCCTTCAGTTGAACAGCAGTGCAGAAGAGGTGAAATGTCATTCTTGAAGATGTGGCTAAAGAGCTGAGGGCTTTGATTTGAACTCTGATTTTTTTTAATTATTATATTTTTTTCTTTAAGCAGTTGCACTTTAAGAAAAAATAGTCTGTATAGTCCAAGATTTGGCAGAAAATATGAGAAACATAGAGAAACCAATGAGATATCAGAAACCAATTCAAGAAACATCTCATTCCCCTTGTAACCCTGCTGCTCTAATCCAGTCCCCACCCATTCAGTCTTTTTTTAGAGTAAGTAGGTACACAAAGTCAGCAAAATGGTGGTGGGGAGGAGACACTTCAGTGAAGGAGACCTTGAATACTTTTAATGCAACACTTGATTTTTTTGCTTGTTTGTCATATCAGGTAAATTTTTAATATCTAATTGGCACATAAGACATTCTGTCAGACCTCGACTAGTGGCGACTGTTGTCCTAACTGAAGTATTTGGCATCTGTTTACTGTGTTCTAGTATCAGTCTTGCTGCATGAGAAGATAACACTAGGAATATATTCTCCTGTAAAAAAAAAAAAAAAAAAAAACAAAAACCAAAAAAAACAAAAACAAAAACAAAAAACAGCAAACAAGGACAAAGAATGGTATGTATGTATATAAAACAGCACTTTCTTTGGATATTCCTGCACTCATCTTTGAATGTTTCATCTCCTGAAGATTTGAATCTGGCCTGGCTGGACAGAGTTGAGAGTTGGAGCACTCCTGGGAGCTGGTAGAGCTGCTGGCCTTTCCAAGGTGGGCAGAAAGTCTGAAACTGCATTGAACTAGGGACAAATAGATACAAAGCTGGAAAGTTTGGAAAGAACTAGGTACAGCTTTTGACGTCTGACTACTGTTTTCTTTCCACAGCAATGTTAGATGCCCTTTCTCACTGTTCTTTAAACAACAAAATAGCTATTTCTGTTTAAAGCTGATAGCTGAAACAGAATATTTGTTCAGAAGGGAAAGTTTCAGTCATTCAGTCTGTACCTCCTTTGCTTCTAAAATTACAAAATAGGTACAGTTGAATCTGATCTCAAAATGATGAAGGGTGCTGATGACTGCAAATCATCTGAGGTGAATGCTGCAGTTTTGTGTTTCATTCTCAACAGTAAAACACAGTCTTTAAATAATGACTTGTGCTATAGGACAAGTCTTCATACCACTTATATGAAGTTTCCAGTTTCATTCCCGCACTGATTTTCTGAGTAAGTCTCCTAAGACAGAAACAGAGCTACTGGTTAAAATTATGCTTTGTATTTTGTTTGTCTTTTGTAGGAAATAAGATGACATTCCCACATACAGTGTATATTGTAGGGACATCCCTAACTTACTGCAGCAACCATTGAGACGCCAATGGCAATTCTGCTGGGAAGTGCAAAGCTCACTGTAAAGGACTCCCAAACAGTCCAGTTCCACTGGTCTTACGTGAGTAACCCTCCAAATTAAAACCAAGGTGGGAACTCATACTGGCAGAGGTGTGACTTCAGTGTTTTACATTCTGAATCCCACTGAATGTACTCCACGTAAATGTTGAATGTGTTTAAGTTCCTCAGGTTGTTAGAACACTGCTGTAGCTGAACAGGATAGATTTATGATTGTAATGAGGTAATAATAAATCCTTTTGTATTCAGAATACGTCCAAGCTGTGTGACAAAAATACATAGCACTAGCTTCCCCTCCTGGCCAGAAGAAGTAAGTGATCTTGAAGGTCAGAGACAGCCGAATTATTTCTCTTTTTTTTACCTTTATATGCTAAAGATAGAAATGCTAGTTTTCAGGGCACAAATTAATACTTAACTGCTAGTGAGAGGGGAGGAAAAAAGTGCTGGTGAGACATCTTTCTTTATTGGAACTATAGTACAACAACGGATCAAGATAGGGCTACTGTTGGAAGATGCAGTTCTTCTCTAAACGTGGGCCTAATTTGTAAAGTAACCAGATAAAAAATAATAAATTTTAGACAGAAAAATTCCTGCTGTCTCTTTTAGACCTATTAGGTGGTGCTAGAAACAAATATTTTACTGCTTTCCGTAATCTGTATGCTAATCTTCCCTGTGCAGCTGTGTCTGTTATGATTTTAACTTCTATTTTGGAGTATGCCTTTTTTTGGCTTGCCTTTTTGTTTTTAAAATAAGACATCTTTCTTTCATTTTAATTCTGGGGTACAATATTTTGTAACATTAGCACGAATTTTGTAAATACAGATGTACTGCCATAAAGGTGTTTATTTTGTGGCATAAGGCAACAATGCACAATATGATCCAACATGCTTTTTAAAAAGCCGTTTCTAAGTTAGCTTGCCAGCCTCTTACAATACTGTATTTCAACCCTTTTGGATGGTTTCATCACATAATATTGAATCTTAGAAAAATCTTTCCTTTAGTCGTTCTCTTCCATCTGCTACAGCTGACTGGAAAATGGGACATTTAAATAGCTAAATAATTCTGCATTGTAAGAAGCCTGAAGTCTTGCTTTTGTGGGCATGTTGGAGATTAAGCATGCAAGTGCAGCATGCAGGCATGTAGATGCATATGAGAAAAACAGAAACTTCCCGCATGATAAATGATAGCCTCATGTTTAAGATGCTTATGTTGACTGCAGGAAGCAGGCTTCTCTGTTTACATCAGGGGGATTGGTCTGAATTGGAAATATTTAGGTTTTCCACTATCTCAGTTTTGAATCCCAATTATCACATTTATCGTGGGCGTGGTCTTCCTCTTCATCTTGGCTTTAAGTGTCATCCTGGAACTGAAAATGTGTCTTGATATGTTTTGCTGCTATTGTTATGTTCCTATGGTCACTGCTGCCCACTATCTCACTTCCACCAATTGTCTTTTTCACCTGCTTGTGAACTGTTCAGCACGGGGATGTTGAAACAAAGATCTCTGAGCACTGATGCTGTTAGAGATGCAGGGAAAAACATATGAATGCATGAAAGACTTCATCTTTACTCTTAATGCTGTTTAACATTGTTGTTCAAAGTTGTAAACTGTTATGCATTCGTCATTCATTCTTTGCCCTAATGTATGCTTCACTTTGTGAACAAAGGTTTTACTTTTTGCTGAGATTGTGCTAATTTCATACAAAGCTAATAAACTTTTTACACATTGGGATGGCAGGGGAGGGGGGCAAGACGGGAGGCAGGTTGAATTTCACTTCAAAGTGTCAGTCCTTTGTTTCCATCCTTGTCAAGTTTGAAAGAACTCAGGAACTGCAGCCAATGCATCATTTTTTTAGGCACAAAGTAGCTGGGAATTAAGATATCTTGTCAAAGTCAAGTGTCAGGTTGTATTATCCTTTCTTATGTTTACTAATATGCTTGCTATGGTTTCATTGCTGTAATAAAAGTAATCAGGAGGAGGCAATTAATGCTTTCCTTTTCAGCTGTGCAATAATGGACTACATGAGAAATGTTTTTGTCATGAGCCATTGATGGCTATGGAGGAAAACATTCTTTAAGCCAAATTTTAAATACTTTATTAATTGAAAGAAAAAAATAGTATTTTACTGACAAGTGACATGCCCTTGCAGGCTTATAATTTTAACAATGAAGAAGTCCTGGAGAACATTATTTAATTTGCTTTTGCAGCTATTAGTCTCTATGAATTAGTATTCTTTTCTTTCTTGTCCATATAATTATTCACAAATAAATTCACAGAAAACATAATTCCTTTTAGAAGATAAACTTTTTTTTTTTTTAATCTGTCCCTTTCACATGTCATTTTAGACCAGGCAGTTCATCATGAACTGTTGAAAAACTTCTGCAGAAACGGTAAAAAACTTTCCAGTAGTGGTTGATGTCATTTCTCACTAATGTGCAGTCATTGCTCAGTTTATACCAAAAAGAAAATGTTGGAGTCACTGCTGTAAAGTTCTGTGAATAAACTTCAGCTCCCTTGCTTATAAAAATGTTATACAAATATAAACCATAGTGGTTTAAGATGCTTTTTTTCTCCTCTTTCTTCAGATACTCTTGTAGGTCTCCGCCACAGTTCAGAGAGCAAATTTCTTTTTCCCAAGTTCACCAGGCAGCTCTAGCAGCTCTGACAACCTTACAGCTCCTCACCAGCATGGGTACAATGAATCTGCACAACTGTTGAAGTCATCCTCTATTTGTAGGTTGCTGAACTGGGAAAGCTGGGGTAAGGCTTTTGTCTCCAGACCTAGCCAGAGAGACAACTTACTGCTCTGTCCTAAAACCTTCAAGTGCCCCTACACAGCAAACACCTGCTTGTATAGCTGTTAGTGAGCCTTTGGGGAAATTTGCTTCTTTTATGCTGCTTCCTTGCCCAAGTCATGAATGTAAAACCAGAGTCCTGAGGTCGTGCTTTTTTTCAGGCATCCAGTTATCTTTAAAATGACGGGGAGGGATTTTATTTTTTTGTTTGTTTAAAGTTCTGAGACTGTTCTTATTTAAAGGCTACTGCTCTTTACTGAAAATAAGGCTGTAATCAGCAGGTACCTTACTTAATGTTGCTCTGCAAAGCTCTGATTCAGATTTTTCTCTGTGTGAGAACTCAAGTAAATTGAGGGGTGTCCTCTGAAATAAAGGACAAGTACTCATTCAGTTACCACTGTAGTTTCAGTTGGTACTGTATCAGGGACTGTAGTTATTCTGTAATTTGCCTAGGCATGACATGCAGGCAGGATTTAACCCACACCACAAATAAACACTTGTTTATTGCTCTGTTTGGAAGTAGCAGGTTGAAATGGAAGAGAACCCCTCATTTCTCCTGTGCTCTGGGATGCAACATGTCGGCTCTCAGCCACAAAAGGGGAAGTGCTGCATTGCTGGTTCCTGGGAGCTGGGGGACAGGCATGTAGTGTTTGCAGGAGGGAGCCTGACAGAGTTTGGATCTACATTATGTCAGCCAAAATTTTAATGTAGTCTAAGAAGTATGACTATTTTTCTTGAACTTATCATAGCAATAAAACCACTAGTCTGGTTGTAATCATACTAGCCAAAAGCATGCATTTGCAAGTAGGGAGGGTGGAATGGAGGGAGGAGGAATGGAGAAATATTGGAGTGAGCGAGAGAGAGTAAAAAAAGATGTAGTGCTATGCTGCAAGTGCAGTGTGAGTAGTCAGCATAGGAATTGCCACTGAATTTGTGTTCCTGAATGAGAAGTTCATTTAGCAATAAAGCATAGTGGAGAAAGCATTTGGAGGGCATGGTAGAGCCTTAAATATCACCCCATCCTCACAGGGGGAGAATGAAGTAATGAAATAAAACCACATTTCTAAGAAATTGTCATTGCTTTTTGCAAGTGACATGCATTTCATAATTCTGGAACCATAACCAGTAATGAGTGTAGTCATGCCAGACCCTTTAACATACAGAGGGAAGGACCAATAGAGGTAGTTCGTAGATACAGAAAAATTACATCTTTACATTATTTGGGAAAAAGCCAGTGAGTTTCAAGCTGGTGCTGTTCATTGGATTTCATCAGTTATTTGTCCTGTTATAATTTCTTTTTAATATTTTTCATTTAGATAATAGAAAATCTTACTTTTGTACTTTTGCAACATATTGCTTATAGCTGTATCTATTAACATATTAAATACTGTAGTTATAATAATAATGTGCACAAGGATTGCTTCAGGACTTCTTAAGGAGATGAGCAGAGCAGTGGAAATTGGAGTGCTGCCAGAGAAAGGAAGCACTAACGGATGGCAAAGAAGCTAGTGTCATGCAGTGTGTCTTGTGAGAAGTTACAGATTTTTTTTTTCTATTGTAACGATTGTGATTCAATTGAACACTTTGTTCAAAAGATCTGCACAAAGAGTAGTGCCTCCCCACCCACCCCTACTCCATGGTGCAGTATTTTATAACACTTGGCTCAGAAGGAAGACTGCATTTCACAAGTAACCAGCAGTACCGTTTTCTTAAACATCTGGGTTAGATTTACAATAAGGAGGTTAAGACCAGATCAGTTGCCTTAAATCTTGGACAAGGTTGCAGACTGTGATGATAACTGTGGGATACACATTTTTATTCTTCTAACATCTCTGGGGAAAAAAAGCAGGGGGAACACAATAGAAAGATGACTTGCATTTGAAATAAAAACAAATAGAAAATACTAGGGAAGCAAGCATGAGGCTTTTGAAAGCTACTGAAGGACCTTCCTGAATACCTCAGCTAGGATGTGAATTAATAACAGCTGGGTAAAGAAGGAACACATGAGCCTGCAGAACTCCTTGTGTTGGAAGTCAGAACACAGAAAGCCAGTTAGGCTGACCAAAATTTAGTGGGTTGGGTGTAATAAAGAACAAAAAAGTGCATGTTTGGTCTCTTACTGTATGTGACCATATGGAAAACATGAAAACACTATAGTAGGACAGAATGCAGATCGAGGAGACTCGGGATATGGTCCAGCTTCTAAGGAAGTGCTTTGCCTATTTTAGATGAGGTCAGAGTAATATAAAATCAGAGATGCAAGAAAAGCACGTGATTGTGGGAGAGCTGCACAATCTCTATTTCAGTATACTGAAAGTATGTGTGTATATCCATTACAGTGCAATAGGAATTCTGTCAAGTCTGACATTTGGAAATTATAGTCTTTGGAGAAAAGAAACTTACTTGTTTAAGATTGGAGTTGAGGGGAGAGGGATGTGACTTGCAGGATTATGCTTTTACCTAGTTGAGCATCATTGTGGGAGTGTCTTACAATGGTTCTTGTATGAAGAGTACTCAAAAATACATACGTGTCTTCCTCATGGTCATATCAGCTTGGCAATGCAGCTGATGAACTGTATAAAATAGCACACTTTTTCTGAACTGCTGAATGCACAATTTAATATAATTCCTACTATTCTGTTCCACAAGTTGATGGTACACCAAGAACTGAACAATCTACTCTCCCCCTTCAGAGCTGCTGTAATGTGCAGTTTTGCATTGCCATTCATCTAGTCCATGTAACAAGGTCAACAACGAAAGCACACAAAGTCGAATGAAATGTAGGATCAACAATCTGTGATGAAACCGCAGTGGAATGGCTTTGTTGCTGTTATTAATGGTGATGTGCTATCTAGGTTTAAGAACAGCACTTGAAACAGCCTTAGAAAGCGTGTTTAAAGAAGAAATGACAGTGATTCATGGTAACTGATGAACAAAGCCGTGACTATGGAGAGAGACCACACAAGGCTGTTTTGAAATGGGAATTCCTGTCTCTGCTGCATCACATGCTGATGAGGGCGCAAAACCACCCATTTCATCAGTTCTGACAAGGAAAGTGTGGCTTGTGCAGTTCTCTGTGTATGATCATCATATGGGCTGGAAGAATATGAATGGTGTTAAATTGTGCGTTCGGAAGTTAAGAGCAAAATCTATGCCATTTCATAGCCCATCAGTTGCACTGCCGCTCTCAGGGGACCGTGGACACCTCTAGTATTGTTTTCATAGCTGCATTAGCTCAGGCAGCAGCAGATGGCGTGCGTTTCTGCTTATTACAAATAAACGCATCGGTTTTAACACAAACAGATGCAGCAACAGGCGTGCTAACATGTCTAGAGAAATAAAAAATAAAGAGGACGTCGGCTGCCCCGCGGCCGTGCCCGTTAACGCCTCGCAGCCCCTCACGCGACGCCGCCTAACGGTCGCAACGGTCGCAACGGCCGCGGCGAAGCGGGAAAGGGGCGGTGCTGCCTCACAGCGGCCATGGGCCGCGGCCGGCGGTTCCGTCTCGGCCTGAGGCCGTCACTTCCCCGGGCGGGGCCGCGGCTGCAGGCGAGCCCCGGTTCACGGGAGCGGCAGCGGCGGCGGCAGCGAGCGGCGCTGAGGGGTGGCCGGGGGCAGAGCCCGTCCCCAGCAGCGGGTTGGAGCCCCCCGCACCCGCGGAGGTAGGAGCGGGGCTGAGTTCGTGAAGCCCCCCGGGGGGGGGAAGGTTTGGTTGGTTGGGTCCGAGGTTTGGGGGATTCCGGGTTGTTGCTGGGTTTTTGTGGGTTGTTGGAGCCTGTATTTAAACGTATTTTTTATTTATCTTCGTGTTCATAAAAATATCATCTTCATTTGTTATGATTCTGTGTGTGCTAATAAAGTGCCGCCGTGCTGTTGATGATTCTATAACATCTTTTTATTCTGTTTCTCAACGGGAGGACAGAACCACCTTTTGCATTAAAAAGGCTGGGTTTAGACAAAATGTCAGCACCTGCGTACACGTTTCATTTGTGCCCTTCAAAAGCACTCGGAGTACTTTGAAGGAAGTGAAATTTTTCCCTCTCTCTCCTTAGGGTCTCTTCTAACAGAAGTGAATTGATACCTCTGGTGCTTTTAATTCCGAACAAGATGAAGATCCCCTCTGTACTGCTGAGGTTTCCTCATCGTTATCTCTTCAAAAGAATGTATTTCAAGAACTTTCACTGCACTTCCAGATCAGATTTCCTGTGCATTGGGTCTCTCACGCCGGTGCGCCCGTATCATACAAAATGGATGTGTTTGTCAGAGGGTTTGAAGAGAGATCTGTGTCACCAAGCTGCCCCTGACCAGCAAGCAGAGGGACTTTCTGACAGAGAAAACAGACTTATAGACAGACTTTACAGTGGACTCATCCAGGGCCACAGAGCCTGTTTAGCTGAAGCCATTACACTTGTAGAATCAACTCAAGCTAGGAAAAAGAAAGTAGCCCAGGTGCTCCTTCAGAAGGTATTATCCTACCACAGGGAACAAGAAAAGTTAAATCAAGGAAAGCCACTTGCCTTTAGAGTGGGTTAGTCCTTTTATGTCTGTCCAGTAGTTGCTTTGACAGAATTACAGCGTTCACCTTTCATTATTACTGTTAACTCTTTAAACATTGTGGTCAATAGTCTTTCATCAGTGTTTTCTTGTGATTTGTAACCAATTTCTATCACTTCTGTTGTCCAGAAGAGTTATGGCTTGGGCTGGAAAATGTTACTGAAAAAAAATCAAGATATAACTGACACTTCTTGAGTGGTTGGGGGACAGTGGTTGTTGTGTTTTTAGTTTGTTTGTTTGTTTGTTTTTAATATGTATAATGAACTGAAACATTAGGTTAACTGATTCTTACAGCTATGGTCTACGCTTAAGTAGGGAAGGATGTAGTTAAGCAGACACATTCTTTTCTTGAACTATAAGTGTTTTGTTGAGTGCATTCCGAGTCCTTTCACTAATCCATGAAGGGAAGAATATGTACCTTCCTGTTTTACGGTGTTACTTCAAAGCAGCCTACTTTTTGACTGAGGAGAGTTGAACCTGGCACTCTTGGAAACTGTAATATGTTCTTCCCTTGCAAAGAGCTGGACTAAGCAAAATTGGTCATGACCAGCTATCATTTCTTGTGTGTACAGAGGCAGTAAGAACAAGACCCTGGGCATGGGAATGAGAAATACCTAGTGCAGATTTTCAAGTTAATCCTTCTTTATATGCTTTGAAATGGAAGTAAATTGCCCAAATTTTTGAAATACCAACCACTCAGCATAAGGGCTTATACTCCTGAAGTATCTCTTGTATAAATCTAAAAAATACAGTTTTAGGGTGTTACAATTTAAAACTTTGTAACATAAACTAGTATAGATAAATTTCTTTGGAGGGCAGGAAATAAGGATAAACCAAATGGTATGGGTAGGATGAGGGGTGGTGTAGTGAGCGCTGCCGTCTAGGGTGAACCGTGGTGTTGTGTTTCAGGTCAATTACATTTGCTCACTGGGGTATATCAGTTGTGGCACTTTTTGTGGTCTTGCAGTAAAATAGGAATTATCAGCTTAACTATCAAGTGTTCCCAGGATGTATTATTTACTTAATTATCAAGATCTTTTTTCTTCCTATTTTCCTAATGTTATTATTAGGGTTGTCTGGTCCTCCTGGTGCTGGGAAATCAACTTTCATAGAATGCTTTGGGAAAATGCTTACAGAAAGAGGACACAAAGTGTCGGTGTTGGCTGTAGACCCTTCTTCTAGTACAAGTGGTGGTAAGTAGGACTTAATGTTTCTGTCAGGTTTCTAATACCTTGTCAAATATGAGTGTCTCTATGGGGCAAATGGAAGAAATTTTTGGGCCCTATGAAACTATTATAAAACTGGTAATGTATCACTTTTTCATTTTTCCCCCCATGCATTTTGAAATTGAGAATTATGTATCAAAACCCTCATTTTGTCAAGTTTACTCTTCTCCGACGTTCGAATGCTGTTTAACATTTTTTTGTCTGAAACTTTGCATAGCCACTGTTTTCTCTCTAACTTTATTAACTTACTTAATGCCATGTCAATGAAGGAGAAGAACATTAATTTCTACTTAAATTTCAGAAGTGACAGTGCTGATCACTAGGCAGGACATAATGTTAATTTAAAACTATTTAGAAGATGCTGCAATCCAAATGTATCTGTCAGGTTAGAGTATAGAACATTCATTAATTCTCTAAAAGAATTTCTAGCTTTTTGTTGGCTGTATCAGTGTCATGGTTTCCTGCTGCACTGACCATTAGTCTGACTTGTAGCATGGCCTGCTGATTTTTTAAAATTTGAGATTCCTCAAAATTGTGTGGCTGTAATGTGCCACTGTCAAACTTTTAGGGAAATTCTAGGCTGACCAGGCTTGATTAATGATATCTGTAACTTAAATAATAGAATCTTGATTTTGATCCTTTTCTAATCGGCAGCTGTCAGAGAACATCATTCCCTTTTCCAGTATCTACGCTATTATAGGAGATGCTGCAATGTAACTATTAAAAAAAAAAAAAAAAGCAAATTGAAGCACTGCAATGATTTAGAGTTAAGAAATAGTATATTATGGCATGTATACATTCAAGACACATGAATAGAATAGCAAAATGTGGTGCTAAGACTGTACCAGTTATATGAATTGAGCATCTATTGTCTTTTGGAATGTGCTTTATATATCTAGATCTCAATTAATTTGATGCAAAGTTTGTATGAATAATAGGAAGGCAGGAATGTATCTAAGTTTTCTTAAAAACAAACAAAAATCATCAACAAAATTTTAAGGTAAAGATTTGTCTCTTTGGAAAGAAACAGCGAAGATTAATTAGCAGCTCTTAAAAAAAGAACTGTTCAGGAAGTGCAGAATCCATTCTGACCTAGAACAAACTCTTCGTGTTTGGTAGCAGTAAGGCCCACTTGTCAGGCCTTTCCAGCCAGCCAGGAACTTCCTAGTCCTGAATAAAGTCTTTAACAACAATTATTGGAATACTGTTTTATGACTTATTTCTTCCAAGAGATCTACTTTTTTCTCATTTGTTTTGGTGGGGGCGGGGAACAGGGAAGGAAAGTCTAGCTGTTTGGCACGTTTGAAATAATTTAATAGTAAATGTTTAAGGTTCTCTATTGGGTGATAAAACACGGATGACTGAGTTGTCAAGAGACATGAACGCGTACATCAGACCATCTCCAACCAGAGGGACGTTAGGAGGTGTAACAAGGACCACGAATGAAGCCATTCTGCTCTGTGAAGGAGGAGGCTATGATGTTGTTCTTGTGGAAACAGTAGGTATGTGCTTAGGGTTTTCTTTCGGTTATCCTGCTGCGACACCTAAATCAGGCGTGAGACACCTTGCACGGTCACTGGGTAGAAATGCATGCCTGTTCTGTTGATTTTCTAGGCATTTATATTTTGTAGAAACACTGGAATGGTATGTTCCCTGTTGTTTGTTTATTGCTGGTGAGGCAGTGGCACAGGTTGCCCAGAGAAGCTGTGGATGCCCCATCCCTACAGGTGCTCAAGGCCAGGTTAGATGAGGCTTTGAGCAACCTGGTCTGGTGGGAGGTGTCCCTGCAGGGGGGTTCAACTAGATGGGCTTTAAGGTCCCTTCCAACCTGTCTGTGATTTGTGGGTTTCGTTCAAATCAGAAAGGTAGTGCAATACTATGATCTGATATTCATGTTGTCATTAATGTGACTGTGAAAGATTGCCATAAATAGTGAACTCCGGGTGTAATTTTTCAGGTGTGGGACAGTCAGAATTTGCTGTGGCTGATATGGTCGATATGTTTATATTGCTGCTGCCACCTGCAGGTGGAGATGAATTACAGGTATTGTTCTGTTTCTCTTTCTAAGTACTACCTAGGACTAGAAGGAGAAATTTAAATCCAAGTAGTACTAGTCTGTGCAAAAAGTCCATATCAGTAGTATTTTTGTAAATTATACAGCTGCTATTTGAGTCTTTTCAGTGTCTTACCAAGTTATTGCATGGTTGGGATCTGATTTTTTTTTCCAGATCTTGGAATTACTGGGATGTATGATTTTGGTAATCTCTGAGTAGTATCAGAGAATATTTTTATTAGTTATTAGTGTATTAGTTAACGTATGATTTACTGGGAGTGGTTTTGAGGAAAACAAATCAATATAATTAGTTTTGTAAACTTCATCATGTTTTGTTTAAACTTAAGTCTCTATGCATAAAATAGGTTCTCGTGTAAACTCTGATATCCATATTCAGTGTCAAAGCAGAATAATAAATGGGATGATGGAGGCCACTGGTAGGTACTACTGCTGCGCGACTAGCACGCCCATCCACCCACCAGCAGGAGCCACCAGAAAATAACAAAGCTTTCCTGACCTACTTTCTGTGATTAAATCAGTGTGTCAATTATTCTGGATATTCATAATTTCTCTCCATGTTCTGTTCAGGGTATCAAACGGGGTATAATTGAGATGGCAGATCTAGTTGCTATAAATAAAGCTGATGGTGATTTAATTGTGCCTGCACGGAGAATACAAGCGGAATATGTTAGTGCTATGAAGCTGCTTCGCAAGCGTTCAAAGGTTTGGAGACCAAAGGTGTGTGTACTTCCCTATGGGATTTTTGATGGTGGTGGTTTTTTGTATGTTTTTTGTTGTTTTCCCAGAAAAAATGCTGAATGAGTTGGGACTGTTACTGTCTCATCTAGCTGTTCTAGACTCCTTGAGCTCTTTCATAAAAAAAAAAAAAAATGACCTTGGTTGTTTAGCTTTTTTACACCATGTTAAATACTTGATTGTTTGTTGTTTAATGTTCATATAGGTGGCACATGTTTCTTTGCTTTTTCAGTGGTCTGTGTGTTTGGTTCATCACTGTTTAATAGTAGCTGATACATCTGAATACCTATTTGTTCAGCCTGACAAATGTGACCCAAAACACCTGTTTTGAGATCAGTGAGGTTGTCAGAAATCTGTCTCTGTTTCAGTGACTGGGACTCTATCCATTAGATTGGGGAGAGAAAGAGAGGTTTGTTTTTTTTTAGGCAGTCCCATTTTAAAGATGAAGTTGGATGCCTGAAATACTTTGGCAAAATGAATTCCTACTCTGGAAAGCATATGCAAAAAGAAGTTTCAGTATCTCCTTTCTGGAATATTTTAAGTGCAAAAGGGTAGCTATCAGAGTGTGTCCACCTGAATTGATAATTAAGTCTACATTTAAGTAAAATAGCAACACTGTACATTTTAGCTAATTGTCTCATTTAAAATGATTCTCACTAGTTACACAAGCAGTTGGACAAACCCTATTTATGCCAAATGCTGTGGATCCCAAGGTTTGCTTATAGTTGGTAGAATCCCAATTTTGAGTTGTTTTTTTTTTTTTCCTTATTCTTTATGGAAAAAAGTGTGACTGGCACAAAACTCCTTTGAGCGGAATTGGTTGAATGTATTGAAACAATCTTGCCTTCCACATTTCCTAATTTTCACTCGATCTACTTGATTCAGTAATTTAACCCTTAAGCCCAGTAATTATTTGGCTTTAAAAATTCTTCTGAATCCAACAGGTAATGCGTATCTCTGCCAAAACTGGAGAAGGTATCTCAGATATGTGGGATAAAATGACAGAATTCCGTGACCTCGTGCTCACGAGTGGTGAGCTGCTTGCCAAACGACGGAAACAGCAGAAAGTGTGGATGTGGAATCTCATCCAAGAAAATATGTTGGAACATTTCCGGAGTCACTTGGCAGTCAAGGATAAGATTCCACTTCTAGAAGAAAAAGTTCTTAGTGGTGTCTTGTCTCCTGGGCTGGCAGCTGACCTGCTGCTGAAAGCATTCAAAGATGGTCTCTAAGCACTGTAGTATACTGTGTTCTTGCTACGTTCTTCATGTAAACATAAACATTAAATACATTTTTTAATGTGTGGATTCAAATGTTTTGCTACAACAGACGTTAATGGAACGCATATCCAGTATCTTCCCGTATCTGGGAAAAAAAAAAAAAAGATAAAAAAATATTTGGGCAAAAAATACTGTAGGACCCTGTATATGCAAAGATATATGACAAATGCAAACAGATTCAGAGACTGTTACAGATTATATGTGGACAAAAGCACATTTCTGAGTCTCCCATCTGTACACACCATGGATTTACTGGTCACAAACGTGTGCCTGTGTCAAAAGGGCTGGTTTTGAGAAAAGTTTGGTACTGCAGAGTTGCATTGTGGAACCATCTCAGAGCTGACTGGCAGTGCAGCTTTCCATTTTGGTACAGTATCAGCTGTTGCCTTTTCCTTCTTCACCTTTAGTGACTGCAAGAACAGTGGGCTTCCCTGATAGAACCTGACACAGTCTTATTTTTAAATAAATAGTGTGCATATAAATAGAGCATAGTGCTTGATAACTGGTTGGGAGTTACTTTACTATGTGCTGGGAGAAGGGAATGTAAACCAACCCAGAATCTAAATAGACATTTTAATAAAAAAGCAAAATTTAATTAGACTTTTTAAAATACAGACATCAGATGGAACCAGTGCTATCTACAATGTTTTAATTGCAATTGGTTTTGTACTAGAGTAATTGATTTACTCTATTACTTTTTAGTAATAACGATTTGAGGTTCTGATCTGACAAAAGTAACTTTTTCAGCTTCAAACAAAATGCCCAGCAGGTTTTTCCTATCTTGTAGAAAATGTGGCTGCTTAGAACCCAAAGTACTTTTTTTCCCCCCTTGAGAACATGTCTGGAGGTGTCATTTTCTTAATCTGTGAACTAGAAAGCAGGGTTCATATGGTACCTATTAAATATGAAGAGTAAAACGGAAAAATGATGATTTCTGGAGACTTGACAGAAAAGCAGTAAGAAGCAGGATATTCTATGGGTCTATTGTTTACATGAATTAACTTACTTTTTAAGTATTGCTAGTAATGATTTTTATAGTCTTGATTTTCTGTACATGTACTAAGTGGGATGATGTCTTTCATTCCTTATTTAAGCTCAGTTTTACCTATTTGAATTCCAAAGTAGTATGTATTTCACACAACATTTGAGTTCTGGCAACCTGAGTCTGAATTTTTCTGACAATTCCAGGGTAGCAGTGAATCTGTGTAATTTGATCCTCTTGCTTTTTGCTTTCCTTTTTTTCTTTCTTTTTTTTTTTTTTTTTTTTTTCCCCTGGAGACAGTTGTTTTTTTTTTTTCTCTTCCCTTAGCACCAATTGTTATATTGTGTCCCCAGCTAAGTCTACTTTTTTTGTGGTAGACCTCTGTGCTTCAGAATTTTCATTCCAGTGTAGGTATAATATAGCAGCTATCAGAAAAGATGAATGAGTGTTGAAATTGCTGGGCATTTTTTTCCTTTGGTTTGTCAAAGTGGCATAAATTAAATACAGAAAAAGTCTTCATCCTCAGTGCTAGCATTTCAGTTATTTCCCCTATTGTAGGATGGTTTCTGTATTGTTGTCCATAAATAAAATTCTCTGTATTGTCACTCTGAGAATATGAAGCATGACCAAGAAGTAAAATGTAAACTGCAGTGTAAAGTAAAAATACTTTGTAATTTATAGCAAGGATCTCTTTATATATTTGCAGTACAATACTAAGAAAGTGCATTGTGTTGTTTTGCAGGATGTGGAGCTGAGACATTTCTTTTTAAAGAAATTTGGCACCAGCGTAGCTGGTATTAGTGGTTTCCACCACACAGACTGTCAACTTCCCCCACCCCCTTATTCCTGTTTCTTAAACTTTACATCCCAAATGAGTAATTTAGGATTGCTGCAATCAGTTACTTGAAAGTACCTGAAGTGTTCAGGGGGTGCCAGAAGCAAAGGGATCTGATTATTGCCTTGCTGTGTTGTGGAAAAAAATGTTTCTTTTCTATTTAAAAACAGTTTAGGTCTCTAATAAATATGACAAAGAGTACCCCAAACCTAAAGTGATTTCTTTTATCCTCTCAGATTTAAAAATTAAATGTATTTAGATGGTACCTAGTAGAGGAAAAGATGGATGGAAAATGAATTGATGAGAGCAGCAGCTTTTTAACTGGTAAGTTCTCAACTTTTTGATAGTCCATTTATTTCAGGTGACAGTTTTTAAGGTGACCTAATTTGCGCTTATCTGCTAGATCAAGTCTTCTCTATTGTCTTCTTTTTCTGTTGTCAGGGACTGTTTTTTTCCTTGTCTGCTATATGGCAGCCATCATGCAAGTAAAATAGAACCTGTGGCTTTGTTTGAATAAAGGCTGTTCTAGCAGAATACCTTTTACCACTTCAGGATTTGTTTTCTAGACCCAGATCTGTCTATCTACTCAAGCCATGGGGTCATCATCATTGTCTCATTTTGTTGCTCCTCTTGGAGTAGAGTTAATTTACTAATGAACTCTTAGAAGATAGTACAATAGTTTAAGTTCTACTTTTCATTCAGCTGCATTTTCCTCCTAAAGGAGAGCATTGAATGAAAATTAGATTTGCTTTCTTTATGTGTTTGTGTTTCATGCTTCAGTAGACAGAAAAATGCCTTATACTGAAAGGGGTCTCCAGAAATGGCATGATAAATGACGATCCCTGCTTTATTTTTCAGTGATTCCCCTACCAAATTGAAAACCTGTACTGTGTGAACTATGAGCTGAGCCTCGCATGTAAGAATCAACTTTTTTGTTTTCTAGCTGGTAGAATATTGCCACAGAATGTTTTGAAGCCAACTGTTCAATTAGTTTTGCAGTTTTGTTTATGTCCTCACTGACATAAACAAAATGGGGAAGTGCATTGTCTTCAGAAGGACTGCATAGCTTGAGCTAGTAAGCTAGAATTTAGTAAACAATTCCGTATTTCCCAGAATGGGAAGTGGCATTTGCAGCTCATCACTTCTAACTCTGGGGGATTAGAAGGGGTAAAATGCACTAAAGCGTTGTATTCAAGTACACAGGGTTCTGAAAAAAACAGTAAACAAATCTGTTGAGTAGGATGTTGACATATTCTCTAGTTTCTAGAGTTAAATTTCTTTCACATTAACATTTAAAACCACAGCTACTGCAAAGCGGTATAAGAAAATAACTGTATGAGAAAATAATAGCAAGACCGTTTGTAGATAGAGATGCGATGAACTGTTAGACAAATTGATACGGGAGGTGAGGAACAAACTTTCCAGATGCACAAACTGTTGTGTCCTTGAAGTCTTGCAGCTGTATGTAAGTGTGAAACTTTTCCCCAGGTACCTGTGTAATAGATGTTGCTGCTGTTTCACAGCTGGAAAAACAAGTGTGGTGAGATCAAGTGATTTACCCAGGACTCAGAAACAGGTCAGTAGAGTATAAGGGTTACAGTTCAGTAGTCTTTACTCTGAGCCCCATGTATATTTACGGCCATGTTACTTAAGGTTGAAAAAATGCTCTTAGCAAGTTCATGCTCTCAGTGTGACTTACTCCTTTCATATCTAATCTCTCTGTCTTCAGTGACAGGACACAGTGACCCCTTCTTGACTACTGTTCTGCGGTAATGTCCTGCTTTAAGTAGTAGAAAACCTTTCTTTGATAGCTAATGTTTCTGTAAATTCATTGCTTCCTGTCACACATGCTTGCTTGCTCTGTTTTCCTCATGTATGTTGCTTGTTTATGAATCTGCAGTGTGTTACATGTCTTTCTGTGGGTTTGGAGATTTTGGGGGGAGGGGTGTTGAGCAAAGCTAAAGCATACATGTTAACTTTTTTCTTTTTAATTAACCTTATGCAACTCCCTTCCTAAAGTTTTCTTCCTTAAAGCAACTGTTCTGGTGTAAATATACTTACTTCTTAACTTTTTCTTGCTTGTTGTTCTGTTGTTCCTCCCTTGGATGCACAGTCAAGAAATAACATAATTCATCAGTTAAAATGAAAAAAATTTTTACAGAGCTTAGTGGTTCCAAAACCATTTCTTCTGGATGTTCTAAAGTAGCTATCATGTCAGACATGATTGAATAGGGGTAGATAAAACATGCATGTAAAGCAAAATCAATATGTTCCTCTGGAATGTACAATTTGAACAATCTACAGTGTACAGTTTAACTTGTAACAGGATTCCTCTTGTAAAAACTAGATCAGATACTCAGTGGTCATACTACTTACAGTTGATTTACAAATAAGCCCTCCCCTACCGATGCCATATTAGAACATTACCAAAATTTGTGGATTGAGAACAATTTTTTTATTTTTTTTTTTTTCCAAATGAAACAATTCACAAGCAATTACAGTACATTTTTAAAGTGGAAGTCTGATAGGCATATTTTATTCCCGGCTGCCATACCTAGGTATGGTTCATTGGATAAACGAGGAAAAGAAGAGCTGACATTCATCGTAATCAACGGAGGAGATGTATAATGGAACTGCAAGAAGGATGTCTACTCTCTCTCTCTCTCTCTCTCTCATGAGAACATAAGAATTATCTCAAACATTTCAGTGGCAATTCTCACAAAGTGATGTGATACGCAGTGTTGCTGTGTGAGGTTTAAAGAAAAGATAAATTCAATTCCCTTTTCTGTCTTTTAGGTTTGTTTGTTGAGGGTGACTAATAATTTAGACAGTTGTACTTTGGAATTAGGTGATTTTGTTTGTAATCATGCTCTACGGGTGGAAAAGTTAATGTATTCATAAGTCCTTGGAGTTTGAGTATGTGATTGTTCACCTGTAGCAAAAAGCAAAAGCTTTACTACTCAGAATGCACTTCTTTTTTGGCACTTTCCCTTCATGATGAATTTCCTGTATTTCTCCTTAAAATGATAGGGCAAATTGACTTACATACCATATATTCGTTACTTTCTGTGTCTGTTATATTTAGATGTCTTTCACTGGTAGAGTGTTTAAAAAAAAAAAAAAAGTTTTAATTCTTTAAGTTATTACTTTTAAAAATTATTCAGATAATCCCTGATTGATTATCTTTATGAATAACATTATTTTTCTTTTGCTTCTTCTACTGAAAGAAACTTAGACCTAAATATTCCAAGTACTGAGCTGAGCTGCACTGTGGCTGGCAGCAGTGGCTGAGGATATGTAGATTTAACGAGAAGATTGTCTCACTGATTGTGTGGCTCGTAGCATTACAGAGGCACACTGCTAAAAGTTTCTCTCAGTCCTGAATCTGTGACACAAAGATTCTGTTTGTAGTTTTCTAATTGCAAGTGGTGGAAGACAAGCCTAATGTTAGTTCTTATGACTTGTTGCTTAGCAGCAGTGATCAACAGAAGTGCAACCTTTTCTTTTCCTGTGACCTTGGTGAACCTTGGCATGGACAGAGCTCACCAGCAGAAGACAAGGATTTCTGAAGTGAAACCGCTGTTCAGTGTCTGCATTTGTGGCAAACCATCTCTTCTTGACCCCTTTGTTACCTTTCCCCTTTAGTCTTCTTTCTCTCTCTCTCTCTCTCTCTCATCAAGTATTTGAAGAAAACAGGCACCATCCTGGGAAGGTGGGGAGATTGAAAAGTTTAGAGATGAGTCAACTGTGCTAAGATGTATTCTGCCACTTACGGGGAAAAGGAGCTGAGCTGGCCCCCAGGCTGTCATGTCAAATGCTTCGCTCATGGCAGGAAAAACAGACTTCACACGTCACACGTTTATTCTTATTTAGAGGAGCTTTCCCAGTATTTTGGAGTAGGTAAAATATTCCAGAGGAAAGGGAAATAAGGGTGCTAAGAATTTTCCGTTCTATATCTCTTAGGTGACATTTCACAAACTGAGCTAGAAAGAATATTGAATGTAGTTGAAAATGATTAGGGACCTACACCAAGTCAAGAAAACTTTCCCTTTTTTTCCCCTCTCATCAAGTTTGGCAGGGTCTGTAGGTTAAGCAGCAAGTTGCATGTTTCACCGTACTTCTAAAACACAAATTGCTAGTTTAACTGGACAAAGGATTTTTGGTGACGTTATGAACTGCAACAATTAACATGCCTTATGATGTCAGAAGCTTAGAATGGGAGCTGCTTTACTGTTACCCAGATGCTTGTCTTTTAATTCTAGATCTAAGAGACAGCTAAGTATTTTTATACTTATTCTGCCAAAATGTTATGATCCAGACACATCTGTATGCTTGTAGACAGTAAGTGGAAAATAATGCCTGCTCAGGCTGTCAGTTTTCATCTGTCCTCCCCATCACCTCTGCTATGGACTTATGCCCTCAACCCACACTTCAGGAGTCATTGGTAGCTGGTAATAATGCCAGTTAAGCAGTATAGGCCAACGTATTAAAAGGTCAGCAGGCGTGTCACTAGCCCTTTATGCTCTGGAGTCTGTTCTACTACAAAGTTCGAAGAGAAGCTTTCCTGTTCAGCTACCCACTCATAAAATGAACGAAGAACGCCAGTATTGCTCTAAGTGCACAATTGAGATCATACATTCATTCTGGAAAAGGCAGCCACAAAACAAACTGGCTTGTCCTGTGTGTCATGTCAAAGGCATGGCAGGTGTATGGCATCTGGCAGAGCTCAAAGAAGTGAAATAAACAGCAAACTGGAATGTGAATTACATCGCAAATATTTCTGTTATAAATATCTGACTTTTTTTTTTTTTTTTAAATTTCACAAATCTTAATAAAGAATGAACTACCTGGAAATCTTGACTGCTACCTGAGATCATGAGAAATAACTTTACATGCCCTTGGTTGTTGAACAGAGCAAATTGTGTTTGCCTTTTTTTTTTTTTTTTTTTTTTTTTTATTCCTCTGAGCTGTGAATGTGATTTGTCTGTCTAGTGAACAACAGCTGCTAGTATTTCATATCTGCAGGATTAAAAACCAATAGCTGAAATCACGTTTTCAACTTCTGATATATGTGATAAGGAATGAACTTGGGTCAAAATCAAGAAGCTTTTAAAAACAGTTTCAGTAAAAGCAAAATAATTTTTGTTAAGTGTTGTGATGCAGATTACCTGACCGGTTCTTTCTGTGCATGGTGGCAATAGAATAAGTAGATTTGACAATTCATGTTTCAAACTTTAGGTCATTAAACTATAACCATTCACCTTTCCTTTTAGCTCTCCATTCAAATGTGTCTTTTTCTTATAAGCAAAATAAATGTCTTTGTTGTGAGACTTCTTAGTGCTGTCACTTCAACATCTGCAGCAACTGGACTGACCATGCCCACTGCACAGCACTAGCACATCTAAAAGCCACTGTATGCTTTATTTCTGTACCAGGATTAAACAGTTCTTCTGATTTACAATGTTTTGAAGAGGGAAGGCTCTGTTTCATCTCTTGCAGGATGCACATGGCTTTTAGTTTAGCTTTAGCCACTGCTCTCCACACCCATTTCCACTCCACACAATTCCTGGCTGTGCATTTGCTCCTATTGGAAATGGTACCACTTCTCTACATCCTCACATCAGGAAGGGTGGCATCTGAGCACGTGCCTCAGTGTGATTGAACAGGGGTCCTAGAATGCAGGCTGACTGAGTTGTGTCCTATTAGTGAGTCAGTTTTCCACTTTTGAGGTAGCAAATTCATGGGCAATGAGACAGGAAATTTCAAAGGGGAACTGGAATAATTAAAATAATCTTGTTTGGTCCACTGCCAACTCTTTCATCTTAGAAAATATTGCTCTGGAGACAGGCACAGATCCTGTAAATGAATCTAATCTGGATCTCTCTCATCTAATGTTTTGAACATGTATCCCTTAGTAAGCATCTAAAGTGCAAGGACATTTCTGTGGGACAATTTGAATGGTTTTGATTTCCTATTTTTTTTCTTTATTGGTTGCTGCTTGAGAGTAAGACTGGAGTAAATGGATCCTCAAGTCAGTGTGGTGTTCCCTCATGTAAATCTCATCATAAAATCACCAAAAAGGAAAGATTTTTACAAACAAGACTTATACAATTTACAAAGAAAAGTAATATTGCACTGAAAAGGTGAAATGCAGAATTAGTTATTGACAAGCTGGATAGAATAAGGCTTTTCTGGTTTTTTAGTTTTATTGATCTGGAGTTTCTGTAGTAAACACTTTGTTTGCATACCAAGAAATTGCAGTAGAGAGAAACAAATTGCTAGAAATGTCAGGGGTAGATCTTTTTAATTTTATTCCTCAGCCAACTTCGCAGTAACTTCATTTGCTAGGTTCTTCTTGATGAATCAGTGACAGTGATTTACGGAGAAAACAAATTTGCTTAGGAAGCTTTCTAACGGGAGAGCTAAAGGGCACACAATGTGACAGGGAACCTGAAAGCTCGCTGGGAACAGCTGCAGCCTTCTCGGCTCAGCTGCAGTATTTGCAGCGAGCCCTTAGATGGTGCTGTACAGCAGCGCTCAGCCCTGCCGTGCTCCCGCTGCATCCGGGGTGGCAGCTCCTCCGCAGGGTCACGCCACCCGAGGGATGCTTTTGCTCCAAGTCAGGGTCTGCCGTGATCACTTAGATCAGCTGCCTGACTTCTTGGACAACTTCTCTTGGAATACTGATGGAATTTAAACTTATTTTTTCCATGAAGTTTTCATCTGAAAGAAAACTAATTCCAAAATGTTGCTTGAATAAATTGTGGAAGCGAAAGTGACTCTCAGGGCCTGGGTGTTCCCAGCAGGGTGTTCCACACAAGTCAGAGCTTTCTGTCCAGTAGAGGAAACACTATTCTTTCTCTCCAAAGTGTTATGCCCAGTAGCTGGCAAGCTAATGTATATTCCTGTCCTTTGTTTTTCTACATATCCATGGATCCGTAGCCTAGATCTGAAAATTTTGCCTTAGTTCAAGCCTACAAACATGGATAAGGTATCTCTGGGCACTGTTAATTGAAATCAGTAAATGCAATCTGTCAGTAGAGACATATTAAATATTAAATTCAAACATAGATTTCAGTAACTGCTATAATTTAATTCTTATAAAACTTGAACCCTGTCATGCTTAAAAGTGTGTCAGATATATTGCTGTCTCTCTGTAAAATAAAGTGCTTTTGAATAATAGCTAAAGATTTTTTGAGGGCATTAGAGGATCATCATGATGAAAGAATCATGATTCAGCCTGGGAACTTCCTCACGTAAATGTGGATGTGGTACCAGGGCTTTTAGGTTAAATCTTCCATTCTGTGGAACTCACTTCATTCCTAAACAATTGTTGGATCAGGGACACAGATTTGGGGCTATGAGCTGTGCTGTTAATTGCAAAGATATTGAAATGGAATTTCCTTCAGCGGGATGGGTCTCGAGCCACGAGGTTGGTTTTATTTGGAAGCTGTTGGTGAATTTCTGAAAGGAATTTGTTAGACAACTCTCAAATATCAGTATCTAGCCTTTTCTTTTATAGGGAGGCAAGAGAGAAGTGAGATGTTGAAAATAGCTTGATCCCTGCACCTTGGAAAAGAGCTAAGTGAGTGAATTTTTCGAAGTTGGGAGTACAGCCTTCCCATAGTTTTATTGTGTGTTTATGCACGTTCCTGTAATTTGGGAATGGATCGGATTGCTTCCCACCTTTTACCACAATTTGAGGGGATTAAGCCTAGGAGTAGCCTGCCAAAGCAAATTAAATAATTCATGTTTCCAGCATGACTTCATTTAGTTGTGACTTTTATTTATTTAGAGAGAGTGAAAGAGCTGGTGTTGTTACAATCTCAGTACTATTTTTTTAATCTCTGTAACCTTTTATAATCCAACCATGTATTTTTTTTTTTTTTTTGACCTTTGAAACGTACCACACTGCATAAACTGAGTATCCACTGTGTGTTCTGCTCATCCCAGTAATTTTCATCCTATGGTCTCTGGATGCTGTTATTTTAGGTGTATCTTTTACCATTATGCAAGTTAACAAGTTTGTAAAACATTACCCCAAATTCTGAGGGCACATAGAGGGGGAACAAGTACCAAATCTTTTTTTTTTTCTTACGTGTTGAGAAGCTCTGTAACTGAAAACCCTGACAAGTTAAATGTTAGTAGGTGGGGACTTGTAGCCTAAAACTGATGCCTATAGATGCTCACCTGTGGAGAGGGACTCCTGCAGCTGTGCTCAGTTATGTTCTTCCAGCTGCAGCTGAATTTCTGCCACATTAAGTGCCTTAAGCAGCTGCAGCAGTGTCACACTGATCTAGCATTTAGCTTCCCCAAAGCTCTGCTCAAATATTTGAACTCAGTAGAACCCCGTGCTTTGAGTAGGCGAGTGTCACTACAGCTTTACAGAAAAAGAAACAGCGACTGAGAGGTTAAACCAGCTTCCCCTTACCACACAGCAAGTCAATGGTGGAGCTGGAATTACAGCTTGGGAGGTTCCTGGCTCTTGCTGCACTACAATGCTGTGTAGAAAGGTCATTTCCCAAAATAGTACTGAAAGTTCCCATTTGTTATTGATAATAGGGCAACAAAGGGCTCTAGCTGTATTAATAGGTCACTGTATAATGTCCTTAATAATCCATAATTAGCAACCCTGCAAAAATGGCAACATTGCATTTTTCTTAGGCGGTATCACTTCCACAGTTAGTTTTGTCTACTCTCAGTAGGTATTTTTATTTTGTCTCTTCTAAAACCACTTTATTTAAAGGAAACAGACACATTCACAAAGTAGGCGTTAAATAGCCTCCCTGTTAACTGTCATGTTGGACCTCATATTGGACTCACCTTCAGATCTGTTCAGCTCCCCTTCCTCTGTGAGTACGTGCTTGTCATGGCACTGAAGTTTGACAGTCACTTTGAAGCTATCAAGCAGACTTCTGTCTGCCTAGAAGAAAAATATGGGCTGTTGGAGAAGGCTGTATATTACCTTCCATACCTTTTGTATACTACCTTCTTCTAGGAGGCTGATAATAGAGGGGTTTGGTGGCAACATTTTCCGTGTTGTGTGACAGCAAGCCAGCACTGGCATACTTGGGCAGTGTAGCAGCTGAGGTACAAGCATGGGAGCCCACAAAGGCACCAGGTTGGGTGGTCCCCAAGGCTTCCAGGACAGGAAGGAAGGCAAACCCCCATCACCACACAGCAGGACAGGGGACAGGAAGGTGAGTACTTGTGAAGGAATTGTCACAGATTGTATCACAGCCAGACTCAGTTCGTCCAGTGTACCTGGAGCTGGGGTGCCTGGTAGCTATTGCTTGATCTTTTTTTTTTTTTTTTTTTCCTTTTCTTTCTTGCTCTAATATTCTATAACTCCTGAACTTATAAATGGTAGTGGCACTCTAGCTTTTTGGCTTCAGCAGTCTACTACTGAAGGTTTCTGTTTCTTGTTTTTCCTCTAAATGAATTATTTCAACTTCCAGGTTATTTAGCAATTTAAGGGCCATGGAGTAATAAGTATGAAGCTTGAGTTTGTTTTTTTTACTGGGCACCTATATCTGTGCATCTGTAATTGACAGAAGAACAAATGGTGTTTTATGCTAGCCAAGTCTGAAAAATTCCAGTGAATGATGGTGGGAAGAGCGGCATTCACAAAACAAATAGTTATTGAATCAATTTATCCAGCCCTGTTTTGGTTTGAGTTAGGGAGAAGTGTTTCCAAACAGGCAAACCCCAAGAGAAAAACAAAACAAAACAACACACCTCCCCCCAACAAAAACAAAAACAAATTAAAAAAAAAAAAAAAAAACATAGATTGATGATTAGGAAAACAAAATGTGTAAGGAAAGTTAAGAAACCAGAACATGTATAGCATAGGGAAGTGGCAAGGTTGCTGTTCTCTCATCTTTATTTCTGCAGATCTATGTATTTGAATTAACAAAGCAATATGAGCTTTATGTGCTGGATTTGCTTTTTAATGCATGTTGGTTGAAGTAATTGGATCTATTGTTGTGGGCAGGGAATGCCAGCTTGGCTCTTACAGTCACTGACTTGTGAACATGACCTACAGGAGGTCAAAACACTGGAGAGCCTGCTCTGTTTAATTCTCAGAGGTAACAGTCACAATAGTTACTGCTTTGAAAAAATGATCTAAGTGATCCCTGCCTCTATCTAGTTTACTGTTTGTATTGTATTGTTTATATTTTTTAATTTTTTTCATCTCTATAAGTGGATTCAGAATTTTTTATTTTTTTTCTTTCTTTTTTTGAAAGCACAACTGAATTTTCACAATGGAAGTTTGTTAAATAAATAATCATAGATTGAACTGTAAATGCTAGTGGTTTTGAGTGATATTTTGGTACTTGCTCAGCCATCCTGCTTTCATTCCTCCTGCTGATCAAGCCAGCCAGACATAGCCAAACAGTCCTGCATAGGAAAAACAGTGTACTTTCAGCTTGAGGAAAGAAAAAAAAAAAAATCTCTTGTGATTGATGCCAAATGATTCCTGGTGAATGCTGATGGCTACATAATTTCAGCATTGAGTACATCTGCCTTCCCTGCTAGGGAACTCCAGAGACACCTGAGAAAAAACATCCTACAAAAAGAGACAAATGCTCTCTTTAGTGAGTCTCTCAGTTCATGCTCCTGATCTCACTGTTTGGGCAGTGTAAGCTCCGGTCCCTGTGGCAGAAAGGCAGGCTTCAAGGTCTGTGTGGTTTGTATTTTCTGGCATCAGCTGGCTTAGTGGTTCTTCATGGAATGAATCCTTTCAGAGAACTAGGGGAGTTGCTGTCAATCCTCAACTTTCCTCCTAGAAGTCTCTCATAACATAGTATTTTAACACTAGCCGTGCAGTGAAACTGCAAAAGATTTTGTAATCCATTACCAGATCTGGTGGAGTTAGAGAAAAGCAGGCATGGCATCAGTGACTAGATCTCCTGTAAGGTATACATTCCTGGATAGTTCAGGGGAAACTGAACTTCCTTGGAATTTCTTTCTCTTCCCCCTAAAATCCACCAAGATATAGGTACCACGTTATCTGTATTGAAGATTCAATTTGAGCTGATTTGGAAATTAATTTTTCCTTCTGGTGAATAGCTTTCTTCCACCACACTGCTCCTTAAAAGTGCTTATGTAAACAGCTATAACCTGTGCCTGCTATCAGGTTGGTTGGGATCTGTGGGCAGGCTTACATGTACTCTGTCATGCTAGTAATGTTTTTCCAGAACTAGGAGAATTCAGACCTCCTTAAATCTGGACTTGGACTTGCAACAGATTTGAGTATTTTTACCTCTTGCTAGACAGTCTTATTTTTAATTTGCTCTATGGCTTGGTCAGGGCAAGCAGCCTGCTGTATATCTGCCTGCACTTGTTTGGAATTGATGCAGTGCGCTGTGTTGTACTCAGATTTACAGCCAAGGTAAAAGGAACAGCCACTTGTTACCGTCTTCTCCTGCCCCCCCTCCCCCCCCAACACATCAACTGCTCAGTGCTCCCTCAGAAGCACATTGGACTGCTCAGAACCAGGGGAAGTGTGCTAAAGGAAACAGTGAACAGGGCCCTAAATCAATTGCCTCAGGTCTCGTCTTCTCCCGGGTTCTACGTTTCTGTCTTGCTTTCGACCAGGGCTCGTTCAGTGTTTGTGATGGGGAAGAGCTACTGAGGATATAAAAGGCTTTGCAGCTGGAGGAGAGGAGATGCAGGGCAGGCAAGATCAAGACTCCCAGCTGTTGTGTAAATAACTTTAAGGGCATAACTTTTTCAAAAGGCCTGTCCCTGGTTAAATAGTTCAAGTCATTGCTATTAGCCAGGAAACCTCGGTTCTTTAGCCCTAATAGATCCAAGTTAATTTGGATTCTCCTCTCCATCCCCTTTTCCCTTCTTCATATCTTCTGTTTACATGCTGTGACCTTACACAAACTATTTACCCCACTCTTTTTCTGTGTGATCATATTTTATAACTCTCATGACGGTGTATTTCTGCAATCTTTCAGCAGTGAACTGTACCCTGTATTTTGTTCCCTTTTTCCTTGCTTATGGCTTAGATGGAAAGCTGCTTTGAGCCAGTGTGGAATTCGTGCTACTTTTAATTACAAAGAGTAAATTCCCGCTTTTGCAAAGCTCCTCTCCTTCATTTTCTTCCTGATGGTATCTGTGCATCACTGTCTGCTGATGGACCTCTCTCTCACTGGCAAAGGCAGGTTGTGGTTCTGGCAGTACGAGGCACCTGACAGATGCAGCCCTCTTCTCTGCTGCTAGGTGTGATAAGGGAAAATGCATTTCTGAGTTGGAGTTAGGAAAGAAAAGAATCCACACTAGTCCCTGCCCAAATTCTGACTGTTTCTCTTCAAAAGACAGAACTATCATGCGATGGAGTCACTTGTGTTATGGTATGAAGTCTTTATTTATAGATGTATATAAATAAAAATCAGGCTTCCTCTAAAAACTGTCATCCTGCATCTCCCAAAAGCTGAAGAATCTGGAGTTAATGAGTGAGGCTGAGTCTCGAGAAAGAGCACCTTTCACTCAGAAAGACTTGTTTTAATTTGGCTGCTGACATGGGTTGCCTGCAGTTTCATCCTACAAAAAAAAAAAAAAAAAAAAAAAGTTGTTAAAGTGTTTAAAAAAGAAAAGTTACTGCACTGCAGTATTTGATATGATGTTTGCATTATTTCATATTTTGCCTAAAATAAATCCAGTATAGTTGAGGGGGCATAAGATGCAGTTGGCAGCTCAGACAAAATAAGATGTGCTACCAGGGATGAGGATGGATAAGTCCTTACATAAGATCTTCATTGTCTGACATGAATTGTGTGAGGAAGATCATTGGAAGCAGGTGCCCTGAACAGCTGGTGTGGTTGTCTGCTCTTCACCTTTCTAGGATGTAGGTTGGAACTATGCCATACTGTTCTGTCTTAAAAGGAGAAAAAGAATTGTGCTTTGGACTGGAAGTACCTGGAGGCTGGCTTCCATGTCTTAGAAATTGAGAAAAGCCAGTCCTTTTGCTTCAGTCAGCCTGTGATCCATGATGGATGCAGTCTCCATTTCCTAGTTAGGTGGGCATCAGTCTCTTTTCTGATACCTCTCATGACCAAAGTAACCTACAGGGTTGCAGGTAGGAAAGGGTTGGCTGCAGGTCTGAGTGTCAACTCCTCCACTTAGTGACCTGAAGCCTGGGTGGGGTCTCACACACGCTTGATTTTCCATTAGTAGGAGAAACTCTGCTTATTCACAAGAACAAGACCATGAGAAACATCAGTGGGGGCAAATGGATGGGGTTTCCTGTCTGGTGTGTGGACAGGCTGCTGTCCCCTCTTGGGCTGTCTGCCCGGTGTCCCCAATTGCCTACTGGAGGTGAAAAAGGTGACGTTTTCTTCCCTGCAACTTCAGAGCACGTAGCAGCTGTCTCTGGCCTGTGCCCACGGGTGGGAGGCTTCTCTGTGTCCTCATGCCTTCCTGGGAGAGCTTCCAAAGACGTTGGAAAAGGCAGGAGGAGACCTCTGCTTGAGGGTAACTTTATTTGTCGGCCATCCTCTTTACTGCCTTGGAGGGAAGGACAAACAAGGTTACCATCAGCTTCCTGTTGAAGGCTTCCTTGGGATGGTGTAAGTGTTCAGCTTTCACTTCAGTGACAATATTATGTGCACTACTGGGCATTGCACTTGCTCTTTCCTTTTCTGTTAACAGAAGAGACGTCTTCAGTAAGTCCGCTTCCACGACTGGGCCTGTGAAGAGAAGATTGGAAGGATTTAGCAGTCTCCCTGTAGAAGCAGGATAATTGATTTGAACTTGTTATGACACTGCAACTTGTGATGACTCTTGGGCTGCCCTTTGCAAGAACAGAGCAGGAGGAGGCAAGGTATGTGCGCTTCTGTGAGCACTGTTGTGGTAGCAGTTCTCTGGGTTTCAGTGTTTGCACAGTAAATTCAATGTCAACATGTACAGACAGCAGATCTCAGAGGAGTTAGAGGTAAATAGCCTTTCTTTTTGAGGTTTCTAGAGCAAGATGCAGAGCTAAGGGATTTCTTTCAGTTTTTGCCCTGTCATGAATTGGCAGGTGACTTGGGAGGAGGTGGTCCCTGGTCATTGGGCAGTGCCAAGAGTGAGCTTTGAACCGTGCAAGCTTTTGGCAGCTCGGGAACATTTGCACTGGCGACTTCAGAGTCCTGTCCTCTTTGTGTCTGCCAGCAACATTTTTTTGGTGATCTGCTTTATTTTTATTTGGTTATTAAAAGCAAAAGTTAGGTGGCTCAATCCCTCTGTTAGTCTGTCCTGGGAAGCTTAAAAAAAATAGTCCCCCAGGAAAAATGAACTCTGAACTATACAAAAACATACCACACCCATGTTGTTTTGCTTCCCTATATGCGGAGCGTTCCTGACATCTCAAAATAAGAGCACGGTTCTTGAGAAGCTGTTGGTTAGGTGACAAAAAGTGAATGCCAGGACTCACGTGACTCGTGCTGTCGGCAGCAAATGTACAAGTTGAGGACCTGCCTGTTACAGTGACGAAATAAAAAATTCTGGTGGAAAAGGTCCATTTTTAAGGAAAGCTCAGGAAAACCTCTCTGTGTAAAGGATTTTGGGAGCTGGATCCAAAGGCAGTCGGGCAGCCCATGGCTGGTAGTGCTCCTCAGGAACCGCACATTCTGCTCCACAGGAAATTCCTGTGTCTTTAGAAACTTGTCCGACAGCAAAACATTCCACTGGGAGAAACCTCTGAGTAATCCCAATGCATGGATCTTTTTCTTTCTTTCTTCTGAAGTGTTAGTTAGCAGCATTACTCTGAGAGCAGAATACTGGCAGGAACTGAGGAGTGAATGGGCCAGTCGAGGAGAGTAAACACTTCTGCCACCTATGAAAGGAAACTGAGCAAAGAGACCTTGTCGTGCAAGTGCTGAGGTCCAGAGGAGGGTAACAGCGATGCTCATGAGTGAAAAATGTTTTATTCGTGGTGAGAGTGAGCAGAACAGGGCTGTCCGCGTTGGGCATGTTAGGTTGACTGCTATGAAATACTTTGGGGAAGGCTCATCAGGAACTATTTTTGTAATCCGAGCACTGAGGGGGCAATTTAGTATATTACTGGGTTGCAGGCTTGTAGCAAACAAAGTACTTTTTCCCACATAGTGGGTTTTCATGTAAATTGGGGAACTCGGTGCTGGAGATGCAAGTTTATAGACCAGATTCAGTGAGAGGCCAGTTCTGCTGTCCTTTCATAAGTACATACTTTTGCCTTGCACAGTCACGTTAGGAAGACCTTGGGTATAAATTACTCTCACAGCACCAAAGGAACCTTAGTTAGCTAAACAGAGCTTGGAAAAAAATACCACCAGATTCCTCTTTTTCCTGTTAAGTTCCCAGTTACACAAGCTGAGCTGGGCCAGCACCTGCGCCGGTCTTCCATCTGGGACCGACTCCCAGGCTCAGTCGTAAAGCAAAGCTGCTGCAACCGTGCTAACAAAGGTGCTCTGAACAGCAGGTGCACACCTGTAGAAGTGTATGGTAACCTTTGGTAGTGTACACAAGATTGCTTTCCAGTAAAAATTGGATGAGAATTAAATTGTATTATGAAATTAATTAGCTTTAATAGACTAGTCACGGGAAAATAACCACGTGTTTAACACAGAACGAGGTATTCCAATATGTCTGAATTTGGGTAAGTGATTACGTGCACCCTTAATTATATTTTCCTGGTTTGAATGGCTGGAGGACTGTTCTTCGTGGCTCTGTCTGTCTCAGAGGAATCTGTCACTTTGAGTAAGAATGAAACTTGACTGGTAAAAATGCAATCTTGCCATAGTATCACCACATAACTGGATCTTATTTATTTTTAATTGACATGTCAACTTAAAAGATGTAATGCATATTTTTAAATTGCATTAACATTACATTCAGATCTTTTCGTTGAGTTCTAGGTGTGCAGTCCCATTAAAAAAAGGTAGCTAGATATAAAAACATGAAGTCTTAATGCTTGCTTACTAAATATTCAGAGTGCAAACAGACATTGCTGATAATACATGCGAATGGAGCGATCCTGGTGTATTTTAAAAGTGTCACAGGCATGAGTGACAGACACCACTGTATGCATATTATTTCAAATCACACTGATGGAGTGTGCACTCCTAAAACTATGTATTTTTATTTATATTCCCATGCCATTTTATTTTTATTTTTCCTCAATTTCAGGAAAAAAAAAAAGATACTGTGATTTTATTGCTAAAACAACTGCTGCATCTAACTGTAATGGAATGCAATTGTATGCTGTGTACTAGGAAGTCTAGATGTCAGGAAAATGTTAATCCCTACAACACTAGAAATGCAAAACATGGATAATTTAGCATAATTTATTTTGCTGGTTCTAGCAAGAAATTCTGTCTGAATTTCCCCCCACAATTTTAGAGTTGTTGTTCCTACAGGGAAGCCGAGTGACTTTGTGCTCTCTCCTCAAGCAGCAGTTGCTCTCGGTGCCCAGACAAACTCTGTGTGCATGAGGCTACGCAGCGTGAGACGTGCAATGGGGCAGGGCGTGCCTGAAGCTGGCTCCAGCCCTGGGGTCTGCCTTGGTGGCAAATTGGTGGGCATTGTGCTGGTAGTGCTGCTGTCACGGGTGAAGCAGCAGGCTTTTTGTGATCAGGGTGAGACCAGGCTAGTGTGGTTATTTGCAGCAACATGCTTGAGGAGGCAGTGAGAGCAAGGCAGGGAAAGTATGCTCACATTCATTTATACAGTCATACGCAAATAGGTTCTAAAGTCCTACTCAACTATGCATGAGCACGCTGGTTACATCTCTGACCCTCCCACCTGGCTTCCTGTTAAATCTGTTAAAAAGGAAAGTCTCCAGTCTAGTGTGTGAATGAAAATTCCAGTCCTAAATAACAGAGACGGAAAGAATCAAGAAAACATTTGCTATGTTTTCTGTTTGTTTTCTTTGTTTTTTAACCAGCCAGAAAGTGAGGCCTATTTTTGGTTTTGGTCACATTAGGCTGTGCTGAATGTTGGCTTGAAGTTCTAGGAGCTCAGTGATAGCATTTTTCTATTCTTTATTTAAACAGGCACCTTCCCAGAAGAGCAACAGCACAAAGTTTGCAGTTCCAATGAAATGATGTCTGAGAAGTGCTGGTAAAGAAGGTATGTGATAGAAATTAGAGGCTTGAAAAGTAATGTAGAGAAGAAATATATGCAAACAGAGAATACTACAAGAAATCAAATAGTCTTCTTCGTGCTAAATTGGAAAGTGATTTTTTTTCTTTTTTGTATTTCCCCCCCCCCCAGAGTTTTGCAATGTGTTTTATTTTAATCACAGTTGAGGGGGAGGGAAATGGAACAGTCAGTTTTATTTTTTTTAAGCTAGTATGAAAAACTTCCCTCATACAGCCTTAAAGTAGGGAAATAGGTTGCAGAACCTCCATGTGGCTGCACAAGAAATGCCAGATTATCACTTTTTACTCTCCCATATGCCTCTGTCTACAACTGCATTTTACTGTTGTTGCTGGTGTGTTTCTTTTTTCTTTGCTTTTTGTTTTTTAACTTAATGGAAAATTTCCTGTTGTTGTCCCTTGCAACTGTTCTGTGCCTGCTCTGAATCATGTTTCTCTTCTCTCTCTCGTCTTCCTCTTTTTTTTCTTTCTCCTCTCTTCTCCCTCTCTCTCATCTCTCTTCTCTCTTCTCTTTCTCTTGTCTTTCTTGTCTCTGTCTTTTCCCTCCTCTCTCTCTCTTCTTTCTCTTCTCTTTCTTCTCTCTCTTCTCCCTCTCTTTCTCTTCTCTCCCTCTCTCTTCTCTCCTCAGTAGGTACTTAAGAGGGTCATACATGTAAGTATATCCACAGCCAGGTTCTTCAAAAGGCAGCTGTTGTGCACATGTGGCAGCACAACAGCTGCATTTCTGATGTGGTGCTTGGTATCCAGCAACTGGCTGGCTTCCTGGTGTACATAGCATTATTTTCCCAAGAGGCACACAACAAGCCCACAAGCCAAGTAGAATTCTGCGCTATTTCAGATGTAACCTGTTAACTCAGCCTAGATTTGCCAAAACACGTGTGACTTCCAGCACCAAGCCAGTCAAGGCTCTTTAGAAGTGCTGTCCGCCAGCTGACGTGTCCTCCTCCCACTGAAGTGGGCAGCAGGCCGTCCCCCGCAACCTTCCCTCAGGTTCCTTAGGCCCAGGTGGTGACTGAAGACAGGATTTTAAAAAGTGACTAATAAATTGAACTGCTTGCTCAAGCTGAGGCACCTTGAAGATGCTTATCTTGCTGGGGGTATGACCTGAAGGCACTAAATCCACGCCCATCCCTTTTCCAGGGGCTTCTGCTGGACACTCAGGCCCTGGCTCCCCACGTCCAGAATTAGCTGTTTCAAAACAGCTACCTTAGTTTCAAAAACTTCATTGCAAAAGACCACGCACCTTCCCCTCGCAGGCTACTCAAGTGCCTCTGTGCTGAGAAGATGGCGTTCCACTTACTGCCATTCCACAGACAAAGCCATGCTGGGCAGACCTCCGCTTCGAGTGATTGTGCTGGCGCTTTATTAGCTCTCCGAAAATATATAGCAGAGAAGAGGCTGTGCGGGCTCTGCACAGTCTGCCTGAGCTCTGACCCCGCGGGCAAGAGGCTAGATTGCTTTTACAGCCAGTACTTAACCTTTCTGACGAGACTTGTCAACAAGGAAACCAATTAGCAGCAGATATGATGGCAGATGATATAATGCAGATGCCTGTTTGTTAGGAGCACAACTGGTATGTTTTTAACACAACACCTATTTTAAAACATGGCTCTGAATTAATGACGCCATCCCCCACAAAAATCACTCTACGGTTGAGTTTCTGTCTTTGAGTTTTTTTTCAAAGTCTCTGCCTTAAGCCCTGTTCTGGTGGACTTATGGCAGGTGCAAGATCATAAGAAATAACAAAACTTTTGAAATAATCAAAAATTTTCCACTTTAAAATATTTTTAAATTAATGTAGATGGCATATTCAAAATATATGGAGCTGCAGAATGTGAAGAGGGCAGTTCTTGCCATCTGGAGTGGGTCTAGACACAAACTGAGATGTTCTCTATGACCGCACAAATGTATATCGGTGTATATATATCAGAAAAATAAAACAGTTCAGGGAAACCTGAGTTAATTGATTAACACTGTGCAGATCTACATGCATGTTATAGCCACCTGCTGGAAAGGACAGTGGCTCCTTATTGCATAAATATGTGCCACCAATACCTCTCTTTGGGTACAGATAAGGTTCCTCTGTCACAAATACAGAAACATGGTTTGGAGGAGGTGGGGTGGGGGGAGCTAGGGGTGGAGCTTAACAGGACAGCTGATATTTTGGTTGAGATTTGGCCTGATCATTTAAAAGAAAGCTAACAGTAAAACACAATGTCGGGAGCAACTAAAGGACTTGCTAGCTGACTTAATTGATAGCTGACTGTGTGCCCAGGCAGGACAATTCAATCCTCTGCTCTGGCCATTCCTAGAGAAATTGTTCTCTTCGGAAGAGAAAGTGGGCAGTACCACAGCACTGCGTGCTACATGTCGGGCCATAGGGATGCAAACACTTTGAGAACCAGCCGTGTCCCCTCTCCCTCTGCCAGCCCAGATGCTCTTTGACTCACTGTACACATTCTCTGCTTGTTTGGACTGAACCTTTCAACCAACCTCTGAAACCTTTTTCTCAACTCACCTAACAGTTACTGTCATTTACAACAGACCTGTAACAATTTACAGTTACTGTTTTAAAACCATCAAGATACAATCTGCATCTGGTGGATCAATCTCTTGAGATACCTTTCAAAATCAAACCCAAGAACTCGCATGATCAGCTTTTAATTGCTAGGATAACTATAGTTAAAAAAAAAAAAAAAAAGAAAAGAAAACACAACCAAACCAAACCAACAACAATAAACCAACAGAATTTCATTTTACAGCACAAGAGGAAAGAGCGTCTCTCTGTGAACACAGTCGACTTACCATTCTAATGTCAACGCTGTAGAAGCCTTCCCTTCACATAAGCAGTCACCAGCAAAAGGAGGACCAGTGGATTCAGCACACGAGCAGTAACAGCACTGCATTCTCTACCAGGTACTGATAGAAGGCCTGGAAATTAACATCCCTCTCCCAGTAGAAAAATACATTTTTTTCAATTGATTAGACCTTAACGCTGTCCCAGCTGAGGGCAAAAGACAATCTGGATTTATTGAATGTTAACATTAATTTTTATTAATGGATAATTTTTATCTAATGCATACCCATTTTTTTTTTCCCTTGGTTAGCGTTTATAAACTCTTTTTCTTAAGACGTTAAGTATCTTTTTGTGTTCAATGTGGCCAATAACATCTTTGCTTTCCTGTCTGATTTAAATTGTTGCTAACATCTTACCTCTTTTCCGTGTATCAACTTGTCTTGTTGGAGAATACTCCTCCATGCCTCCCCCCGTAAATCAACCCTAAAATCTACTTAAGGTGGTCTATAATAAGCCAGGAAGGAAAAGAAAAAAGAAACTAAGGGTATAGCCAACCTTTTTAATTAGAGTATATTGTACTTCCAAACTGGATACACTAGAAATTGGCAATGCAACATAAGATGCAAAGGAATATACCAGTTACTGTCAAAATGACCCTGTACAGCCTTATAATGCAAAAAGCTTTATACAATACAAATTTTTATTAATGTACACAAACCTTGACAGAAGGATATCTGAACATAATACAACAAGTTAAAAAAAAAAAAAAAAAAGACAGAAGAAAGAAAAAAAGTACTGAGAACTTTAACTGAATTACTGAATGGAAAAACACACTACCTTTCATTAAAGAATGCATAGGGATAAACCAGTATGAAATTAGCTTCATGGTGGGGGGAATTTATCAGAACTGTTGGTCTTTATAGTAGGAAGGGGTGTCTCTGGAGAACATTCCTTTCTTTAGTCTTGAAACTGCAAACCAATTATTTTAATATGCACGAGCTCTGATAAATACCGTTTTTCTTTTTTTCTTAAAAAAATAAAAACCTCCTAACACACTTTTCCTTACAGAGAAAACTTCTATAACTTACCAGAAAGAATGAATTTAT
Organism: Netta rufina; assembly: GCF_964035555.1. Taxonomy (NCBI): domain Eukaryota; kingdom Metazoa; phylum Chordata; class Aves; order Anseriformes; family Anatidae; genus Netta; species Netta rufina. The sequence continues at coordinate 35,265,413 of NC_140127.1, read as the reverse complement.
CCTTTCCAAAGTGCTAAACAAATTTCCCAGGTACATTAAACATTACTATGTCAGATACTGCTACAGTGGACCATCGTTGAACACATGGCGTTTGTATGCTGACAGCTCCTTCTTGGAAGTTCCAGCCCTAATTACATTGCAGCTTGAGTTACAGAAAGTAGCCTAGCAATATTTGTACTTCCTCCTCCTAGACAGCTGTACTTTACCTGTTGGTTTGAAAAATAAGCTTTTTGAGTTGGAAGTGTTTCCTCTGCTATGGTGGGGTCAGAGATAGATGAGCTGAGCGTATTGTATAGAACTGGTATAGTTTCCGGATGCAGATTGCATATTTCATGCTGTTGAGATACTCTTTTTTCTTTTTTTTTTTTTTTTTTGCCTTTTTTTTTTTTTTTTTGCTTTGTGTATTTACTAATAGAGCACTTTCTATTTTGTCTGTACTCCCAGCGGAGTTGCCAGGAGTTCTGATGGAGTAAAGCATGGCAAACAGGGCCCTGAGTTACTTGCATTGTTTTCTAAGGTTTATACATGCTTTGGAACAGATGGCTTTTCTTTACTGCGTAGACAGACAGAACTGCCACATGCTCGTTAGAACCAAAACTGTCTGCTGGAATGTAAACAAAATGGTGGGACTTCTCTGCCCTTCAATTAATAATTCCAAACAATAACTGGCTACTCTTTTGGATGTCTCCCCTTGTAGATAGCTTCCAGGATGTTAAACAGGAGTGCACAGATCAGGATGTACTCCCCGAACAGGGAGAGTTTGGTCATGACAGTGGAGGATGTTTGGCCATCCCAGTGCAAAACAAATGTAGGAATCTTGCTCACAGATTAAATGATGCAAATTTTGCATCAAAAAGTATTTCTACACATGCTTCACTTAAGAAGTAATGAAGATTGAGATTATGTTTCTACTTGCGTGTATGGCTCAGAGCCTTTGTGGACCAGAAATGCCTTCCTGAACAGGGGCACTGCATTAGTGCTGTCACAAACAAGGGACTGGCTCCAACTGGTCTGTCAGGATCTCTCCATCCCACAACAACCTGTAGAAGAAGCTGCCTCAGGACAGCATGAGGGTGGATGGGTAGCACATCAGATGTGCCTCAGCACATCTCTTACAGTGGCTTGGCCAAGGGAGGGAGAGGGGGGACTGAAAAAAGCTAAGTCAGACATCTCCAATACCTGGTGAAAGACAGCGAGATCCAATTCCGAGAGACACCATGGAAAATGATAATCCAGTAAGAAAGCATTCCTGTAAGTCATGCGATAATTCTGAAATGCTTCGTATTTTATACTTCCAATTTTAATGCAGAATATTTTTAATTCTGATCTTTCTTCCTGGATATTAAGTTGTCTATGAAACAAATCAATTAACAGTCAGCTTTTCTTCTTTAAGATTGCTGTTGTCATTTTGAGATTAACAAAGGTTATACAACCAATCCACATTTGCTTCTTCCTGCAATAAAGTGCTACATATAACATGTCATTTTAATGACCACAAAGTAAGAGCATTAAATAAGTATAAAGTTAGCTTCCTAGCAGTGTACACTCTATCAGCCATTAACAAAAAAGAATAAAGTATTACTAATAACATAGAGGGTATTGATAGGACCATAGAATCTGCAAGTACAATTGAAATAGTGAGGGTATAAAAGAGAACTGTATGGTTCAAACAGTATCTTTTTTATAGCTTTATATTTCAAAGAAGTTACTGGTACCTTTTCAAATATACAGTCATATTACCTTCATCCCACAGAATTTTTTCCTTTTTTTTTTTTTTTTTGCAAGTGAGAAACAAACTAGTGCAAGACTAAAGCACTGTGCAAATCTGCCTTTTTTTTTTTAGTCTGAGTATTTATACCCAGAATTTATCCATACCCTTTGTAAAAATCCCCTTTGTTGGATTTTTTTTCCACCATAGATTTCTAGTTATACAAGTTGTTCCTGCAAACTAAAAGGTAACCACTGCATAATACAGCATATATATATCTATACATAATATTTATATGCCCTTTTAAAACAAAAGATGTATGCTATGGCCCAGGCTCAGGTGTTTGTTATACCTGCGTAACAGCTGAGAAGAATTGGGCCTGCTGTGTGGGTGTGTAGACTGCATACACTGCATGTGCATGTGCGTGTATACACACACACACACCTTTCGTCGTCATACTGTCACCCTGCCGTGCTGAAAGCCATTTCTTCCTTATCAGCTCTACCCAAAATCCTCAGACCTTGACAACTCAATACAAGGCAGCAAACAACTAAAGGAAGCTGCAGGCAGCACTGAAATCATGCACCAGGCCACCCTGAACCAAGAGTTACTCCTGCCACAACTCTACAGTTCAGGGGGGCACAGAGTGCAGGGAAGGAGCAAGTGTGTTCAAAGGGGAAAAATAATAATTAAATAAGCCAAGACAAGGGATGTGCAAAAGCAGTGTCATGGCACGCTACAGACAGACTCTCTTTCACACACCCACACGCACACGAAGACCAAAAATAAAATGCATCAATATGTAATCTTACAAGTGCTGATTGCCATTAAGGACACTCTTTTTCAGCTTAACAAGACAAAATAGTTTCTTAGATAAGAGTACTGGGAACATGCCTCTGAAGGTAGAAGTATGCAGTAGGTCACCTCTTGAAGATTTAATAAAGCAGCTTTCATGTCAATGCAATAAGTATACACAAAGCCATTTTCTAAACCTTACTAATGGTATAGTACAAGTGTTCGTTACCTCTTCGGTCTACGGTTTGCAGCAATGTATGTATACCTGCTGGGTTTGTCAGGGTATTTTTGGTACAGAATGGAACTGCCCTCAGACAGTTTCTGCCCTTTCTGTTAGTCCAAGATAGGCAAGGAAGGAGTGTTTAGGTGAAGAGGCACCTCCCGGTGCAGTCTGAGGTCTGGGTGGATGGAATGTGAGATCGTAGTGGTTTTTGGGGAAAAACATTGTTAAAGGAATAAGGTGGGCAAACTCTGAGTTCCAGTATTTATCAAAGCACAGGGAAGTGCCGTTGATGGCCAAGGCTTTCACCGCCAGGTTTGGCTCTGCCCCACTGCTGTGTGCAGCCGACATAGCCACTGTCTGCAGAGCCTGGGAGGCAGACATAACTGAGAGGGGTGACAGGAGGTTTCTGGAGCTGTTCACTGGTAGGAGCGGACTGGCTTCCTTGGAGGTTGAATACTGGCCCTTCTTCTCCTCTTCGGAGCAGTCCCCGTTCTGGTGCTTCTTCACATGGCGGCTGAAGACAAAAGGGTGGGTAGTCTTGAACAGGCACTCATCGCAGCTGAAAGTCTGGCGTGGAGCATGCTTCAGTTTCTTGTGCAAGTTGAGATTGTCTTTGCGTTTGCAGCTGTAGCTGCACTGGTCACAGTGAAAAGGGCGCTCGCCAGTGTGGACACGCACGTGTTCAATCAGCTTGTTGGCCGTCTTGGACAGGTAGCCACACTGGTCGCACTTGTAATGGTTGCCAAGCCGGTGCTCTCGGATGTGCATCTCCAGCTCCAGCTGATTTGCTTTCACTGTCTGGCAGATCCGACACTTGTACTCCATCTTGTAGTGAGTCTTCAGGTGGCACTCCATCGCTGCGGGGCGGTTAGTGGAGTAGATGCAGAACGGGCACCTGGCAACACAGCAGGGAAGGGCAGGGAGAAAAAAGAGGAGTCACTCAGCTGGAAGACCTGCATTCCTGGGTTAACCCCGACAATCAGCCCCTCTCTGACCTACTAAAGCAGAAAAAAAGGCACTTAGCCCTCCCTGTACAGTCTCTTTAGAATATTTGATTGACCTTGACATGCCTCTACTTAGAGTAGCTTTGCCCATTAACGGCAGCAGAGCTCGCTCGTTCCTTGGGAAGCACCGATTCACTCTGAAGGAGCATCCCTTAATCGTGCTGGCTTACCTCCACGGGGCGGCTTCTGCAAAGCAGGCCAGGTTGTGCAGAGTGGCTGACAGGCTCACAGGTGCTTTGTGTAATGACATTCTTAGTGTTTGCACAAAGTCACGTTTGCCATTTTGTCCATTCAGAACTGGTTTAAAATGAATGCTTACAGACAAATATGAAAGCAGCTGTTTAAGTAAAGATGGAATAAACTTGTAATACCACATGTACAGCAAAAGCCTAGAAAATTCCTTTTATGTGACCTTGAACAATAAGCTTGCTGGGTATCCAGCTAGAAACAGCTGAAAGTTGGTCTGCTGGATGATTTGTAGGGATTCCCATTGCTGGGAGATGAGCTAGCCCACGCTCAGAGGGTGTGTGTGCTTGGCAGGGCTTGCCTACAGCTGCCTCTGCCACAGCAGGAATTGTTCCTGTGGGGGAACAGGATGTGGGCTCTGCTTACTCACAGCAGAAAGCGTCCGGACCGGGGTGGACATGGCAAAGGGCCTCACCCCTGGTTCCTGGACCAGGAAGGGCTGAGAAGGCTGGAGCCTTGAAAGCTTGGAAGTGAGCCTGAGCTGAACAAGCCCGGACACCAGCGAAACCAAAGCACACCAGCTCCTGCTTCATATTGTTAAGAGGAAGTTGGTGAAGACAGCTACCTGCCAGGAATCTCTGCTGCATTAAACAAAGCGTACTGCCTTCCAGGTCTAGCTCGTGAGCTAAAGGAGCAAGCCTAGATAAAAAGATAGAGCTCGTGCACCTGGCTGCTGTCTTACAGATGCCTCCATTTCCCGCAGGTATGCATTCACCATTTAGCAGGTCTGCCACTTGTGCTCTGTCGTTTAAGATTACTTCTAAGCAGAGATCCTCTTGCTCCATGTTTGTTTTCCCTTGCTACAAATGGTTGCACATACAGATTTAATTTTATCCAGCTAATAATCGAGAGACTCCTGAGCACAGTGAACAATACAGGAGGACAAACAGATAGTAAAACATCCAGACACTTTTCCTGATGCAACATCAAGTACTCTGATCCAGAGAGGGAGCCTGGCACTGAGGCTGCTAAAGCGATTAGCTCTATTGCAACAGAGAACTCAGCTGTCTATACACACATACCTCTCCTGGGCTGGGTGCTCTCTGGATCAGAATCTCAGATTTTGATCTGGAGCTGGAGGAATCATGTTATTTTCTCTTCCCCCACAGCAAACAGGAGACACAAAAATACAATTTACTTAGATCTCTTCAGGCTCTTCTGGATGCCTTAAGAAAAAAAAAAAATCAGAGCTTTTTCTTAGGTGCAGCTTTCAAGGTACCTCATTATTACTTGAGCTGGGCAGGAATAACTTATGTAGACTGAGAAGCCCGTTCTGTCAGGAAGGTCTGAGTCATAGGTCATGGTTTTTCCTTGGTAAATAGAACAGATTCTGTGCAGCTTAAACCCAAAGTGCATTAGACAACTGGTCTGTACATCCAAGACAGACATCCCGTCGTTCTGGCACGCTACTTGTTTCTCAATCTGGTCTTCTTCCCAGATTCAGTCATCACATCTCAAGTGATCACAGATCCCAATTCATGGAACTACTGAGCTGGAGACCAGACGCTGCCTGGCAAACAGAACCAGTTTCACAAACTGCAGAGCAAACTGATAGAGCTGCTCAGGGTGACGCTGAACGCGGTGCACCAGTCACCTGACAGTTACAGCGCACCAAAAACACTGGTTTGCTTAGCCAGGGCAACGCAAGCAGGGAGTCCTGTGCTGAACCCTAGCTAGGCTTGAAGTGGTTCCAGCCTCTTTTTCCTGCAGCAGCTGGAACAGAGACCAGGGGCATACATCTTGCATAATGTCACATTGCCTGCGCGCAGAGAGCAAGCATATGGCCCCAGCAGTCACTCCTTCCCTCAGGGGTCCAACTTTGACATACGGGCACACTCGCTCGCTAGAAACATTGCTCTGCACCAAAAGACCTTAGAAGCAGCACTCTAGCCAAAGACAAAAGGTCTTTTTTTCTTAAGAGTGTGTTACTTGTTACATCTTAATTTATACGATAGAGATTATTCTGTGGCATGCAAACCAAAGCAGTGAGCATCAAAATTGTTAGTTGCTGGAGAGGGCTGACTTTGCATTAGCATCTACAAGGGTTATAAAGCAACTGAGAGATCTGATTTTGGGAAGCTGACGTCATACGTAGCTGCACAGATCATACAGGATTTAGTTTCTTTGAGCCAGGTGCAGAACAGAGAATGCGCTGTGTGCTCTACTTTGCTCCAATGCCTTCAAAAAAAACCCTCTTAGTTTCACAGCACCTCTGTGCAGTACTGCCTCATTCTTTTAGGATCCACGCTGTCTCCTATTTGACTTGAAATGGGAAAGGGCCATACTTTGCTACAGCTCTAAAACCAGTGGACAGTAGATCTACTACTAGCTATCTACTATAATGACGCAAGCCATTGTAAGGCAACTGTAAAGGACTGGGCTTATATTATCTAAATAAAGGAAGCCCCAAATCTGGATTCCCAGACATTTAGCTAATCTTTTCTAGTTGACTTCCTTTTGTCCTATCCCCAAAGTATTAAAGATGCTTAACACAGTAAAAGTTTGTGTACTTGCTTTCCTTACTTGAGCCCACCGGTGGGGACAGTGTGGCATTTCTTGTGCTCCAGTAATTGCTCAGGTGTCTTCATGAACTTGTGGCACACGTCACACTCAAACATCCGTGTGATCAGGTGGATTTGCAGATGGCGCTCAAACATATTTTTTGTTTTGCAGACAAAGTTACAGAAAACGCATTCAAAGCCTGAAGAATGAAAAAGAGAAAAATGCATTCCTCATATCGTGGCCGGATTTACTGCACAGAAGGTGACAGTTTGTGTTTGTTTAATAGGGTATTACCTTTCTCTGACTTCTCTTCAGTATTCAGTGAGGTCTGAGTACCAGGCACTACAGAAATGACTAGCAGGTTGTTTGAACCTTTATTTTTTGGAGTTACATCTGCATCTTCTTTGCTGTTGGCAGAGTCACTGAGCGCTGACAGCGAAGATGAAGATGGACTGTTAGATTCACTGGGTGTCTTCCTCTCTTCAGCTGAAAAACAGGAATAAAGAGCAATAACTAGTACAGCAAATTAGATGAAAACTCAGTTTTAAATTTCAGAAAAAAAAATTATTTATACTTAAAGTTAATCCAAACTTGCTTCTAAACAAGTCTGAAATCAATTAATTGGTTAAGGAAGCATCATAATTTCACCTCCTTCCATTTTATAAGTGTTTACAGTAGTATATCTCTGTTTTTCCTAGAATGTATTCTGTCTGCAATGGCACGAGCCCTTGTCCATCGTATTCTGCTGCAAGTCAAAAAAACTGGACGGGCAAATCATTACTTCCCATCCATGTGTTGGTTTATTCAGAGCTGTGTTAATATGAACTGTTAGCGAAGTCTGGTTTTATCTACAGGATAAAGTCCCCTGATAGAGGCGTCTGCAAAGAGCAGTGTGTGCCCAGCTTTAAACTCATGAGCGGCACCTTTAAGTAAGTCTGAGATAAAAATGTAGGAATGCACTAATGAAATCTGATGACCCAAGCTGTCAATAGGGAGGATGACTGGGATATCATACAGAAAGATTCACTGACCTTGGGGACCAGAGTAATAGAAATGGAATGAAATTTAATAGTACAGAGTACAAGGCTATGACCTGAAGGGCCAGTAACAAGAATTTTTGCTACAAATGAGGAGTGCTTAAGTTGGAAACAGTCAAGGAAAATAAAAGAAGAATTTGAGCAGAACATGGGATGAATATGAGCTATCAGCATGGTAGAGCCTCCAAGGAAGGTAAATATGATCACAGAATGTTATTGTCTGAGTTATTCCCAGTAGCTGCTGCTGTTTTACGCTACCACCATTACTTATTTCATTTCAACAAATCCACCACGTATGGCAGTGATTGTGTATGTCAAGAGCAGGGATTCTAACAAGAACACACACAGTGAGGGATTGGTACAGTAAGAAAAGAGTATTTCTTGTAAGAAAAGGCTCTACGAACGTTTAGATGGGATTAAGTTGTTCTCCAGGAATATATGAAGGAATAAATACAGTGGGAGGGCCGAAGAAAGGTGGAAGGGCAAGAGGTGGACTGCTGTTTCAGACTGAAGACAGTTCTGGCACAAGAACAAAGTATGTGTGTTCTGATTATCAGTAAGACACATGCTGGAAATTTTAGAAAGGTACCTAATCTTTAATGCCAGAAAATCTGCAGCTGCCTGTCTGTTGGAATAGCTGGTCTGAAACAATTCTACTTGCTTGAAGACATCTGCCAAGACCCTTATGAACAGATCTTTTATGACTCAGTAACCTTACAGGGTAAGGGGCTGGGGTCAAGTGACCCACAAAATCCGTTCTACTTTTTTGCCTCCATATTTGCCATATGTGTAAGCCCTTGCTGAACTGCTTGCTGAATGGCTCATTTTGACAGGGTGAATGAGGAACAAATAATTAAAAGAGAGGCTTTAAAAGACAAGCAGCATCTCCAGTCTTTTAGCCATGAGAGAAGGATGCAATTGAGTACAGCTCAGTTTTGAGCTTTCCATGTGGATGGCATTTCTCCATTTGCCTTGACTTCCTACATCTGAAATAGAGATAGGTTAAGTTTGGGTGAAGACAGAGTTGTAAGGGAACGCTAACACCTCAGATAGCAGAGAGATGGGAGCAGTGTTGTAGTGCTGAGAGCTGTGCTGGCACAAAATCCCATGAGGGCCTTCCATTCCAGTATTTCTGTAGGGACATTTAACTTATGTATTTGTAAGCACAAACAGCTGCATTCCACTCTCCTTTCTCCTTCTCCATATTCCTATTTTCCCACTTTTATCCCTGGAGGATAAAAGGAGGCGCAATTTAACAATGGGAAAATTGTGCAGGATGCAATTCAGCTTCAGTATTGTCAACACAATTATTAGTAGCTTGTGATAGCAAAGTCCTTCTGCCTAGTGTTATAAGAGAAATTAATTAAAAGCATTCTAATTTTCTTCTCCCTAAATTATTCCAGACTTCATTAGCTGGACTACGCATGTGGAGCTTGTTTGAAAACTGCTGTTGCTCTTATCTTTGGCTATTAAGTGAACAGGACCAAGGAGACTTGGTCTGGTATTCAATATAATGTTGCATTTAAGGCATTGCTGAATCACAGTGTTGGCTAGGCATCAACATGATATTCCAACCTGACGGACTGTGGAGGTGAACAAACTGAAGACCAAAGCTCAATATTTTGTGTGTTACAAACTTAGAGCCAGGTATGCATAATTAGCACTCAAAGTCACCTTATCATCTCTGAAGTCAAACCAGGATTTTGATGAAAATTTAAACCAGTCAAAAAACCACAAACAATGTATGCTGACTTCAACCAGGGAGGGGATTTGGGGGATGTGAGGAAGGAAGGCTAAGTAGTCCTTCATTTATTCCCCTAAGCTTGAAAATTGATCTGCACTACCAGATTATTTGCCTGGCTGGAGTCCAATTCACTTCAGCTTTGAGAGATCAGGCCTTAATTAGCAAGCATTTCAGTGAAAGTAAAAAGAGTGCTGATGGCAAGTGTGAAGGTTGCACCTAAAAAGCAGGGAAGAGATCACTGCAGCTGGGAGAGGGGGATCATCACCTGTGTGCTTGCTGTTGACATGAGCCTTCATATCTGCCTCTTCCATGGTGACAAAATCGCACGCGGTGCAGCAGATCGAGAACATCCACTGCTCTTTATCCACGTGGAGGGACATATGACTGACAAACTGGACGTTCATCTCTGTCTCAAACCCACACACATGACAGCTGCAGGCAGAAGGGAATTCAAGAGTAAGCAGGATTAAAAAATAAAGCACAAACAGAAGCACATTGCCCTTCCCTTCATTTTCGCAAGAAAAAACTCACTGCACAGATTTATTTTCTTCCTCACTGTTGAACGTTCACTGGAAAATTCTTTTGTCTGCTGAACTGCCTTTGAACTGATGGCCATGCCAACGTGATTAAGGGCAGGCACAATGCAACAATCCTGTACATGCTATAATGATGCTAAATAATCATAAAGTTAATTAAAAACTACAGATTCCAGATGCTGCGCATCACCTAGCTGATTCCTTTGGGCAATAAGAGGCATTGCAGCCTTGCCAAGATGTTTAGTATGGCTGATACACTGACAAACGGAGAGCTTGCTGCACACTCCAGGAGTTATTTTCAAGCCCTGGAATGGTTCCCGTGCCAAACTGGGATCCTGTGCAAAACTGCCTGGCAGTTTCAGTGTAAGCAAGTAAAAATGGGTTCAAACATTTCTTATGCTTGACTGGAAAACAGCAGTCATCAGCTATACAAATAATTAGCAAGGAGACAGATTTCACAGCCAGTGCATAAACAGAGTGATGTTGAGAGGCAACGGAAGGGACCCTTTAATTTAACTTTTTGTGCAGAGTCCTCCTCTTGTTTTGATTAGGCCATTAACATTTAAAACAAGCCAAAAACATTAAAAAGGCGTATACTCTAGGGCACTATTTTGCCTTCCCAGGGGAAAGGACTAGATAATCTAATCCAGGAGGTCTTATTTATTTCTTACTTCTATGGTTTTGTAATTAAATCTGCTCTTGGCATTTTGACTGAAAGTAAGAGTGATTTTGTAGTCTGCTTGGCCACTAGGGTACATATCACAGTTTGCAGAACACGCAACAGCGCATACAAGGAGAATGTCCAAACAGCCATTTTATCTGGGCAATTCCTTTCAAGTTTCCAGGTAAATTCTCCTGAAGATCTTCTTTTATCATGTTGGTCACAGAACGTATATACCTCTAGCAAAGGAGGGAAATGTGTATGTAGTCATTATAATTATTTTAAAACTTTATTCTTTGATTTCATAGATTTGGCGGAAAACAGTGGAGCTAACGGAGACAACTGGAAGCACAGCACTTTACATTTGCCATGAATCTGTGTATACAATGGGATATTTTGAAGCACAAAACTTAAATGAAAAGTTTATGAGGCTTCTTGGAGCCCATCTGCCTCACACAGCCATTAAAAAACAACTACAAAACACACACCAAAAATGTCAGTCCTTCCCAATGGCCATCCAAGTCAAACAGCACAAGGCAGCCACATGGGTTTTGCTGCTTAGCCCGAAGTCAAATACGGGTAAGCCAAATACTTTGAGAGCAGTTCCACCCAGCGACACCAGAAGGGTGGCCCTGTAACACTGCCTTAGCAGGCAGCTAAGACATTCAGATTCCAGTGTCTGGTGCACAGCCCTTGTCTGGGTCCTCACCTGTAATAATAAGGGTGCTTCTTTCCATCACTGCCTTCAGAAGTGACAGCGCTGACAATGTCCTCAGTGTCTGTACTCACCAGCTTCACAGAATGGACGGTCAGGTGTTGGTTCAGATTAGCACGGCACTTAGCAGCATAGGGGCACAAGTGGCATTTGTATTTTCTCTCTTCTGAGAAAGAAACAGAAAACTTTCAATGTATATTTCATATTGAAGCAAGCGATTTTCAAAGCTTCCAAATATGCATTCTTTGGAGTCTCTCTGAGCAACTTCCTGAATGAGGTACTTTGGAAGCTTGGCACTTTGCAAAGTTATAGTTCACAGCAATTACTCAGAAATAAGAACTCATCCAGAGGTAGTTTAGGGCTAGGCTGTTTTTTGTTTGTTTTTGTTTTTAACATGTTCTACCATTTGTAGTCAGCTAATATAAAACCTCATAAACTGGAAAACTGGGGTAACTGCTGCTCTGAGAGCTGCAGCAGAGCCAGTACAGAAACAGGTCAATAAGCTACACCTACTTCCTTTACCTAGCATCTTTTATTTGATTTTTGGGCCCAGTTATTCTTGAGGTTGCCCATGTGATCGCTTGCAGAGAGTTGATGGTTGATGGTTTTGTATTAAAATCTGAGAGTGGGGAGAAAAGGGAATGCTGCATCATCAGGCCAATTCTGAACACAAGCTAACCAAAAAACCACTCAAAGAGCAATTAAAGAAATTAAACACAAGTTTTGCTGCTTCACAACTGTTAAAATAAAAATTATTTTAAATTAAGCATTTCTAAATCCTGGCAGCGATCTTTTTGTGCATGCCAGGCTTCATTTTGTGAAGAGCTGATTAATAAAACAACCAAACATTACATCAGCTTTTACAACATTTCCCTTTGAAGAGCTGCTGCTCTAAATTTGAAATATAATACTACAAATGTTAGGGGACCAAATTCAATAGAGAAGCTTTGGATTAAGAAAACCCCATAAAGCCAAGGAGCAAGGAGCATCTGAACCTTTTCAGCATTGCTATACTAAATGACACGGCTTATACTGGCATTATGCCAACAGTATTTTTCAGCACCGCATCAGAAATTCTTGCTTTCAAGTCTTAACTTGTGCAGTGCACCTCAGCAGGCCGACGAGGCCCATCTTCCGCATCAAAACTCTGCTAGTCTCAGTGGATTTGATGCTGATCGGATTTAAGAAGGCTGATATGGGGTAGAACAGCCCGTGTTCCTCTCAGAAGAAGTGAATGATGAGAGCAAAGGTGAGTGACAGATCCTAAATCTTTTTGGTTTCACCACATTTGAAACACCAAGGCCAAATCTGTTGTGGTTAAGTAATGTTTAAAAAGCTCATCAGGTGAATGTAAAAAAGGCCAGACAAAGGCTGTGTCTTCGGAACTGTGTTAATGGTTTTGATTAAACAGATGAGGTCTACACGCAAGTCTACTGGAACCTGGACAGACTTGAACTTGTAGATTTTGTAAAGATTAATTACAGATAGGCTGTAAAGAAATGTTAGTTAACTCTCTGTGCACCACGGCTATGACATTCTGGCCTGTTTCTGGGCTTGGCTCTACTCTAGGTGCAAGAAGCTGATAGCTCCTTCCACACACACTCCTCTCCTTACCTTCTCCCCAGGCCATGATGAACATGTGGATTTTCTCAGTGCTGCAGAGAACAACAGAGCATCAGCTTACCTGTGTGCAGCGAGAGATGTCGGGACAACGTCTGCTGTCGGCCAAACACTTTTCCACACACATCGCAGGGGAAGAGCTGGTCGTTAAATTTCCAAGATGGCAATCCATTTCCTGCCTCCAATCCCAGCTTTTCTGCTTCTATGCCCAAAAACACAAACGGAAAGTTGTACTTTAATAACTGTAAAGACTCTCAGATTTCACCCAGCAGAGTCCTGTAGGTGTCATTTAAACACAGCACTTCAGGTATGTGCAGCGTAAAGTGGCACACAAGTTCATGTAAAAAGGAAACTTTCCCAGTGGTGGAAAGAAAGTTAATCTTTCATACAGCATATTCCATACATATTCTAAAGCAGAATACTTATAAACTAGATGTAGAATTAAACCAGATTATGTAAATAGAGAAAGTCCAAGTGAGCAGTGCAAAGCATTAGCCTCCAATTCTGATTTTGTGGAGAGACCCCTCCTTTGGCTTTTTCAATCACCCACTTTTGCCTGGTGGATGAAGAAGACCTGGTCTGAGCTGGTGGTTTATTTTCCACTGGATTATTACTCACAGCTGAAGGAAAACTTCCAACCCTTTCCTATTGATGCAGAAACCGCTGCAATATGAGCATCTTCCACTGAGGGAGAGCAGAAGATTGCTCAGACAAAAGCTAAGTGAAGAGAGCCCAGCATGCCAACGAGCGGGTGGCATCTGGCGTAAGCTCTAACCAGCACCTGTGGTCCTCAGGCATCAAAATCCCCAACAGTTTAGAGGGCTGTCCACTGAAAAACTCAGACCCACAGACAGCACTTATCTTTAGAGAAGTGTTTTTAATTGTTCCAAGGACAGAGAGAGTCTGCTGTACAAAAGAACAAAACAAAACAAAAAACCTCCACACAGCATAAAATACAGACATAAATGCACTCTGTAAAGATGCAGAGAGAAAAAGACTGAAAGTGAGGAGGACAAAAAATGTACACAGTGCTTCAGGAGGAAGATAAAAGCATGACCAGTTTTGATCTGGACAGAAGGGAGCAGGAAACCGATAGAGACTGAAGAGAGCAGTGATACTACTTAGACCTATAGGAGGACTTCTGCTAAAAGGCTGCCAACTTCTACTGGACTGATGAAAGATGCAACGTGCAGAGCACCCTTCTCTAATGCTGCATCGCCTGTGACACTGCTGCCCAGAACTAATTCCCCTGGTGCACGTGTGATGGAGGGAAGCCATTTGGCTGGTATTTTCAAGTACACAGAAGGAGAACAGGAGTGCAAAAATATCTTGCTGAGCTTAAGCTGCTACCTTGGGAGGTTGGTACAAAACAGTGAAATCTTCATCCAGTGCAACACTGAGGAATAAATGCCCACGTGTACAGGCAGCAGCACCTACCACTGCAAATCTGGTTAGTATGTCTGGAAGAGTCTCTCATTCACAGATAGGTGTCCATCTCACTACTGTGATTTAGGCAAATAGTTGTCAAATACTGTAATTAATTTAAATGATAACACAAACAGTGCCTCATTTAGGGCTGAGATTGTACACAGGAAGTTTATGGATGGTTGTATTTGCCAGCCTGGTTTCAGCTCCTGTTCCTTCCTCCTGTGACCTTGTGTGTGTACAATGGTCAGCACAACTCAGAAATTACGAGGCACCTCTGAGTACTACCATCCAACAACAACACAGTGGTTCTTACAAAATTTCTAGTCATGAAACAAGTCCTGCCTCTCCAAAATAGTCACTTTGTGAAATTAAAAATGGAAGACCCTTGCCCCCACCCCCTAAGGGACCGTGACCCTTAACCTCCAGGAACTCGAACAACAAATGATTCTTTTCGTTACCATCCTCGAATTCAAAACAATGGAAAAATCTGACTCTGTACTAACATTACAGTTATTTCAGCAGAGCTTCTTGAGTACATCATTGAAACAGTGCTTTAAAAGAGGCACGTGGTAATAATTATAAGAGAAGGTCACACAGGTGCAGGTTGCTTCAATATGGTCACAACAAAAATGAATTAATTGGGACACATACCAAACAAGTAGGCTCAATTAGGAGTAAATAAGTCTCTTAACAATTCATTTCAGCATTAATCATCAGCCCGCTTTTATCACTTAAGGAGGAGAAATATCCTCTTCCCCCTGGCAGATTTATAGCTATCAGTTCTGGGAAGCTCATAGGAAGTTGGAAAAATATCAACCTTCTGGTTATCTTGAGCTGGTGAAAGCTAGTTCCTCGCAAAGCGGCTGCGTATTTTTCATTGATGCAAAAGAGGATACTGTAGGTGTTTTGAAAGTACTTCTGTTTACTTTAAAGATTTATTCCTGGAGTGAATACCTCCGAACTACACTAACTACATTAACAGTTAGTGTAAAGAAGCACTACCTACAGTGCTTCTTTCTTCCCTTTCTGCTGAATCTTCTCTCTACAGCAAAGTGCTTTTTCTTTTGAGTGAGCTTCTTAGTTTGTTCATGGCAAACCAGAGCTGGTCTCTGGTGCAGCAGGAGCCTCAGCACTTTGTGGGAGATTTTTCAGCTCCGAGGGAAACCACCTATTCCTACTCGCCTCACCCTCTGGAAAGCTCTGTCTGCAGCCTGGACACTGAAGCCCTGTGTCCACGTGGTGGTCCAGAAATCTTCCCAAAACACACACAGTACCTCACCTGGCCAGTGACCTGAGAATCAGGTGAGTCAACATCCACATTCAGTCCCTGGGCTCTGTCTCTAGTTAATGCCAGGGAATGGCCTTTTCTGTGAAGCGAGTACACGTCCAGCGACTCTGAGACCGTAACACTGCTTTGTGCACAGCGTTCCCTGTGCGTCCCAAAGCATTTACCAAGAAAGCATCGTTTTAAGAATACTTTACACAGAGGGTCATGCAGTGGCCAGAAGGAAGATGGACTGAGACCAACTAACATCAAATAATAAATCACCATTGTGAGAGATGCCTCATAGAAATCCATCTTCCACCAAGACATTCCCATACTTAAAAAATAATAATAAAAAAAAAAAGACCTGACATAAGTTTTCTTCTTTAAACATTCAACAGCAAATTCCAAAGCATTTGTGTTAAAAAAAAAAAGGACAAAATAATACTGAAATTATTAAATAACTAAGAGGCTGCATAGGTCTTGGAGTTTAAAACAAAGTATGCTTAGTAAAATGGAAGGCCTCCAAGTTCTTCAGTACATCATTAAAAAGTAATAGTTTAAGACTCGGTATATTAAGGGTTAGTAATAAAATTATTTTGAAATAGTTTTGCATGAAAGTTTTAAGACCTAGATTTTTTATTTTTTTTAATAAAAAAGTAAAACTTCATGAAATTTAGTGAAACACATTTTTATGGTCACCTTTCCTGCCCTTCTGAATCACCTGGCATCACTTCCCTACTAACCCCAAGTCAACTTCATAACAAGTACCTGTATTAAAGCCAACCATTCCCGACGGGGTTAGAAAGAGCTGGGACTGTCCCCACTTCAAGTTTCCCTGTGGTGAGGGTACGGCAGATAACAGCTGCAGAAATGTTGCTTCATCCCTCCCCTTGCCCCTTCAAATAGATTAATTTCTGGTAGGCAAAGCCCAGTGGCTTGAGCTAATTACTACCTACCCCTTTCCTAAGCTGTTAGTGATAATTCTGAACATGTGTGTATTTTCAGTTTTCACATTTAGCAGTGAACTCGTTTTTTGTACCCTCAAAGCAGTAATACCGCTCTGAAGAGCGCGTTAACCACCCCTTCTGAAAAGCCTTAGTCTGACTTCTGACAAATGCCGAGAGAGGATACCGTACCTGGCTGAAGCTGTAAATGAAGAGAACGAAGTGTGACCTGAATGCATAAGTACCTGTCTAGAGTCACTAAATCAGCACTGTGACTGCTAGAAGCTCTCACATAGGAAGAAACTTCCCAAGAGACTGGATTTGGGCTCTGATACGTTGTACTTTGATTACTTATTTTCTTTTACTTAGCTTGTGTGTTTTTCAATTACTGCTTCACGGTGCTTTATACTGCATTGTATTTCAATCTGTGGTTCACTGCAATGCTTAGCTTTGTAACTTTAGACGAATAACTGAAAGAATGAAGCCACTATTTAACTGAAAAATATAAAGATAAGAAAACAACCAAAATATATATGATGAAGCATTTTTCAAAGAAGATAAATTGATGTTTATAACCACTGCTGGTTTACTGTCTGCTCTGACACCCTATAACTCACTGAAACAGCTGCTTCTCTGTTTCATCTTCACAACTCCGTAGACCTCAGAAGCAACAAACTCCACAAGGACAGATCCTTAGAGTCACAGAGAATACTATAGATAAAAATTAAATAGATCGTCCTCTGCAATAAGCATTCCTTAAAAAGGTAGAAGTGAGAGAGAGGTGCTGATGAGACCTAGCAAGGAAGGTCAACATGTATCATCTCCATTCTTCTGGGAGCGTGTATCACATTTACACCTTGGGTTATTCAGGCAGTTTGATACCACGTAGACAGTCAAGAAGAAATCAAGTGATTTTTAAAACGAAGTGAGCAGAAATTCTGTGAAGGGAGAAAGCAGAGAGTGGTGGTTGGACTAGTTTGATCAATCCCCCTTGCAAGCAAAACGTGATGAAGAAAACAAGTTAGATGTCTAGAGGAACTGGTGCCAGAACGGTCACACGGGACAGCTGAGCACTAAGAGGTAGAGATGGCCGAACTCACAACAAGAAATGAACTGGGAAAAGGTAGATAATAGCTGATGCAAAAAGAGGGAAAACGAAATGTGCAATACCTCCCTCCTCATACTCCTCAGGGAGGAAACTTGATGAAACGAATATGAGATGTAGAAGGAAGCTCCCAAGGGAGAAAGCATCCACAAAAACTCCACAAAAACAGAAAATGAATACACTGACCAGCAAACAGTGCTGGATAAAGTAACCAGGTTTCTATGATCCTCATGGCTAGAGGACCTACACAAATAGTAGTGCAGATGTTCCATGACAGGATACCTCAGCTTGGCTGTGGAAAACTTAGGCAATTCAACAGTCACCAGATAACTTTTGGTTCCTACCAGCCTGAAATGGATTGCTGCTAGCCTGTCCACCACCTTTCAAGTACCTCACTGTTACCCAGGAAGTAAATACACTGTATGCAGCTGAATCGGAACGTCACAAGAGCTTGTCCCATTCGTAAGGTTATTTCTATTTTGTTGCATCTAAAAAAGTAGAAGTTCAAGAAATGATTTATTCAGAAAGAAGGCATTCAGATCAGGCAATCACACAAACGCTACTTTAAAAACACGTATTTGGTCACAGTTTTTTGTTTTTTCTTTTTTTTTTTTTTTTTCCTTCTTCCTCTGCTTTTCTTCCATGTTATTATGTCTTTTTGCTCTCTGCAGTGTCCGCATCATCAAAGATGCATTTTACTGCTTTGGAGCCTTCCACCTACGTGTTCATTTATCACCTCTGGCAAGCACACAGTATTTAAAAATCAAGAACTTCTTTTGTGCAATATGTAATTAAGGCTTTGCTGGAAGCTTGTTTGCTGAAAGCCTGAGAAGGGCTTGCAAGCTCAAAAATATATTGAGTCTATGAAATTGCAATGCTCCAGATACTATATATCTTACTCCCTTCCCAACTTACTTTCACAAAGGTTTTATTTGTGGCACCAGAACTCTTATTTCTAGTAAGTCAGTTAAAATAAATGGTGGAATCCTTCCAGATACTGAAGTTCTTAAGTAAGATATGTCTTGCTAGTTATCTAAGGGATCTGTGATCCTTAGTGGTCCTGCAGTCTTCATTTGTCACTGCCAGCGTCACAGCAACCTGTCTGGTCTTATTTTGGGATTTATCTTTTACTGTGAGCAGACTCATCCACTATTAGCCAGTGATAAGCAACAGCTTTTTGGCATAAAAACAAAAATCTGTGCTCCCCATAAAACTAAATAAGAAAAACGTATATAAATAAAAACAAGGTTCAGCTGAAATTCCAAGCTGTTTTGCCTGACACCTTTGTGTGCTTTCTTTTAATGACTTTTTGTAGCTATTAAAGGCAGTAAGTGCTGCAATACCAGTTCAGGGGCATCTGTTCAGACAAACCCAAGTCCTCTTGCTTGTGTTCTGGCTGGCCAGAGGTGAGCCTGTGCAGCCTGGGAGCCGTGTAGTGCTGGCAGCAGGGCCCTGTGCCCAAGCTACCGAGTTTGAAGCATGAACAAAGGAAGGGCCTATGTAACCCTGCATCAGATAGGAGAAGTTATTTTGGGAGTTTTTAATAACAACAGCAATAAATAATAATAATAATAAAAATTACTACCCAAATATACAAACTGTAATTCCACCTGCAAGGGGACTTGTACTTTTTATTTCATAAATCTTGAAAACCTGCACCCAATCTGTCTGAATGACACACACAAAAAAAAAAAAAACGCACAGAGGAAGCACAGGACCCCTCATTGCTAAATAAAGCAACTTTACCAACTAAGTTACAGGCTCTTATTTATTTATTTTTTCTTAAATTCTTCAGAACTAATTAACATTACTATAGAATATGGCAAAAGATAGTCAATGTTATGGTAATTTAAAATCCTTGATATGGGAGAAAATAGAAACCAAATGACTTTATGTATTAGAAGTGTGGTGCTTAAGTTGTTCTTTCTGAAGCCATCGAGCAACAAAACTTGGAAGTATTTCAATAAAGAGTTTGCATAACCCACAAAAAGAAACATTAATATCATGCATTGAGTTATTCCAAATGCACAATGATAGGTGACAACACTTGAGAAGATCACTGAGAACTGATAAAGATGCTGTTTTTTGTGGCGAAAAAAAAAAAAGGAAAATCGAAAGATTAAAAAGAATAAAATCCATATTATGACAAAGATAAGGTAGGGGTACACTGACTTCAAAGCACATGTCCACTTCCCACCCTTGTTTCAAAATCAACTCCTCTTACAGCTTCACTTATGAAACAGAGAACTTCTGACCAAGCACTGAGGTTTGGGATAATCTTCAGCTGCATTATCAAGGTTTCAGATTTGCTTTTACTGTATGCTTTAAACTCAAAACTTTAGAAACAACCAAGAAAACAGAAATTTCCTTCCCAGTTCAAAACTTAAATCAGTCTGTTTGTAAATTCTGTGAAAGGTGGCTGGAGTTGCAGATTTTTAATAAATCCTAAAGCTGCAATAATTTCCCAGGCATTTCTTGAAATACATTGCTTTGCAAAATAAGGCCTTGAGCTGTAATTTCTGACCAGAAAGTAGTGGTCATGGAAGAGTCCATCTCGCTCACTGCACAGGCTCCAGCAGTTCCTTTATCATTCAGTTACCACAGTGAAGAAAGTCAGCTTGGTTTCATAACTGTAAGTGAGATAATGCAATATGGTCCACATGGAAACTGGTTTATTTCTTAGACAGAATTGAGACATTGCAAGAAAGGGAAAGAAATTAGCAGCAAATTCCCCCAAATTGTGTTTTTGAAAGCTTGTCTGCTCATTGTCAGCCAATAGAGCTATTAGTCCCCTGAGTAGCAAAAAGCTCCATCAACATAACTTTTTCTTGTTTAGAAATAATAGCTATTATAAATAAGTTAAATTTTGTATCTATTGTCAGAGAAAAAATTTATAATGTGCTCCCTGTTGTCCTATGCTTTATTTTAATAGAATACTACAACATCCCCCTGAAACTCTCTCCATGATAGCTGCAAGACGCACCACAATGAATTTGCATAAGCCCCCCCTCCAATTCACTCTCAAGCAGGTGGCCCTCACTTTTAGCTCCTCCATTTACACCATTTGTAACATTTATTTTGGGTGCTACAATAGTGAATACAAATGAACTTACGAAAGTATAATTTGCTCCTATTGCCTATTATTTTTTAAACACAGTTGATTAATTTCTGTATTGCCAATAGGTTTCTACCCTTTGTGTTTCTTCCCTACAACTCTGTTTAAGACACACTTTCTAAGAAACACTTTTAGACATGATTCAGTGACTGCCATGCGTATTTAGGACTGTTATCCTATGTGTATACATTTATTTTTGTCACTCTGCCAATTTCTACTTGCAAGTCCACCTGAAGTGGGGGCTTTTCTTCCACAGAGAGGAAGTAATAACACATTTAGGGCACTTTGCAGAGTCTAACACTTGTACTCCATCCAGGATTCAAATACAAATAAAGACAAATTGGCCTTTTGATTACATTTTTCTTTTCGGCTCCCTGCATCCTTTCTAGAGGAGTAAGGAGTTGTTTAGTAGGGGAATTGTAAGCTGGCGACCAGAAATATCAGTGGGGGGGATGCAAAAAAAAAAAAACAAAAAACAAAACCAAAACCCAAGCACAGACTGAGTACCTCTTCCTGACCTGAATAAATTAAGATTCAAAACTCAATGAAAGTAACTGCAAACATCCAGCAAAAGGCACCTTGCTGCATTTTCAGGAGCTGCCTGGGGTGCCACCCAGCACAGTACCTGGTTGCGGCTGTAAAAGAAAACAATCCATGTGCTTTTCTTGCAAATTTCACGAGCGATAAGCAATGAATCTGCTATTTCCTTGAAGCCCTTAACTCACTCTTCTTTAAGAGGAGATTCACCTCCTCCCTCTTCCATAAACACGTGTCCCTCCTTCCTCCTGCACTGCAGGCTGCATCCGCAGGGCACCGGGGCAATCGGCATTGACCATGGCCCCAACAGGGCTGGACTAGAACATCCATGGACCAGCAGGGAAATTTGCACCCTGATTGAAACAGAGCTGTAGAAGAAAAAAGCCTCTTCTCTTGCTTTGGTATTTTTTCAACAATGGTCTTATTTTTTTTAATCTGTTCCAATAGCCTGATGAATTTTGCATTTAATTTCCTCCTAGGCAGACAAGTATCATAGAAGACAACCTTGTACAAAATGAGATAGGTGAGGACTGGAGAGTCCCAAGGTAACTCTGAAAAGAAACGCCACGGAATGATGTGTTCCTATTCCTCTTGCAGAGCGAGAAAAGTCATTTTAAAACCTCTCTTTCTATTTCATGTTGGGCTTGCATCTGGAAAAGTTTCCCATTTGGTCTGTTTTACAAAATATTCTGCTATTAAGACAGACAAAAGAGGACATGAGACTCCATATGGGTTTGAATAACATGCAGTGCCTAAAACCCAGCATGCTGAGCGTTTATAAGCCAAAAGCCTCATCTATCAAGTCTCTTTCAGAAGGTTATTTAATCACCATTACAGCTTTGCTACTGAATTTCTATAACAGAATTGGAGCTGGAGGGGACCTCAGGAAGCCACTTCTTCCTCGCCCAAAGGCGCACCTGCCACACACGAAGCATACCTACCAGTCCTGACAGGAGCTTTTCTAACACTAAAAAAATATCCTCCTTTTTGTGGTGCTCACCATTCACCCAAGCATGGAATTTCGTCCTCACTGACATAACCACTGTTTTCCAGACTATTTCTTCACTTCCTCAAGACAAGATTGAACTCTACTTCTCTCCTCTGAAGGCACCTCCTAGCACGGTGTCACCAGGACATTTAATAAGCACACTTTCCCTTCTGTCACCTACAACATTAATTAAAGGCCCGAATAATACGAGAACAAGCGCAGACCCTTGCAGAATCCCGCTTGGTTCCTGGGGTTTGACAGCTACCCTCACCCACTTGATTAAAGTTTCACCTGCTCTCGGTTTCCCTCCATATTTATTATTTTAATAAAAAATAATAAATTCCACAATTAGTTTACTTTTTAAAAAATCACTTGCTGTCAAGCAACTGAAAAGCCACATGCTAAGATGTTAAGAGGTACCAAAACCTGCCCTACTCAAAAGGGTAAAAAGAAAGCCCAAATGCTAAGTTTTATTTTCCATGTGGAATGAAGCTGTTACCTTTGCCCATTTTGCCTTGGATTTGATGTTGGTGATATGAACAGCTTCTGGTCTGCTGGATTTAGCGAATGGAGTCTAACATGGGTTTATCCCCAAAGAAACCAGAAGGTATTTGTTCTGAGTGAAATTACTTTCTTATGTCATTTGCCATGAAAAACAAAGGGAAAAGAAATGAAAATAAATATTTTTGTCTGTATGAGAAGACTGCAGTGTAAGACAGAAAAAAATGACCATGTATAAAGGCAGCCCATAATAAAAAATTACCCATTAAAAAGTCATAACTTTTCAGATAGAAATGCCTTTAAAGATGTCCATTAGACACAGACCTGAATGTATTGCTGTTTGTCTATTATAATTAACACTTTTCATCTTGAAGGTCCTGTAAATAATAGGCAAAATAATGAGTGCAGTGCCTTCACAAGGAAAAGTAGCAGCCCTGTATGCCCACAGCAGCTCTTGCAAAGCCCAGCTATTTAGCATATGCTGTACTTAGAGAGGGAGCGGTCAATTCACCAGGAGTTTCATGTGTTCCTCAGAAGGATCTGATCACAGTCCCCTCAGTTGCTGTGGGAATGGCCAATAAATCATGATTGTTAAGAAAAATTTAAACATGTACACATGATACACACTTCAGTTGTCCTATTTTAGCCAAAGAACGCACCGTATGTTTTTGAGCAAGAGGAGGTTTGATGACTTGAAATGGTCTCTGCTGCCTAAGAATGCTTTCTCTTTTGCAAGGGGCCTTGTTAGTTTTGAAGAGTGTGATGGCTGCTCAGGAGATGGGCACTATCACCGCACCACAGACCTGCAACACACGTGCACTAGCTGCAAACATGCTTGGCAGCAGACCCAGAAAAAAACTGAGAAGGAAACGTAACGCTGTAGGTTTGCTTGGTAAAGAGATTCCATGAAAGGAAGCAGAAATTCAGCACCCCCTGCTCAATGGCTGCAGTGCAGGCTGGTTGTCAAGGCAGCTGGGCACACAGAAAAAGAAGGCTGCACCCAGGCAGATGATCATGGGAACCTGAAGACAAGATGCTACAGATAAAAACAAGCAAGAGTCAGAACCACTGTCACACAGCTCAGCACTGAATTATGTTGAACAAATTCTGAAAATCTTTCACAAGTCTCTCCTTGTGGAACTACGCCAAGCACAGCCCACTTCTTCAGCAGTTCAACTATCTCACTTTCCTAGAATCACTGTCTGCAACTTGCCAGTTATCTGTCTCTTGCTATCAGGCTTCAGAGAGCAACCACGATGGCTGACAACCCTTAGCCTCTTAACGTGTGCAAAGACAGCGTACACCAGGTAGCGTGTACCCAGGAGATGTACTTTCCGTGTGAAGAATCAAAGTAAAATGCACGTTGGGAATCAGGAACTTAAATGAGCTACTCAAATCAATTTGCCGCTCTGTCATGAGTATTTTCCTACCGTTTATGAGGCTGTCACATCGGTTGGATTTGTCAGAGGGCTCTCTCCATTACTCTTCAGGTATCTGCATGGATTCATATACATACACAGAAAGAGAGTATATGATTGAATTTCACCCCAGACAGGTATCAGAAGAGAAATAAAATTAAATAGTTGCTTTTGAAGACCGAATGAACCAGATTTTGGGAGGGTTAGTGAGTAGCTAACACTGTGTTCTGCAGGCAGTGATGACAGCAGCGTAGCATTACCTCCAGCACCGCTTCCAACAAGCACGTCTCACAACAATGCTGAGATGGAAATGAACAACAGGAACAAATGCCTGGTGGAGTGAAACCCGCGTAGTGAATCTACTACCACTACATTTTTCTACCCTATCAGGAAGCCTACAGGTATCAGGCACCGTCACCATCAAGAAACTGAAGGGCTTATCAAATGTCCTGGGTGGGTAAAGCTCATAACTCAGAGCAAAACTGAAAGCAAATGAAATGATCATAAACATAAAAAATGGGATAAAAGAGGAAAAAGTGCATTAGGTAAGTCAATTCATGTGCAAGTGGACTCCCTCTGTTACTGGATTGGCAATAAAAATTGCTAATCCATCACAGGGCCAGAAAACGCTGCTAAGAGCTTGAAATGTTCTTTCAGACTTCAAAAAAAAGTCTGAAGTCCAGCAAACATGACTAAGGGATAGGAGCATCTGTCATACAAGGACAGCCTGAGACAGCTGGGACTGCTCAGCCTGGAGGGATCAACCTGGCAGGTGGGAGCTTTTCAACATGTACATGTACCTGATGGGGGGAAGAGCGAAGACAAAGCCAGGCCCTTCTCAGTGGGGCCCAGTGGAGAAGAGGCAGAGGTACAAATTGAAATGCAGGGAATTCCATTTAAACATTAGAAAACACTTTTTTTTTTAAGAAAAAAAAAAAAAAAAAAAAAAAAGACTGTGAGGGTGATAAAACACTGGCACAGGTTGCCAAGACAGCTTGTGGAGTCTCCATCCCTGGAGATACTCCAAACCTGCCCGGACAGGGTCCTGAGCAGCCAGGCTGAACTAGACCGCTCTGGTTCAGCAGTCTCCTTACCTCAACCATTCTGTGATTCTCTCAGAAATAACAGTCCACAGGTTCTGCTGTTGTGAATGTACCAGAAAATCAAATGCTTGTATTTGTACTCTTAAATCCTAGCTTTCCTTTAAACATTTTGGCATTTAGGACTGCGAAGAAAGCCTTCATAAAGCAAGCAGGGAATTACCCATAATGTGAAGTTAGAGGCTTTTTGGCAGATATAAGCAAACAACAACTGTAAGAAGGTGTGAATTGTTCTAATTAACTCCATGGGTACATGGCTGGGAAGCTATACAATGGCAATTTAAATGCCAACATTTCATTGTTGAGCACTTCAGCAGAATCCTTAGGGCCTGTGAGTTTCACAGTCCCCTATGGCCTAGCACATTTTCCAGGGTGACAGAAGTGCCACAGAAATAAAAACCTCGAGGTCTCCTTCCATCTCTACAGTGCAGTTACAGTGGTCTCAGGAACAACATAAGGTAAGTTAAAAATAGAAAGTCTGGCAGCAGGCTAAAAGAGGCCAAGCTGGAAAAGAGTCACTGGCAACTTGTGGAGAAATGGAAGCTATAGCCAGATTCACTCTCACTTCATATTCAATTTATCAAAATGCTGACATTCTTAACTAACCCAGAGATGACCCAAAATTCAGAACTAGTTGCAATAGGTAGTTGCAGAAGCTCAGTTCACTGCACAGCACGGGGCCACAATCACAGTGCAAATACTGCCAGAAATGCTGTGTATCAGTGAGCGTGTTTGTAGCTTGGACCAAAAGAGCTCTTGCTACCTACTTTCTAGATGCTTTAAGCCACATATGCAAAATAACAACAACAAGATTACAACGTTAACCTTAAAGTGTCTTTAAAAAGGGATTAGGAAGAAAGAAACATGTAAACTACTTCATCCTAAAGCATACGGCACCTGGGCAGCAATGAACAGCTTAATTACTTATCACGTCCAAGTTAAACTCTGTACGTCCAGGAGTTATTGTCAACTACAGGCACAGAAGATAGGAAACAGAGTAACTGCAGTCACAACCATGTCAATCTCACATAAATGCTGCAGGTTCACATGGCTAGAAGACATGGCCCTACCTTCACCCTGCTCACACCCCAACAAACTATTAGAAAAAAAGAGAGTAGTCGGCTAGTTTCCTGATCCATCTTGCAATCCGGCCACACAAACATCAGTACCACTGCACTGGAGAACGTGCAAAAACATGCCCAGGGAGCAGGCAGATTTGCCTGTTTTAGCTTATTAAAGTTACTGCGGAATTACTGCCTTAGAGAACAGAAAAGAAGGAGGGTGCAAGAATGAAGGGTTACAGAAAAAACATGTGCATCTGCTGAATAGTCCTCTAGTGCTTGTAAACATACAGGAATCTTTGTCACATAATTTAATTCAACAAATAAAAATATAGGATAATGCCACCAATTGCATCAGCAGTAAAAATACAACTGACAATTTTTTTTTTTGCACAATGTTTCCAATTTTTTTTAAGTATCATGCTACTGATTCAATATTGGCTTATGGGCATTCCTGAAAAGTAAGCATGGGCTGTCATCTTACAGGTCACTGCAGAACATGGAGACCCAGTGACAGAAGAGACTGATGCATTTTCAAAAAGGAACTTGAGAACAGCAGCTTTATTTGCTATACTTCATTGAAATAAATACCAGTGGTAAATTTAGCTTGGGGAGCCAGAACTATTCATGGGCTGCAAGTCACAAAAACCTACATCTTCCAGTTCCAGAAGTCCACTTCATCCACGTGAAATTCAATTACCACAATCAGAATTACGGTTTTGGAAGTAAATTTTCACAAAAAGATGAAATTAAAAAAATAAATTAATAAAATTATTTGTAGGTGAAGTTATTTCAATATTATTTGGCACTGGCAATGTAAGTGAAAGATGATACAAAGTTCTTGGTGAAATGGAGAGAAAATAATAAAATATTCTTATACTACATACAGATATGCATGGAGAAAAAATCCTTCTCAAGCCCATGGTTAGAGTCTTTGACAATATTAATAAACTGACTGGAAAAGAAATAGTGAATATCACTCATCTGCATTTCAGGGAGGCAGGTTTGATTTACAGAATGAGTCAATGAGATAGTGGAAAACTATTAAAACACATTAAAGATTGGCTGAGGGTCAGGAACACCAGCATAAGATCAAGTCTTTAATTTATCTAGGGATCTGGGCTGAACTACATAGTCTGACATACAACTAAGCTGTTCTGTCAAAAGAAACT
The DNA here is from genome assembly GCF_964035555.1 of Netta rufina. Taxonomy (NCBI): domain Eukaryota; kingdom Metazoa; phylum Chordata; class Aves; order Anseriformes; family Anatidae; genus Netta; species Netta rufina. Next base: position 35,237,986 of record NC_140127.1, on the reverse strand, counting down.
GGTCTTATAAAACAGGAGATAAAAATGCCCTTTTAAAGCAACTGTTTGAAATGAAAATTTTCATTTCTTCCCCTTACCTTTTGCTAGGCCAAAAAAGGTCACTTTGCTGTTCTTAAAGGAAAAAGCTCAAACTGTTGAATTGCTTTGAATATGCCTTTGTATTGGATATGACTTTGATACTACCGTATTTTTTTTGCACAAACTGTTTGAAGTGGTCATCAATACTATCTTAATTTCAATTTTTGAACAAAAGTGAATTTAGTTAGACAGTAGAATAATCCAGAAAATTAACTGCAATTAATTTCATATGCTTATTAAGGTACAAAACACTTCAGAAAGGAAGGGAAGTAGTTCCCCAAATCCATCTAATACTTTTGAACTATGTACTAGAGGAAACTACTTTCTTCCCTCCTCAAAATATTAACAATTCACCACAGATTATCAGGGAGTTACCATTACTTCTGCCAGACTATTGAATCCCCTTCTGACAGCTGCAGAGATTTTTTCTTTTCTTTGGTTACCAGACTTAAAAGCTGCTACATGCTAATTATTTCTTCTGCCTATGATACTGCTACTGATCACAATTCCTTTCACCTGTATTTCAGGTTAAATATATTTCTATGCCATCCTTTTTTTTTTTCTTCTTCTTTTTTTTCCTTCCTGTAAGTGCCCCAATCAGTGTATTTCACACATCTTTTAATAGGTCTTTCCTAATTATTTCATACTCCGTAGGGATCTTACAGATTGCCCTACAGAGAGTGCTCTTCCTCTTAAATTCCTGATCTTGCAATTCCCTTATAAACTGGCTATGAAGAGAAGTGGTTTGCACTAAGGAGGATGGCACTAGGCTGCAGTGCTGCTACTATACAAAGTCTAAAAGGCTGAACTGTGGACCAACTTAAAAATCCTCTTCGAGTTTTTAAGCATTGCATTAACAAAGCATAAATATGCAGAAATTTCTGAGTATTAAAGAAATAGCTGTGATCTTGATAGCTACAATAACAAGTGAAACAATGCAAATTACAAGGTCATATGCCTATGAAGTAACAACAAGAATTGCTGTTGCATGCTGTGGAATCATCAGCTGAAATTGTAAAGGAAAAGAAAAACATGTCACTGTTTGATTACCAAATGAATTGCAAGTCATCAGTGTGTTGTAGTTAAAGACTATGATTAATCAGTAGAGGCATTTCCAATATACATAAAGATTTCACGCCACTGAAAAAGTAATTGGTAGAACTTTACATAGAATAGCATACGTAGTTCTTACTACACCTATTTGCAGAAATTAATTGCCCTAAACAGAGACAGAAAAAGGCTATGATCCTGGTCAAGGAATGGAAACCCTATCATACCAAACAGACTAAAAGATGTTGGCTGGCTTACTTTTCCAAAAACGAAAGCTGGAATAAGGGGATATAAAATAGCACACCAGATGAGATCACAAAAGAGAAGAATTATCAAAGCTGAAGGATACTATGATAAAAGAAAAAAAAAAAAGTGGACGTTGCTGTGAATAAATTCTGGCTGAGAGTGGTCCAACTCTTAGAACAGGTGAACTTCTGAAACAGTGTCCTCATACAAATAAGTAAGGATGACAGGTTTAAGATGGATTATTGATAAATAAATGATAAGATTACATAATGTTGTTACCTATTTTAGAAAAGAATTGAACCTGACACATGAGATATCTGACCGTCCCATGTTCATGTCACTTTCCCAATTCCTCTTCAGCTAGGGTGCCAAGAAGTCTGCACAGAGAGAGTTGGCAGGAGGCTGGGGACACATCAGTTTGTGCTGGTACTCTCTTGGAAAGAAGCATGGAGATGGAGTTTCACCAAAGCCACCCAGACCGACCTACAGCAAACACTTCCTCACGCCACTCTGCCTGCCTGAGCCGTGCCAGGTCACAGAGCAGCAGCGCAGAGTAGCAGCTCAGATCCCACACTTGTTCATTAGCCTCCGTTAGCCATGGTGACAGTGACACGGAGTGGCATTTTTGGATGTGGGTAGTGCTTACTGAATGCTGCTGGCTGTTAGAAGCTAATCTGCTTGTATTTTAATTGATGAGTTGAAGATGACACTAGACTGCAAATTTCTTGTCATTTTGTGTGCTGTTCTTTTCTAGTTCTTACTATCCCGTTTCAGAGAGGAAATAATCCCAAACAAGCATCAACCGAAAGCATATGTACAATTTAACCATGGGACACCACATACACATTTACACAGCATTTTCTGTTACACCCAGCTGGCCCTTACAATGGTTTGTTACTGTTCCTTCCTGCTACTCTCTGCAGGGATGAAGCTTTTTCTGAGCTATCCATAGCACCATCTAGATTATTTCTTCTTGGAAGGCTGAAACTCGTAGAAAATCTACCTGTGGATATTCTGCTGTTCTTCTACATGAATATTACACTTGTAATTGATTAAAAATTTAAATCACATTCCTGATGTTACTGTAAAGTTGCTGTTCAGGGCCAAGAATTTATTATGAAGCTCAGAAAATGAATGACAGTGTTGATGCAAAAAGAAAAATGAAACACAAACTGACATTTTTTGATTTTCAGTATACTACTATTACATATTGGAGTCTTATAATCACAGAGTGATATTTGTTATAATGCACAGACCTATCCAGATAAAACTTATATTCCATGAAGTAGAATATGGGGCAGCGTGAACGTATAAAAACTCGTTCCTCAATAGCCATTTTAACACGCCAGGATGTCCTAACCAACTAGGTAATTTACGTCTTTTAAACATGTTACCAAAACCCATCCACAGTTTCAGTGGCCTCACTTAAAATTAAGTCTTATTGAGAATTAAAATTCTTAGACATTCATCTTGGTATGATGTAAGAGCATTACGGCTAGAGGCCATGTCCTCTGAGGTACTGAGCACTGCCTAAGGAGTCCAAGAGTTCTTGTCTTTCATCTGGGTATATGAATATTCTGTATTATGCCAAGGTCAAAAGCCAGAATTGAAGCGATAACCTGGTTTATATTTTAATACTTACAAGTACCACAAAACTGATCTGGTTCACCTAGTCCTAGGTTACAAAAACTGCTACCTTCCTTGGGAAAGTGTGGTTGAGAATAGCCTGAAGACCCTCGTCCTTATGCTACAATTTTTCTTCTTTTTTTGCCATGAATATTTACCCTTAGACAACATCTAGCTCTTAACCTCATCTGCCACTTCACAAGCTGTCAAATGACTATTCAAGCATTAAAAAAAATGAAGGGTCTGTTAAGTTGTAAATTAAATGACAGTCTATAGCTGAAAATTAGCAGTAACATGCCCAAAACTTTATTGATCGCTAAGAAAAGGTGAATAACCCCCACTACTACTGGCTGTGTAATTACTGACCTTTAGAACTCAAGAGCTATTAATTTAAGAACAGATACCAGTGAACTAGCAAACGAGATATTTTGCAACAGGACAGTAAAGGCATATATCAAGGTTTTGCATGTATTTAGTGCCACCTTGAATGGTATTGATATATGTCTATATTCTCTCTCTTAATGCAGAATACAGCCCAAGCTACATTTGGACATAAAATGCCTGTCAGCTGGTTCAGAAGGTCAGTGGGAACGCACCCACAGATACCGAGGCCTTTTAGTAAGTTATAAGAACTCCGTATCTTTCCAAAAACGTTTCTAAATTACTGTTAAAGGCAGGAGAATTGTATTGCCAAGCTCAGCCACTCATGCATATACTGAAAACATTTCATCTGTACTGTGAGAGATGGAAATGGCCAGTAACAGGAGAATGGCAGGCAGTAATCAGACATAAGTTCATTTAAACATGGAATACACACACCAAAAAAAAAAACCACCTGTTAATACTGCTGTTTAATCTGTTATAGAGTCGTTGTTTCCTTATACAATTCACAATAGTAGTTTAAAGAGTAGTAATATAAATAAATCATTTTTTTCCCAATAAGCACTTACTGTGATGGAAAGACAGTTACCTTTTGACAAAGGAAACTACATTTTAGGAGCACTGGTCAGGTGTTGTTGTTTACAGTAAGAAAATACTAACAATAAAAAAACTATATTGACTAGAACTAATGAAAGAAAAAAAGGTATCTGACCTGGTGCAGATGTTCTTCCATGAAGAGCTGTTTCATTAGGCAGGAGATCTTTTGAGTTGGAAGTGAACGGTGATTGTCTAAATGTGTCTTCGGAAAAGAAAGGGCTATAGGGAAAATAAAATGTCTTTTTGTAAATAAAACAGCAGTTAACAACAACAACAAAAAAAAAGCAAGCATGATTTTTGACCTTAACGTCATATTAAAAGCCCCATTTAATTTACAGAATTCATGCTGAAAGTTATGCAAACTGTAAGGTAAGGTGTGGAGAAAGAGCATGCTTTGGGAAAACTGCATCTCAGAGTGAAAACTGAAGTCCTCCTAAAATGCTTTTAATTACAGTATTTCAACATCTCACATTTGCTGTATCACATCACAGCGTAGATCATGAAAATTAATGTTTCAAAAATTTGTATTCTACTGTCATATCTGGAAAGGGCAATCAGGAAAAGTGGAAAATACTATATTACATATTTTAGAGTATTTAATAGTCTGATGAATATATTAATTATGTTCAAAACAAAACTTTTCAAATTTTAGGTTAAAATTATGCTGAACAGTTCTCTTTTGACACAACATCCCATGCATGAAATTAACTCCACCAGCTTGGTTTTTAAAGCAGGGAACAATTCACACAAGCAAACTGAATGGTGACTTCCCAAATAGCGCATAAATCACCAGCCACTTGATTCTGAAAAGTATAACATGCTTTGGTTTTAATTAACACACAGTAAAACGTTAATTTCAATAGTGAATGGGCATTTCTGTGAAAGTATTTTTTTTCCTGCTCAATTAAAGATCATAACGGAAACAAGGATCCCTTGTCCACAGTACAGACAGACATTAGTAAGCATTACATTATAAATTAAAAATGGAAAAAGATAATCCCTCTTGGAAAGCTGTTTTCTAATGTAGTGTATTCCATCTGCATACAGAATATGAACTTCTAAGCAAAATGGGAATTACATTTAAATCTGATCTTTACCGTATTGAGATTTCTTAACAGGCTGCTGCATTAGAGGTGTTTTAGAGGTGGAAGACAGGAAGCCTGCTCATTTCTGCATTTTATTCTTGTTGAGCAATAAAATCCAGTAACCTTTTCAGGATAAGGAATGTACTACGAGTTCTTGAGGAGCATTGCACAGCAGGTAGTCCAGACCCAGAGAGTATGTGGCAGCAGGACCACCCATATTAACCCAAACCAGTCCAGATATACAAGGCATCAATCTATACAGTGGCACTTGCAGAGCTTTTCCAACATATGGTCTTTCTGCAGGGAGTGAACATCGTGTTCTCCACTGAGTCACACTTCTGTTCTCATTCAGATCTCTTCAACCTTTGGGAAACTTGTTGATAATTAGTTAATGTGATCAAGTAACAGCTTCAACGATCATGTTATTTCATTTCTCAAAGTTTGTTTTTTTTTTTAAGCTATTATTTTGTGCTGTTCAATATGTGACGGTTAATGGGATATTTTGGTATTTCTACAGAAGTTTGAACATAACCATAAGCAGAGTCGGACAGGTTGTCCTGGAGGTAAGGCACAAAACTGCTCCAAACCTTGAAGAGTTCAGGGTATGCGGATAGCTGATTAAGCAGGATAAAATGAACAGCTCCAGCCCACACGTGCAAAAGTTAACTTTTCCAAGACTCACACTCCCACTCTGGGGTGAAATAATATAAACCAGACTGACGCTATATAAAAATATGGCATCATTTATTGCAACATTCCTTTCACTGGGTTAATAATAATTTGAAAGAAAAACACCAATAAAAAAGTTTTATTACTCTTGTAAGTCTTCAAAATCTTGTAATCCACTCAGGTTTCCATGTTGGCCTGCCTGCTTGTGTCTTAAATTCAATCACTGGCACGCTGCTCACTGCTGGTTCTGAGCAAAATGATGCAGATCTCATCTATTTCAGGCTATGACACGTATCATGTGCAGGTTGCTGCTGAAGACTGCGTTGTGTTGGTCTCTTAAGGATCTCCCCTCTCCACCATCAGCCTTCAGGGAATTAGAGAATCATCCTTGCCTCTTTTGCCTTTCTCTAGAACGGCAGATGAGCCTCTTCAGTGTCAGCCCTATCATTGTTTTTATTTCAGTGGATATGCCTTCCAATCCCCAATGCAAAATAAGGAGGCAGAGCTCCTGCTTCACAGTAAGAAACTACATATATTGTTCTCAATCACGGTGCAAAGTCCCTTGTGATGAAGGTTAGGCTTTAAGATATTTTTTTTTCTGGCTGCACTTCTCCAGTTTTCTGTCTACACAGATCTCTAGATGAAAGAAACTTATCTTGGCATCTCATGCTGGTGTATTCACTTCCAGATCATTTGCTTCTCCACTTTCTGTCTTCATATCACAGATGGCAGGCTCTACCACCTCACTCAGCCATTGAGCTGTGAGGAATCCTTGCCAGTTTCAGCTGTTTGAGCAAAGTCATATGGAAGTATATGCTCACCAAGTCCAAGAATACTCACAGAAGGAACAGCAACAGATAAGCGACAGAAATGTCAACATGGAGTAAGACAGCAAAAAGCGTTTGTGTACCCGCATCTTGCTGGGCTTTGCCGATTTAAGATTCTTAGCAATGACACAGCTTTATCTTTCCACTCCCCAATTACTCACAGGTGGACAACAATGACCTCGCCTTGACTTTCTGCAGCTGTCAGCAAAATTCACACAACGATTGTGATTCCAATGCCTTCCTGTCATGACTCCAGATGTAGGGTGGTGAGCCAAACTGCAACACTACACGTTTTCTTAATGTAGCCTTCATGCCTCTATCCTCCACTGCCTGCTCCATCACATTCTATTTTTGAGACGGTGTCATAGCCTTACGAGTAAAGACTTCCAGCTGTTTGTTTGGTTTGGGGTGTTTTGATTCTTTTTTTTTTGGGAAGGTCTTTTGAGCCAATCTGTTTGAACTTGAAGGATTTAGTAGACTTACTCAGTTCCCCTTAAGAAGCTCCTCTCATTCACGTCTTCTTCTGTTGATAGATAGGTAAGACAAGAAAAGCACCCAGAAGAATTGAATCAGGCACGCAGCTTTTCATACCCTGATGGGTAGCAACCATTATCAGGACTTCCCAGTAAAATTCAGTGTGAGTTTGACCACAGCCAACTGCGTTACCCTCTAACAAGGTGGCAGCCAGAAGGGGACGTTATGAACTGTCCTTAACCTTTCCAGTTTGAACTATCCTTGATAGATCCAAAAGTAGCTCTGGATTCTCACACCAGTCCTTCTGGTATCATGAGACATTGAAATCTATTTTCTACCAACTATTTATCACTCCCTCTCTGCAACACACACTGGATGGTTAATGAGAAGTTGGACAATATCTGCATTCATCTTTGTATGTATCTCTCAGGCTTATGTTTTTTTTAACAAGTAATGGGAAGGCTGTGCAGTCTCCATAACCCATAAATTCCCAAACTAGCAAATATGGAAAGCATTCACAATAACCAAAAGTTAAAAGCTCAATTTAATTCTCTTTCAACTCGTAACATCAAAAAGTCCCTAATGGGCATTTACTGAGTTGTTCAGTTTATTAAAAACAAATTTATTACAGTTACCATGAAAGAATGGGATGGGTCTAGAAATTTAAGATCAACATATTTCAGAGATCTTTTCTTCTGTAAGCAAAATGCTTTTCAAATTCTGTCTAGACAAAGTTGTTTTAGTTAGGAGGCACTGTACACCCTGAGAACTTCTGCAGAAGGGGCTGCAGAGGCACAGAAGGTTTTATCCTATCTTTGAAGGGACTCTCCAGCATGTTTTCTCCAACCCATCTGCACTGACTAGAAAGCTTTCAGGTAGGAAATTAATGTATTCTTGCCCCAGGTGAGAGCTGAAGAAGGTATCAGAGATTTAAGTTTCAGATTTGGAAGCCAATTCCTGCCCACTCCTCAACACAGGCTACTAAGTTTTTACCAATTTTAGCTGCGCTTATTATGTAATAAGTTTGAATTTTCCCCTAGGGATACCTCACTTTGCTGCTAATGTATTTAAACAGCCCATAGGTTTGTTCCCAGCCAAAATACTGTAAAGTATGTATTTCTTCAACAGCACATGCTATAATTGAATCATATTTTTAATTATTGCATAATTTCACTTATTGTGTTAACGTGACTGTAATCTTGAACAAATGCTTCATTAGCATTGTCTCTTAGAGTTTGACTTTTAAAAATTCATCTGTAGAAGGCGTTGAGAGGGTAGAAATACCAAACTGAAATTTTGTTCAAGAAATTCAGGCTTGACAGAAGACTGAATCACAACACCTCTTCTTACATTGGTCCATGTCTTAAAATCCAGTTGCCAGCCTGTTCTTCCCTCAAGCACTGCATGTAGTATGCATTTTTTTTTAAAGTTTCAGTTTTGTAGAAAAATAAATAAATCTTAAAGCCAACTGTGAAAACTTGATCAGAGGAGAACAGTCATTTTCACCTAAAGGCCTTTTTTTGTACCACAGACACTAAGAAATCGGACCTACAGGTACAATTTTTCAGATATATGTTACACTGCTGCATGAAAATATCTTACACTTGTAGTATCAGGTCACATTTGCAAGAGAGAGACACATCTGCACACCCCAGGCAAAATTATGCAATGCCATTTGCACTACAGCTTTATGGATAACAATGCACTGTACGTACCTAGCTGTAGTTCTGATGGTGTTATCTTTATTGTGATTGTGCTCTTTGCTCACCTTTTCTGCAAAGGAACAAACATTATTATTTTGTGATTAACATATACCATGCTTTCCTTATCAAGTTTTATCCAGTAGAACTATTTTAATGCTTTCTGATAACAGCGTTATCCAGAGTAACTTAGGACAAGCGATTACAACACGATTAGAGAACAGGCACTTTTTTAAAAAACTCACACCAATTTTTCTTAGCTTCATATATCAGTGCTAGTGCTCCACATGCAGTGTGCACTACAAACATTCATTAAACAGTGCTACAATCATTGCATTTATGTAGTAGCGGAGGTTCACCTTCATTGTGAAGTGGACAGAACATTCCCAGGAACACTGTGCTGCAGCCACTGCCCATTTATGCTGAGAACTACCATCTGTAGGTTTTCCTATACTCCCAAGCCTCGATCAACCAGTTGTCACTAATTATTTAATTAGCTTTCAAAAATACAGGAGTTGAACTTTGGCTTTTCCAATTCAGTTCAAATATTATGAACCTGACCTGACTGTCACAGTGCTCTAAAGCATATGTTAACTATGGGGAACATTTGGCAAGACTTCTGCATTTCAAATGTGAGGGTAGAAGGGCTCTAATTCCTATCATGTTCCAGTTTTTAGTAATCTCACACATTCATAACACCTTGATGGTTATACACAATCTCTTTTTGTTCTTTAAATACCATCAGCTATTTCCACTGCTTTTACCTGATAACTGGAAGAGCAGCTCAGATGCCATCTTCACTGATATATCTTGGCTGAATAGATTTCTTTCTGGGAGCACACGACCTTCTGGTGCCTTCTGTATGTGTTCACTAATGTCTCGCCCTAATAAAGTGCTGTAGCCAACATTTTGGCTGGGTTGGCTGGGTGACACTGAAGCCTGTGAATCGTGAATGTCAACTTCCATCGGTTCTTCTTTTATTTTTACCATCTGGGTTTCCTTGTAACTCTCAGCTGCAAATACATATTAAAAAAAAAATAATTATTATTTAATTATGTTACAATTTTTCAGAGCACTCAAAGCAGGAATCACAATTACAAAGTTATAATTTGTATAACACATCACTGCAAAATGGTAATGGAAGCCAGCAGCTGACTGCTACAATATTCTTCTAGGGCTTGTAAATACAAGAAATCTCTCATTTATTTTTTTATTTTTAGCTAGAGAGTAGAAAACAGTACATATTGGTAAATAGAAGAATTACATCACTTTCTCTGAACACAGTGATTGTATCCCAGTTAGTGAAGCTTTTCTTTTCTTTATTAGCTGAAATTAAAACAACAAACCTGTTCTTCAAAGGCGAGCACTGAAGCTGTCTTCTAAACTCACCATTACTCCTTATCATCAGAAGTACCAGCACAGACAATTAGAAATATTGGTATAGGGATAGGGGTGGAGGAAGAAACCTGATCTGCTCCTCTTCTGCTTTCTTGATGAGAGGAGTATTCTGGGGCCTGCGCTTATCTAAAGCATCTTTTTCTAACAATCACTGATATTCATTCATATATTACAACACCCAATAACCTTAACCACTAGCTTCCATATGCCCATATCCTTCCTTCTCTGCCTTGTTCTTCTCCAGTGTACTAAATCTAGTGACCAAAACCATAGTTTAGAAGCCCATCTGTAGTTCACATTCTACACTTGATATTCCCCAGGTGCTGCTGAATGCTCTGATTTGGTTGCAAGGTAAGTGATTATTTTTTCTTCAGAAGAAAGCTCCAAAATCTCAAAGATACGGCTCCAAGGTAATCTGCCTACTACAGCCACAAATACAGCTTTCTTGACTCAGACTTTCTGCTGTGAAAAGAGAAATTGAAGACCTGTGTAATTTACTCTCAGTTTAGTTTTTGAGACAAATAATGAGTTTTTTTTCTATTGATCTTCTCTCAGAGTATTCCTGAAAGGACATGGATATCATGGCAGAACTCCCCAGCCAGGTGTTGCCTCCGCTGTCTGGATGCTGACCAGACACTTGGGAAACAGGCAATATGCCTGGGAGAAAATAAAGACAAGGAAATAAATAAATGCATGAACACAGTTGTACAGCAGAAAGGCCATCCAGGTGAGGAACCATTCCAACAAAATTGTATGATTCTGTTCAAAAAAAGTACAAGGGATTTATTATTTTTGCCTAAACCTATATATGTACTTCTGTCACTAACCAAGATACTCAAAGGCTTATGGAAAATCTGCTTCTTTTTACTTATGATTAGCACATGCCCTAAAATGTAGCCCAGGTATCCTCCACAGCTGGAGGCAAGGGAAAGCACGAGTTTGAATTGCTCAGACTTCACGAGCCAAAGGATGAAAAAGGCAAATCTAGCACCCAGGGAAAGAGGTCATGGGTAGGGACACTCTGCAGCACACTGAGCCAGAGAAGCACAGAGCTTAAATGTTGAGTGGATTAAGATTTGAGAGAGCATCCTGGCCCGTGTCCAGACTGGGGGGACATGAGCAAATCTCTGACCAGAGGCCAGCACGTTAACTGGTGCAGACAATCTGGCCATCCCCACACCATCAGGTCCCTGATGAAGGCACTCAGCACTATGAGTATCTGCACATGGAAGCTTCCTTCTCAGCTGTCTGATTTTACTACTCGTAAGGATCTGATGTTAAAAACAAATAAAAGGACACCAGTTTGTAAGGAAAAAGAATAAAGAAAAACAATATTTTTTACTAGATTTGGGTCAGAGAAAAAAGTGGAGACTCCCCCTCCCCCGCTTCACTTCAAAAATTAGTCTGTTGCTGCCCTCTCTGTCTTTTCTCTCTTTTCTAACTCACATAGGAATGTGTCAGCCTCACAGGTTTTACTCCAAGTATGAACTTTTCCAACTACTGTTCATTATGATGACATTTGGAGGCACCAAAACATGGTTTGGTCATCTCTGATAATGCCCTCAAGCTAGTCAACTGGCTGGTGCCATCTTGTAGCCTCCAGCCAAGATGATCAGAAACCTTTCAGCACGCAGGCATACACCTTCCACGTAAAATTGAACTGATGTGTTCCACTGAGTCCCTTTTCATTCCCCTGGCTTCTCCCTCTCCCCACATTCCTGTTGTCCTTAAGTGGAGAAAAAGTGGCTTTGCTGCTCGCAGCTCTTAAAATAAGAAAAATCGAAGCCAGGAGATAAAAGCTACTTGGATATGCTCCAGGAATGATTTACATGAAGTGCTTTCAGTCTTTTCTTATGACATTTCTTGACCTTTAAAAGAAACATATAAACATTGATAAAAATCTTTACCATCTATGATCCACCAGATACATTTCAGACTTTGGAAATTTTCAACTGAAGATGAGTTAGAAGTATTATTATATAATGCCTTTTTTCCCCCTGTTAAACAGACTTTTTTCTTTTTTCCTTTTTTCCCAAGCTTCCATTAGCCTCTTATTATGAAGCCACAGAACATTGTATCTGTGTTGAAAAGTGCAAAAATAGTATGCTGTGCATTGAAACTGAACACAGGATGGCAAAGGAACGCATCAGGTAACACTGTCAATCAAAAGCTCAGGTAACTCCACAAACAAATGAGTTCTTCAGATGTCTGACAGACTGAGCTCTGTACCCAGCTGCCAAATTTAGGTTCAGAGTCAAGCTGACCTTTGCTGCTCTTTCTGCTTTTAAAATATTCTTTCTATTTCTGTTCCTGCCCCACACAGTTTAATTCCCTGTCCTGCAAATGCTTTTCAATCAGACTGACTGATACAACCCCAACTAAGGCAAGAGTTGAGCAATACCAATGACCTTCTCTCCTTCACAATCAGCCAACAATGAAATTGCCCTAACTAAATTCACATATTTGATAATTTCCTTTGACCTTTATCTTCCCGGCTGCACCCTTTCGACCTTGCAGAACGTCCCTACCACATGCGAGTCCTGTCATAGTCCAAGTCCCAAAAGCAAACACACAGAGATGACAGGGAGGGTGATAATGACAATTTTACAAAGCTAACCAAAGGGAAATACAGCCTGTCCCGTGAGCAACAACCACACCACAAGCTGCAGGCAGAGAACCCAGACGTGCTAGATCTTTTGCTGAAGAAAGGACCAGAATAAAGGTTATGGCCACGCACATCTCACGTACAGTCAGACTGCAACTTCTTGAAGATTATTTTCCCTTCTGTTCGTTTGTGCAGTAAGGAGACAGCCCTGATTTCCTTACATAGGTATCTCACGTGGTCATAGTGTAGCGAAAGCTTTTAAAGTACACTGAGAGGTCTCTAGGTTCAAATAATTAAAATCATGATAGCTTTGGCTTTTTTCCCACTTTTGCATTTCTCCTTGAGTAGATGGACTAGGTTAAATAAACGGCAATGTATCAGAATACAAAGTTCGTATATGAGAGTAATTTCCTTCATCCCAGATTTTTATAAAAGTACAGACATCTAATTCCTAACAAAAACCAGGGGATAACAATTCAAATAGCTTTAAAATATCTGGACTCTGATCTGGTCTGCTATTCATTTAAACATGGTCTGCTATTCATTTAAAACTAACCTGGATGAAGGTCAGAACAACAGTACAGCAGTGAACACTGCTTCTCTGGCAGAAGATCAACTAAATGACCTAATACACCTTTTTTTTTTTTTTTCTTTTTTTTTCCCCTACTGTTAATTTTGTCATACAGAAGTAGCTCAACAAAATTAAAGAAAGTTATTGCATACATGGATGTGCTATCATGAAGCCTCAGAGATGCTCTTTAGAGAGCAGTCTACCTTTAAGCATCTGGTTTAGAAAACCCTCAATGAATTTCATCCTATTCACATCAAGTGAGACAATTTTCCACATCAGATACGCAAAAATGCAGTATTGGATAGTCCTGTAGCAGGAGGAAGCATATTTTTCCACAGCTTTCAAGTTCTCTGGCATTCACAAGTGCAAGGAATTGCAAAGTAGTGGCACTCGTTTAAAACAAAACAAAACCAAACAACCAAACAAGAAAGCACAGAACAATACCTGTGCTACCTAAAAGCTCAGGGTATGGCATTCAGCCCTGAAGGCGTGACAATGTCACCTCAAGTATGTGCGGCAGCAAAAGTGGCTATGAAATTTACCCTTAGACAATGCCTCTCTGCAGCCTCTGACAGAGGTTGCCAAATTTTAGAAAGCTCATTCAAGCTACTTCAGTCAGAAAGCTGGGACTACCACAACCCAACACCTGTAACAGACAAGAAAATGGAAACAGGGACAAACAGAAAAATCCTCTTTCCAAAGCAACCCACCACAAACTATATGATTTAATTGCTTCAGCACCATCTTAAAATAGATAGGATTCTGATTCATAAATCCTCAGCTCACGGAAAACAATGCAAAAAATGGCACGTAAAGTAAATGAGAACAGAAACACTGGAGTTCCTTGCACACGTTCTGAAAACATTAGCAAGAAGTTAGCAATGTCAAGACAAATACAGCACATTTTTACATTAAAAAGGAGGATAAAAAGAAGCACAACAAACTAGTAGGCTTAAACACACTCATTGCAAATAGAGATACGAGGACAAGATTTCACTTTTTACTGGAATTGCAGTTTCAGTTATCTTAAAACCAAATACACACCCTACAATGGTAAATAATAATAATAATAATAAAATCAAAAAACAACTATTGGCACTTGTTTGACACTTCTCATTTCTAGATTTCCAGAGTACTTTAGAAGATGTGTTAACATAGTACTGATCTTATAAAAGAAACAGAAATAGCAAACTTGAAAATAGACACCTGCTCAAGTCATGAGTATTACTGTTCATTTGCAAACATGCATTTGCTGCACTGACATAAACCAATATGCATGATGAAACCTAATAATTAACACACCGTGACTCAAATACACCTGAAAAAGCATACTTTCCAAATCCTAAGCATCTTGCTTAGATTCAGTCCGCCTCCCAGTTGCAGAAGCAGGTCTAGAACTCAGGAGGGACAAGAGAGGACACTGTGTCTGCTGCCAAACCTGCACTGCCAGGCAGGTTGTCAGGGTATTTCCAGCCATCCTGGTCGCTTGGTGTACAAACTGACTAGCCACGTGCCATGAAGAGGCTTCAACATACACCATTCCCTGTGCCCCTGGGAACACGATAACCAGGGAGGAGCTGCAGTGCATTTCAGTAAGTTCTCCAAAGCTATGGGATAAAATGCTGAGTGCACTTCACTGCAGGATACCTACAACTAGCGAGCCCCTAGCACTGCATCTGACCTAATAAGATCACATTTCCCCCACGCAAAAGGCAGTAGTTAGGTTTATTTGTATACAAATACTGTTTTGTACTCAAAAATATGGACAAACAGTCATTAGTCATTTCCTCCAAGTACTGTTCCTGACAACAGTATTTTTATTTCTGTCTAGAGGTTGGTCGGCCTAACCACAGTCTCCTAAAAGATTATAGAGCAAACCCTCTGGGAAGCCACTTCCAAACCTGTGAAGGACAGGACTGTGTCTGGGAAAAGCTAGCATCGATTTACCAATGGCAAATCGCACCTGATAACCTGATTGCCTCCTGTGATGAAATGACGAGCTGTGAGGACAGAGGGAGAACAACAGATTTTGTTGCCTGAACTTTGGCTAGGCCTTTAGCATCACTGTTAATAAATACCTGTATCAGCAAACTGGTAACGTGTGGAGTGGGTAAGCAGACTAAGAGAGGTGGAAGCATGGCTGGATCCCAGGGCTCGATGGGTTGCAGTGAGTGAGACTGCATTTGGGGTGCTGTGCCCAGTTTGGGGCTCCCCAGTACAGAATGGACACTGACATCCTTGAGTATGTTCAGTGGAGGGCTACCAAGATGGTTGAGGGGCAGCTGCAAAACCCAAGAGGATAAGAGTGAAGAGAACTGGGTCTGTGCAGCCTTGAGAGAACAACACTACAGAGTCATTTTATTACTGGCTGAGACTCTAAGGAATAAAGAGAAGTTATAGAGAAGCTGAAGTTAGACTTCTCTCAGAAATGTGCAGTGACAGTATGAGAGTCAACAGACGCAAGTAGGAATGTGGGAAATTTCTTCCACATAAATAGAAGAAATTTTTCACCACCAGACTGGTCAAATACTGGCACACGTTCTCAAGGGATGCTTGGGCTCATCATTCTTGGACACATTCAAAACTTAACAAGACCCTGAGCAGCCTGGTACTGTTGGATCTGCCCTGAGCAAGGGTCTGGATTAGATGAACTATGGAGGTCCTCTCTGAACTTACTTATTCCACGAATCATCAGCACCAGATCACTTCTGCTGCACCTTTATCTAGCAGCATTTTCAAAACTTCCAAGCAAGGGAAAGCTACAGCATCCTGGGAAACACTTCATCTAGTGCTGCACTAGAAACTTTTCTTAATGTCCAGGCTGAACCATTCAAGCCGCAGCTGGTAGCTGTTGCCCCTTGTTTTATCATCTGCCACTACACAGAAGGGTTTGACTCCAGTGCTTTTCCAAGTCAACTTCAAGTAGTTGCAGGCTGTGATTAGATCTGCCTTTAGTCTCTCCTTTGCCAGACTAAATAGGCTCAGTTCTCTCAATGCTTCCTTGCAGGTCATGAGCCCTAGAACCTTAATTAGGTTAGCAGCCCTCTTCTAGACTCTCTAGAAACTCTCAGCAGCCCTTTAGAGCCACGGAGCCCCAAAACAGTACAGTGTTCTCATGCAGACCTCATCCAGCTCTAAATACAGGGCACATGCTAAGCATGCTCTTCTAATGCAGCACAGTACGTTTTTCACCTTATTTGAGATAAAAGTCAAAAGCAAGTGCACAGAACTAAGAAAAAACCACAAGCCATATAGCAAATACTACTTTCACTGGTAACAATAGCAGTCCAACTACTTTCCATTCCTGAAATCAAGTGAAACATTTTAAACCATTCATACTTCTCCTGGTCATTTAATTTCAAACCTCAGCCTATCACCAGAATTCTGAGATGTTCGTATCTGCTGAAATGCCCATCAGCTTTACAAATCAACTTTATGAATCAACTTAGAAAAGAAAGTCTTCCCCATATGTCTTATAAATTGGACTCGTGTACTAGTTTTTGCAATCAAGCAGACAAGGGTAACTAGTGGGTCAACTTGTACCGACTTCAAAAGCTTTCAGTATGGAGAATCGGGCATTTTGTTATGCTAATTGTTCTGATTTGCTAGAAATAAACATGCCCTAAAACAGCTTAAATAAAACCTTAGAGGCAGGGAACAGTTGGCGAGCCCTGAAGGTTCTGCTACAGAGACACAACAAGTAACATCTGACGTTCCCTAGGGCACCGTGCTTGATGCTTTATTTTGCTAGTATTTTTTCAAGCTGCTGTTTTATAGAAGACAATGTCAATGAGCCTTGAATCAATGCAACATGATCCTGCATTAAAAAAAGAACCAAAAATTGGCTGATATTTGTTAAAGTAGAACTCAAATCCCATGCTACAGAATTTTTCAACTAAAGGCTCAGTTTCACAGAAATGCAAACAACAACAAAAAAAGAGAAAATTAAAGCAATAGACAAATTTGAAGTTGCAATATGCATCTGCTGTTCCTTCTGTTTGAGCAGTAGGAGTATAGTGCTTACTAGAAAGATCCTACTTGCAGAACACAGCCAACCCCTTAAATGTTCACAAAACATAAATCAAAAATAATTTGATGAAAAGTCTACACGTGCAGTGAATAGTTATTTTACAACATAGCCCAGTCTATGAAAGTCTCCCAGTTCAAGAAATTCCACTCTAGCATTTCTGCAGCAAGCTGTGCCTTTGCAAAGAGCCTGGCTCTAGTTCTCTTACCCTAACAAGTTGACTCTCCAAATCCTCGGGGGACTGCAAGAGGTCCTTCTGCAAGTACTGTGCATCTACAGTCCTCCAACAGTTTGAAAAAATTGACACAATCACTTAGGGTTGTGGCCACTCCTACCTGGCTGAACATCATCAAGGAACAGCAGTAAAGCTAAGGATCTGGGGCTTTGTTTGAACTCTTCAGGGACAAGTTCCTAAAATAAATAAATTAATAAAAAACCAACCAACCAAAAAAGAAACAAAAAACACCCAACAACCAGAACACCAAAAGAACCACATCTGAAACACAGATATGATTTCTTATTATTCTAAATGATGTAATCTTTTAAATTGACATGGTTTTCATTAAGCGTCAAGATTTCCCTGACATGAAATAAAGGAAGACAATAGCACTGTAGCACTAGCTTAAACCTCCAGTAGAACATCTACTGAACCTGAAGCTAGGCTCTGTTATGAGGTACGTGCTTTTCTGTAGGCTTTTTTTGTTGCTGTTGCTGAAAGTTGTATCTTTTTCGATACTATAATTAAACTACAGCTTCACTCTTAACAATGATTTTCACATTTCTGTTGGAAACACGCACAAAAAAAACAGGCTAGCGGACTAAAATCTGTTGATGTGACTTGCCACGGCATCTCTCCAGCTCCCCTCAAAGGAAGTCTTATTTTGGGTCAGACACTTCTCCGCTTACTTTTTCAGGCTTCTGCAGAAGCACCTGCTGCTGCCCAGAGCCTTCTAACGAGCCATTTAGAGACCAGGGAACAAAAGACTTCCCTGTATTTTCACTCCTGCCTCCATTATCAAGGCTCTCTAAGCAGGGATAAAAGTGCTCGACAGCTCCCCTGCAATCTAGGTATGAACATATCTTACAAAGTCCTGACAACAGCTGTCCTCAAAGACTGCAGCCGAGATCCAGACAAGCACTTCCCAGAACAGTCCCCAAAGTTAGGAGAAATAAATATGTAGGAAGGCTACTTTCTCTGCCATCCAATTCACCCCAAGAATGTAGTAAGTTTTCTTCACCATATTGACAATAAACCAGAAGACCACCAACACAACCCACTAAACCTGGAAGATTTTTTTTACTGCTAAGGGTAATTGCTTACCAGCTACAGACTCCTTTTTGGTATTTCTATTTCATGTTGCTGATGGGAGTCATGCAGAAAGTTACCAAAGCCTTAAACAAGGTAACTCTGCCACCAACTATCCAGCCAACACAAGCACGGGTAGCACTACTATTTAACAATTTTTAAAAAATGATATTCTCATTTAGTTTCTCTGGAAGTCTGTGCTCTTCTGACTGGAGTAGCTTTTGTACAAGCTCATGTAAAGCCTTCACAGAAAGTCCTTCACTATACTGTGCCCTGATACATGCTGGGTCATTTTTGGAATGGGAAGAGCACTGGCGTGTTCTGGCCTTCATCTTCTGGCCTTCATCTTACATCTAGAATTGTACAGTCCTTCTCCCCTCCCTCTCTCTTCTTTTTCCCCTCACTTTTCTTCATACAAGCTCTAACCCATGTGGTTTCAGTTAAACCTAAAATATAGTGTCAAACAAAACTAATTATGAAGAAATTACTGTAAAAAATTCCAAGTAGATAAGGACTTAAAAAAAAAAAAAAATCAATCCACAACAAGCAATTGTGCTGAAAGAGCCCTGAATTGTCATATAAATAGGTAATAATAAACAGAGTTGACCAAAGATGGCTTTGAAATCAATTGTATGCAACATTTTATTTCACAATCTTGGCACAAGAAATAAGTATGCACTAATTTCATCTGCTGATAGCCCAAAATTACGATGCATTGTTTGTACTGGGAAATTGGTGTATTACAAGAAACACTGTGTGACCTGAGGACTGAAGTACTCATAAAACAAAGGAACTGAATAGTACAAAGGTCATGGATATGCTACTGATAACAAGGATATCTGCAATACATAGGGAATTGATCCACTGCAAGAAGAACAAAAAGACCTAGGTTACTGCAGAAATGCAGAATGACTATAACTCACAAATAATATACAGATGAAATAAAGGCAAATGTGATTCAGACAACATTTCTTGGAAAAACAGGAGCTTATTAATGTTATAGTTCAAGGCACCAGGGTAAAATATTTATAAAACGCTCATACCTGGAATAGATTTTATACATCTCCAACAATGCATTCCTTTTTGGACAAGAAGGGAAAGGAATACATGCTTCTGAAACATGCCCAAAACATATGAGTGGCATGACTACTGTGACAGAAAATAATCTTTTAAACAACAACATCAGTACATGAATGCAAAATTTATTTCAAATTTCAGCCTCCTCTGAAACCTACCTTTCATTTTACAAGATTGAGAGTATAAAACCGACCAAAGATCACTGGGTGCATCACTTAGTTAAACATTTGGAGAATTAAATTTGCTGTTCCATAAAAGAGAATGGGTAAACCAGAAAACTGGTTCAGGTGTATTTTAAATACATTATTTCAATTTATTTTAAGTGATTCTGTGCAATGTTTAATAGGAATTTAAAATCTTGCATGGATGGCACCCTTTCCAGGCTGAGATGAGAGCAATTTGCCCTACTCTGCTAGTTCCTCAAATCTGTTTGGTTATCACTGTGTCGCATCTCAGTGAAAACTTACTAATGGGCTGCACTCACAGCTCACCTTTGTACAAGGCATGGCAGTCATTTTACCTTCTGTAAAACATGGGTTGAAGGGTCTGTAGTTAAGCTGGAACTGCTAACCCACAAACACCATTTCTTTCAAATGGGTGTTCTATTTGTTTTTAAACATCATATCAGTTGTTTGTTTTGTTTTTCCCATCTGGATGGAAATGAGTTCCACCTAGACATGCCCTAGAAACGACATTAGCCTTCCTAGTTTGAATAATCCTTTAGAAGTGTTCAAAATGTGAGGTCTTGATTAGTTATCAAGCTTATGAATTGTGAGGTAGGAGATCTGAATTCAAGTGGAACGCAGTGGAGAAAACTCATATGGAAGGGCATAATATCTCCAGATAAGGTCCAATTCCCCTGAAGTAATAGCCAGGGTAAGGGCCTGACCTTAAGCACTGGCTGTCTGCTGCTACAAGCATGCAAGTGTCCTGACAGCTTTTTAGCTTTCAGAGAAAAGAGTGAACCTTGTGCAGTAGAACTAAAATATAGACAGCTGTATGTGTGATTTTTTGCCCGCTTCTGTACATCTACATTACAATGACAACTAGTAAATGTTCTATTAATATACTATTTCAATAAAATATGTTTATTCTTTTAAGTTTTTCCTAGTTTTAGAGTGATTTCCGAGTGGCAGGTAAGTCTCTGCATTACATTCGCAAGGCACAGGTGATTTACAAATG
Organism: Netta rufina; assembly: GCF_964035555.1. Classification (NCBI taxonomy): domain Eukaryota; kingdom Metazoa; phylum Chordata; class Aves; order Anseriformes; family Anatidae; genus Netta; species Netta rufina. The sequence continues at coordinate 35,217,087 of NC_140127.1, read as the reverse complement.
AGTCTCTCTTACAGTATCTACCAGCCCAAACTAGGGTCCAAAGCCAGCAAGGCTTTCCACTAAACTGCACAAGCTCAATGAAGAGCTAGTACAACAGCAGATCTGTTTGGAAAATGCGATTTTCCAGTGAAAAACATAAGCCAATGCATCCTTCACATGAAAGGAGACTGTAAGGTACACGTTTAAATCCCAAGGGGCTTCCATGAGGCTGCAACAGTCGGCAATATTATTGCTAGGGGATAACAGAAGCACGTATGGCAGGAACACAGACAGCAAAATACTATTTGTGTCGGAAATCCCTTGCCTAGTTTGTATGCAATCCCAGTTTTCTTATTAATTAGTAGCGTGTAGAAGAAAGTGAAAATAACAAGGCAAGGATGTCGAGGATGTAATCCATTCGGTCTTTACCAAGACCATATAGGGTCCAGAAGGACCTGACTTAAACCCAATTATGCAATATATCAAGTCTGATAAGTGCACTTGACTGAAGATTTCCCACAGACATTAGAACATCCAGACATAATCACTCCTTTCATATTTTTTTTCTCTTACTGAAAGTATCACAAAAAAGAAGGAAGTTTGTTCTTGTTTCCACTTTGTTCTGACAAAGTGTTACAGTTGTTTAAGTACTACGTCACTAAAAACAAAGTGCACAACTGCTTAAAATAATCTGGGAAGTCAACTGCAATCTCAGAATATTTTACCAGTTAAAGCAAACAAGTTAAAAAAACCAACCAAACAAACAAACAACAAAACACTAAAGAGATTAGTGATCTTAGATTTCCCTCTTACATTTGTCTTACATTAAACTGTTTGTTAGCATTTTTCCTCTGCACTTTCTGTCTTAGACGGTAATTCAGAAAAGTGCAAGTTGAAAACAGCACAAGAAATAAACTTGGTATAACCCCACCCACTGGCTGATTCAGGAATGTCAACTGCAGCAATACTGGATAAATCTTAAGTGAATCTTCACCATTCATCATTCATACTGATTAACCACTGTCAGTAAAAACTGTGCAATCAGCAAGAAATCATAAATATATATTATACTGGTGTACTTCTTACTGGAACCTTTAAACACCGGGGTTTCCCAGCATAAGTGGCTGAAGACTTGGTCAAGATTTCCTACATGCCAGATTTCACCCACATGAAGAGACATTTAAGTCACTAATGCTCTAATATAATGAAGTCTGTAACAGAATTATTTAAACACAGCCTGCTAGTACTGAATTCAACATTCACAATAAAGAACCCTAGTGTCTCTGAAGCACTTGAAAAATCATTAAGTTACAGGGCTCTTTATGGAAATGTTTATATACATTTATATGAACCAAGAAATAAAGTCACTGGTTAACATTCATTAGGCCATAAAGTCCTGTTACAAGAACACCATACTTGAACCAAATACCAACAGCAACAGTGCACTTTGTCTTTAACAAGATGTTTGTTACTTGAGAGCCCGAAAAATTGGGAAACGTCTTCTGTGATCAGCTTTTAATATTTGGGATCCACATTTTGCACCATCAACACCGAGGTCTGAAATTCAATGATTCAAAATTCCTCCATAAATTAAAAGGTGCAGGTATGAACAGGAGTGAACTAATCACATGTTAGAATTCATGAGGGAAGATCCTAGTGAGCTGAAGTTTTTCAGGTATAAATTTGAGCTCAAATTCAATTCTGACAGTATCCAATGAAGCCAATTAGTTTCAGATAGATTTGGCAGGGATCTCAGAAATTGGTGAACTTATGTTTCCAATGGCACCTCTTGTTTGACCCCTCCACTTCCCCAAAAAAGTCTTGTCCAGGTTTGGAGAAGACTTAAATGCTAGCTGATCCAGTTTAAGTAGGGAAGTCTGAATCCCAGGCTCCTAGACCAACTTTTGTTTCTCACTACTAAAAATTTAAGTGTATTAGAAGTTCAAATCCTTTTCATCATTCACTTAAATCCTGTTCCCAGCAGGGAGAACTCAAACTTTTTACTTTCTCTAAAGTTAAACATCAATTCTGACAGCTAGACAAAGCATAATTAGCAGAACATACATTTTATTTGGCTCCCTCCAGACCTAACAGTACTTATGTGTATACACATGCATACTGTCCAACTGTCTGCAAGGCAATGTAGGCAAATTCAAGTGTTCAACAGCAGTAAGGTAGATCAGTTTACCTTTTTTTTCTTAAAAACACAGCAGATATTACAATTTTGAATACAATAGATTGTCAGGAAAAAAAAATCAAAAGCTTTAAAAGCATTTTTAAAGTTATATCAGGTACAGTTCAGTACAGGCATATTTTTATGATGTTAATGACGTGACACAGATATGAATACATTGATATAAAAATGTTTTGGTACATTTTAAAAATAACAGTATCTAAAAGCTTTAAGGTTTCATTTCCCTTGACTTATTCCGTAGTCATTAATTTGAAGACCAGTGAAATTTGTGCAGAATACAGATAATTAGACACTGTGGTGACAGAACAAACTGAGATGTCTTATGTATATCAATTTGTGTATATAGACATTTTCATTTGTTCCTTCACTTCCTACTAAAGCTTCGTTACCCTCCTTCTGCAAGGTAACCTTGTTAGCATACTTGAAAAAAATATTAAGTTGAATATTATTAAATTAAATATCTACCTGAGAGCTTCATGAGGAGCTCAGATGCTGCCTTGACTGACATGTCCTGCCTCATCACATTTGTCTGTGGTTCTTGTGGCTTGAGTTTCTCCTCAGGGACATTGGGAGCTGAAGCTTCAGATTCCTGGCTGAACACATAGCTGGATTGAGACAAGGTTGAACTTGCAGCTTCTTCATCCTTAGGCTCATCTTTCACTTTAAACTTTGGAGTCAAGGGCTCTTTTTGATTTGCAGCTGTCAAGAGAAGGAAAAAGGCAGACTTAATGAGGTGTGTAATATAGAATCATAGAGCAGCTAGTAACAGTAAGAAACCACAACCTGAAAAATGCTAGAGCAGGTATTGGAAGCAAGAATGTCAAACAGCATTCAAAGATGCTTCAAGAGGTAAACAAGCATCCGCTTCTCTTGTACCAAAGGACAGTTTTGAATCACAAAAACTGCATCTAACCAGAGCTCAGGAAAACATCCTGCTTCTCTTTCTTCTTTTGTCCCTATCCAACTACAAAGCATCCCACAAGGTCACTGGTTTGCATGTCTTCCATACGTTTGATGGAAGTTTATAATACCATGTCACATAAAGGCAGATTTGGCAAAGTCCATGGGTACTACATAGTGAATTCTTAAGAGCATGAAAAAGAGGCAAGAGATAAAGAGTAGAAATATATGAAAACTAAGAGGGGTGTAAATAAAGAACTGCAAATTCCTAGGTTCTTATAAGTTGGTATTAGTTAAAAAAGAGAACAGAGGGATTTTTATTAGATAACTCTGCATTGCTAGGTGTTTTTAGAGCACTATTTCAGGTTCTACATCCATTCAAAAAAAAAAAAAAAAAAAAAAAGTATAAAATAATCCTTTCAAATGCCCCGTGTAAGCTGCTACACAGATTCAGAGAAGGACACAAACTTTGGGGCTGTTTAAAACCTACACCTTGCACTCTGCTGTTCTTGACTGGTCTTTCAGATACTACTAGACAGCAATGGATCCTTTGTGCTACATTTAGTTGAAGGGGTAAAACCAAGAACACTTCTTAAACAATACTTCCAAAACCATGCAATATAATCTCATCAACAGACTGCATGACTAATAGGAGGCTAAAGAAATTGAATTATTTTTGATCAGCTTTAATTCTTTACTTTTGACCATGAAGAGGTATTTCCTGTCAGATGTTAGAGTTTTTCTTCTTGTTCAAAATTCCACTTTAAACGCAGAGTAACACATGGTAGGTGACTCCTTCAGTGCCCCAAAACTTGATGAGTTTACATCTTTCTCACATCTTTAAACCTTTGTCTTCACAAATGTGAAAGATCGTTATCCCCATTTTGTTCTCTAAGCTCTCTCACCATTTACCTCACTACCTGTCTTTCCGCTCCCAGGTGTTTTCCTCCTTCCATATGACATTCCCCCCTTTACCCTCATGACTCTTACAGACAAGCTCAGCCCTTGTAAGAGGAAAGCATCCCACAACACTTTTTACTGCACAGTAGGGCATTAGAAGTCAACATGCATTAACTGCTGTAGGGAGCTGTTTGTTTTACAAACCCATGGCAAGAACAGTAAAAGCTGAGGAAGTGGCATACCAGAGGGACCGTAACATTCAATTGAAGGTGCAGGATACTGACAGGTCAAATCAACCCAAATTCTGGGAAAATTCACTGGCTTAAGCCATTGGTCTACTTCCTCATATTCATACATATTCAGCCCATACATACACACTGGGACTATTTATATTAACTATTTCAGAAATGAAATCAGTTTATACATGTAGTTCTTAGTATGGACTACAAGCACTTATGAACTAAGTGCTTTTGTGAACTATAAGTGCTTTTACCGGCATTAGGAATAACTTTTTCCTTGTTTAAAAAATAGCAAAAGCAGAGATATGAAACATTAAAGTATGTTTTAATTCACCAAAATACAGATTAGATTCCCAAATCATTCTCAACTTCACCAAGGTACTCACAAAAAAAATCCATCTGCCTTCTACATCTTCTTTCTAGCTCAGTCTATTCTGGGGTTTGACCTGAGGTTGATCTTTTGGTTTTCACCAAAAAACAAAGTGAAAGTCTTTCCCCCTTTAAAATAAGCCACTCTAGCTGCTGCAGATATGAAAAATGCCTCCACCAGGAGCAGAGTGCAACTGGTAACAGAGATTTCTTCCCGAACTTTCTGAGAACCTGGAGAAAATTCTTTTGAATGTGTTCATTTCAAGAAGGCATCAATTCAAATTGTTCCAGAACATAAAGGAAATATGAGTCTGAGCAAAGAGGTAAAGAAGACCCACTGAGAACAATCATTAACCTGTGCAGCCTGCTATGTTTCTGCCCATGAAATGAAGCAGGCAGAGGAAGCATTACGGACCAGATCAGCAGGCCACGTTACCATGTAAAATACAGCGGTGATACTGAACTGACATACACAGGTCAGTGTATTTGCAACCTTTCACCATAGTCTACCAAAAAACATGTTAAGATCAAAGCAAAAACATCTACACACAAGTAAAACAACTGTAACTAAATGTATACAATATCATAGCCTAAAGCTAGGAACTTTAACTCAGAATCAGGCCCTAGTTTGCAGTGACAGCGGCCTTTTGGGATCCCCTGCGCTCTCACACTTTGAGCCACCACCCAGGACACCAACGCAAAAGCTACCCTGATAACAAATCTACCAGCATAACATTAGGCATAGCCCAGATGAGCTCTTCATGATCTGTACACTCGTTTTGTCCCTGTATGTCTATCAGACCTCACCTATGAGAAATAAAATGTAGCCAAGGTCCAACAACCCAGAGAAGTCTTGATGATGTGCATTTGGCAATACCATGTCAGAGGAAAAAAGAAATCCAGGACTAATGTTCTTATCTATGTAGCTGGTTCTGCCCACTCTAGTCACTTTGTTTTGGACCAAACAGTCCAAAGATAGAATTAATAAACTAGGAAAGAGGTAGATACTTGTTTTGTTAACTGTCAGCACATTCCTTTCACTGACCACACTTTCCAAAAATCAAACACCTTAATCAGACAAATCCCAAAACCCAGGTATATTTACCTCACTTTTCTTTCCCAGGAAAACAGAAACAAAATCAGACAACTACTAGGTCTGTTTCAACAGTATCGCTTCAATTACTGGGGCTTTTGCTCTTTTTTGAAACATGTTAAAGCAGATTCCAGTGTAAATGAAACCTAAAGAGAAGGACTAATAAAAAAGGGGAGAGGCTGTCCAGTCTATCAGATTCATACATTAAAACTATAGACCAAAAAAAAGTCATGATTTCTAACAAAGGGATAATAGCCATTATGATGCATCCACTAGTTATATTAGGGAGAATAAACAGATCTAAGAAAAATAACTGCAAATAAGAGAAATAAAAAGTTGACATAGACCAATTAAAAACAAACAAACAAAAAACCCTAAGACTGAAAGATCTTTTTATATTAAAAAAAAAAAAAAAAATGGAACTAGACAAGGATTAAAGAGATGATGTTGGAGTCTATTAAAGTATTTTTGAACTACAAAATTATTACTCCCCAGAAGGAATAACATCATCTATCTACATATGAAAATAGATACACGTACATATACTTAATTTGTAGTTAACTTACATTCATCCTGAATTGCAATGAGAACAGACTGAAGGATGTGTTGCCTGCGGACTGAATCCAAAAAAAGACAGCAATTTAATTTAGAAATACACAGTGAGGGGAGGGAGGAACAACACTGAAAACCCAACCAACAGGCAGCAGTCTCTGAAGCAGGGCTGATACTTCTACATTCATTCCATTCCATTCCATATCCTGAAAAAATAAATCAAAGAAGATTCCCAAATGCCATTTTTTATCTTCCTGGAAACTGGGATCATTTGATCCATTTGGCAAAAGTAGAAGATCAAAGTTTTTAACACTTTTCTCAAACTGCCAAATGCCACAAGAAAAGCCTTGGGCATCTGCCACTAATCTGAAACGCTTTGATAAGAGCTGCTAACAGCATCAGTCCACTCACTGAGGATTTCTGAATGCTCAAAATGTTTCTAATTGAGAAAGGAAAAATGGGCTGATTGCTTCAGCCAAGTTCAGTTACAAGTTACAAACAGCAAGGAGTTGGCCACCTTGTTTGAGCAAAGAACATGGGATGGGGGGGGAGGGAATCCACAACAAAAATGCCCCCACAAAAGAGAAGGCCATGACAAAAACAATCTACAGTCTGGGTCAAAAGAAGCAGTGCTGAAAATCTCTAATGCCACCGTACAGTGCTGCACCATCACAGTGATCCTCGACTACTGATAGATGAGAGCAGGGCACTCATCATGGAGACTATGGCTTACGTTTGGGGACGCTCAAGAACTGAGTAAGGGATACAAATGCTGCAGAAGAAGCGACCAGTGGCTTTTGTAAGGAACGTTTATACAACTGGGATCTGTTGGAGAATCTCCAGACTAAGATCCAACTGGGCTGATAAATCATCTTCAACTTATTACACACAGAGGCTGCCCACACCGTAAATGGCCCAAAAGGAGAAATACTATTCTTCTAGCAGGACAATCTTGCTGGTCTCTCATTTCTTTTTAGTGCTTCCTGCCCTGGAGTACTGACCTGTCCAAGAGCAAGTCATTTTACTTACCCTTGCTGGGAGTGCTAACTCAATTACATTTCATTTTCAAAACCCTTTATTCTGCCCTCAGCCAAAGAAACCAGCATATAGGGCTGCAAAGAGGAGGATGGGAAGCTACTTATGGCTCAAGGACACTTGGCATTAAAACATTGCTTTTTATCAAGGCAGTGGAATGGCAGAATAGATGATCACGAGAAGTATGATAGTGCCAAGACTTGCCACCTCAGGGCTTCCAGAGACCACTTAAAATATGAGGTCTTCCAAATTATCTAGCTTAAGTATGTTGAAACTGTGTAAGCAGCGGTCTAGAAAAGGTCGCTAATTATCTTGATCTTCTCTAAAGCTGTTTTGCATTTAAGGACCCATAGTCAAGCAAAATGAGCCACAACACTGGAGAGTGACCAGTCCTGTTACTCCCCTCTCAGAATTGTACAACATTTTAGTCCAACAGCAATGGAGGGATCTGGCAAATTGCTGCAGCACCTGGAGGACCGGACATGCCCCCCTACCCCAAGATGTCTGGTATACAGCCAACATCTCACCTGCTAAACAAAATTGTAACATCTGCTAAGACAATGGTCTTCTTTCCAGGTTAAAACCAAAACAACAGCAGACTAAGTGAACTTCTGGGGAGCAGAAGAAAAGAAGGGGAACAGCGTAGGAGGAGCAAAGCAAAATTTGTTGCTTATAGGAAAGAACTTGGAGAACATCCTTGGAGTATGGAAATTTCTTCTCTCTACATAGGAACAGAGAAAGAGAGAAGTGCCACCAGAATGACCTTTATAGTTGTTTATGAAAATTAAACAAACAAACAAAACAAAACAAATAATTGGAGATGATTGAACTAACAATGTCCTCAATTCCTGTTTTGGATAGATCTGACAGAGTGGCTCATGAGCTAGGGCTTCTGCCCAGAGTAATGGTGTAATCAGGGAAGCAAGAGACATCAGTCTAGCTGTTCCTAAATATAAGAGTTTCTGTGGATATTAAAACAAAGTTGTAAGCACAGAGCTGGTTCAGAATCATATTTACGTCTTCCTTTAAGTTGCATTGGGCTGAGTAAACAAAAAAGCAATTTGTTATATTGCATTTTAAACAACTGAATTAGAGCAGAGTCTACACTGCTTTATCTTGCTAAACTCTATTTCTACAAGGTATAAAATATGACGCATATGGTTTTAAGAATACCAGGAAATTCTTGGACCTAAGACTAGCAATTGCTGAAAAGGGATGAGAAGGGTGGTGGCATAGCGGTGGCAAAGATTTGCATGAGTTTTCGTTAGCTGTGCTATTGCACTTTTTCAGTTTTATTTGAAATTCAAGGTTCATATAGATTTTATGAAAATGTGGATCTGGAGAGGCACTTCAAAGAGATCTCGATGACATCAGGGGTATTTGCACCGACAGCAGCATTATGGAATTCGCAGTATTTTTAAATGAAGGATATGGCTGAATAATTGCCAGCCCTGTCCGCTTACATATTCCAATTGAAAATTTACATTCTGGCATAAACTAAGAATCCTAAATATAGACAGCATGGTCTTTTCTTTGGAACCTACTACACAAATGCATCAATTATGACAACTTAATTGGACATGCTTTTATTTTATTAAAAATAGCTGCTCGAAGAGTCTTCAAGCCAGCCAGTTCAGTACTGTCAATGGCAAATGCTGCAACATTTCAAGTTACTTGTGCTACCTTTAGGGAATGCAGTCCTTTTCAAAAGGCAAACAGAATGGGTAAGCTAAGCAGTTCCTTAGCTTATCTACTAGTATTCTGTGTGTAGCTGTCTGATGATTTACAACTTTGTTACTCCATTAATGGAATCAGCTCAGGAAACATGAATGCAAAGCCCAAGTCCTTTGGACAGCCACCAAAATCCCACGCTGGCATTACTTTCCAAAATCAAGATCTGACTCCTCGTACGGCAGTGACATCAGACGTGACTTCAACTGGGAGGAACCCCTGTTTTTCTTTGTTTAACATGGCCAGCCCCAAACACTCAGCATGCCTGTTATCCCTCCTTCCCCCTTTCTATATTAAAGTTTTTCCATGCAAGTAACCTGGGGAACATAAAAAGAACTGCAGAAGCAAGGCACACACAACGTCAGAAGATGGAGAGAGATGCTTCCTAGAGTAATGCACTTGGTGAACACAGAGAAGTCGGGGAAGGAGGCCAGGCATGAAGTATGCTTTACAATTACTATTTCCACACAGAATTCCTTGGAGATCAACAGTGCAGGAATCCCATTCATTTTGATGGGTTTCATTTATTTTCGAATGTTATGAAAAGTAACTGCTGTGCACAACATAGGCACAGTAATAACTTCACTAGAGCACAGTGGCCATGGTAATTTGGAGCACTGTGAAAGCCATGGTTTATTACAGAAGAAAAGAAGCCTTAGAAGTGGGTGGAAGGGCGTCAGAATTTAAAGAGATGTGTTGTATAATGTCTACCAATGAAATTTTCAAAACAGGAAAAGCAAATACTCTGCAAATTATGATACGAATGCAGTGACAAGGAATTAGTGGAGTGGGGGAACAAACCATCCTGGCAAAGCACCGATCCAGCAAAGTATTTGGGCAACTTAAAGCACACAGGCAATCCCACTGAAAATAAGAGGGGGAAGGTTTGAAGGTAAAAATAGACCCATGCTTAAATATTCTTCTACTGTAAGGGTATATGTTAAGAGTCTTCAACTAATTTTCTTTATAAACAATAATCCTTCCAAAGTTAAATAAAATTTCAGAGAATCCTTTCATATCACTATGAATTTAAAAGCATCTTCCACCTTAAGGTAGGACCTAGGAAAAGGAATCTGGAAAAGATTTCAATGTTTGTTCCTATTTTCTAGTTCATGATTTGCATGCATCCAAAAATATTTGTGGCAACCAATGTGTCACTGAATCATACAAAAAATAGGACTGAAGGGATCTTTGAAGGTCACCTAAACCAGCATTGCCCTACCTCTTTGAATCTAAAGTCTTTCTGAACAAAAATTCAGAAGCCTTTTTGAGCCCTATCATCTTGGTTCATTTATGAACATTTCAAAATCAGGTCCAACTTCAAACACCTGTAATTCCCCTCCACCTCTGCTACTCTACAGCTTGCTACTTGCTGTTCAGCTGGAGTTTCCTGTAACTGCTTCTGCTGTTGCATGGTTCACTGACCGAGACACATGTATCTAGTCCATCCTACTGCCTGATAGGTGATCAACCATATCTGACAGGCAGCTATCTGTTTTTTAAAAGATCTCCAGTGGTGGAGATGTCCCAATCTCTCCAGCCAATTAGAAGTTTAAAAACCTCAAGTTTTGGAAAGATTTTTCTAATGCTAGCTTAAAACCTATAGCAATAGATAAGCGAATTATTGTTTGTCCTAATCATCAGGAATCAACATCAGATTATTCACCCCCCTAAACGTTTTAATGCATTAAAGGTGTATTAGTGACTCTCGTAGTCTTCTTATAGGTTTCACAACCTCACTCCCTTTCATGTATCCTCACTGGAAATGTTTTCTCAACCTCTAGTCAATTCTGCAGCTCTCCTTTGAAGCCCTCCCAGCTGTCCATGCTCTTCATGAACGATAATGCCAAGAACTTGGACTTTACCACATCTAAGAAGGGCAGTATCACATCCCCCTTCTTTGGGGCCGTTCCTCTCCTGATACATCCCAGTACAATGACTGCCATTCTAGCAACGGTATGATGTTACCAACTCCTGTTCCTTTCCTACAGAACTGCTACTTAGCTGCTGTTCCTGATTTTCTATTTGTGCAACTGTCTGCTGAAATGGCTGCACATTTCTCCCTGCTCCCTTTTCAAGGCAACCTTTGTCTTTGGCCTGCAAGCTACTCTCAACGTGCTATTTTCCAGCCAGCTGATACCCAGTTCATCTAGAGTAGAGAAGCACCACATTGCACAATCAGAAATAATACTGAGTTAAGATTATATACATATTTATGAAGATTCAATTTCAGAAGTGATGATAGCTCATAACCACCGATTTGGTACCATTTTCCATCCAGATGCAGTAGTTAAGCTCTGAGCTGGTACTGGAGAATGCATCTCTTGGGTGCAAAGGGAGGCAAGCATGCCTCCGGGTCAGACACTTGGAGAAAGAAGAGGCTGAAACTGCCCAGAAATGAAAACCAACAGACCCCAAGGTTCCCTATGAAACTGGAGACGCAGAAACTGAAGCTAACAAAGAAGAGGAGGAGCAATAAACATTGGCAAGCAAAAATAAATGTTCATTTAAACCATCAATATTCAATAAGAATAAATGCCAAATTCTAAAAGCTTAGATATCTGTCTACTGCTTCTCTCTTAGCCACAAGGCCTGTCAGAGAAGAAAATTAGATTGTTTTGACATAATTTGGTCTCGACAAATCTGTGTTGGCTGTTACAATTGGCATACACGGTTTGAGATGTCAAAAGATTTATATCATGGAAAAGGTAAGGCCAATAATTGAAGTTCTGATGGGCCTAAGAAGAGAGTGTCATAATAAAGAAATCACTCAAAGGAACTTGGTTCAGCACAGCAAGCAGTCAAAAAATGCAGCTATTACTTAGCCAACTTGTTTAAAGAGAATTTCTTTTACTTATTCTCTGAATTTATGCACGTTGTGTGCAGGAAAGCACAAGCTAAATGTATATAACACAATACAAATCCCAGGAGAAAAGAAATTCTATTCCTTTGAACATTGCTCTCCTTGTGTAGTAAACTTGGTGACTGGCAGTACATTTTCATCCAAATATGCACACATACGAAATTACAGATACATCTCACTCCCCCAGTGACTTTATAACATGTTGCTAGGTAACAGTGCATACAAGTCAGGTTTCAAGACCTTTAGTAAGTCACCATAAAATAACTGCATAGGCCTTTTGCATGAATAATGTACATTTGTATCCTTTTTCTCATGCCAATAGATCAGACACTGAAAACATGACCGGCTGCCAAACTGTAAACAGCTCCCCATCAACAGCTACATGAAAAACAACACATTGAAACGTTGCATGATTTTCAGCATCCAGCCCTTTCCCCCTCTCCTGCTTTCTGCTCTCCTTCTTGCTACATGCATCCCCCACGAGCGCTACCATCCACAGGTCGGTGCAGCCAAGGCACTGAGCCACGGGGTGTACGATGCACATTTAAAAGAGACATCAGAATGACAACGTGTACAGGACAGCTGTCAGACAGCAAAAATGGATTTCGTATAGAGTTCAAATTCGAAACTCAGTTAAACAATGTGCAGATGAAACAGACTCATCTTTGCTCATTTTTTCTTGGTCATCCTGGGCAGATGAGGACAGCAAACCTTGCCACAATACAGGGCTGCAGTTCCACCTAGGCAGGGTCAGAGCTACTTTCCTACTTCACCTGACAGTAAAATTTACTGAAATGCAACTTACGTTCCATCTAAAGGAAAAAGGTGACCAATTATTCTCTATTGAAAAGGGTACCTGCTGGCTCCGAAGCCTGAAACTTACAACACAGACTGTCTTCTCCTTGTGAAACACAAGTTCCTCCAGGGACGTTTTTCCTGACTTCTTTCTCTTTAAGAATTAAAGGCCAATTTTGAAAACATTTAGTATAGAACAAACTCCTAGCATGTCCACAGCTCTGAAATGTTCAGTCAAATCAATAAGAGAGCACATAAAATAATAGATTTTCCCTAAACACGTTCTCCACTTCAGACTCACGCATCTGAATATCATTCTCACAGCAATAATCTGACAATGAAAAAGAAACCACAGTAAACACGTTCTGCATTAGATATGGATTTCAATTAGAATATTTTTAAGAAATGTTCACAAATCTCTAGGACGACCAATTTCACGTTAATAATCAAGAAATGCAGTAACATTCATACTTCACAAGCATTGACTAGTTAGACATCATATGCTACTCTGAAAGGAAGGTCACCAATCATTTATTGGTGCTATTTAACAGATGGTTCAAGGCAGAGAAGTTAAGAGCTGAATTTTCTAACATGCTGGGTGCTTGTGACCCTCAGTGAATTTAAACTAGAACTACAGATATTTAGCAGGCCTGAAAAAACACACCAAATGAGATTTGCCAAGGTAATTGTCAGCAAATATCAAAGCCTGGAAAACAAGTTCTCACTCCCAATCCCAGATTTTAATAATTAAACAGCAAAACCCCTCTCTTTTTCTTTTCTCTGACTGCCTTCCCTCTTCCCTCTATCATGCACCTCTTTTCTTATCCAAAGAGTCAAGAAATTACAAGTTAAGAAGTTGCAATGTTTTTCTCCCTGCAATTCAATGACTTAGCAGACCCAAGGCAAAGGTTTCTTAGCCCATCAAAGGAGCAGCTGCCGCTGCTGGTGCTTGCTGCTCAATTACCTGACAGCTTCATAAGAAAATCTGATGCCATCTTGACAGAGATGTCTTGGCTGAATAGTGCTGATGCTGTATTGGCCACAAAGTCAGAGGATTCTTTCAGCTTTGTGTTGTTGGGGGCTCTGTCAACAGTGCTAAGAGCAAAAGGTGCAGCTGAGATGCCATTGTCATCTTTGGGCTCTTCTTTCACTAGTAAAGGTGGAACTCCTCCACTAGCCTGCCCAGCCACATCAGGCGTTTTAGATACAGATGCTGATCCCATAAGGTCAGGTCCAACTCCTTCCCTCTGTGGTCCCGAGCAGGAGTCACTATTTAGCTGTGGTGACCCCTTCACCTCAGTTTCTGGTATTTCCTCCTTCACTTTGGATTCTGTCCTGAGGAAATGCTGATGGCAACGCATATGGAGTTTCAGGCTGAAGTGGCGGGAGGAAGTAAAAGGGCATAGCTGGCATTGAAAGGTCTCACCCCTGTCTTGGTGCTGATGAACCTGGTTCAAGAGGTGAAAGATAAAAGCATGTATTAAGCAGAGCAGTTTACTAGCATTACAGAAATCTCAGCTCAACGCGCCTGACACTGCTTTAAAAAAAAAAAAAAAAAATTAACTAATGAATGAACTCTGCATTCGGAGCACTTGGAAGGAGGTCAGGTACTATGAACAGTAGGATTCTTTCACACATAAGTCAACATAAACATCAGACTCAACTGAAAAAAATAAATCAGAAACATCTGCTCTGTGGCATGGAAGTGATGAAGTCTGCTTTGGGTGAAACAGTTTTTCTGACCTGATCCTGATGACCTGTCAGTGTGCAAAAAAAAGGTTTCCAAGCTATAACTAGCAGCTTCCTTGATTAAAAACAAAACTAAACAAAGGAACTCCACAAGAACCTATTTATTATATGTCCTGCTAAGCACAATCATTCTGTGCAACCTCATAAATAATTGTTCAGAGCAGCCCAGCAAAACATCAACCTGCATAGCGACGTCCATCATCAATTTACGAACTATTAGGGTAAAGACACAACACCTGGCAATACCAACGTGCTATTGAAGCAGCTCCTTGCAAATTAATTCTCCCAGAAAATAAACAGCTCTGTTATCATAAACTACAAACAGGAGAGATGGTGTTTGACAGCTAATTCTGTCAGTCAATGATTGCAGTTAATCCTACTGTCCTCATATTTGGACTGCACGCTCTTTCTCACAGAGACTGCGTGCTCCAGTACAACTACATAACATCTAGCATCCCCAGGCCTAACCCTGATTATGTTTTGAAAGGCACTCTATCCATCCATCCATCGGCAGTGGTTTACATATTATCTACCTGAGCAGACACACTCATTAATATAAACTATGTACACACGTTATACAATTTCTTGATTAACACAGTACTCACGAAAGGAAAGGAATAATTGAGCTCAGCATAATAATCACAGGTGTATTAAAAAGTTTTGTCTCCATAGCTTCACAAATAAATTTTAAATCTTGACAGTAGCACTCAGGGCTACTCCCTCCAGAAAGACTAGCAAATGCATACGTTTGCTCCTTACTAACTGATGACCACGTGATTAAGACAAATTGGCACCAGATTGAGCTCCACACATTCGTTTTCACTTGTGACTTGAGTTGGCTGGAAACATTGCACTGAGCCAGATTTTTGTTGGAAAAAGGCAATTTGTTGAACGTAAAATATTTCACCTGAAACACGGAGGGGTTCGATGAACTCTTGGCAAAGCAGGCGTCATTCCCCCACCCTACTGAGAGGCACCCTATCCCCAGCTCCCTGGGCTTGGCTCAGAAGCAGCCACCTGTGCCAGGACATCACGGCTTGCTGCTGAAGCCTGGGAGCCCAAAAACCACGAAGGAATTCAGTCACAAACTCCTATCCAGCATCCCCAGCTCGACGTGCATCGCACCTGAACTCAGGTCTGCAAAAACGTGATGCTGGTAGACCTCCCTCTTGCAGCCCTTTTTGCATTCAGTGAAAACACATTTCCACCAGCGCTGCCTAACTTTTTATTCAATGGTTCTTCAAGGGCTCTGGAGATTAGGTGCTAAATAAACAGATAGCAAAAGAGAATTTCTCTTGGCCAGCCGCTTCCCAGAATTACATTCTCGGCATTGTATAAGCCTGACATTTACAGACAAATTCTGGAATCTCAAAATTGCAATTCACAACAACAAAAAATTAAAGCTAATGCTAGCCTAAGACAATTTTAAAGCAATAACCTTGCAGAAGAAGAGAAGCACAATAAATTCTAAGTATTAATAGGTTACAGCGGAAATGCCAACCAGGTCGTCTATCTCCATGGCTGGAAACTGGCTGGTCTGGGCGCGCAGCAGTATGCAAGCTATTTCCTCCACGAAGAGCACCGAGAGGTACTAATGGCAGCAGGCACTCTCACCATGGCAACTTTCTCTCTTACACCCACTGAGATCCTGGGTGCCAGAGTTTGTCTCCAGGATCCCCACCAATCAACATTTCCCTGCCTACATATTCAGCCGCTTCTTTCAGAGGCCCCGTACCGCAGCCATCCCTGCGATGCCTTCTGAAGGCTGTCACTGCTGCAGACGGGTGGCAAAGTCTGTGTGGGAGCCCACCCTCTCCTCCCAGGAGCACGGCACGCCACCCCTGCGGTACCTTTGGAGAATGGGGGGCTGATTCATCTGACTTGGATTTCTCTCCAGTCCAAAGACAATAGCAATATCACCAATGGATTTCTCCTCAATTAAAGCCTTTTTACAACTTGCAGCCAAGGAATGACAGAATTAAAACCCAGGGAATGGCTCTTACAGTGTGCTAGTGCTACCCAAACCATCGGGCGTCCTCTTCAGACTCAGTTAGGCTGCTGCTGCTGGTGGCGCTGGTACTGCAATGGGGGACGGATAACCTCTGGCAAGGACAAACGCAGAGCCTGACCCGGCTCCTATTCCCTGGTGACAGCAAGAACCACAGGCAAGAAGAGATGAGAGGGCAGCTGGAAAGTTTTCTCCAGAGTCCCACTCTGAGCCTGGCTGCTGACAGATTTGGATCTCTCTGAATTATGCTGCAACAAACCAGAGCACATAAAGAAAGGCTCTTCCAAAATCCCATAAAACCATGCTCTGACTTATGTCAAAAACATTGAAGGACTTCTCCTTCTGAGTTTCTTTCATTTGACTGTGGATATTCTCCTTGACAGTGCAAAGTATACTTTTTTTTTTTTTTTTTAATATTGCAGTCTTCCCAGTCTCAAATGGTGTTTTGCAGTTCTACAATTCTTGCTGTGTGCACTTTGTATGAAGTACACAGTAAGTTTCAGCCGAGCTACGTGCTTCCTACAAACTTTAGACACAGTTCGAGGACTTGGGTACAATATATCTATTGGTTCTTTTTGTTCGTTTCTTTCTTTCATTTTCTCTTGCTGCCTCCTCATTGGCACATAACAAGAAAGACAAAAAAGAGTCAGTTCAATTTTCTTTTCTACCACGTGCATTATTTTGATCACACCTAAACCAAGCGGTTCCATTCTTTGCAATTTCTTTCTTCAAAGGAGTTGTTGCCATCCCACTACTCATTTCCATTGCCAGCTTTTCAAACCCCTTTTAATCCCAATGTATCTTTTTGATGCACAGTGTGCATCAGAAACGAATATCAGAAGTGGCAGCACAGCATATGTTTGTAATAGCATTGTAATATTTTCAGTGTTATTTTTGTTCTGTTCTGCACACATTTGAATATCTAACGTACTTTTTAACCACTACTGCACATGCAAAGAAAAGGTTTTCATTGAACTGTCTACAGTGATACCCAGATATTTTCCCTGAGTAGTTACAGTTCATTATATTAAAGACAGTCAGGTGCATGATTAGTTTAGGCTGCTGTTTCCAAGGTGCACTACCTTGTATTTGTCAACAGTAACTTCGTTTGGCCTTGCATTTATCTGTCAGCTAGCCCCTTTTTGTTCTCTTTCAAGTTTTGCCTTTTCTAATCTTGATTTGTGTACACAAGGTTGTATTGTCTACAGTTCTCTTACCCACAGACATTATTTTGTGCACATCATATTTTCTAAACTACACACCACTCTTTGCAATGGAACACCCCTCTGTTAGCCTTTTGTCATGTTTAACATTGCTAATTTCTTCCTACCCTTTGTTTTATCATCTCTTGGTGAATTTCTAATTTGCTATAGTACATCACATCGCCTAATTTATTTGGCAGCTTCTCAGTGAGCAGCTTTGCCAAAGGCTTTCTTAAAGGCCAAATAAATTTCAACTGATTCTCAAGTCCATGATTTTCTTGACATGCTCAAAACATCTTAGTGGAAGAACACATGATTTTCTTTTACAGAAGCCACGTGTCCCTATCATATCACATCATCCTATATTTCGTTACATTTTTTGTCGACATACTGCCGTTCCTGGTACCACAAGCAGTTTGTTAAATCATCTTTTCATACTTAAAAGCAACATCCTGGCAGATTTACCAGCCAGTTTAAGTGGTGTGACCCCACCTAACACTGAACAAGGGGAAGCAGGGATGAGAGGAACAACGACACAGACTACTCCTGCAATTTTGTGGAACCAACGAGGTAGATCTTCTCTTGCCGACTTCCGTAAAGTTGGGTAATGCTGCTTGCACAGACTCTCCCTTCTAGTTAAGAAGCACAGGAAGGGAAAGTTTGGCATTCCTCTTTCTTTTGCAGTACTCTGCAGGTTTTATTGGGTTTGTTGTTGTCTGTGAGTTTTTGTTTGTTTGTTTTGCTTTTGCTTCTTTTTTTTTTTCCACACTCAAAATAAAGGGGAGAATAAAGAGGACATTCATCCCTAAGCAAAATTAGCACATAAAGGGTGTAATTGCATGTGTCTGAATTTTGTTTGCTTCTGGCTACTCACTCTGACTTACTCTCGTTGACATAATTATCAAGTTTTTCTTTGCCCACTGCAGGTTGTTTTTTTTTTCTCACCAACTTTTGTTTGACGTGGATTAACATGAGGAGCATCTGTTTACGAACTACTACAATCAACAATTACGACAACCTGACATTTATACATACTTGCCTCCTCACCTATTCCCCCCTGCTTTTTTTAATCTTGTAGTAAAAAGCCTACTGAGACTGCATCCAGACACACTTGAAAGATCTTTATTTTGCATTTATCACGTGTCCTCTACCATTTCCTTTCACGCTTTCTGATAAACTCCTTCATTTTTAAAATCTTGTACTTTCAGAAGTTTAGTGCCACAGTGCTGGTTTTGGTATGATCCTTCGCCTCAGGACACATACACTATTTATATAGCGTTTTCTTTTTGAAACTGGTTCCTTGCTTTGCTTAAAAAGCAAAGGAGAAGAACAGCCTCTCTGCAGGACTGGACTACCTGTTCAAAAACTTTGTTTCCAGATTTAAGGTACACATGTTTTTCCTGTCGTATTCTTGTACCATATACAAAGAGTGATGAGATTAAAGGGTAGGTATTTGAAGTCACTTGTACATATCTGAGACTCGAGGCACAGATTTCACTTGTTGAAAAGAAATGCAAGTTTGTAGTACCACCCGTCAGCTGAGGTGAGGTAATGGAAGCACAGGAGCCTCCCCTGGCTCTTTAAGGTTAGATTAAACAAAACTAAACAAAAAACTCTCGTAAAACACAGCCAGCCTCCTCCCCCAGCATGGTGAAGATGCTTTGAAGTAACCTGTTCTGTACTTCCACCAAAATGGACCATGAATGCTTATGTGGTTTTCTGAACTTTGCTGAGGGATAAAGAGGAAGAGGCAAATCACTATGGTAAGCACCTAGATACATTCTTCAGAGCCTTTTCTTACCCCTGCTATCGTGTAATGAACAGCCTCCCTCTGATCCGCAGGCTGATTAGAACCCGCTGAATATGACACGGAAGTATTAATCTAAGATCTCACTACGTGGTCCTTCTTCACAGGCGACAGTGGCACGAAGATGCTGCAGCTGAGCACCATGTGACCTGCCTGCCACTGCATCTGCCTCTTCTGTTAAGCTTAATCTTCAATTCCTTCATTTTTGGTCTTACCATCATGCTTCAGCACAAGTTCACAACACTAAACTTCTTTTCCACTGCTAGAAGAGCTGGCTCAACCGCTTCTGCATTATGTCTATATAGCAGCACAAGGAACATTTATAGATATTATTTTTGGCCATATGCTCCTCTTCCTCATTCCCCCTTCCAAGTACTCAGGCTAATATCCTGTTGCTTTCTTGGAACATATCCGTATGATCTCACAGCCTGTCCTTCCACCAATTGCTGAGGAAGATATGTGCATGATCCAAAGATATCAATTGGCCAAAATCTGACTGATGCTTGTGGTATTGCTCTGAGGTAAATTTAATCCCTACTTCCCTACCAGGAAAAACAGAAAAGCCTGAAAACATCTTGCTGAATTACACCACCCCTTTCTGTTGCTTTCTGCAGCTTCAGAAGCAGTACATAAGATATCCTTTCACTCAAGAAGAAAATAACATGTTCAAACTGAGTATGTGTTTAGATATACGGAGAGGAGGTCTCAAGCACAGCCCTTGCTGCCTGCCTGGACAGGACACCTCTGTTACCCAGTCATTTTCTTCAGCTTCACTTTCAGCATCCTCTGGGCCCCTGGAAACCACACTATGGTATCAGAATCAAGTCCTCAGATGCTACCCTCAGATTCTTGTGAAGAAGGACCAAAACTTGTGGTTATGCAAGTACTATAATTTGTCTCCAAAATAGACTAATAAAATTCTGTACTGCGTCTATTTTAGGATTTTTCTAAGGTGCCTATCACTGTGGAATCTGAATGCCATATAACAATTATAGATAACACAATGTGCCTTAAAAGGCAAGCTACTCTGTCTCCCTTGTTCATTTTGTGCCTGCGTGGAAACTTTTCTTTTGCTTCCCTTCTTGCCTTTCACTTCCTCGCCTCCAGTTGTGAGTTGGTCCTGGCAAAGTGCCCTTACTGAAAGAAAGCTTTCATCGACACGGTGGGTAGCACATGTAGATCTGAATACGGTCAGGGCTGGAATCGCTCCAGCTCTCTTTATTAAGATATTCTCTAGCAGGGGACAAGACACCAACAATATTGGCAATGTATTCTTGGCCAATCAGTTTGAGTTTACCATAAAATAACTTATTATTTAGATAGTTAATCACTACCCTAAAGATACACACAATAAGGAAGCCCCAAGTTGACACTCACACAAACCACTAATGGAAATCAAAACTCTAAACTAACAGCTTCAATGGAAAATGCCCACAAGAACCTAGAAAAGAGGAGGTACTCCAGCCCAGAGCTATGCTGCCTTGGAGGAAACACAGACAATGCTGTTAGATTTTGAAGACCACAGCTGGACAAAACACCTCAACAGGTTTTGCCTGCCATCCTGATCAATGGACCATAAAACCTGAAAATTAAAGAGCAGCATAAAGAAAGCCAGCTTAGCTTGTGATAGCATCCTAGAGTAAAAAATGACTTATAGGAACAAACACCAGCCTGGTACCATAATTTTGCAGTCTTGACCAGCCGCTACAGTCAGCTCATGGGGAGGAAGAGAAGAGAGCTACAGGCAGCTCTGCTCTGCCTTCATAGGCAGTGTTTCTATGAATGGCCTACTCAACTAAGACAATTATATGAAAGCCACTGAAATTAAGGGAAAACATTATCTTGCTGATTCTCACACTTGTGATTTTATGCACCTATCCGGAAGACTATAATAAAAATAAAAGACCAAATACTGGGCAACTAGTTTTATAAAACAATCTTAAGACAACATGGACTTAGTTAACGAAGGGGTTTATGTTAGGAACACACAAGGGCTTCAGATAGCAACGTGACAGCACTCAGAGACAGTGAAAAAGTGCCTCATTTTCTCCAACATCCTATTTATGAGCTCCTATGGAAATTACCGTGTGAAAAAGGAAGGAATAGGCCTTCAACCTGTAAAAAAATAATTCCAAAAAGGCACAAAAAGTAGAGATCAAGAATTTCTGCAGGGAATAATAGGGATGTCTGTCACAAAGCAGGGCACAACAACAGGTTTCCACCAAGGAATAGCAAGCTTTTAGGCGGTTCATGCCTCTGTGCAGGTTGTCAACAACTGAAAATAAAAAACCTTTCCTATTATGCTTAGTTCCTCTTCCTTCACATCTTCTACTTCAGAGGGTCATCTGAGCCCTCCAGTCAACATCAAACACTAAGTCCTGAAAGAAGTAGTTGCAAATACCAAACCTATTTGTACTTGACAAGGACCAGCACAATACACTAAGGATGTCTGGGAACAGTGCACTGATTCGCACTAGGAGAGGTAAGGGGTGAGCCTCTGACTTTGGGGGAATGTTTTCAGACCTAGCAAGGACCTGAAATTCAACAAGATCTGCTGTTGTGATCAATGGAATCATCTGAATTTACACTTAAGTGAATAGTTACTCAAGTCTAAACAAAGTGAGACTCCTGTTTAGTGATCTCAGATGTTGCAATAGCTTATATAAAAGCTGAAACAACTTTCCTGTGCCCCTCAACACCACTCTGGTACTCTTACACGCATTTGCCCCAATAAACAAAATATTAACCATTATTATGGTTCACTGTTATTATCACAGCCTGAGTACATTAACCAAGGTAACTCTTTACCCTTCAGCGTCTTCACCCATGGATTAATGGGTCAGGTACCAATTTTTACTTCACCAAGCATGCCCTACATTATACAAGACCAGACACTTCCTATCCTGCAGCCATGCAGTACTTTGGCTAAATTCAGCTAAAGAAACTTCAGTTTCTTTACATTTTTGTATTTCTCTATACCAACATGAATGTTGCTTCCTTCAAATGGTCACCCTCAGTCTGAATCTAAAGCATAGGCTGAGTTAAAAACATTTTTTGAACTTGGCAGAAACATTCAAAACCAAAACATTACAGTATAACCTGTTATTCACTCTGCTTCGGATACTTCACTTCTGAAGCACCTGCAGTTAAAAATCACAGCATGAAAAAAGTTCAAACTGCAGAGCAGCAGGCCAAGTTGGTGTGTTCCTTTAGTGCAATGCAACGCCAGGCAAATCCCAGCTCGCAGCCAGAAAGCAGCACTGCTATGTTTGCATGGTGTCGCATCTCAGCTACCACCCCTGCCTCCGGTGGTTCCAGGTCCCAAACTCAAATCATCACAGACAGCTTGTGCTGCACCTCGTGCATGTAACCCAGGGTGGCTTCCACATGACATAAAATGGCAAGGCAAGGAAAATATTTTATTTCTTTACCTCTTTATGGTGCCTTTACTTAAATAAACACATAATTAGTAGTACAAACAGTGAAATTTTCTTCTTGCAGATGCCACTGAAATAGGTTTGTTGTGCTATCATTTTTTGATTGACACCTCAAGTGTTTTGAATGTTAGTAAACACTTCCCTTACCTTCATGTGTGATTTGAGATTGTCCTTGCGGGCACAGCGAAATGGACAGAGTGGACACTGATGACTTTTCAAACCTGTATGAATCACCATGTGCCGTTTCCAGTAACTCTTCCTCTTGATAACCAAACCACAGATCGGACACTGGAAAGGTTTTCCTCCTTCTTCTTCTGAGGCTTAGCAGAAGGGGGAACAAAAAGAGAGGATCCTTTACAGCCACTTGTCGAACACTTTCCCCTTGTAAACATACTCAAGATACCATTTTTCAATGCTAGTATTTCATCTGCAAAGAGACACATCAGTTAAACAACAATATGTACCAGAAATTTCAGTTCCTCCCCGTGCATGTCTCTTTTCCCGTTAATCTAGTTATTCTCCCTCTAAGAAAGGTCACCATAATTTATAAAGGTTAATGCCTCAAACATCCTTTGGCTAATCAGTAGGGGATGCTACTCTGTCTCACCTGGTCCTAATGCTCCTTATAATTTAACTGAACTGAGATGGATGTCTCTCATAATCATCACTTTGCAGCCTCATTTCCTATCAAATGCCAGTGTTAGTAGCGTATGGAAAATATGCTCAACTGTGTTCCAAAATGATCCATTCCCATATCTGATCGATCGCCAGGTGGATATGGAGGATAGAAAACAGGAGAATTCACAGCTTAACTGCCAAGCATGCCGGTATTGCATATCAGATATATTTAACTCCAGAAGTGAATGATTTCATAACCCCTGCTGCTGAACTTGTTTAGCTACGGCTCGAGCAGATGCTGCCGCAACTTCAGCCATCAGGGGTCCTAGAGTCATGGGCTTCCTTCTACTCCTCTACTTACCAGGGCATTAAATCCACTGCCTTCCCAAATGTTTTCACTCTGCTTTACTGCCCAATTCACCTACGATAAGAAAAGGATTTGGTGGCATTTGTCAAGCAAATATGGTTACACTACTGAGCGTGGAACCATCTCAAGGTTGATGGAAAGAGAAATTCCTTGCTGCTGACTATACACAACCATCCATCCATTCATTCTCTCACCACAATTTCCTCTGCTTATTGTAAAGGTCTAGCATTATTGCAGAATTGGAAGCCCTTTTTCCTCAATATAAAAGACAGACTGTTTTCAAATATCCAGAGCTCAGCGACGCCTACCCTGCTATTTGGAACTCCTCTCAAAATATTTCATCTCATTATTATCAGTTATTTCGTACTGATAAGAATAGAGCAAACACCAAATTCCCTCCATGAGGAACTAAGTGATAAAAACCACCAGAAAGATTTATCCTATCCTAAAAAAAATAATTCTTGCTATTAGGTAGGAAACACAGACACTGCAATTCCACTGATCACTTACTCATTATGTAAGCACAGAAAAGGACAGGCTGCCAAAGCAGGCACTTCTGCAGGTTCAGAATGTCTACTTGTGAAATTTTCTATCACACTCACCGCATTATCAAATTGTTCCCCTCTGACTTTCTATGCAGGAAGCCAAATTCAATGCTATAGTTACTTGTGTTTCACTTTTTTATTATCTTTACTTACACAAAAGGCAGCAGAAAGACAATCCACAGAAAAATATATTGGTAGCACTTTTTACCTACCGTTTCTTTTCTTTCTATTATATCTTTTCCCCAGCCTCTGGTTATCACAAATGATCCACAAAAGAAACGTGTAACAACCTTTCTATTACCCATTTTCCACATCATTAAAAATAAATCTGCAAACAAGACCAATCAATAGCAATTTAGCACTTTGCAAAATACGCAAAGAACTGGACCGAATGCCTGGGACTTCATCAGTAACAATGCCAATTAATGGTACGCGGGATTTACATCAACCCCCTCCAAAGCTCAACCACATTAGTACATTACTACACTACACAAATCTTAATGTAAGAAAAAAAGGGGGGTTCAGCTTTCCTTCCTTTATATTGACCTGTATTTTATGCCACATGCTGTCAATTAATCGGAAGAAGTGATTATACTGAGGACAGAATCAGCCAGTGTTTTCCCCAAAAATGTTGAGAACAGAATTGCAAGCATTGCAGGCAAAAAGTTATTACCAAGCAAGTATTTGGTCAGTATAAAAAAAAAAAAGGTGGGCTTCCACCCACAGTCTTTCAGAAATACCATCAGAATTTTAGCAGAGATTACAGACTTCCTTTAAGTTTGACCCCAAACCCACGAGCATTTAATGAAGTTGGCAAAACTAATAATGTCATTAAAAGTTAGCCTTCTCTGTGCCACTTCAGCAGAACCTGTGCAAGCCAGGCTGAAGTCCACCCAGCCCAACTTGTGGTATTAGAGGTGACGATGTTGTGATAAGCCACAGCTCCAGCGTGCTGCCTGCATAACTCTGACCCAAATGCTCAACAAGGTGGGCAAAGGAGCAGCGTGCATACGAGCCTCCACCTTTGCTGCTCCTTGCTTGTCAACATCTAATTAATCTCGCAGCGTATTGATCTTATAACCAAAGCTAGATGTTGCTGGTGGGTAAGTAAAACAGATTCATAGCAACAAAGAAAACCCAACAATGCCTTCAGTGTTCCAGGTATGAGAGGGGAACAAAACACCTCTCAGTCTGTGCCTACTGGGAAAAGATGTCTAACTCTCCGGGAACAAGCCGAAACCCCTGTGTCCCCAGAAGCAATCAGACACACAATAACAGATACAATGTTATTAAACTTTACTAGTTAAAGAAAAATCTTTTCTTTGCTTCTAGTGCCATAATGTAGGTGTAAAAGGAACTGGGAGCTTGTGATGTTTATTTTCATGGCAAATACAGATGCTCTGCTACGCAGCTCAGCGCTACAGAAATCAAATCTCCAATCAAAGGTCATTGCTTAGTGACTTTTTTGCAGGCTGCGTTCCTCCACAGCCAAAGGAACCAAGGAGCTGGGCTTCCCACAACCAACATCCACACACGCAAACCAACCGCTTGCTTTTTGTTTTCAGTTGGTTAATTATTTAAAAGGAAAAACTTAATTGCGTATCAGAGAACTGACTTAGAAGAACTTCTGTTATGAACATGACACTATAAAGTTTGCTCGGATGCCAACTGGCATTGGCCCAGTGCATATAAACTGAAAGGAAACACCCTTCCCCTTGGGATGCTAGCCCCATATATTACAAAAAATGAATAGTTGTGCCTTGGTTACCAAGGACCTGAGGCAGTCGGCCCCTATTGTTATCCTTCAGCAGCACAGATCGCTTGGGCCCTCAGCAAAGAGAAGAGTTGCTAGGAATTTGCTGCATCAGAGCGAGTTTGCAGAGCGCTGGTACTACCAGCACACACGCACACCCCACAGCATTCCCCCAGAACAAGCTGCACGGACAAATCCCACAGTCTGTTAGTCAAACACAGAACCTTGATTTTACTCCAACCATTTATTTTTCCCTCGTAAAAACTTCTGATGTGAAGAGCTTTTCCTCCAGCAAGAAACAAACCAAGTGCAAATAAATTTCAACCTTACCCCCTTCCTATCCATTGCTGCCCTTCCTGTGTGAAGGCCAATCTTCATCAGAAAGTTAATTAAATTAATGCCCACAGCCGCACTGGTGTAGCCAGTGTGGGTGCTCCCAGTCCAACACAAAAGGGTCTTTTTTGGGTTTAGCTTCTATTACTCTGGAAAGGCCTTAATCTAAACCGATGGGAAGCTCAGGTCAGGCCCGTGCCAAGCCTAGCTTGCCACCTCAGCTGCCTTGGCAAAACGCGCGGGCGCACCGCTTGCAGAACACGTGTAGCTCACAGCACCCCGCAGGATGCCCCTGCGGGGACAACGCAGCTACCAACGCTTGAAGCCTGGATTTTCTACCAGAAATATGAATCAGTGACGTGAACCTTTTATAAAAGAGATGAAAGAATCTTGGTTTTCCTTATTTTGAAGATGGAGCATTTCAGTTTTCATGCCTGGCCCACTGCTTCTTCAACGCTTTTGTTACCAAGACTATTTCTTCTTATTCCCTATAAGCCTGATTCCTTGAATGCCAACAGCTGGAACTGGTGGAGGGACGGCTGTAGTGTAAAATGGTTCTTGTTGAGCTAAATTGGAGAAATGCAGTTCATTTTTTTTTTTTTTTTTAAATGACAAAGGATTGTAAAAGACCAAACGTGAGATTTGTTCATGCTGCTGCAAAAAAATTTAATGAAAAGTGGCAACATAATAATATACTCTGGTAAATTAGGACAGGGTAGTAAGTGATTATACAAAAGTCCATTTGTGATAGAGACAGCAGGAGGGAGAATTCTCCCTTGTCCAGTATTTCAAAAGCACTAGTTTTGTATATGCTCACTGATACCGTGAGCTCCCTAACAGGGATTCTTTGATCTTCTCCATTAAATATTTTTGTGGACTTATTTTGAACTTGGTGAGGGGGGGACATGCCATTGTATGAAATACAAAAAAAAAAATAAATTACTGAACTGTACACTTAAATCTTTCAAAAATGGAAACATTTGTGACAGTGTGGTCCTCAACTGGTATTTTAAAAAGCTCTTCTACTGTTTCCCCAGAGTACCTAGTTCTTATTCTCATAATAGGTGGAATCAAAACAACTCCAGACCCATTGAAGAGATGTTATATAAGTGCACAGCAAAACACACGCACTCTACTCAGTTGCTCCAACTGTATCCATACCTGTACTAGTGGGTTTGGATGCTCTTCCCTTAGGGACTGGCAGTAACAGTAATTCCAAAGACTGTGGTGGAGTTGCTTTCTCTTGCTTCATCTCTGAAAGCTGCAGGGGATCCTCAGCAACCAGTGATTTCTTCTTCTCTGCCAACAGGGTGCCTGCAGCCCTCGCAGCAACCTCCTTGAGTAGGGCAGCTGAAGAGGTCATGGAAGCCAGAGAAAGGAAAGAACTAGCTGGAGGCGGGTGCTCCTGCCCAGGAGTCATGCTTCTTTCACTCACTTTCTTTGATAAAGCTGCTAACGTGGAGCTGGCTGACTGAGAACTAAAGGGTGAGGAAAAGGATTCAAATCTTATAGTATCTTCAGTCCTTGAAAGAGATTTGTCCTGCAGAACAGCATTGGCTGCAGCCTTCAGCTTCAGGATAGCTGAATCGGGGGACAAACCACAGGTGGTGGAGGAGTTTGGCAACCACTTCCCTTGATTCCATATGAAGTGACTACCTGCATTGTACTGGTCACTTTGTTCCTGCTTCTCAGCTAGCTTTCTGGCAAGAACACTTAGCTGCTGGGCGTGATGAGCAGGTGGAGAGAAGGAGAGATTTGAGCCAAGATTTACAGGGGACTCAACTCTGCCATTGACGGTCACGGCAGCATCCAGCTTGAGGGAGCCAGCCTCCAACAGCCGCCTCAGGTTACTGCTCAGTGGCTTATTTGGACCTGGAGGTTCTTCCTCACACAGAGATGACACATCGGGAGAGAGGTGCTCTTTGCTCTGTATCGTGTCTCTTAGTGCCTCATTTTCAACG
The DNA here is from genome assembly GCF_964035555.1 of Netta rufina. Classification (NCBI taxonomy): domain Eukaryota; kingdom Metazoa; phylum Chordata; class Aves; order Anseriformes; family Anatidae; genus Netta; species Netta rufina. Next base: position 35,188,657 of record NC_140127.1, on the reverse strand, counting down.
GTCCCTAACTCCGCTGTGTTGCTGCTAGGAGTTGCACTTCCCAAAGAAGTATCTGGGGAAGTGGACTGCTCCTGGATTCTGTCCTCCAGAGACAACTTAAAGTTCTCCTGGACTTCTCCATAGGATGCTTCTGAAGGAGTCTCTGAAGAATTTCCAAACCAGCGTTCCTCTTCACTGAGCTCACCTTCCACCTCTTCCTGTCTGGTACCATCTGCGTGGAACCAAGAAAAACAGTATTACTCCCAAATCTGTGCAAAGTAACTTCTTAACATGCAGTACATCTGGCCTCTGCGTGACCCTTCTGGATGGCCACCTAACAACCCCCTGAAGTGAATGGACTTGGCCTCAGCCTGGACTGAGTGACCAGGAAAAAGTTTTTTGGCAATGAACAAGGGTTTCTTTGAAGACCGAATTAAGGAAGCCTATCATCTTTCAGTCAACATTACTAAAACAGTTAAAACTGCAACGATACAAGTATACCACATGTACTAAATACCGCTAGGGCACCACTCATATTTACTGATAATTATTTTATGATCAGTACAGTCTGCACGTCCCACAAAGTATTATGAACTCTGTATACAAAGCAGGGACTTAACAGGCCCAGAAGTTATTGGATACTTGAGTCTCAGTACAGAGAACAGGCATGCATGCCTTCAAAAGCAGATCAGGTGTATAGCTACTCAAAGGAGTTTTTTCCAGTGACTTTAAATCTCAGCCCAATCTTGCAGTGACCCCTATCTAAAATATAAGACAATTTGTACCAATAATGCACAGTTCATTTCTGAACAGCTGAAACGAGTAATGCATGAATGCAAACTAAGGGTCTCATCTCTCCACCTACCTAGGAGAGGAATATCATACACACCAAACTAATCTTTGGGTTTTATTTTTTCTTCTTACGTAGACACTACTTGCTTTCCATTCACTCACCACTCCTCATTAAAGTTTTAAAGACTACCCTAAACTGAAGTTCGTTTAGCTGAAATTATAAAGAAAAAAAAATGTGTTGGTCTCCATGCAGTTAGTTACAATTTCTCTTTTGGGTAACTGCAACACATCTCATCTCTCCTCAGATCTCACTGGCAGTGTTTACCGTGCTGTGACCCCAGACTGCTCTTCTTCCTGATAGTATTCAAATAATAGACATGACCAAGACTTCTTTTTTTTTTTTTTTTGCAGATTTTGTTGGCCAGTCAGAACATAGTCAAGAACAGCAATGCTAGGATTAAATTCATGTTATCGTCTCTTGCCAGATACCTCTCACATTTCTTCTTTCAGACTCAGTGTCCCTAGCTACAAAAGAATCTTTGTAATCATAGCACAGCAAAACAAAAGGATTTAATAGAACCCTCCACTGACATCCTGGCAATGAGCCTGCATGATACGTACTGTACCTATGATCAGGTATTATTCCCAGATTCCATATTTAATTCCGGCAAATTGCAAAGCTTGGAGAGAAGTTGATGAGTAAAATTTCAGATTTATGTTACTGCTTTGATCCAGTAAATTTAAGAAGGAAAAACCTAGCCACTTGCATAAGTGTAGAGATACCAACACGCACTCTGAATGTTGCATACAATACAAGGAATAGGGCGTCAGAGTAAGTTCCTTTTACTCAAAACCCCTTGAATTTTTTTCACCAATATTTTAAGACCCCACACTAAAACCACCTATTTCCTCAGATTACTATTTTACACAGAAGCGGGTTAGCATCTTTCCTATTCAAAGCAAATAAAAGCCAACCAAACCCAAAGCACTTATCTAAAATTATTCTGATACTATCCAAGGTAGGATCACAGACGCAGCAGTGTTAACAATAGCAGGCCAACACCACCTACCCTGAAATACAGCAGACGTGCTAAGCAGTCGAGGCAGCACTCCTGCAGGTTGCAGGAGAACTGCGGGTATTCCCATTCCATCCTGTGAATGCTGCAAAGTAACTTGAGGCGTGTCGTCACAGCTGGGTGCAGCCAGATGAGACCTGTCCGCTCATCCACGTTTTTTGTTCACTCAGTCAACAAAAAGCTACAGCTTGAGAGATACTTAATTGTATATGGCTACCAGAAGAAGTGGGTTTCTGTTTTAGAGAAACTTCCAACTTACTAAACCTCCAAATTTCTCTGTTCCTGGACGTGTACCTCTATTACTTAACGTTGGTAACATTTCCTATTTGCAACCAGTCCTTTAAAGAACAGTAAAAAGCCACCGTTCTTACAGATCCTGTTCATTCTACTTGCGCTGGAAATGAGCTCTTCCTTCTCACCTGTACCTGTTGTTGCACTAACCACAGAAGTAACGTTGCACATACTTTTTCGCTATCTATCCCTCCTCTCTACGGCTGACACCTCACGAAATACTCACAGTGCTTGAGGAACAGGACACTGGCAAACTGCTTGTAAAGATGCCCTGCAACTATGAGAGCAACTACATCAGGGCAGGGCCGAGATGCAGCTTTCTTAGGCAGCAGCACAACTACAAAACACCTTGAAAAAGGTACTGAAGGCAGGGAGGACACGAACACAGCTTGGATCGCCTTTCTTTTTCCAGACATGCATGTACCCTGTTGGTCTTGCCTACATAAGGGCAGCCACCAACCGATCACTGACAGGGAGCAGCAGCCACAAAGCTCTTTTCTTTTTCACTTACAGGCTTGCTACCAAGCCCAGAACTTCCCTCCCCCTTGGGTAACGCAGGGAGAGCTCCCCCTCCTGTTGCTCATCTACCTGTACCTCCTCCGGCTCTCAAAACTTCAAGCAGTGTGTATAAAAAAGGGAAAAGTTTCCTCTGCAGCATCTCCATCCCAAAAGCCACATGTATTTTTTTTTTCCCCATACAGTTTGTTTCAGTACCTAGAAAGCAGACCTCTAACTGCTGACACAGTTCTAATTTTCCTCTTCTCAGTAATTCCCTCAGTTGCTGCAGTACCAAGCCCACTGTATTTTGAGGCTGTAAGGTTAATGCTGAAAAAGGCAGCATCAGTGTCTTATCATGAACTCAGTCAAGCCTCCTTTTAAACACTAGTGAATTGGCTTAGAAGCATAACTGTGAAGCCTGGCAATTTCATTTCTAAGCCAAGTTGCCATTCAAGGCCTTCGGGGCAGGCCTTGAATTCACATCCACTTTTGAGCCTGTGAGTTTGAACAAGCTTGAGAACTGCCGGGGCAGCCAGCCCAACCCATCAACTTTCATACGAGTTCAAAACAAATAAAAGCTCTCCCCAGATCTCAGAGGGTTCGTGGGACACCAGACCACGTTCGTCTGAAATGGGAGCCAACCTCCACGCCTGTCAAGAAACTTTAGCTGACTTTCAGGTTTGCGGCAGAGGATCTGCATGCCATGGTTTTTATCCTTTTGCAACGCAACCAAGGAGCTCCAGTGAGGAGTCCTTGAAGGGTTGGAGCAGACTTGCAACACCGCATTTAGGTTTCTTCTTTCTCCACCGTGAACATACCAGTTTGTTATTACAGAATTACTTACAAATGTTCAGCTACAAACATTTCGTTCCTATTTAGGACAGAAATGCTAAATGTGGGTAAGAAACCACATGGAAATTGCAAAGCTGGAAAAGGTAACTTAGGAGTTAGGGGCAAACTCTTACTGACTTCCTTTAGAACAGGACCGGGCTGGGAATCCTGCCAACACTACCAAGTAACTGCTCATCAGATTGCCTCTTCTCCACATGATTCAAGAGTCAAAACCTGTCAGCACTCCTCTCTCCTGACTTCCATGACTGGAGGGAGAGCTGCTTCCCAAACTGTTTGTCACTGGCAGGGACTGGTGGAGTTACAGGTCTCCTGCATGCTTTGGGACTACCCCATCGCGCTTCAACCGGGAGCCTCAAAAACATACTTCACAATCCTGCCAGCATCAGCAAAAAGCACCAAAATACTGCTGGGCCGCTGATGCAGCCCAATATCAAGCCATCTCTGGCAAAGCCACAGCTGTGTGCAAAAGCACTCCTTGAAGAAGTGCCAACTTCTCGCGCTCGCCTACTCGTCTGCTTGTTTTCAAATACGGAGAAGTTCTGTTTCCCCTTCGAGAGATCGGTTTGACAGACAAATCTTATCGATCCTAAACTACGCTATTTCGCTGTTGTGACCATCTGCTTTTTGACGTAGAGTGGCGATTAGAATTTGACCACGATATCAATAAAAATGTAAATATTAACTGCACAAACTACTTATCTCTGCAAACTGGAAAAGACAAACATGTTTGTTGATTTAAACACTGAGCCACCCAACACAAACGCTTAAAGCTCGAACTCTACCTAATGAAATGGACACCTGCCATTCGTGAAACTGGTAAGTGTGAGAGGATTCACAGGTCCAGTTCATATGGACCTGGAGTGGAGAAATATGAAGGCAGCAGAGCAGATGCAGACTACACAGGACAAGGAAAAAGTAAGGGTCTTCAAGGCATGGCACTGAGCGACACACATGGGCAGTGAAAGCAAAAGCATGACTGCAAGAACACCGTGGGGACCACCACAAATTATCTGAGAAATGGCCACAATTAGGCAACCCACCCCAAAGAGACTGAATTGGCATGTTAAGAGGGACGTAATTTCACTTTAATCATCAGAGCAATGAGTAAATTACAGAACTCCAAACCAGAATTAGCGCTGCAAACCCATATGCTGTAGTGATACCGCACATACGGAAACCGTAATTATCAGATTACAGAACAAAAATTAAAACAAGTATGAAAGAAGGTAGAAGTCAAATCACTTCAAAGAAATGCTCACAGGAAAATTGTTGATGAGATAAATTAGGGAAGATTGCCCTAATTTCAGCACTTATATTTCAAGAAACGTCTGGGAATCTACAGGACCAGGATTCACAGTATTAGGACACCTCGTTTTTATTACCTCGTGTCATGGTTTCGGCTGGGATTGGGATTGAGCTAGTTTTCTTTGTACAGGCTCACACAATGCTGTGTTTTGGATTTTTGATGCGAACAGGGGTGATAACCCACGGCTGTTTCAGCTGTTCAGCCAAGCACTTTGCTGCCTCTCGTGCTGCCTGGCCGGCGAGGGGACACCAGGAGCTGGGAGGGGATGCAGCCAGGACAGCTGGCCCAGGCTGCCCAGAGTTTTTGTTTCCATGTGCAGCTTTTGCTGTACCTAGTAAGATGTCTTTTCCTCAACCCCTGAGTTCTGGCTCTTGTACCTTTCAGATTCTCTCCCCCATCCCACCCGGGGAGAGCGAGCAAGCGGCTGGGTGGTGCTCAGCACCCTGCCAGGGTGAAACTGCAACTTCTTGGCATCAAATACCTCGATCTATATGAAGATTTCAGGTATGACCATTCAAGTTTGCCTCAATCTAAATAAAGTTACAATTGCATTCGTTGGCTATGTGGCACCCAAGTCATCTTCATAGTTTGTTGCTCCAACTCGCTTGTTTCCTCTCTGATATTTTCTTGCCCCTGCAGCTTTTGTTTAGCCCAACTAAAGCTCGATTGACCTAGAAGTATAAGCAGCAGTTTAGCAGCATAACTTACTCCCTCTTCATTACCTATCATAAACCATTTTCTATATTATTTTATGCTAAACACTCTTCCATAGCCTACTCAAAGAGCTAGGATTGAGTGATAGGTCTGCACTGGGGAGCTGAGGAGCTCTGCAAAGATGCCTAAAGAATTTAAAAGGTCACATTAAACTTAAATGAAGCAGTAAGCCGTCCGTAAGGAGTTCTGGGGAACCACAGACTGACTCAGGTGAGCAATCAGTTTAAAGCCAAGTAAATAGGCAGACAAATAAAAAATAAAGCAGAAACAACACCTGAGTGATCCAGAGTTTGGCCTCGTGTGAATTCTCTCAAGAACAGCAAGAAAAGGGGGGCGAGTAAGGAGAAGCAGCAGCTGAGAACTGAGAAGGCATGGAGGACTGTAAAAGGAGTCACGGCTGAGGAAGAGGTGAGATGGACTGTAAACTGTTGTGCTCCTATTCAGCTTCTAGGATGGCTTCAATTAGCACCAGAACACATCAGATTACCATGTCCTATACTCCTCCCTCCTCTCTCCTTTCTTAGATCCCCCAACAAGGATTAGGGATTGGGCCCCAGGCCAGTTCTGGCAGCCCATTTCAGGATATGCTCGCTTCACAGGTGCTGCAACCCAGATGCCATCATGACCATCACCACCAGCAAAATACCCAAACGAGTTTTGATGAGTTTCCCATCACACGATGGCAGCACATTCAGGAAGACAATGCAGGTCCACCAGGTCTCTGTTTTAGCTCTGCAATACTCAACCAACGTAAGCCCTTTCGAAGTGGAGTACGTAAGGATGCTCGCTTCTTCCAGCCAAGCTGGGTAAGCACCTCTGGCACAGGAGCCTTGAAATTTGCCAGAAAGTGGCTGCTAGTCACACTGGGCAGAACAGTTTTAGTGGAATATGGACAGTCAAAGACACACTGGAGAAGCTCCAGGATGAAATTAAGAGGAGAGGAACTTGAAGTCCTCGCTGTAAACAGAATATTCAATGAGAATGAGCAGTCACAAAGGTGTCATGGCAGAATTTAGTGCTGACCAGATAAAAGAATGAAGGAGCTGAAGGCTGAACACAGTAAATACCTTAGGTAAACCATATACACTGTGTAAGCACATCATTTTAGCAACAGAAAAAAAAAATAATTACAAGAAAACACTCCCTAATATCCTATCACTTTCTAATACACATTGTCTCTGGCTGTCAGCTTCACAGCAACCCTTGCTAATTTCACAACCAGGTCCTACTGAAAGCAACACTCAGGCCTAAAAATGGCAGTCGTATCTGGGGAGTCTATTTTGTGGTATGCTATATAAATCACTAGGTCCAGCTCCCCACAAACTACCATTTTTGTATTCGGTCTGCCTTTTTAAGCACTTCAATTTGTGTATTTTTCTTAATTTCTTTGGGTTCGACAAACTTTGTGTGTTCCCACACCCACCAGACTATGTTGGTGTGTAGTCTGCAGGACTACTTCAGAGACGCTGGGCACTGGGCACTGACATCCCTGCCTCTAAAAGGCATTTACAGCTACATTTGATTAGACTATACATCCAGAGCAGTAGCACCGTTGATTTTTCCCATAGGGATGCTTGCAAGAAAATCATGATTTTAATAAAGACACAAAGGCCTGCCTTAACTCCTTTTATTACATCAACAGCAGCAAATAAAACTTAGAAGTCACGGTTACATAAACAGTCATGTGCTAGAGTGCCCTCGGTCCCCCATTTTCCCTTCATGATTTCTGTGACCTATAATAGGTAAGCAGCACAATAAGTCACTGTCCTCTTTCAACAGAATTTCTGGCTCGCTCGCTTATCAACGGGATGATTATTCAACTCTTGACCTCATCACAAAATGGTTTAGCAGCGTTGCTGGTGCTTGAACCAAATTTCTCTACTGCAGGCTGACCCAGAGAGCAGCACAGCTGCAAGAAGGAACTGCCAAAAAGCGATAACTCTCTTGTGCTGTCCTTCTCCCCTGTGTTTTAGATGTGTGAAAATACTCACGCAATTAGACAGGAAAAGAAGCCCTAGGTAGGACTCTGTATTTCATCTCCACATCTTCTAAAATAATGATTTTCCTAACTGGAGGGAAGGAGAAGAGGGGAAAAGAAAGGCACAGCCTTTAAAGACAGGACATACATCCTCTGCTTTTATCCCTAACTTAAAATGAGTTTAAAAAAATCCACTTGCGAGAAAATCCCAGAACATTCACCTAGCAATTTCTCCAGCACTCCTTTTTTAAAAAGGGCTCCAGGATGAACAAGATTAGAGAACGATGAGTTAATTACCTCACAGTATCTGGGACTCTTCAGGATGCTTTGCCCATACGCACAAGCAACCGTGAGTGTCGAAGTACCATGTATCCAGGTTTCCCAACTGCTAGCCAACAGCTGCAAGTCAAAATGCACGCACAGCGCTTCCCTCTCTGAAACAGGATCCAGGTGTTACGGACTCCAAGGAAGAAGGGAGGCAGGATGGATTAGTGAAAACGCTTATCACAGACAACGTGAAACTGGCTTATTTCCTGTCCCTCAAAGGAGAAAATTTTGTCATAGATGGGAAACAGACAGTGACCTTTTATTTTCAGGCTAGTGCCCCAGAATAAGTGTGTCAAATGGGTTTTGTTACCCACCAAAGGGATCCTTCTGTTACTAGCTAGATGTTCATGAAAGAGGACAGAAATATATGGTTTCTCCCCAGGTGAGCTATTGCTACTTGAGAAAGGTTCTCCTGGCTCTTGACTAACCACAAGATAAGACATCACAGGGACAGCAAGTCTGATCTCCCCTAAAACATCAAGCTCTTCAGAAGATTACTGCTAGTTCTATGGACATTTGACACCTTGCCTCCAAGATTGATGTTCTTCTGTTCTAGGCAAGAGGTTTTAGTTGCTAGCTGTAGGATCAGTGTTACAGGAGCGTTGTTTCCACAGGGATTCAGAGATTTAAACAACAAGCAAACAGCAACCTAACAACCACTGACACAAGCTCACAACTGAAAGAGTGGTCCTGTGCCCCCTCTTAACATTTGCTCAGTTCTTTGACTGCTTGGAGAGCCAATTTGCCAAGACACTGGAACAAAACTGATATGAATGAGACAGGAATGGGGAAACGGGAATGGATTTGGTGGCCTGAGAGTATTTATATTAGCCAGGAATTTGAGCCACCTATCTCCTGAGGTCCTTTGTGGTGCAAAGCACATCCTGCCTTGCCAATGAAAAATACCAGAGGATTCTCCCTCCCATCCCAAATCTCCCCAGTGTAGTACACCTCTCAGGGAGGACCTGGCCGTTGTGGTCAGGATGGCCACAGTAGGCAATATCACGGAGGCTGCTTTAGAAGCTCTATCCAGGACATCTATGGCTGGGTTGCCCACCAAAGATTGTTCTGAGACTAATTAAAACCACTCCTCTCTAGAACTTGGTGGCAGCATGTTCCTGAGACAAGAAACACCTGAAAGACACAGAAACAGTACCTTGATAGCAAGGCCTAGTAATCTGCAGCCCTGAAAAGTAAGTGGGCAGAGAAGTATGTCTCAGTGTTATATGTGTATATCAATGATACATATATACATACTATGTATGAGTGTATACTAATCTACATTTATTATTATATATATATACTATATAAGGCTCCTTACAATTTAGAATGATTTTGTTCTAGCTGGATTTTGCCCCTATTTGAAGCTCAGAGCCTAAGCACTCGAGGCGCACACACAAAGCAGAATGGGACACACGTGGCCGCAGAGGAGTGTTTTTCGAGACCATTCCTCAAGCAGTACAGGAAGAGCATCCAACTTACAGAGCTTTCATTGACTTGACCAATACCTAGAACTCCTGAAGAGAAGGAGACAAAGACAATTGATTTTTATGAATGAGGTTTTTAGATGAAACAAATATTCCTGAAGTCAGCTTACTCTGCAAAGGCTTGGTTAGTAGCCCCAGGACAGATTCCTAAAGTACATAAAGTGCCAGTCTAACAACAGAAAATCATGTTCCTTACAAACCGTATTTTATGGTACCTATGTTCTTCTTGTAGCACTTTTATGGAGACTGAGCAAAATACCACAGCCAGCCTTATTGAAATGTTCTTCCACAGGCCCTCGTCAACATCCTATAATAAGCTATAGTTGAGTGTGAGCACACCTTTCATAAAGCGTGAGATTGCGATCACGCTGATTTATACACCACAGGAATATGGACAACCAAAAACCTGGAGTCTGTACATTAAAATATCAAAGTAATACACCTCTTCTTCCTGACGAAAAAAGACAATATGATAAACTATTTGCTACAAAACTAAACACTTCTTCAGGCACCAGCTTCTGAGCCAGATTCAAAAGCCCCTTATCAGGAATTTCAGGCTTCCCTGGGTCTTTTAAAACCAGCTATGATATCTGATTAAGACTCTGACAGAGTATTATAAACGTGAGGACAAACTAAATATGCAGGAGATCAACTGTTATTCCCACAGCTCTATTTGAAATAGGAATCAGTTTTAATGATCTTTGATGGTTCCAGTGGTTCATGTGCTAGTCTACACCCAGAGACATTCCCTGTACCTGGAGCGGTAGCGATCATTTAATATCAGCACACATTTATTAGTGGGCTCACTTACGTGGTAAGTTCAGCACAGTGATTACAAACTCTACTTTATCTTAGCTATAAGCAAGCTGAAAAATTCCTTACAATTCTTCCCAGTTAGGCATAAGTCACTTTGCTTGTTCATTTGTTTTGCTCCAGTGAGATGTCTATGGCAACAGGCTGTCACACTGAGAAAGTACCAAATACCAAAAGGTAATAGGGATGCTGGCATCTCCAACATAAGAGTTAAACATTATTCTCAACACTTTGATTGTCCTTCGCATATAAAGAGTTGAGGCCTACCATGTCAGCCTACCTCAGAAAGGACCAGAACTATTTTAAGATTTACCTATGTGGGCCTTTATTAGAAATGAAACCCCAAACAATTCTAGCAAACAATTTGGAAAAGCTTTCTACAGTCTTAAGATCTCTAAATGCAGGAATTTAGGTTCCACTCAAAAAAATCAAATTATTGTGGGGGATAATCACATGAATGCCAAATGGTCAGTATAGGAATCCGTATTTTAAAGACATCCTTGGATGAAAATGAACTCCATGAGCGAGAAGATATTTTATTGCTTTGGCAGGCCATTAATGAAGTCTTCTTTGAAGAACTGTTTACTGCACACAAAACTAGAACCTACCAGAGGCTCGGTTACTCATTTCCAAACACCAACATGTTTTGTAGTAGTCTGATTCTAGGGCATAGCCGTCTGTTGCATTTCTGCAGTAGAAGACACCAAAATCAAGATTTTATTTTTTTTCCTGACAAGATGTCAGGCTGCAGTTATCTCTGACTTAAAAGAGAAAAAGAGAGAGAAGGAGGGAAAACGATGGCCAGACTAAATGATCACCTTGAGTTCAAGCAGTGAAGTACCTCAGCATTCTCAATCCATCAGCATAACATTTTGTTTGGGTGTTAGGGAAGACAAGATCCATTCACTTGGACACTTCTGCTTGAGAAAATGGAAGGATCATACTACATTATTAAGATAGCTAAAAGACAAAAGAAAAAAAAAGTAACACCACCTCAGTTCTTTATACTTTTTGTTCGTTAAAGGCAAAGGATTTCAAGAAAAGGGGTTAGCACATAGGAGTGATTGCAGTACTAGCCAAAAACTTGACCTCTGACCCTGAATGAAAAGCTTGGGAATAGAGGAACTGTATACATTTCCACAGAGGTAAACATCTGCCATGAATATCTGAAATAAGACCAGCAGATTTTCTTTCTGCATGCCCAGCAACGCTGTTTTGGTGCTGAGGTGATCACCTCCAAGTACAAGACTAGGTATAACGTAGGGTGTAGATAATTTATCTGCTGACTGGATGGCTCAAGGCATGTTAAAGCAATTGGACTCTTCTTGGCTGTCAGTGGTATCCACAAGGCTTTGGCAAACACCAGAAGAAAATTCAGAGAAGCACCCTTCCAGGTGTCACTTTTAAGTAGTGAGCACTTCACAAGAGAAGTACCCATAGCAAAACTGAAGTAGGGCATTAAGCATGACTAGCACAGTTTCTCTTATCACATTACATATGATCTAGGTGCCAAAAAGGGCTGGAAAGCTTTGCTTTCTAATCTTCATTTAACTTGGTAACAGATAAAACCGGTGGCTCACTCTCTTTTGCATATCTGTGTTCTCTATTTTTTTGAAATACATCTATGAACTGCCTGCTCTTATCCACTTGGTGCCTTCATCAGCTAACGATTCATCTTAATTAAGGCCTGCACCTGACCTGCCACCTCCCAGAACTGGCTGCAGTGATTTCTGTCTCAAGTCTTGACTGCGACAAAGCGCATCTTCATTGCCCGAAACGTACTGCCAGCCTCCGAACAGTCACAACCCCAACAGCAGAAAGCAAGGACAAAAATCCTTACATGTTCCTTGCAATTTAGAGCAGCCAAGAGAAAAGCGATCGGTTTACAGCGCAGATTACTGTAACGTTGGTTTACCCTCAATATGTGCAGCTCATTTTAGTGTGGCCAGTCATTTAAAACTGACAGGGTCACCACAGCAACAAGATTTTAGTCACCCGTACAGTCGGAAAAGAAGTGCATGAGAAGTTGCAAGTGTCAACTCATCTGGCAAAAATGGGCTGACCAAAGTGAGAAAAGTGTTCAAACACACCACTCGGTCGCATACAAACAATTTGCAATGAAAATAAATAATTCCCCTTACCGCAACAGCAATTCAGCATTATGGCTTACGCAGGGTGATAAGTTTACAGGAAGTTCTCCAATGACCTGAAAGGCTGAGATGGATCTAGAAGCACCAGGGAAATGCCATAAAGCGCCTACGCTATCAGCTGTCCTGGGCAGGGCAATTCCCAACCCTCCTAGGGGACACACCACTGCCCCAAAGGCTGACGGAGGCACCCAAGCCAGGCTGGCTGATTACCTGCTCCTTCACCCATTCCTTTCAAGGAGGTGCCCTCGTGTGTTGTACAAACCGTATAGGATCTGTACCCTTAAGCAATCCAGAGTAAATTTAGCATAGCTACCACAATGTTAGCAGGAAAAAAAAATGGTCTGCTAAGGTTGATAAATCAGTCAATTATCTGCTTCCTTGATTCTTATTCTGGTGTAAATTTTTCAGCCTTGCATTACTAGTAATGGTACCTAAGACAAGATGATCTGTACATTGCCAAAACCAACTGTTTAAATTAGTAGGAAATCCTTAATTGCTATAAACAAAATTACAACAGGCTTTTTTTTTTTTTTTTTTTTTTTTTTTAAAGGGGTTCTGAACAGCACACTTGAACACGCCAGCATGAGCACCCGCTGCGTCCCCATCCATACCTGGCTGAGGATACACGCAGGGCATTAAGTCCCCAGTCTCCCCTCACCTCCTCGTACCAAGTGCAAAGTGCCTTCCCTCCCAAACCACTGCCCATAAAACAGGAATAAGTCATGAACGGTCAGAGGAAGGTGGTGGGGCAGAAATACTCCTGAGGCACTGCAGGTACTCACTTCATCGTCAGGCAGGCAGCCTTAGTGCCCCTGGTGGGAGTCTAAAGAAGAAGGCAACCCTCAAAGATGCAAGAGAGCATGGGAAAACCACAGAGGGCTGTTGTCCTTGCTTGCAAGTAGGGAGCTGGTTTAGGCTCAAAAGGGAGTATCAAATCTGTGGCAAGGTAGATGCACGTGATCTCCAGTAAAATTTCCCTTTCCGTACCTCTTCTCTCACTGGTAATAGAAAGAGATTTCCAGAAAATAACAGAAAATACCTGACTAAAGACACAGAAGCCGAAAACAACATGAAAATGATGCATCATCTTCTTTCTCTACACACAGAAGTCACAAAGTACATAGGACTATGCAACAGATCTGGTTTCCTGTATCTTTTCAAAGGCATAGTCAAGTTTTGGAATGGAGAAGGGAAGAAATCCCACCAGAGTTTGTACTGGGACATAGTAATATAAGTCCTGCATCCTTTCAATACCTGAGGAAAGCTCTTTAGGTTTCAAAATTGTTGGAAAAAACATACAGCAACATCCAGAACATACCCAGTCATTTCAATGAATGTACTTTCCTTTTTTTTTTTTTCTGCTTACCTCTGTTTCTCAGAGGGACAACTGCTATCCACATGCATGACTTCATTCACTGCTGCCTTGGTTTCACTGGGAAGCTGCTAAACGCATCTTTCCTACAGTACATCCAATTAGAACACAGGCTCTCTTCCAGACAAACTACTTTTTGTTAGGTCATGTGTGCTGAGGACAACAGGCTGACTCTGACTTGTGCTCCTACGTGCTACACAAACACAAGAAAGGAGAAGGAAACACTATTTCCTTGTCTCTCATGCACAAGGTAGTTCTTGAGAGCACTTTCAGATGTCTAATAACTACGTCGAAGTCTAGGAGACACTCACTTGAAAGACTAATCATACCCCTAGAGAAGGATATGCTACTTCTTGTCTGCTTTCCTCATGGCTACTGGCTCTGGTATCTCAAGCAAGGCCAACAAATGTCTGGAATAACACAAACAGCAGCATTAACTTTTCCTCTTCTCTCCAAGGGGTTAAAAGCATGTTGTGTCTTCTCTTGAACCAGTTCCAAGTAACTTTTCATTCTATCAACTTATACAACTGCCAAATCTTCAGGCAGTGACACTGACAAAGCAGTGGCATTACCAAAATGAAAAATAGCAAGTACCAAATGAAAAATTGCTACTTTCCCGCATATAGAAAAAGGCTGACCAATCTTCTCCAGCTGGTCTAGAAAACTTACCATAAATATTGACTGGCAAAGGATGAAAAAAGGATGAATTATCAGTGATAAAATTACATCACACATGGTTTTGGAGAAAAAGGAAGAAAACTAATTCTCATCAGTGTAGTAGTGCTACACAAGGATTGAAGCTGGAAAAATAGAGATGTCTGTGAAGCTCTCTCCCAAAAGGTGTGAAGAATCTCTGAAAATAACTTCTTGTTGAACTACAGGGAAAAAAAAATGAAATAAGAACTCCAAAAAACTGTCCACTTCTTGTCAGTGAACTGTCTCACTGAGCTTCCAAACATCCTCACAAACACCAGATAACCCCGAAAGCTCTGTCACTGAAATCTAGATCTCTTGGATGCAAAGCCCATTCCAAGCAAAAATTATAACTCACGCTAGAAAAACAGCAAGAGAAAAATTCTCACTTGCTAAAGTCAGGTTTTCACGTCCTGTGCACAAAGTTAACTCAGCCAGCTTCTAAGGAAGGGAGAAGAACACAGCCTCTCTCTCTGTCTCTTTGTTGCTGCAGGAGGCTGGCTGGCTGCTCTTCCTATAAAGGACATTTTGGAGTTCAAAAAACTGTCAAAGAAGCGTGTGCATTTGCCTGCCTCGATGATACAATGCACTGTTGAACATTCTGACTTGCACTTACTTTGACTTTTGGGTCAGCTCAGTATTTCCTTCTCTGAGTACAAATAAGACATCTTAGCTTCCCAACAGCCCCAGTGGCATTCTGGCAAACGCAATTCCTTCCGCTCAGCTCAAAAGGATCACCATCTCTACATGCTCGATAATCCAGACACTTCTGTTCAGCCTACGTAAAGGGCCAGGCTCTCTCCGGCGTGGCACGTGAGTATTGGCAAAGGAGGAATGCAGCATGAGCCTTCACAGAGCTCTGATTCTCCCTTGCGTTTTCCAACACAAAGCCTGGGGACTGGCTCCTCAGGGGCAGTTGGAGATGGTTGTTAACTATGAATAACTAGATCCCAGGAAGCTGCAGCCACAGCTCCATCTGTGACCACCGCTCCATCTCTAATTCTCTCCCTATTCAAGTTTCAGGGATACTGAGACGTAAGAAACAACAGCATTAATTTCCCCCTAGGAACATCCCCATGCAATGAGAGTCCCCATCAGACCAAGGCCACCACATCTGCATCACCTTAGCAGCGCAGGGGCAGTCAGAGGAAGACTGCAAAGCTGGCCCATTGTTGATAAAAACCACTAAGGTCTGGTTTTAAAAACTTTAAATTTTAAATTTAAAAGAAAAAAAGAAAAAAAAATTAAAGAAACAACCAAACCAATCAAAAATTCCAACACTGCTATAATATGTAAGCTGCAACGAAGAAAACCAGGGAAGCCTCAGACCAAACCACTGCGATGCCTTTAACTGTGCCCCTTGTGTTCACAGCCTCTGTCATGGGGTCACAAAGCAAAGAGGGGAGCTCACAAACTGGACGTGTCAATACTCGAGCACAGCAGGTGAGATCAGGCAGCACACCCGATCTAACAAAGATCTTTGTTATTAACCACTGCTTATTTGTGCTTATATGCAGCTTCTCTAGATCTATTTTTGGTAAATAATGTGCTCCTGATTTACCATTTTACTCTGCCCCATTACTCACCTGAGTGCTTTATGCACATTAGCTTGCTGACTGGTTCAGAAACAAAAGGTTTAGCTTTTAGATACTGAAATTATTCCTTCCCATAAATGTCACAGGAATCGAGTCCCCTATAATTTATTTTTTCCTCTCTCCAAAAGTCAGATTAAAACATGGCAAATTATATTCTCTCTTTCTCTAATTCCTCCCACAAGGATGATATTATGGTAACGTATCTAAGGGAAGCCTGAAGAAGTATTTATTCTGTCATGCTGTTTGCTACCAAAGACAGCTGCTTTCTTTGACCCTGAGAGGATTGCTTGGGGTTAACAAGCAAAGCCAAATAAGAGAGGATTAGGAAGCTACTCGTAGGGGTAGGCTAACACACAGGAGCAGATCTTTCCATGTAGAATAGATGCTCCTTGCTCCTAGACACACTGAGGGACCGCTTCAGCTTCCAACCTTAAGAAAAGTTAGAGGTCACGTAAATAATGTGCAAGCACTGAATAAAAAGTGGAAACCTGATTTAATTTAAAGAGATTTAGGATTCTGTGTCGAGCTCACGCTATGAGAAACTAATGCTACGGCTACTTAGAGCACCGTCCGTTTCTACATTCTGCCTTACAACTCCACCTAAAATTCAGACTGAGAGGAATGCTGGAAGTGAAGGGGAAGTTCCGTGTCTACATCCACCCCATCACTGGCTTTGCTGCTGCACAAACAAACAGGCGTGCCAATGGCAATGGGATTTGAGATGATTTTTTCAAAGAGCACTTCTTGGCTGAAAACTCTGTGGGCTTTACCAACACTTTTTATGCAGGCCAGTAAACGCCTTCAAAGACAACAACTCTGATTCTCATGAGAATACGTCTACGCTAAACAACACAGTGCTATGTAGTGGTATCTGAGCCAGCTTGAGTATACCCAGAAGTATTATAGCTGAATTAACCTGGGTAGACTGCTGTGATAACTGCCTCCCATACACAAGGTAGCTTATTTAGAGCTTGCTTTGTTATCTCAATGTGGCACAGCGCTCCGCAGGAAGACATATAAGCAATTATCGTCAAGTCCATTTAGACCTTATGGGCAATGTAAAAGTACCTCAAGGTGGGCAGAAGAGCCCCCTTCAGAGTTATTCTCTGTGCATACAACTCCCTCTGGCCACACAGAATTGACAAAAGGATTGTGTCAGCCCTTCCTCTCCAGAACAAGGAGCGGGATGAGAGCCAGTGGGCAGCAGAAATTAGAGCAGCTCTGGGTTGATACGCTTACACCGGTGCCTGAGAAGAGCTCTTCATGGTCTCAGAGTGCTAGAAATACAAAAGCAGACACGGGGAAATTCTGCTCCAATCGCAGATGAAGTGAGTTCTCAGTCACCAGCAGCGAAGTCTAGATTTGACACAGTGGCCTATAAGGGGAGCAATTCTGCCTCTGCTTCAGGAAAGCAAGCAAACACAAACAGCCACAACACCGGCTGCTAGATACAGCCAGTTGCCCACCACCCTCATAAAGCAGAGTCACGCTTGTTAAAACCATCGATTCTTTTAATGCGTTTTTCCAAGAGTTGCTTGCCATTTGTTTTTAAACATTCCCCTGAATGCTTAAATTCCCACTTTTGCCCTGCTGCACCATCTTACAAACCCTAACAGGCACCACGACCCAGGACGCATCCAAAACATCCACTTAAAATGGGAAGCCCTGATTTTAAAGTAAGCCTTTACCAAATCTTCTCCTATACAGAAACTTTCAGGTATAAACTTCTGTCCTACTAGTTTAAGACCATGCAGGCAAAAATTCTTTGTACCTGCTTAGAAAGCCCTGTGATAAAGGAAAAAAGACATTCAAGCAGCAAGCTTCAGATGAGGGCCAGCAGAGCTATAACCCCTTCTCAAGGATGGGAATCCCTAGGGGCTGGACCACGCCGAATTCAAAGGAACGATGACAGGAGCTTGCTTTGAGTTGTTTTGAAATTTTTATTTCTATCCTAGTGAGAGAGCGTCCCAAACAAAAGAAATGAAACAGAGCAGATGTTTGGAACCTAACTTCACTGTCTGAAACTGCTGATTAAGCCATGCGTTACGAGACCTTTGCCACCTGGTAACCCTTTCATTTTTAATGCAATTTATTCTAAGCAGCAGCTCAATCGGCAAACTTGCAAAACAAATTTTCTTTCGTGGTCTACCGTGCTACCAACATCAGCCATTCTTTCCCTGCCAGCTCCCACCAAAGTACTGAAAAGAACAAGGGAAAGCACTGCTTATGCAGTCCAGGTTTTCTCTCCTTTTTGCATGATTCTCAGAAAAATCATAACTCTTCAGCCTGCAAACTAGAACAGGTTAGCCTAAGCATTAGGCTTAACCTGAGCTGCTACCATTCGGTGTAATTACATCACAAACATGAAATCCCTTGAAAAGCAGGAGAAACTTTATGCAATAGAGCCAATTGCTAAGTCAACAGGTTGAGACTGAGCATGTTTGGTGTCTAGGCCCAGCGGCCCAGCACAACACCAGCTTGTAAACGCTACCGAAGGTATGTAAGAAAAAGAGAAATGGTCTCTGGGAGCATAACGGTTCTGTAATTTATGACCCCGAGTTATCTGTAAAAAAGAAAAACTGAAAGACAAGCTCTTAAGTGAACTTAGGGGTGTATGTTACTGAATCGTACGTTGAATTGGCCACAAGGCAGCGTGTATGTGCAGAGCCATGCTGACTATGCCCTGCAGCATGCTTCCTTTGAGCTGAAGTCTGGTCAAGCCTGAGTTTTACTATTTAAATTAAAAAAAAAAAAAAACAAAACAAAACAAAACAACAACAACAAAAAAACTAATAATCCTTTGGGGAAAGGGATAATATCTACCTTTTTGAGTTTGTTTTTTTTTCCTTCAGCCTAATATCATCTGTTATTCTTCATGATCGTATCAGCCCACATCATTTATTGTTCTTCACATGAACAATTTGTAAGAGTGAAAGAACAAGTCTTAGTTTGGGGGGCAAAAAGAGAAGCAGAGAAGTTCCCCTCCCTCTTGAAAACTGATGTCCATTACATCCTGGAGTTCAAAGTAACTAGCAGTATTTCTGCACATTATTTTCATGAAACACGTGACACTTCACACATAGACCATGGTGGGTATTGTATATGTAAATGGCACTGACACAAATCACGGTACCACGAATCGCAAACTAGGCATCAAAAAATGGCATACCAGGAACCAGAACAAAACATTACTGAGAAGATATATTCTTCAAATATGACTCTGGAGTAGTTTAACAGCTGTAACAGTAAAAGGATTCCAGGCATAAGCCAAATTAGCTCTCCCTAACCATCTGAACTAATGTCTATATTATGATTTCTTTGCAATGTGAAAGAAAAAAAAGTCCTCTATATGGTGCTTCATGACAAATCACATGCCTAGTGAAGCTTCATGTTAGAAACCCTTTTAACTTCCAAAAAGTCCTCTTTTGTAGGTCATGCTCTCATTATCTTGCTCTGGGATCTGGTCTGATTAAATTATAGGAAATTACTAATACTTCACTTTGAACAGCCAGCTCCTCCTGGCTGTTCTTCTTTTTCTTTTTTTTTAAACTAAATTCTTCCTACTCCTGCCTTCTTATATATAAAAAAGACAACAATCATTCTGTTACAAAGATGAAGTTGCACTCTTTCTTTGTCCATTTTAAGACTTAAAAATAAAAATGCATTGTCTGCGTGTTCTTACATATCCCATTTTACAGCTCTACCTGCAGGTTTCCCTGTTTGTGTTTTACAGTCTGTTGTACTCCTGCCCTCTCTGAAATGCAATTCACAAGATCCTAAAAACTTAAGTAACTTTAATAAGCACAACACTGACTCTGTGGTAGTCCAATTTACACTCCAGTGTGATTTATATTTTGTACTATCAGACAACATTAAGACATAGTCTACTATTGAATGACTTCAGACACTGACCACTGAATGACTTTATACAAGTGATGCAGTTGATATAATACCGTTCCCTCTCTCCCCTCCCCCCCCCAAAAAAAAAGAGAGAATGCAAATCTGAAGAGACGGGAACTTCAGACATCAAATACAATCCCCATAAAGGGAGAAGGTATTTCTGAAAAGTCAATGACGACTTTGCTATGATGAGTGGGACAAAATAAGAAGTGTTTTCAGATGGAGTAATGCAGATGCTACTCCATCCAACAAAACGCTGCTGTTCATTTGAGAGGTACATTACAGTACCACCAGGACAGCTATGATGATGGCAATGAAATTATTAACCTAATCATACTAAGAATAATAATTTTCCCTACATGGATCCTCTTGTCGACAATGAGCTATATCATGATCCCTGCCGTGGTGAGAGGTTAAAAATAGTAAATAGAAAATATGTTAAAAGCTTCCCCTTGTACACGCAATGCCTGATAGTAAGGTAATAAACACTATTAAAAGAGAGATTCCGGTGCCTGTAAAAGCCTTTTGTCTCAGAACAAACTCTCAAATGCTGGTGAAAGCTTTTCTGACATTGGGAATTCTTTTGGAAAAAAACATCCAAAACATCATCCCATGCTACTAGAAAGTATCAAATACAGCAAAGTGCAGAAATAAAATAAGAAGGAAATTTCAATTACTCTTAATTTATTCTGCTATCAGTATTTTCTTTACACTCTGATGATATAGTCCAGCAACAAGAAACAATATAATAAAAAGCTTCAGTTTGTGCTTTTTGTTTTTACTGTATAGAAACAGCTTCAAACTTCAATAAAGTACCTGACCATGAAAGCGAGAAGTTATGCCCCCTCATTATCACAAATCTAGCTTTTGATATTAAAGCTAACATTGTATCAATGCAGCATCTCCATCTTCAACAGAAGATTGTGAACAGAAGTAGTAGTTTGTCCTCAATGAACCACATTGTTCAGATAGCAGTAGTACTACAAAATTTTGAATGTAGCTTCCAATCGTGCCTGATATTACAAATGCAAGCTTTGCATACCTGGTATTGTGGCATTCATTCACAAACTACACTGCAAACGTGCCTTTGAGACTGAATCAAACCCCAAAGAGTATTGATTGCTACACTTAAGGCAACATAGTGGTCTAGATCCTAAATATTACTTGAGTGTCTCACAACTTTCCAGAACTTTTGTTTTTCCGGCTGATCTCTTCCAAGTCACGTTTGTGAAATTCAGAAGAAATGCACTTTCAGGAACTCTCAGAGAAGAAAATAATGGTGTGAGGTAGGGTGGAAAGTAAGGTCGTCAGGAGAACAAAAACAAATTAAAGCTGTACTTATACATGCATTTTTAAGGATTCTTACAGACATAGAATAGAGGAGAAAAAAATTATTATTTAGGTCTAAGCACTGAAGTAGTTAAAGGGAAAACAAAAACAACAACAACAAAAAAGCAAAAAAAAACAAACAAACAAAAAAAAAAAAAACAAACAAAAACAAAAACAAAAAACTAAGTCCCACTAAAGAATAAACTTCCTTTAACCATTCCAGTGAAGATGCATTGATTTGTCTGAGTCAGGTGCACCCAGAAGTAATCATAACACACGTGCGCCAGGTAACTTTTAACTTATGAACCAAACTCTTTCATTGTAAACTGAGGCTAGCTGCCCTACTATTTCATTTTGGTATGAATAAGCCATTGTCTATCCAGGAATTCCTGAAGTCCTGTCCTTATTCACTTGTATCTTAGAAAGGATTCACTTACTCTTGGATTTTACAGTGAGTAAAGACACTCCACTAGCATCTGTAACTAAACAGTTTCCGAAAACTGCACGCCTGTACAGGTGCAAACTGCAGCTCAACATGTTAACGGTGGCATTTCAAATGGCCCCGTGCCTGACTCAACTCTCAGGTTCACCCTGCTTTGAGCAGGGGGGTAGACCAGGTGACCTCCACAGGACCCTTCCAAACCAAATTATGCTGTAAACAACCCCAGCAACTGAGGGCTCAGCCTTAACTCTGCCCTTTTAAGCAAATACCACCAAAGCATAGTATTACTGCATCTAATAAAATCAACCCTTTTTTCCTTCAACCTTTTAAGCATCAGTATCTTGCAATTCACTTGAAACCAAGTTAAGTTGTTGCAACAGCCTAAAACAACTCTTTCCTCTTTTACAGAACATTTCTCCACCAGGGCATGTGTTTTGGCAGTGCCATCTTCTTTCGTGAAATTACTTCTAACTCTACAGAACAGCTGTCCAATGCAGTCAATGTACAGCAGTATAAAATAAGCGTCCCAGTCAGCAGCAGCAGTACCCCATCGCTTCAAGCAGTGTGACTGTGTTCTTCAGGTGCATTTTGGGGTACACAATTTATATGAAACTAAGTAAGGCCTAGACCCCCTGAAAACACAGCTTCCTACCTTAGCTAGGGTAAAGCCCACAGGACTTACTGTACTGAGCCACATTTGCTCATTTACATTCTAGCACTGCCAAATCAATCAGTAGAACCATGTCTCAGTGTTTATTTCCCCAATTGACAGAACCCAACTTATCACCAAGGGGTTCAGTAAGGTGCCATGTGTCAAAATGAGCCCCAGGGTCATTTAGGTGCACTGGAGAGCGTTCAAGTGGTAGCAACAACCTGTAACGTAGCTTAGGGCTGAACCACAGCCTTATATCCACACTGGGGCAGAGTTAAGGTTGAGTAGTGGAGCAGCCATCTCCTTTCTAGATCCGCACGGTGTGCTTCACGTTCTTTTGTTATTGTTAACACTTAAACATGAGAAACGTACGCGCTCTTAATAAATGCATTGCTAAAAACAGCAGGAATTACTAAATAAAAATGTATTTTACCCTGCGTAGCCATTAAGGCAATATGTTGCTAAAAAAAAGTAAAATCACCATTTATAGCAGTTGCACCCTGAACTGAGGGCAAGGAATTCCAAGGCATCTTCTGAACCTGTGGGGCTGCAGACTCTTAACAGTATTCCTACAGATCTCCTAAATTACCCAATGTATTATTAGGTGGTTTTTTGTTGTTGTTTGTTTGTTGTTGTTGTTGTTGTTGTTTTGGGGGTGGTGTTGTCCAATGATAGTTTTTAATCCAGTGCAACCTGGTGGTAAAAGAACTTGAACAAACCCCATCTCACAAGCAGCACTGCTGTTTGCTGTGGGACATCCAGCGTGTGCATGCTTCACACGTCAGGAGAAGAAAAAATAAAATAAAATCAAACATCTTCCAGGAACGGCACTAACACATTAATCTGCGCATCAGGCCGTGCGTTCGCGATGCAGCCCGGGCAGCCCCCGCGGGCAGCTGCAGGCCGCGGCCCCTCCCGGCGCAGGCGGTCAGGAGGTCGGGGCCGAGGCGCAACCCGGAGGCGGGGGCAGCCCGAGCCCGGCGGCGGAGCCGCAGCCGCAGCCGGAGCCGGAGCCGAGCCCCGGCAGGCAGCGCCCGGCAGCGGCGCGGCGGAGCGAGCTAAAATGGAGCCCGGGCGCCGTGTCAGCCCGGGAGGCGGGCGGAGGGCAGGGGCAGGGGCAGGGGCAAGGTCAGCCGCAGGGCCGGCCGCGGCGCCGCCTCCCCCCGCCGGGCGGCCCCCGGGGGGCTGGGGGCGAAGCGGGGCGGCGGCGCTCGCCCCCCCCCCCCCCATCCCATCCCCGTTGCCCCCCGGTGCTCCCGGGCTTGGCCCCTGCCCCCGCCGGGCCGAGCCGAGCCGGGCCGGGCGCTGCGGAGGCCGCCCCCGCCGGGAGGGGGGAGCAGCCGCCGGGGCCGAGCGGAGAGCGGAGGGGTGAGGGGAAGGAGGAGGAGGAGGGGAAGGAGAAAAAAAAAGAAAAAAAAAAAAAAAAAGCCCAAGTGGAGCCCTTAACCCGACCCCGGCGGGAAGAAAGCGGGGAGGGAAGGGAGGGAAGGAGGCGCTGCTGCTGCTGCTGCTGCTGGCGGGGCTGCGAGAGCCGCCCCCCGGCCGGGGGGGTCAGGGGGTGCCGGGGGCAGCGCGGCCCCAGCCCCAGCCCCAGCCCCAGCCCCAGCCCGGCCCCAGCCCCGCCCGCACAGCGCAGCGCAGGGCCCGGCCCCGCTGCGCCCCCCGGCCCCGGCCGCCCCGCTCAAGTCCCCCCTGCCCAGCCCAGCCCGGCTCCAGCCCCGGGGGGCTGCGGGGAGCCCGAGCGGAGCAGCCGCAGGCAGGCAGCGCGCACCCCCCCCCCCCCCCCGGCCACCCCCGGTCGCCTCGGAGCGGCCCCGGGGCCACGCAGGGGCAAGGTATTTTTAGGTGCCTTCCCCTCCCCTCCGCGTCTCCCGCACTGGCTGCCGAGCGCTCGGTGCGGGGAGCGGGAGAAAAGTTAACTGCTCGGCGAAGAGGGGGGAGGCAGGAGGCAGGCAGGAGGAGCAGGGCAGGGCGAGCCGAGCCGAGCCGTGCCGGGGATGCGCGGGATGCCCTCAGCCCTGCGCCCGGGGCAGCGCCGCCGGCGCCCGGGGCTCGCCTGACCCTTCCCTTCCCTTCCCTCCCCTCCCCTCCCCGGCGGGCAGCCCCGAGCCCTTGCGGCCGCCTCTCTGCCGGCTCGGCTCGGCTCTGCGGGCGGCTCGCCGGGCACCCCGTGCCTCCCCCCGCCGGCCCCGGCCCCCCTCGGGGCGGCTGCGGGGTGCCCCCGGCCCCGCCGCCTCCCCCCGCTCCCCCGCCGCAACCTTTAGCCGGGGCCGGACCTCGCGGCTGGCTCCGCGCAAGACGCCGGCAGCCGCTTCCCCTCTCGCCGCCCTCCCCTCCGGTGCTAGCCCCCCTCCCCACCCCAATAAATCGCCCCCCCCACCCCCCCCGGCCCCAAAGAGAAGCCCACGCCGCCCCCCCCCCCCCAGCACAAATGCACAATCACGGGCGAGGGGAGGGAGCGGGAGGAAAGGGCGAGAGCCGCGAAGAAAGAAGGGGGGAAAGGAGAGAGAGAGGAAAAATTAAAAGGGCACAAGGCTGTTCATCACCAACATGGCTGCCTTAGCTCAGACCTAAAAGAGGAATAACCCAGGCTGTGTCTTTGTCAGTTTCACCTCTGTAACCCTAAACTAATGCACAAAACGACGGAGGCGGCTGCAGCGGGGAAGGAGACGGGGAGAGGAGGAAGGAGAAAATGGCAAAAAGAGGGGGGCACTTACGTGAAGAGAGGCGCTTGGGCTGCTCCTGCTTCCTCCTGGGCATTTTCCCCCTTTTTTCACATTCTCCTCCTCGGTTAACGGGAGATCAAATAAGAGCGGGGGGGGCGCGGGCAGGCACAAAGCCGGGCCCCCCGGGGGAGCCGCCAGCCGGGGCGGGCTTCCCCGAGCCGCCGGGGGAGCGGGGGCTGCAGCCGGCTCCCGGGGAGCCAGCGCCGAGGGCTCTCCCCCCGCGCTCCTTCTCGCTCCCTCTGCCTCTCCCCCCGAGCCGAGCCGAGCCGAGCCGAGCCGGCCGTGCACCTGGCTTGTCCCCGCTCGCCGCGCTCCCTCCTCCGGCTCCCCGCTCCCTGCTCCCTCCCCGCGGCCGGGGGGCTGCGGTCCCGGCGGGCGGGCGGGCGCCGTGCCGGGGCCGGGGCCGGGGCCGGGGCTGGCGCGGCGGTGCCGAGGGCTGCGCCCCGCTCCTGCCGGCCCCTAACTAACACTAACGCCGGGATCAAAGGGCAGCGGCGGCGCTCACGGCTCGCCCGCGGGAGGCAGCCGGGGACACAGGCGCAGACACACACACACACCACACACACGCACAGGCACACGCCCGGCCGGGCAGGGCGAAGGGAAGGGCAGGGATGGAAGGGGAAGGGGAAGGGGAAGGTGCCCCCGCGCCCCGGGGTGCGCTGCCCCGGCCCCGCAGCCGCCGCCGGTCCGCCCCGCAAGGACGGGCAGGGGCTGGGGTGAGGCTCGGCTGTTCGCTCGGGGAGAAGCCCCTCGGCTGAGAAAAATACCGCCCCACCGCCCCTTATTTCCGAAAGAAAAATAATAAAGCGAGGCGGTTCGTCTTCCTGCGGTAGGAAAGTGTGATGGGCGCAAGGCACAGGGGTGAAGGGGCTGATCCCAACCAAGTTCAGGGGCAGGGAGGGAGGCTGAGCACAACCGCCCCAGCCCCAGGCTCGGAGCTGCGAAGCAGGGGCTGAACTGCAAGCCCCCTGGAAGCCCGGCTGCTGGAGCAGTGCATGTGCAGGGGAGGCAGCACGCTCAGGTCACCCCCAGGAGTTGCTGTAAGTGCCACACGAAGCTCCTGCAGGGCACGCAGCAAGCCGGACTGGGGACATTTACTTTTTTCCTGCTGTAAGGCGGGGAGGCGAAGCTTTATCCCGAAGCAATTTCGGTGTGCGTGATGAAGGCAGTACAGCAGTTTCCATTAACCGATACATACTTTCATGACTTCACAAATCACACGTCTGTCTTCAAAGACGGACATGAAGTGGGGAAAAAATAGAAGAGGGAATGGGTCTCACTGAGGCACAAAAGGTACTCCGTGAAAGAGAAGTGCTCTCTTTGTGACTTGCAGTCATTTGGATAAAAGTTCACGCAGAGGTTGTTAATGATTTAAACTCTAAAACCTGTTACTACAATTGAAGTAAAAGGGTTTGAAGCGCGGTTGTTTCATATAGCTCTCGCTTTGTGTAAGGAAACTTTGAACTTCGCAGAATACATAATTGAAATCATGAGTCAGATGTTGCAACTAAAACAAAAAACTGCATTATTCTCCCATGTGTACCTGTTAGGTTGGTTGCTTTTGACAACCTGACTCATCACTTTATCACACCACATTTTATCCTAACTTCAAAATACTTTAATTTTTATAAACAACTGTCTAGGAAAACTCAAAACGGTAGGCTTGCAGCCTATGTCGTTTAAGCAGTCACCTCAGCACTTAATCGCCTCTTGCTAGAAAGGCTTCATATAATATTACACCCATTTCACAGCACAGTTGCCTCTTCCACGCAGGGAAAAACAAAGATTTAAGAGATTAGGCTTATAGGAGAGAACCTGAGGTTCCCTGCCGTGAGTACAGTTCTGAGGTTAAAACCAAACGCACAGAGAAGGTGAGACTTCTGAAACAAGACACACGCCTCCTGACTACAGCTGGTTTCTCGTTTCCCGATATGGCTAAAATACTTCATTTTCATGGAGAAGTGTATTTACTTTTAATCCAGAAGCCAAAAACAGAAGTACATAACGAAGTGATACAGGGCTGGAGATGAATCCAGATACCTTACACCTACCTACTCATGACCAAGTATACCAGAGTAACAAGTCCCAGAGTACTCAAGTCCTGTCTTTGCCTTCAGTTCTCCAGATTACACTGGTTTTGGAGATTCATATAGCATTAGTAATATTAACCAAAAATATCAGGGCCATTTTTTTATTATTATTGCACGCAAATCTCAATTTTGACATGCCAGGGACTTTAAGCAACATAACTTTGTTAATTTAACAGCGCTAAACCCTTCTTTATTTTCTTTTAGAACCGCTCCAATGGCACTTGTGTTAACTAAGCCAGCTTTGCAGGCGATGGCTCCCTGTCTGCCTGGACACCCCTACCCACACAGGAGGCCGCAAGGCAGCTGCCCCAGAAAGGGACGAGTCCGGCCTCGTGCTGCCATCCACCGCTGTGGCAGCCCTTCTCCAGGTGCTCTGTGGAGGATGGGATGTCAGAAAAATACTGCTTTCTGCATCATCACTCTCTTCCACCCTCTACTCCTCACGCATTTCTGGCATAAATTAATGCTGACAGCGTCAGCATTAATTTACAATATGCTAATTTTCCCCCCTCCATCATTTGAACCCCCCCTTCAGGGGAGTTAAGGCGGCTGCAGGGAGGACACTGGGGGAACACAGCTCTTTGAGAGCGCCACGGGAGCTGGCAAGCGACAGAGCAGCACCACATCTCTGAAGATGACCTTGGCTTCAACACATCTCCCAACAGTTTGACGAAGGGTTTAGAGGGCCGAGCCTTAAGCCTGCTCGGCAGTGAAAGAAATCCCAATGGCTGAATGAACTATCGGGGAGACACTTCATACTTCACTTTAAAGAGTTTCTAATCCCATGCCTGGAAGTAGTCTATATGGGAACGGCTTCGTTCTTCGTCCCCCTCCTGGTTAATTGCACTACTCCGCGCATTGTCCTACTTAAAACATCGCATCCAGCAATCACACTGAAATCAAAGACACCAGGTCTAAATTTACATGCCTTTATACAGTGGTTTAAGGAAGACGACTTAGGACATAACGCCATTTAAAAATAGTCTGCCATTACATGTTTGGTGGTATAGCAGGAAAAAGAAAGAAGTTGGCTGACCATACTTTTGAACATTTCTAGTCCAAACACAAAAAAATAGTTGCAAGCCTTCCACAGATAACATAATATAAATAATGCATTGCCTCTGCAGGTCCTGCTATTAATAAGTAATGATCGTATGGCACCTTCCAAACACCAACCCTAGTTACACATATGAATTAAGTTCAGCCCCAGAAACCACTTTTGAACAAAGTAAATATTTTCTTCACTTACACATGAGAAAAATGAAACAAATTGAGTAAATAAGGTTTTACACAGTAATAAATGATGTAATGCTCTGAAAACCTTTGCAGGTTATCTAGCATCCAAACTACCTTCATATAACATAGTAAACACTTGAAAAGGTTGCTAAACACAAACCTAAAAACTAACTGGTGGCCTCGCTTTATTTTTTGAAACTTTAAAGAATTCTGTTGTCAAGGTCAGCTTGAAAGAAAAAATAAAACTGCACTGAGGAAAAAAAGAAAAAAAGGCCATTACATCCAGTTCCTGGGCCCCAAACCACCAGCCTATGGTAACTACGGTACTAGGCCACCTCTGCTCAAAGCACAGCCCACCAAAAGCATTGCTGCGTCCCTCTGTGTATGCAAAGATATACAGACTCTCTTCAATGCTACTTGTATCTTTAGGTTAATTCCTGCTGAACAAAGGTATTTGCCTATAGCCTCCGTATCTTCAATATCTAACCAGGCACCCTGTTTTCCATCAAAATCACACTCCTTCCCACACCTCTTGGAGGAAGGTTATCAATAGCCTAAACTCCTCCTCTTTTAATTGAGGTCAATATTTCTACACTGAACAGTAACAATGAATCAATCCTGCAAACAAGATTAGATTGCAAACTTCTTGCTCTAAAGTGTTTGAGAAGCAAACACAAGGGGACGAACAAATCCATAGGATTCATAGGATCATGGATACCACCATCCTTGTTTGCAAGTGCTTTGTAAGCTAACAACATTAAGCACCAATTTGTAATAATAATAAATAATGACAAGTTAATAACTGGCAAGGCCACTGACTGGTTTCACAAAGGCCAATAAACAATGATCAGAAGTCATTATCAGATGATTATCACCTTGGGACAGATAATAAACAGTTACAAAGTGGGAGGCAGAGTTGCATAACCAGTGGATCCTAAACCACAAACAGGCTTTAGCTTTTGAAAGAGGCAACCCAGTTCTCCTTCCCCAAAGTTTTTAACCTCTTTGTCTCTTAGATGGAAAACATAATGCAAGGGCCACAGTCAAGGAGAGCAAACTGGACAAAAAGTCTTTTTGGAACTGCTGAAATCACTGGCAGTACTCTTCTGACTCTTCATTTGCGTATGCCACGATTGTGAGCAGAGAACACACTGCAGCAGGAATGTTCTCCAAGATCCCAAACCTCATGAATTCCCCTATGGTCTTGCAGCCTCAGAGCAGGGAGGCATCACGAAGGAAGAGTGCAATGTATTCTGCATCTCTTAGCTAAACCACAGCCAGCTTTGTCAGAATATTGTCCAGACCCTGGTAAACAAACTAGCCATAATCATTTTATAATAATTTCAGCATAAGCTGCTTCCAGTTGCAATGCAAGTTCAGAATGTTAATCCCTTCAGCAGAATTACAGTGTTTACATGTTCCAGCTGCTAGCATTGGACACTACTTAGGAAAGGTGATATAGCTCCTAATTCCAATTAAAACAGAAAACAAACAAACAAACCACCACAACACAAAACAATACTAAAGGCTGTTAGCCTTAAACCCGTGCTCTTGAATAATCCTGGGGTCTGCCTGCCAGAAATACACAGACTAGAGGCCTAGAGACACAGTTGCTACTCAACTACTGTGATGTTCCTTCAGATTTACCAAGGAGATCTTCTGATTTTAATAACCAGAAGTGCAGTTGGCTGCTTACTTACATAATTCACTATACTACCTCTTCATGCCCTTTTTCTGTAAGCATGTTTTGAAAAAAACAAACAAACCTCACTTGAGCCTTTAACTTACAGATCCATAAAATACAGAATTCCTCCCCAGAATCCAAACCAGCAACATCTTACACACTACAACGTAAGTATACAGACTTAATTTCATATTTTGTAACCTGAAATACTAAGCATCTTCTGAACTGATGAAAAGAATTTACGTCAAAAGGAAACCAGAACACTTAGTTCAGGGCTATTACAGTTACAAATGTGAATGAAATATATAAATATATTTGCCGCAACCTTGATCTTTTTTCATCATTTTCCATTCTCCACTTAAAGACATTCAAATCAGTAGCTTTACCCATCTTAAGAGTGGTTTAAGTTAAATCAGAATGAGACCAAAAACATTCCTTCCATCATTTTGTTTCCGCTTAGCCTCCTGTTAGTCACTGGTTAACTGACGATTTAGGCACATGCCCATTAGCAAACACCTGCCGTGGTTTAAGGCATTACCACCCTCTTGGAGGAGCTAACTGCTTCCACCCCCACGCTGGCAGAGCAGAATGCATTTGGCCTCCTCATCTGCTTCAGGGTGAAGTCTTGCAGCTTAGTTTAGTAGAAAGGCAACAGCATTTTAAGCCACAGCTGTTTGCTAAATGAAAGTGTGTCTAAGTTCTTAAACACCTTGTTACATATACTTTGAGAGGCAGAGTTTCTACTGCACCAGCAAGGTGGCAAATTCCTCGGGGAAATCAATTCTGGTTTCTCAATTCACTAGCTAGCTTTGTGTTAAAACACTGGAGTAATACTGAGACTGCTCTGGACCTCGAGAACTGGCAAGCTCCCAAGGGGCTTATCTACCATCTAGGACTGTGCATTTACCAAACTCATCGCCCTCTCCCTCTGACATAGCGTGTTACCAGCAGCAAAGAAGGCAGGCATAGTAGACTTTAGCAGTACTAAGCCAACTATGCCCTCTTCCCAACACCTCAATAATTCAAAGAAGGGTGAGAGAGAATAGAAGGGCAACTGGGAGACAAGAAAACATGGCGGTGCCGAGGTCTTACGTTCCCAGGGAAAGGAAACACATGCAGGTAAGGGACAGGAGGAGTATGGGGAGATCAAGCTCCTAGCGGACTTCACCTGCCTGGTGTGATGAATTTCACATGGCATTCAGCTACATTTCACCATGCCACATGTCCTCAGTAATCAGCCCTCACCCCCTGGCAGGCAGGAGGGTTTGGGTTGCAAGTCAGCCTGCTGTCACCGCTGCCTGCTGAGAATGAAGTCATGTGGCCGGTCCCCTCCTGGAGGGAGTATCTCCTTGCTTTGGCACTTCCCCGTCGTGCCAAACAGCACAGAGGAAAAGGTTATTTGTCTTTTGAGGTACTAGGAATAGTCTGGTCTCCTCAACTCCTGCTCACGCAGTTTGACAGACGTACTGTTTCTAGCCCCTACTTTTCAGCACCAGGGCCACCCAATGTTTTCAAGTTTGTAGTTTACAGAAAGATGCAAATTATTTGTCCATGAGAAGTAGGCTAATAATAGTGAAAAATCACACATGGAGTAGCACGCAACTTCACGAGTAGGAAGAAAGGGGAAGAAGTGATGACTGGAGGGAAGCAGCTTACATTTCCACACAAGAAAGCTGAGGGATGCAGCTACATAACAAGAGGAGAGACAGCAAACAGTGCCACAGGGATTGAAGCGTGGCTTTTAGAGAAAGGGAAAGCAGCACAAGGGAACAGGTGGGAAGTGCAAGGTTCCACAGGAGAACCTTGAGAGGAAAATATCAATTGAGTACTCAGTAGCTAGGGAGCTTTGTATGCCTCAGGAAAAGGCAAACACCTGTGTGTTCAACTCCTTGGCTCAGAATGGTCACACATACATTGGGAGTTACTGTTTTCCTTTTAAGACAGAAACAAATGGCAAGGCCAAGAAACCTGTTGTTTTCTTTGCCTTGAAGCCTCTTATTTTTACACCTGTATCATAATTTATGAAACGCTAGCTCTAAATCATCATTTCTACCTATGAGAGTATATTTGAGGAAACGCGACTAAAACGTTTCCACTCTTGTCCTGTAAAAGAGGAGCTACTTGCTCCATCTCAGTTTACTATTTGATCAGAGAAGCATTAAATATTTATTAAAAACTACAACTATGTATTTCTCCTGCCAAAGTACAAGGGTAGTTACGTAAGTATTCAGCAGAAATACATCTTTCTTAGAGGCTGGTGAGAACAGCACCAGCAGGTGAGATTTTGAGAGTTTTCTTAAAGGACTGGTTGCACAAAACTCTGGTGTCCAGCAAGGAGATCCCATCTCCTGAATTATTTTTAAACCTGGAAGAGGCCTACTATCCCATTCTCTCTCTAAGGGTAAGTTCGAATGCCTTGCAAGAAAACAGAAAATTAGAAGTTTTAGAAGAGAATATTGCAGGACTAAGTAACAGGCTGCAGTGATCATGATGCCGAGTAATACAGCACATAAAGCATGAAAGGGAAAGCTGAAATGCCTTCCTTGCCTTTACCAGTAAAATTGGCCTTCAGGAATCCCAGGTCCCTGAACCCAGAGGGAAAATCTGGAACAAGGCAGATTTGCTCTTGGTGGAGGAGGATGAGGTTAGGAAGCACTTAAGCTGTATATATGGAAGTCTGCGGGGCCTGATGGGCTGCACCCACAAGTGCTGAGGGAGCAGGCTGATGTCACTGCAGCGTCTTTCTTGATTATCCAACAAAGGTCACGGCTACTGGGAGAGGTTCCTGAAAACTGGAAGACAGCAAACGTCACTCCTGTCTGCAACAAGAGCAGGTAAGAGAGTCCAGGGAACTACAGGCCACTCAGCCTCACTAGGAGGAATGTTGCCAACAGGTCGAGGGAAGCGATCTCACACCTTTCCTATGCACCGGTGAGGCTGCAAGTGGAATGCTGTGTCCCATTCTGGGCTCCCTGCTATCTGAAAGATACAGATGTGCTGGAGTGAGTTCAGCACAGGGCCACAAAGAGGACTATGGGACTGGAGCATCTGTCCTATACAGAGAGGCTGAAAGAGCTGCAGCTGCTTAGGCTGGAGAAAAGATGACTCAGGAGGATGTTGTCTATGTATACCAAAGTGTGAGGGGTGGGAATGAAGATGAAGGGGCCAGATGCCTTTCAGTAGTGCCCACCAGCAGGATAGATAAGAGGCAACACGCGTGAATCAAGAAACCCAGAAAATTCCATCTGAACACAAGAATATATTTTTTTTAATTTGTTGCTTTTCTTGCTAACCTGCACCCATTCTTCCTCTGTGCAATTCACTTCTTTTACCAGTAGGCATACAATTTCCTCCTTTATGCTCTCATATTGGCTGCTTGCCCTAGAGGTTCCTATTTCATGGAAGATACATATACAATTCATGAGCTACAATTTAATTTATTGTTACACTTGATTTCATTTAGATTTTTGGACAGATACTGCTGCTGCTGTACAGTGAGAAACACCTGCTGATTCCAGCAGTGCTATCCAAGACCCAAGGTGCTCGCACTGCGTAGAGACGATGGTGAATCTCGGCAAAGAGTAGCGTGCTCTTGCCTGCAGAGGGAGTAATGGACCCAGGCAACATGCTCTCACACATCTCTTTCCCCCCTAACTGGAGCAACAAACAAAATGACGGAGTTGTGGGGCAGGGGTTTTGCCCCTCTATTTGCTTCCCAATAGAAAATCAACTGTGAGATTGAAGAACTGATGGACGGAAAATGGAAGAATGTACTAGAAAGCATTTGAGTGGACATCTGTTTATCCCTTTGCATGCATGCAACAAAACACACATTTTTGTATTAACGTGGGGAAGAGAAAAGCAGAAGTGTTCTTAAAGTAAAGGGAGAAGTATTTTTTCCATATGTTATACTCTGCAAGGATTTCACACAGGTCAAATCTACAGTCACTGGCAGAAGCGTGAACAAGACATATTCCCTGTCCAGCCAGAGTATTAAGCCCACTTCGTCTTGTGAAGGTCATCAGGCAGGTGGTAACAGGGAAAAGTCAAAGCAAATGACTATTAGAGAAGGGGTTCAACAAGGCAGTTGACTTGTGCAAGGCCTATTAGTTTTAAGATGTTTTTGTTGGGTTTTCTTGGAAATTTTATTATATTTGGGAAGTTCTGTTCATTCTAAGGTACTGAATGGCAACCGAGATAAAACTAATAAACCTTCCTGGTCTCAATAATCAAGAAGTTAGGTGGCCTGTACCTCACAGTGCAAAGAACAAGGGAAAAACAGCAACAAAACACAACACATTTTGGCTGCTTCTTTCATGAACCACGTAAGAGTCAACTTGGGAAACTCAGGAAGGAGATACTAGGATGCTTTCATTTACATGGGGATAAAAAGCAAAGTCAGTGGCTTTTAAATTATCAGCTGAGTAGCAAAACAATTGGGAAGAGGGCCATGAAGGTACTCAAATGCAAGCTTTCTAAGGGAAAACAGCTGAAGAAGGCACCACAGCAGAGACAAGATTAGAAAGAAGCGGTGTAGAATGTCTTTCTGATCCTACTGTAAAAGGAAATCTGCTCTGTGGAGAAGGATAATGCAGAAAATAGGAGAGGAACTCTCCTGTTCAGGGCTTACTAGGTACATAGGATTCCTGCAACCTTCCAGTCCTCATACTTGGCAATACCACATCAAATGTATTTACACCTGCTGCTCAACTGGGTATGTTAATCAAGTCTGACTCCCACTTACTTCCCTCCAATCAATAACTTTTAATCAGATTATTAAAGATGTAGAAAGCTCATCACACTCTCCATTGAAGAACATCAAAATACGAAAACTGTCATCCTCCATTGCTGACAATGTTTCAGACCGTCGCAACACATGGCCTTTTTACCAAAAGTCCTGTTTATGCTCTCAGTGCATCGATATTATTAAAAAGAATAACACAACAAATTATCTGGAGCTAGATACATTAAAAAAAAAAAAAAAGGTAAAACACACACAAAAAAAAAACAAAACCAAAACAAAACAAAAAAAAGAAAAAAAAAAGAAAAAAAAAAGCAACCTCACCCAAAAGCCACCCAAAAGGACAAACAAACAAACACACAAAAATACAACTGAAAACAGAAGGTGCTAAAAAGATACAGACATTTTAGGCCGCTAGGAAAGCTAGAATTCAGATCCAAGTTGCTGGAAGTGCTCTTTCTTAACACCTTTTCACCTTTTGGCCTGACAGCTCTAACACTGCAGCTGACTGAAGTCGTCATTCCATCATGTAACAGAGGGAATATCTAACTTGCAAGCCTTTTAAGTTTAAAGGCCCTTTCTCTTCCCAAGTTACCACCAAACTCTTACTGCATCCAGTTCTCTATTCCTGTTTCTCCCATGCTAAAAATAACACCAATTTTACCTCTATGACTGAAGCCTGTTCGTCCTCTTCATCCTGACCCACAACACTCTTCCAACCTGAAAGAACACCTCAATTCTATATTCTTCCTCTGCTCAGCCATCCTATCTAATTCACAGCTTCATGCTTCATTTGCTGCTACAACCAAACCCTTATCAAACTCCTCCCCATCTCCAAACTGCTGTGCCTTCAACATTTTCCAGTAGCAGGAGGACTTCTCTGTCCAGCATCTTACAGCATAGGCTCTCTATAGTTGGCCTTCTTCAAACTAACTTTTCCAGACAAACTGAGAATCTCCAGGCCCTGTTAAAGGCTCCCTTTATCTCAGCAACGCTGTCCCCTCTGATGCTTCTCTTACTACTGAGTGTCCCATTGTTTTTAGCTGCTCCTCGTACAACCAAGCCTCAGGTCTTGACTGGCACAGTAAAGCTATTGTATACACAAAGTGGTAAGATGTGATTTTGCCATGTAGTCAAGAATTACAACTCTTATCCTTCAGAGCTCTGTCCCGAGGGACTGTACCTCCTCAGGCCCCAGACTAAGGCAACTATACTAGCAGATGCTTGGAGTGAAGGTGGTTCTTTCTTGGCCGATGCTGTGCAAGACCCAGGCAACGCCGCAGGCCTTGCTCACCTGTCCTTTAAAATACAGAACACCTTAATTCCTGCATTAAAAATCCTTCTTGCGTAAGGGAGAAAGTCTGCCGAAGGAAAAGGCTGTGTCAACAGAGGATGACAAAGTCACAAACGCAGGATTAGGTGGCAGGCCGATACTTGTTTCCTAGTCAAAAGGTTAAGAATGCTGAAGGTACAACGGTGACTTATTAACGGGTGCAGAAATAACATTCCTGCACAGATTCGGGTCTGTTTTACACCTGACCAGCAAGAACAAGCCGATGACTCCACCAGCCCAAGCCACGGCTGCCTCATAACACCCAACACGCCGCGTTGATGCCTCTCCCCAGGAGGACACCGCCTCAGGTGAGGTGAGGTGAGGTGAGGCGAGGCAGCCCCTGGAGCAGCCGCTGCGGGCTCCCCTCCCGCCATTTTCCCCGCCTCCCTCCCGAGGCTGCGTGAGGGGCGCCGGGGGGCTCGGCGGGGCCGGGCCGGCCGCCGGGCCGCGGCGGGGCGCTGGAGGCCTCCCCCCGGCCCCGGGGAACCGCCCCCGGCGGCTGTGAGGAGAGGAGAGGGGCCGGGCGGGTCGCCACGGGCTGTGACACCGAAGGATGTGCCCCCCCTTGCCTTGTGTCGCGATATTGAGGCGATGCCCGCCCTACCTTCGGCCTGCCCCGCTGCGGGCTTTGGTCTGTCAGGGGGCGATCCTTAACGGGGCGCCTGAGGGAACCGCGCTGCGTGCTGAGGAAACGTTTAGTGTCCTCTGTGTTAAAAGAGTGCCGAAAAGATAACATTAAACAAACAAACAACAAAAAACACCAAAACTAGTCCCCCGGGAACATGTAACCATACGTTACTGTTTCTGCTCCTTAATGCTAAATATGCTGAATCACAACAAATGAGACAATTAGAACCAAATTTCAGGCAGGCCTTTAGCTACTATGTTGTGGAAACTGTAGCCCTGTCAGCTTTTGAGTAAATTAATACAAGCAGTAGGGGAAAACAGCTTAGGAGAATCCAACACCATCTTAAAAATAACAAGCTGTTTTGTAGTTTGTTTGCAGGGCTCGCCATGTGCTTCAGGATGCTATGTTTTGCAGCCAACCTTTCCCTATTAAATTAGGAGAGGAGTAGCAGTGTTTTCTCTAAAACAGCACGGTAGCACAGCATGTCCATGTACACTTCTAAAATTGCCCCACGTACCCTACTGGACTCCCTGTGAGCCGAAGCTGCAGTTCCTCAACACTTTTCCACCTCACGAGCTTCCCTCATCCAGCCCCATATCAGATCTGCCACTGAACTCGAATGCTTGGGCTGTTCTCATGTGGGCTTAGCAATGGCACTTCTGCTCATTATTAACACAGAAGATGCAAATGAGACTCTAGTGGACATACAAATTTTACCCACTAATCTCACACCTTTTCCTTTCAAGATATTCATGCAACATTATTATCCATCAGGAAAGCACAGAGAGCAAGTGCTGCTAAAATTCATACCCTCCAGAGCAGGATTAGAGAAAGAATTAGACACAAGAATTAGGATATAGATAATCTCATATGATAAATTACTATGGTTTCATAAATTGCTGCTCATCAGCTGAACTTTTGTAACTGCTCTTGGACACCCTCTTAGACTGTTAAAATGGCAAGTACAATGTGTTAGACTAAAATACCTTTGTTTCACTTCAAATGTGCCAGAGATGAGAAGAGCACACAGTCAGGTACCTCATTATGCCATTGTAACTCAATAGCTTGCAATAGTCAGTACAATCCTAAACCAGTGGGTTTTTTAAGTTCTGAATTAGAAGACACATACCGAAAATAAAGGAGTCACTTGACTCTAAAGGTGCCAACACACCCTGGATTCAGGAGCCAAGTGTTCAGTTGTCACTACTAACCTTTTGTAGTTCTACTATTTTTACAACCTTTTTGATGACCATATACTGAGCATATAGAAAATTGCTACTTTTACCACTGAAAATGTGGAGTGATTTTCCCAGGTCTGCACCTTCTACTTGTTCATTTGATTTTGTTAGCAGTTGGTCATAGCAGTACCACTGCTTAGGTAAACATATGCTTGAGAGGGAGAAAGAGCCTCATATGAAATGCACAAAAAAAAAAAAAAAAAAAAAAAAAAAAAAAAAAAAAAAAAAAAAAAGTTAAAATAGTTCCTTTTGTAGTCTCAGCTCTAGGGCAGAATCCAGAATTGTGGTAGGCCACTGAGGTCCCTACGGATCTCAGGTTAGGACTGAAGTGCCTTAGAACCAGATCTGTGACCAATCCACACACTAGGAAACTACCTAGAGCTAATGAAAACCGGATTTAATGCTTATTTCCAAATAAACTATTTATGCATTTTCCTCAACAAGTTTCCCCATCCTACATAGCCAAGCATCAGGTAATACAGGCACACTTTAGAAAGTAAGTGGGAGTTCTGAGTTGGAGTCGGTTCCTTCAAGAAAAAGTTAAACTTAACTCACCTGCACCCTGGAGTTCTCTATCCATCGGCCTACAGCATAAAAGACTCTGTGTCATTGGCTCTTCTTTCACCTCCCTCTTCTCCTCTTCTCCCTCCACCTGAAAGAAAACAATAGTTACTAATGCATTTTCTGAACAGCCCAATTCTGTTAGTACATTCCTATTGAAGCTTGGAGAACGCTTACCACTGCCACTGGTGGAAACGTTCTTGATCCACAGCAGGCTGAACTACAATCACTGGACAAAACATGCCATAGTTTGTTTTCAGTTTGAGCCTGGAAAACTTTTACCAATGAAAGCTAAGCTTCAGTACTTCCAGAACTAAATAGCAGCTGAGAGAGTTTATTTTGCATGCTTGTTTTTGCCTCTCTCTTTCTCTCTTTCCTTTCTTCTAATTGCAGTTTTAGACTTAATTAAGGTTTAGGTTTCTGATTTTGGTTGTTGCTTCCTTTTGGAAAAAACATTGAACACTAAACCCTGAACGTGATCTGAGCAGATGGAAGTACAGAGCAATTTACTGGAGCTTTTCTCTCTCACTTTTAATATTTCATTCCTATAAAAAAAAAGAAATAGTAGTAGCCTTTCCTCAGTGGTTGAAGGAAAGATCCTGTAAAGATTTAGGACAAATGCTAAGGAGCTAAAATAACAAGACTCTGTTCTTAGTCTTCAACTACTTTTCTGTCAGTCTCTCAGATTGCATCTTCACCACAGGAAGTCCTCTGAGCTAGTCACTATTCTCTCCCTCTCCATGCATCATGGTTTCTGAAGGAAACCAGGTAAGACCAGAAGATAACGGGTGCCAGAGGTCATTCATTCCAACACAGACTCAGGTGGCAATCAGGGTGCTTAACCAGTAACCAAGATTTACAGGTACAGCTGATCAAAGTATTATTTTTCCTCTCCTCTTGTGGAACACTTCAGCATTTATTTTTTTTTTTAAATTTTCTTGGATATGAGCAGGTGTTAGGGGAAAAAGGTGAATCAAATCTTGATGTTGAAGCCCTACTAAGTTTGTTCCTCTTCTGCTTTAGAGGGTGGACCCAATAGCAGGGTCATCTAACTTGTTTTAGGGTATTCAGCTGGTAAGCTAAGTCAACATTGCTGCAGAAAATTGACTTCTGATAGATCAATGTCCCCACACACACAGTGTCCTCAAACAGTGATTTTTTTTTCTCCCCAAATAAATAACAGTTTTTGCTTAGACTTCTCTGCAGGCATGACCTCAAATTTTAACAGTTGTTTTTACTCGTCCTGATGGAGTTAACTGGTTCTGTGAACTCCTTTCCTAGATTATTTCATCTTTTACTATCACAGCTCTATGGAGATCAACAAGACTTAAAGCAGAAAAGAGCTATCATGCAAGAATATCATCCCAAGAATTATCTATAAACAGAAGTGGCTATCATGTCAACATGAGGTGAGAATGCCTGTATTACTAGTGATGCAGCACCAACATTTTACAGAAAAGTCCTTTCCTGCCACAAGTACCTCTTTTTTTTTTTTTTAAATCATTTTTTTCTCCTGTACCTGAGAGATAATCCGCAAATATTTTATGCAGTTATTTAATAGGCTTTGGTCAGCAAGCATTGTTTGAGTGGCTGAGGAGGAAATTAATGCAGAACGCAGCAGTCATTTACCTGAATGATCTTTTCATGCATCCATCCTCATCAGCCAAACCCTACTTTTTAAGTCACACGTTCTGAAAGCAAGTAGCACAGGGATTTATGAGTCCCACTTCCCAGGCCTAAAAAGTTGGGGGAAGGAATAAATCAGTTTCTAGCATTGGCAAAAAAAAAAAAAAAAACAACAACAACAACAACAAAAACAACACAGCAACAGAACCACCAAAAGACTCCCAACAACAATAAACCAGCAAACCAGAAGCAAACTGTTCAGCTCCAAAACAGCAGCACAACTGTTGCACATCTGCCATAATCAGTAATTACAGGGAAATCCTGGTCCCAGTTCAGTCACTGTCAAAATCCTCACTGATCTGCTCATAGCCAGGGTTTTGCTCGTAGAGGCTAATGACTCCAGCTCTCATGCACCAAAGCAAATTGTTCCAAGGCTTGAGCCACTTTACTGCTTGCAACTGCTCTTTTCATCTCTTTGCCAGAAGTTAATTTTCCCACAACAGTCAGCAAAATTCATCCTATATGTTCACCTTTGCCACTGCATATTGCAGCCCAGGTGTTAGGACACAATGAGGCAAACTCAGCTAGCTGCACCTGCCCTAGATTAAGTGGTTGCTGACCCATTTCTAATACCCTGCCACCCGTTACCATTTTTTAGTTTAGATCTTCCATATTACTCTTTTAGGGACTTCTTTTTTTACTTTCAAGATCACCATGTATGGGTTATTATACTAAGCTCTTGCTGTTGATTGTACTATGTAGGTAGTAGCAGCATCCACCCAAGGAACACAGGTAGGTTTATCAGAAGTTGTGGCTCACCTCACAGTTCTCCTCTAGCAAACCAATTCCATCTCATCTGTCCACTTTGTTGTTGACAGAGTTTTGGACATCTAGTAGCATAAGGTTTTATTTCAAAGTTTTATGAAATTAATGGAATACAGCAGCCTTGAACAATTTTAAGCAGTAGACAGCAAAGGCAAATTCTGCTAGCCTTCACCAAGAGGGAGACATAGTCATTTAATGTAACCCGTATTTCTAGGTTACCTGTTGTCAAAAGATACAGTTAGGTGCTACCAGTTGGCAGTCATTCCCCAGCCTGTGAAGGTAGCATGAATTTACCTGGAGAAACTTTGCTTTCTCCACGGACTATGGAGGAAACTAAACAATCAATTCAACCCCAAACATCAAATTTATAGGTGGTTAAATCTAGCTTAAAGGAGCAGTCCAACTCCTTTTTTAAAATACAATTATTTTATCATTCATCTAACTAAAAGGAATGCTGTGTCCTAAGCCACCTCACATGCTCTGCCACAGCCTAGTAACATGGCATGGTTTGACATTCAGTGGCAGTACAGCTTGAGCAAGTGTAAGGAATTGCCACCCGCCTTGCCTATCATTCCTTCTTTTCTGCAGCACACTAGCAAAAGCATTTGTGTAGCACACAGTGAACAAGATTGAACAACAGATGTTGCTAAAATTAACTCAGAAAAACAAAAGCCCAAAGTCAGTAACCATTCGGATGGATTCCCAGAGACCCCACAAACTGTACTTCTAAAGCAGAAAACAAGGGCACAGGAGCTGCCTACGACTGAATGGCCATTTAAACCATGCTGATGAGACCACACACTTTGCCTGCAGGCCCCCAGACTGTTGTAGACTACTAAGCATTTCACTTAATTCTCTCTCTCCACGCAGATACCCTTCTCCTGAGAAAAGACTAACCCATTCCCCACCTTACAAGACTGTGACCCTAAATGTATTACATAGTATGAGCTGATAATGCATGTTATTACTTAACTCTGTTAAGTACATACACATGAATAACAGCAGTATCAGAAGCCCACCTGTTAGTCACTCTTCCCATACCAAATCCATCCCTTCCTATTGCTCAGCACACAAGGCATGGTACACAGAGGTCTGCCTGCTCACCTGTAGTTTATCAGAATTACCTGTTACTGTGTTTGCTAATAATGATTTGGAAAGTTTCTGTGGTAAATCAGACTTCTCTCAGGAACATGCTAGACCCACTGCAGCCAGCAGGCCAACACTACAGAACCTTCAGCTGCCAGATCCAACAGATTTTCAGGACTGAAGCAAACGCTCAGTGAAATAAGCAGTTTCCTCAGATAAGAAGAGGTTGCAAATAGCCTAGGTATAGT
This sequence comes from Netta rufina, assembly GCF_964035555.1. NCBI lineage: Eukaryota > Metazoa > Chordata > Aves > Anseriformes > Anatidae > Netta > Netta rufina. The sequence goes on along the minus strand of NC_140127.1, from coordinate 35,146,389 downwards.
GACTTGAGCAATTATACTTTCAGGTAAAACACTGGTTTCTAGCTTTGCCCTGACTCTTAATTTGGCTGGGATAAGCCTTCTGGCAGAAAGGCCCTTACAAGCACCACTGCCACTTGCTGCCCCTGAATCCGCACAGCACTTTTGGTGGCTGCCACATTTGCACAGCCACAGACCTCCCCTCCACTGCAACCTGTTACGCCACCTCCTGCTGCAGCAGTACCATAGCACCTATAAAGCTATTCTGTTCAGTACTGCTCTACGCATGAGAGCAAGTCCTTTTCTTTCATCAGACTCCCCCAAAGAGAGCTTCTGCTTCTTCCTCCCCCAGCGGGGCAGGAGAGGAATTTGGGTCAGCACTTTCCAAATCAGAAGGTGACAGGTCAGCTGAATGACCTTGGAAATGTAAAGAGCAGGATGTTCTGCATTTATGATACTGTATGATTAAAGTTTCTGTGAATTTATCTGGCTACCTGACTAAATACATTACTGAAAGTTGTTTCAGTAATCCTTTCTGCAAATTAAAATGGTACCTGTCACTAATAATGAAGCTGAACATAACAGAAGAGAATGTAAAGAGGAAAAATTCAGTGTTTACATGCTATAATTATTTGCATTTTCTTTTTTCCCTCATTGTGTGAGTATGTAAATTTCTAATAGATTCGCTCAGGGCTATTTGGCAAAAGAATCTACAGGTGCCTACAAACCTTCCCCATACCCTAAAAACAACTGAAGCAAATCGTAAGCCTCCGTGTTCTGCTAAGCAACACTCTTCACATTTCAATGTAAGTGTATTGAGAGGAAAAATAAATAAGCTAATCAATACCTTGTACCTCAATTAACTTACCACAAGCCAAAATGTGGTTCTGATTCTCTGTCACGGGACCGTCTCTTTAGCTTGGACCCAATTAGTGAGAAAGTTAAGGCACAGGGGAGAAAGGAGTTTTTTATACAATTGTACGTTTTTTGCCCTTCTTTACAGTGAAAGTTTGAGAGAGAGAAAGTAGAATTTGTTCTTTACCATTTTCTGTGGGTGATATTTTGAAATGTTTAATTAACATACTACACAAAACAATGTAAACCAGACCGACTTCACATGTTTTTCAGTGGCTAAAGTACTGGGGAAAAAATAAAGCAATGGTAAAGAAAATGAAGGTTAAGATTAAAGAAACCTACAGTTAATGACAGGCTGAAGTTCAACTGTCATGTAACTGAGAATGTTTGAGAATGGACAATAATTAAAGTCAAGCAAAGGATGAAGCCCAGATTATTATAATGAGATATGATATGTTCTTCAGACTATCTGGAGGTTAATGTTACTTAGTTTCATACGGTTACGGGTAAGTAAGTACTGTACTACTATATAGTAAAAATAATGTAGCTGGATACAGTCTGCTTCACAGTGACCCAAGGTTAATGGTAGTTGCTCTTAGTATATTTAAAAGGTTTAAAAGAGATGTAACAACCTCTGCATCGGAAATCTAGTGCAATGGCACTAGAAAATGGCACCGAAGAGGCTAGCATAATACCGGTGCTCTTGGTTCCATGAAAGCAGCTTCCAGTGTAATGTATGTTGCCTTTTATCTCTGTAATTATACTGAATATGTCCATGAATTCTTTCATTCCTGAATGGCACCACCTTTTGAGTAATAGGTCATTGGTATGCATCACTCTGATAAGGTATTACACTAATATATCACTAAAGCAACAGATGTATTAATGTAATACATCACTGGGACAAAGCACTCTGATGATGATGTATTTCTGAGACGATGGCACCATCCAGAAAGACGAGGCCCAAGAGAAGGCTTTTGATCAGTTTAGTAGAAAAAAAAGGTATATTTTCCAGGCACAAAAAATATGATGCTTCCTATAAAGATAGGGTACTGATATTAATCCTTTTTTTTTTTTTTTTTTGGAGGGGGGGATAATTTGATGATCATATGGCTTGGAAAAGAATTTACTGTGGTTGAGGAAAAGATACCACTTAGAAACATAACCTATCAGACTACTTTAGTCTTTTCCCAGAATGTCTGATCTCCTCAGCCCTCCAAACTCTATACCAAAAATCTCATTGTGTTGAGAGCCTCAAGATGCCTATCCTTTTCTGGAGCTAGGGAGGCTACAGGAACAGTTCAGCGAGCTCAGTGATGACATAGCCTTGCAGAAGTCACCTGAGGAATGAGGCTCAGCTACATGAACATCCAGAGGCCAGAGAAATCCAGTAATATCAGCCTTGCAGGCTCTGGCTGACTCACTCCTTCTGAGAGCAGAGATTATGCCATAGGCCCCCCAGGAGCCAACACATGAGTTGTACTTAAATAGTTAGCTACAAGCAGCTCAAGGGGCACAGACTGGCCAGTTCTGTTCTCACCTCTTTGTATCAATCAACTTGACTCAAGACCTCCCATGGCCAATGAATTACATTTGAGCTTATGTAAAACCAAAAACTGGTGCGCTTTTGGAGGTGAGTCAACTAAAAGAATACATACTCTGAAACAGGGCTCAGGAAGCCAAATAGTTGCAATCCAGTCACTAGCATGTTAAAATTTCCATGGTTTCAGATTCAGTGACAATCACAGTCTGAACCTAAATGAAATTCATTTGACATGTAACAGTGAGGATTTTGGAAGTAACTCTGAACAACTAGAACATTGAGTGGTAAAAGCAGGATAGTTCTAGAGAAAGAAAAGGGAAAATATAAGTATAGAGGATTAAAACAAAAGCATTTGAAAGAAAGGAAACAAAAGAGGTAAGAAAAGAGTTTGCATGTCAAGGATAGAAAGAAAAAGACAGATTTTTTTCACCCCTAATTTATAATGTTGACTTCAGTATTTAAGTTCTACTCTATCAGTTATAAGCATGCACACACACACACTTTTCAATGAATAATAGAAGCAAATGGGCCCACCAGACCTGATTTTCTTTTCTTTTCTTGGTTGGGCTACTAACATTTATTCAAAGAAGAATTAACATCATAAAGTTTTTAAGGGCCAAAAGTGATTACAGAGAGGGTAAGACACATGGGAATCAGGATCATTAAGTTTTGGAAAGCTTTGTTCTAGTAGTGTGAGGTATTGTTTCTCTTAAAAAAAGTTTTAATTTCAATTTTTTAAAGTGGTAAGGCAGTGGTATTAAGATGAAAAAATGTCCTAACAGGTTCTCTTTCTGTCTTAATAGGACTGATATGTGATGGGACTATATGGTAGTACTTTCACAGTCGAGCCTACATGCTATAGTCAGAGGAAAGCGGATAATGTAAACCCATTGTGTGGCATGTCTTCACATAATTTAGGCTTAGAGTCAATTTATTAGCTAATTCTTCTCTTTGTCAAATGCTCTCCAACAACCTTATTTTTCCACCTATATTTGAATAATTGTTTAGCAAAAGATACAGTTCTTCTAATCAATTTAAATTATTTCTCATATACAAAATACAGAACCAAATACTCCCTGTAAATGAAATTCTCTTTAATGGAACTAAGTTCATTTATTGTAAGTAATGATCTGCTTAACAATGTAATGTTTGGTATCAGAAACAGTTCTATTATTCGTTATTTCAGTACAGTAGCAGCTAGGAACCAAAAAGAAGGGTAAGCCCACTGCTTTAGGTGCTGGAGAAACAAAAACAAAGCAAAACAAAACAAAACAAAACAAAACAAAACAAAAAACCCTACTTCCTGACCTATTAGATCATCTAGGATTTTGTTTTATTTTGTGATCTGGTTTCACAGATGATGACAACCCAGTGGCTTGACAAGTCTTAGCCAAACAGATACACCACAGGAGGAGATTTTATGTAATATCTGTAGTCCTTCCCCTGCTTTCCTAAACAGATGAACACCTGCTTAAAAACGTAACCCCCAAAGTGAGCTAGGCATTTGCAATTTCTCAGCTCCATAAACAAAATATTACTACAGAATGATCATTGATATTATAATCTGGTCAGTCTCCACTTAGATTTGCTCTTACTTTTCTTATTAGAGAAAGAATCTTTAGAAATAAGTAACTTCCTAGATTACATCTTTTCTGTAATGGTCTTTAACCTGTGGTTTGCACAACTCAGGAAGAACCTAAGGAATCTGTAAAAGGGAATTAAAAGAAGCAAACTTACTTTAAGTAGGTTAAATTTCCCATACACCTGCACTGGAAATTGAAAAGGACTAAAATGCACTGATTTGTGAGATATAGCTTTACATACTTTTATCCACCGTGAATATTCCCCTTAGCAGTTTCTTCCACGTATTACTTGTCTTCTGTACAACACTCTATATTCTTCTTCCAGTTGGAAACTGAGTCTTCGCTTTAAAGTTTTCTTTAACACATAAAAGAATTATGCAGAAAGTTTCTGTAGAACCTGTCACAACTCTTCCTCTTGAATGCTAGGATGGCCAGGAATGCCTCCAATAAAAGACCATTAAAATATAAGAAACTCTCTGGCATAAAACCAATAGCCCCTCCAGTCTGGTATCGTGTCACTGATGGCAGAAGTGGGGGAGTTGTTCTGGCAACTGTTCCTATTTTCTCAGCAACTGAAGCTCTTTGGGAAGCAGTGGGCACCACCACCGGATGCTTTCCTCAGTGCTCCCCTCCAGTTCTTTATCTATGTATATGTGACACTGTGACCCTCAAACCCTATATCTTTTTTTTTTTTTTTTTTTTAAACTTATACCATGAGCTGTTTTTGAAGCCTCACACAGTTGTGGATTTGTTTGTTTTCTCCTTTAGTTTTTTTTTTCTCTCAACTGTCTTTCTCCCAGAGAAGTTTCATGGGGGTTTGGCTAATGCCTGAACCAAAATGGAAAAGCCAGAGGAAATACCAACAACAAAAACAACAACAAAAGCTATTCTTTTTACCTTTCTTAATTTTTTGTTTGAAACTGACCTGTCATGTCTGATGGACTTTCATGTTCTCATTTGAGCAACCAAAAACTACAGACCAAAAACTACATTCAAAGGAAGGTTGGAAATTGATTGGAAGAAATGTGCCTGGGTGTGAAAAGCAAGTGAGTGAATGGCATGGGAAAACTTGGCAAAGGAGACCCAGTAGACAATCTTAGGATGAGAAACTTCAGGAGTTAAGTTTAACCGAAAAGAGTAGAAAAGGAGGCCAAGAACAGAAAAGCAGCAAGACTGGGACAGGGACAGCTTAAGAAAGTTGAGACAAGCAGAGGCTCAAGCCTGTTAAAGATGGGCAGGAGTACCTGCGTGCGCATTGGCATGCTGCTGATCATGGCCCTGAGCTGAACTTAAGTTTCCAGTGGTTTTCTGATTAATTTCAGCTTGCCTTTGCTGCATCCCACTGCAAAAAATAATAATCATATAGCTGAAGATTAGCGTAAGGTGTATATACCCAAGGACTGAGTTAATACTGTGTGTTGCAGCATCGGTACTGGCGCGTCCTAAATCCTGAAGGCTCAATTCCAGAACCTAATTGAACATGCTTTTAATATAGCTTTCCGCATGTTGCAGAAGTAGAGACTGAAGATGGGCTAAGGTTGTACTGAAGTGAGAGAGGCCAAGGAAAGGAACAGCTCTGGTATGGTTGCTGTCGAGCAATCTGCCAATTGAATAACTGCGCTGCACCTGCCCTGCACTCTTCCATTTTGGAGGGGAAGTAAAAATGTTAAGGAACTTAAAACAGCCTTTACATATTTCTCCAGTGGGTGTTTGCCAAAGTTGCAGCATGATTAGGGAACTTCAAGAAGGAGAGTGCAGGACCCTGTAATTACCCAAATGCTTTTTTTAAAATATACACATATATTATTTTTTTCCCCTACCTGTCCTAAGGCAACTGCTCACTTTCATTTACTTGTCTTTAATTGTGTGTTTAATATTTTTTAATAAAACTGCATTAGAGATATAAATTACCACCTTTTTTGTTTCTACCTTTGGCATGAAAAGTGAATATCTGTGTGGATATGACATCTTTACGAGATCTTAAGTAATCTGTTGGAGGGTTTTCTTTCCTCTTTTCTATTTTTTGTATCAGAAGTGAAGTGAATTGAAGTGAGAAACCTCCAGAGGTTAGTTACATAATTCTGAGGATTCACATACATGCATATCCTACACTTTGCAAGTTCTGCTATAAATACATTGCAAAGTTAATTCTAAAATATGTAATGTTTCAGCGAATTACACATTTTTTAAATATGTATAAATTTAAGGCAATACACATTAAAATGAGATGCCTCCTTGGTGAAGACTTGAAGGAAATAAAATAGCATCAATGGTCCCTTGACCTTTTTTCTTATTTAAAGATTAAATAGGAACTATATTGCTCTTCTGGAAGCCTCTCAACTTCTTTCCCAGTGGCACAAGAGGTCAGTACAATCACCAAGACCCTGACATCCTTTCCTCTGTAATGAAAAAAAAATCCTTAATAATATGTATAGTTAATAAAATCTAATTGCATAATTCAACTGTAATTTCAGTCATGGTTCTTGCCAGTATGTCAAAGATGTCTTTCATAATATAGGCTTCATTCACATAAGCACCCCCGAATCTATTCGGTTTCTTCATGAGTAAGAGTATACATTTTTAAATATTCAGTAATTGTAGGTTCTTGTCTAAATCCAGCCAAATTTGGCACACAGTAATAAAGTGAAAGGTCATCTCTCAGTTGCTGCTTCTCTGAAGGTGACATTTCTTTGGTCAAGTTTCCTGACACTGTGTAATTCCTTCTGTTTATTTTACTGCTCCAGTACCTCATTAGCCATTGCAGAAATGGGTTTTCTTTGATTGTGGTTTGCACAGAGGACAGAACATATCGATATGCACTTACAGAGTGTTAAAATGCAGACTATGTAAAAGCAAATGTTTAGGGACAATCTGTAAATGTAACTTAATGAACCAACAAACCATAACAGCTTCAAAGCATTGAAAGTATAAGAACAGAACCAATAGTGTGACACAGAACCATCTGTAAGTTACTTTCATTCTTCTGCAAGGAACACAGTTGGTTTTATTCCTTTGTACAAGAGGTACCAACCTCACCTCAACCATACCTAAGAGCCACTTGCACACTCCCTTGACAACCTCCTCTTGTTCTACACAAATAAAACGAGGCCAAAATCAAACTGTACCTGCCAGCTCTTGTGAAAACTGCCTGAATCTCCTGTGGATTCAGAAGGAGGAAAAGCAGGTAATTAGATTATGCTGGCTAGGGACAACTCAGCTATCATCTGAAAAGGCCCATGGCATGACTGCTGCTCTCCTCCTGCCTCACAAGCAGCCTCTTGGTCAAGGTTGTCAACTTGAGTTGAAAGACAGAAGGTCACTTTTTGCTACCACAGAGTCTTCTACCTGACATCCAAACCTTTTACCTGTTTTTTTCTACTTTTTTTTTTCTTTTTTTTTTTTCCTGGCACAACCCTCAGACAGAGCTACTCTTAATATCATGCATCCATTTCACCTAAATCTACAGTTTAGACTGGACATATCCTGTTTTTCTTCACTAGTGAGACTGAGCCCTCTTTTCTTATAGTTTCCCTTTTTAGTTATTTTTAAAATTTTTATATCTGCCTTCTACTTTTTTTTCTTTTTTTCCTAGCCTGACCATGCAAGCGTCTCTTCAAAGGCCTCATTTTTCAACCTTTAGGTATTTTTGTTGCTGTCAACTGAACTCTTTCCAGCACACTGAGGTAATTTTAAAACCTAGTGCCCACAACTGAACTAAGCCTTGCAAACGAGGCTTGCACAGGACTGTGTCAAATAGAATAATTGCCTCTCTTATTTCAGTATATAACTCATTATCAAATTTTGTATGATACTGGGCTGTTTTATTTAACAAGACAGTCTTTTGTTTTTAATTCATGGTTAGCCTATGGCATGTGTGTGCGGCCTATAAGACCCATAGTTCGCCTTTGCTTGAGAAAAAAAAATTGAAGAGGTAGCAGTAATACTTTCCTGTGAAAAGTAATGAATCTTAAGGCGTTGGAAATGCGGGCCAGGATCACAATCTGCTTCAGCAGGGCCAAGAAATGAAGCTTGTCAGGGAACAGGCCGTTCGGGCAGGAAGCAGGCCAGAGCTGAAAGCTCATGGCAGGAGGAGAGGAGAGGAGCGAGCAGGCCTGAAGAGAGGCCTGGCAGCGCTGAGGTGGTCTGAAAGCCCCTTCGGCTTCGGGAGCAGCTGACAGGATCCCTGGATGAGAAGCCATGAGGTGGATTAATTCGAAGTCCCCAGTCCCAAGCCAGCCTCATGCTCGACTTCTGCCAGGCGAAGTGGGCACGGGGCCGGCCAGTGCCTGGCGGCCACCACATAGGCAGCCACCTGCAGGAAAAGCCCTCGTTTTAACACGGGTGGCTCTCCAGTTATAAAAAATACTCTTCTTTGCATTTAGCATACGTTTTCATTTAGTTTTATCCTACGCTTTTGGCCTCAATTACTGTTTGACATGTCTGAGAAAGAAACAAAACAATTGTATCTTTGGTTGTGTTCCTAAATTATTCCCTTCTCTTTCTACTTTCCTCAGCTGTTGCCCCCCTCTGAAGCTTCCCGCATGTCTAACACTTCACCTCTACATTAATTTCACCTCCTAACAGCATGCAATGTCACAGACACAGTCTTCAGTGAAAACCACTGAAAAGAAAAGGAAAGCAAAGTGGATGCAGCAGAAAATAAATAAATAAATAAATAAACACACTTTCCTGTAAAGCTTCTGTAAAACTAAAACTTTCCTTTACATTTCAAAATTGGGCAGGAGGTAGAATTGAAGAAAAACTGTCACCTTTACATACTCATCCAGTGGGGCAAAAAGACAAAAAAAAACAGCAAACACCAAACCAACCCACACCACAATAAATGAAACACAGACCAATGAGTTTAAAAAAAATTAATAAAAATCTACTGTTTTCCTCAGAGAGAAACTCAAACCCCAAAGTTTTAAACCAGAAACTAATAACCTGACACTTTTTCTACTTTCAAGTCATATTAAAAAGAAAACAAGAAGTTTCCCTCATGCTCACCTTTTCCTTTCCAACAATGGGAAGACAAAAAAAAAAAATCTGAACAAATGAAAAAGAAACAGAAGGTCAACAGCGGCTGGCAAATTAAAATAATAAAATAAGAGGGTACAAAATCATAGTATTTCTTGAGAGATTCATATTGACTTTCTGGGAAAGGATGGAAGTAGAAAATAATAAAGAAAATTTTGGCAGGAAAAGTGAACTATCAGGAGTCTTGTTATTTCACAAAATAGCTTCCACTGAAATGGAACTACTAAAGAAGGACTGGAGATTTGTCTTATCCTAGTCTGATTCTTACTTCCCAGGTCAAAGCTGAAGACTACTGTGCACCATTGCCTTTAAAAGCAAAGTGGGGCCTCTAAAATACAGTGTAATTAGGGGGCTCAGCTCTACCTATCTTGACTACCACAAAATGTCTGTCCTTTCAGACATACATCCCTGGGAAGTTCAAATGAGGCATGCCACCACAGAGGTTCTTCTGTTGCCTTGTGTGGTTTCTAATAAGCAAAGGTTAATTGTTATCCTTTGTATTTCCCAAGGGACACTAAAGGAATGCAGAGTTCAGATGTCTGTAAACACAGAAGTGTTTGGAAAACCTCTGGCAAAGGTGGTCATTTAGCTCGCCGTACTCTTTGTGTCCTGTAGGTCTCAGCACTGTCCTTTTGACAACATTCCCTGAAGTATTCATAAAATTATTTCACAGGATGATGGAGTGTCACAAAGGCTAATTGACTTGTGTTGCTGCAATGATCCATGATTGTACACATACAGACAGCATTGTTACCAGTTAAGTGTACACATGCATCTGGAAGTGGAGGCAGGGATTTGAATTCATAACCTTTAGCTACCCAAATTCAGCTCTTTATCCAGAGAGTTAAAAGAGCAGCTGTAGTCACAGAAAAAATACTGCTATTCATGGGCACGTTTACCCTATTGAAGAAAAAAGCAGCAGGGCATTTTCACTTTGGCCAGAGATATATTCCCAGGCAAACCTGCTTCTGGAAAAAATGCCACAGTTCCTTCATGGCTTTCTGGATATCTGTGCAGATACTGGAGCTGTTCTACTGAACAGCACCCACTGGAGTCAGACTTAACTGTCTCAGTACTTTTGTTTTGGTGCCTCAGTTCCTGGTCTTCTTGGACATGCTAGTATTTTTCCCCATCCCTCGTCTGACTTGCCTACTACCCAGAAATATGTTTACAAGTATATTAAAACTATTTAAATTTAAGCATGAGGTGCACTAATCCAAGCGCCTTTAACAACAATTAATTAAAAAAGACAACATGTTCACAACTGTTGTAATGTATCAGGCCCTACTAACAATTAATTTCTAAGCTTTCTAGCTATGCTCCACTCTAAGGAGATCCTGTAGGATTTAAACCTGAATTTAAAAGGATTTTCAATGCTTATACTTTTTAATTTTGTAATGAGGGACATGAACAATATGTTTGCAAAAGCTTTCTGAAGTGTTGTATTAACCACATTCCCTGTTGAGGCAAGACAGCCTTACCTGCCACACCACCTGAATAAGAAAACCTGTAGCTAACAGAAGCAATGCTGGTTACCTTCAGTAATTTTTCCAGCAACCAGAAGAGCTATTTCCACAGGGCAAAAAATATACAAGAAGTATTTTGAGCATCCTTTAAAAGACTATTCAAAGCGTTTACTCTGCTTTTGGCACATCTATTCTATGGTTTTAGGGAAACTGGAACTGCCATAAAAACACCTTACAGGACTAAATGACCGGTGTGCAAGGAGCCAGATCCCTATCCAAGGAACAAACAAGAGGCAAGCTGTTTATCCACTCACTCACTTCAACTCATTTTCACCTCTGTGCACAGCCTAAGATCCACACTTGAAAACAAGGTGTCCCCATTTGTCTGCATGGAGGCACAGAGATGCCTGCTTGAAGTGATCTGAATGACCTCCATTGTGGTGACACCACACAAGGTAAAAGAAAATCCTATAGCCAGTTCAAGAGAGGTGGTGCCATTTCTTTCATACTTTCCTCAATATGGTAGTTAGAGATTTAATGGGAAAGAAAAGGATTTAATCTCTCTCTCTGGTGGGGAATACTGCATAGCCAAACCAGAGCACAGGTTATGACACTGTAACATGACACAGATGTCAGAAATGAAACATTGATCCATGTCTTACTAACACTGCTGATACAGTTCCAATAGTGCAAGACTGTAGTGCTGAATGGGAGAAAGATAAAGGCAGCAATCAGCAAAACACATACCCATCCCAAATAATCAGATATTTTCAATTTACAAAATGGATTGTATACTGATTTTTATATTTTGCAAGCATAGAACAGCTACCTCTTTTAAAAGCAGTCAAGGAATTTCTTCAGAATGCTACTCTTACTTTTCAATAAAAATGCCACAGTATGAAGACACATATCTTAGTTTTGCTTTCTGGTCATATAAGTGAAGAATAACAATGATAAAATTAAGTTGCACTTACAGCTTTTATTGTCTTCCATTTCCAAATAGCCCAAGGTATTTTACACACCAAAAGGGTCAGTGAGACCAGGAACTCAGCAGCTGTCAATGTGAAACTGCACAAAGCGATGCTAAGCTGATCACGACAGGAAGCTAGAATGCCATAGCCAAATGGTACCGAAGCTTATGAAGATAGAAATTAATTAGCTAAAAAGGCCTAGGAACGGGTAGGACTGCTACTCTTACAAAGAACCTGATCTGCCACCTCTACCAGCACAATCCACTTGACAGCTAAGACACCAGATATTTGTTAAGTCCTTCTATTCTCTGTTGAGTGTCTATATATTGTGATGATTTACCATTCAAATACAACCCTTTTTCAGCTTAAAGAAGTCCAGGCTAGTCACAGGACCTAGGTGGTACCAGCTCACAGAACTATTGCTTTCATTCCTTTTTCTTCCAAAAAAAAAAAAAAAAAAAAAAAAAAAAAAAAAGGCAGAAGGTTCTACTTGCACCTAGCACTGACTGCTGTGTTCAGTACTGGATGGGTTATTTTGCTGAGGTACTTTGTGAATGCAATACCTATCCCCCTTGCACACAGCGTTCTTGATGTTCACAAGCAATAGCACTAATGCATTGGATAGCCCTACACTGAGAAGTGTAGCTAAATACCAGGAAAAAATGTGACAAAAGAAGTTAGAAATGGGGAGAACTAATGGTGGAGAAGAAATTGCAAAAAGAAAAAAAAATCAATTTTAATAATAGTTTGACAATTACAATTAAATAATCCAAAGCTCAGGCCGGGCATTTTTGTTACACACTGCATGAATGATGTTTGTACTTTGGAACCTTTAAAATATTTAAGCAGAGAAGAAATGAAATGAACTGCAACCAGTTAAGGTCATCCATTTAGGATAAAATTGATGAAATATTAAAATGAAAGAAATAAATTTTCAAACAGAGATACTGAGGCTTCACAGAGATGTATTATTCAAAGCAGAGGAACATGCGTGACCTCTAGGCCATTACATAATGGGGAAAGGATACAAAAGTTCAAACGAGCAGCAACTGTAGGCAGCAAAGGCAAAGAGGGAAGATGGATTAACAATTCCTGCTGCCAGGACTTCACTTCCAGGGTACTGTGGCTGGACCCCAGTATTTAAGCATTACATTCTCAGAGCCAGCTATTGGACTCAGCTATTACGTTGGGCTTAAAAACCCTACAGAAATCATGTATTTTTAACCACAAGACTGATTTTGTGTCTAGCTGAGTTTGTTTGTGCTCAGAGGCTGGCATTAACAGCAGAGGTGGTCCCAGGCTGCTGAGTTTCAGTGCGTGGGCTTCTTCTGAACTGTGACTTTGCCCTCACGTACCTTTTCTAGAAGGGCCTGAAGTCAGGATGCCACAGGCTGGCCAAGGTACAACACATCGGACTTCTTTCTGTGGTCAGCTTTGCTGGCTGACAGCCAACCTTCTCCTCATTCATCTCTGCCCTATCAGGGCTTGAAGATACCCAGTTTATGCTTTGGGCATCTTCAGAGGAAATGGTCTTAAACTCTGGCCATAAATTCTTTTTTGAAAATTGCTAAAGCCAGAGCCAGTACTTATTATACAGGGTTTATTATAAAATGGGGTTCTGCAAAGTTCTCGAGTGTTTTGTATCTGAAGTACTTGGATAAATCTCTCCCAAACGAAGACATAGCTTCCTGAAACAAGAAGTGTCTTTAAATCCCAGTGAAGTCTGTGGGAGAGTACAGATTTTGTTCGTTTGAAAAATTAATTTCCAACTTGCAGAGGGCTCTTGCCTCCAAGCTCAGTGTTCCAGTGCAACTCCACTGCTCTCCTGTTGGCAAAGGCTATTCAAAATTCATATAGCCAGTAATGCTCTGCCTAAAATAAGGTTCTGAACTGTGCGTCAGGGGCCAGACATCAAAAAGTTAGGTGACACGATGCCAAAGCTTTTTCTTGGATGTAGATTAGCCTCCCTAGAGGATCTATACAGAAGCATCTAAAATATTAGGAAAATAAGTGTCCCTGACAGCCATTCATGATCTGAAGTTCTCTAATGTATTTGATCGTCTTCCCATTTTTACTCAGCCGCAATTACTCCATGTGGAAAATAAATCTTTGCATTTGCAGAGCAAGCATTTATTTCTAAATCTCTAAGCTCCTTCCAAAATAAAGTATAAACATTATTAGCTTGATTTTATAGCTGTTCTAAGTGGAAAGATAGGGACAGTTTTAAAATTAGGTAGTATCAAGGATGTAGGCATAAACTGTGATACTACTTCTCTGTTTGCAGTCTTCTCTACTGACTCGTGGCAAGATGTCTACTTACCTTGCTGGAATTTAGGGATAATGGGGTGGGTCTGCCCTTTTGGGAATGGTATGAACACAGACCTCGTAAGGCCTACTGCAGAGATTTTCAGTGGAAGAACTAAGACATTGGTTCTGGGCCTGGCCCTGTACCTCAGAAGCATTTTGGAAAAGAATGGCCATCAATTAGATCCCAGAGGTCTTTCAATTTTCAAAGTTTTTTTTTTAAGACAATTTTTTTTGGGAAAAGGGATCAACAGAGCTCAAAACGTCAATAACAAAAGCTGCCTTTTTGCCACTGATTAGCTTGCAGAAATTAAGAGATACCTAGTTGCAATTAATAAATTATTACCCTTGCACTTTATGGATGCCTTAGTTTTTGAGTTATAATGCATAATTTTCAGGAATACAAGGAAATAGGAAGTGCTTAGGGAAAAAAAAAAAAAAAAGTACAATAGCAATCTTAGGATCATAATCTTAAAAAGTATTTCCTTTAATAATGTGAATGTTTCCAATCACATTTTAATTGTCAATATATTTTTCCCCAGAAGCTGAAAATATAGCAATATTTTCCTTATAATTTTCCTTATAATTATCAAAGGGGATCATATGAAAAGCATAAAAGAACTGTTCTCTGTAATGAACTAAAAAGAAAGACTGAATTTCTACTCTGATGGATGAGAAAACTGTTGTTCTAGTTCCAAAATAATATTTTCCCCTTTGAGTCAAAATGAACTTTTTGTTGACATAACTAGACACCACATCGATCAAAGGTCCATGCCACCAACTACCTTTCCTCCAGCAGAAGCCAATAGCAAATGCCTAAGGAAGTGAATAAAAAGTGGCAAATGTACAGTGACACATCCTCACTTTAGTCCTGCAGCTTCTAGTGATCTATGATGCCAGGATTTTCTTGAAGCAGAGTTAGCACCTGCATATTTGAAAGTCCCCAGTAGGTTTCCCTTCATTAAGTCATTTAATTACATTTTCAATACATGTATATATAAATTGTGAGATTCACAAAATCTGTAGCCATGAGTACCACACTGGCCAATCTATCTTCCTCAAAAATCTAGCAAAAGTGATATATGTGGCATGGCTAAAGAAGAAGTAAGCTACTTTTTTTCAAATAATGGAGAAAAAAAAAAAAGGAAAAAAAAAAAAAACAAACAATCAGACCACTTGAAAAACTTGCATTGAAATTTTGCTGAAACAATCTGCTATGCCTTCAATGCAGACAAAGAAATTTTGTAGCCAACATCATTTTAAAAACTGAGATAAGTATGTGTGTTGGGGGAAGGGATAATAGAGCTTTCTATTAATGGAAAGCAGTCTGGCTGCAGTCTGAACTGTGGTGTCTTCCCTCCCCATAATCATGGCATTAATTACTTCATAGGTCAAATTATGTTTCTGTTTGAAAGAGTTTGGCCGTCTACGTGAATCAGGGCATGCATATTTAGATCTACTGTATCCTCTAGCACGAGCTTTTATTCTTGTTTGATGCATATGGGCTAGTAATTTAGTTTTTCAGTGAAGACTGCTCTCTTTTCTCTCTCCTGCACAATGGCAGTCTGGTTCCATAATATATAGAAGAAGCACACATTAATTGAATCTGAGGGCAAGTACACTTCCTTCTTCAACCATATGGACAGGATTTTTCTTTAAAATAAAACGGCCAAAAAGGGACTGGAACAATGCCCAAAGGGGAGAATAAAGACAGACATTTAAAGGTGAGCTCACTAGATTTATAATAGCAGCGGACACTATCATCCTTTCCAGCCAGCTACCCAGTTAGCAGTAATGCTTATATCACAGGAAAGGCCCAGGAGATTCTTCTTTAGAAAATAATGGATATAGCTATTAATATACTGGGGAAGCTGCAGACATCCACTTCAGATATTGATAATAAATTACATTGTTCAGATACAAGATTACATAATCCAGACAGAAAAACATTTTTTGTGTATCAGTGTTATTTAGAAGAGTTGCTCTGAAAAGTTTCAAGAAATTAGAGGGCTTCTCTCCAAAAAGAATAGCCAAGAGCTTTGAACAAAAATAATGCTAATTAAGTATAAGAGCCTGAAGGAGATCAAAACTAAGGGCTCACAGGGAAGGTGTTGCTTCTTCTGTTAATCCAATCCCACAATCTGCAAGAACAGATTGTGAAATTATTTTGACCGTATCAGAAGGCATAAGCAAATCAGAAAGAGGTAGCGAAAACATCATCACGTTGCAACACATAGCAAAGCTTCTTCATCAGTGAAAGACCTTTCACTGTAGGCATTAGTGTCAACTTCAAGAGGGCCAGTAGTGGCCCAGCAGTTTACACACTAGAAGCAAAGTGTTTCAAGACAAGCAGTCTTGGTCTCAGAAACTTTTGGAGCTTTAGCTTACTCTCATGTGCAAATAGATGCAAGCATTTTGTTGTCCAAAACTTAAAATAGAAAGCAAAATGGAGAAACGGGAAATAAGCTTGAAAATCCCAAGACTGCTAACCCTAAATGCATTAAAAAAATACCATGAGCTTTTCTTAAGAATAACTGTACTTCAGAGCCCTGTGATACTGCAGTCATCTGGTTTGTCTGCTGGTGTTGAGACAAATGTCTTTAATATTATCAGATTTTCTCAATCACAAAGGTTAGACATTTATTTGCTTGTATAATGACAACAGATATCCTCATATTACACAGCTGATCTGAGAGTTATAGAAGCCCTTAAAAATCATGGCCATGTGATAAGGTTGTGGGTTGATATGAGTGAACTCCAGAGACTTTTCTGAACCCCCTATAAGCTCCTGTCTTCTTCTCATTTCTGGCTGAGCACATAGCACAAGAATTCCTACTGATGCCTACAGAAGTTAAGTTATCTCTTTACCTGTGGTGTTTGGTTCTTTGCAGGATCAGGCCATAAGCAAGGCTTACAAATTAATAAAATCAAAGTGATTTTTTTTTTAACTGTACCTTTTAAACCATATAAGAGTCTTTAACACCACCTTCTAAAAAAAAAAAAGTCTGACTCTAAGAGGATAAGCATAATACAACAACTTTGAAAAATTCCCTTACTCTCTGGCACACAGATTCAAGTCTCAGAGTCACTGAACCCTTCACCTTTCTCAGATAGATAAGATGACTACTGCAATATTTAATACAAGATAAGCGACACAAGCATTTGACTGGATTTGGCCTCTTGGACAGCTTACAAATCCAAGAGCTTGTGTAACCTGAACCTCTGCAAGGAAATGGCTATTTCTGCATTCTCCCATAGCTCCAAGAACTGGGGACTTCAGAACCATCAAAAACCATAAAACTGCTAGTCAACGATACTGCTGAAGGCACTTCCTTAGCTCTGTCCTCTAGTGCCAATGGCCAAGGCTCCCATTCACCCAGGTACAGACACCAGGCTGAGCTCCGGGTATCTGTGTCTGCAAAGCCCCTGGCCAGAAGGAGCCACACACCAGAGATAAAGCTGTATGTACGTAACACCAGTGCCTCCACGAGGACAGACCAAGGTGCACCTGCCCAGCCTCCCGTCTCCCACAGCAGCCTAAGGCAGATGTCTATAGGAGAGCTGTAACAGAGCTGAGCGGTGCTCGCAGAGGGTGAATCAGACTTTCCCTGAGCCCGGGGTGGTTTCTGTGTGGTTAGTAACATCGTACTCACTGCTCCGAGTTCATGTAAACCTCGGTCATCCACCACATATGCACCATGTAGCGCCACAAAGCTTGTCTGCCTATTACATGACGAGTTGCTGCTACTTTGGGGACCTGCCACGTTATGTTCCTTACACACGTGCCTGGAAATAACGAACCATCAGCCCTTACTTGCTGTCTTCAGGCCAGTCCTGATCTTACAACACAACCCTTCCCTGCCATCCCGTTCCCAGACCCAAATGCCTTACTGTACCCGGCTGGTGATCGCTCCTCAGGCCCTTGGGTGCCTCCTCTGGAAGGAGTCACCAGATGGCACTCGGGTCACTGGCACACAGGGTGACCGACCGGCCTTGGGCACCTTGTCCCCTCACACACCTGGTACCAACTGGCCCCAACCAGTACTGACCGGCCTCAACCAGTACCAATCAGAACAAACCCGCGCCAGCTGCCCAGCTGCTGCAGGGCGTCAAGGGGCACCACAAGATGTCCGCCCTGCTCCACCACCCTCAGCGGCAGGTCGCGAAGCCGGCGCGTGTGTGAGGTACTGCTAAGGGCAGCAGGGAACGCAGCAGGGTATCGGGCTTGTGTGAAGAAATCGTTCTGAATTCCTCACTTGCATGACATCAGTTTCACCCATGACACTTCCTTTTCTAATGATCCCTAATGTGTAATTTACCCTCTCGTTTTTCATCTGCGGCTCAGCGTTGAGCTGATATTTTCACCAACGATGCACTGCTACTCCAAGATCCTGTTCTTAAGTGACAACAGACAGCTCAGAAAGAATTATTTTGCTGGTGAAGTCTAGACAGGTACCCTGGTGTTCCACGTACAGTGCTCCATTTGCTTGCAACATGGTGGTGCAGCAAATACCTTTCCCTAATGTCCAGATACAAAAGCACAAGTTTTTTTTCTTCATTTAGAAAACACAACCAGAGAGGAAACCCAGCCTGCCAAGAACATCACATGACTGTGCTCTCCAAACATTGTCCCGGTGGTATTTCAGGTAAACACGCGGTCTGAGTCACCAGAGAAGCATGGCAGGAGGAGACACGAAGCCGCAGACAGCCAGCAGGCCAGCCACAGGCCTGGCCACACTCAACCCAATTTCCACTTCTCCCTTAACTGGGTCCTTAGATTTTCATACAGCTTCTGTACAAGAGTTTCTCTTCAGTTTTAGAACACGGCAACCTCATCTTCACATGTGACCAAGCTTGTCATAGTGGCTGTAAAAGAAAGCAAGGTCTCATGCAAGGCACTTATGACTTGTCTGCCAGGCTATGGTACTTCTGATACACCAGCAGATTCTGACATTCAGATACTGTATCATCCAAACCTGCTCAGAAAAAAAAGTCATCAATTGGTAAAGATACAAATGTCTTACCTACACTTAAGGTAGTGCTAAATTTATACTGACATGAGTGGAAAAGTCCCAAGTGCAGACAATATTTTCTATAGGCAATAGAAAATAACGCACCAAGTTTCAAATAACTTGTGCAAAGCATTCCTATTTCTGAAGCAATAATTCCTTACAAACATTCCTATTTCAGAATACAAGAATACATACAGTAAGTCCTCACAAGAGTATTTCCATTTACTCATTTGTACTTCAGGGTGCACTTCAAATGCCTCTGGAAGTCCAGGACAAGAATTCTTGGTTTAATCTGTATTTCCTCAAAGTAGCAATGGAATTTACAAATGGCCTGTAAATTGAGGCAGTCTTGGGGATTTTTTCCCTTCTTCTGATGTGGCATCAGCATAAACAAAAATTCAAACTGCACAGCTGTAACTAACATGCTCATCTTAACCAAGCTTTAAACAACAAAGATCTGTGTCTTGTTTACATGATTTACTAAAGCTTCTGGAGAAGTCAAGACCACTTCAAACCACTTTGGCTAAGAAGTAAGGAAAAAAGTCATTACTAAATAAAATTCAGGAAAAAAATATTAGATGTAAATTAATACAGAATTTTGATGTATTCTTGACACTATATTTATTTGATAAAGAGAAAAAAAAATAATTAGAAAATCTTGTATTCCCGCTATTGTTGCATTTGTCCGTACAATGCAATTAATTCCTGCTCTAGTAAGGTCCTACCACAGATACTACCGTCTGTACTAGGAAGTAACAGGAAGATATACACAGCTGTTTGTGACTGAGGCTATCTAATCAAGGACATATTTTTGGTACTGAAAACAAATACAGCAATATTTTAAGAATAGAAACTGTGGTACACTATAAATCATGCTTGGTTGTGAACTGGAATAAACTTCTGTTCAGGCATTTTTTTTCCTATATGGTTGTCAATGGAGGTTATTGTTCCCAGTTCTGACTGCAGCTGCATGAACTCTTCCACGTCTTACGGCAAGCTGACTCAAACGTTTTGTCCAAACCACTTCACACTACACAATTTACACAATTGAGCATTTACAAGATCTGTGATCAAACTAATTTATTGCTTTTGTTATATTAGTTTTGCTGCTGATCGGCGCAGACCCAAATCTGAAAACACTTAAATTAAACCATGCAAATAGTCACAATTACTTCAGTCGGTCTGCTGGCATATGTAAACACGAGTGCTTTAAGGTTCAGGAGCCTGGCAAGCCTTCACCAGCTCTTTGCCTATGCATCCTGCAGGTATATATTGGCTACAAAATGGTCCTGCAGGGTAGGAGATGAAATTCACAGGCTGGACAACTGCTTGCAAGATAGATAAATATAATCAACTTGCCAGAGGTACTCCTCGTGTCATATTGCCGTACACAGAACGGTTTGACAACCCATGCCTTCAAAAACAACAATTAAAGATGGCTAAGATCAGTTTCCTCAATCTGACAGTATCAGGTGTATTATTTTCCTGACAGAGGCAATGAGTTGACCTACATTCTGATGCAAAGGTTATTTATGTGTAAATGCTACATATTGCTAAAGTTACAGGAAGCTTTTAAAATTAAAATTAATGTTGCATAGTGATGGTTCCAAATGTGCATGTAATGAACAGGTTGCCCATAAGAGCTGCTGACGCTGATAGCAGTGACATTAAACTGCTGCTGTAGTGCAGGCTGACAAGGGGACAAGTACGCTGTAGCTACCAGCAAGTTACCTGCTCTCTTCTTGTAGCTTATGCACCAACTGGGTGTTACTGCTGAACATGTAAGTGCTGTGCTCTTTATATAAACCCATGAAAGAATACATGCATGTACATACTGCACACACGCATATATATGCACATACCTTCGTACATTAAACAAAATTCTCTGGATGAGAATTCCTTGGCCTTCTAGAATTTGCAGCCCCCTCACTGACCTCTCCCAAAATGCACAGCTGAGTTCAGCTCTTGCCTTTATCAATTTTACCCAAGCAGAGCTTTCCTTTCAGTCTTGCTTGGGCTATTTTTTGAGCTGAGTATTTTCTTACTATGTTCAGCTAAAACAAAATTTCGTTGGAGAAAGGGAATGATGGCTATTTTAATATGATTGCAAGATGTGAGGAAATTAGTGCTCATTTCATTTCACAGTGCCTTGTAGTAGCTAAATATCTTGATGTAGACGTGCTACATTTTAATGTAGACATTAAGTAGACATGGTCTCTGCGCTAAGGCTGTAAAATGGAGATGGGAAAGATGACTTTAAGGAGATATCAAAAGTTCAGAGTGACATTTAGGTAAGCAGCTTCTGTGAATGTTGAATGTGTTTTTTTTTTTTAACCTTTGGAAATTATTGTTTTCATAAAATATGTGATCTTTTTTCCCACGTATTTACAGCTCTTAATTATCACGTAAATATTTCTACCTGTGGCTTACTTATTGACAAATGAATATATTTAGTCCCAATACATTTAGTAATATGCTCTGTAGACAAAGGCAATGAGGGCACGGCAAAAACGTATGGGCAAACAGCCTTGGGCAGGATGAATGCTATCCTGGACAACAGAGTTAAAGTGGAGCCAGCTCAAGTAGTCGGGGGCACAAGAGAGACACCCTTGTGTAACTTAGCCCTTGTTTTCACCCTGAATGAACAGGGTTCAAACCTAATGGAAATCAGCGAACAGAAGCTTCAAAATGCTGATGCTAATCCAAATAAAAAAGACACCAACCCCAAAACAACAACAAATACAAAGCAAAAGCTGAAGTCAGTTCTCTAGCACAAACTGAATTTAAACCAGATTAATATATTCATAATATATTAGCACAGTAGCACATGTATATAATTTTATACATTAATAAACATAGATACATTGGGGTTGCATACTCAAAATGATTTTACTGATAGCAATGTGTGATCAAAAAAGTTTGGAGACTTCTCCTGCAAGGATCCAGGATCCATCCCTAAACGACCAAAGTGGGACCCCCATAATTTGAAAATTCTTCTATGAAAAAAAAAAGAAAATGGTACATGTTTCTTGGAACTTCATGCAAACATCATTGAAATAAATGGTAACCTGATCCAAAAACTTTAAGTGGGCTTGGATCAGGACCCTGCAATTTAAGGCAGAAGAGCCAAGAGAAGGCATGAGGCATTCCTGAATCCTGTCCATACAGCCCTGCTGACTCTGCACTCCATAAAGAAATATTACGTAGCTAAGGAAGGAAAAAGTGGTTGTATGTAATTCTACATAAGAGAGCAGTTTTATGGTGATCCCACAGGTAGATAATATAGTCAAGTGTTAATATGGGGCAAGATAAACACTTGCTGGTTTACACTAAAGGATACAGTTAGCAAAACCTAAGTTTAGCTGTCAGCTTTTCTAGTGTAACACAGCACAATCCTAAAAAGCAAAGCACTTGACATTGCTATTGTAAAATAATACAAAGCACACAAGTTTTAACAAACAGCTGCATTCCCTCATCCTAAAAATGGATTCCACCTTATTCCTTAGCCACCTTATCCCTTAGCCAGTGAGATGTCCCCTCAGGAGCACAGCATTGCTGCTAACAAGAGGCATTTTGTGGTATGAGACAACAACCCTTTTCTGTCATAGATTTCTTTTATTATTGATGGGTATGCTTGGGTGGCATTGATCAGCACCAGTTCCTCACTGACCACAGTGCCTCAGCTGTAGCAGGAGGCGTGCTGATACCCGATGCCAGTCACGCTGTCCCTCCAGCAGTTCAAAGGCACGATCTTTCCTTGGATCTGAATGATTAAGAAGGGCGCCTGAAATATAGCTATCGCTGCCGCTGCTCTCCGGAAGCGTTCCAATGTGATGCAACACTTTTATGCACCAGAAACAATTCCACCACTATAAAAAAAGGTAAACTCATTTATTCCAACACCCAAAATCAATCATCGGCTAGCTGGAATAGATCATGTCTGAAAAGCCATTGCTTATCCTGCTCAGTTCCAATAGCAACCCTACTGTAGGTCTGTCTCTAACTGCACCAGTGAATGGGAGGGTCAAAGAAGAAAGCTTGGAGCATCAGCATCTATTTTCCTGCTGTTGGACCTCCCTCCACTAATCGAAACTTCTTTCAAGATGTCTCAGCTGGCTTTTTGAGATCCTTGCGGAGTTATTGCAGCCCTTCCCAAACGAAATTTTGCATTGTGCCAGATGCGAAAAGATGCCTGATGCTTCCAGAACATCTTTAATTGAATAAAACACATGATTATTAATAATATTTAATTATAGAGGATATCACTAAATTATATTAGCTCTGGAAGAATGCACTGATATAAAACCAGGGCTACCTTTTAGCACTGACACACGACTACTTCACTTTTGTTAATATGATCAATAGGACATTGAGGGATGTGTCTGCACTGGGCTGTTCTCTGGCACACTTGTGCTACGGTGGCTGCTGCTGTAATTCCCGTCCATACACAAGGGAGGGACTCAAATTACTTCAGGGGGTGCAGAGGGGCTTGTTCATTAGTCTGGCCTCGCAAAATCTTGCTCTACTGCAGACATATAACTGGCTACACCTATTGTAATGTAATTCAAAGACTGCATAAATCAATGTTACAACAAGTATCACCCTTTAGATACCCACAAATGGTCTTAGCCCTTCGGAAAAGGCTTTTCCTGCAGCCTCAGGTCACCACGCCTGGTTAGCCCTCTGGTACAGCAGGCAGCCAGGACAGCTGGGTGGCTGCAAGGGCTCCCCAGCACTGCCAAGCTCTTGTAACCTTGGCTGCTGCTCAACAGCCGTGCTGGCCTCCACGCTGCTGGCAGAGGAGGCAATGCTCATGTACCTGCACCTCTCTGCTGCCTGGCCTCAAAGACTGCTGCTGTCCTCAGCACAGAGGCCTTGCCCCTGCCTCCACGCACTGCACCGTGACAGTGTATTTCCTTAGGGTAAGTTCCCATATGCCCTTTTTAGAAAAGGGGATAGCTGAGTCACAGCATGTTTAGGTGGCTTACCCAAGATCACGCAGCAGCAGCAAAGTGGTAATTCTTATGCAACTGCTGAGGAAAGCAGCATATTTCACTGAATCACACTGCTTCCCAACCATTAATAATGGTTCTTGGATTCAGCACGTTCAGATCTATGAGCTATTCTGTCCCTGACTGATGGCTAACGAAATCAACTGCTTTTATCCTCAAAAACCTGAAGAGAAATAGGGTATACTTCAAGCTTATTTTACGAGCGAGCCCACTGTGGAGCAGAAAGCAAGGTGGTGGGTCCCAGGAAACTTTTCATCGTCAGCTTAAACAGGTAATTTTCTGGAGGCACACACGTAATATTTAAAAATAGAAATTCTAAAGGAGCACAGACTGGCAAAAGCACACCACGAAGAAAAGCAGGAGGTCAACCTCGTACAGCTCCATTTGCAACCACTGGCCCCCACAATCCCCAAAGGCCTTTGAGCTTGCACATGATGTGGGGTAAGACTGCAGGGGCTTTTGAAAGCAGTCTGTCAGCAGGCAGGAGGACCCCAAAGCCCAGCACGCTCGGCATCCAGGTTGAGCTATTGCTTCTCCATCACCAGCACCCCATGCTGCAGTTCACTAAGGTGAACAAGGGGAAGGGAACAAAGCCTACTGTTGGTTATAAGGTTTTTATCTTAACATGCTTTTTTTTTATTATTATGTTATAGTCTGGAGCATGTCAACAGGAGATAAAGAGGAGAGATGGCTGTGGAATTAAATTATCCAGAGTGCTGAGCAAGCCTATTTCAGTCCACTGTGGTTTAAATTTGCCACCTGACATGATAAGGTAGAAAAGGTTATGTTACTCTTCAGCTCAAAATGCACCTGTCTAGGAAGCCCTAACATCCCTCATTAAAAGGGGTAGTGCGTGACCTAGCACGGAGGTTAATACTAATATGTTCCCCTGGAGCCACGACTGTGGTCCCTCATTACCATTATCCTCTGGATGTTGTTCTAAATGCTGGCACCCTAATTGATAAACAGAATCAGCCGGTTTCAGACCTCAGGGACAAGTGGCTAGAATTTGAGATAGCTATTCTTTGACACGGGAAAGGAGAGCTTTTCTATTAAGTGTCTACAGAACTTTAGTCAATCTTCCCACGATGCCGGTAGTTCACAGACAGAACTCCAGCTCTTGAAGGAAAGAGGTTATCTTTTCCCATTGTGAGCTGCTATTTCCAAGGAGCATCTGATGCGAGTCTGAAGTAACCATGCAATCTGAATTTGAAAGGGCCATTAACCAGGAAAAATTAACAGAATACACAGAAATGACTGAGCTCAGATGATCAGTTTTCCAGCTATGACCTTTAATTCTCCATAAAGAGGTGTTCTAAAAAGTCAAATATTCTCCCCAATCTGGTTATTTAAACAGAATGGTGAGTGATGCTGCATGTGTGGAAGGAATCCAAAACAGTTTGGGTGGAAGAGAAAAATATGCATATAATCAGCCTTATTTGAAGAAGAAAACTCAGTATTTAAGCACATTACACTATTCTGTGATTCTTATACTGTGAGACTAGTGTAAATATGCAAGAACACTAAACATACATATAAATAGAGATAAACTGTGAATGAAATCTATTGTTCTCAAAAATCTATCAGAATACTCAAATACATATACTCAACAAATATATATGTATATATATATGTAATTTTAGGGAGAGAATAAGCATTTAGGGAGAGAATAAGCATAGGGAGAGAATGTAAGCATTCAAGCGTGGTTGTAAAGAACTTGTAAGCCATATTAAATGACTTACAGGAGACTCAAACATCAAAAATGCAACTCAAATACAAGCTGTATGTTAGAGATGCATAGAGTTCAAACTCGTTATCTCATTTCAAACTGCCTTGACTAGGTACAGGGATGCTCACTGACCGCTTTCAATACAAGGTTTGCTCCCTGACGCTAAACATTTGCCTGAATCATGGCCAGAATGAACAGATGAGTTGAACTTCATGCCCCAAATAGCAATGAACCAGTACTTAAATTCATAGGCAAATAAAATTCATCCTTACAGGAAGTGTTCTTCCTCTACACTACCTAAATTTTATTAAATGCACAGAGATTTGTTACCCATGTGAGGGTACAGTACTCATTCTCTGAAAGCCATCACGTGCCTGCTGAGGAGGAAAAGGACATAACCTTCTGAGCTTTCTGAAAGAGGACACTAATGTCAACCAAGTTGGCAGACATAGGCTTAAGTCCAAAGCTTTTGAAAGCAGGAGTTTATGAGTCCCTAGTCCAACATGCATTTATTTAAACATTGCATTGGCATAGCACCTAATGATCCAAGTCATGGGCCATCACCCTCTTGCACTTGGCAATGTATAAGCACGCACAGAACAAAAGCACATTCCCCAGATAGTTTACAATTCAATTACAAACAGAGATCCAATCGAGGGATGCAGCGTGGAAAGCACAAGCGATGAGATTGGTTGATGTAATGCAGTTGCTTGAAAAATGCTGATGTGATGTAGTTCTCCTTCCATATTTCTACCTTCCAAGTGTCATTAAAAATAGCCAGAATCTCTTATTTTTTTTGCCTTACAGCACTTTTCCAGGTGACTCTATGCCACAGGGATGCCACACAATTACAAATGGGAAAACTACCAAGGATGAGAGGGGAAATGAGTCAGGAAGATGTGAGACGTAGTCTAGAAATATTTACAAAGCCTTACAAAAAAAAGGGGCTGTTGGAAATGACCCTTCTTGGGCAATAGGATTTTTTGTGGGGACAAACAGCAAGTGTGACGTAACAACTGGCAAGCTTTCCATATGAAACCAATTTTCAAAGAGCTTATGAATGGAGGTTGGACTCGATGACCTTGAGGTCTCTTCCAACCTAGAAATTCTGTGTGATTCTGTGTGAATGTCTCTCTACTGAATTTCTTCCTCGATTTTTGTTTAAACTATCCCAAGTCCTACATATGGAGACAGAACAAGCTTAATCGGGGCAAATATAAGCCTTTTATCAATTCAATTATCCGTTTAAGGACTCACTCATTGAACTTATCCATAAAATGTTAGAGTTGCAGTGCTGCTCCTGTCTATCAGCTTGCGTCCCTGTATTCTTTGTACCCTTAGGGACGTTTTATCTTTTGAGAAATGTGACAGCCTGCCTTCTGAGACTGGCCTTGGCAGAGTCCATAGCCAATATATTGACAGATAGAAGATAGCATGGAAAAGTGAAGCAGTTCACAGCTTACTTGGGTGTGTCAAGCTGCTTTTGTCACCAGCCAAAGGATCTTTCATCTTTTAAAGCTATAATAGGATCTTTCAAATCATTAACTTTTAATTGCTTCTGTTAATTGCATCTGACCCTTCTTCAGCCCCCGGCGATCTGTGGATCCACAGCAGGATCACATCACACCCCCTTTCCCAATATTTTTACTTTTTGGAAAATATAATTAATGTATCTCCAAACACACTCTTTGGAGTGTTTCTTCATGGTCAGAAGAGCAGGCTCAAAATCAGGAAAATAATTTACTGATACGCACACTATTTCTGGTGTTTTCTGCTGAAATGTAAGGTGATTATTTCTAAATGCAAGCTCAATCCTGCAGTTTCTCTTCCCTACATTTTGAAGGGGGATGAAGACAGACAGCTGTTTCAAAGTAAATTAAAAAAAAAAAAGTCACGGCACCTCTAAGAATATACATGTTTGTAAAAATTACAGTCAGAATGATACAGGATTAGCTGTGGAATATTACAGGGATCTTCATGATCCCTGTCAGCCACCACTTCAGATTTTGCATGCCACAGATAGGCAGCTATGTTGATTTCAGTGCTTCCTTTTGGCAATACTACTATAGAGACTGGCCAACACTGTTTTCCTCCCTGTTTTGCCTCACCTGAATATTACTGTTTCAGTGCTCCATCATCCCAGCTACATGAGGGTTCGGGTTCCTGCTGAGAAGTGTTTTCTTTTAAAATTACAATTTCTGCAAAGGTAATGGAAAACAAATGAGTTACTTTTTGCGTTGCCAACATTCTTTTTACACTGTAGTATGCTTTTCAAGATCAAACTGTCAAAGTACCAAATGACACAACATTCAAAGTTGATTTTTTTGAATTTTAGTTTAAAGGAACAGCCTCTCTTGAGGATACGTATGCCCATATACTTTAATTTCCTGTCGTTAGCTGACATCACCAGTCAAATGCTAGCACAAGATACTCATTGGGGCTTGAGATTTCTTGCCATTTTACAGCCTTTTCAGCAGATACTCTTGTATACAAGGTTTAAGAACAGTGCAGCTTTGGACTTGCAGGATAAAATCTCCCAGGTAAGGGCTAGAAGCGTATTTAAGAGGGGACTTATGAAAAGGACGTTTAAAATCAGCCTTTAAAACCACTGGCAAATATTTCCTAGACAAAATATTAAATTTGCTGGTTTAATGTAGAACTGAAAGCCTAGGTTTTGGTACCGGGGTGCTGTCCTTTCTCAGTGAAATAATCGTGTGCCCAGCTAATGGCACGCTATATGGCTGTCAATATCACTTTCAAGTTATTAGGTCCAATCAATGTTGAATAAAAGGAAAAAAAGGTGGTCAACAGGCAATCTAGCTTTCAGTTTAACACTCCCTTGAGGATTTTCATTATCCTTTCCTTTTCTGCTCTCAAGGTTAGCTCTAGCTAGCCTATTTCTAGCTTCAGCTTCCTGGAGATAATGCACATCCACAATAGCCTTGCTCCTCCAACGTCAGTGTGCCCTTCCACCTGAGTAAGCAGAGTCCCTTCTCTCTTCTATTATTTGTGACCTTTTCCTGGGTTAAAAGGTCGCTCCTGAAGCAGGCGGGTTTCACTCCTTATGGTGATTGCAGCGCGGAAAGCAGGCTTCTACCTTGTTAGAAGTGACATCACTGTACATTAAAGACATCATATCTCCTTTCATATTAAAATGCCTGTCAGTTCTGCTGCTCACAGGCTGTAAATCTGCCACAGTATCCTGGGCTTGGGAGTTTTCATTATGAAAATATGAAGATAAGCACTCTGCTCCACTGTCAGAGGGAAAGTAGTCTGGTAGTAATGAGGTTACTTGAAAAATAAATATACAATTTCTGAAACACAGATTATTTAATGTGGAACAATTTTAAAAAGGAATCTTTTCTATTTCAATTCCTTTAAAAAGTCAAGCTTAAAACCCAGTGTGAGAACAGGGTGAATATACAGTCCTGTAGAATTTATTAATACATAGACTGTGCACTTACTCATGCAGTAAATCATTAGATTTTCCCTTTGACTTTGGCCCTCTAGCCTTGAGTGAAATGACATACCAGACTCTAACCTGTTTTTCATCTTTATATCATACAACTACTGAAAGACTTGTATGTTCTGCAGGAAAGTGACAACGTTCAGTTGTTATATATACGACTTTAGAAAACGCATAGCAGAGAAATACCTCACAAGCAGCAAAGAAGAATATAAATAATTACCGATCAGTGCCGATTACCAATCACTAAATTACTCTCAAGGCAAGATTAGCATATTAATACCGCACTATTAGGTAACAATTTTCATCCATCAATCTGAAAACACTAGGTATTTAATTCGTGTTTTGCAGAAGGGAAACTGAGTCACAGAGCGGTGAAATGACCCGCCTTAACGTTTGAGAGCAGCTCAGCATCTAAAGTGAGAGCAGATCCCACAGACTAGCCTAACTCGGTGTGCTTATTTCAAGCTGGAAGTTTGTTGGTACCTCCCCAAATTGTTCACACAGAGCCTGTGATGATGATGATGATTATTAGTTAATGGATAAAATTATCACAGATGTTTCCTTATTATAAAAAAAACCTTCCTCCATCTTCTTAGAGAGTACCAATTCACTGCTATTGCCCATTTCCTTCTTCCTTAAATATTTGGAATTCCCTTCAATTGAGAAAACTTCAGCGTGGGAGCATAGCATATGTATTTTCAATCTCATCTTCCAGATCACATACTCGATTGTTGATACTCTGTTTGGGGAGCTGAAATGAATGGCTCAAGAGTTATTTATGGATGATGAAACTTTTCACCTCCAAGGCATTGATTTTAATGTCTGAACCCTACATCCAGAGACGGAAATAAATATATTTAGACTGTGCTGTGTGCATTACGTGAAATCAATTGGTAGTGTCAGTTCCAAGTAGGCAGGAGTTCAGGTGAAAAACATGAAAAAATAGATAGATGATGATTTGCATGAGGAAGGTGAATGTGTGGCATAGGAAGAATTCAGTAGCCGAGGAGATGACATGCTCGGGCTGTGGTCTGAAGAGACCAGACCAGAGCATCCCACGCATGTGGAGGAAACCAGAGCATATGTCAGCTCAGCAGAGCTGGAAGTGAAACGAAGCAAGAAACCTAAGAAAGGCAGTGCATGGTAAAAACATGGCTTGCTTCTTCACTTCCCAGTTTCTCCTGACTGCAGAGGAGATTTTCTTCCTCTTCTTTCTAGAATGAAGTCCTCTGTTCATGTAGACCAGAGCAAAGTAACGAGAGCTGCAGCTCCTTGATGAACCAAGTCATAAGGATTTATAACCTGTTTGAGAGCAATATTGCCAACACTTTCCTGGCCACAAAAGCCCACAAGGACTACTGAGCAGGCTTTTGAATCATCCCTCTTCTCCTCAGAAGAACCCTTCAAACCTTTTCAGCTGCACGGTCACAGGTCACGTCTATGCTGAGTGGTTTCTCAGCGTTCACCATTGTTTCCAACATCCACACAGGCCCGTGGCAGCAGTAAGGGTGCAATTTTTAATGACAGGTCTGGATAGCTGCGGACACTTCATGTTACTGCCGTCTACGTTTTCTAAGTAGTGTAGGGTGAGTGGCAAAACACGGGTGTTGTCTTTGCCCTAAAGCCCCCACAGTTCCTAGGGCTAATAGAGCTGCACTGATAGCACAGCTTTCCGTGAAAACTGAAAGCCAAAAAATGGCCCACGAGCCAGCGTGTCGAGTTCCCTGCAACATCCCCCTCTCCTAGAGGTAATCATCAAAACTGTTATCGCAGATCCGAAGGACTTAGGTCACAGTGTTCAATACCGTTTTTATATAATTTTCCCAGCAATATCTTTTCCTCATCGAAATAGTCAAGAGTAAAATATATAGGAATATTTTCTTGCATGTGCACGAACACCAGGGAATCAGGTCTGAACACAGTGTTCGAGGTTAACGGCAGACCCTGGGGACTGGGTCACAGGCAGTTGCACCACATTGACAGCTCTATATTTACAGCTAGCATCCTTATTTTCACTAGGATATGCACAAAAGGATAATAAAGTTAAAAAGACAGGAGTTGCATAATGTACTCAGTGCAAAATTAGCTTTTGACTTAATATGAAAATTTATGCCTTTGTTTTATTCCGAACAAAACTGTTTATCTTGCATACAGAGTTTCTAGTCCACCCACCTGATTTTACCTTTTTTTATATATCTATATAAAGCTACAAAATCATCCTATACAATTTTGCTTCCTTATCCTCAGGAATAGCGATTTGGTAGTCAATGGTCAGGAGTTAAGGGTACTGGAAAATACCAGCCCACAAATGCCCTAGGAGTGACCCAACATTGACATTAAATCACATTTTATTTCTAAAGAAATTGTGCTCTCCAGCTCTGCAGCTAATAAAGGTACAGAAAGAACAGAGTGATTACACCGTAGTCTCCATTATTTTAAATACTTAATTGTTTAGTTTCCTGGATTAACAGCGGACTATGTAATTATTTTTAAAGTTACTGAAACTAGGAATACTTGATTTTTTCTATAAATATCTTTCCTATTTTTCCTCCACTTCAGAAATAACATACACTAATAAAAATAGCTTCTTCCATCTAATCAAGTTTCTGTTAATTAAGTGAATGTGGGAACTGAGCCACCGAGGATGCAAGTGATTCACCCAAGGTCACCCTGGAAGCCTCTGGCAGAGGCACGTGGGAACCCAGGCAGTCTGACCAACACAACACCATCAGTTTTTTGCCTCTTTCCAGTATCCTCACGAGAGTAACACGTACCAGCCCTGAACACTGACTCTGCAGCCTCCACTCCTGGCTTCCAGTCTGGCTAATATCCAGAAAGGCACTCCTCACACTGACAAACTGAATCACTGCATGCTTATTTTTGTTAACACTTGAGCAATATTTTTATTTGCAGTTCAGTAACGTCTAAGGAGCTTCTTCATACTGTACAAACATCAGAAACAAAAGGCTTACAACCCCAGAGCTTAAAGCCTTGATCTTTTGTTTGCATCATCATTTTCCAGTATTTTTTCTTGATATGTTCCAGGGCAAATGCTTCAAATTTCTCAGTTATCTATACTTTTATATATTATATATATACACACACACACACACACATATATTTAGTACTGTGGTCTGCATCAGTAAAACTCAGTTTGCTACTATTACAACTGTTCCTTAAACTGTGCTAGCTGTTCCATCTAGTGAAGTAGCACTGCTGGGCTCAGGCTTAATGTTTTACATTTTCTGGAAGACTGCAATGTGTTGATGGAAAACAAACAAACAAAACAAAAACCCCAAAACACAAGTCACAAGTTATTTTAGGCTCAATCCACAAAAAAAAAAAAAAAAAAAAAAAAAAAGGCTCTATGGCTCTTTCCAAGGAGAGATCAACACATTTTTTTCCCCATATACGAAATACCTGTGAAGGCTCACAGGTAAATGGAAAAAATGCATTGAGAGGCCAGAAGAAGTCAGGGGGTGGCAGCTCCCATCAGTTCCCCAAAAGAGAATTATTATTCCCACAAGTCTACTCCTGTCCTAGAGCATCAGCTGAATCCTTAGGTGGAAAGGGTCAGAGGGACAGAAAGGCAGCTGAACGCTTCCCAATCCTCCTTTTTGAAACAAGGTGTGGGCTGTTTCCACCACACGATGAGTTAGAGCAGCCCTGTGTTTACTCCATATCCTCAGGTGGCCATCAGAAGCACTGCTGGGGAGCTGGGCACTAACCTTGCAGATGCTTTACACCAGCGGGTCAGTTAAAAGGAACCATTTGAGCTCATCCCTGGGCTTAACCTTGACACCAGGATTTTAACCTGAAGTACCGAATTAGCATCAAACTGGCTATGGAAAAATTTACATTGAAATGTCATCTGGCATTGATATTCTGTACTGAAGAAAATAAAGAACTTGTGTTTCTTTGATGTAAGTATTTTAGAAAGTTTAAACATAAAAGGCTGGGTCCAATTTGATTGTAATTTGGATATAATCTAGCTAAGTGTTTCAAAAAATTAAAAAAAAAAAAAATTGAGCCTTTACTTAATGTAACAGAAAGCACAGTTTTCACGTGATCTATTAAACTATACTTGAACCAAACAGAAAGCTGCAGACAAAAACATGTTACAAAAGGTAATCATGTCACTTAATCCGTATCGGATGACATGAACATCCCAGGTTGGGGAACGCAAAGCAAGAACCTGAAGACAACAGAATTTTTTTATGCTCTTTGTCTGAAATCTGTGGCACAGAACCTATATATATGTATATTTTATTAAGGTCCAATTTAAAAATGCATTAACTTTTTAATTGAGAACATGGCTGGGAATCAGTAGTTCTGATGATCTTAGCATAGCACTGGATATAATGTTGGATAACTAAGCCTTCATTTAAGGGAAAAAACCTTTAATCTTTCACTGCATAGGAGCAGATAGAGTGTCATTCAAATGCCAAAAGGCTTGAATTCTCCCATCAAAATGCATGCAAAGAGAATTTCAAACCTCTTAAGGCTCACAGGAAAGCTTATCCCTTGGGTGAACCAAGGAGAGCACTGCCAGGAACTCTGAGGGAGTTACATGAACTCTGAAAGCTTCTAGAGACCTTCCCTTTCTTTTCTACAGACCTGAAAGTCCTGGAGGAAGAGAGAAAGCCTTGGGCTGGGTTCTCACGTTGTTATCCTCGGCTCCCTGAAGACCTGCCACTTGGATTGAAAAAGCCTTTTTGCCGTGACGCTGAGCAGCACAAGGCACCAGTGTGCTCAGTTCTTCCTCAGGGATCCTCTGGGATTGCTTCGGAGAAAACACCTGCGGCGATTCCTTGATGCAAACAGCGTGGCACGGATCTGAACCTGAGCCCCCTCAAGACTGTTGGATCAGGCCAGTGGGCCTGGAAAAAGAAGTTTCCCTGGATTTGGTTCTCAGCCCCATATTTCCTTGCATATTTTTCTTTTTTATCTAAGTAGGTTCCAAAGTTGATTCTTAAAGTCTTGGGGTATGCCATGACTTTGGCCCGAATAGGTTTGTCCTCTGTGACAGAACTGTCAGGTGAGGATTGTTTCATACATCTTTTTTCATCCACTGATTGTAGCCAGGGATTATTTAGGCTGAATTCAAAGCCTTCCCACAGATATTCTTTTGTCATCTGGATTGTTGTTCTCCTGCATTTAACTTATGTAAATGGTGTTCCTTTCAGAAGAGCTAGAAGAATTGGATGACCCTTTTTAACACGTTCTGTGTTACACGGCCATCTCGCTCTACGGAAATGCTTTTATTTCAACTGGCTGGAAAGAAAAATCTCCCTAACTTTGAAGTGTTTTTTATTGCATTGAAAAGAGAGAACGAGAGACTGTCAAATCCCATTTCGTTTTTTAAAGCTAACTGTAAAGTTTTAATTAGGTCCTCTGAACAAAGATTCCGAGATGCTTCATGTTTAAGAGTTAGCGATAGTATACGAGCTGCTGACTTCCATCATTAAGTTCAGTTGACAAAGGCCAATGCAACTTTTTCTTTGTAACTTTGTAACCATTTATGTTTGAGGTGAAGATGTTAATATGGAAATTTTGCGAGCTGGGAATGAGTACGAACTATCATTGTAATTTATGACCTTTCATCTAAGGCCAAATGTAAAGGCAATCACAACTGTTCTATATCTCAAGGCCAGCACATAGCAGATGTATGAAATTTGGAAGTGTTAGACATAAACTTTTATTACCAAATTATAAATAATTTCTACCACTTACAATGTTCACCTTTCAAGTTCATCTTGATTAAAACACAAGGGCAGCATCTCGCTGACTTCAATGAGTTGCACAGCTGGAAAAACTCTCTCAGTGCACTACGAAAGGATAAAGCAACACAGTATTTAGAAGAATCTACTCATAGCAACGCACACAAAGTTTTAGATTTAAATCCTTTTTCATCTAGATGACCGAAACAACAACAAAAAAAGAGAATCATTAAACAATGAGGTCTGAATTTTATTTTCATTCCTGAAGCTTTGAATTCTGTAAGCAATCTGCTGGATGTGGATTACTTAAAACCTTTGAAGACCACCTTCCTGAGGTCATTTGGATTTCATCACTCAGGAAATAAAGCATTCTTTAGGTTGTGCATTAACAGATGTAGATTCAGGAAGATTATGTAATCACAAGATAGGAATTTTCTTTCCAGGTCAAATCCCACCACACCAAAGTGCTCGTTAATGTATGTCTTATTGCATGAAGGTTAATTTACCCCTAAGAACAGCACATGAGATTGTTTAGAGACCTATGGCAATGCTGGAAACATTAACAGAGATTTGGACTCATGACTTGGCCTCAAAGCATGGGAGCGGGGAGGATATGAAACTGTTGGCCATTTCGATTCGGGTGTCTCAGAATAGACACATTTGTAAACGCAGTAATGGTATTAAGAAGGGAATTAGGAGGATTTGGGTGGCATCAAACACCCCAAAAACAAACCTGGCACCCACCTGACACGGTGCCGCCTGCTCCCCGAGGTGCCCGTGCGTGAGGCCGCGATGGGCCCGGTGCTGAGGGGCGCCCGCCAGCACGGCCATGGTGGGCCTGGCTGCCTGACCGCGGCTGGTCTGCAGCCCCAGGATGAAGGCCTCGTGGCCCGAGGTTTGGGCTGTTTTTCTTTTATTTTGAGCAGTGTTTGGGGGAGATGTGGCTGAAATTGCGTTTAAAAAGAGAAGGCAACTCAGGAAGGGCAAACGCTTGGCTGTGCTCTGAAGAAAAAATTTTCCCCTGTTCTGAAGAGCACGTTTTCTGGAGCAAGTTTTCCCTCTATTACAAGAATTAAAAAGTTTTTTTAATCAATACTGGAAGAATAAAGAAAAAAAAGTCAGTCCAGATGCTTTCACAGAGGGTCAACTCCACCAGGAGTTTGGGTCACGCTACCAAACTCCTAAAAACCAAGGCGTTTTGTTTGCTTGGTGTTTTTTTTTTTTTTAATTAATTATTATTATTATTTTATCATTAACAAGTATTATTATTTGTAATCTTGTTGAAGAACAGAACTTGGCACAGTTCCTAGCCGTGGGGACCAGCCCCCACGGGCTCCTGTCAGGGCGGGCCGGCTGCCGCCGTTGCCCGGGCGGCGCTGCGCGCGCGCTGCGCTTTGTCCCTACCGGCGCGCCGTAGTGGGGCCGCCCGCATTGGCCGCGAGCGGGCCGGGGCGCGCGCAGGAGGCGGCGGCGGGTGAGCGGCGGCGCCCAACGGTCCCCAACGGTCCCGGGCTAACGGCCGCGGGGTAACGGCCGCCGTGACAGGGCCGGGCGGGAGGGCGGCCGGGCGGTAGGGAGGGAGGCTCCGCGGGGGGGTGCCGGGCCGCCCCCACAGGCGCTGAGCCGCTGCCCGCGCCTCTCCCCGCAGCCACGCTCGGAGCCCAGGATGAGCCTGCGGAAGCAAACCCCCAGCGACTTCCTGAAGCAGATCATCGGCCGGCCCGTGGTGGTGAAGCTGAACTCCGGCGTGGATTACCGAGGTGAGCTCGCCGCCCCCGCCCCGCAGCAAGCCCCGGACAGCGCTGCTCGGAGAGATGCACGGCGAGACCCGGCCGCAGGGCGGGGACAGCAAGGGGGGGGGAGCAGCTCTGGAGACACCGGCGGGGAGGAGGGTAACGGCGGGTTTACTGATCAGAAATACCCATCTAAGTCATTGCAACCCCTAGCCGCAGCGGTTGACTGCAGTCTCACGACGAGCCTGAGTTTCTAAATCAAGTTTTTTAGAGGTGGGTTTGGATCACAGCTCCTGAAATGGTCAGGCCCTCAGTGCGCTGACAGCACGCCTTTTGGAAGCCACCCCTTTCCTGTGCCTTCATGTTCCCCAACTCCTGGCACAGACCTTGGTCCAGAAAAGCTTCAAACAGTAACCTGTGCTATCAGCAACTACATGGGGATGAAATAGGACGAGTTGTGTGCTTGGTTAAACAGCTCCTAAACTCCTGTTGGATCAAGACACACAGGGATACAGAAGAAAGCTCAGTGTGTTTTTTGCACCTCTGTGCCCAGTGTTTTTAACACAGTCAAGCAGTTTTATTCCAGAACTCTTTGGCTTATCTGCAGACCTTCATGCACTCTATGCAGGATTGTAGGGTGTTTTTAAGCTTAAAAACACCCTATAACTGCTTAAAAAACACCCTATAATCCTGGGATTATATAAGGGGAGTATGTTAAGTTCATGCTCCCCTTAAGCTAAGACTATCAGCCTGCCAATTTTTTTTCCCCAATAGCATCCAAACGTAACTAAAACTATCACGATCTCCTATCGAACACAAGCTAGGCACTTTATTCTAGAATGATTTAAACGTTACCATTGTGCCGGAGATACCCGTTACAGGTAGGTTCAATTCAGTGGGCAAAGCTTAGTGCTTGTGAGACAAGACTGGTTTGTCCTGTGACAGGAGCCTTTGCATTCTGACAGCTTCAAATTTTTGCTCACTGACAGGGCAAGCAGTGCCTTATTATCCCTTCCCGTTCCTCTTCAGTGTCTCTCAGCTGATGAAATTTGCAATCTGTCATTTCTGTAAATTCATTCTTGCAGGATTATGTAGTGGCAGCTCATTCAAGTTAATTAAAGCAAGTCATCACTTGCCTAAGAGTACGTGCAAGGTGTTTTTTGATACACTTCCTATGTTCCATAAGAACATTGGTACCTTTTACTCATTAAGATACATTTGTAACCTGCCCCCTTAGCTAGGCCTGGAACTCTGCTAGTTTAATGTGCCTACAGTCAGGCCTACAAGGAGCTAAAAAACACTGAACAGTCAGGTTTTCCCCTTTGTGTGGAAACAGAGAAGAAAAACACATACAGGAAAATAACAATCCTCAAACCATTACAAGTTGGCAGAAAAACCTAAATTCCTAATTATTTAATGGAATATATTACAGTAACAGTTGTGGAAAATGAGAACATGCCCTAGAGGAAGATTCTCAGTCTGGAGTTTTCTTCCTCTCCTCAGTACAGCAATGTACCGTAACTCCTGAGTTTTAATACTAGGTAAATAAATGAGGTTCTTCTCAATTTTAGTAGTGGCAGTAGTTTTAGTGGTAGGGTCTGTGCTGCAATGAAGTTGGAAAAATGCACAGGCAAGACTGAGGTGAGAACAGCTTGTTAGAAGTTGTTTCATGTACACACAAAATCAGAGTGCATTTTCTGAGCACTTCTTCTGTTAATCCTCACGTTCAGTTTGTTACAGAAACGGTCTGTTCATTAGCTAAGTTTAATTTAGCTCTGGCCGTAGTGGTGAGTACAGATCCCAAGGAGTGCTTATGAATAAAAATGCCATCATACTGCCAGCACAGTGCAAGTACTGTGTCAACAAGGTGCAGCCTGAACAGGGGCTATGAGAAGTCAGAATACCAAAAACTTCTAAAGGCAGTGCATGTTATGCATATTTTGCAAATGCATATTTTCCTGATCAAGAGACCATCTAGTATAACAGGTATTTTTTTTAAGCTGTGCAATTTCATTTTTGTGGGAAGATATCAGTGTCATTTGGAAACTCCTTGCCTGTTGAAAGTGATTTAGAACTTTGCTCACACAAAAACAGACTGGCAGCCCACGTTATTCAGGGTCTGTAAGCATAAAAATCAATCTGAAAAATGTATACAGTGTCCTGTATTAAAAGGGTTATTTATCAGATACATCCTTGACAAGCTTTAATTAAACTGAACTTAATAGTCTTGTTCCTAGGCTACCCCGTTACACCTAATGTCACAAGTTCTTCTTGGGCATAAAACAAGCAAGAAGGGACAACTAAACTTTCAAGTGGAGGTTGTTGATCTTCTGGAAGTTGTGCCTCAGTGACTCCTGCCCCCCATCCTTATATCAACTGATAAAGTTGCTGCTAGAGGACCTGGGGTTCCTTACTCACAGCTTCATTCTTTTAAGAATACTCTGATCCACTGACTCACCTGCAAGCTTGGGCTTTTAGTTTATTGTAAAGAGTTTTGTTTTCTTCCCTGTACTGTTCAAATGCAATGCATTTTTATTTCTTTAAAAGTAAGCTTAAGCTGATTCACTGTTAAACTGTCCCTACCTTCAGGTGTCCTGGCTTGCCTGGATGGGTATATGAACATAGCTCTGGAACAGACAGAAGAATACGTAAATGGACAATTAAAGAACAAGTATGGGGACGCCTTTATCCGAGGAAATAATGGTAACTCCTCCTCCCTGTGTTATTGCTCAGTAAAATAATGGTATTCTACTTCTGCATCTGAGATGTGACTGAGGTGTTAGTAGGTTCCCTTTAAGAATGTTCCTTTCATACTTCCTTGGAAAACTTAATGTTTACTTTTTGTAGGGCACTTTTTCAGGGTCTGTGCTTTTCCTCATTCCCATGGCCCTTTTTGCCTCTGAACTCAGAGTTCTTTAGGAGAAGCGTGCTCTTTTCTATTCATTCACAGACCTCAAGTTCCTGTCACTTGACAGAATTACTTTTGCACCCGCTGCCTGCCAAGGTGACCTCTCCACAGGAAGTTCAGTGTTTTGCTAGGTAAACTGCTGGACACATGGATGATACGGACAGCACATGGGCACATGGAGACATGGAGAGCTCTGTGTCCCTGAGGTGTGAATGCCCCAGCCTGAACACACCTGGATGAGTGGTGTTCATTAGTACTGCAGGCTATTTTTATAGTAGAGGTTCTGTGATCAGTCAAGAAAAATCACTTGCCCTTCACTATTGAACCTTGAACTGTCCCAGTGCAGTACATGAATTTTAGTGTGCTGCAAGGACAGTTAGCATCCTTCCCCCTGCAAGAAACTTGCTTCTAATCATGGGCTGATGGTATCCCAGGCTCCTGGAATGATGCTGTGGTATCAGACAGTTAGGCTGTAGCAGCAAGACATGCCAGGGAGAAGAATATCTAAAAATAGAAAAGGTTCAAAAGCCATATGTGAAGAGACTTGTAGAAAAGGTAAGTTAAGCAGCATTTGCCTAAGTTACTAGAAAAGAAAGCACAAGCCAGGAAGGGGAATAGAAAGAAACAAGAACTGAATCTCGCATTACATAAATAGTCGAGGAGACTGTGGCACCAGCGTGAAAGATTCTGTTCTGTTTTGGGAGGAGAAACAATCCTTGAGCAAGGCCAAGTGCTTTTTTGCAAGGAATTTAGCTTATTATGATAAGAAGTACTGTGGCACTGCAGCTGGACAATCAATTATGGAAATAAGAATTTATAATAGAAGTTAATAACAATTGGATAAGAGGGAGGAAAATGAAGTACAGGCTGGGCAGAGAGCTTAAGATATCCCAGGTTTAGGAGCACGATACAATTCATGTTGTGGACATTCAAAATACAGTTTGCATAGTCCCACTCTCAGGTAAGAAACATTCCTAAGAAGTGCCTGGGAAACATTGCGTCAGACGGTGCTCTGGTGTCACCAGCCAAGTAGGCGAGAGATGCCTGCTGTCGCATGGGTAATTAGCTTTGCCAGAAGTGCCTGGGATTTCGGCTCTTGTTGAAAGACCGTAACATTCATGTCTAACACCCTTAATTCTGCTGCGTAAAGATTTTATCATGCTCTCCTCAGTAATGCTGCAGGGTAGCTGGGTTTATTCTCATCTGCTGGAGTGTATGGTTTGGTTCTGGATATAATACTGAGCCAAGTTAGTACATAATGTATAAATTTAATAACATTTCTTGAAACTTGAATGTTTCAGACTTCGTTCATGCTGAAGGGGATTCATTACACTTACTTTACAAGCCATGGAACTAAGAGGTTTTAAATAAACAGTCTTCTGCACGGCATTTACTTGAGCCCTCTTATGTGTGCCATTTTCTCGTTTTCACAGTATTGTACATAAGCACACAGAAGAGAAGGATGTGAAGATGCCAGAAGGAGGCTAATTTGTACTTGTGAACCTTTCCAAAGGGATGAGAAGTATTTGATTTGCAGTTAATAACTCACAAGTGTTTAAATATTTTTTTTTAAATAAATGTAAATGAGTCTAAGCTTCCGCAATGTTTTTGTTTCAAAATACTGCTTTGTTCCACAATACAGAAATAAGTAAAAATGAAGCATGTAACAGTACCACAAGACTAATTCAAGGCAACAGCTCATTTGGTTACACTAGCAGTCACAGAAATACTGACTGGAGGTAAGCAGGCGTAGAATCACAGCCATGCAGCCATGGCAAAACGATCATTTAACTGATGTTGGGAAGGAAAAAGAATCAGGTGACAGCGACCTGTCTTTTTTGGAAAAGATTCAGCTTTAAATGCCAAACTGTAGCAAGAGTCACTGGGTAAAAAGTTCAGCTGCTGACTGTTAAATTACCCGAAACATCTTGAATTGTGGATTGGAATCAAGGGATGCAACAGTGACACTTCAACAATTAGGGGTGGGGAAAGAATTGAGTCAAATGGAAGAAAAACCCTAAGGGGGAGCACTGCACCCGCTGTGGAAGTCAGTCACCAGTGAAAAGCTCCCAGCTGGTAACCCAGCACAGCTAGCAGCCACTTCACCTCCCACTCTGTACTTCCCTCCCTCCCCGACTGCAGTTACCTTTGTTTTGGTTTTGCATCTCTTTCCAAACACAAAGGACTTCTTCAATAAAAAGCATTTTAAGCTATTTTTTAAAGCTATTCCTCAAAACAGACAAGAAATCTAAAAGCTTTTGCTATCATATCACGCGTATCCTGTTCAGATAGCTTGCTCTTTTTCCTCACAACTTAGCACCATCCATACATTGTTTTCTTTATGTGCGAGCCAGAAATGTGAAAAAAATACATTGAGCTCATAGCATGGGGTATGCATAAGGGAAAGAGAAATATCTGTGCAGGCAATGAAGTCGGAACTGGTTTGTTTACATTCTGCAGCAACCCTCCCAGTTAATCAAAGACAAGCAAGTAAATCTAGCTCAGTTTTAGATGGATACTTGCATCGATTTACAAAACCTCTCTTCTCCTTTTACTTGCAGTCAGACAAGAAATAAATATGAAGGTTCAGGTGTTTCTTAGTCTGAGCATTACTGCACTTAACATCCAAATTTTTCAAAAACACTTTCTTGTTCCTCAGGACAAGGTTATAATTTAGGGTACTGTGCCTCATGGTGAGGTTATTTAGCCTTTTTTTTTTTTAATGAGTTTTCTGAAGCCCTCCTTTATTCTTTGAGTAGCTTACAGTGTCTCCAAGAATAAGAAAATACTTCTAGCTGTGGATGGACTAACACAAGACAATTGTGTTAGTGTAACATTGCCCCATTCTTTTCAAGTACCAGTAGCTCTAATGCGAGTAACATTTCAATTATCCAAGGCAGAAAATGTAGGTTGCTTTTCTAAAAAAGTCAGGGAATAATTCCAAATTATTTTGCAATTAATAGTTAACCTTTCTACATTAAAGACTTCAGAAGCCACTATAGAACACACAAATAGAGACGCTACTTTATAAAATGCTTCAATAATTTATCTTTCTTTGACAAGGGCTTGAAAATGGTCCAGGATGTGAGTACAAATCACCAACGTGCTCTTCTGTAAGTGACTTCTAAAAAAGAAGAAGATGTGCTCCAAGTGGAGCACGCAGTTGCTCATTTGTTTTGTCATTTTTATACAGCTGGCAGGTTACTGTGCTCTTTCAGTCCCTGAGACTTTTTTTTTTTTTACCTGCTCTACCTACCCAGCTGTAGCAACACATGTTGTATAGACTTTACATTATTCTCAAGTGCTTGCACCTCTAACTTGATCACTGCAGTTCTGTTCCTAAATGGCTGATTACAGAACAAATTTAAATTGTGATTGGCTACTTCAAAAGGCAGTGCATGGTCTAATCACAAATTAAACCCCAACTTTGGAAAATACTGTTTAAATACTGAGATTTTAATGTGGTTTAGATTATGAAGTCACAATTTGCTACATGAGATTGATAAAATTTGTGTTAAAAAAGAGCTGTTGCAATCCACATTCAAGTTTAAAAATAATTAAATGTTTAATTCCCACAATCACTGACCTTCATGTACATTTTTCAAGGTTTTCCTCTTAATTCAAGCTTCAGCCCCTATGTTGAATCAAGCAAACATTTAAGCCTTACTTCAATTATTCGTTCCAATGTTTGTTTTGAGCTGGATACAACATTCATCGTGCTTTTATCTTACTTCTCTTTATTTTGCCTATCTTTTAGATTTTGTTTTGACTTATAGTGTTGTATGTGACAACATACCAGCTACAAGTAAATCAGACGCTGGGCAGTCAGCTCTCAGAGTAGCACATGGAATGCTATCCAAAATTTAAGGCAAGCTTTCTCATGATACATGTATATAAACGCCGTAGAATGATGCATTTCACAAACTCTTGGTGCTTAGAAATCACTCAGCCACATTTATACGATCCTTACTCCACTGGGAGAAGATCCACCAACAACACAATGCATTTTGCATACTCTTACAACTAGAAGCGTATCTTCCTGCAGACAGGATCAGGCAGTAACACTTACACCCTTCATTTTACTTAACTTACTGTGTCCTGAAGCTCTTTCCCTAGCAGCTAGGTGTCAAACTTAACCTGGAGCGACTTACACGTGCTTAGCCATAACAGCAGTCACTTCACTTAAAAGAATGCCTCCAAAATCAAATAATCAAGAACTAACCAACAAATTAATTGAGTTTCAAAGGACAGAGCTGTGTTTCCCTACCTTAGTAACTTCACACAGGATCACTTCATGAAACCAAGGCCACCCAAGCGCTTCCCCAACCCCGCCCCCTCCCATACTCTCAGGCAGACCCTGGGAAGAGCAGTAACTGCAGAACCAATCAAGAAACCAAGTGGAAAAGCCCAACTACACCACAGCACCTTCAACAAAACCCTGCTCAGGAGCAGCAAGGCAGCAAGAGGAAGCATGCCTGGAGAAGGAGCTGGGTACTTACCAGCAGCAAGGAGCAGGCCAAGGTGCGAGGTGCAGTTCCCACTAGGGCCCCAGTGCCCTGCAGTGCCCTCTC
Source organism: Netta rufina (assembly GCF_964035555.1). Lineage (NCBI taxonomy): Eukaryota > Metazoa > Chordata > Aves > Anseriformes > Anatidae > Netta > Netta rufina. The sequence continues at coordinate 35,102,500 of NC_140127.1, read as the reverse complement.
TGCAGGGAGCAGGGGGAGCTGGGAGAGGTTTGCTTTAAAGGTGCACACGCTGCTGACCACTCACTTTTCCAATCGCCACCTGGCTCCTTGCTGAAAGGAAATCTAATGTAAAAGCGCTCCGAATGGTATTGCTGTGAGCTCTGCACAGCTTTCTCACAACATTATGGGGACAAAACAGCCGCCCAGAATGCCTTTGGGCACCACTTGCCCATGAAGCCCTGAGGTTCATGCCCGGCTCCAAAATGGGTTATGCCACCGCACTGCAGGTTTTGGCCGCATTGTTCACGGTAGCCAAAAGAATGTGTGAAAGTGTTTGCGAAGTGACGCCTTAGAGCATTTGACTGATGGAACCAGAGGGATGCCTGAGCTTTAATATGCCAACCCATGCCTGCGGCCGGCCCCAGCTCATTGTCATTTTTGAAAGCAAACAAACTGCAGAGCCAGTGGTTTAATGTCTGAGGTTCCTGTGCCAGAGAAAACGCACGGGCGTGAGCTTTCCCTGGCCGGTGCTGATCCTGCCCATGAGGCTGCTTCACACACAGGGGCCAGTGCTGCAGTCAGGTTACCCCGAGCAGGCGTAGCAAGCCTCCTGGCTGTGGGATCGCCAGCGCCAAGCAGCACAACAGGAGCCCGCGGGCAGCTCCCCCTGCCTGTGCCACCTGCCTGGCCTTGCCCTTATCGAGCAGGGCAGCCAGGCGTTCTCATGAGAACAGCCTTCAAGAAGAGAGTTGTTTTCACAGGAAATCACATAACAGTTCAAATGGCCGAAAGGGAGAGCGTCTCTCCTCAGACAGGGTCAGATCTGCTCTGCACAGCACGACATGGGAAAAAAAATCCATCCAGGCTGTCTGATGCTACCTGAATGTGGGGTGCCCAGCACCTGAAGGGATGTGCAGTTTACTCACTATCTGTATTCCTCCTGTTCTGCCTTACTAAAGCAGTTTTCTTAGTAAGCTCTTTGTTGCCAGGCCTCTCTTACTGAAATCCAGCAAGAGCCCTGCACCATCCCTCCCCGCTAATCCCCACCTGCACCCCCACGCAGGCTCCAGCAGTTACCAAATAAAATAAAGTGGCAGGGGGTGGTTAAGCAGAATTTGTAAGAGAATGAGGCTCAGGAGGCCATGCTGTATTTTGCATGTGTGTGTGTGTGTGTGTGAGTTCATTCCCACCAGTAACATTTGAATGCACTGCCGAACCAGAGAGTCTGACAGAGGAATAGCAAAACCAGCTGATGGAATAGAAGCAGGAGGCCCTGCTGGCACTTCTGACCTTCCTCCTAACTAGACATAGAGAAGCATCCTGCTTTCCCTGATCTCCCCAAACAAAGAGCCACAGACATGCATGGGTCAACCCTGAGATGGCAATTTGCAGGCATTATTCTTCATTCTCCTTGTGGGACTTCTCACATTTTTTACCAACTTCCTTCCCCATTTAAATGTTGGCCACTGCTCCCAGTTTAAAGATGACACAAAGTACTTAAATAAGACAGTACTTGCAGCTTTGTGGGTTTAGTGATCAGTTCCTTGTGAGCCCAACTCAACTAGCTGTTGCCACCTTCTGTCTCACTAATTGATCAATCTGCTCCTACTTCTCTAATCCCCCAAAACCGTTCAGAGGACTGAAGTGGCTGCTGGCTGAGTGGGAAGGACTGCTAAAACTTGTTATAACCCTGATTATCTTGCAGTATCAGAGCATTTCTCAACCTGTTAATGAAGCAACCAGCTTGCTCCAGTGTCAGCTCGGGGTTGCTTGCATCCATGCCCGCATTACGGAGTGACCTTCATGGTACTTCCCCACATCTGCTGCTCCATGCCTGCTGTTGCTGTTGCACTCTGCTGCTGTGGAGATGTACAAGCAACCTGCAAGAAGGAGAATGTTTCTGCATCAAAGAGCCTGGACTGTTGCTGGGTTTACGATCTTTCTGTGCACTACGTTGCTGAAATTTCAAATTACACGGTCTACAGACTATTTTAATTATCAAGCTATTATGGAGCATGTACAATTTTCCCTAACTCTATTTTGAAGCCTCAACTGAGTATTTTTCTCTTCTAAGAATCTGTAACACAAATGTTGCTGAGAAATCAATGAAGAGGATGTAAGTTGTCTCACATCCCTTCTCTGTGCCAGCTTCCTACTAAGAAAGAAATTTATGACAGGAAAAAGCCAAAACTCTTGCTAGTGACAGCAGTGCCACATGATCTTTCCTAGTCTGTGTCTGGGCCCCATCACAAGAAGGACATACAGAGCCTGGCTGAGCAAAAATGACTCCAGTAGGTCACAGCTCTGGCCAGAAAAGGCTGAGGCAATGCTGTCCTGTTGGGTGATGCAACCAAAGGCTACGGGGAGGACTATATTTCTTAAGGAAACATATGCCTGTCACTTGGCATTAGAGCCTGCAGCTGGGGGCTGCTGGTAGGTGCTCATGTCATGGTAATGACTGTGACGGGATTTTTCCATCTCTATCAGGAGGTGGTGGTGACGTCTGGTTTGACTGCGGCTTTGAAGCCACTGAGTTCTCTGCTCGAGAGCAGACAGCAGGGCTGAACTCTGCGCCAGGCTGTATTTCAAACCAGCCCAGCACTTACAGCTGTGCCCAGGCTGTGCAGATCTCTCTGACCCAGCGCTGAGCAGAGCGGGTGTACCTGTACACAACACACTGCGCGCAGCCCAGCCCCAGCTCCAAAGTGTGCAGGGACAGCTCTGTGCTGTGTTACATCCTGTGCTGGTGCAGCTGGGTTGGTGCTGGTCTCATCAGTTTGAGGCTCTGCTGCTTTCCCCCATACCTTTGCACAGAGCTACAATGAACCCTCGGTGCCACTTGCTTCAGGACCTGCACACTCCCTGTGCTGCTGAAAGCCTCTTGAGGCCTGGAGCTCACTGGAGATGGTACAATGAAAATGTGTGCTCGAGGCAAGCAGCAGCTGCAGAAGGCCATGTGGTGCTGTAACTCCACACTGTGACTCGGTGACACACTTACCTGCAGCGGTGGTGTTTGGTGGATTCAGTTGTTTTCCCTACACATGGGCAGAGGTCTGGAGCTGCTTCCTTATTAAACTGGAATTACAAGAAAGGGATTGTTTAACTTGGGAGTAAGTTAGTAAGGAATAGCCAGAAGAGCCTGCCTTGTTTCAAGAAAGGGTTAGGCACTAACATAGCATTACTTAAATGCACATATTTTTTTTTTAAATATATAAAGTATGGGCAATTGCAAACAGAAATAGAAGCAATAAAACAAACTATCCCTCCCCGCAACTACTACAGCTAAGACTTTCTGCTTTCACTGACAAAAAGAAGGGAAACTATAAGCCTTACATTATATCCTGAAATTCAGTGGCTATAAAGCCTTTTTCACGTACAGATCTCAGATGAGAGGCCAGTACCACCAGTTCTGCACTTTCAAACCAGTCAAGCAAATGAAAGCTGGGCTCTCAGTGGTCATGTCTCCCCAGCACCGTACAGCAGCTTCACGCTAAGGCACGTATCCACCACCTCCACCCAGCAGGGCAGGCTGTCGTGGTGTCTGCCGTGGCTGAAGCACCTGCAAGAACACATTTGTCAGCGGAGGAGGACTGCAGGTACCAAACCCTCTTCCATCACCCCTCCGTCAGTAAGCGCTACAGCCGTGTGCGCTGCCCTGCCGCAAGGACAGGCCCCGGCCCTGTGGCATGGCAGGCACCTGATGCTGCCTCCTGAAGAGAAGATGGCCGCTGAGGTGGTCGGTGCCTTCATCCCTGCCTGCCTGCGGCCGCAACGCTATGGCACTATGCTCAGCCCCTTCTAATGGGGGCTCTGGGGCGACGAGGATTGGGATTGAGATTTCCAAACAGGGCTGCCAGAACTGTCAGGGGGCTCCAGCAGTACCTGCACTAGCCTGGCGATGGTGGCCACAAGTCCAGGCCAACACAGCAGCCTGAAGAGACCAGGAACAACCCAAAATTGAGCTGGGAAGTGAAGGGCCAGGACCAGCACCATGGCTGGGCGCTGGCACAGCTCAGGCAGGGCCCAGGGGTGACCAAGGACCAGGTCAAGGCAATGAGGGGACACTGGTATGGCCAAAGCCACTTTGCTGTCACCCACCGTGCCGCCTCCTGAAGTACAGCAAAGCCGATCACAGGCAGGGTGACGACAGGCAACAGCGATGCTTTTATGGCCGTGTCGATTTCGTACTGGCACGCAGACAGGCTGTTTATGCAAATCTGCGCACAGCACAGCCACAACAAAGCCCACTTTCAAGCTTTTTGGCTTGAGCAGGGTAATCCCTGGTCTCACCAGGGACCTGAGGACAAGGGGAGCGTACTTGGAGGAGCTGGCACCCTGCCCCACCCAGAGGGCTCCCAGGGTGTCCCACGCACACCCCATGGCTTGCTGCTGCCCCTCTGCCCCCCTGCTATTTGCCTTTGTTTTTGCTGCAGAAGCTTGGAGATTTTTATTTTTTTTTAAAAAGGGGGGGGTAGGAATGGGATACGAAGGGGAAAACTAATGTGATTAAGGCTGGATTTGGGCACTGCCGGCATGTTCCCGTAAGCAGCGGGTGTCAGCAGTAACAGCTGCTGCACTCCCCATTAGAGGAGAAGGCGAAGAACTTCCCTGACGGGATGCGTCGCCGGCAGCCTGAGGGACGCGGCGGCAGCGAGCGGGGAGGTGCGTGTGTCCTGAGGTAAGTGCGCGGAGACGGCGTGGGTCTGGACCTGCACCCAAACCCAGACCCCAAACCAGGTGGCCAGGGCCCTGGAGGTGACGTCCCCGCTGCCTGCGAGCGTGTGGTGAAGGGCACAGGAAGCAATGGGGGTGGGATGGGAAGGGGGAAAACGCAGCCTGGGAACCTCCCGAGGAGCAGAGCTGCTGCTCAGAGGTACTTGCATGAGCTGCTGAGAGAAATCTCACCCAGCAAGGGAGATTTACGTGTATCTGGAGGGGAAGGTTTGCTATAAGAGCACAACAGCATCCTGCCTCTAGCACAGGGGCTGGGGTGTTTGGCAAAGGCTCCCGTGAATCCCAGAACGTCTTCTGGAATGGGAACATGATGATGCTCGGTTGTAGGTTAAACTGCATTCATCTGCGCCCAGCTCCAGGCGGGGCACAAGCTGTTTCATGTGATGTTTTTTTAGAGTCAGCTGGTGAGTTTCAGAAGTGATGTAAATGGAGGTGCAGGCTGGACCTCCTCAGTCTCTGATTCCTTTTGATGCATTTGCATCTGTTTGTTGATTGAGTGTAATGAAATCTAAGCCAGGAAAAGCTGTGTGTTGAAAGGATGTTAGAAAGAGCTACATTAAAAGCAGGGCTACCTGCTTTATGCCACCTTACCACTCACAGTAAGTGTGGTGTTCTCACTCCTCATCTTCACTTTCAAAAGTGCAGTCTGAAAAATGGGAATAAAATACTCGGTCTGATCTGGAAATATGCTCTGTGCCTGCCACCGAATCTGAGTGACACTAAAAGCAAGGCATGCAAAATATTGAACTTCTAGAGTTGAGAAGAGGTAGACGGTGCTGAGCTGACTCCCGAGCATATCCTCACAGAGCCTTCTCCTCCCGCTAAATGTGACCCACAGTTCTGGTGCAAATCTCTCCCAGCTACTCACTCCACAGGCCATTCACAACAAATGCTTCCTCTGATGGGATCTCTCCCTTCCCAGCCCCAACAATTTACTTCAAAATGTAAAATTCTGTGGATCCCCAGAGAGGCTCCGTGTGCTACAGAGATCATTTATTCCTCTTCATTTAAAGGCTGTGGGAACGGCTCAGCTAATTCAGAGGCGACGGACGCGTGTACAGACTGCAGCTGCCAGAGGGCCCTGCTCTGAGGTGAACCTGCCTGCTGTCCCCCCGATGCGGCATGGAGGACGGGAGGAAAGCCCACCTGGTGATCGCTGGCTGGCTGTGCACAACCCTCTGCCTGGCTTCCTACACGGCCGCCTTCTCGCACGGCGCCAGTCTTTCCGCCTGTGCTGACATGATGCCCAAGCACCTGAGAGCTCAGCTGCACAGCCCCAGGAACAACTACGTTACCATCCACACCAACGTGTCCTTCTACTTCCCGGGAGGCAAGGTTCCAGGTGAGAAACCACTGCTGATTTTATGTCTTAGCCAGACCTTTCCAGTCATGGGCAGAAAACATAAAGCGGTTATTAATTCTAGCTGGTGGCAGTTCACAGACTTTCAAATTATATCCATTTGTGACTCAAAACCCTGTGTACTGAGCTTTCTGCTCTGTGCTCCTGACTCAGAAGAGCAATTATTTAAGAAACTTCCATGCGTCTAAAAAACACACGCTAAGTAATCACAAGTGATGACATTAATCTTTGTGAGGGATGGGAAGAGAACTTCCACGTGGCACTGCTCCAGGTGCGCTGTGCTGGATGTCTCATCACTGGGAACCGAATGTATTTACAGAGAGATTCTGGTTGCAGCACTTTGCCTAAAGCTTCCTCAGGTGGCACCTGGCTCCAGATTTTCACTGTTTTGCAGACCAGGTGGTTGCCAGAGCGAGCTGGTAGGTTCAGGTGCTTCGGGTGGGATTTGTCTCAGCTGCGTTTCATCCACACAGGAACCCATCACACAGGCACGTGAGAGGCACCTCCAGAGGGCAAAACACCTTCTCTGCCTCTCATGCCTGCATGGGGACAGGAGGAACCATCCCCGGCAAGGGATGGGCTCTCTTCAGGCCATGAAGGGGGTAAGGGGACTGCCTTGACTCTCAGGGATGGTTGGGCAACGTGACCCACCCCGAGCACTGCTGCACCCAAGGAGGAGGCAGACAGAGCTGCGAGGTTGTGTCCTGCAGCCTGGCCACCTGCCTGTTCATTCCTGTCCAAAATAATACTGCTCTGAGGGCTGCAAACAACCTTCTGCACAGGCACAAAACCCAAACCTCACTCCTTAAAAATGGCTGCACGCTGCCTAACGCAGCATGGTTAGCGTTATAATCAAGGGGGAAAAAGACTGAAGCAAATTGTCCGTGCAAGGTCATATGGCAAAGTTAAGGGTAAAGTCTGGCCCCCTGTAGCTAGCACATCCAACATAGATTGTAAGGACAAATATTGTAGGATGCTGGTTTCTTTTTGATGGCTTTCTTTTGATTTCACAGTGTCAATGGAAATTCCATTTTAAAAGATTAATTTGAGCACTGGAACACAGCTCCCGTTGTGTCCCATGTCTTGTCTTGCAGTGACGGTGAGGAGCAGCCGGGATTTCATGGGCTTCTTGCTTCAAGCCCGCAAAGTGTCTAACGATGAAGTTGCTGGCACGTTTGTCTTCATTCCTCCTGGTTCCAAGCTGCTGACGTGTTTTGAAGACGGTGATACTGTCACCCACTCGGACAAGTCCCTGAAGAGAAACCTGTCCTTTGTATGGAAGGCACCAGACCAACCCATTGGAGACATCAAATTTTTGTAAGAACATGCTGGCGCCTAACCACAACCAGTGTCTGCGCAGTTTCAGGCTTTCTCATCTTTCAGTTTTCAAAGACTTGGCTGTATTTTTCCATCGCACTTGTCCAGCATGGTGGTTTGATGTCTTTTGAACCCCATATAGCTAAATACTTATTGAGTGATGCAACAGTGCCCCAGCTGGTGTATAAATCTCCATTTGTATCTGCTGGGTAGTGCTGCTTTTTATTTACATGGCCACTATCTTCTTAGAATAAATGCCATGGGAGATGACAGCCTAAGCACTAAGGAAATAGGAATATTAAGGCATAAGGAGGGAACTGTGATCACTCTGTCTGCCTTTCTAAGTAACACAGCCCATAGGACTTCCCTGCCTACAGGACAATGTCATATATCATTGCTGTGTTGATTTTTTTTTAACTTAGTGTGTTGTTTTTTTTTTTTGTTTGTTTGTATGTTTGCTTTTTTAATGTTAAATGTAAACAGAATTATTCCCAGAAGGATTAGTTAGGGAGCAAAGCTTGGGGTCAAAAAACAGGGTCAAAATTTGGCATTGCTGTTCTGCACTGAAGTCCAAGTATTTTGGTTCTGATCTGGAACTAAGTTAAAATTTTTCTAACTGGCTGTCTTAGAGGGAGAACAGTGATTTTTCATTTTGGAATAAATTGTTATGTTTTGACTTCACAAAATTGCTCAGAAGCTGCAGGGCGAGCTTGCTGGCTGCTCCCCGAAACACAAGCTTCCTGGTGAGTGCCACGGCTTGAGCATCTTATCGTGATTCAACACAAATTCATTGAAACAAAAATATTTTTGCTCAGCATTTCCATTTTGCCCGCTGCTTCAGAAAATACTATTAAAAACATGGAAGGAAAAAAAAAAAAAAGCAGATTAAAAATAACCCAAATGCAGCAGTGCCTATCGCTAGCCACCCTCTGCAATTCTCCCCGCACCCTCTGTCTGTTGCCCCCCCAAGCTGACCACCCGCAGCCCCTCCCCACCAAGGCCAGGCTGTGCCCCCACACGCATGCCATGTCTCCAGCAGAAACCTCCTCCCCTGCTCTCGCCCCATCTCCTGTGTCTGCTCTTGCTTCTGCTCTCAGATCCCCCTCAAAATTATTTATAAATCAGTAAAATTTGGGCAGATTTAAGGCAGACAGCAAGAGGCACATCCCGCAAGGGTGACCCCAGCCACACCGTAAATCTGTGTTTCGAAACTTGTGTCACGGCATCCGAGAAAACTCCTCGCTGCACTTTGAAACCTCTCAGAGGAATCAGTCAGCCTAGGAGGAGCAGGGCTGCCTCCCCCTCATCTAATTTGCAGAAGCAGCTGAGCAATCTGGGTTGAAATTCCCCAAAAAGATCCAGCTTGAATAAGGCTCTGGGGATGACTGGCTACGGGCTGGCCAAGCGCAGCTTTGGCACCTGACAAAAAGCAGAGCGAGAGGCAGGCGCAAATATTGAAGGGCTGAGAAGAGAGAGCGCCTGTGGTTTTCTCTACCTATTCTGCTGTTTGTACAAGTTACACTGACTTGTTTTAATTAGTAAATACCTCTGTTGTTTCCCTGCCTACGGAAGATTATATGTAGAGCTATTCAAACTTCTCCAAATGTGCTCCTACCGACACAGCTAATATAATGGCTTTTTTTTTTTTTTCTTCCCTTTCTGTTCCCACACATTTTTTGACTGACCTTAATTATGAGTGATCCTTCAACCAGTATCTTTCACTTGGGACCTGCTATCTTTTATTTGTAATATAAGATGTGTGATGGGCTAATCCTTTAAAATATTTGTGCGCTGCCTTTGGATTAAAGCACTCCTTGTGATTAGCTAAGCGTTCTGATCTTTTATTAACGGGACGGAGTGAGTAAATTCCTTCCTCATTATCTTTTAACAGCATCTCTGTAGTCCAGTCATACTTTGTTTACTGGGCAAGGATTGAGTCTGCTGTCGTGGCTCAACAAGGGCTGAACACCACGTCTGCTGGCACCAAGAAGGCCGGCCCCCTGACGTCTGCATCCTTGCAGGAACACGCTGACCCACGCGTAGCTGGCACAGCAAGCAAAGGTACGTGGTTTGCTGCTGACAGCTTCAAGTAGAGTATTTTTACAGCTTATTTCTTGCAAGCGTTGAAGACAAGTGAGATAAACAAGCTACAGAGGGCCATTTAACTTTTTTAGCTGCCAGCGAGATCAGCGACGGCCATGAAGAACTTCCTGAAGTGAGGGCACAAGTCGGCATCCAAGGTAACAGAGACGGTCCCACGAAAGGTAGCAACAAGACAGAGAGAGCTGCCAGCTCCTATGATTTAAGAGCTAAAATGCTACTGAAAATGCTAAACATACTTTGCCTAAAATCCCATCTCAAATACAAGCAAGTGCAGTTAGCAATACTGCCTAAATAACATCTCTAAATGTGACTACTACCCTTCAGGCATGTAGTTATTTGTATTTATGCAGCCTCTGATCGGTAAAATACTCAAAGAATTTACGTATACTACAATGAGATGTGTTTCTCAGCCTTTTTGGCATGGCATCAAGACTGAGTTGTAATTATTTTACTTGAATGCCTTTTAGGCAGTGGGCTTTGTTGCTTTACTCTCCATCTGGGTTCCTATTTAAATTAAGAGACTTAAAATAAAAGTCACTGCTATGATCCTTACTAGTAAATGCTAGCACCAGGTGGGATTTGAAACAAACAAAGCAAAGAAAGTCGATTTCTGCTCCTCGTCTGCTTTGTGCTCTGTCTCCATGTCTTGCAAGGCTCCAGCTCTCCCCAGCACAGCAGCCCAGCTCCTGCCAGCCCTGCCGGCCTCAGCCCGACACCAGCAGCGGGGCCAGGTTCTGGTGCACACCCAGATACATCGCCCGCTGCCGAGCCAACGCAGTCCCAGCCTTTGCTGGATGCACGCAGCGGGAGCAGAGGGAGCAGCAACTCCAGCGGCCCGGGGCTGGAGCCATCGCTCACCTTCCAGGAGCCGGGCATGGCCAGTGCCCTACAAAGCTTCCTCTTCCAGGACTACACCTCCAGCCAGAGCCCCTCTGACGGGTACTGCACGGACACCCCATAACCAGGCAGTGCGAGCAGCCACTTCCCCAGCAGTCCTGGGGAAGGAAATCAATGCTGGTTTCACTGCGGGCGGATGAGGGGCCATGGAGCAAGGCGTCTGTGGCTGTGGAGGGGATGTGAGAAGGTGTTTGCTTGCTGAACTTACCAAAAATAATCTTTTGGAGATGGCACACGCCAGGCAGTAGCAGCGAGGTAACAGAGCAGTCAGGGAACAGCCCTTCTGCTGATTAGCCAGGCAGAGCTGCCTAGCCAGGTGACTGAAAAATGTGATAAAAGCTATTGACCACAATTGATTGCTGAAATATTCTTCTAAAAGTGTGCAAATGTTCAAAGAAATGGTGAACTTAGCAGAGCTATTTCTCCACCTGCAGGGAAAAGGAAGAAAGGATTTCAGGCAATTATGAAATTTTGCCTTGAGGGTGTCTACTCAGATGTCTTAAAGGGCTTGGGCCACGTGACCTTTCATGCAAAGTTTTATACAGGGGGTGTAAATGAGTAAATGATGAGGCTAGGACTAAACGATCAGACATTATTAAAAATATGACCCTGTATGGTGGGTGTTGGCTGTGTGCATCACGAGGTTGCTCCAACAAGTGGCACTCCTTACAAATTGTGCATACTGTAGGCCCCGGGGGTTCTTCTAACGTGATCTGAAGCAAGAGATACTGCATATTAACTGTGTCTTTCCTGTTTCAATACTTTAGAGCACAAAGCACTGCCAGCACCACCAGACCGTACCCATGTTTGATGTGTAAAGAAGACAGGCAGGTAAGCACTGGGCATGGGGAGGATGCCTTCTGCCATGGCAGAAATTGTTGGAAGCTGGTGAAAGGTCTAAGAGAAGATGAGGATAAAACCTCTCTGCTCCTTCACAGGACCACGCAGGCTGCATAGGATTCCAGAGTGACTAAAACTACTTAGAGATTATTAAGTTTTATTTGTTAACCTTAACTTGGAAAGGTTTTTTATTTTATTTTTTTTGTTTCGTTTTGAGCCTGATGGCTGGATTTCTGAGTCCTTCTGCAAAACCAATGTGAGATAACTTTTCCATATGTAACCATGACTCCAGGCTGCTGGATGTTACGGGGCTGGAAATGTGCATTTTATTACAGTGGAAGGCTGAGATATTCCTTTCCAGAGGTGCCCGTTACATTCACTGGAGGTCAAAGATTTCATCCATTCTGGTAAAAGCTGAGGGTGCTTTCAGAGGGTGGTTCCGCAGCACTCTGCACACAACAAACCTATATTCTCCTCAGCCAAGTGAGTAGAGACACACATCCGGCAGTGCTATGGAGAGAAGTGAAGAAATGGCAGAAGATGGTAACCAATGGACAGGAAATTACTGTGCAATGTAAGACCGGACCAGCATAATGAAATAAAAATACTGAAAGGAGAGAAGCAGTACAAAGAGAAAGAAGAAAAATGGTGAGACGGGGCAAGGACATGCAAGGAAATTCCATTTCCTACAGCAAAGTCCCAACTCCTGTGCTATATCCCTTCCTCAGCTTCCATTATGAGGTCTCGCAAACCATACACACGTGATGTAATTTTGCCAGCCAGCTACCCTACAGCTTGCAGTTCAACCACTCAAATTCTTTTATTTACTACCTGTGCTTTACTAGCACCTTCCTTTCTTCAGAAATTGTCTCTTCCACAAAGGATGCTCTGACGCCACCCCCGCCCCCCGTTGGTTCACAGCTTGCCAGGGTTCCTACCTCAGCTTTGTGCTCCTGTCACACGGCCTTCCCAGCAAGCTTTAGAAATCACTAGTGATGGGAGAGGGTGAGATTTTTCTCCGGTGTAATTAATGGATGTGTGAAAAAGCCTGCCAGGCTGGACAGGCTGGAGAGTAGCCAGCTACTAAGGGCCAGATCCAAATCTCAGTGGAGCCAAAGAAAAGACTCCAGCACATTTCACAGGTTTTGGATTGGGCCTCAGGTGCGCAGTGGGAATGGAAAAATTCTGTGGGGGCCTCCTAAATTGCGAGATCATTTCACAGTTAGTCTTGGATGATATTTGCAGCAAAGCCTGGACTGCAGAGCTGGCATGGGGTGGCTGTCATTTTGTGACTGATGAAATAAGGTGCCTGGCACCAAGCAGAGCCCCTAGAAACGCACCGGAGCAAGGAGCACTATAACACATGGTTAACCAGTGCTGAAGGGCAGCAGATTTCAAACTGGCTGTGCAGACTGAGAAACCAGGACAGGCCTTGGGGAGAGTTCACAGCTTTTATGGGCTGCCCCCAAAATGCTGATGCCAAGGGCCATCTCAAGCCTTCTCAAGGCCCCTCAGCTCCATGGCCTGATCCACAATCTCAGAAGGGCAATGCTGAATTACAGTGGGCCCACTGTGACCCCCAGCACAAAGCTTAGCTGGGAAGATCACATCTGTCCTTTGAACATGACCGTGGCATCACTAAAGGCAGGAATTTATTAAGTGATTTTTCTGTGGTAACAATGCCCATGAAAAATACCACTACATCAACAATGGGACCTGCAGACCTTTACTTATGCAAAGCAGTGACCTTCCTCTCTGCCCGTGCCCTTCATCTCTGCCCATTCAACACGCTTACCTTGCCCCTGCAGGATCAGCTGCCAGTGCCTCACCTCCCGTGACTACATGTATTTGATACAGAAGGAGCAGTTTTGAATCTAGTTTGTTTGCTAAACACTACTACTGAGTAATGTAGGGGATGAAACAAGAGTTTTTCCAAGGCCAGGGGATGCTTGAATCAGAAACAGAGTCAGAATCAGAATCAGAAACTACCACTGGAGATGAGAATCTAATTGTCCTCCTTTCTGTTCCCTCATTGGATATTTTGTCATGTTTTTGCTTTCAAAGGCAAGCACTGAGAACGGGGCCACCTTGAAAACCTCCCTGCAGGCAACAGCTTCATGGTCTGCCCTACAGATGGGCCATCACCTGGGTGAAGCTGCTGTGACAACAGCCTGGTTTGGCGAGGCAGACACTACCAGCAATTTGTCACTGGCTTCGAGGCAGATGGCAGAAAGCAAGCCACCACTGCCGCTGGAGGAGGCAGGCTCTGTGGGCGAGGAGGAGGTCAGAGAGGAGGCGGGTGGGAATACACTGCCGTGGGTGACCAGACCAGCTCCTGAATCTGCCGTTCCTGGGAAGGGAGAAGGCTCTCGCAGAGGGACCCGTCTCATAGCAGCGCAGCTTGGCATCCTCCTGGTCTGCACAGCTGTCCTGGGCCTGGCTCTGGCAGCTGGCTTGCGCTGCCTCTACGCCCAGTACTGCCACAAGCGGACGGAGGTGTCCTTCAGCGAGCCAGGCAGCGACGTCGTCACCGTCAGGGAGAACGGGGAGATGCTGCACTTCCGCAAGGTCCGGGAGAACAGCTTCGTGCTGGTCCAGGCTGAGTACAACTGGGTCAGCCCTTCCAGCAGCGGGAAAAGGAGAATAATCTAAATGTTTGCAGCACTCAGGGCAGAGCCACGTCGGTGAGCCAGCTGCCCGTAGAGGTGAAAATGGCCCAGGTGTGCAGAACACGGACTCTAGGAAGCAGTAGTGTTGTTTGTGTATATGCACACGTAGAGGTAAACAGAAGTGACGCAGCCAGTTCACACAGAGGTGTTAGTCAAAAATATCTAAGCTCCTGCTAAGAAAACAAACGTAGATAGACTGTTCTGTGTTACACTTACCACAATTAATATTGTATATCTACTCATTAACTGTCACTGCAGCCATTACACTTCCCCTGTTGCCTTAAGGGTGTAGCCAAGAATAGAAATTCTTCCTCTGCACTGTACTGTTGTCTCCTGTTTAATCTCAGCAAAAGTTTCAAGTGTTATATTTTCTCCTCCTTTCTAGGAACTAGAAAGCCCTGATTTAGACAGCCATTCTCATTTAGAAGCTTACAGGTTTAGGTCTGTGCACTTGGTATGTCTCAGATGACAAAATATTTGCCACTAGATTTAAAGTTTCAATTTAAAAATAAAAAGCAATAACTCACTAGTGGAGAACATTGATCCAAAGGATGCTGAATTGATCTAAGGGAAGGAAACACAGGGTAGCCGACACCAGCTTTTGGGGGAGAAACATGCTGCCTCATCAGGTGCAAATGGAAGAAAACCTTTTCTATCCATTTGCACCTGATGAAGAAGCTTGTTTAAGTCTGAGAGCCATCATTTACTTTGTCTTTTATTTTGAGCCAGTTCAGTAACTCTCTGTGCAGAAACACACACTGAGAAGTACCCTTTCCAGGTCACTTTGGAGGTCTCCAGCAAATGGTAAGTTATCTGCATCCTTCTCCGAGTTGGCAAACTTCCCTCCAACCATGTGATTTTCTGCAGGAGGGCACTAAAACAGCCCTTGGAAAACATGAAGACCCTTGACAGGTTCCAAGAATTAAAGGTGATGAAGGCAAGGGCAAAGGTTTGTTTTACTGAAGCCTTAAAAGAGCAAAAAGTGTAATCCTGACAATAATCCTCCTGAGATGTAAACTTAAGAGCCGTTCAGAGAGCAGTGATCCCCTCTTCTGGTGTCCTTTGCTATGGCGCAGGGGCTAGGTGGTCCCCTGAGCTGTGTAATCCAGAACAGACTTAAACCTTGGTGCTGTGACTTATGTTACAGCCTGCAACACTCCCGCCCCACCAAGCTAAGCAGATACTGATGGGATCCTGATGGCTTTCACTTCCTTCCCCAGGATGGGGACACCAGACAACTCTGTCAGCAGGGCACTGTGGCCGTCTCCAGCTAGCTGGCCATCTTCATGCTTGATAATCAGTCAGTGCTCTGCTCTCAGTTACTCCCTTGCACTGCCACTGACTTCAGTGGAAACGTATGATCTCCTGTTCAGACCCCTCGGGGTAATGTAGCACATCTTTGGCTAACAGAGACTTCCACCTTGAGGAAGGGCTCGTTTCTGACCATACTGCTGCACTGTGATTAGCGACATGAAGCCTTGCAGCCCCTATGTGGCCAAACTTCTGTGAAGTAACAATAAAGTAAATGAGTAAGAAAATAAGTGTACTCACAAATGCAGCTTGCAGAGACGACCTGGGCAGTCTTAACCACCGCACTTTGATGAGAAGGGTGGCTGCACCGGGGCACTTCTACTGCAGAGTAGCCAAGGTTAGCCAAGCTGTAATTGAAAGTACATTTGTTTCAGGACTCCAAAGGGTGTTAGGTGAATGCTTTTATGTTCAGTAAGTCCAGTTTAAGCACTAGTTACTAGGAACTTTATAGTTTTTTAAGCACAAGTCTAGACACACACAATGAAGTTTGCCTCCTATGTCATGCTTTAGAAAGAAATCATGTTTCTCTATCCCGGTGTTGCTGAACTGTCTAGTGATTGAAGCAGACTGCATTTAATTCATTGTTAATGCAGCCAAAAAATTCCTAATTAACTGAGAAAATAGGCCAACAAACTCTTAAATATTTAAAGAACTATCACATATTATTTTAAGAAGTTTCTCATGAAGGCATAGTTGTTTATAAATAAATTACAAATACCTATGTCCTCTTCCTATTTCTCTCTAGGTTTAATGTTATCAGACTGGTACAGATTGAAAACTGTACCCTTCTCCCCAGCACCTTCCCTATAATCCAGCACTGCTTCCTACCAGACTGATTGCAGGAAATGAAGGCCTCAGTCTGAAAGAGGGAGATGTTTGATTAGGATAGGAGCACTGAAGTGCTCCTCTTGCCTTCTGCCAAACTCTACCTTCTGTTAAATTTATGCAGCTCTAGTATTATTAGTAGTAAAAACAGTAATGGTGAGCTCTGAGGGACACATCTCCTTTGAATTAGTAATGAGTTCTGCTGCTTTGTGGACTTGGCTGAGACTGAAAGTGCTTGTGTTTTTTTCTTGACTTCTGAATGACGTCTCGCTTATTGTAGTTGCCGTGGCAAGAAGGATAGAGGTTTTATCTCTTCTTAATGCTGCTAAAAACATGAGCAATAATTTATTAAAAGGCCAATCATTCAAATGCCCCACATTCTTAAGCGACTCACCTTTTAGTGAAATTAACCTATGCTCATATTTGTAGCAAGTTTAAGTGAAAAAAAAAAAGTCAGAGGTAGGGAGAGAAAGACACAAACCGTTCTAATACTTATTAGAGTGAGAAGTGAAAGAATTTCCCTCTCCGGGTGTACGACTGTGTTGGTCACAAATGCAGTCAGTCTGTTGGCTTTATTTCAACAGTGGGGAGTCTCAGTTCCTCCACTGTAGGTCAGCCTGAAGTAGTCTGTGGCCCACGTGAGGCCGCCATCCCTCAGGCAAGTGACAGTGCTTTGTCTGAATTGCTGACAGAAGGTGGCAGAGGAGCTTCCATTCAGCTCTAATTCACACCCATCCTAAGCCTGTCTCCCCACCAATCAAACAGGCATCAAACACAGTTCACAGTTTTAGCAGTGAAAACTCTTATGGCTGAAATACTTTCTTGTTGTTATGATGCGTAAGCTATCCTAATTAAAAAAAAAAAAAAAAAAAAAAGGTTTAGAGAAATAACTACTGGACATGCCCAGTTATCACTCCCTTACTTGCATACTCATTTTCCCATCTTGTGTCACTGTAATTCCCACTTTCTCCCTGCTTCATTAAAAAAAAGAAAAAGAAAAAAGAAAAAAAAGCAAGCACTGTCCCCAAATCATCAATCCTGTGTACTGAACACGTAACACCATCACTTACTGATTCTTATTGCTTTTTCATGGTATCAGCACCAGTTTGGATCAAGCCCTTCCGTGACTCTGTTCCCCTCTGCCCGGGAGATGATGTTGTCTCACACTATGCTGCATCTGCTCTATTAAAAGATTCCTGACCCAAGTGCAGTTAGCAGGGGATGGCAGCCCTCCAATACATTAGTGGCATTAAACGTAGTGCAGAGAGGTTACATTAAGCAGAGCGTTTGGCCCAAAGCTTGGTTAAGTCATCACAGACATTTCCTGCACTGGTTGAATTGTCACTCGTGAGAAAAAAGCCGAACATGCACTACTTTTGTCAGCCCCAGAATGGGTGATGAGACTCACGCGAAGCCTTCCTTGTTGAGGTAAATGGGAGTTCTTCCACCAACCCTTTTTGAAGCCCGGTTCACGTCCCTGCCCCAAGTGTGAAACCTAATGCCCACCCCCGTGGGCCCAGCTGCAGCAGTCCTCAGGGATGTGCAAGCTCAGGCGAACCTCTCCGCGGAGCAGAGCTGGGAGAGGCCCTAGGTGTTATGGAGATCTGGCAGGATGGCTTGGCCAGCTCTTTTGGCAATAGTTTCTGCAACTACTGGAGACCATATAAACCAAGGGAGGCAAAGCAGCTAGGCCAGGAACCCAGAGACTAAAACATTCAGCACGTCTCCACAACACACTGAGCACGGGTTGAGGTCACACTAGCTGCTTGCTGAGGGGTGAGGTTTTGACTTCTCTCTCACCTCTGTGGGGTCACCTGTGCTTCAGCCAGCTCCTTGGTCTGCAGACGTATGCATTGTTTATTTGCTCAGATTACCTAACAATGAGAAATGCCTGTAAAAAGAGGGGACGCTTTAATGATTTCTTGCAGCATTCAACTGCAAAAAGACATTTGCTTACCAGCCAAAAAAGCCCTGACAAAGTAGTGATTTGACCTACCCAGCTGGTGAACAGCCCCGTCATTCCTCCTGATAAGCCAGACTCTCTCCACTGCCTCTGCCATAGTCTCAATAGTCTGAAAGTCAACAAGCCTGAGCAGCTCTGCAGTGCTCCCTTCCTATCTTTTCCCTCCCCGTTCCCTGCCATTTCCTCCCAGGTACCACATCAGGCGCAGTAGGGCAGAGAAGCGCCTTCCCACCCAGCTCTCCTGCAGGATCTGGGGAGTCACAACCACCTTGGACCACGAGCTTATCTGGAACCTCTCCCCAGCCTCCCTCCCACCACTGAATCATTTCCCCCTTTCACGTCTCATTGCAGAAGTGCTCTTTTCTCATTAGTGTATGCGTGACTCTCTCAGTAAACCATTTTGTTATATGATGTATGAAGGATCATGTCTCAAACCACATTTTACTGTATATTTAAGTGCATGTTTTGCTGATTTACTGCTGTTCTAGAGAACATCTCCTTTTCTTAGCAGGGCAGGTCCGTAAAGGATGTATCAGCTCTGACTAATGATTATTAGTACATCCCAAGGTTATGTACTACAATCAACTAATGTGCAGAAGGGAAGAGAGGCTCCAGCTTACTAGGCTAAGGACAAAGATCACAGATAGTCTCTTTGAATCTTCAGATTGCAATATCCATTACAGATTGCCACCTTCTAATGTCAAAGCATAATTTGTTGTTCAGAAAATGTGTCCCTATTTCAAAGGCAAGTCAAAGATCAGACTTGCTGTATATCAGTGCACACTGATGTACATTAGGAAGTGGTGTCCAGGTACCAAGGACATTATGCTGTTGGTATAGAGGGAAACACAGAAGATATGACTTGCTGATCTTTATTATGCAAACACGTGGCCCAAAGTGGAAAAATATTTAACCCAGTCAAGTAAAATGTCACCAGTAATTCCCAAAGCTTAATGTAGCACAAACACTACATGTCAGACAAGTTAACTGCGATCTTCTATGCTGTTAATAGACATGGCAGGCAGACCAACCCTTTGTGCTGAAATTTGCCGGGAAGGGTTAAAGATACAACAACAAATAAGAGAAACTCTCCTGTGGGGAAAGCATAGCTTGTTCCTTTCATACACCAGGACAATGAAGTGGGCAGTGTGGCACGCAGAAACTCTGGCATAACTTGCTAGCTCTTGGCCAAGCAAGCACCGAGTGTTTGGTTTCCAGCCTTACTGTAGATGTGACTCGCACTTGGACTACTGCAAGGTGTATGTGTACAGTGCACAAGAGAAGGCAAATGTACTCACAAGCTGGTTTCTAGACTTTAAAAAAGGGTTTTATGAAAGCTTCTCACGCATATTGTTTCAAACTAGAAAGAAATTAAAATACGACTGTGATTGCCACCTTATGTATATTTCCTATTTATTTCTACGAGAGGTAAAAGTGACCTAGAAAAATGCTGGTGCAAGCTTTCATGCTCACTCCTGTGACAGTCTGCGCACCCCGCTAATGAGAACATTTTCCACTTCCAGCATCTAGCGCAGCGGGGCTCTGATCTGGGCTGTAACTCCTCACGCTACTGCAGTAAAAATAACAGAGTACCTGCTTGACTCTTGCTTCACTCGGACGTTTGATCTGTGTAAGCTCTTCTGCCGTTTGAAGCAAGCCAGTTACCGGGTGCACACACACAGGATTAGGGATGAACCTCAAAAAACACAGTCCCGCATGCCCTGAGCGACCTGTGAGGAGAGAAGCAGCGCGCTGGTGAAGGTGTGACGGTGAGGACGGGCCATAGCGAGGCGCTTGTTCCCGCCAGGGGGCAGCCTTGTCCCGCCGATGGCGGCGGCTCCCCCGGCCCGGCCCCGCCGCCCGCTGCCCCCGCCGCCGCCATCTTCTGGCCGCCGGCACCGAGCCCCTGGCGCCTCCCCGGGGCTCAGCGCTGCTAAAGCGGGCACAGGATGAATTTGAGGGCACAAATTCATTCCTAGAGACCGAGAGCCCAGGCTGAGCCCCCCGCCTCCGTCATGTCCTGACCCGCCGACACAAGAATAAGGCCCCCGACAACCCTCAGCCCAAGCCCGTCTCTTCGCTTCAGGTCGAAGTATGGGCTTGACTCTTGATTTTTTATAGCACCACTATCATGATTTTTAAGCTATAATATGCGCGAGAGATGAATAGCACACTTAGAGGATTTATTTGGCACGGCCTGTTAATTCTTTCTGGAGCAAATTAATAATAATTCTCATCTGTCAGCGTGAATTTAATGCAGGCTAAAAAGTCATGGGAAGTTTTCTTCAGATGGAAGTCCATTCAAAACAGAACAAAAAAGATGACTGAGAAAAAAAGCTTAATAAAGACTTTTTTAAACGAAAACCACTCAAGGCTTGACTGTTAATCAAAAGAACATTACTTACCTTACTCAGCATCGCTGGAACCAGAAGCTGCCAAAAGGTTTTAAAAAGGCAGCCTTTTGTCTTTCTTTACAGTCATAATTTATAAAAGAGTTCAGCTGAATTATTGGCTATAAATACTCTTTTCTCTCTGCTAATGTATTGTGCTTCTGGGATTTTGTTCGGAGCAAACATTTTGTTACTAAGACAATAAACCCCTAAATTTGGGCTTCTGAAAAAATTTCAAATGCGTTCCCAAACAGCAGCTATGCAAACAACACTGCGATACCATCTTAACGAACTAAATTGTGAATATTTGCACTGATAATGAAAAATGCATTGAAATTTCTCGCAAAATTTAATTTTTAAATACAGAAAGCTGCTGCTTGCAGTACACTGGGGCATATTTATTTATAAGTCCAAGCTAAAAATTCAAATGGGATGAATTACCAGAGAGTTTGCTGCCAAAAATAATAGCTAGACAAGCACAACTTACTATAGACATGCAAAATTTTAAATTACAGAACATACAGGGTAGTGGTTTAATACACATACTGTTACACTGGGAGAGTGGTTTTTCTACATGCAATATGCACCTTACTTTAAAAAAAAAAAAAAAAAAAAAAAAGTTACCTAAAAATCTGCCCAGGAATGGTACCAGTAAGATTTGAATGTTGCTGTTTTTAGAACAATGCCCTGTTAGATACTTTAAATGAGATTATTTGGGCACGTTTATATATGACTGTATAACAACACACAGCTCTTTATGCCCTTCGTAAGTGGAGAGGCTACGCGTTAGCGCCATGCATCACAAATACACGCTGCCTGATCTGAACCACGATCAGGTCGAGACTCCACAGCCTGCAGCACTCGTGTTCCGCTGACTCACAAACACCTCATGTATCACAGCTCCGCGATGGTTTTACATTGGGAAGGGCCAGAAGGAGAGGAGTTTGTAAACACAGGGTGGCACAAATATGAGCGTGCTGGGGAAGTACTGCTCCCACGTTGCTGTTAATGGGGCTGTGGGATTTGACTCCAGCTTGGAGAAAGAGCCGTGCTCGATGCTTGTAGGCAGCTGAGCTGAAAAGACACAGACTTCCCACGTTAACACTCCATGAGGTGCATCAGAGTTACTGTATTAGCTGGCTGAAATTGTCATACTCTTATTTTTAGTACACTATTATGCCTCTGGGATATATTTTATTTATCGAGGAATTGGACCTAAACAGAGATGTTATACCATTTTCCTAAAGGGCACTTCAGACAACTCTGCGAGTACTTGAAAGGCTGTACACGTGTTCTGGAGAAGGGCAGAGTGAATGCATCAGCCAATACTGTACATGCATCTGAGTCTGAGCCACTATTTGTAAATCACAGTTTATTTTTCAGACAATCTGAAACAGAAATATATAAAATATTTCACTGGAAATAAAAGGTTCTTTGTAATTGTTATAAATATTGAGTTCCTCCTGAAATTATTATAATTTAAAGCAACACCATGAAACAGAGCAGGCAACAGTTTGCTGAAGATCTTGGCAAAACATATCACACCAGAATTGATACATACATTTTACATGCTGCCATCAGCACCAACGCTGGGTGGAGGCTTTGGCTCTGGGGCATCAATGCAGACTCGAATCCCGCTCCGCAGTGCTACGTTGCATCGGACAGCTAAGAACGCAGAGGAGGGTTAGACTCTGCTCTTGGAAAAGCGTTATCTTGACTCTGTTTTTTTTTTCCTAGAGAATTCTTTGATCCCCGACTGAGATGCAGTTTTTCAAGAATCCCTTAGCTTTAGCAGCTATATATACAGCCTAGATTACCACCAAGGCTAAAGGAAACCATCAGCAAAGGTAGGACTGCCTGATGGAGCAGCAGTGACCGTGATAGATCCGACAGCCAGCTGCAGGCCCACGTGCGTGGTGGCACCATGGCACAAGGGAGCAGCAAGTCCTGATGAAGAACATAGGAATAGGAATTTGTGTGTCTAAAGTTCTTCAGTGTCAGGTTGAAGATAGGGGAAAAAAAGACATTTTACTGCAGATGCCATCAAGCACTGCTGGTGAGAAACAGAACTACATGGGGAAGGCCCCAGGAAATGAGAGACAATTTTGGAACACCGGGTATGGGCTGTGCAGCAGACAAAGGACGCTGATTGGGAAGGACTGCAGTCACAATGCGAAGGAACGGACAGAGCAGAGACCTGTAAAAGCTTTTGTCAATAGAATTTCATACCCAATTATTGTCACGGGACTCTCAAATTTTATTTTCCACAATTCCTCTGGCAAAAGGCCAGTTCTCACATGACCTCCATAATTTTTTAAATCGTATCAATGAAATCATCTTTCCTTCAAGGCAGCCCATTTTCTTCCTGTTAAGAGTTGATTTCCTTAAGAATTTGGAAGCATTTCATAAGAAAACTGACCATAAATAGTAATTTTTCCTCTTACAGAGATGAACATCTGCATGCTGACATCTGCAAGCCTTTGATTTCATTACAATTATACTCACTGGAGACCACCCATGGCTGATGCTGTCCAGAGAGGGTTTTTTCTTCTTCACTGGGTGAAAAATGGTTTTGCCAGGTGGCACCTCTGAACACAGGTAAGGAGCAGACAATATGCACCAGCACAGGATGCCTTGGAGACAGACGGCCTCTTCTGTGTGCTGCGGCTGCTAAGTACTGGCTGCCTCTCTGAGCAGGGATAACGAGTTCCTAATCTCTTGCTTGCTTCCAGTCTGGGCTAGCAACACAGAGCCAGAGCTGATTTGGATCTGCCAGATATGTTAACAGTTAAATAGGTTATTTTAATAGCCATGTTGTTCTCCTTGATTATATTGCTTTTCAGTAAGAGTTTGCACTGACTTTTTTTTTTTTTTTTTTTCTCTTAGGTGAGCCGAGCCCAGCTTCAGGAGAAATACTGAAATCTAGGAACAGTACTTTACTTAGGAAATGCTGATGTTGGGATCAACTCGGTGGGGCTCTTTTCTGCACAATGATGACAAAGACCTTCAGTCTACCTGCCCTCCATGCCCAAAACAGCAGTCAGCAGGGTAGGTGGCAGGGAACAGAGTGTGATTCAAGAGCAGTTACTGCTCATTTCGTTGTCACTCTTATAGGTCACTGGCTGGCAGAAATCTCTACAGAAATGCATCTAAAAATATTTTGAAAACTTGGCCTCCACTGATGAGAAAATTAAGTGGTGACTCATGCTCCCATCAGCTCCAGACTTGATTACTGCAATTTGATGGACTGAGAAGCCGATATTCCACTGAGACTGCAATTTGCTTAGGGGAGCAGCTGAGAGGCCTCATTGGCACCAATTGCTTCCAACACATCTCTCTTGTCCTTTTAATCACTAGCAAATTTAATTTCACTTCTCACTGAAGATCTCACTCTCCACCTTTCTGGCAAAAGAACAATTTAGAGGCTGATTTTGTGACCTCTGCTACAGCTCTACATGCCAGCATGAAGCAGACCTGCCTGTAACAATGCCTCGCACCTCTATTTCCTGGCGTTTCCTTTTCTACTCCTGCAAATCTACACCCACTGGATAGTACGTGTCCCTACTACTCACGATTACTTACCATCAGGTAGGGTGTTCTCTGCTGAATGAGAATTGTAGAGTAACTGTACATAAAAATTTCAAAAAAATGAATTCAAAATGCCTCCTCAAAAGAGCTCACAGTCTAACGATCGCAAGTGATACGTGGTTCACAAAAGAAAACTGCAAAGAGGAGACAATCTCCGTCTTCAGACATTGTGCCAGTCAGATGCCGTACCTTTGGTCTGGGAGACTGGGGCTACCCGTGGAAATAGGGACAAAAGAGATTAGGTTTGTTACATGCTGGAAAGAGCAGGCCATCAAATATAAAATATAAAATACTCTTTATTTAACTCTCTTCATAGGCTACATTATCACAGAGCATTGTTAGGCAGGGCTTTTCAAACAGCTTCCCTTGGGAGCCTACTCCACAGCTTAACAGCCTTTTCATGGCTGTTTTTTTTGGAGATGTGCAAGTGAAACCAAGGACAGAATTTAGTCTCTTGTCTATTTAACGTGTTTGCAAAGGTCTCTGTGTGCTCTGGCACTTTATAATAATAGTAATATAAACACATTTGGATTATAACAGAATGGTGAAACCGTGATTTAGCCTCTTACTGTGTTGTAATTCCCAAATGCATCAACATCTATTTAAGTGCAAAATAGTCCACAGTTTACAAATACAATGCTGTGATCATCTGCTCTAAAGGTATAAGAATACGATTCAATACAAAAGACGATTCGGTGTCTGAAATTTCATTTTTAATGTCAGAATAACAGCAAAAAAAAAAAAAGAGTCTCTTTCTCCATATGCAAACTGGCAAAAAATATATACCAGGGACTTGGTCCTTTCTAGTATTTCTACATATGTAACTGCTCATATTTTATGCACGTATGCACTTACACATAAATAAAAGTGCTTGCAGACAGACAATATTTCATCTTTCCTTCTAACCTCCTGCTGTCGAGATATTTTCACAGAAAACCATACACAAATAAAAGTTCCTCTTTCTCTGACTGCTAGTATAACTGAGGGGACTACTTCTGTAAAACCAAACTGCTAGATTACTCTCCTTTTGGTCCACGAACAAGCACAACTGCCCAGCTTCTGCTGAGACTGTGGCTCTTCTGTCATATAACCTATTCACACGAGCTAAAGGATATATAAGAAGAATTACAACCAGAAAATAAAGATCTTGCTTTTAAATATGTAAAAAATGATTTATCTTGGACCTATTACTGGGGTCATCATAAGCTTCTCAATTTACTGCACAAAAGGGAAAATTAAATGTTTGAATAACTCAACACAAGGTGCCAAGATTCCCTGTGAACTCTGAAGTGCTGTTTTATTGTCTTTTTTTTTTTTTTTTTTTTAGCTCTGATAATGTTAAACAGGATTACAGATATGTAAATTTAAGTATTAATGATCAAGAAAATCCGTATGTTTTATAAACAAAGTCCTCATTTGTCACCAGTTTTGCCTGGTTATGTTCTATACCAGATCTCTCTGTTAAATTTAAGGCTAAAAAAAACAAACAAACAAAAAAAAAAAAA
The DNA here is from genome assembly GCF_964035555.1 of Netta rufina. Taxonomy (NCBI): domain Eukaryota; kingdom Metazoa; phylum Chordata; class Aves; order Anseriformes; family Anatidae; genus Netta; species Netta rufina. Next base: position 35,077,019 of record NC_140127.1, on the reverse strand, counting down.
CAAAAAAAAACACGTTTCTAACTCTCTACTGAACAATTGTTGGAACTCAATGAATTACCTTCCATTTGATTATAATTTACAGTATTCTGAGAACTTTCTTTCCCCAAGTTTAGTTCATAAAATATTTCAGTACAGATCACAGATTTTTTTAAAGGACAAGCAAACAATTTAAAAGCTTACTCACAAAAACAAACAAACAAAAAACAAAACAAAAGGTAATAGAGGTAAAACGTTGACCTCAATAAGTAATTGTATCTTGTTTTCCTCTTTGCAAAATTAAATTCAAAATCATTCTGTTTATTAAGGACATACCAGCATAGCAAGTCAGAAAACAAACATCTTAATAGTCTTTAAACATAACAGAATTGATATGCATAATAAAGTTTCATTAAGTATGGATTTAATACATGTATTTCAGTTTTGCTTCATATTCCCTTTAGATCAACACCTCCAACATTCATACACAACATTTACGTTGCCCCAAGCAAAAATGACTTTGTAAAGGCTTTAACAGAACTCCACCTTAAAACAGTCTGAAATATTCTTAAATGCAGAAAGTATGTAACAAAGAAAGCATGTTTTCAGTGGAATCTAAGCAAGTTGTTGGATGTACTGAAAGTATGAGATTCAGTACACAGAGGTAGCTCAGTAAGGGTAGCTGCAGTGTTCTGACTATTTAGTGCCAACACAACCACACTAAATTATTGTATGCTTGAACTTGTCCTGTATATTAAAAAAAAAAAAAAGTCACTCTTCCTGGGACTGTTGCTTTGCCATTCAAAACCAATGGAAAGAGACATTAATTTCAGTGGGATTAAGTCCTTACAACATTCTGGATGTTCAGGTTTATAGCAAACAAAAAGGAGCTGTCCTGAGTCTGGACTCTGCTGCAAGGAGAGTTTTTAAGCACAGACAAAGGAGTTTTTAAGAAAGGGCCCAGGAAGGTGCATGTTACTCTCTCCCTCTCTCGTTACCTCCCAGGTTAGCCGGTTGGTGGATCTGACTGCCATCTAGGGACGTACTAATCCAAACTGTGAGCTCACTGCCTGCTGTCCTTTGCATTACTGGCTAGTGAGAAGAGAGCACAGCCCTAGAGGACACTGGGGGTGTCTCTCAGCCCTCCCACATACTCAGTTTGCAGAGTTTGATTCCTCTCCAGGGAATGGCAAGAATTCAGCTTATTACCACATCACGTACCTTTGTTATGTGGTTGTTTTATCAGTGACAACAATTTTGAATAAGGTGACACTGTTGGCTCCTGATAGTTTCTCATACAGATGGCAACAGAGCAGTCTTGCACTGACAGACCATCAGGTAAAGCACTGATGATTGGTACCAGACTGCTTTCCTGTTATTCACGGGAATACCAGACTAGAAAAAACACACTAGGTAAACCAAAGATGATTTGTTTTTCAGTAAGGCAAAAGGATATGAATTTCACATGCCTAGTCTCATTAAAAAAAAAAAAAAAAAGACCTTTAGCTTGCATAAATGCCTATAGCCCTACCAGAGCTATAATAATTTACATCTGCTAAAGATCGGCTCAGTCGCATTTGCTGCAATGTTACCTGTGACACACATGATGTTTCTGCACTTACATTGATCTGTGTTTGACCAATTTCTTTCATTCCTTTTAATGTTTTAACCCACAATTGCCAGCACAGCTTTTGCAGTTAGGAACCCTCAGAGTCTAGTGTAGAGTTCTCTTCTGAAATCTCAATCTCTCCGGCAAAATGCAGTGCTGGCTAGGTGCTTAAAACATATGCCTGTGTTCCCATCTCTTCAACTCTCCCATTAGAAATAGTATTTTGTATATGTTTTATATAGTTTCACTAAAAAAGGTAACATTTGATTTTCTAAAAAGTTGTGACTGATTGTCAAATCAGCTAAGATAGTGTTCCTGTTACTGTAAGGATCTTTTTAATTGGCAACAGAAAATAATTGTCAACTCTTATCCTCACAAACTATTATTCATTACCAATGCAGCAATACAGAAAACATAGCTTGGCTTACTACAATAAAGACTTTGCTTCGATATTAACATCCTAAATTCTGTCACTGTAGATCTCTGTGCATTGCACCAGGGGAAGAAAAACAAAAACAGAAACAACAACAACAAAAATAAAAAAAAAAAAAAAAGAAAGAAAAAAACAAAAATGTGTTCTTCAGGGGTAAATTATAAAAGATCTCCTAGCTGCAAACACAAATATTTCACTCATAACCCAAGCACCAGACCATTTCTTTGAAGAAGCTTATGAGGCATTTAAGATATACAATGGCACAATATCATACAATGGAATTGAAAGAATTTTCTTGAGATACCATTAACTTTGAAGGAATGTCTAGACAACTGTGTCAACAAATGCAAATAATTCATGCTTCTCAGCTTCTATCCAATAGATGGCCCCATGCTGAGTATACACAAACTCAGAAGAAAAAGGCATGTCACAGTCATATGACTAGGGAGTGTAACAGAATCACACAGGAATTCAAGTCAATCTTGAAAAAAAACCTTCAAGAAAGCTCTTCTCCAGGGTAAGCCAGCAGTGGGATAGGCTTCTGGTCATTTTGGCTAGTTTAAAACAGAAACTTACAGCTGGTGCACCCTGGCATCAAAGCAGGGGTAATGGAAGGAACAGCTGCTAGTCATGACCTCTTCATTTCACTCTGTTAGAAAAATAAAAACTAAAGGACTCCAAAATACTGTACAACTTCTTGCAGTAACCAACAAAGTGGCTTCTGGAAACAATGCTTTTGCCAAAAATGCATCTGTAAGGCACTTAACAGGTATCGTTTTAATATATATATATATATAATATATGTATATATAAAAATAAAATATGCACTGAAGCAACATTCACAAATACCCAGTTGTCTCAATTGTCTGTGTGTACAGTATAGTACATATATACATTCACTGTGACACAGGCCATCTCCATCATTATACCTTCACAGGTACTTTGGGCTGCCTGGTTAACTTCAGTGCCTGTGAACAGGGAAAGAAAAAAAAACGTCACTTTTTTTATATTAAAAGAAGATCAACAGTACAAGACAAGCTTTTTATTGAGGGTTGACAAAATGCTCCATGTACTTCTGGGATGGTAAGTTATCAGCATGCAGCTAATAGGCCACTCTATTTTGATGATCTTTTTATCTCTGATAGCCCATCACAGCCTCCTCATATACAGACAGACATAACAGAGGAACCTTAAGGAATACGGCTACATTGGCAGTGAAGGAAGCTGGGGTGGGTCTCAGATGTCTTTTAGAAAGCAACTGTTGGGACCCCAGTCAAGAAACCACCTGTGGCATGGATACAAGAGCTTCTGAGCTACTCAGGGTAAAGACTGTGATGAGAACTTCTGCAAATACTTTTTTGGTCCTTGGCCTCTTTCCATGTGGCTCAAAGCCTGCTCAGAGCATAGTCACTGTAACAGTGGTGGATGTCATGCACCTTGGGTGTTTACACCTTCCTTTCTGAGGGTATGTAAGAGTAAGCCAAGTCCAGAACTGATCTTATGCCAGGTGACTGATGCCTGAGGATCTTGTTTAAAATGTCTGTAGCTTTAGTCTGCTCTTACCAAACGTTTTTACAAGGAGAGGAGAAACCCCATGGAGAAACGTTGAAGCAATGGCAGGGTCAGCCAATTATGGTAGCTGAACTACTCAGTATGTGACAGAGGTTCAGCTCAAATAATAGGTGGTCGTGTTTCCAGTTTGGCAGGAAGCACCCTCTCTAACCTAGGAGGCAAGCGTGACAGGCTGAAATGGGGTTAGGCTTTCAGCTGCAAATTTATACAGATGTGTGCACTGTGCAGGATGCCTTCTTTTGGTGTGCTGTTCAACAAAAAATACTTGGTGTTTCTTGTGGCCTGAGAGCGAAATTCATCAAATTTGGAACCTTTGCTTTCCGTGTCCTTTTGAGGGAAGTGCCCTGACAGACGCATTTGCTTGATGGGTAAGACACTTGTTTCTGGAGGATTGTTGGCTAAACAAGCAATTTTCAGTCTGAGAGATAAGTCTGATGGGTCTTCTTCTTGTAGATATTAACCTTTAATAGTGTACATTTCAAGCTTGTATGCACTGCTGAAAAAACACTCTAGCACAAATGTAAACCCTTTAAAAAATCTAAACCTTTAAAAATAAATAGGCTATATTCCCCTCAGAAACACCAGCTTTCAGAAACTCCAGCATTTAACTATTGTTAAATCTAGCCATTTGAGATTAGTCTTTTGGATATTATTCAGCGAGAGACTTTGGAGAGAGACATCATCCCACATTTTGTTTGGGGAAACAATATTTTAACTTTGTAGTTTGGCAGATTCTGTTGCCATATTTACGAACTAGAAATACCGTACTGCAGATGAACCTCTAAATATTTAAATTCAATTTCATACAACCAGATCACATGTACTATCATAATTAAGTAAGAATGTCACTGCAGTTGAGTACTGTGACTGGATAACCGTCTCCCCCTGCAAGAGAGATGCCAAAACGAAACCAAGGTGTTTATAGAAAATAAACATCAAGGGTGATGATGACATGTTTATTTTCAAAGCGGGAGACCATTATCCAGTCACAATATTCACTTCTATTATACTTATTGCAACTGTACCAGCCCCAACCTCATTGATTTTTCTTATGAGAGTAATTAAAATAACATTTGTGAATAATACAGAAGACCAACTGATAAATCTGCTGCAACAGAACAACAATCCCCTGAAGTGGCTCTGTGGTAGCATTACAGTCTGATTAACACAGAAGGTTTATTTGAAGCTTAATGAATAAGAAACTAGTGCTGGTGAACTGTAAATCTCTCCAGTACTGGGCTGACTTTTCTGATGCCCTGTTTAAAGGCTGTGCTAACTTGCAGCAACTGACAGCAGCCCTTGAAAGCCAGTACCACCCCTGAGGACCAGGGAGGTCTGGATGAACTCCAGCCACACTCCTGGTCTTGGCAGCAGGGAGCAGCTAGACAATGAAGCCAGCATTGCAGGGATTGTTCTGCCACTGGTAGCGTCAACTTTGGGCTATCATTCTTCAGGAACAGCATGCAATTTTCTTTAAACAACCTGTCTCCTGATTATGTCTGTAATTATTTAATTTTGATAATTAAGTAGTTATCATTACATGAAACTGATGGAATCTCAAAATTAAATATGATTCACAATTGTCCATTTTTGGATGGTAAGATAAGTATAGCTTAACAAGACCTGATTTCTGGACTCAGTTCTGGAAAACTGGGACCTTTCCCACTTTTCATAATTCAGGTAACCAAAATGGAGCCACATAAAGTGAGTAATTTAAGGATTAGAATTCAAGTTAGCAAGGTGATTTTACTGAAGTGAAGCTCTTACCTTTTGCCTAGAAACCATCCAAGATTTTATCGTTGGTACCAAAAGACTGCCAAGAAGAATCTGAGCGGGATGATAGATGAGTAAGGGGACAGAAATTAAGGACAGGTGCTCATATCCCGCAAATACTATCTTCAGCATTGGAATCCCTGCAGGCAGAAAAGCAGGAGACAGATTCTCAATTCAGATTTCGAGTCAAGGACAAAAGCAAAGCATTTTGCAAAACAACTCAACCATCCAATACCCCCCAAGAAAACAGAACATGAAGGCACAGAGGTTGTATATATATTAAAAAACAAAACAAAACAAAACAAAAAAAACTACCAAAAAAATCCTGTAAGAAAATGAACAGCAACAAAAAAAAAAATACATTGCAGAGAAAGCTCTATGCCAGAAAGGAAGCAGTAGGGGAATGCCATAAAGATCTTTTCTAATTTTGCTGATAGCTGCAAACTCCTGCTGAAGACATGCTATAAAATACATCAGTGCTACAACATGATTGCTCAGTTGCCAAGCATAGGTCTGTACTGTTTATTTATAACCTTATCTTGCTATGCTGTTTCATATTTTCATGATTGTCCTCCATCCAAGCAGCCCAACTCCTGCTTGCAACCTTTTCTTCAGTCCATTCACCTCTGGAGGAGGGTTGCGTTTTCCTGGCATACTCCCTGCCAGTTAAGTACCCAAATGACATCCCTAGACTGATTCACATAGTTAAGTTGGAGAGTCAAGTATTGTGCAGGTGAGTGTTCACGTGTTAGAGAATAAAACTCTCTGCTCTACCTGTATGTTTCAGAAGAGAGACAGCTTGAGAGAAAAAAGGTTTAGTGAGCAATATGAAGAGGCCATATGCAGAACTGGAGAGCAGCTGGAGTAGAGAAGTTGCTAAGTGTTGGAAGAGGTAAATTTTAAGAGAGAGACATAGGCCATTTTTCTGAAGAGCTTGAATTTATGCTCAACAGTGCTAGTTCTATTAGACATCTCCATGCGTAATCTTCCCACTTGATGAAGTGATATGTAAGGTTACGTTTGATTTAGTTTTTGCAGTAAGGAAACTGATTAAGCTGACACTGAACACTTAATTGTTCAAAACGGTCTGTTTAAATCTTGCAGCTTTGTTACCTGCTCCACAAAGCATGGGCAATCCTCACAACCATCTCTTGTCTTGTTTGACCAGTTGCAGACAAGAGTCGCTGCTAGTCCTCAGGACCCCCCTGAGAACATACCTTACTTTTTCTCTGGTTTACATGTCAGTCTAGGAATCTTCCACCAGCATCAACCTTGCAGCGAACGAAACTAGACAAGAGTTTTCACAGAGTTTATCTGCATCTTCTTTCTTAGCAGTGACAATAAACTGAGCACTGTGGCACATGACCTTAATTCCCCCATTAGTAGATGATTTAGATCAACCAAATTTGCCATTAAAAAAACAACCAACCAACCAACAAAACAAACCAACCAACCAACCAAACAAAAACTTATCTATGTCTTGAATAAATTTCTGTTCTCAACAACCTTTCCCTTAATAAAGTGTCTCCCTTCCTTTGGGAGGAAGCATATCTTATTTGCTGGATATTTATGCTGCCAGTACCCCTTTATTGCTCACACATAGCTAAACTTGCCAAAATCTTCACAGTTGCCACAGCACAATTTCTTTTAATTATTTTAATTAGCTTCATCACATTAAACCACTAACAACCTCATCCCCATATCAGTTGCCTGTTCTTATGTGGCTATTTCCAGCAAAAGACTAAATCGAAAAAATAAAGGCTTGCATACTTAATTCAATATTAATAAATAATTACCCTTAAAACAGTATCAGGGACATATCACCAACACAATAGGACTGCTTATTATTAACACTGATTTCTAGGGCTTAGGAATATACAGTATTTTGATAGGAATTAAATGGGAATTTGCATTCTATTATGGAGTATAATTTACTTCAAATACCCATCATATTGTTTTTGTAAGCAGATAATGATTTTATTGTCTGTTTCCAGTCTCAACTTCACCCTAACATGTCTTTTCCTGTTTTCTAACCACAGAAAAATAAACTAGAGTCCCAACCTATGAACACGTTATATTTATGTTCAGAAGACAGGACCTGGCATTTGTCATCCATAGATTTAAAAACACTTCAGTATGCTGAACAGGACTCCAACAAAGAATCTGGGAACTCTAAGATGACCAGCCTAAGATCACACAGAAAACTAATGGTGGAGACATGAACAGAATGGATCCAAAGCGACTGAGGCATTCTTTAAGTTACTGTACATTTTCTGAACTGAAAGAAAATAGGAGAAATTCTAGACTAAAAGGTAAATTCTCTAGAGGAAAGCTATTTCAGTAAACTAGGAAAAGAAAATTAAAGTTGTCAAATATAAATACAAAATACTATAATTAGTGTGACAATGTAATTAGATTGCAGGGTGGAAAGAGGTTCTTAATTCACAGCTTGTTTAAATACATGTCACAACAATAGGTTCTTGTAAGCCACTAATGTGCAATTAAAGTTCCTGCTATTTACTAGGAAAAACTAACTGGTGGAAAGAAGAAGTAATATTTTTTGCAGGTAAGCAGTAGTTTAAAGAAAAGCAAATTCTCTGTTCCCTTTTTATGTACGTTCTGGTTTTTGCAATTTCAACTTTGCCAGCATGCAACTCTCTCCAAAACTATTTCATGACAGAGATCCATAGGCTACAGTCACAAATGCTTATGTCAGTCATAGTACCACAGAGCTAAACAAAACAGCATGGGTTTTTACTTTTTTAAAATATTATCTAAACTTTTTTTATTCCAACATATAGCAACTGCAAGCATCAGTATGATTGATGATGTTTTTCATGAGCATAAAGCTCACACCAATTCCTTTTTAGGAAAAATATTTTTTCCTCTCTTAAAAATATTAGTAACTGGGTGTTTGTTTTTTTTCTTGCTTGTTTTTAAATAAACCATTTGAAAACAACAACAACACAACCAGAAAAGAATGAAAATCAAATCCCAGCTGATGATTGGGGTGCTGCTGTTTGCTGTACCTTAGAATGCATTTTCAAGATGAGACTATGAATTAGCATTGTAAGAAGCTATTGTAAGAAGAGTTTAAATCTTTTGGATAGATGGCAAGGAATAAAGTTGCTAAGCAAAATGGAGCTTGCTGTCTTTATTTTGGGCTGTCCATTCTTCTTTTCCTCATTTTTATAACATATTGTTCTCAGTATTAAAGGAGTATGATAGCTATATCTTTAGTCTAAGGTAAGTAAAATTCTGCACGGGATCAAATCACTTGTTGTAGAAAACAAGCCACTGGCATAGCTATAATTCTTGTTTCCTCAAAGTACACAGCAGACGCTCTCTTCCCCCGTGGCCTTCCAGTAACACTAGGGCATTTACTTACAGAATGGAGCATTCACATGTGTAAGGAATGACACCTGTAAGGATCTGTCATTCTGTTTTCACAGAGCCATTAAATCATGCTTATCTGCATTTCAGGGAAGTTGGACTGACTTTCTTGGGTCTTCATCCTGACTGACACTGACGGAGGAATGCTGGAATTAACAAAGGTTGTATACAGGCTGGTGAGTTTTAAGACTGCCGTCATGGTCTGAAGTCTCACATCACAGACACCAATACATGCTGCTCCAGTTTATGAAGTTACAGGCTTCCAGCATCTTGGTTCAACTCCTCTGCCAAAGACCCTCACTCACTATGTCTGACGAGAGGACAGAGAGCAGAAATGGGGTACAGGCCCACCGCAACTAAGACAGGGAAGTAATTCCTGTGACATGGGAGTACTGTTCACTTTTCTCCTTGTCTCCATCCTCATCCAGCCTCTTGCCATCACGCAACAACTTCGCACACCTGAGGAACTGAAGCAAGGAGGAGTGAGAAGACTGCTCATACGGTCTGGGACAGGAAAGTCCTGGTTGCTTTCCATTGCTCTAGAGTATCCCAATCTGGTCCCAAGGCTGTAGTTTATCAGCCCTGGTCTAAGGCCACTGTTCCTGTAGTAGTCTACAAAACGGAAAGCTATTTATCCTTCCTCCAGCTCTGCACCCAGTATAACCTCCCACATGCTCCCCTTTCCTTTTTGCTACTTTCATATTTTGTAGTCACCTTCGTAAAAGGCCCATGAAAATATTATGCTGCGCTTCTCTACATTTAGTTAACTGTAAAATAATTATAATAAAAATCCTAAAAGATTTGAAGGTATTTTTAAGAGAATTTAAATATAGGACTCTTTTCATCTAGCTATCATGGCAGTAATATAAATGAAGCAAATTAATTTTAATGCTCCAAGGTACTGATTCTGTGTCACTGTCACTGACAGGATCCAACCAGACTTTATGAGATGGCATTTGACTTTATGGAAGTGAGCACTATGCACGCATTTACAATTTTACAGGGACTTTAAGCTGTCATGCTGAAAAATGTTTATAAAACATTAATCAAAAAATGCCTCTTTAATACAATGCATTGTCTGAAAGATGTTAGAAGGCACATATTGTAAATGGATTCTTTTTCTGACTAAAGTAATTTCTACCAAAAGCCTTTCCCCACTGCTATACAAGTACACAGCGCGGAGAGATAAAGAGCACTTTCTCAGCACATTACTACCTGATCCAAACACTTGGGAAATCACTAATGTACAGCATGCCATATTTCCGTGTCACACATGACACATTTGTCTAAAATTACCCAACAGAGTTTGACATTGCAGCATATTCCATAGCAGAGCTTTCAACTGACATCTGCCAAGTAAGAACTTCAAGTAAGAGCTTTCTTCTTCTAACAAGCAAGTAAGAGTTTTCTTTTATCCTATACCCATGATGGAAGTGATAAAACAATAAGTACTGGAAATCAGTTTTTTTTTTTTTTTCTATTTTAATATGTTTATTTTATGCTCACTGGATGTGTAAGCTCCCCTCAAAGCAGTGTTTCATCATTTGCTGTTTTCTACCACATTGCGATGGATTCAGAGAACTTAATAGAACATTTTTATTACCACTGAAACATAGGCCATTATCTCTCACACCCAAAGCAGAATTATTGCTAGATGCTCTACTTACATACTTCACTGTATAGGTTTTTCCCCTTAAATGTCTTTATAACAAACAATTTATCCTAAAACTTTATAGCTTAAATTACTGAAACACATTCCAAATCACAAAATGCTCCTGCATTTCTTCTCCGGAAAAGAGATTTAGGTACAAAACAAAGAGGTCATCACTAAGGCTATGAAATCACAAGGAATCAGAGCATCAAACAACTGTTAGAGAGAAGCAGTGGAAATACTCAGAAGAAAATCCTTAACCTGTGCATTTTTCAGTTCTCTTTTCTCCTCATCTATACATTTCAGAATTCGCAACTGCCATGATCTTTAACTGCAATATACAAAATGAAGCAGGTGTATGAATGGTGGCTTCTCTGACACTCTCTGTGCTATGCTGTCTTTCTGAAGAATTCTCTCAGGAGTTGATGTGAAGGGAACATCAGTAGGCCAAAAAGCTTTTTTTTTTTTTTTTTTTTTTTTTTTTAACTGAGAAGCCCGCAAAGGGAGGCATATATTGCATTAAACCCCTCCTAAACTGCCAAAACAGGAGTTTTCTGAGTTTCTCCCTGCAAAGACAGTGCCAAATGAGCACCTGAAATTTTACTGCTGAATTTCAGAATAGCATTACATGCAGTCCAGTGACTGCATGGTAGGAAAGGGTGGTGAAATCTGGAAAAATCCAGTACACAGGATGAGAGAAAGGTTGCTCATGCAGATAGCTGCCAGAATGGCAACATACTGCTAATCTCCAGTTCTCAAACTTTCTTAAGGATTTCCTTGCTTTTCTTCCAGGTAAATCAGATTGCAATGGCTAGTTTTGAGGAGGCAAAAGTTCATATACTGGGCCTCTCCTCAGTGAAGGCAACCCAGGGATAGAAGTTACTGCCCTTGTTAAGACTCTGCTATGACATACTGATATCATGATGCTTTTGACAAAATAACCAGATAAGGATTCTTTACCCTCACCTAAATATGCACTGAACTCAAGTTAAATGCTTTTCCCTCAGGACCAGTTTCTTTCAGTCTTGGGAACAGCTGAATGATATCTGACTACCAGTAACTTTACAAATACGTGCACTCTGCTGAGTGCTTTCAGCTGAAGAAAGCATCTTCCAATGTAATATGAAATCATATTAAACTATTGCACGACACTAGGTGTCTTACCTCTCTCAGAGGACTAGAAATATTGGAAAGGCTCTGTACTGAATTAGACTGATGTGATCACACGGTGTGGTCCATGCAATTACCTTAAGAGTGCAAGAATTTCACTGAGACCCACACTATGTTGTAAGAGACTTAGCTGGTCTAATACTCAAATAAAGAAGGAGAAGGAAAGGAAATAAGGAATATATATATATATTGTCATAACTAAGAAAAACCAAAACCCTAGTATGGTTTGTATGCTTTTAGTAATTCCTGTTCTTCAGGTAACTGGCTCACTATACTCATCATAAATCAGCAATTTTAAGTGAAATCTAAGTAGTTACTAGAAAATGACACATTGTGATACTATCAAAATTTTTAGTAAATAAATGTAGAAGATGGAAGAGGAAGAAAGTACAGTTTGCCTATTTCTGGGTTTTCAATGCATGTGTTCAGATTGGAAGTGATGTTTAGTGAACAACACAGGCGATCTTACCAGCTGCTAGCAATGAAACATTTAACATCAACAACTGAAGACTAGTGCCTCAGACTCTAGAACACCTCCTCCACCTGCCTGACAACATGGTAGTAATAATTAGTTAAGAGGGAATACACGAATGAATTGAACCATCATGAGTCATATTTTAGAGGCGACTTATCCTTAATTTGGGACCACAGTGCAGGCACAGCAGTGGTGTAAGCTGACCATAACACTTCACTGCTTTTTATTGCTTAAAGATCAATTCACTCTTCACACACATATTATATTCAAGGCATAGGGTAAAATCTTCCTTGTAATTCACTATTAATATCTAAGCTATGAAGTTTAAACAAATAGAATTTAAACACTTCCTTCCCTTCTCTACAATTCCTGTATTCAATACTTTTAAAAGGTTTAATATGTTAGATCCACTATTGAAAGGAATTCTGGACAACCAGATTGACAAATTTCCTAAAAACATAAGCTGAGATTTGATTAATTTGATTATTTCCTTGAACGTTACTGCCCCTTCCACACACAGCTGAGGCTAACATCTCTCTCAGCATTAGAGTCTTGATTATGTGGATTTATTTACATATATATATTTTTACAAGTATAATTTTATTTTATAGTCACACCTGTTATTTTTGTAAACACAAGAAGGAAAGGATTATATCCCAAACTGTTTCATATCTTCTAATTTTATTATTATTTTTTTTAAGTCTTTTTCTCCTGAAGCTTTGACACAAAGGAAAACATGATACCACAAATTCATTATAAATGATAAAACAAAAAAAGATTCTTTTCACAAAGAAAAAAAGATGTTAGGAATGCTAGCATATTTTTCCTTCAATCATCTCTTTACCTGATTTCTGAGTCCAAGAAAAAGAGCTATGAGGCCAGAAAAGCTTAAATGTTGCAGTCATTTGGGAAGGCATTTTGAGAAAACAGCATACTACCCAGAAATACTAAGGGATACTATTTCCCATCCTAAAATTCCATGAACTGTAGGATTTCTAATTTTTGTTGCTGTTGTTGTGTGTTTTTTTTTTTTGTTTTGTTTGTTTGTTTGTTTTTTGTTTTTTTTTTACATCTTTGCACCCACTCTTTCAGAAGTGTCTGGAGTCAGCAGCTCAGACTGGCTGCCAGAAGGTGCACTGAGAGCAGCAAATGTAGATGCAACTCTCTCAGGGAGACGCAACATCATCTTCAATACTCAGGTTTAGCATGGGTGACACTTGTAGCCTCTGCCAGATTGAAGTAAAAAAAATTCTTGAGTCATGTCCAAATGTGGATCTTCCCGAGGGTAACCTGTCAGCTGTCTGCTGAGTATAATGCAGTTTCTTAAAGCAGATAAATTAACTTTAACTGTTTTTGGTGGGGAGGGAGGGTTGGGAGGGCTCTTGTGTCATTATCATTTTACAGATGGATATGTGTTTATTTTTTTTATTTTTTTTTATTATAAAGAGGTACGAGCTTGCTGTCATTAAAAACCTGCAATCTGGTTTTTAGTGTCTGATCCAATTATGTGTACATCTGGGAAGACACACAACCAAATAAATAATTGGAGAGGTGCAACTCTGAAATGACAATTGTTATTCATCGATCTCTTTCTGTAAGTCGAGATTGAGAGATGTAAACTTCAAGTGAATGAGATCTCCTGGGTGAGATTCTTCAGTTCAAACACAGTAAACAACTGTTGTCCTCTGATGCACATTTTAGTACTGCTGGAGGCAAACTTTCTAAATATTAATAAAAAACCTACTATTGGCAGAGTATACAGATGAAAAGGAAGCCCTGGGAGCTGGTGCAGAATTTCTAGCCACATTCAAAGTCTAATCAAAGAAACATATGTTTCAGGTCAGAAAGGAAAAGAGATTCCCTAATTTCCTCCAGTATTTCCCTTCTGGAATCACAGAGAGGTCAAAATTGAGTAAATTGCAATATATTAGACATGCTATATTGCCAGTCTTGTGATAAAAAAACAACGGAGAATCAGGCACTCTGCGTCTGAGAGCCACTAGAACTCATTGGACTAAAACACTTCCCACTTTCGTGTTGGCCTGCTAGGGCATGTCCTTCCTGAAAGCACAGCCCCTTGGGATGCCCTGGTATGAAGCAGACGAGCACTGGGTACTTTCCCAGCCACATATGTCAGTAGCAAGGGGGAAATAAAAGACATGTTCTGATATCCCAGTGACCGCACCCTACTCAAAACTGTCAGTTTGACTTCTCATGGAGAATCTCCTTAAAGCAAGTGGTGGGATTAGTATTAGAGAAATGTTTGCACATGCAAAATGGCACGTCACCTCGCGTGGATTAGGCAGTCTGTGCAAGCAGGAAACATATATACTATTCCCAATTATATAAATCTTTGCCTTGAAGATTATATTTCGTTTTGCTAGTATTCTGATCTGGCAGCCATACTGGAAATAACAGAACTCCCCAGGCTTCCTTTAGGGGTCTGCTAAGAAAAAAGACATACTGATTACATGATAATGACCTCTTTGATAATATCATTTGGTAAGAACTAAACATTGCTTCTACAAAACTAATGAGCTAGGAAAGACAATCCAGCTGCCCTCAAGTTAGGTTACAAAGAAAGATGTGGACAGGAGAGAAGTCTAGTGGATTTGGGTGCTTCTGCTCATCCCGCTCTCATCTCATGTAATACAAAATCCTCAGTTCTTATTTTCCAGAGACAAAGAGGTGGTGAACTACAGAGAAGAGGAAAAAGCCCAACCAATGACTTGCTGCTTCTTCCAAGCAACTGCCGCGTGAAAACTGAAGAGATGAGAAAAACTTCAGTTTGACCCAAAGAATCACGCTAAGAAAACTAGTGAAAAGTAGCCACTAAATCCCCTGGGATCTCAGAAGCAGGCATGGGATCAAGAGGGCCCTTCTGTTCCTAACCCTCTGGAAGAAGTGAGGGATGCGCAGCCCAGACGTGGTATCTACATGACACACACTCTTTCTACCACATTTCTCCCATTGGCTTCCCTTCTTCTCTGAAGGTCAGCACCCTACCAATTCCAGTCAGAGTAGTAGCGAGATCATTTTCACTTACATCACTCTAACAGCTGGGTAGGAAATGAGATTAAAAGTCTGGAACAGGTAAGAGTATCTGCAAATTCAAGCACTAATAACATGGGGAAGTATGACAGGATACCAGCAGTAATGCCTCTCGTTCAACATTCACAGGAAAATTTGGAAGTAGAAAAGACTATCACAAATCTTACTCTTGAAAACTTTTAGAGCGCAATTAACCGGGATTATTTTTTACATCTTTATGGAATTATTCACACATTCACAGATAATCACAGTTAGTCCCTTGGTGAATAACCACCTTAGAGGACAATTCTCTGCCAGGAGCAGAGAAAAACAACCACAGAGTTTGGCTTGAATATTCACTTAGGGCAATGCATCTGATTTTGCAACCTTACTTTCTATCACAGAATTATTAAGCGAGGCCTCCTTTTTAAAATCAAAGTGACCTACCTTTTATCTTAACACAAGTTAGGACACTTTGGCATTTTTCTGTCTAAAGAAAAAGGTGATTATCACCACAAAATAAGAGTCTGCTTTTGATTAGAGCAGCATTTCGCAGACTTTGGGTACAGGAACAACCAGATGAAGCTAATATTAAACAGCAGTGGCTTAGGTTGTGCAAATATAATTACTTACCTCTGAAAAACTTGCAAAGAGATCTGTAGAAAACATGAGCAAACTCTAGATAGCTGTGAGCAGATTAGTGCTATATGTGAGCACGATGCACTCTGTCACATTGTGCAGCTGGGGAACTTGAGGGAAGGCATGGGCTGATTAATCCATAGCCTAGATGATCTGCTCACACACAATTGAGCTGTCTGTGAATCCACTTGTGCATTACACAGTGCTTTTAAAAATTGTTCAAGGACAGACTATCAATTCTGCACTCACAGAGTAAGCAGCTGAGTATTAAAAAAAAAAAAAAGAATGAAATTAAAACAATACAAAGGGCTTTGTCTTTTATTTTGAAAATTATTCTTTCCTGGAAGTACTTTGTACCCTAGAAACTTTGATTACATTACCTTACGAATTCCGTAATGAAAGAACAGCAACATTGTTAAATACAAATGAGGAAAAATGTACTATGCATCACAAAATACCCTGATTTCATTATAGGTGTTTGTTTTTTTTTTTAAACTAATCTGCTGTTCATCATACCTGCATTACAGACATTTGCACTTGTGAGAGCTAAATAAGTATCACTACTCCATTTTCTATTCATAAAATACATTTACTGAGTAAATTAAAAATATCACAAAGTAAATTAAAAATATTTTTTTGACTATCCTAAATTTTCATTTTAGAGTTGTAACTTCTGGCTAGTAATTCACACTGACAACTCTGCCAAAGATAAAATAATATTCCGTACTTGGCTGCAACTTTCGTGTAAGTCCAAGCAACAACTCTGCAGTATTGTTTAGATGAGCCACACTGATAGCTTTGCACTTCCTTGAGGCCTCTTCTCTTCTTACTGAATGAACTCCAGGGAATGGCATCATGTCGGGCTTTCCAGATGGATTATGTGAAGCCATAGCTCAATGTCATTTTCAATAGCAAGGCTCATAATTAAAGGTCAAATAGTCACTTCATCTGCAATCAATCAATAGAAGAAGTACTAATACTAAGTACTAATCAATCAATGGCAAATGCACTAATAAAAGCCATGCATCAAATGTCCGCATATGTGTGTGCTCACATGCACTATGCATATATGTGAGTAGGCGGAAGGAGAGAAAGAGAACAAAGTGTGGGTGAATATGCCAGAGGGCATTGTGAATGCTATATTTATCTTCACTACTTGTAAGTTTATATCCCGTTTCACTCATTACGTGAAATCCAAATAACATTATTTTTTCTGCATGTGTGATGTACTGTATTCAAAAACTGCCAAAGCATCCACCTCTATTCAGAAATACCGGCTTGTGCTCCTAACTAAGAAACACAAAGGCACCTACCCTGTGTAATTTGTCCTTACACAAACATGCCCTGCACTCTGATCTGTGAGACAAAAAGTGTGTCAACTGTTCTGTCTACAAAATAAAACCCAGCATATGGGAACAGCACTCATCTCCGTGCAAAGCAAGCACTTATTCATGGATTCAACACTGGAAGTGGCAGTTGGCCTCATGAGCATGCACTGCATGGGAATTAGTTGGTTTCATAATATGGTGTGGGAGAAAGTGACTTATAAAAGTCTTCTCATGCCTCTCCTATTACCACTTCTAAAGCTTTAAAGCTGTCAGCTCTTCTCCCACTTTTGTCGGTGCCATCGTAAATTCCCCCGGGAAGGGACCAGACGTACCTATCTGGAGCTTTACCTGCCAAGCTGAGAGAAATCAATTTCAAAGTGAAAGAACAAGTGTTGGGGGGTCATTTATATACTACCACTGGAATCTTGAAGACAAACAAAGCACAGCTCCACAATGGATATGAAACCAGACCCTGAGCTGTGTTTGTGCTTTCAGGCACTGAAATGACTGTGAGAGAGAAAAACTCTCTCTGCTACAAGAGAACAGAAGGTTTCTTGTTGAGTGGTTTATCGTAAACACCTCTGGACATGGAGAAATGTGACACAACAACAAAAGAATAGGAGGTAAAATACATGTGTCTGTTCTTGTTTCTGCTAAGATCAGGGTGGACAAGACTACTAGAAATAGATTTAACTGTCATTCAGAAATGGCTGATCCTTAAGAACTAATCGTATCTACTCTGCTTTCAACTTCAGTGAAGAAATAAATGCTAGTTGCTCTGGTTAACAATTCCTGTTTACATCATCAGCTACAGGGGCATATCTCGTCTCACAATGGCTTTACAAAACCCGATCCTCTTTATTTACACAGAAATGTGTACTTACACAGCTCTGTCTTATCTAGACCTGGTACTAATACCAAACAGAGCAGAATATGCCTTTAATGAGACACAGGCTCTTCAAAGATGAAGGTAAAGCAACCTGTCCTGAAGCTCACAAATGAAACTATCTGTAGCCAAGAAACAGTCCTGTAATACTGTGTTCCACCATGAGTCTGTTTCATTTCAATTTGCACACTTATTCATATGAGACATCTGTATGAGATAAAAGTATATATGGCTGAGGAGAAGTTGTAGGAGTCCTTGAAGTCAAGGTAGTTGAAATAATTTTTTTTGTTGTTGCTGTGATAGGGCAAAGACAGCAGCAAAATATAAAGTATATCTGACTCCTCAGGCTGTGCTAATCAGAGCAGTAACCTGGAATTGGGAAAACGCAAGTCAAAAAGACAAGCAAACTACAAACCTGGAAATAATCTCTTTTAGATAAGAAAATAAAATACCAAAAGTAGAGTGTATTAGCAGATGAAATGTGCACTGACTGAGCTGTTCACATAGCATACGAGTCAAGATGGTCTACATGAGGATGCTTGGCAGAGCAAGTCAAAGATATGAAGAGTCCCTAATGGTTTTTCTGGGTGAAGGTGAGCAAGGCCCTTCAGGACTTAAATATTTTTAAAAAGGCTTTGTGGTTATTTTCTCAGTGCCATCACATGCTGCAGAAGTATTCACAGAGTGTATATAGAACTATTTTCACTGGGGAGGAAAGAAGCAAATTACACATTTGTGCTGTCAGATACAACCAACTTCTCTTCTGTAATATCATGGTTGTGTCCTAAGTTCCTATACATCTCCATATAGCAGCAAGTACAGTAGTGTGTTATGATTTAGGTGTGGAGTTGCTTTCTATAAATGCAAACATAACTGTCCTCCTGAATGCAAGCACATTTACTAGTTGAAGCTTCAGTTTCACTGAACAATCGGCTGGAAAGAACCTCAAATGTCATTTAATCTATCTACTGCTCCAAGGCAGGGTCAACTCCAGTTTATCTAATTCCTGACTGAAGCTTGTCTACAATGATAAGATATTTCACTACACTGATAGGCAACATATTCCACGGCTGAAGTGTTTTTTTACAGTGAGGCTTCCCTGACTGCTTGAATCTTATTCATTGTAACAAAGCTCTTCCCTTTTCAAAGTCCACTGTAAAAGAGTCACTTCTCCTACTTTGCATCAACATTTTATGCATTTGAAGATCACTACTGTATTTCAGCTGTTGTCTCAACCCAGTTGTTTGAACCTTTCTCATGGGCCATATTTATGAGACTTAGGATCATTTATGGCACTCTCCTCTGCTCTCCTTCCAATTGGTCCACATCATTTTTGAACTGCGGAACCCAGAACACCATGCAATAGTGTCAAAAGTCAGGATGCTCTTAACCCATGCAACTTTTGCTACTTTTCCACAAACCACAGGACCTTGTGTGAAAGGAAATTAATTTGGTTTGATTTGATACGCATTTGACAAATCTCATTTCCCCATTTCCTCCTACACTGTTAAAATTATTTACTTGTTTCAGTAGTTTCCTATGAAATTAAGTTAAACTCACTGTCTATAATTCCTTGGCCCCTCCTCAATGGAAAAGAGGCATTATGTTTGCCTTTCCCTTGTATTCCTGGAACTCTTTCACCTCCCACAGCCTGCCAAGGGTGCTTCCAACCATTCTGCAGCACAGGCCTGGTTGAAGCAAAGAACCCTGGGATGAATTTTACCTTATCAAACTGACTTGAAAACATCTCACCTCTCTATCTTTGAACTAGTTCTTCCCCTGCTTCAGGCCGAGCTTTTAACTCCCTTATTGACACTAGCTGTGTTTAGGTCTTGAAAAGGCATACATCTAGTTGCATATGCTCTATCAAACGTTTTCATATTTCGAAAAACAGCACAAAAATATTCAAGTCATTTCACTGACTGAACATAATGAATGAAGCAGTATCAAGTGAGGCTAAGCAGGACTCAGAGACAGTATTTTGTGACTTTAGAACATCTTATCACTAAAAGATTTTAAATGACAAATATCTCAATAATATTTTGATAAATTAATTCTAGTAGTTAAAACACTGCCCCCCAAAATGTGCAGACTTAAACACAGACATTTCGCTCATGTTAAATAAAAGACTGTATTATCTGTTTGTGATTACTGAATACACTACATGCTTTGTTTTCACTTCTGCATCCTAGTTTTGAGGTTTAAGGAATTTATTGTGAGACTGCGAAGATATACCTTAGAATATTTTTAGTAACAAAGCAGAAATTTTATCAATATCGGAATAGGCAACAGAACAACAATATAAGAACAGAAAGAAAAATCCAGCTTTCCATAAGGTCTTAATGATATTCCTGAAATCTGAGCTGAGAAGATTACGTTGCGTGTCCTGTAATAACCATTTATTTTATGTATGTAAAAATATTATCCTATGATTAATATCATACTGGTAGCATTACTTGCCACACTGAAATTAAAAACATTTAAGCAGAAAAGCCAGCAAACAACTACTTTTATTTCCTTTTCAACAAAACAGGCTATGAGTGTTACTGTTATTTTGCTCAAAAGCTTATCTTCTGACTTACCAAGGGTGAGGGATTTGTGTGTGGAACAGAAAATGATAGCCACTGTGTCTGCTGGTGTGAAACCAGAGTCATTCCTAGAAAAGAAAGAGTTTTAATAACCTCTAATAGCAAAAACCTTCTTAAAACATCATCAATCAAATATATTACTTTGAGGATCCATATGCAAGTTCACATCACTTTGATCAGTTCTAGTGACAGAAATAATTCTACCCACAAATGAACAGTAGTGTTTGATTTATTTTTTTTAAGCAGAATTGTTTCTCAGTTGTTGCAAGCTATATACTGAATATGCTCCTGTGTGAAAGAGAGGAATACAGTATGTAGGACAAATTTTATTCCAGCCAAGGCTATTTTTGCAAACATGCTATATCACAGCAGTGGCTGGCTTGCCTCTGTGAAGAAAAACAAACAAACAAACAAAAAAACCCCTATGATTTTCTTTCCTGGTATGTAACGGTTACAAGATGCTCAATTTAGACAGCAAACTGAGTCTACACTATAAACATTGCTTAGAACATGTCATTATCCTCTACTTCAGAGAAAAACTTCATCTAAAGGTTTACACATTGGAAGAAATGCCAGAAAAGGTGGAAAAATGACATGCAGAGGTCGATGACTGGTTAATGGATCACTCTTTGGTCCAAATTTGGAATGATTTTCTGAGATCCTAAATATTTATCATACTGTCTGAACTGGTTACTACTTACAGCACTTTAGATTTTACAGTTGGGGCAGATCTTTCCTCCAGATCAAGTATAGCCATTCAAAAGTTATATAAAATTGCCTTCCAAGGTCACAGTATGACCTTGTCACAGAGAAATTTCCTTGTGGCACTAAAAAAAGCATAAGTAGCTGTAAGACATGGCACCTTTCTTTATGATTCCCCCTTACAGATATTGTATAATTTATATAAAGCATATGTCTGGAGTCTGCTGTATTGTGACACTTCACGTTCAACAGAGTGCTGCTGAGGAAAATACTCCAGGAAGCACAAATCAGAGGACAGTGCTGGATATTCTAACTAGCTCAAGTGATGCACTAAGCCTTCAGCTAACACCAGTCTCATAGTACTATTTTTTGAGAAGCGAACATACAACTGTTCTTCTTAGTTGATATTTAAAAAGAAAAAGAATACCTATACCAACATTAGTTTGGGACAACTGTCTTTTAAGAGTCACCATATAAATGTAACAGATCTGACATATACAGAGAAGAGTGGATTGCCAGCCCAGCAAATGCATCTTGAGATGTAAAAAGTCAAACTGAGTTCTCTCTCTCATATGTCATCAGCATGTCTGCAGGGCAAATTATACCTTCAGTGACATCTGTGCAAATCCATTTTTTTTCAGTGGATGAGGTATAGCAGTGATTGATTGAGATTTAACAACTCTGTAATTAACACACAAGAAAGGACAGAATTCAGGTCCTGCTCTCTTAGTCTATGAAATGCTAACAGAAAATGCAGTAAGGACAATATGAAATATCAAAATGAGGTCACCCCTATTCAGGAACCTGTGCTTTCACATTTTTGTATCACACAAAACCAAAACATCACACAAAAATATTCAAGCACTCTGTTATAGGACACTCATTTACCTTGTAGAGAAGAGGAAGGTCAAAAACATGAAGCTCATCTGAACAGAAAATACTGAAAGAGAAACAAGGTAAAATTGGACTTACATCACAGAAGTGAAGGTCAGTTAAATCTCTGTGAGTGCAGTGTATGCGCCTCTTGCACTCACACAACAGATCACAAGGTAGGCTGGACCGAGTCAATTGAGAGAAATCCAGTGACAGACAGACAGCCTTTAAAGGCTGGTGATTAGGACAATCATGTCTGCAAGAACAGTATGTATCATCACATCCCAGACAGAGCTGGTATTCTGGCTACACAAGTTCTTGGCTACACAATGAATTACAGAGAATTCACTGTTGCATGCTGCACATCTGTTTTCACTAGTTTTGCTTATGGGATCAACAACATAAAACCTCTTGGATGTGCTCTGGTTGCCAAGTGTTTAAATGCAGCCCCTTTCTATTTAACAGAAGAAAGTACAATGTGTAAGCGTGATTGCAATAAATATTCTCATGCAGTGGGTATATTACTCTCCTGATGAATGATCACTATTAACAGGAGATAATCATACACATTTAATTCCCTCGGAGACAAAGGCTAATTCCTGAACTGGGCAGCATACATCAGACAAAGCAGCTGTTCATTCAAGCTCAGTCAACTTTGTAAGTGTGGATGTGTTTTGTGCATCCTGAGGGGAGGTCTCCTCTCTGCCAGCTCACGTGATGCCCGCAGGGGTTCTGGGACACGCAGAGCCCTCACTCGATCTGCAGAGATGTGGGGAATGAGCTCAGGGAGGAGAGGCGGCTTCCCAGCTGTGCTGCGAGTAGCTGCTGGGGCTGCAGAGACCAGCTCCGCGCTGGAGGGCAGGAACTCCCCGCAGAGCTGGAGGAGAAGCCCTATGACCTGTACGGCCCTTTTCGGGGGGAGCGTGCTGGGGGGAAGGCTTTTTACTTTCAGCAGAATCTGGGGATGAGTCCTCTTCCTTCTCCTTGCAAAACTTGTGAATGCAATAAGGCTAATGTGTCCCTGAGGGTAGTGCAAGCCAAGACAATGCATTTGATTTTGACCCCAGTTTATAACTGGGCAACATGGCAGGGATATTAGCTATTACCAGTGACATTTTCCATTCTCTTACATAACGTTTCCTAGGATGTATAAATGTCACCTCAGCATGCACTTAATACTTCCTTCGTGAACTACGGAAGCAATCCATTGTTCCCAAATTACAATATTTCTGCAGCTAAGTCCATTAATTTAATATGCACAGAAAAAAAAATCCCTTAATACGTATACCTCTGTAAAGCAATATGCATGTGTTACTACCAATTATCCCTCGTGCATATTTTGCTGTGGCTAGCATATTAACATAAAAATTCCATGACAACATTCATCAGCAGAATAATAAATGCAGTTTCATCTCAAAATCTTTGTGCTAATTTCACATCCTGGTAATAACATAACACATGCATCCAGCCAACACATCCAATGTAGGTTCAAAAACTTTTTTCTAGAATATAGCATCCATACTTACCTCCACAACTTCCTTATCGTTCAGTTTTATAAATGTTTTAGCAAAAACAAATGCCTAATATGTTCCTAGCAGTTTCAAGGCTTACATTAATATTTGTACTAAGAAACTCCAATTATGCACACTGGAAATAAAAACGTATATATAAGCATTTTAATGCACTGCACTACAAGTGGTGCACCTAATTACACATGGCACAAATGCAGAGCTGTCTCTGCAAAACGAAAGTAAAAGAAAGGCAATGAAAGCAACCACTCTACAGCTGTTCAAGGAAAAACATGCCTTTTTATCTCAAAGGCAACTTTTTTTCAATGTAGTGGTCATCACAGCAACAAAATTACTTTATTCTGTTTCTCTGCACTTTATGTCAGAGTTGGAGATTTCCATGTCCCTCTTTTTCTTTGACAACCCTACACTGATTTAAGCACATGTGGTCCTTCTCAGGTGCCTGTGCAAACAAGTATTTCCTCCGTTTTGCAAAAGCTTGTTAGGATGGCTTCTTTCTTTGCTTTCAGAATAAAGCAGTTATGCAGTACCAGTTATAATTCCATGTAATATTTTACACACACATAGTGTTTCATGATAAAAAAAAAAAAGCCACAACTAGAACATGTAATACAAATAAAAAGTGACCCACGAAGTGCAGGGGCAAATTTCCCACTGACTTCAGTGAAGGTTGGATTTTTATATTATATAAATGATTCTTATTAGGTAGAAACATGTGCACGTACACATACTTCAGGAAAGTGATGCACTGATTTTAGAAAACATAAGATATGATTTATACTGCAGTTACCTCTGCTTCAAGCAAACAAATCTCTGCAGTCTGAAGCAAGACAGGAAATACCTACAGGGAGAGAAGACGGTGCCTGTATACCACTGCCCTTCCCTGGGAGGTAGTGATCTGCAAGTGTATTTTTAACTGATGGCAAAGACACCAGCAGTCTATTCTCATGTGTGCATTATTTAAGGCTGAATGAATAGAGTGCTTCTAAAACAAACTCTGCACCAAATGTGTTCATCCACAGAAATGTATCAACACCTTCGAACTCCCAACTAGTTTCTAGGTTTGTAACATGGTCAGGAACTATTTAAAAGTTTTGACAATGCTTTTGAATAACAGCTTAAACCCAGATATTTCCTTTCTGCTTGGAATGTATCATTTGTGCAAATATGGCTGTTTAAAAAACAAGAAGACAAATCAGAACAGTCAGAAACACTTGGAAAGTAATGCCATGCCCCTTTACAAGGCAAGGTCCACTGAGTAGTCTCAGGAACCCCTACGTAGCAGGGTTCACCCTTCTCAGAATGTTTACTCAGTCTCCTAAAAGCATCCAGCCCCTAAGAAGTCTGGTAATCTATTTTGCTAGACACGTTAAAAGTACAAGCTCTAGCCCCATTTCAGCATTACTCCAGCCCCATCCTTTGCAATACCTATAGCTCATTGCTATAGCTCATGAATCACTGATAAATGAGAAGTTTTACGACTGAACTTACTTATGAACACTATGACGATCAAGCTAAATTTGTCAAGGTCGATATTTGGATTGGCAAAAGTATCACAGAATGTGGTGTAGATGATCATCAGGAGCACACAGCTGCTGATAGCGCCAAATGGAGGCTTCTTCCTTTCAAGCCAGTCCCTGATGTATCTTCGGACAATCTGAAACACAGAAATCAACAGGTTGCCTCTTTTCAAAGATGCAGGGAGCCAAGTTGGGCATCACAAAGTGAATCTGACAGCGGAAAGACACAAAGAGAAGAGAGTAATTTGGATGACGGCCACAGTGGATTTCAAAGCTTCCCTGCCACACAACTCTTCTTCTGGGGAATTTAACATTTGTAGTGCAACTTCCACTGGGCGTCCATAATGAGAGTATATTTTCAAGTACATTCAAATCCATCCTTAATCATGCCAAATGTTCTTTGCTAGCTGTCACCGAGACATGCCCATTAAGCCTCCCCAAAGTTTATCTCCTCTGCTGATACTAATGGATGTATGTAATTATCACAGTCCCCTTTGCATCAACAGACAATTCCAAGTGCAACTTTGGGAATCTTAAAAATCTGACATCTTCAGGAATTTCATGACGGTAGATAATCGAAAGTGATCCATGGAACATTTTAATATTTAAATAGCTAGCGATGCACCAGAAGTTTTTAATTAAATTATAACTCAAGCTTGAAAAGCAAAAGTGCATGTGTTGTGGGAGTTTAAATAATTCAAACTCTGAATATCTAGAGTTTTTGTAAATCCAAAGACAAATGCCATTTGCACGCTTTCAGAATACGAGAATTAACACATGAAAACAAGCAAAACTACTCTACTTAGCCTAACTTTTGCAATTTCAGGAAATTGAATCTGAAGTTGTTTTTCAAGGTTTTTTTTTTTTTAGAAACAACTATAAATTTTAAAGGAAATTCAACTTTCAAATTATGCCAAACACAACAGGACTACGCATCAGCAGATACAATACATCTATTTCAGCCCTGCCTGGGGAGTCGCTTTCATTTTTTCTCTTCACTTTATATGGTTTGAAAAAACTTTTTAAAGCTTTTCTCATATAGCTGTGACGTCTGTTAATTTTTCAGCAATCCCATTATCTTGCCTAATTTCTCCTGAGACTTCCCGATACTCTCTGTTACCATACTCTTTCAGAAATAATAGCACAAGATCCTGAAACAACTCTACCAAGAAGGCTCTAAAGGTGTCTCATTACCTTCCCATAGCGGTACCATTAATAAGCAACACCCCTATCAGTTTAATAATACAGAGCGTTTTAGAGGTATTCAAGATTAATATCAAAACATCGTCACCAAAGCTACCACAGGACCTTTTCACACACTAACCGCCAAAGCCACAGGATTGACCTCAGAGCTGTCAGCTTTCCTCACTGCCTTCCCAGCTTGTTTGCAAATCTCTCAGCAGAGAAGTCCTGTAAGCAGCTATCCCGGTAACCACGGAAAATAGGCTTGGTAAGCCACATGGCAGGGCACCCACTAAAAACTTTGTGTGTGAGGTTCACAAAAAGCTAAGCAGGCTGAAGCCCAGTGCTCACCTCACAGTATGTGTAAGCTTCCTGCTGATGAAGAGTAAGAGATTTACAGGAAAACACACAAAAAGCTCAGCACCTCAGTGAAAACACAACTTTAAAATTTCACACTTGCCAGATGTTAAAGAGAGAACACAACTCAGGGATACAGCCAAACTTCTGAAAGAGCACTGAGAGGAGTCCAGCAGGCAGCTCCCTACAGGCCAGCAGGTAGGAATACACTGCCACGCTGATGGAGGGGAGCCAGGACAGCTGCGTGCAGAAATTCAGTGTGCAGCGTGACAGAGATCAACCAGGAAGACCAGACGAGCCTATTCTGGACTTTGCAAGCAATAAGCACAGATTTTCACCTCTAAAGTGAGTGTTTTCTAAGGAAGTTAAAAATAATTCCTATTATAACTTAAATTAAGGTCAATTTGGGGAAAAAGACAAGCTAGGTGAGACCACACATTCATGGTCCTTCCACCGTGCTCATTAATGAGATGCTGAAAAATGAAAAGTTATGGTTAATTATGCCTCAGGTATAATTAACTGGAGGTATTTATTATGAGACCTATAACCTTGTGTCTGTACAAGGTATAAATATAATGTGCATGACAATATGAACTTCATGCATGTATTTAACGCAGACAGATGTATAAGAGAAAGGAAAAACATTTTAAAGCTGCAAGTTGTACTTCCTCAAAATCTTCAATCAGCTGACACCTTCTTTAGATAGCCACCTCCACTGAGTCTGCAACTGTTGTGAATGAGCAAGCATAACTGCCACTATGGGTTTTTTATTGCACTTTATATAAAACTACAACAACAACAACAACAAAGATGTAATCAGATTCTGAAGAACTGAACTGTGGCTTTAGAAAATCATCAGATCAACCCAGTGTCATGCTACACATAGATTGTAAAAACACCGTTAAGTCCATCCTCTCTAACACTGTATCCAATACCTTTTGATTCTCTCACAGGTTCAAAAAAAATCTAGAATTTCAGAGGTGGATTCAGCCTATGATCATTGATTCTACGTAACCCAAATTCTTATATAATTTAAGAGGAGAAAAAAATAACCCTACAGGTATTTGTAAGAGCTCAACTAGATTTTTTAACAGGGAAGCTCATGTCAGCTGATTCATTTTGACTGAAAAACAATCTATTTGTTACTTATTCATGCCCTGCAGAGTTGTTTGAGGACAAGGATACTTTGAAAGCCTTTTAATTCTTAACCCTATAACTTTCCAGTGTTAAAATATAGGAGCTTAAACAAAACAAAACAAGCTTATTATTTCACTACACATCTTGGCAAATCCCACAAATACAACACAGACAACACACACTAGTACAGAGTCAGCCAGGGAACCTGGCAGCTCTGTGGCGACAGCACACACTGACAACAAGTCTAATAGAGGTTGAAAAGCCACGAACAACACAGGTTGAAATGATTAAATAAAGAACCTGCTAGGTAAAGTTGGAGCCTGGACAGAAATGTTAAGCTTCATTTGTCTGCAAACAGAGAGAGCTACCACAATGATTTTTGCATGTTATGAGCTGTACTAAATACGCCAGACTCGAGCACTATGCTGGGGTGCTGCTTCTTAGTTGAAATGATAGATCCCACAATTTTGAAGTAAACACCACTACAAGGGGGGACAAGAAAAGGACAAGCACCAGAGACAAGCACTTGAGAAAATGTCTGAAGTGATATTCCTGTGAACAGATGAACTCACAGCCTGGAGCAGAAATGTGAAGGACTGACATCCAAAACAGATGCATCAGACTGGCACACTGATGAAAAAGAGCAAAAAGGACAGTACTCTTTAGATGCAATAAATCCACGGATCCTAGTGAAAGGGAATTCCTCACATAAGAAATGCAATTAAAAAAAAATGCATTGTTAAGGGACGGGAGAAAGGGCAGAGATGTTGGAAAAATAATCACGGTGAAATATAAAAGCATGAAAGTTAGGTAGTAACTAAACAAAAATGTGTCCATCAGGCAACCACCTCCTGCTGCCTTGGTCCTGGTAACCTCCAAAGGTTCTTGAAAAGGCATTGGCTCAAATTCACTTTGAAGCACAATTCCAGGCTCAAAATTTCCTCTTGCACTGAATTTATTTTCCAGCAACAACGGAATGTAATAATACATGAATTAACAGTCATATGTCCATTTCAAATTAGCTCTTCTACCAGAGTGGTTACATCTAGAGTATTTTTCCTCTAGACTGCTCGGTATCCTGCCATACCTTCTTGTTCAACTACTCTTCCCAAGCAAATGGGCTAACTGCTCATCTGCTTAATTCACTTAAGGTGCCCTGTACAAACACGATCTGCTCTTCCAGGAAAGCAGGTAAATAAGACTCATCCATTAAAAAAATCTTACATGAAAGTAGTAGGAGATACATTATAGAAAAACAATTCACTTATCTTATTATACCTTCACAAGCCACACTATATACCTAGAGAAATCCATCAGTAAAATACAGTTAGACTGTTTCCACCTGCCTGCTCACATGCTGGACAGGCAAGATTTTTTTAAAAATGTAATAAGCAATGTAATTCATTAATGTTCATTATTAATTGAACTAAACAGAGCAAGGAGCTTTTTTCCCCCCACCAACAAATATGCAGTGGAGCCATCTCTGACATATGTAATAGAGTACATCTTTTAAAACCTACCTAGATCTTTAACTT
This sequence comes from Netta rufina, assembly GCF_964035555.1. NCBI lineage: Eukaryota > Metazoa > Chordata > Aves > Anseriformes > Anatidae > Netta > Netta rufina. Next base: position 35,047,661 of record NC_140127.1, on the reverse strand, counting down.
TTTTTTTTTTTTTTTTTTTTTTTTGTAAACTCCTGAAATGACGAACTAGGGGAAATGGTTATGAAGCCACTTTTTCTGTTCCTAGAAGAGTATCTCTTGGTATTTGCATCATTATGCAAAGTAGTTTTTTTCTGAATTTATCTATTCTTGGGGTTTAATTTAGCCTTTAAGAGAATTTACAACATTTTTACTGCACTTTTGCTCCTCTTGATTTTTAGCTGTTGGTATGGACTTCAAAATACCTGGACAAAACACCTGGGCTTTAACAATTCAACAAAGAAATGCAAGCCACTTCTTCCTTGTGTTGAAATGCACATGGAAACAAGCTGAACCAATGCTGGATTTATCACTATCCCTAAATGCCGCAGTTACCTTATTTACTGTGTATTTTGAGGTAAGATTACTAACTCACTCCTAACTATTACTTATAGCAACAGAATTTTGCAAAGCAACATTTTCTTTTGAAAAGCTATAAGCTTGGCTCAAAGGATACCTGTAAGAGTTCTATGACTTCTCAGCAACCCTTCTTACATAGTGACGGCGAACTAAGAAAGAAGTCTGCACGGAATACTGGGAACTACTGCAGTAAAGCTGGAAAACATGAAAGGGGGGAATATACTGAAAAATTAATAAAGAAAGTGAACGAAGAAGGCAGAGATTGTGAAAACCACTAGGAAGCATTAGATACTGGGATAGAAGGGAGATTATATGGGTTGTAAGAAATAATATAGGTAAGTTGCAACTTCTCAGATTTATGTTATATCATAGCCCTCCATGCCTCCAAGGTCCATATTGCAGTTCAAATGCACAGACCCTTTTTCCAGAGCAGAGCCCACATCGGTGCAGCCAGACCCTGCCAGGACCATCTGTCTGGAGCAGTACCTGTGTCCAGGTGTGCATTCTCACCTACTGTATGTTTTCATACAGGCCCAAGCTTTGTACCAGCTCACCCACCATTCTGTAGCTTCTAGGACATCAACAGATGTCAGATCTGCCCTTATTTTAGAGCATGCAATCTAATTTAGTTTTTCTTTTCTGAAGCTAGGAAAGAGAATCACAAAATTATTTTTGCAATCTGGAAAGTAAATATTTACATTATTTGTTTTCTTTCCTCAGCTTACCAAATTCCTCTAAAAGCTACTTCATTCCATTTTTCCCATCAATTTACTGCCAAGAGGTAACTCCTGACACGTATACACCTTCAAACCAAGCTTTATAAAGCCCATATGAGGCCATTTTGAAAATTAACTTTCACATTTTGGAGCAATTTACAACTGTTGCTTTAAAACATTAAGAACAGATGCAACATGGCAAGAAATGTGAAGTGAGTCTGTAACAGCAGTGCGTTACTTTCTTCATATTTCTGTAGGGATTAGGTTCTGTTCCCTCTTTAAGTCAAGTGTCAGTAGGGAATGCACTGTGGTACAAACGTTTATCCGCCACCTCAGTTTTCTGCAACAAGCTTCCAGAAGCACTTGTTTCCCAGGACGGCATTCTTCCTCCTCCTCTCCTCCCTGCAACTCCCCAGAGTCTGAAGAAAAAGCAGGGTTGCTTCTGTATAAGTTACAAGAACAAAAGCATTTGACACTGCTCCCTTTTTATGACAGTTTCTTTGAGTATTGTTTCCCCTCTCCACAATATACAAACATTATGTTTGGTGAATGGTTCCTCCTGCTCACTAGTAACTGCTACATGACCTTCCCTTTTGATTTCTTATTCTTTAAAAATAAATCCATTGCTAAGTCTTTTAGCTTCAATTTCACTGACAACTTGTATTGCAACGTAGAACTCTTTTTAAATTGCATTTATAAACACACCTCCAAAACGCTGAGAGGGTTCCTCTGGAACATTCTGGGCAATGACGCAGAAGGCACTTAAAATCCTTTACTTGTAGAACATCAAGATTTTTAGTGTGACTACGTTCAGCTAGGATTTCTGTTCAACTGACTTCATTTTATAGATTTGGGAAGAAGAACTACTAGAATCATAACATTAATTTTAGCTTTAGTTAAGGCCTGTTTAATATGAAGTGCCCACTTTACGCTGGCAGACAAATTACCAATGGGGCAACTAGAGAATGCATGAATGATAATGTACAGACAAGCTTTTTATTATTTATTCATAGAAAACAGTGGGTTTTGGTGTGCTGCTTTGAAAAATGTTCAAACTAGTAGAATATAATGAAAGCACAGTGAAAATTCTATTTCATTAACATTTAATCATAAATCGCTCTTTAATATAAAACATAAAATAAGTCTGTCATAAGCACTTAGGTGTAGAGAATGGAGAAAGTCTGCAAAACGGGGAAAGGAAATATTGCAGTGGCTTTCGCTGTTCCTGTTATCTGCCACTTCAGAAGACAAAAGTAAGCACAGAAACAACAGTCTTCAGCCAAATTCTCAGAGCTGGTCAGGAAGAAACCGTTTTGACATTTTATGAAACCACACATTTTGCTGCCTAAAAGTATTACCAACACCTAAAACCAAGGAAACAATTATTTTTCTGCAAAATGACAGCTCAGGACAGCAGCAATCTTCATCAGACTTTACAGAACTCTGCTGCCCAGAAAAAAAAAAATCAGAACTTTAAGATACCAGAAGAAATTCAAAAATCTTATCCACGACGATCTATTAAGCATGTTTATTCAGTAACAAGTATTCTCAAATTCCCCTTAGAGGTGTTCAAGAGTGGTGCACAGTAAGTTCTTACACACTACAGATGTTCAAGGATTATAGCCCATTAGGTCTTTATAAAATACTATCGATTGTATCTTTCTTTGAGACCTCTTCTCAGCGGGATCTTATTTTTAACTCTGTAAATACAAATGCAATATTGTGCTATCCATATCAACTTGCATAATATCATATTGCCTACTACCAAAACACATTTATAGACGCAGCAGATGCAGGCCACTGCAGACACCCCAAACATCTCTGACCAAGAACAGAATAACCCTCCTCATTGAAGATCATGCCTCAGCAACCTGTGAGCCTCGGTGGCTTCCAGATAACACAGTGTCTTCCTTCTTTACCAGTTCTCTTTTTAACTATCAAACGGCAGTCACCACCTGAGCAGAGGCTGTACCTGCAGCCCTTTACACATTTAATTGTCAGCGGCTAGAAAAGCATGTTTGACTTCTGTCAACGGCAGTCTTGCCACATGCTAAAAAATTGTTAGAGACAGCAGAAAGCAAACATCGATTACACTATCGTGACTTCTTTCTACCAGCCATCATTAAAAAAAATCTGACAAGTCAGCCAAGCAACCAAAACTCTAGATACGCTTTGCCATAAAGCAAATACCACCACAAAACAAATGTAAAAGCACCTCCTCATCTGCTTTGCTCATATCCTTGGGGGCTGCTCAAACAGGCAGCTTTGCAGCCTGCTCAAGAAACGAGCATTTAGGCAACACAGGTTTTCCCAGAGGCGAGATTTTTTAAAGGAAAATAACCCCCTTAGAAAATGCTCCCTTTAGCAGCCTCCTCTGTTTTACACTGATGTGGAGAGAGCTTAAAGCCTCTGTTGATCACAGCTGAGTTCGGAAAGGTGATGAGCAGTAACCCTCCTCCAAGCAGGCAGCTTCCAAGCTCAGTTTTTCCCAATCAAGCTCTTTGCTACTAGGGAACCTTAACGGGCATCCTCGTGCTGACTGTGCTGCTGAACAGCGTGGCTCTGCGTGGTAAGGAATTGAGGGCATGAAATGATAAATTAGAAGTAATTGCTGAAACTGTCATTCATGAATTGTGGGCCATTATCTCTTAATGCATCTGGAATCCCAGAGTGAGCAGCCTGTGATTCACAAAGCTTTGCTACGTTGCTACACCACGCGTTGTGCAACAGTCCAGGAGTGAGTGAGCAGTGGTCCACACATGAAATGCACAGCCTCCCACTTAATTCAAAGCAGATCCATGCCACCTCTGGATCAAGAGTAATCTGACATATCCCCGCACCTCCTGATGTTAGTGCTTTACTTGCTTATTGTTTTTCCCTGAGTTACTGCTCGTTACTTTTGGATATCTGCCTTCAAAAATGGCTTCTATTCCCATCTGGGCAGGTTGGTTTACCTTCGTACAGTTCTACATGATCAAGACAATCAATGCAAACTATCCTTGGCATTTCTGATCTACAGCTACCCTTAGCATTTCCTCTCTTCCATATCCTCTAAATAGATATAATCAAGCAGAGTAACTTTCAAAACAAAGTCTTTATGTTTAGAGGAAAGTGAGCTATTTCTGTTCATCATTTATTTCCAGATGCTGCTTCGAACAATTGTAAAGGAGAATCATACTTCTGTTTCTTACTGAAATGTATTCAAAAAAAAGTATTCAAAATGCAACTGAGTTACATAAGCTTTAAGATTCTCTATTTTCTTTCCTTTTAGTCTTTTTCAAAGCTCCTAAATCACATCTGTTCCCAGTTAAGTCTCATCACGTTTATGATTTTATATTTAAGATCATTCAGAGTATTTGTTTTGTATGCTTACTGCTCAGTTCTCCACTACAGATTCCAATGTTATTTACCTATATATTTTAACCATGCTTTGCATTTCAAAGCCTGGTTTGGGCTTACAAAATTAAGAAAGTTCCTGCTGACCCCAGACCAAAACTCTGGATTCCAGAGACAGCAACAGTACTCCTCTGGAACTACTGGCATATTCCTCTGATGTTCTCTCAATGCATTCTGAATGCCTGGGAACAATAAATACTGACAAGTATTAAAGATTTAGGCTCCAGGTGTTTCGGTATGCAAAACCAAAAAATATATAGTGGACACTTCTTATGATTTTTGGTCTTAATATAGCAACTTTCCACCATGAAGTGAAAGAAAAGACATAATACTAATATTTCTGAAAAAACATATACCACAGACAAGTGTTAGAGAAAACCTTATATTGTAATTAGTATATTTGCACTTGGTGAAATGTTTCAACCATACACCATGAAAAATAAGGCCTTGTGTTTCAATATGAATAATGCGTAAAAAATGAAATACTGAACAGCTGCTCATTCCATGAATACCCTCCATCCAGTGTTACAAACGATGGAGGAGTCATGTAGGAAAAAATAGTTTGCAATTGTACAATTACCACCCTTATCATAAAGGATATGCTAAATGGCTCAAGCAGCCTTAATTTTACTCTTTCTTAACTTCTGGCTGTTTAGCTCTTATATATATATATTTAAGGTAGAGAATTTTTGATTCCTGTAATTAATAGCAGATACTACACAGGGAGAACTTCCCTCATCATCCAGGCAAAGGGCATGTGACAAAAGGACTATATAGTATTCTCAAAGCTCATTTGTATGGAGCTGGAATTTCTCACAGTCTGGGCTGCCATTTTTCCCGCTTTATGTTCACAAACTCCCTTCTCTATATGCAGTAGTGTATGTTTGTGGTAGTGAGGGACAGATGCTCAATCTCCACAAAGATCAATGTGGCTCCAGGGAGTACTGTAGCATCTTTTCTCTGATATTAGACTTCACTATCCTGAGGCTGTTTCTTATGTGGAGCACACAGTGTTGCCAGTCTGTCTTTAAGATCGCTTTCTTTATCTTATTTTTTTAAATAAGGATGTATATTCAAAAGACATACCTGTCCAATAATAAGGGGGACTACAACAGTCATAAACAGCTGCGAGAATATAGATGTAAAAGGCACAGAGGAGGATGATCCAAGCTACAAAATAAAAACATACCATTAATATTCAACTTTTTCTTAGTATCTACAAGTACATAGATATTGCATGCTAACATGCCTTTATTTTATGCATAAAAACTTTGAAGTATGTGCACACGTTTAATTGTTAAGTCCCAATAAAGCATTTGGTATTCCACAATACAAAAGCAAAACAATCCCTGGTTGATTATTTTATAACCTCGAATGATAGTTCCATCAAATACTCATTTACTTGAATCCCTACTACACACATATGCAAAGTAAAGCATATAAGCATTTGTAGGATGATACTCTACAAAAGACAGGGAGCGAACGTCTTCCTAACTAAGCAGTTAATTCAACTAACCGTACCATCTATACAAATATCAAGCAAAAAAAAAAAAAAAAAAAAGTGTCATTATTTTCAGAATAAAAATAATAGAAAAGTTAATAGTGAAGATATTCAGTTTTTATTTCAATGACATTAAAATAAGAGAGATCTACTGAAGGCATATTGCTATTCTCTCATTATGACAACCAGACAGTGACAGGCTTTGTTTTCAGACAGGTGATCTCTTAATTACTATTTTAAAGCTAGAACTGTGTGTGTTATATTTTTTAAGACGCAAGAAGGAAAGACGAACCAAACAACGTTAGTGGGATTTTTTTGCAACTTAGTTCAGGAAAATTTGGGAAAATACTATTTTTTTAACATTCTGACTGGAATTATTCTATGCTAGATCATTGAAAAGTTTCATGTAATTTCATTTAATACATCTTTAACAGCAATAGAACATACATTAAGAAACATATACTAAGACAACTGAAACAGCACTGTCAGAGCTTCCTCAGACAACCTTGGTTCAGGAGGAGGGTAAATGATATTAAACTGAGGATTTCACAGATCCACATTATTCTACATTTTGCACATCATCTTAACAATCCTCAAAATGAAAACAGAATTCAGAATCATTCCTAAATGATGTTGATTTCCTACAACATTCTCACACAGACATCAGTCTCATAAATTACGTTCTGACAGCACATTACACTTCTGACATGTGTCTTCCTTTCAAAGCCACCTGCAGGCATGATAGACAAGGTGATCACACAGTCTAGTCACTTCCTATAACTCTGCCTAGAAAAAATCAACATATGCCCATAAAAATGGGTTTGGCATAAAAACATTCTTCAGAAATTCAAAGACCAGGACAAAAAAAAAACAGAAGTTTCCCATGGTGAAGCACTTCATTTTATTCAGAAATGTAAAACTATAACCTGTATCTAAAGAAAGTCATCTGAGGAGTAAAGGGCAGGTAGATCACTGTTGCAGACTTTGTATGTACTGCCTGGGAGAACAGTGTACACACCAGTCGGGCTGTGTGTGCATGCAAGCTGGACTCTTGGTGTACATGGGTGGCAACTGAATTGGGAAAAAATACAGCATTGAATTCCCTTTCAGCACCCTAGGAAATCATGCGACTTTGAGTGGGACCAGACAAAGTCTGTTCTCCTGTAAACATACTCCACCAGTTTCTTTGATAAGACCTGTTCTGAATGTACTCTAGGTAGAGAGCCCTAGGCAGAACACCCAGGGTAGGACTGTTTCTTATGTGTTACTTTGACTGGCAGCACCAGGTGAGATTCAGCCTGGCCATTTAACAAACTAGAGCTCATCTGTTTCGTGCACAGCCCCACCATCCCCAGCTGAGGGATGAGGGTGCAGCAGATGGCTGGAGAGGAGCTGAAGATAATGTCACTGCTGAGGCTTTCAGTCTGCGAGCAGGGTGGCAAGTGAGAGCACCGAGATTACAAAGCCTAAATTCCCATGGTGGCAAGAGGGAGAAGTGCTTCCAGGGGAAGACTCGGATCACCCACACAAGTACCTGAAGTTAGACAGTACTGGTATCTCATTCGCAAGGGACATGGGGCTTGTCTGCATGATTCCTTGCAGAAAGCAGAGCATCAAAATGCCATCACAGCACTCATGTTTGAATTATTGTAAGGAGCTTTTGAAATTTTAAAAGGTTCATAGTTTTTCAAACTGTATTTGGACTCTTTTTTTCCTTCTGTATGCTGAGGAGTTAAAAGCATTACTTACTGTGTATTCAAAGAAGCTTTTTCAAGTGAAAGTGAAGATTTTTAAACTTTAAAATCTGCCTGAGTCACAGAGGAGAGAATCTAACCAAGCAGTCCACATTCCTTCATGGCTTCACGAAACTGTGACACTTTGACAGTGGCTCTTGTGCATTTTTATAAAAGCATTGATTGGACTTCTCTGTTTTAAAGTTTTATGCTTAGTGGGTGTTTAATCAGTTTCTAAGTCAAGAATGAAAAGCTGTTTAACAATGTAACACACTGCTGAAAAAGGCAACCGTTCAAACATCAATTGTCTTGCCAGATTTTTTAAATATTACTTCTAAAACAGCATCTTCAAGTTATCATGGATTTGTAGCACTGGGTATATATACAGAGAGACATATTTTTACACAATTAGAAACTGAATTATACTTACTGTGGTTGGATGCTAAAGGAAACCACTCATATCACAGATTGATTTCCCTAAGATAAATTCTCTTGGCAAAAAAAGTCAAGTTTTGTTGCTTCTAACATGACTCCTCCCTCTTCTGGATGCTCCTACGATCACACTATTTTTGATCCCATTTCAGTTGTGTAGTTGAGAATTCCATTTTTCTGGAACAGAGTGGAGCTGGTTTCTTTCTGGGGTCCCAAAACTCTGCTACACAACAGACAGGCAAAGAGCAGCATGTTTGCTCAGCTCCATGTCCCCTTCCTGCACTGCTCTGGTGTTAGACTTCCCTGTCCCATCTACGGCACTGACATTATTTATTCCTCAGGCAGATTTCTGAATTCTGCTTCCCTTCTGTGTATTGTGATAATAACTTCAGTGGGCTGTTTGTTTTTTGGTAAGAACATGAGACAACAAGCCTATAAAAACTCCTGCATCATCTTAATCTTGAATCTACTCCCAGAGAAAGACACAGGAGATAGATAAAAGCTGAAGAAAAAAATAAGGCAGGAACTTTTCAATCACCCAGAAGAAAAAGAATTTTTAACTCAGCCTCTGGACATCCAGAGGCTAACCATGAGGAATCGCACATGCACAGGGAGCTGCAAATAACGGATGCAGAACTTGACCAAGAACTGCCTCGGTGTTTGTAGTATGCGAACTCATCAGGCTCACAAATGTAAGTGTCCCATGGGATCTCAGGTGCTGCCTGTGTTCCAGACTTACTTTGAACTTGGCTCTGCTGGTCCCATCCATTATAAGGATGAGCAGTGACCATTTAGGAACAGAGGAAACAAAGTTCAATGTAATGTTGATCAAACCTTTTTACACATTTACAAATTCAAATATTCTGTCTGAATGAATAATTATGACTTTACTCGGGTTTTAGTGGGATCAAGCTGAGGTCTGTACTGCATTTGCTGTCAAGAAACAAACAAAACACAAAACAAACAAAAACAAACAAACAAACAAACAAACAAAAACCCTAGATCTTCCACGTTGCACTGAAATTAGCACTGTGTTAAAATATCTGTTTCTATTTGGCTGCCCTCCTTGTTATAACAACATCCATGACTAAATAGAAAACTTTCATCACAGGGAATAAACAAGCCCTGTTAAGAATGGCTGTAGGAACATCAACAGATTCAAGCTGATGATTTACAGCTGTATAGAGAAAATCTGCTTGCAATCTCGAATGGAAATAAGACATACCATTTTATCCAGTGATCAAAATTTTTCATGCCAGCATACTGTCATGCCAGCCCTTGTCTATGCTTATTTTAAAGAGAAGTTTAATATTGTAAAGTGATTGTCATGTTCTAATCTGGATAGCAGCATTTCAGTTAAAAGTCTATTAATGAGACCGACCTGTTTGAATAAAACTGTTTGAATATTATAAATAAATAAATAAATAAATAAATAAATTCTGAGTATTCCTTCCTGTGGGAAGGAACAGGCACTTTTTACTTAACTATTCTGAGTGATTTCAGAAGGACAGCTCACATGAGCAGGGACTGGGCCTTCTGCAAGTATTTGCTGGATCTGGCCGTAATAAGAGAGAATTCCAGGGACACCTTTCCAAGCAACTCAGACAATTCTGTCCCCATGCAGTACTTCAAACCTCACCTGCAGCATTCTTGCTAATTCAGTCTCAGACTTTCCTTCTCAGCAGACTTTTCAGAAAATCAGATTATTTAGTAGGCTTATTTATGAGTTCATGGTAAAAACCTTGGCTTATCCTTAACTGATAGGATGTACTCAATTGGTTGTGGTAAAAACAAAACCAAACAAAAGCCTTGCTTGCTTAACACTGAGACAATTCCACTTCCAGGCCTGACTGCCTGCACAAGCCAGATGCCCCCTCCACTCACATCTTTCTGGCAGACTGGGCAGGTCTCACAGCGGGTGTTCCCATGTCTACAACTGCCACTGATTCAGAAGAAACCGACCTCCCACCAGTCATACCAAATCATAATCCAGTGTCACATGTGTTGCACACATTGAGTCCACTTCAGAGGCAGCTGTCCTCTGGGACCTTACTCCTCCAGTGCTCTCCTCTAATTAACATGTTTCCTCAGATTGTGTCTTTGTACTCTAAAACACTGTCAAGCCAACTTCAGCCTCACCATTTGTTAAGAACAGACAAGGAAGTAAGGTAGGGGTGAAAACAGGACTGAACTGTCAGGGAGGATCACTGGCTGCTCTCTTATGTGAGATGTTAAATTTAAGCTTTTCCTTTCCACCTTTGGGACAGAGTACTCCGAGACCTATCTTTCTAATTTTTTTCTTCAATGCTGTCTTGTCACTGCTTCTGGTTACTTTCATCCAGTCCAGATTCAGCTGCCTCAGAGGCCTGCTTGGACCACCCTGCCCTTTACGCCCTGCTGTGAATGACACCCCTGTTACAGAAAAGAAGTGGAAAGTGATGTGCTTTTAGAAAAGATGTGGATGGGGTCCTCTTCAGTAATGAAGGATAGCGAACAAGAGCGACCAGCTAAACTAAACCCTCCCTTGCTTTGACTCCTGCCAGAACCCTTATCTTGACCCAGTCATTGCAGTATGCTGTGTTACAGCAGAAAAGTATACACATCACCCTGAATGACCCAGGTACTTGGTCAGTTACTGCAGTGATCTTCCCACTCTGAGATGTAGGAAGCAGCTGTGCTGCTGCATGGGGATGGTGCTGACAGGCACCTACAACTTCTACATTGCCTGGCTACAGGTTTCAGGCAGGAAATGGAGCTTGGATGTCTGACAACAAGCAAAAGAAGTTCCTTTGATCTCTTCAAGCATGCAAAAAATACGCTGGTAGGAAAGTATAAATCAGCCTTCTGACAAAAATTGAAAAACTAAAGACTGACCCTCCTTCCCTGTTCTGCAATGTAGATTTCTATGAAAAATGTCTGAAGATGTTTCAGTAAGAACATAGCAAGCCAAACTATTTACATTAACCAACTACCAAAGGGGAAGGAAAAAAAAAAAAAAAAAAAAAGCAGTAAGTCTTCATTTTATCTTCTTGGGAATACAAGCTTGCCCGGCCTTAGGTCTTTAATTTATTCTGATCATGGGAATTGCAGAAGGAGGTTGAAAGGGATGAAGTAGTCATTCCTGCCTAACATTTCACAACAGTCTACACTGCGCTGGCAGGTCACTAGGATGTTCCTCCTGCTCCACTGCTTACCCTTCACAAGCAGTGTTTAGATAGCTCCGTGAGGCAGAGGTGCTGTGGAAGGGATGCCAGCTCCCAGAGACTGATCAAGTCATTGGTACTGAAACTGTCTGCCTCTAACAGGTGCTGACAGCAGGAGAAGGAAGGAAAGGGGAGGAACGTCACTGAGAATGGAGCTTCTATACCATGAGAAGAAACAAGGTTTGGTATTCAAAAGCAAATAAGCTTCAATTTCCTAGCACTGGCAGAATTGGAGGTACCAAAAAGAATATAAATAAATTTTAAAATAAAGCTTTAAAGTCTGCCTATCCAAACCAACGAGTTGACTCTTCCCTCAGAGAAAGGGACTAAAGGTACGACACGGATCATGTCCAGTGCTTTGGCAACCCTGTATTTTAACAAACAGATCTTTTATTGCTATTCTTAAAAATTAAATGCAGAATTAGTTCTTTAGTTCTGCTAAGGAAAAGGATGTTCTGGTCTCATGGTATACATGTATTTCCATACCTCTATACACTTCTGTGGCCATGGGAATTCATTTGGTACAAACATAAAAAACCCTGTCTGCATATATCCTCCAGTACTGTTTCCAAAACAAGTCAGTTTCATAGTCAGATATGTAGTAAAAGAAAAGCTGACGAACTGACAACTTTTAAAATACTTTTTTTTTTTCTTTGTAGGGCAAGGAGACTTTGCAGTATTTCTTGTTGAAGTGATCAGATTCCTAAGCCCATGCTGGGTTCCTCTATGACACACTAAATACCAAGACAACCAAAACATACTTGTCAATTTTAAAGCCTTTTATAGAGCTGTAAACATAACCACAGGTATTCTGAAACTATACCAGAGTCACAATTCTGCTTCACCACAGAACAGTGATCTTCAGGGCTCCTGTAATGAAAAGAGACCAAACGTACAACCCAAAGGCACCTAAGCGGGAGTTTGATGGTTAGTACCCTCAGAGAGCTGCGACTTCGGGACTAGCATCCAAAATTTCTGCTATGAACATGGGGTGACTAACTGGAAACAAATAGATTAGTAAATCACAGGATAATTAAGAACCTTGAATATTATGCATCCATGAAAAAGACAGCAGCGATGTACCAGAAGAAATAAATTATTTAAAATTGCTTGTACAAGGCCTGGATAAGCCCTTGTGAAGAATTCTCTGCTACTGTGCACAATCCTTTTTACCTGAATGGAAGAAAGAATTACAACTAGAGCAGGTGCAGAAAACCTGAGAATGAGGGTTCTGTTTTATGAGCAAAGAGTAGAAAAGCATGGTTCGTTCAGCCTAGCTGAATGAAGTCTGGGAAAGGGGATAAGATGTGCACTATGTCTGAGCCAGGAAGCTAAATCTCACAGAAATGGTGTTCAGGTGCATGTAACACTGGCAACAAGGACAAATGCACCAAAGACCTGTCACAGATACTTAACAAGGGGAAATCAGAAAGTATCTACAAGATAGAAAGTTATCTACAAGACAGCAAGTTTCTAGCATTGCAAGGATGGAGGGGAAAGCAAAAATGTTAACTTTTAAAATGAAATATGTTCCATTTTGAGATAAATTGCACAGCACGAAATAGCGGAGGACTGGCTGTTCTGGGACTGGTTCTTCCCAGTGTCCTGCTTCTGTGCATCCTGTCAAGAAGTACGTTCAGCGTCTGCTGCGTAGAAGCAGGATGTGTGCATAAAAGACTCCCCTAGCACTGTATAGATGTAAAATTCCAAGAGCAAAAACAAAGTAGATAAATGTTTTCCACAGAAATATTACATATATTAGAGCTTTCTGCCTACACAAATATACGATAATTTGTACATGCATCAGGAAGAGAAGGACCCCCTATTATTCCCTGGCTGTTATTTGTATGCAATTTTATATAATAAAGCCATAAAACCTGCATTTGAAAATGTACTAAAATGCTATGCAAATATTTCACAATAGTCATTTCAAACTTCTTGTTAATTGTAATGGGTTTGGATCAGATCTGAGTATTTTGTCTTCTCAGTGATTAAAGAGAAAGTAAATGGTGAGGTAAATAACCAGGTAGAAATGATGATGCACTTTAAATCTTTCACATGAACGAGCTGATCTCTTAACAGCTAATGCACTGTGGTGCTTCTTCCCTTGCCCCCCCCTTCTCCTGTAATCAGTCTTTTGTCACATACTAGTGAAATCCATTATCAACTTCCTTATCAACTTCCAAGGCTTTCCAGCTCCTACAGTATTTGCATATTTAACGATTCATCTGACTAGTATCAACTTTCATTTACCAAATGTGTGGGAGGAAAAACAAGACATGGTGTGTAGAAATCCATTACTTTTTTTTTTTGTTTATTTTAAGTAACGAGAGCTCCTTTTAATAAAAAGATTTATCTGGAATACATTAGCATGGGATTGGAGAAGACTTGGTGAAAAATTGAGAATTATTAACTTTTAAAACAATGTTTTAATTTAGGGATTTTGAATGTAGGGGGAAAATTTTTAAACTTCAATATTTCAATCAACACCTAGTTTCATTCATGTCTTTCTTCACCAGTCACCTTCCTTCTGTTTCCTCTGCAATACTTGCACAGAATTTCCTTCACTGACTACACCCAAATTTTTGTCACTTATGACATCACCACGACAATGCCACCATGAAAACATCTACTCTAAACACCAAAACTTTTAGAAGTTACCAGAAAAGAAAACATCGCTGAATAAATCAAGGAAAGGAGCAAGCTGATAAAGCCTTAGGAAGACTCCATTGTGACACAAACATCACTGTAACCCCCCTTGGTAAATAGCAAACATGGGAGCAGTGTGTGACACTTAGAGGAAGGTTTTGCCAAGTGTATTCTTAAAAATACACAAGGATTTTGTTTCCACTTTTTAACATTCCGTGTTGACTGGTTTGCAGGCACACTTCTGAAGACTGTACATACAAATTTAAAACACTTTAACATTTGCTTTGATAGTTTTCAATAATGATGCGTAGCTTCATGCAATTTGACTTTTTCTTTGACAGCTAACTGACCGTGCTTCCAACAACTGCAGAGACCATTTCTGTCAAGGCACTGAACCTCAATAGTAATCAAGAACATGGCAGAGCTGTGATGCTGTGCCATAAGAACTGCAGCTTCACATTTGGCCACAACAAGCGTGCAGATGACTGATTTCTTGTATTTTGATAACAAATGCAATCACCAAAATCATAAGCCTCTGTGCCTTGGTATGACTGTGAGTCCATGTGCTCAACCAAATTTCAGGACAGAGAGGGAACCCTATTCCAGTGCAGCTGGAAAGCACAGAGCCATGCTCAGAAGAGAAAGGTCACTGCTTCGTCTTGCAGTGTAGCACAGTATCTACGCTCACTCTGATTCCAGGGCAAATCCAAGGGACGTGGACCTTGCTGAAGCATCGGGCTGCCCTCCATCCTGGGCAATACAAAAGCATATAAAAGCTCTAAATGAAAATAAAATTCCATTCATACCTACATGTACTTCTGCTTTTCAGTCACAGACATGCATGTGTGATACTATAGAACTGCTGCAGAGCACAGTACTCCTGAAGTTCTGTTTTTCGAATGAGACGTTATAAAAAGGCACTGACAACTTGAGGCTATCAGAGATCACAGCACTTATCTCTGCAGCGTGACAATACCTTTTGTTTAACTGCCTTTTAGCAATGTCAATATGCCCAAATGCAGCATACTTATGAATTCAAATCATAAATACTTGCAGGTGGATAGGAGTTAGCCTCTGCCTCAGCCACACATCAGTATGAACTGGAGCTTCTTTTACCTATATTTATGGAGAGTTTACGTGAAGTCAGTAGAACTAGGTTAAGAAATACAAGGTTCAGTAGTCAAAGCTGGAGTGTCAGATTTGGGTCAGTTCCTCTTACCTCCGCTCCCTCTGCTAGCTCACTGGATACTTGGTCACCTCCCTGAGTAACCACCTTGCTCAGCTCTCAAAATTTGCTCAGAAAAGGTGCTAGGACAGGCAGTTATTTAAACCACTGAAATGTAAAGGTTCTTTACAAAAACTTTCTTTTGAAAGATTACAAATAAAGGGGAAATGTTATTACAAAAATAAAGGGAAGTAATAGTACTGTTTCATGCCCAAGTGACTAAATTCCTCAGGAATTACTTAACTATATCAATAAATAATCATTACAAATAGGTTATTTCCAAAAGCAAAATTTCTTCTGTGCTACAATTTCTAGCATTTTTTTCTCTACAATATACTTTTGAGCAAACAAATCAAAACTTATTTCTCTGCCTTAAAAATCTTCACGATCAATTGGTTTCAGCTACGTACCTGACCTGACAAGAAGAAGACAGACAGCATCCTTCTCTGAATGCTTTGGTATACACACTCCTAATCACCATTAATGAAACATTGCAGAATGTTGCAAAGAAATGTGAACAGCATAAACCTATGTTAACTTGAAACTGATGTATCTTACAGTACTTTGTTTCAATGCTTCTCCTCACCATATATATGAACCCTAATCAATTATATATAGTTTATGGGACATTGCCCATTTATAACACCATTGCTGGGAATATATCATATTAACTGTTAATAATAAGAGTTAACATGAAGATGATGATATTGCAGATTAATGCATCTGGAAGCCAAGATTCAATAGCTTCTTATTAGGTAAAACGTTAATCAGAGGTATCCATGCTGAAGGCTGCTATTCTTTAAAGTCTAGCTAAGCGTTCTCACAAGGATACAGGCTGGTAATTACATGCACAATATTTAAGGTTTCATTAAATCAAAAACCTCTTAGAAACCTTTTTTTTGAGTAAGCTTTATAACCAAAAGTTTCATAACAGAAATACAGTTTTCAGAAATGTAACTGACAATCTTACATTTAACACCATTCATTTAAGATGACAAATTATTTGCATTAAATGCATTATTTATTATAAGCTTCAACATGTCTTTATCAATGTTGTTTAGACAACTTACATTTACATTACCAGGCAATTAGGAACTGGAAAGGCAGCACAGAACACTATATTCTCCAGTGCACATGGGACAAAATTTAAACCATAAGCACTACCACAGGTTAAGCTATATAACAACAACAAGCTAATGGACAACAATCTATTTTATTTCTGGCAGCACTAAGGATATTTTATGTGCTATATACAAGGAACCTTACAAATAGGATCACTAATTGAATATAGCATTCAGACTATATACTAGCATGACTCCATGGAAGAACTAATGCCAGTGAGCACCAAATTCATGAATCAAAATTCACCGGAGGCACTGAGTTCACAGCTCCCTGAATGCTATTCAGAAGCCCAGCTCAGTTACTGTTGAGGTAAACAGTATCTTCAAACTTGAAATCCCACCCTGTATTAATTAAGCTCTAAAACTAAGTTGGCATGACTAAATTAATGAGTGGTACAGAAAGCTAAACAGAAAATTACTAGTCATAGTTTCTCATTCCACTGTAATTATGCAGTACGATATGAAATGATAAAGCAACAGGTTTAAAACAAGCCAACAGAAGCATGTGAGCTATGTCCTTGCTGCCACTGCATGTTGAGGAAGTCAGATGTAGCAAGGAAATTCAATGAAAAATTAGAGAGGTTCACAAGAAAAAAAGTGTTCAACAGTCCAAACCATACATTGCCAGGGTACAGGAAGACTACAGAAGAGCACATACATTTAGTTTGCTGTCCCAAATACCTGCCACTGGATAAACTGAACCTTCAGAGAGGACCACATCTTGGCAAGATGTGTGGCTAGTCTGATCCGAATGACTGTTCTTCGTGTGTCAAGACCTCAACAAAGATATCAAGGAGCTTTAAATATTTACGTAACTCCAAGAGGAGTCCTCAAGTTTGGGGCTGTGTGACAAAGACTGCAGCTTTGGCAACTCCCCCCACCCCCAGACTAGTTTGTTTACTATTCTGATGAAAAAGTAATATGTGTTTATCTTCCTCAAAATGAACAGCTCGAAGTCATGTTACAAACAGCAGAACAATTAATGCACATTTTACACACTTCTTATACAAGCATCTCTAGGGCTTGTACAAAGAACAGAAGCATATGCTATGCCTTCTGGTTCTTGCACACAAAAAGTTTTACCATCTCTACTGAGAAGTAATGGTGAAAATTGCAGTTTAGGGGACAGAATATTTTGTTTTCTGTCCATAAAGTCACTGAAAGAAAGATCCTTATCTTGCTTGAAAGGTATGCAGATCATTCTTTAACATTTCAAGTTCTACAAAAAACAGTCCTTTCTTAGGTTTGGCTGTATAGAGCACCATTACTCAGTGAGACATAGGGGGAAAGTTGCCAGAGAGATAAAGTAAAAAGAGATGAAGTTTCAGTCGCTTAGAAACAAAGGCACAGGTCTCCAGATGAGTGCTTGCCTGGAAGATACATGTTCCATATGGGAGGTAAGAAGAGAGGAAAACAGCGAGGCAGATCATCTGGAATCAATTTATTTGGTGAAAGAACAACAAAACATCCATTTTTCTTAGAATAATTGTCTTTCTCAACCTGCAGTAAGTCCATGGTCCCAAGAATATGAGGAAAGCTCTGCTGGTGTGTATTGATATAGATGATATCAAAGCAGGTCTTGTGTAAACAGAGCTGTGTCATATAAATTACAATCTGCTACAGTAAAATAAAAATACTCTAAAATAAAAATCTTCCCACACAGCTTTACTGAAACAGTAGCTGATGTTACAACTACTCTCACAGTACTATTTGTCCCAGTTTAGCAGTATACACTGCTATATGTGTATATAGTACATCTGCTGCTTGAACATCCCTACTACAAACAACCTGCTGCTTACAAATTGCTTCAGACTAACTCCACACTTGCTTCCCTTTCCAGGGTGCTGGCTTACACACCATATGATTAGTAACATAAATAAGTAAGACAAGTTACGCCTCTCCTGAAATCCTTGAAGTGCTTCAGCCTCCTTCCTTCCTCTTCATGAAGCCACAATCCCCAGTAACTTGCACCATACTTTGCCTGCAAATCCTTCACAAGCATCATGACTTGCTGACGCAGGACTTACTGAAGAGCCATCACCTGTCTGTTAACGTCTCTTCATTGTATATTCACTAATATCTACTAACATCCTGAAGATAAAACTAGGTCTTTGCCCTTCTACCCCAGACTGTGAGGATCCTGACTGAGCATAACAACTGAGAAAGTCCCGAACTAACAGGAATGAAGCAGCATCACCTTAGTGATAAACAGGAGCTCCAGTCATTTGTCTTTCTGCTTCCGACGTCACTGACCATTACCACAGAAATACCCATGAGCTTAGTTGCCCAAGAGTGCAGCTTTGTTGATCTCAGCAGCGCTCTCTCCAACTGGCCTGTCACCCATTCCAGACCATATAATCTTGTCCAACTCCTGCACATGAGAGCTCTTCAAGAGATCACCTAACTGGGTGATCACCTTATGTGGCAAGCCTTTGCATTTGACCCAGCCCAGCAGCATAGGGTTTTGTGGTGCTGCAACAGCAACAGGTTTTGGTCTTCTTACAATAAAGTGCACTTACTGTTTGCTTTCATTGTGACACACTTTTATGTCCCTTCTGGAAGGCAGTTTATTTCAAATATCAACCAGAAAAATCTCCTGTTACTTAAGCATGGCTATACCACCCAAATCTCTGTCTTAAATATGCTGTTTAATAGATGCAGAATTACTCAGTAAAAAGACATCTAAAGATCAAAATACTTACAAATAGCAGAAGCAGAAGTGGAGTTACAACAATGCCCTGGAAGAAATAAAAGAAATTGTCCATTAGTCAGGGAAGCAGAATACTCTTTTCTTCATTTTACCACGATGCATGGAAATACACAAACGCCATTCAACATCATGGAAATTAAGTGAAAAAAAGTTCAACTTCACTCTTCAGTGTACATTCCTTAGCACTTGTACGTCGATCATTTTATAAACTACACTCAGTACAAAGTTTTGTGTTTTGTTTTTTTTTTACCTCTAGCTTTTCCCATTTTGGGCCTAAGCCTTTCTAATCTGAAAGACGGAAATACAGATCAATTATTTTAAAAAACATATTAAAGCTCTCCCCTCACTGTGCTGTATCTTAACTCCACTAGGCTGCCCCTCCTTAGGGGGAGACTTGTGATTGAGTCCCGTGCTACCCAATCCCAAGTCTTCTTCTGAGCAAAAGCCACATCAACTGTGATGAATTAGGTGTCGTGACTGTGTAATGTAAACTGATACTCCCCAAGGAAATGAGCTGAGATCTCAAAACTCATTTCACTTGATTAGACTTCGTGTCTCACTGGTAGAAGGCAAGTCTTTCATCTAATTTAATCACACAGGACCACCTCAGCTTTCCACATCCCCCAGGCAGACGCAAGCAAAAGGATTTTTTGTCTTCACTGACAAGGAACAGGTTTAAAGCTGATGATTGGACAAAACAGAGGGTTTTAAGTTTCATGAGAGCAAATCTTTAAATGAATTGTTTGGGTTGGGAGTTAACATGACATGCATCAGTTTCATGGCTGCAAAGAGCAATTCCCCATCATCCTTCCATCTGACTTCAATATTTTATTGTTGCTCAACAAAATTATTTTATCATTTAATGTATGCTAATTCACAGAGCTTGCTCAGATTTTCTCTAAGACAAGACTGTTCTTCATCCAAACATTTCTCAAGAATAATTCCTTTGGCTATTCACAAACTTCATGGTATAAAGGATGACAGTACAAAATTTGCTTATGTTCATCTTTAAGGATGCTTATTTTCTGTTTGGTTTTGTCTCCACACAAAAAAACAATTAAACAAAAAGGCAGCTTTTCATTTAGCCTACAGAAACACACCTTTACTTAAATATTTTGGAAGCCAATATAAAGAAAAACCTTATATGACTAGTTTTGTATTTACTTTCTGGGTCCACAAGTCCCTAATCCAGACACTAGTGCCCACTATGCACAGAGTTCCTCTTGTGCTCTTAAAACAAAATGCAACAAGTTAATGCCACAAGAAGGGTAGAGGAGACAACAGATAAGCTGTGCAACTTGAAGACTGAAGAATTTTGAAACATATTTTGAAATTAATAATATATGCTGTATCTGACTGCCCCACAGCCTAGCTATCCATAATCATTTATCTTTTTGCAAATGTCACAGCTGAGATGGATCATAAAAGACTAGAAATAGAAGAAGCAGTAAGAATTGCTTTAGGGAGTCGCTCACTGTTTACAGGGGAGCCTAGACCAAAATGCAGATACAGTTATAAAGAAATATAGATGTTCAAGTACGTCAGCTGTAAAGGATGAAACAAAAGCTGAGAAAGGGAGGAGGCACTAAGAGCTGAACTTGTGAACAGCAGCATCTACGGTGCTTGGAACAGAGAGCTGACAGTAAGATCTGTATAAAGCAGATGCAGCAGTCACTCCATCAGAATGGGCAAACTCTGGAAAAACTACTAAGAATACCTGAGCCTCTTCTTCCCTTTTCCCCACTGACAATGACATTGCACAGCTCAAACAGTAGCAAGTGGCTGAGTACTGCCTAAGCACCCTGCAGTTTTGGGATAGCAGGAAACAATTGCAATAGGCTTCCAACTTCAGATTTTTCTGGGCATGAGCAACGTGGAACATGAATGGCGCAGGAGGCAATGCACCTACATCATCTCCTCTTTTGTTTTTACCTTTGCTTATGATGCATCTCCACTAAACCTGAAGGATCTCAATGATTCAGCACCGTTAGCCATTTCTTGTGTGCTTCGTGCCTCAGTGAATCCCACAGCACTTTTATACATTACAGAAAAATGCAAAAACAGAAACAGAAGAAAACAACCCTCTGCTTTATCTTGATGATGGATAAAGACAGCATCCTTCCTCTTTAGGATGGGATCTCCGACTTGTTATATATTTGCTATGGAAGCTTTGAGATACTAATGCAATGGGCAGCAACAGCTGCTAGTTCAAAGCACATTATTTAATAAAAGAAAACATTACCTCCGTGACAGTAACACTTCTTCCTAATTCTGTAAGTGGAGGGGAAGAGAATCCCTGCTTACATCATAAATAGAATCCTGACTGTGCTTGTTGAAAATCTAGTGTTCAAAAGGTCAATTCTAGCAATTCTTTAGAAAGTTTTGCAATTAAACCTGGAGGTCTTGATAATCAGAAGGAAGTTTCCCGTTGTCTCACCACAGAAAGGATTCACGAGGTTGAATTTGCCCATTTGCAACACACAGGCAATTCCCTGGGAAGCTAAACAATTACCCGACAGTACAGACAAGTTCATATTAAAAAATAGATGCTGTTGCAGAATCAGATTAATTTGATGTTAATGTTTATTTTGATAGGAAATTCTCGCTGGAAAAAACAAGGACTACATTAATACCAAGGATTTTTTTCAGTCTGTTGTGCTGTGCTGACTGTGATTGTTTACGGGGGCAAACAAGGCAAGATTTGTTAGGGGAGAGAATCTGCTATCAGGCTGCCTGATAGAGATGGAAAAGAACAGCCAAACCCTGTGTACATAAAGCCCATTTATGCGCTATATGAACACACTATTGTGCTTTTATTTGCAAAAACCCTTTTCTTTAGGTTTCTATCCCAGGCTTGAAGGATTCACATGACTAAAGCATAGCTAACAAAAGGTATTATTACTTTTCCCTGCACACACCACCTCACTTCAACATATTACCTTTTCGTTAGAAATGTGCTCCTCAACACGCTCATAAGCACTACGTGACGCATCTCAATTCATACCCACCAAAGAATAACATACAGAGCACATTCAGTCTAAAATCAACTGACAGAAGTTACAGACAATGACTTCGGTTCCTAAGGTAAAAACAAAGTGTAGTTCACTCAGGAGAAAAGGAGGAAGAGAATGGTTACTCTACGCTGTTCTGCTCATGCACTAGCAGGCTGTTAACCAGGCATGTTCTGCCCTGTCTGATGTGGCTACCTTCAAAGTAAAGACAGAAAAAGAAAAAGAAAAAAGAAAAAAAAGAGACTATTTTTTTTTAAGTCAATTGGAAACAAACACCATCAAAGAGGAAAAGTATCTAACTTTGACTGCTCTTCTCCCTGCCTGGCTTTCGAGGCAAGTGCTGTCAAACACCCAGTGTATGGAGATAAACAGATTGGAGATTAGCACTTCCAGCAGAAGCCGAGCAGCTGCCCTTGAGAATGCAAGGTCATCACACAGTTTTAGCATCTCCAAAGTTCGGGTGGAGTGTTAAGTTTTCTGACTGCTGCCCACAATGGAGTCAAAGTTGTAAAGTGACTGCCGTTTGCCATCAGCAGAAAAACTTTCAAGAAATCCATTTACACCTCTGATGTGAAAGACTGACTGAATATATTTCAATGATTTTAATGGAAAAGGAGGAAAACAAAATCTCAGCCTGACCTGAGACACTGATACAAAATAGGAGTCTGAACAGTCAAAGTGGATACCTGCAAATACACTTCTTTTTACAGTATCAAGAAACACATCTTCACGTTAAACTATCTTAACAGAGTTTAAAGACGTGTGTGCGCATGCATGTGCACATGCCCTGTAGCAGGAAGGAGGATACCTGGAGATGCACTTAATTGCTATTTGCCCTGCACAGATAAAATATGTTCAGAAGGTTTTTAGAGGTTTCATTCAGTACAGCACTGCTGTAGAGCAGATATTAGAAGGTGTTTTATTCTCCAAGATAATACGTAGAATCAATACATGTAATTGGCTGCCAAATTGGACAGCAAAAGGAAGTAACATAATGGATTTGAATCTATAATGGCAAATCATTAAGAAAGAAATTATGCAAATAGTAAGAGCAAGGTGGGCACAGATCCAAAGGGACACATGGTAGAAGACAAGTAAGGATTATTGTAATGAGGCATGAAATACATGTGAACTTTCCTTCGTTTCCTTTACCCACAAATTTCCCATGCAATTTTTCTTCATTCTCACAGGTCATCAGTATGACACACATATGGCAATTACTAAGTGGGAAAAAAAAGTTTAACCAAAGCAGCCTCTGGTTTGTTAGAAGTAGAATTAGAAGGCAAAAAATATATATAATACCTAATACACGTATATTTTTTATATATATATATATATTTGTAATCAAGGCACAGAAGAAATGCATAATTTCTGAAATCAATTACCTACTTATGTGCTTAAAGGTAATTTAGTGCAGGGCACAAAAGGAGCAAAAGCATAAGCCTCCTTAAGTTATAAACTGAATAAAGGTTACTAACAAGTTAACTGGATGGCTTTTCCATTACTACTGATAGGGTAATATGTGAGAAAACTGGCTATGAACTCTGGAGAAGGTATTCAGAAAACAATCTCCACGTGTGTACAACAGCACTGCGTGTTTGCTGTCCCCCTCAAGAGTCAGCGCCACTTTTTGGAAAAGAAAGTGCAAGTCCCTCCCCACCTTACCTCCCAACAAAAACCAATCTAGGCAGTTTTTCTGCTTGCAGTGTGAGATGGACTTTACCTCAAAACACATATTATTTCTATTTCTTTTTATGTCATTTGTTTGCTTGCTTTTGTGCTTGGAAATGTTTGGTGGTGGTGGTTTTTTTTTTTTTTTTTTTTTTTTTTTTTTTTTGTGTGCCACCCACTATATTTCTATTTTTATTTTTGACAAATTTGCAGACCACTTCATAATGTTTTTCATTTTAAATAGTAGCCTTGCCTCTAGTAAAGTACTTCTAGGTCGGAATTAGATATGTTTGTGAGCAATACAGGTAAACTAGTACCAAATTTCTGACAATACACAGAAGTTCTCAAAGTCTGGTACCATCACAACAGGAAAACAAGCAGGCGATCCCAAAGGCCCAAAAGCTTATAGAAGATGATACAGAGATTGTAAAGACAACAGCACTTAGAGTCAACTCCATCTATTCAAGAGAAGGACAGCAAGAATTCCCCTACCTTCAACCCTCACAGCTCTACAATTCCACATGGTGACATGGCGCCTGCATAACATATTGCTTACTGGATAGGACATTACATTACACACCCTCTTCAATAGGCTGATTTAAAATACAGTCCCATGCTGACCTGTTCTGTAGTAATCTTTATTTTAGACATTACAACAAGATCGACTCTTACTTCTGAAACAGGGTTTTCA
Source organism: Netta rufina (assembly GCF_964035555.1). Lineage (NCBI taxonomy): Eukaryota > Metazoa > Chordata > Aves > Anseriformes > Anatidae > Netta > Netta rufina. The sequence goes on along the minus strand of NC_140127.1, from coordinate 35,023,206 downwards.
CATACCTGGGTAACCAGCCAAAAGTCCCAGGAAAGAGTAGCCTTCCCCCTTCTTTCACCCACTCCCAATTCTCTGGAATGATGCATAGCCTCACGACACACACCACAGAACAAGTTTAAAACCTCCATGCTAAATATACTTCTTTGGTTTCAAACCAGAAAAGTAAAAAAACTAAAAGTTACATTGGGAAGGCCTGTGCAAGGCCTTATGAAAGCATCATTCTGTGTTTTATGGAGTCCTAACAGAAAAGGGTTGCATAGGCAACTGTAAATTTTGCACATCTTGATGTTTTGAGTATTAAACCTTTTTAATACGATTTCAAGTCTGTAACTGAAATACTTTGGAAAAAAGTTCAGTGCATTAGTACATGGACTAACTGACTGCAGGTGCTTTCGAGACATCCCTTTTCTGGATTCTTTGAGCAGTTTTTAGTATTTGTATAAGCATGGCTATAAAGACGATGCTATTCATTTGTTCCTATTTAAAGGCAACACTGGAATTGACAAGTTTGTGTTGAATTAGATGCTGAACTAGATCTCAATTTCCACACTGATGCATACATTCTCCTCACCCCCAAACAAAGCTAACTGTCCCCATGAATGACGTGTTGGTTTTCACCTCTTCCAATTTCAGAGATAGCGTTAGAACTAGACTTTCCGTTGTGCTTGTGATTTCAGTCACTGCCTCACAATGCATCTTCAGTGTTCCTGTGTTGTTCCCCCATGGACATCACAGAAGCTCATGATTCCAAAATAACCACTTGTCTTTTGTTCTCCGATTTTATTATTTTTGAAATTATTAAAGTTGCAGAACACGGGCTTTTAAAAGTCTCCTATCTCACATCCCTTCCATGTCAGCTACTCCAAAGATGTTATTTGCCCTGAGAAGTCTTCTACAATTGTAGGTCTTCAAAGCGAAATAGTTAATTTAGCTCATTACTGTACTGTTTTATATCAAATGACTGATTTGAATGCTGAGAAGAACAAAGGCTTTATGAATTGATACTTTTTAGAATGCTAGATACACCCATTCTCCCCACAATATACAATACGAAAATGCAAAAGGACATTGAGAAGAACATAAAGTTAAACTCACATGTTTTGTTAAATTCACAGTCTACAGCATGAAGTCAATGAACTACAGTACCAAATTGAAAATACAGCTTTGCATAACCCTAATTCAACTATAATTATAAATAAGTACAACAATAGCTGCAACTCATCGAATTAGGCCAATATTGGATTTTAATAACAAAACTGTAAAATTAGAAGTCCTGTGTCAAATGGCTTTTCCTTTATTGAAGGAGACAAAATAAACCTGATTTCACATCAACTATGAGATTATGCAGAGTACTTTGTGAATTGTTCCAGATGTTGCACCACCTTTGTTCTGTTGTGACAACCCAGTGTTCTCTACTACGGGAAGGGAAATTTGAAGAAAAAAAAAAGAAAAAGATTAGATTAAAAAGCATGTTCGCATCAGATACTCGTAGAAACCAAACAAATTTTCACTATTTATTAGGAATTACTAAATACGAATGTTCCCCTTACACACACTTTACACAAGTATGAAATCAACACAGAATCAAAATGAATTAAAGAAGCCAGAATTCAGTACTTCCAATGTAACAGAACCTGGAAAGAAATACAGTGGTCTGAAATACTGGCATAACATTACTACCTCTGTTGTAAATTGAGTGCAAAGAAAAAAAATCAGAAGGAGAAATTATTTTTTCCAGTAGTTTTGAGGGGTCAGGCTCCAGTACAGGGTAGAGAGTTAAGTGAAGAGTATGAGTCTTTCAGAAAGGTAAAACTCCATATAAATATAGTTTGCCTGGCTTCCCAGCAGAGGGCATCTTCAACACATCAGAAATTTTCTTTTTACACAGCAGTAAAGTCAGTAAGGACCCTGAGTTTTCAAGTAACTACAAAAACTTCTTTGGGTTTTGAAAGTGAAGAAGAGCGCTTGAAATGATGCACAAAATACAAAAAAAAAAAAAAAAAGTCTGAATCAGAGTCGTAAATAAGTGCTTCCATCAAGCATCCTGAAACCTGATAGCTTACATTAGCATGAGTGAAACTCAGTGACAGAGGAGTTGTCTGGCAGCACGTGGAACAGCTCCCGGGATGAGCAGGGAAATGCTGCTGGCTGAGGAAACTGCTGCTGGCTGCACTTCCCTTCAGCTGCAGCAACCTCTTGCTACTGTGTGTGACCAAAGGGATCATGGAGAGCCTTCGCACGCCTGTCTGGGACAGGAGCGAGCCACATTCCCTGCTCAAACTTGCAGCACCCTCCTGCAACTTTTTATTAGCTCTCTTTTGCACAATGCAAGAAGTTGGGTGTCTTGTTAACATCTTCAGTGCATGCAATGATACTGCCAAGCCAGTAGCTCCAGTTCTTTTCCATATCCTCTTCTGTCACTCTCGCTGACCATCATTCCTGGCCCCAATGCTTTCTTCCTCTCCTTCACGTCCCATCCCGAGAATCTTTTACACTTCCTCACACATGCAATACTTTTTCCAAATACCAGCTCATTAAACCACTGTCTGTTCCTATTCAGGATTATTTCTTGTGCAGTGTCAACAAAGAACAAGATCACTAGTTCTGTATGTCAGCACAGGAACTCAATTTATACATTGCCATTAGGTGGGTCTTCCCTAGAGGAGGCATAAAAGGAAGAAAGGGATTTCTCAACCATCCCCACCTGTGCATTTCTCAGATTGATCCCCTTCCCTTTGCAAAAATCATTTAGACACAATCCTGTAACTTCTTGCAGGCAGAAAGGTTCCCACAGCACCTAGCAAGGCCTCAGTGGGACTGAGGGGGAAAGCAGAGCAGCTCAGGGGATTAGGGTGCCTGCAGGTGTAAGCATGGCCCTTTCTCGATAACAGCTGCATACGTGATAAGGATATAAGAAAGAGTTACATGCTTTGGAGCTTATGTCAAGCGCAGCATGTATGGTAGTGCAGTGCTAAGAATGCACTACAATTTCTCCTTGTTTTGAATGTAGGAAACAGAAATGCAGTAACATACACACTTTAGGAAAAAAAAAAAGTTATTTTTCCATTTAATTTTCAAGTATGTTTTCTTGAAAAAGAAAATTACAAGTGAACCTACCTACATTAATCAGCAAACCCTAATTTTAATTAATAGGAAGACGTTAGGTAGCAAAAGATGCCAGCCTCAGCACCCCTGCCATCACAACACCATTTGGTAGCAGGAAAGGATGGCACACTAGATGGTGCTGTGGGACCTTCCAGGGAAAAGAACTTCCTTCTAAAAGAGTAGTTGTAGTATTAAATTAGCCATATAGTTGATTCCATGTTTTGAAACACATTAAAGAGTATTGAGTCACAACTAAGAGAAACCAGAACCACAGAAATTAAACCAATGCACTAAACAAACATCACGTGTTGCCTGATCCTGCTTTTTGGAATAGTTAAGTGCCCCTCTTCCATGGCAATGGTTTCTTACCTCTTCTTCCCCAAACAAGAGAAAGCAGGTTTTCTTATGCTTTACACCAGCCTCCTTTTTTATTTCCAAAGGCTTATTCAACATGGAAAACAGAATTAGAAAAGTGATGTCCAAGGTCAGAGATCAGATACAGAAAAAGGTCCCTACCAGCCTTTTCTGATCTTTTTTATGAGCTGGACCTAATTCTGTCTAGAACTCAGTATTTTATTCTGTGAGGGTGTGTGTCTGTATGTGTATATATATAATTATATGTAATGTTTTAACACAGTAAGCTTTGAATTGACTAAACTTTAAATTAACTTTTCCTGCTGCGATTATCAGTTGTGTGAAAAAAAAAAAAAAACACACACACAGAAGCATAAGGAAAAATTACAGAAACCTGAAAGAAGAGCTATAATAAATACAGAAATAAGCAGTTATCAAAATTGATTGTATTTATTTCTTTGATAGCCTTCCTTGTAACTGAAAACTATTTAAATACAAGTGTCTACATGAACACACCATCCATATTTGAACCAAAGAACACTTCGTATGTTCAACACACATACTTTGTTTAAATAAACTCCTATCTCCCAATTTTTCTTAAAGCCAAGAACCTCAAACAGTATAAGAAGAAAGCCTTGTACAACTCTTCTATGACATACGGAAGAAAAACTTCATATAATGGGCAGGAATGTTGTCCCAGTAAAATCCTGTAAGCATTAATTCATTTAACAGTAGCAATAAAACACTTAATTGGGCTTGAAAAGGTCTCTTGGTGATTTACTGTTCAGAAATACCACTTCAAAACCTATGAAGTGCTGGCATAATTACTCTCACTCACCCAAACCGTGGGTTTGGGCTGTGGTACCTGTGAAATAAGATACTGCCCATCCCTCAAATCAGACCAACAGCACTGTTAGTCTGTAAGTATCAATACAGACAAATTAGACAGCTTACATGTGTTTTGTCAGCAAAATTCCTCATCAGCAATGGTACTACCTACACTCTGTAAGGTGAGAAATACTCTCCAAATTCCCTTACGATAAATGATGCTCAGGACCCCTCAGGATTGCTGCTAAGACTGCTAGAAAGTTAAACTAATAGTAATTAGTTTGTGAGCGAGCTCACTCATATATTCTCTTTCTCTTCCTTAGTCTAAGTGCCCCAAATTGTTTTATTAAAATGTATGACAAAGCTCATTCGATCTGTTTCCCTTTCTTATTCCCGGATATGATTTCTGTTCAGAATTGAGCATTTCCAAAGCGTTAAGCCAAACCCAACCAAAATACACGCACACGTGTGTGTGCGTGCGCACGCGTACACACAACCCCCCAGACCCAGCCCCCAATATGGTAATCTATATTGCTTGTGTTCTCTGCTGCCTGCCTGGCCCCAAGTCATCAATAATGAATAGAAATGTACAGCTACAGCAGTAGCCTGTGTCATGGGCTTGTCAGGGATTTTTGAAAAGGAACAAAAACACAGGTTTGCCATTTCATTGTATCTTCTTTGGCAAACACAAGACAGAGGAAACAAAGGGGTATTTTAAAAAGGGAAATATGATTAACCCTTTTTGTACTAATTGGTGGTTTCTCCTACCATACAGAATAAAAAATTATTTGCTTGTAATGCAACCAGTATTCTCTTAGGTCTGGGAATTCAACAATAATGTTGATTTTGAGCACAGGGAGGGGAGGTTGCTCCTATTTTAAGATAATGAATACATACTGAAGAGGAGTCAAATAGCTTGGTTTACATAGAGGGAGGGAAAAAAACAGTTTTGTCTTCCAGGAAACCCAGCAAGTTCAGCCTCAAAATTGTTTTTGAAGAAGAAACTTAATGCACGCAAACACATACCCACACAGCGTCATTAAAGATATGCAGATCCCAATAAATTAGTTAGACAATGTTAGAAAGGATGCAGTCATTTAATCTATCATTTCCTTTAGTGTTCTCAAATACATTTCTACAGACATTGTGACTGTAGTCTTGCAGGAGTGATTATCTTGCATTTTCCAAACAGACCACACCAGCTGGTACACTACCAATCCACCCCCTGGGGAGGGTGGGTGGCAGATTACAAAATGTCCACAGGACATGCAAAAACTAAACTGATTGAAAACCCAATTGTAACCCTAAATCTTTCTTGCTTTCTGCCTCTGCATAAATTCCAGAGTAACTCTTGCACTGTGTTTTGATAACATCAACTTCTGTAGGAACTTCGGTAGTAGGTGGGTAAATATTCTCCACTTTGGAAGATGGGACTGAAGATGCAGCCTTCTTTTCAAAAAGCCTGGAACTAAATAATTCGTGTAAGAAATTAAATGATATAAGCATTTGCTTTCAAATGGGAATCAAAAGCAAGATGTCTCAACTCAAATTATGCTGCCACACCACCTTTTCCAGAAGCAAATAGTAAATGGTTTAAAAACAACTGAAGAAAATCTTCAGCAATCAGTAATAAGATTTGAACAGCCTACTCTGTGTGTGCAGACCTAATGTTACCTTGTGATAACTGTTTTTACTGCTTAGAATGGATTATTACAGTATTCAGCTGAATTGTGCATAAATTGCTGAACATTCACAGGATGAATATGTTAGCAATGAATGAATAAGGAAAAAGGAACATAAAGCACCTTTTTGTGGCAGACATTAAAATAACTGCCTCAAAAATCACAAATCACTACAGCACACAAAGGTTAAGAGTACCAAACTGCAGAACAGTGATTCCGTTTAGATTAACTAGGTGCAGGCAAAGATCTTTTAGAAAAAAAAAAAAAATTCTCACTTTATTCTGCTTAAAGAGTTACCAAACTATTTTATAGCAGAGAAGTCGTTTCACAGTTCTGACTCCAAACATGCTTTAGCACGACTGCAGTAATTATTATCCATTTTGCCGATTCTATACAAGCAGTAAAAACTGCTTCTTTTCTCCTGGTGACAAGTTTTTGTGCTCTTGCAAGAGCTCATCCATCTCTCTAGCCTATTGTCCAAACACAGGGCTGAGAGCATGAAACTTTGGTATTGCCTTTTTTTGCATTGTTTTGGATATCCCCACAGCATGGACATCTGCTTAATACACGTCTTAAAATGCCCAACATGCACATTTGGAACAAGAAAATGTAGCTTTTGTTCATCTGGAGTAGGGTGGGCCAAAGCCCACGCTCTTGTTATCAATAATGCCATACGGGTCTCAGAATATCTTGTAATTTTATTTTAGTTTAACCATCTACTTCAAAGATGTGCATTTTTTAAAAATGTTATTCCTTAGGTACGGATGAGGATCTCATTCATGACACACATAAAAAAGCAGCATTTTTTCAATTACTTGCCATCTCTATGGTCACAGATGACCCAATCGCATGAGGTCTTGCTTACAGCAGCCTGCCACTTAGCTGAGCACCCTAAATCGCTCATCTCACCGCCTTAAAAAAATGACAAGCACTTTGAAGCATGCACGCAAATGGTAGAATCTACAGCTCTGTCTCATCAAAAGAGAGCTGTCTACACTGATTTTGTGCTAGCAGGTCCAACAAAAAACCACCTCCCCAAGTCACGGGGGGCTCACCATTGCCATCTTCCTTGCAAGCAGAGAGAGGAATGCTGTCTAGGAAGGCTCTTGGGTTACACTGCTCAAACTTGCCATTAGAAGGAGCCTGCTTTTCCACCCTCTGATACAAACACCAGTTTTGGCTCAAATCATCTGCTCTGAAATGTGGATCCTTGATTTTGTAACATAACAGAGTATTTCTTGAGGAGGAAAATTGTTTCTGAAAACAAACCAGTCCTAGTCTAGCAGAGACTGCCCCAGCAGGGAAGGGTAATTCACATGAGCGGAACCAAACAAGAGAGAAAATACTTCCTTCACGGCCCCCACAAGACAGCCTTTTTTGATTTGCACTCCCAAGGGCTCAAATGGCAAGACAGTTAACTTGGAAGGTGTTTCCTACTTTAGAAGAGATAAAACAAGGAAATGTTTTACAAAATGGAAAGATGTTGTCCAAGATCTCTACCTTCCCCTTCTCAAGTTATCATCATACTTTTTAGCTCTGTTCTCCCTCCCCAAACTTTGCCCCAGCTCTTTACACAGCACCACCATCAGGCTGGAAGTTCACCGTACAGGATTAGATCACTGTGTACTTAAACCTCAAAAGGCCCCAGTCCTCCATATCCAGGATAATTCTCATTCTGCATGGAGAATACTTCCCTTTTAAAAGTGAAGTCCCTTATAATTGATCAGTTAAATGACAGGCATTCACAGAACCTCATTAGCCGGACAACACATATCCCTAAGGCTCTTAATTTTTACGGAGGACTTCTAGGATTCTCTAATCAACAAGAGACTTGTTTGTGTCTACTGTCATCATTAACTTCTTCCATGAACCGCCTCACCTGGCAAACAGTACTGCTCTCCATAGAAGACAGGGAAGGAGTAAATCAGCCGCTATCTCCACCCGGAATGTGTGAGTTACTGAGAGAATTGCAAGATTTAAGCCATCCCAAGATTAATAAGTGACTTGATTTTCAAAGTAGTTCTCAGGTTCCTCAATTTATCTAACAGAAATTCAGGTACACAAGCTCATGTTAGTGTTATGCACCATTGAGATCTACCAGCTGAAACTATTTCAAAAGAAAAAATAATGAAAAATAAAACACCATCATCCAGCTCAGTATCAGTTGTTAATAACTATTGCTTATCCATTATAAAGCAGCTTTAGTTCCCACCAGATGAAGGGTTAAACAACAGCCTCATCCTGGTGTTAAATACAAATCTTGGTACAGTATTTACATTGTCTACAGTATTCTGCAGACAATGCCTTACAAGTGAGAAATACAACAGCTCCTGTCTGAGTACACAACGTATATTTCAGAGAAGGGATCCTGACCCCCTGATTTAGTCACCATCAGTTTATTATCAGCCTTTTTTGTTATAAATGTAATTTCAGCGTGAAAAAGACTCGATTTCCCATTTTTTTTCCTGAAGTTTTGCTGCATGCTCACACAGGTGGCAGAGTCAAAAAGGAAACTGCATTGGCTATTTACAATTGCACATAACTGTTACATCTCCAAAGCAGTTACACCTGTACAGCAATGCAAATGCGTGTTCAAGGCAGGCTTGTAACATGACAGTGGCTAAATCAAGGCCCTGCTATTAGAAGGGCACAAGGCCATCATCACCCTCATTTCCACACCTGACACAAGAGACCAGCCTCTCTCATATCAAGAGCAGAAACAACCACCCTGTAGGTTAAGGTAACATAACGTGGACTGGTTGTTCCCAGTATTGGTGCTGTAAATGAGCTGCCAGCTCTCAAATGTCTTTGGAAATTTTTAAGCACCCTGCTTTCCTGAGAAGGTGCATTAACCAAAGAGCTTCGGGATCTGTGAACAAGCGAGCACTCCCAGGGAGCTGCCTGCCAGATGCCTGCTAGAGCATTCCACACACAAAAAAAAAAAAAAAAAAAATATATATATATATATCAAAAATAACCCGGCAGTTTTATAGCACATCTTATATAAGAGAGTTTTTAAAATGTAAATATTATTTTTAAATTAGCATTTCTGTTTTGCCTACAATCAAAAGCATCTAACATCACAAATCATGACAAGGAGGTGGCCTAGCAACCTAGACAGACAGACAGAGGAAGTTCAGTCAGTCAGTAATAAAAAGCTTTGGCTGTCTGGCTTCAGGGAGAAGAAAATTGCTTGGATGATCACTTCAGTACTCTACTAGGTGATGCACTATTTTATTCTTTCTGATAGCTGCAGTTTAAAAGAGCTCAAAACAGGAAAATGTACATGTAAAGGCTGAGCAAAGATGTGGACTGAAGCTTTATTTTGTTTGGTTTCAAACTCACACTTTTCATAGAGCCATGGGAGCCAGAGACGGAAAAAAGGAAACTGTCCCTGAGCGCCTGACAGTAGCAGAAATGAAAACAGCTGCTTAAGTTATGAGCTACTTGTAGAGCAAGCGGGTTTAAGAGCAAAGGGCTCTGCTGTGTGGGGCAGCCTTTGCAACTATGGCAGGTGTCACTGCATCGCACTTGCCAACAAAGCAAAACAAAACATGTTTATTAATTGCAACGCATGGCTGCAATTAAACTTATCATAATTCACTATAATATGTGAAAATGCAGCTTCATTCTAGTCACCTGTAACTGGGTGGCAATTTTACATTGCTGCTTATTATGGACCCAAGCCTAAAGGTGTCAAACATTTACATCTAGTCCTGGATAAAGAAGGCATTCTGCACCTTGCAGAAAAAAAAATGTTGTTGGCTGTTTTGTTTTGTTTTTCCCCCATTTTAAAAATGAAGCGGTATCAAGGCTGACACTTCATTCTCCATCCCTTCTCATTCTAGTTATATCTAGGCAGTTAGACTGCTAAACTCTTATGCTATTGATAAGTTTTAAATCCTTCAGTCTCTGTGACTGGCTTTTCTCTTCCCAGGCTCTCCCCTTTTTGCTCCTCTCTGTCCTTTCCCTCCTCCAAATCTTTTCCTAAACGACTAACAAAGTACAGTCTTCCAGAGTGTTTACTTCCAAATGTACCTCACACCAGAGCCTATATCCAGCAGGACGCTGAAGCTCTCCCCATTTTTTCCCATAGATATGTTTGGAAGAACCCTCACTTAGTGATGAGATCAAGAAATGCCTTTTAACTTCATTACTAGTATCAATGTCGAAAAATCTCCAAATGTCAGCTTGTCTTCAGTCTCTGACAACTACCATCTCCTCGCTCAGACTCCGTGCTCTGATGACAATTGGCAAATAAATCTGATTTGGTCATTTATCCAGCAAGCACAGAGCATCAAGACGAACATTTCCAGACTTGACAAGTAATTGCTGTATTAAATACCGCACATGTACATTTCTCAGAAGTTGATGGCCCATCTGTAGAATACTTATTACTAGCAGCAATAACCATTCTGGCTAAGTGACTATTCTCTTCCAAGGGTAATAGCATCTGCTTACATAAAGGGATATTTTTGGCACATTCTCAAGGTCTTCTTTCTTCTGCCCTGCTGTCAGAACTCTCATCAGGTATGCACGGCACCTCCAGCACTCCTGCATACGCCAGGTAATTAGCCTTTCCACTAATCAGAGAACATCTTGCATAGCTGCAAACGTACAGTACACTGCTTGTTCCTTAACCCTCAGGTTTCCTTCACTCATTTCTTAAAGGATCGACTGAACGCTGGCTACCTTGAACTACTCATTCAATGCACACCGTTTAGAGCTTTCCGCATAAAATCATTTCTGAGCATTTTGCTGGGAGCTGAATTTAAAGACATGAATTATCAATGTTTCAGCTAAAATATAGCCCTGATCTTTCCTTTTTCTTCTAATAGTTATGAAAACAAAACCTCGCAAAGTGTTTCCTTGTGACCACCTTCGCATGCCTCTCTGCTTGAAAAATTGATTACCTTAGATAAAAACTAAGTGACGCCAATGGTTTATTAAGACAAGAAACTCACGTTTAAAGGGAAAAAGGCTGCAGTAAGTGTCTATGCTCTGACAAATGGCAAAAAACACAGCTGATTTAACAAATGAGTGCTCAATCAATGATGCACTGAGGCACATGACAAAGGGAAGTCAAAATCCATTACATTCAAGAACCTCCTTTAAATTCCACTTCAGTGCACTGACCCTGTTGCTCAATGCTAAAGACTTTACAAGGTTTTCGGAAACATTTAGAAGAGCTTTTGTTTTGGCATTCACTCAGCTGCACCTCACAATTAACACTGCCAGACTCCTTTCTAATCAATTATTCATTGCGATTACTAGCATATCTTTTGAGCATCTTAACTTCACATCAGAAGTGTGCGAGGGATGACACATGCATGTGTACTTTACAGAATAAAAGGCAGACTCTAAGCAGGTTTTAACGCTAAATGAGAACAAGGCTAAAAGAAGCGAAATCAACACTTTTAGTCAAAGTTGAGCTTCAGGCGAGCTGCAGGCAGTGCACAGCATGAGAGAATTTGGCTCCAGAAAGTGCCCATGTGTTGACAGCTGAATAAGAGTTTGAAGGCTTAATGGTAAGATATGTTCCGTCACTGATAATGTTACACATTACTTACTCACTTAACTACTCGTCTTCTGCAGCCCTGACAGCTAATGACGCAAAATCCATTTGATAGTTTTACTATTAGCTATACAAACATGTTTATTGTGGTTACCATGCCTAATATTTCTACCAGCCAAACAAAAAGGAGGAAATAATTTGCAAGACACAACTACAATCCACAACAGTACTGAGAAATTAAGAATGTGGCACAATCTGAAAAGCTGTTCAAAATAAAGAAAAAATGTGAAATAATTTGAGTGTATTTCCACAAGTCTATTGGTATGTGTGCAGGATAAATTATTACCGATTTATGTTATGGTAGAACCTACTCTACTAAACACCGTGTGCTGGCAGGGGAAGGCTCTTTGCACCATTTAGCATTAAGGCACATAACTTAAACTTATAGGTTAGCAACCTGGGCTTTGCATTTAAGCTCCATCAGAAATCTAACTCAGGCACTGAAGTTAGATGGTATAAATGTGTCTCCTCAAGCACGCAGACAATCCCTGTTATGAAGTCTTCAGTCCTAGTTTGTATCCACCTGTTTTACCTGGGTCATAACCAGCCAGCTAGGACACTCGCTAGCAGTTAGGAGCACCTAGCTAGTGCAGCGTGGCATACAGAAGCACAGCTAGGTACAGGTGGATAGGGTTTGCGTGTGTTCAGCTGCACTGCTGGTAGCATTATGCGATGTACGTGCACACATACATCTCCAGACAAATACAGCCTAATTGCCCAGCATTTGTGCATTTCCTAAGCATCACAGCATGAGCAAAGTATAAAGAAAAAAACAGAAGAGAAAGAATAAAATTACCAAAATTAATGAAAAGGCTAGGGAGCCACAGTCATTTAAGTCACTACAGTGCTACCAGAGCAGAACTATGGTGCCCACTCTAAGCTTGTACTCTATAAAATCCCATTGCCTCCAAGTGCAAGCAAGTCTGTAGCTGCCTAGTAACACATCAGCAGAATGGCAGAGGTGCCCCATATCCCTCTGTTCTGCATACCCACAGCTGCTGCCCATCTGGGCTGAGAAGAGCACCTCTGCGTTTACTTTCCACACACAGTGACAAGCAATTTTCTGACCAGAGCATCTATCAAAGGATGAATATTGTGTTCTGGTACCTGCTTTTACATTACAGAACCAAGAAATAAAATTTATTGGCAGCTGGAGTGAAAGCCTGGAAACAGCAGCCACAGATCCCAGCACTTAAAGTGCAGTGATACTTGTTGCAGCCATACCTCACTGCTTAGGTTTTCAAGGACCAAGCGGCTTAGATGAATAAGTACTGCTACTTAGTTCGTTAAAGGACAGAGGGAGCATACAGAAAGCTACTGATGTATATTTAAAATGATAACTGCCTTCCAGAACTAATATTCATTATCACACTAGCTGTAAATATTCACATAAAGTTTTAGTCTCAGTGTATCAAGAAGTATGCTTGAAATCTCGAGAGCAAAAGAACTTACTGCCATCAGACCTGTATAACTGTCCCCAAGCCAACAATGAAGAAATTTAAATCATCCTTGGAAGAATCAGCACTTAACAGAATTATTTTACTGTTCAGTTCATTTCTGACTGTACTTCTGAAATAGGGGTAAACAATTAAAAGACAAATCCAGCCCTGGAATTATCACTCAGGGCTCCCACTGAAGACACCATTTGTATAGAGCTATGGGCAAAGCAAACGAATATGCACACTTTACTGTCGTGATGTTCCAGCTTTCCATCACCGTAAATCCACCGATTCCAATGGATTTAGAATAAAGAAGAATTAATTTACATTAATTACAGTATTGCAATTAATATACAGTATTACAAAAGAATACATGGTATCTTAGAGGATATATGGTTGCTTAGAGGAAAAAGAAAACAAGACAAAAAAATCCTTACAAAAGCATTACCAATATTCTGTTTAGCATCAGAGGCCTGAACGCAAACTCAGGCCCTGCAATGTAAAGAGAAACTGCGAGCCCTTTTGGATTGTTTATTTCTGCTATAACACACGGGTCTGTTTCCATTATCAGTTTTACAAATTTTCATTGTCAAGTTGAACATCATCTGTAAAGCAGATCAAATGGTACCAACTAACCACACACCCACTCTGTTTATAACTTCGCGTAGCCCTGTCCTCGGGGTGTATATGAACAATGTTTAAAAGAAAGCAATATGCCCAGCTGATCAGACCGGCAGCTGATCAGTATTTAATCACCAAATCCAATAAGGAAACAAATGAGGCAGAGCATGGGGGTGGAAAACAAAGGTAGATGGGAAATGTTAAATGAGCCACCGATTTATGGAAGATAAAAACACTCTCGGAAACAATTTACAAAACAATTTTCTTTTTACACATTTAATAAACATTCTGTCAGAGTAAACGAAATCTCAGAAGGTGGAAGTTTAAAAAAAATCAATTAAAATGAAGTCACGGGGAATGGTGGGGAATTGTTTCTGGCAGTTATTTGATATAGTATGGTTAATATTTCTAGTCAGGCAAATTAACAGTTCTGCTACTGTAGACTTGTGCTCACAATGCATGCCCTCTAAGGGTTTGTTCTTAAAGTTAAAGAAATATATGCATAAATATTTTTATATAGCTACATTTTAGATGTACAGTAGTAGTCATTTACTCTGCTAACTTTCATACTAAGCAATTCTAACACTGTTAAAAAAAAAATGAAGAAAATGCATCCAAAAGAGTAACAAAATACACAAGTCATTCCATGGGTCCCATTTCACTCAAACCTTGAAAGCTCTTAGATAAAAACTTATTTCTCTATCCATCTGTATCAATAGATAAGCTTTTCTTAAATACTATTCTACTGTATAATTTGTATTGTGTCACGCTCATATTGATTGAAGAAAATTCAAGCAAGGCAGTGTCAGTTTCTATTTCTATAGGGAAACCACTGAGCTGAACAGCCAGGCACGTAAGGTCAAATCAGGATTCAACTTGCTGTGTTGCTACCTTAAAATTATAAAGCACAAAGGAAGAAAACAATGATAGGCTTTGCAGATGTGATATAAATACCAACAATTCAACTTTTTTCTTTTCATTATCTAATTTCTGTATCTCAGATAATAACTTTAATTAACGATTTTATTTTCCATACCCTTTTTATGTATTAAATTTAAATTTGCAAGCAGAAGATGTATTTTCTTTGTATACTTCAAACTTTTATTCCTCTTCTATGCTGTCAAATGTGGCCACAGAAATAAGTTCATGTTTGTTTAGTTTACCGGTTTATCTCCACATCCTGCTTAGAAGCTTCCTTGGCTTCAGTGGCTCATGGTTTCATCAGAGATTTACTTCATGTGCAGGAAGGAAGAGGACAAGCAGCAAATCTTTATCACTTTACAAACACATTTCACTTTACATAGATGGCAAAAGTATGGATAAGCAAATTGAACCCACCTCTCTTTGTTCAGAGGAGCACACAGGGAGTAAGTGCTTCACTTGCATAGCTCACCTTTATTTATGCCTGACCTATAGAAACTGAACAACTCATTCGGGGCTGTCATGGCCCTCCACCTGCAGCTGCTGGAGCGTGGGATACAGAGTGCCTCTAGCCTGTGTGGACACCTGAGCCAGAGCCAAAAAATGGGACTTCAGACCTGCCCAGTGTGCAGAAAATAAGTATTACCCTGTGGTGTACTCTGGGCCCTCACAGCTGCAGCTCTACTGTGATATTCCGAAATCTTCTCAGCCCAGCTCTTAGCTGCACTGCATACATACCCATTCCCTATTCTTCTAGATCAGAATGCTGCAATAGTATCATAGAGCAGGGGCTGCGCGTGTTTCCTGAGCCTGTCACTGCCTACCAGTGACACTTTTCCCTTAACCTGCAAAAACTTTCAGAATTATATACAAATTCATTAGTTCATAACTCAGTCAACCAAAACTGCTGTATCACAAGTAGCAGCAGAAGAGTTCACTCACACACATGCAGGCTTTCAAGCTCTAACACAACATCATGAGAATTGAGCTGACAATACAATCATACAACAAAGGAAACATACCGATAAAAAGACTTGCACCTGAACTAAAGATTGTGCAAACTACAGAAAGTTTATGTTAGCATGAGGTATTTTTCATAAAAGCCATCCTCATTTTGCCCTCAAAAGATATTTATGCAAGTCCTGTGTAATGCAT
The DNA here is from genome assembly GCF_964035555.1 of Netta rufina. Lineage (NCBI taxonomy): Eukaryota > Metazoa > Chordata > Aves > Anseriformes > Anatidae > Netta > Netta rufina. The sequence continues at coordinate 35,007,526 of NC_140127.1, read as the reverse complement.
ACATGCACTAAATAGTGAGCATACATTGAAAAGATAAGCAATAATTTTTAATAAGCACTATAGTTATTTATTTTTTCAGTGACTGCTTGATGAAAGAAAACTATTGTCTCAGCTTATTTATATTGTCCACGAAAGACTAAATGAGCATGAAACAGAGGCATCTCTCATATCAACAACAGAAGCATGTCAGAAGCAACGCAACTGAGAGAGGACCTGCCTACTGACATAACACCAAGTTTGAGCCGGTTAACTTTTTTCAAATAGAACAAAATAAATTAGTAGAGCACAATGCACGCTTGCTCACCTTTCATACCATATTAATAGGTGGCAGTTCTTTGATGCTTGTTGTGAAGTGAAATTCAAAGAGCATGGTTAGTTACTTTTTGTCACGTTTGTGTTTCCCTCTTCTACCAATAACTACATTAAAAAAAATGAAAACCCCACACATTTTTAACCTTATGAGATAAACTTGTCATACAATGCACGCAGCATTTCTGTAAGCTCATCTTACTCAGTTGGGCACCTCTGTTTTTTAAATAACAAATATCCTAACTTTTTAACAAAAGCTATCCCACTTTGACATCATGGAGATGAGGCCAGTAATTACCTTTTGGTAAGATGAGCCACTCCAAGTATTTCTCTTACAAAGTTGCCAAGTTGATAAAACACTTAAAGGAGGAGAACAGTAATCAACGAAAGAGTGAAAACAATAAAGAAAGTATAAAACTAGGTAAAACATGTATGCTATGCAGTCACTAACTTACACTTCACTGGAATAGCAAGCAGTGAAAAGGCTGTGAGCAAAGATCCTCTGCCTGTCAAAAGGACTGCTGTATGAAATGTACCCAGCCAGTTAGGTGATTTGACAACAGCAGCATGGCAACAGAACAAATGGATGGGAAAGCAGACTTCAGTTACCTTGACTCCCATAGATGGCTACAACAGGAGATCAAAATGACTGTCCACCACAGTCATTAAAGACATTGGTTTTAAACCAGCACCTTACCTTTCTAGAAATGCATGCCTGTGACTTCATTATCTTTCTTTCCCACCTCCAAGGAACTCCTGCCTCATTCCCTGCCTTGTTCTTCCAAAGACATCATTCAAAGTTTGTTGTCCCCGTGGCCAAGTTCAACTTTGTTCCATCAGTAGTTTTGGGAAGTACCACTTATGAGTATTCACAAACTGACTGAAAGGTGCGTCCTTGCACCACTGCAAACCTAAGTTAATCCGAGTTATCTGTGCTGTAAGAAATATGACAGATACATTCCAGAAGCTCACAGGCATCTGTCTATGAAAGAAACTATCACCACAGGGCCAGTACTCAACCTGACTAACTTGGGCCAATATCACATCATAAAATCCTCAACACTTGTCACCAACCATCCAGAAGACTCATTTTTAAAAGGCCTCAGGAGCCAATTCTAGTTCCCTGAAACAGTGTAATGCACCAAAATGCTGCTGCAGTTGCCGAGGCAGTAGCCATCAGGCCCTGCACCTTTCACTGTCATTACTGTCACCCACATCACACACATCTGCCAAGAGCACCTTCTGTGGCTGCTATGAGGTAATAAGGATTTAGACACATTTATGTCTACACTTTTTTTTCAGCAAAGCAAGAGAGCAATGATTAAAAATGCAAAACATCACCTGGAGATTAACCCAATTCTTTGTGATTTGTTATTAACAGTGAAGAAATTCCCAATGAGTTTGCACAAAAATGGCAAACGGTGTCACATTGCCCATGTTCCAGTATGTGCCCACTTGATTTGCCAGTTTGATAAATTTCATTCTCTTTCCCACAAATACTGCCAAGTCTGATAGCCATTTTGTGTTTTGCTTGTTTTTAAATTAAAAAAAAAAGAACCAAACTTGCTTTTATTATTATTTTTAAAGTTAGCTCATCTAAACCAAAATGGAAAAAAAAAAGGGGGACCTATGATGGCTGTTTTTTTTTTTGTTTGTTTTGTTTTTCTGCAATACAGTTCCAACAATCCATAAATAAACTTATTTCCATCAAAAAATATCTACATATAGTTTCCACCCAGACTCACAATACAACCTAGCAGCCATGGAATCTCTCTCCATTGTTCTACTACCTACACATTAGGTGAACTCTAGAAATTAAGGAGATAATTAAATTATAAAGTGTAATTAATCTAAGTAAGTCGCTGAAGAATAATGGATCCAACAGAAAGCTCCCTTATAATCTGCAGATAGAACTATGAAAGAACATAGTGAGTTCAAAAAATAGGCTGTAAGGTCAAAGAGGCACAAAAACACTTTTTTCACTGAAGTTACCTTCTGAGTAGCTCAGCAAAGACTCTAGAAATAAATACCTTATCAGTACACAAGCCTTGGTGAGGGTATCTGCAGCTACCGCCTTCAAGACTGCTTGGTCAGTCTGAATATTATTTGAGAAATGTCGTCTCTGTTGGCAATTAGATGCTTTCTGCTGATCCACTGCCTCGGTATCGCGCATCTGCTTCTTATACAGACAGCTACAACACCATAAGGGAGGACACTGTTCTATTTCTGACTGAACACTTCCAGGCTGCAGAGGAAACAAAGCCTACCCATTCAGCATTTTCTAATGAATCAAGATGTACCGCTGGTGGCTGAGGGATGTAAAATGTCCAACAGCTAGGAGAATAGCCCCAAGCTCTTGCCAAATTATGCACTTCAGTGTTATAGATCTGCTAGCAAAATGTATCAGATTTTCCTCCAACATGATACTTATTCCTTTGGACAAAGAGAACAGATAAAAATAAGTTGTTCAACAAAATCTGTTACCCAACGGAATAAGGTATTCAACAGGGAAAGGTTTTCAGGCACAACAGAATACTGGAGAATCTCAGATGACCAGGAGAAGCTCACAGTAAATGCAAATGTATTCACTGACATAAGAAACATTGGAAGACTTAGAGAAATAAATTGCATTAATATAAACATAAAATCTTGTTCTATTAGAGAACCTTCCTGAAAAGTTAACCATCCAGGTAATGTGTATATACAAGGCAAAAAATACAAACTTGTATCATTTTCAAAAAATTTCCTGTGGATCAGGCATGATGAAAAAGTTCCTTATTTTACTGAAACAGTACGATCACCCATGTGCAACAACATACACAAAACACAGCTCTCTGTATGCTTTGTTTATCCCCCATCTTGGGATAACCTCAATCTCAAAATGAAGAAGAGTAGTAACTTCATAAAAAGCAACAGGGAAAAAAAACAACACCCAGAACACAAATTACAGTACCAGTTGGTTCTCCTCCAGTCTACTTGGATTTACTTGGATTAAGGGAAAATTTTGCAGATGCATGTTTGTGCATTTGAGTTACTAACAGCAGTGTAATGCCATCCAAAAGCAGGATTTCACTTATCACATACTTGCAATTTGAAGGGAAAACCTGTAAAGAGTCCTCTAGTAGCCATCTGTCCTTCTTCTGCCAATACAGTGCAGACAATTATAGCAGGACTGCTTTCAACCTCTTGAACAAAGTACATTAAAAAGGTTTGATCAAATCCTCTTTATGCAATATATGTCACATTCAGTGAATACAAATTGATGACCCTGCCCTTTGCCCTGGCAAACTGTCTTTGTCTTCCACTATGAAATGGCTTATTTGAACACAGTATTTTTTTTTTTAAATGTTGCCTTAATTGCACATGGATAGAACACAGGTAAATGTTAATTAAAAAAATGAATAGGGTTCTTTAAATGTTCCTGTCCACAATTTTAACACACTCTCTCTCACATCACAAATATTATCTTTATAATCAAGTGCCAGAAAGGAACGTGATACAAGTAGGTTAAAAAGAAATGACATAGCCTCAAATTATTTAATAGTCCAGTGAAAACATAAACGCTCCTTTTTTTTTTTTTTTTTTTACTCAAAGCACAAATAGATTATCTTTAAAAGGAATACAATGAACTCTTAAAAAAGTAAGAACTGTTTTTAATAATTTACAATTCACTAGGCTGCTGTGACTGAAACAGACTGAGCAGCATCGCTGCTTTTTGTTCAGCTCACTATGCAAATGGTTGCCAAACAGCCAGAGTTGCTTCTTTCACAGATTCTTCTACACAGTCAGTTAATCATTTTCCTATTTCATCTGTATCCAACCTCCACATACTAACAGAGAAGAAATAAAAGCATAAAAAGGAAGATATAAATGCTTACCTACAAATTATCAAGGGACTTGGAGCACTGAGTTATTTGCATTATTTGTTTCACAGTAGTGTTAAATGGTTAGATGACCCGATGTGCAAAGAACTGTATGTATTCTATTTATCAGGCAGTCTCTTCCCTCAGAAGTATATAACCTGTCTTATGAAACACACGTTAAAAAATCCCAGAGGACAAAAAAGAAAGCCAAGAGACAGATAGATATATGAGGGGGTTTGTTTCTTTGTTTTGGTCTTCTTTTTCTTTTTTACTGGATTTCTAACAGAAATCCCTGAAGAGTCAAAGAAGTTACCAGTAACGGCAAGAAGTGAACAAGTGTGCCTATCTGTTCGCCTGCTCCAGAATGGGATGGATTCAGCAGATATTTATATAGGAAATTCAAGAACAAGGTATTGAGATCTAGCACAAGATAAGACTTCTCAAAGTGCGCACCCAGAGCATCCAAAGCATTTCAAACTTGAAGCAAAGACCATGGATTAGGAAGAAGTGTTAAACACCTGTTATTTTTGTGCTGACTGCCATTGCTTGAGCACTAAAAAGCGAAGAGCTGGCATTTAATAAAGGCCTGGTTACTAGCAGGAGAAACAAAGAACACAGTGTTGACATGCATCTCACAGTTCATATTGACAATGACTAATACGAAAGACTGTTTATTCATCTTTCTGGGGGAATTAGAGGATCTGACCATAAATAAACGAAGACTGAAGATTCCCCCACTTTGCTTTACCAAGCAGCAGATAGGATCGGTAAGAGGTCCCCCACTAACAAATCGTGTGAGATGGGCATGACACCCATATCACAGATACTAAAAAATGCAACTGGAAGATTTAAAATAACTAAAAAGAGTAGTTTTAATAATATTAGCAGTGTTGTTTGCATTTATATACCCATTTTGTAATATTTTATATCTCAACTCTTAACATTACCGTTTGAAAAATAAGTGGTTTAATGTAGCACTATCTTAAAAATATTTGCAGATGTTCCATTCAAGCAAAAAGGGGTTGAAAGCAGTATCATTTCTCCAGCTGAGAACACATTCATCCTAGTTGGGGGAAGAAAGAATGCTCTGTACATGATTTGTCATGCAGTCAGGAAGGGAATCCTGCAGAGCCATGAAAATGACATTATCAGAAAGGCTGTGTAAGGATATGTGAACGAGCATATAGCACTTCCACTTTTCTAACCATGCTCAGACCTCAAGACTGGAATGAAATATGAAGCTGGCCTGGTTCTTTCCTCACTATGGCTCCGAGCTCTTCAACACTGATAAGAGAAGCTTCAAAATTCACTAAAAAACAAACAAACAGAATCAACTACTGCTTCAAACCTTTCTGTTTTCTAGCAAAACATTAATTAAAGAAACCCTGCACCTCTGCACCAGAACAGCTTTTTCCATTGATTTTCACCAGGGCAGAAATTCTACCTTTTAAGTTTACACAACGCACAGCTTCACTTTAGTCTCCAGTAGCAAAGCTGACTTAAATTGTAATCCTTAGCCTCTCTTCTTTTGGCCACAGTTAACCAGCTCCTGTTCTTCAGGCACACTCTGGAGACCATTTCTAAAAAGGATCACAGACATGATCCAAGTGGGGAAGATAAAAACCAAGGTTTTGTTTTTAAAGACAGTTCATTTCACTGTACTGGTTTAAAACATGGCCCAAGAAAGCAATGTATTGTCACCTCTTTTGCAGTGTAAGGAGGGTAAAGCAGGGATGTCACCTCTTAAATGGGTTTTGTCACCACAGAAGTCAGTGAGGAATTGCACCTCAGATTCAAAAAATATATGTATGTATCATATATACTTATATATACCTACATCCCATTTTACCAGATCACACTTCTTTTTTGAAAGGGCTTAACCAAGTTGGTTCCAAAATATCCTGACACGTGCTGGATAGGAACATTTGACATTGTGAGCACCTGCAGCCCCTGCCTCCATCTACTAAAAGAAACTGTAGAAACAGGGTAACTTGAAATGAACCTATAAATACATTTAGGAAAAGCTAAGGAAAAGTTATCCCTTATTTGAAGTATGTAGTATAATCCCACATGACTGCAGCATCTGAAGCACCTTTGCTTGCTCTGCTGCTTTGATAAAGCAAGCAAGAAGCTTAGTGTGCATCAAAGTTGCCAGGCATCAGCAATGAACTGTGAACAGCTGGGATGTCATCACTGAAATATATAAAACTCCCTAATGCCCATCTTGAATCACTTTGGAACCCATTTTCCTGCCCCCCTTTTTTTTTTTTTCCAAACAATATTAGTTCTCAAGTCACAGCATTTCTTTTAAAAGGTCACTTTTAGATGTTCTGATACCTTTTGTAGTTCTATCCACCTAGACAACCTATCAAAATTAATGCATTTCTAATGATCCCAAAATCACGTTGAAGTGACTCTGGTGTGACTTACTGCAGAAACCCTACCCAAAGCATCCCACAACATACCCCTCAGCCAGCCATTTCAGTTGCATCACTGTTCAGGGCTTTACAAAATGAAACCTGTACCACTGAAGTCTTCTGACCCCACAGAAAGATCTCACTGTGGCAGCTACCATGCTGACCACCAGTCTCTGACCTAGCAGTCTACAATTACGCTGAGAAGCTTGAGAAAAAGAATATAACTGCAAGCTTGTTTCCTGAAAAGGCTACCATATATCTTTGCTATACTGAAGTAACTTTTAATCACTCTAGGATTACAGTGAAAGGCTTGACAGCTCCTTAGAGAGGACACGAGACTTCCAGAAGTTATTTCTAGTAGGTGTGTTTACTAACTTTATTTGTGACTTATCTGGAGATGCTTCGCTCTGTAATCCCCTGCCTCATTTTCACTTTGCCCATTCAGACACATTTTCAGTCCTCCCTGAAAGGAAAAGACACCCAGAACAAGTAACGCAAGAGTATAAACATCTAAAATAAATTTTCTTCCAAATACATTCTCATACACAGCAACTCTCCCAGTGGTTCTGCAGTCCTCATTGATATAAATTTTTTTCTATTGTAATTATTATTTTGCCTGTGCATTAGGCATGAGCATTAAGAAACCTTCAGCTCATACCCCGCAGTGCCAGCATAACCACAGTCCTCACTGTGCTACAGAGAGGCCTGACACCGAGCGGATGGTGTGGCAACTGTGAGAACTGGGCACACCACTACAGAAGGTGCAGCCAGCATTACAACAGCATTATTTGCCACTAGTTGTAGCGTGGCCTTTGAATTACAGAGAGGTGGAGGGGTTGGGGAGAAAAGGCTGGAAATTAAGATATGGGCTGGGACCTGAAACCACCACCTAATTTGCAGCACACGGAGAGACTTGGGAACCAGCCAGCTTTGACAGGGCAGCTTCTTTAAGCAAGAGAAGTCAAAAACACTGCCAAAAAATATGCCCACTGAGCCAAGGGGGCAGGAAAAGCTGCTGGGCATAGATCCAGGACTCCCACCAGCAGTGACAGAAAAACAAGGGGACTGAAGTCTGTGGTCTTCCACAGGCTGAAAGCCTTTAGTTATGAGAACAGAATTATGAAATAAATGTGAAGTACACAAATATATTTGTAAAATGCTAAGATCAAACTTCAGCCCTTTGGTTTTGTAGGGCACTGAGATAAAGCAGCACATAAAGTTATTCCCATGGTCTGTTTACCCAAGCGTTGTCTTCAGCTGTAAATGTGTTCCAGAAGATCCCTTCCATCCAGCCTTTCACTTCTGCTCCCACAGCCTGGAATACCATTTTCTCGCTTGTCCGATTTATCATGGCACAGTCAGGATGTAAACCAGAACAAAACACAAGAAACCACAACAAGCACAGAAGAGGCTATTTCAATAGCCAGAGCAGGTGTGTCCTCCAGCCTAGCCCCACAGCTAGTTGTATTAGAACAGAAGACAGCCCGGCAAGCTGCGAGGGATGTGTGGAACAAATGGCCCCATGGCGTGCTAAGGCGCAGGGGAAATTCACATGTTCTCTTCTTTTGCTTCCCTGGATTTACAAGATGCTACAACTCCAATACCACTACAAGACTGTCAGCAGCAGGAACCAAAGCAATTAAAGGTTCCCCCCGGCCCCCTCTTGCCCCACCCCCAAAGAGTAAGTGAAAGTGAAGAAAAAAATCTTCTAAAGTGTCTCTTCCTCACAAGTGTTAAACTGATCCCTCAATTATTGATAGCTCACTTTCTCAAGTGACCGCGAAACTGGAAGCCGTCCAAATCTGTATTTATATTTAAAGATAACAACAGTCAATGAGAAGTATACTTACAGCCTTATTAAAAAAAAAAAAAAAAAGAGTGAGCAGGACTTATGTGAAGCATCTTCACAATCTGGGACAGGGAGTGCACTTGCTGTTTTCCACTATAATTAATCTAATTGAAAATTAGAAAGAGATTAAACCTACTCCTATTTAAAACTGGCAGCCTCACATTAAATTGTCATTTATACCAGTACGTTAAGAGTAAAATGAAGCTTTTGTAAATATTTTTGCTTAACATGGCAGTGACATACTCAGTATGAAGTTGAGCTTTATCTTGTTATATGAAACAAATGTAACTTGTATAACATCGCTCTAAATATTATATTGCTATGAAAAAGAACATGGGAATGTGCAGATTAGAATTCAGAAATAAAAAACAGTGAAAAAACGATGCCTCCAGAAGTTAAATTAACCGAACAATAATTCTCTGTGGCTATACTTTAACAGTTTCACCAGTCAGCCTATCAGCTGTGAATGCTGGGGGGAGAAAGAAGAGATATTGCATAAAGTGAAAATAAAAGTCTTCTCTTGTGAAAGTCAATACATCATCTTAAGCTAGAAAAAATGGTCCCTAAACATCCGTAACTACAATCAGTAATTGTCATTAAAAGCTCTCATTATATAGAGTAAGCGTAATTAGAGCATCTCGCCCGCACAGGGTGCAGCACACAGAGGATGCTAGAAGGATTCATAAATTAGTGCCAAATCAGTCTCATTCCCATCTACCATGTAATCTGCTGTAAAAGAGAAAAATTGTATTTACACGCATTAAGACAAAGCCCACTGGCCTCTACAAAATTAGCCTAAACACGAAATGCAGTTATTTGAGGGACTCCCTATTTCATTATGTGTCTTAGAAATAAAGGGATAAAGTTTGCCATCAATAACACTGAACATATCTGCTGAACCCCGCAGATTCCAGGGCATTAATAATTTAAACTCTTATGGGAATTTTGTCATGGTGGAGATAGGACTTGTCTGCAAACGGAGCTCAGGGGATGTTCAATATGATCTATTCTTGTATACACACACAATTGCTACATTTATCATGATGCAGAGGAAAAGAATGGCTCTTTCTTAAGGACTTCAGAAATGTGTTTTTTTCTGTAATTTACACAATAAAACCTCTGAGTATTTCTAACAACAACAAAAAAAATCAGCTTCTAAAAAGATACTGTCATAAGAATTACACTGAAAAGGTTTTTTCTCTCCCCATCTCTATCACTCAAGCATGTACACCGGTGTTCAACACATTATAAAGCAGGATGAAAAGTCAGCAATCCAGCCAGCTGACGGTAGTGCTGTCTATGTAAGATGTTACTGTAAGCACAGATGGCGTATGGGATTATGGCCTAAACAAATACAACTGCATGTTTGACTCATATATTTATACTTTTAAATGCAAATCTCATAGCTCTGTATGTAAACCAGCCAGTTGTGTGCACAAGTACTAGACCTCGGTGAAAAATCTCCTTTTGCACTTGCCAATAGGAAGCACAGAAAGCAGATATCCTCTTGAGATCCTTGTGCTGTTTGTATAACACAGACTAAATTCAGGCTTTTGTGCAGTAGCTAATCCAGGGCAGCTCCAGGTATGGACACATTCATGCTGGAACAGGAGTTCCTGTGTTCTAATTTACCAGAACCATTTTTCATACTTCTGTTCTAGGATAGAAGTACGCTCAGAGTTCAAAACAATTAGGTAAGAAAAACCTTCCTTTTTACAAGCAAGCCCTAATTCTTACAAGAGGTTTTGCAGGAAAACAAAAAAAAAAAAAAATAAAAAATTCTGTCCACACACTTTTAATACACTCACAAATACCCTCAACTGTGCCAGACATACCCAATTCAATCTGTATCGCAGCTCCTGCATGGCACAAGGACTGATACTCTTATTGCAAAGCTGGGGCACTAGAGATGCTAATGAAGTACTTAAAAATGCAGGAAGTACCTCACAATATTTCACTTGCTAAATCTCCATTAAAAAAAAAAAAAAAAAAAAAAAAGCATTTAAATCAATGAATTTTTAAGTGATAAGAAAAAGAACCTTAACAGCACAAGGCATGCCTCAGCATCTTAGTCCTTCTGCTGGCTAGGTTTTCACCATGATTTTAAAATAATCCCTGTAAAACCTGAAGAATAGTGTCCGAAGGCTTTACAAGATTACTGCCTGATTATCTATAAAAACCGAACTCCCTATGAATTCAGTTCAAGAACTTGATCATATAATTTCATAGAGCAATTATTTTTCTATTGGGATATTCGTAAGAGAATCAGTCTGGAAAATCTAATTCCGAAGTTTATCACCATAGCAGCTTCTACTTGAAGTCAGCACCCTGAAGAGCTATGTTCCTGTCTCAGATTAAGCGTGCCGTGTTAGTGTTGGCTCTCCACTGATCACTTGACCGAGGCCCCTGCGTTTCTGATGACGAGGAGGAGCCACAGGAGGGAGAACAACAGACAGGCAGAGGATGCGTGGCAGTCATGCTGAGGGAAGGCTGGGACGGCTGCGGTGTGTGTGTCCCTTCCTGGAACAGGAGCTGCCAGATAGGGGATGCCTCAGGGTAACCCCACGGCCTGACCCAGACCTTGCTGTTCGTCCTTCTGCGCCGAAGCCTCCGCAATCCAAGCACTCCCCAGAGACCTGCCAACCCTGCTCCTCCAATATATCATTGTAGCTTAGACCTACCGTGCTCCAGGCCCCTCCTGTCCCCAAACCCTTTTCTGTCACAAACCTCTTTTAAACTGCTTGGACACATTGGTGCTCAACTGAACTCTGATGGCTGATGGATCTGCCTCTTGCTCACTCTCCAAAGAGGAAGAAACTCCTCCTTCCTCTGACAGGGCTATAAGAAATCTATGCACCAGGTGTATACACCCTAACATTTACCTGTGAAACCTATGGGCAAAGACAGTGACTACCAAATATATGCCTAAAAGAAGGCTTCATCTTTATCACCCTAATTTAAGGTGCTTGAACTGCATTTGTAAAATGTTAAGGCAGTAGCGGGTTTATCCCCCATCAATGATGGCCTTTTCTGCCCCTAAAAGAAAGCATGGCAATTGTTTGGAAGAGGCTGTAGAGGGGTTTAAGGGCCTTTATAACAATTGCAACAGCTAACACTGAGCTTGAGATGTTCTCAATACAAGCTCAGCTGCCACGGGAGCTGGGCTGTTGTCTGAATTGCCAGAACAATTTTAATTCTGACAGTTAAAAGAGATCAGATTGAAAAAAAATAAAATAAAAAAGAACCAACAAATGCTTTGCAAGCATTTATGATGCAATAATTATGCCACAGCTTGTGGTGGTAGGACTCTGATGATCTATTTTTCCAAATGGCTTTGGAGTGATGTATCCCATTTTGACAGACCTTTGTGAATGAGGGCAGCATCAGCCCCCCATTAACTGTTTGCTTTAGGGTAAGCAAATTGAGAAAGTAATGATGGAATTGTGTTTTAGTTTTCTGACTTGAATACATAAACCAATTGGTTTTATTTTGGAACTGGAAGACAAAACAGCTAGGACCTAAGGCACACAGGACAGTTTTGCTGGCAAGCCCACACTGCAATTAGGAAGGGACCAAAAAAAGAGAAAAAAAAAAAAAAAAAGCAGTAAAACCATACTTGCATTTTAATTGACTGAGTAAACTACGCAATACAGCCATACTCTAAGTATTAAGCTTCATCTACACTTTATTATTTTGCAAGCTACTTGTGTTACAGTGATGCTCTTAGCAATAGTAACAAATGCATTTTACACAGAATTTCTTTGTTGGGGACACCACAGTCTATAAAACGAATTATCAATACACTTTTATCTCTGCTTTAATTGGCCTGCAAACTAAGAATGAAAGATGGACGGAAGCTGGTCCTCAGACTTACTGACCAGAAAAATCTTACTGAAGCACTACATATGAATTAACACCAGAATAAAGTAAGCATCATTACTTTCATGACTACTTCATTATAGTGCATTATCTGGATTATGAAAGCACCCAGTTGTCTTTCTGGGGACTTCACAGGACTTGATATAATTTCGCCCTCACTATAGGGAACCCAGTTCTGCAGCACAGCAAAAGATACAATGACTGCCTCTGAAGGAACAAAAGCGTGCATCTCTACACACCAGTTCACAGAAACTGTAGAGAAAACAGAGTTTAGTCCAGGTGCCTGTGGTTAGACTGAACAGGTAGTGAGAATGACTGAACATCTGGGACATATTCATTGCTCTTACGGAAAAAGCAGATAAATACAAGACATTTATAAACATTTATAGCCTTTTCAAACTTCAAATGATTGGTTTGCCAGCTGGATGCTGTCTACCTAGAAGGAAGCATTAGACAGACACTTGGATGCATTCCAACCTTTACAACCAAGTTTTCTCAGCCATAGGCAGGATATTTACAGACTTACAGAGCAGCTCTTCCAGTCTGAGCAGAACTGCTGCCAAAGCAACTATCACACCCTGCGAGCTGATGGACAAAACAATATTGTCTTAAAAAAAGCAGGAACTACCTACTAACAAAAATACTGCAAAAGTTGTCCATTTCTTGTAGTCATTCAAAGTGATGGAGACCTGCTCTATGCCCCTGTTATCGTCTCTCCCGATGGTCAGACGCTCCCCAGGCTGTTGCTGAGCTCCTACCTCTCTCTTCTCCTGTGATGGTCACAGGTGAGCAGAAAATGGACTGTCCCTTATGCTAAGCAAGGGCCTCAGCCCTGTTCCTCTTTCAGAGTTCAAATCTCTCAATCCACTTCCAATTCTACTTACTGAGAATTAGATCTCCTACAGATTGATTACTAGCTCCAGGCACCTGATAAGTCATGACAAAATTAAATTCACAGGCTAGTACAGTTTATTAGCAGGTCACTGAGTTACTAGAAGAAAAAACCCTCACCCCTCTCCCAGTGCCGTCCTACCACAACCCTAACAAGCTTTACATCAATAAGGCACCTGTATGGTGAGCAATACCATCCACACAAAGCCTGGGAGGTGCAGTAAAGAACGACCTGTAAATGAGCACCTTACACCACTTTCACAGAAGTGTTCTTAAGAATCAAGTGAAATTAAATTACCCAGTGTCTGCAGATTTGTACAGCAACACTACTAACGTTGTCTTCCCCTTCACTCACACAAATTGTCCTAACCCACAAATGTGTGCTTGCATTGTATGTTCCTGTAAAACACCTAATTGGCAAATAAACTAACATTGCAAATATACCTAGCTCCATTACATAACCCCTTTCCATGGGGAAGCTTATACAGCAAAGCAAATTCTGTTAGCTGCTCAACATGTACCTTTAAAGGAATTACAAGGGAAAAAAATCTTAAATGCACAAGGACCTTCTCCCTAACTGCTGCACTGTTTCACACAATAAGATTAATAATTTAACCATCTGCAACTTCATATGTGCAGGGCACTGCAAGCAGACCAGTGGCATTTTCACTTCAAATTTATATAGCCTTTAGTCAGTACACTTCATCTGCATTTCTAACACCTGCTTCAGTTGGCTGTGAAGTGCAATGTTATCTTTAAAATCTTCTTTCATCTTTGTACTGTCCATCTAACAAAAAATTATATGATGGGGGATAATTATTTGACTTTAAAAAGGATATGAAACTTTTCAGGTTTTTTGATCATTTCTTGAAAGACATGCTCATATATTTGACGTTCTATTTTATTAAAAGGTAGGATTAAAAAAAGGGAAACTGGCTTTCACATTATTCATGTTATCTAATCCTACGTAATATATTTCTCTTTTGAATAGTTAACGTTCACTTTCTAGACAGCACTAAAAACGTGGGATATTAACCACATCACAATTAAGCAGTGAGGCATGACCAGGTGTGCATTTTCAGGGCATTAGCACACGCCTTAAATGCCCGGGGAAGAAGAAGTTAGAGTGACTTTTCCACTCAGGTAGGCATCAACACCAGCACCTGTGGCACGTCACAGTGCAAAGTGATACATGAAGAGGATACAGAGGGGGTGAAATGACATGCAGCATTCATCCAGTGGGTTTATGTTGGGCGTAAAAGCTGTTCCCAGTCAAACACAGATGCATGGTCTCAGTCAAGATAAATACAAGCAGAAAACAGGTATTCAGTGGAAGAGTTCATTGCTGAGCTTTCAAGACATTGGTTGGGAAACGAAAGATAGTACACAGCACAGTTCATAAAAACAGAAACAAGATCCCATCTTCATATAGTAACATAGAAAAATTCCTATTTGACATGGGGTGGTCACCGCATTTGGATACAAGTGAAAAGAAACTGTTGTTTTTATGGGAAGTAAAAAATGGCAAATTTTCACATGCTTAACACTGTCAGAGCTCACACACTTCTTTCAGTGCAAGCCTGTTTTATATGACTTACTCAAGTTTCAGACGATCAAGTCAGATGATCATCTAGCCTGTCCTTTCCCTTTGACCAAGATGGTACCTTCAGAAAATTTTATAGAAAAGGAATTTTGTGGAACAATCTTTTTAACAAATGAACAACTTACCATTACAGGAAAGTAAACAGAGGGTGGGTGGGTGGAGAATTAGAATAAAGTCTGAAGATGCTATGAGGTGGAAAGGAGCCAAATTTGCTCACGTCTCATCCCAGAAAGGTGATAAACTCTATGAGCAGACCTAAGTCTCAAGGGAGGTGAAGGAGCAATCTCCAGGACAGTACGTACCCTCCCCCTGCTTTTTTTTTTTTTTTTTTTTTTTTTTTTTTAAGTCAAAATGAAAAAATAATTCTACTGACAGAACATTGTTAAAAGAAGCCAGGTAATGACAGACCTTCAATAAAAATATTTCTCCCCCTCTTTCACAATAACTGTCATTCCCAAATCTGTACCATTAAGGATGAAAGCTGTAGGTTGCTTTGAATGTTTGAAAGAGCTTAAGTATAAATAATAATGAAAGAGGCCTCTCCACAACATGAGAACAGCCATTCAAAAAAATTCATGAACAACTGCTGTCTCATACTAAAGGGTCACAATGGTTTCCCCAAACTGCTTTTTTTAAAAGGTCGGTAATAAATAATAAACAAACACAAATTTCCAAAGGATGTTACAGCTTTATGATAACCATGCCTCCCTTGCTTAAAATTTTGTGAAAGCTTTTGACTTAGCCTCCAGCACTTCCAGAGGATGTCATGAAACAGGCATACTGCTTTCTAGGATTCAGCTGTTGCCAGCTGCTGAATCCACATTTGGTGGATACAGAAGGAGAAAGAGCTCCATGCTCCATTACTGATTACTGCATCCATGTAGGTGATTCTACAAAATAACACTATTTTAGAACAAAAACAGATGCAAGAAATAAGTCCTCCATGCAGTGTTATCAGTTCCACATGCTGGTGAAGTAGCAAAAGACAGGCATTTAAATACTCCTGTTCCAAATTAAGGGGGGATTCCTCTCTACCCATCCCTGCTGCCCCAATGCAGACACTCTTCTTGTGCAAGAGGCTAACAGCTGCAGGACAAAGGAAGGATCATTGCTCCTTTTCAATCAGAAGCCAAAATTTCTGGGGAGCACATTAACAGTAGAAACCAAAAAAAATTTCATTTCCTTTTGATGAATTTTTTAAAAAGGAGGAGGGAAATTATATATTTTGTGCATTTCCAAATCTTTCTGCAGGGAACATTTACCCTTCAATCAGGCCAAATGACTACATGCTTGTAGACAACCACAGCCCTGGAGGAATGAAGTTTTGCTTCTTCTAGTACTAAACGATGCTACATAAAGAGCCAAATAAAAAGCAAATTGTCCTTCAAACAGTCTCCTTTCTCAATTTCTCCTTCATGCACCAACCTAAGGTAAAGAACCAATAAATTCAAACATCTGTTTCCTAGAGGTACAACCAATTACTTGCAAGAAGTTTAAATCTTATTTTGCAAATAAACTGTTTAAATTTTTGTGTAAATTTTCACCTTTTTAAACAAAGCATACAAATAGTTCTCCAAATATTTCTTGGAAACTTCACGGGGCAGCTTATCAATGAAATATATATATTTTTTAAACTAGCTTTGAATAGGTAATATGAATGACATCATCCCATGATAAAAACTTCAGTGACCTAAATAACATTGAACATCTTGATCTTAAATTTGTAACAGAACTACTGATATTTCTTCCTGCTCGTTTTATTTTCTTTCTCTTGGAGTAGAAAGACAGGAAATCCTAAAAAAAACAAAAGCCGAGAATGATCACAAACTAGTATCAGGACCTTTTCAACGTGATGACCGGCACAAAACTCCACCCCAGTGCAATCATTTTATCAAATCCTGGGCACTAAGGAAAAGCAAGCAGAACCAGAAAAAAAAAAATCCCGACACATTCTTTTGACAAAAATGGTGCATTTTTACTCTGAAGAGGATAATGATGAATTCTACAAATTATGACAAAAGTAATCTTAGACAACAAACTGATTTTATGCTAGAACTGTGTATAGGCACAGACGTGATTTCCATACTAATCCAACAAATCGCCTGATTATATAACAATATTAAACACATACGTCTCCTCCTCCAGATGTTCCCCAAATGATAGTTACCAAAGATGCATATTCTCATGACTGTTATTCATTAGCATTCATTTAAAATGGAATCAAGCTTTTTATGTTTCCAGTATTCAATTTCCATTAACAAGAGAGAAAATTGCACCATAGTCAGTCCGAGGGCACTTTCATCTCTAGTTTCAATGCACTATGTGATCAGAAGAAATATGCCAGATCATAAAATTTAAGGTACTTTGAATGCTCGGTTTTAGCTCCTGAAACTTCACACCCTTTACTTTGCAATTCATAAATGACAACTGGACTGGAAGAATAAAGCAGCCTGAACTCTCCTGCTATCTTTCTGATTTACAACTAGCAGCCTGAGGTCTGCCTCTGAAATTTCTCCAGCAACTTCCACTTTTACTGCTTGTTTTACTAACTCAGGAAATGCTACTACACAAATATCCTCAGCTACTTCTTTCCCTGAGAGCCTGTTTATCTATAAAACTGGCAAAGATTTTTAATTTTTTTTTTTTTTTTTTGCGGGGGGGAAGGGGAAATAACATGACAGGAAATCAACATGCTGTCTCAAAACCAGTCACTAAGTTCCACGCCAAGGTAGAGCACTAGATGGTGATAATGACCAAAAAAGTAGGTGCAAGAAAAAAATCCTGCCCACTGTTATTTATCGTGAAAAGGGAGAAAAAATGGAATGCACAAATCTGTTTATCTTTCAAAAGATGGTGGTTAATTACTTTTGGGCTGCAAAGAGAATGCAAAGAGAGATATTTAATTCTTGCTACCTTTAAATAACCCTTTTTTGGAAGAACTGGATGCTTGAGTCCCTTAAGACGAACAGAGATGAATTAATTAAATGTTCAGTACCAAAAGCTAATGGGAAAACTATGAAAGCGCTAAGACTAGCTACAGCCCACGCCATTTATAAACAGTTGATGGCTAATAGATTCATTTTTTCTTACTATGTAGATTTCAATGCATTTTCCTTTTAGCCATTGAAAAAAATGACAGGGACTAATCATTGGTCTTCTAGAAGATACTCTTTTTTTTTTTTTGAAGGCTTAATAGTACATTTTCTTTCCTCCTGGTTACTGTTACCTGCCCCTCCTCTCCAGGACTTTTCAAAGATAACCAAAGGCAGGGCTGTTGTTTTTGAACTGGTTCTCAGATAGTCTGTGCCAGCCAGCTGTGTAAATCCCTACTGACTTCATTGGTCTTTTCAAATAGACTGTCAAACACACCACACATCACCTAGACATTAATACTCAGATTTCCAGTTATTCCTCTACATTTCTCTCAGTCCCTTGGCAGTAGGATCTAATTTGCTTCTTCTTAACTTTCTGACCACCATATCTTTATATTTACTTTTTTATTTTAAAGGAGATCAGCACTGCTCATAGAAGATTTTTATTTTTTTTTTGCTAAACAGTTTTGTGTCTGTTTCTGACGCCCATTCTGTCAGCCCTGCTTTTGGAGAGCGAGAGCGAGAGAGAGAGAGAGAGCGAGCGTATACTGGGACCAGTGCACTTGGCTAGCCATCCCTCACAATAGTCATGTGCATCCAGGGCCCTTAAGCCCACACTAACCAGTTAACAGATCTCTATCACAGCAAGATTTGTTACTCTGCCTTGCTTGTATCAGAAGTAGTATATGCTAACTCAAGCTTAAGGATTAAACTAAACACGCTGTACACTGAAAAAACAAGTACACAATAAGAGTCAAGACCTACATGTTTTAAAATACTACTTGGTAGGCCTGGAAAGAGCTGATGATGTCCAAATTTACAGACAGATTTCAGATCAAGCTAGCAGAAATCCAAATGAGGATGCTAAATAACAAGAGAAAGTTACAGTAAGACAACATAAGTGGCTCCCAAGACAATTTAAATTCCATGGAATCCAAACTCTCCCTGCCTGGTACAGAATACCTGGCCCAACAACTCACTGCTGCTGAGATCTGCCATCTCCTTCCACTCATGCAAAAACCCATCCTTCGAGGCTGAGGTGGCTTCCCAAGTGGCTGATTAACAGGGAGAACTTGCTCGGGATTTTTGAGAATTCAGACCAGCAGCTCCACTGCACCATTTCACAGAGGAAGAGGAGACAACTAGGAGACAACTTCCGAAAGGGCAGTGGCACAACATAACGCAGCTCCACTTCGCAATTAAACTCAACTGAACCTAGAATTCAGCACCTGTTGTGAACAGAGCTCCTTGGCAAGGTTTTCTTGTAAACAGCTAGCACACTAAGAAGGGAATCCCAGAAGACTGCTCTGCCTCCTTCTCATACTGCAAAGACACAAGTAAAAGGGAACAAAGGGTATACATTTACCTGATTTTAGAAAAATATTTACAATGTTCATGACAGAAATCATTAAGCCAGGTAAGGTTATTTATCCCAGAAGTAACTAAGATGAAAAAATATTAAAAAACAAAACCAAAACTAAACCATTCAATGTCCATTAACGTAAAATAAAGTAAATAAATTCAGCCAATTGGTTATTTCCATATGGGTGGATTTCTTTAAATAGTAATGAAATCATTGCTAAAAAATCCATTGTTATTAAAATAAAAAAAGTTGGCTCAGCCTACCAAAATTAGATTTGTAACTTGCTGGTCATTCCCATAATTAAATCTGTGTCACAAATTTGCAAGAAAAATGGACACTATGACTAATGCATTTACTTGCTGCACTAGTGCTGTCAGGCTGTGTAAATCATTATGCCTGCTAGAACAGAGTAGATAAGAATTCCATACATTTTCATTAACCGACTAGGCTTTGTGTATGTGTGAGAAGCTAACTTCCATACTCCCTTCCAGATTTAGCTCTCATTTGGAAAACAATGTAAATAAAAACACTAACTTTGGTTCAATTAGCCAAATGACTGCTCCAAAAATGAAATATTTGAGTTTTTTGAACAATATGACCATTTTGAACCAGCTCTGTCTACTTCGAAAGATGTCAGATAAAAAAAGAAAGCCATACGTGCATACACATTTAATTTGGACAAAGGAGATTAATGAAATGAAGCACACCTGGAATGGGTTCCTTTCTTCAGGCTGACTTTTATGTATACTGGACAATGAACTTACGGTACTGCCGAGGTTTCAATACAGAAAGCAAAGCTAATCCACAACAGCATCATAAGAAGTCTCAACCAACATTCACTCATTCTTTCATTTTTTGGGTGCCCTTAGCTCTATTTTTTCCATGAGTGAAGCCACATCAGAGCCCTCTGAATCCCCTCGTCTCTACTTGATTTCCTGGCACCACAGACCTTCAGATTTTGGTTACAGTTCTTTGTTTAAGATGAAGTTGATGGTTGGTCTTTTCATACACAATGTTCATAATCCCAAGGTGCCAAAGAATGAGAACATTCACTCAAATCACAAGCTGGATATTGTTATGAGTTTCTAACCCACTATCTCAAGTAGAAAGTAGATAAATGAGACACAGAAAGACGTAAAACAATAGATTTTCTAGTCTAGCACTGCAGAACATTTCATGAAGACGTCGTCTTCAAGGTTTTCAGCCCTCTCCTTCTCCCATGCAGATGGCATATATCCCATTGAATTGAGTTTAGCTCTCAAACTGAGCATGCAGCTCCACTTCAGTGCAAGAACAGCCTCTATGACAGACTGTGCCTTGCTGAACTTAAAGCTAAAGAAGCTGAGACATCCTGGTAAACAAAGCGGAACGATCACTGGCACAACATGTTTTGCAACATTGCTCTGTGCTTTGGACTTTAACCAGCATTATTTTTCTGTGGCAGCACAAGTTCTAGAAGCAGAATATACATGCTTATCATTGTGGTAACACATACAGTAGTAAGAATTTCAGCAAACTCATACTGAATATCCCAGTCCATCTTTAGGTGTAAATGTATCCTCGCTTGGAAGTGGAAGCAGCTACCTCAGTGCTTTTCAACTCAGCAGACCCTGCCATGCTTTTGCATGCTTTACAGAAGCACCCTTACTGATAACAAACCACCCAGTATTAGTAAAACGCTATCAGATTTTATTAAAACCCCATTAAGAGGAAAAACTGAAATCACTTATTAAGTTCCACAATTATTATAAACCAAACTGCTTAAGTGAGAGAAGGAGATAATGATATTAACTACCCAACTCAAAGCAATCCTCTGTGGTATGATTTTAAATATTCTCTTGGCTGAAATTTATGTAAATTGAATTCATCTATCGTTAGTTATTACCAGTCTAGCTATATAAAAACACTTTTCTGTAACAATTAGTTCTTTAAAATCCTGTGTTTTAATTAGACCTGGGACATTATTAAATTAAGTGTAAATATGTACAATCTCCTTCCATGCATTCTTTTGCCAGCATATTTACAGGAATATAGGTTTCAGAGGAGTTTAAGAGGAATTACTTTGCAGTTGTTTGGTAGTTTATTTTAAATCTCCTTACCAGTGAAAACACCTCTGAGTACTTAATCTAAGAATATTGAGCCCATCAAGACATATTTGGTGGCAGAACAGTTTGCACATCACAACGTGTTCTTTTACATCCAAATGAGCTCATCTCAGTACCACTAACATTAAGCTGAGACTTTTCCTGCAGACATTTTGTTCCACGCTTTATTTTCATTTAACTTGTTTAACTTCTCAGGGACCATTTACCAGGAAAAAAAAAAAAAAAGAAGAAGAAGAAGAAGAAAGCATAGCACATCTTTCTGCCCCTTTCTATCAGTTTGCTTTAGACTACCACACACAGGCCCTGGCCCCACCGGGCACAGCCTGAGAACAGACAGCAACATACTGTCCTCCTGGCTTTGTCAGGGCTACATGCAAGTGCAGCAACCAGCTCATGTGATTCAGCTTGCAAGATTGGGAAAGGAAGGAAAAATGCAACCTTGTCAATAGTCAGATCCTCCCAAACTAGCTCTAGGACATGTATATGGCTACGGTCACAAAAATACTTTAATGCATATAAGCCTATGCACAGACAACATATCAGACACTAATAAGAAAAGTGCAAATACAATTTACATTCATTACGAAGCAAAAATATATGAAGTAGGATCTCCACCTATAGCCAGCTGAGCCTCTAAGCTAGACAGTGATACAAACTGATGGATTTCCAAAAATACTGCCTGGAACTTCTACCATTTTCTCAGTAATACGCCACTTATTTTCATATTTTACAGAAGTGCTTTGACTTCAAATGAGTTGATATATGTTTGATGCTCCTCAGGTTGTTTATGAAAAGCTTACAGAAGAAGTAATTGATCAGATCTAGTGAACATTCAGGACCACTCAGTTAAAGGCCATGTAGACTACAGCACTGTAAAAATTGTAAGCAATTCTGGCAACTTGCTACAGTCCCTGTCCTACTACCTATCGCTCCTGCATTTTCAGTCACATTTCATCCTATCATTATCATAAATGGAGAAGTTTGTCACAGGAAAGCTTTAAGTAAATATATCTGTGATTTGTTTTCTGTCCTATATACGTATCATCCTACATAATCATGCTTTCAAATTAGGATACCATAGTGACTGTCTAAATGTTTGTATATATTTCTGACTTAATAGTGGCCACTTTCTTTAATTTTATTTTAAAAATCAGTAAATGGAGAAAAATAGCTGGTACTATGGCTTAATTTATTTAAATAAGGTCCACAACAATGCTACTCCAAGATTTTAAAAAACTATTTATCCAAAGCCAGTAAAATATAAAATATATGCACATTTTGAAATATATGTGCTATATATCAAGAAATACATGGATCTCTCCAGTGATCAATTCACAGAACAAAGATGAAAATCAGGAATATTGCATGAATCCACAAACTACCCCAGCTTCTTTAACTGACATTTCTTCAAAGAGTTACAAACAGGTAATAGAAATTAAAATATGTATATGTTGCTTTACTAGGATCCATCATTGCAGTCAGATGCTCTGGGGCCTAAATTCTTATTTGAAGTCAAAAGCCATTCTCCTAATGACAGCTGAACTGAAGCCTTTGGGTATTCCAGGAAACCTCCTGAACTGAAAGCTAGGGACAGCAGAGAAACCGGAGCTCGTGCCAAGCAACAAGACAAAATGCCAGGCACACACAAAGACTTGAAAGTCACATTAAAACTGGGATTCTGCAATCGGAGGCAGAAAGCACTTTCTTCCAGAGGACACAATAGGAGACAAAAAGGAACAAGTATCTGGGGACTGATACTTTGAAAACGTGAATGGCCATCCATGCCCACAGAATGGATTTCTATCCTCCTAATTTTAAACTATTCCCTAAAAACAAAACAAAACAAAACAAAAATACAACAACCAAACAAAAAAAAACTAACCACACAGCAGTACAGTGCACAACTTCACAATGCCAGGCACCTTACTCTCTTGGTGGTATATCTTTACACACCTAAACTTCCCAACTCCAGCTCTTCCTAATAAAAATACACATGAAGTGAGTTGTTTTGCACCTGCAGTTTTCGTTTTAATTTCCTAATCTGAACTGCGTTGTCATTCATTTATTTTATATGTCATCATTCTCTTTCTAGAGACACAAAATTGGAATCACAAATGCATACTTTTAAATGTGCACAGATTTTAGTAAATATGAGCAAATTCAATTATTAGCTGCTCAAGTAAATCAGTCACAGTAGCTTGCCTACATATAAAATAATTAGTATTTAATCCTTAATGTCTCCCTAACAATAAAATAAATCTATTCTTCTTTTCTTCATAAATATACCTATTTAGTGCTCTTAACAGCATGCCATCTGAATCTTGGCAGACCACCAGGCCCACAAATACTGTTTTAGCTTTTCACAGAAACAGCTGTATTTCCAGCGGGATTGATTGCTTTCCCATATCTAGCTATTTTAGTGTGCTCCTCAGAGACACGGAGTGGCTTCACTGACAGTGAAATATGCTAAACAAATGACATGTCACTGAGTAAATTAGCATCTACTCTCTGATCAGCTGGGTCATGTTTTCTTTTCAAAATCCACGGCCTCCTGATAGAAAATAATGAGTATTTGATGGGCCTTATTAGAAAAATCAATATATTGATGCCCATGTCTGAAACATCTGCATAATAATAGATTCTGTTAACCCATTAAAGAGAAAATTAAGATGTGTTTACACGTTATTAATTTACCATGATTAGAGGCAATTTATTCAGCACTTTTCTCAAGAGTTTAACAAAAAGAAACTGTAATATCTGTATTTAATAACACGGTGAAATAAATTGAAAGACAATTCAGATTTCTGCCACAGGAATAGCACAATTCCGTCAACACGAAGGTGAAAAACACAAACACACCAATGGCATTGTTTTAAATAAGATTATTAAAGCGCTTATAAATACGGCATTACTCACCAAAAAACTTCCAAAAGCAGAATTAAATATAGCAGCTGCCTGAAGAGAGAAAAAGTAAATATCACCAATGGTAAAATAACTACAGCACAAGAATAGAACGTTATTCCCCCACCCAACAAGCTATTAGATTCTCCAAATGAACACATACACAGAGACCATTAGGCAGTTAGCCACTGCTTAAAATATTGCCAGTGGCCTGTAACTTATGAAGACTGATAGGTTCTGGTCTATGCATTCATAAATAATGTGCTGAAACAGACAAAAGCAGGAGAAGAAAATCCTTGCCGGTAAACTTATGAGGAATATCCACAAAAACTAGGAATATCACACAGAAGTTTAATCTCACTGATTTTGTTCTAATTTGCTCAGAATATTTTTGCACATTGACCTATTAAAAAAAATAAATATATATGCATATATAAAATCTGATTTAACAAAAACACTACATTTTTGCAGACTTTCAACAATTTTTAAAATGGAATATTAATTTGGTAAACAAGCTAATTGTTCATCACAATAAAGTATCATAATAAAGTATTTACAGAAGTTTCTGTAGTTTGAACAACAAATTCCAAACAGGAATAACAAAAACAAAACACAAACAAACAAAAACAACCACCACAAACATCCCACATTTCTAAGGCCAAAAAGTCTAATCATTACTTTTTACTCCACGGTCTTATTAAAAAGGAAAATAAACAATTTTGATAATGACTTTTGAAACCTTTGTGCTTACCTAAATATCCAGGAAATGTAAGGTAGTAGTATTAGTTCCTAACATTAACTCAATAAATTCCAGGAAGTTAAAACTTGAGTCTTGAAAAGCTTCCCCCAATTACCAAGAAAGAACAGAAACTCTTGTATGGCCGCCAGTCTGATGATGAAAAGCCACACAGCAAAGGTAAGAGGCAAGGGAGGAGGGAGACCTACCATTTACATGAAGATTTAGAGGAGAGTCAAATTAATCACCCTGGACACTTTCAGTCACAGATTAATAACAAGTGGATGCTATTGAGTTTAGCAAGTTTGAATAAAGTCCAAATTCAGGGTAGGAGCTGTAGCTGAACCTGCCTTCTGCTCCATAAGAGGATGCAATGAAAATGAATGGGTAATGAGATCCTTGGCTCTAGAGAGCTTAGCTTTCTTATTCAAGTTCATAATTAATTCAAAGCTTTGATAATTTCATTAGATTCCTCCTCTGCTGGCCCTATCAATAAAAGATGGCACTGGACTGCAGCTCCTCAGTGGCCCAAATACAAAAACAAATGCAGACTGGGAAACCTTCGCTGACTTGCTTACTAACAGGGACAATGGCATATGGCACTCCGTGTTGCGGAGGGAGCATCTCAATAGATACAGCTAAATAAAACATTATAGTTGACAGTTGTAAACTACAGTAACATATTTTAACACCTCTTCCTCATCAGCATTCCTTTTTTGAACATAAAAAAGAGGCACAAGTCCAAACAGCTTCTCTTGCCAGAGATCACAGCTGAAAGCAAGACTGAGTATTACTTAAAATGGTTCTTCAACAAGTGTGAATTAAACCAGGATTTTCACCTTGTATTTGAAGCTGTACAACTGATACTTTTATGTGATACTTACTTTTTATGTGGCAAAAGAGAGACACATTTCACCCACGCACACAACCCCACTGCACACGATCGTCTCCAGTTCAGGAGATGTCCTTGCGGGTACCTTTCGTTAATGTATCCCTCTTGCAGTTCCTACTATTGCTACGTTAAAAAAACAACCAAGGTTTACGGGGTCTCTTTGGTACTTGTTGGCCCCATGCCATGCTTTTACACGGACTGATTGCATTTGATCACTTTGAGCAGACAAAGATGCAGAAAGCTGCCTTTTGTAACATCTTGCCTCTGACTCCACGAAGGAGAATCAAGACTTTTGTTTTTAAACACACTCCAGGACCTCTTCTCTGCTGTATAAAACTTTGTAAATCATCTGTTAGATCTGAAAGATACAAGCATCTGGGCTCCACTCCTGCAGCAGAAGGCTGGGAGGAAACACAAGGGTCCCCACCTCCCCACACAGACTTTGTGTGCAGAGCAACAGCCACGTTTCCACCTACTGCAAAGAATTGTACTCCTCGTCTCCTTCAAGAAAATTGGTCAAGTCCTTTCTATGGACAGGGATCAAAAAAAGTAGCCATTCCCTCCCTAACACGCTCAATTTACCTCCAGGTCTCAAAAGCACCCAGCCCTATCAGAAGCTAGCTCTGCTAAAGCGCATCTCCTGACACAAAAGAACCAACTCTGGCAGCCCCGAACCTTTTCTCCGGACACTTCTACAACGCACAAAGAACAGAGCAGTAGCTGGCAAGAACCGATGCACTCAGCAAGACCCCGTGCATCTATCGTTAGCCACACTACTGGCCACTCCCGATCTGACAGTCATTTACAGACATGATTATTTTTTTTAAGCTTACCTTATGCTGGAATTCTACTGCCAGGAAAAATTCTGTACCCAGAAAGGTAGCAAAGAGACAGCAGATGGTTCTGGTGGTATATATTTTGACCACAAACCAACTTCTTCACTTCCTCCCTTCCCGACTCACCAGAAGGATTTCTGCTTTATTCTTCTCAAGCATTTAACAAGTACTAAGGACACGTTATGCTTGAGGTATTTAGCCAGTCACATGCAAAAGTCATAATTCATGACTGGTTCAGGGGTACATTTGTTTGGAGTTTTTAACACCCTTTCTCCAAAGCATCAGGAATTGTCCATAGCAGAGGATTAAACACTCACTACAGTCAAAAGGAGGAAAAAAAAATCAGGAAGACTACAAATTATGCTATAAATTCACTCAGATGATTCACCTCAGGGAGTGAGGACTTACACATGCCAGCTACCATATTTGCAGTTTTCTTTATAAACCTTTTTTCCTGCAAAATAAACTTAGAAGTAATTTTTCTCACACCCACAAAAACGAGGTTTGTATTTGTGATTCTGGTTTAGTGTTAAGCAAACTGGTAGTAAACTGAATCAACTGCTCCAGTTTGTAATTAAACATACCTAGTAGCATGACCCTGTAGAATTTAAACACTTTTGTGCTTCCAAGCTCCTTCCATCAAGAGGGATAATATTGCCTACATACCTCACAGGGCATTGTCAAAATTAATTCATTGCTTAAAAAGCACTCTGAGATCCTCAGAGACACAGTACCAACAAACATTAGTGCTGACACACGATACAGATAGTCTCTTCATTTTCTGTTTGAAACATTTATTAGTCATTATTACTGTACAACTTTTTTTAGCGTTTGCTCCTTTTGTGCTATTACAGATATCAGACTATCTGCAGTCAACTTAATTGAAGCAGCACAACATGAAAACATTTAGATGTCCTTATAATACTCCAAGTTCAGATTTGCAGGTGTTTGCAAACCATACATTGCACTTACCATTAATGGGAGGGAAGAGTTCTCTCTAAAATAATGGTAAGATCCTTTCAAGAGGTAAATGCATTGCCATGTATCGAAGCGCAAGGTTAGGCCGCGTTCTAAAGCAGCGGTGGCAATAACCAGACCACTTACTCAAACTTACATCAACTCGCAGACAACAAAGACTGAAAGTCACTGTCAGTACTCTTAACAGGACTAGTACTGAAGAGTATGGACATCTCCACTTGAGTTTGAAATAGTAAGCCTTAGTGCCGCTAAACAACAAATTCACTTAATATTAAAGAGGTACAATTTCAGTCAACTCATTATGGCACTAAGCTTGAGGGAATTCTTTTGCTGCTCTGAACTACCAGGGAGGATCGGCTGGCCAGGAACACTTTCAAGTGAGAAGGAACTAGCCCACCTCTGAAGGAAACCTACTTGGCAGTATGTGGATGAAACTTTCTTCTTCCCATACCTGAGAATAGTGCAAACCTTCACCCCTTCATCTCCCACCTTATGCTGGAACATATATACAGAAAACACTGCTAAGATCTGTAACAGTGATAGGAACAAGATCCAAGACAGTCTTCACAGCTACAGAAGTTATTAAAAAAAACAAAAAACAAAAAACAACATCAACAGACAAAAGAAAAAAGCAAAGCCATAGCCAAGGGGCTGAGCAGTCCCCCACAGGTGGGTGTCCAAGCACCACGGCAAGTACATGCAGCATTCAAGCACATGTGATTCAGTGGCAAATCAAACAAGCATGCCAAGGTTTTGATAGAATTAAATATTAAATACATCCTAAACTCTGCTCCATTTTCTTTTCTTTTGGTATCAAACTACCCTGGAATACTTAGACTCACTATCTTTCCCTAATAATGCAGCAGAACTACACTAAAGGAGAGGAAAAGATATATTGGCAATGCCTGGGTCCAAAAAAAAAAAAAAAGGCATTTTATCATTTTTGTCAAGATTCAAATGAAATGGTTGTGCACAACTCAACTATAACTACAGTTTCTTTTTACTGCAGTGTCACAGGAAAACAATGCTGCCCATAGCTTTACATGTGGGCCATATAAAAAAAAAAAAAAGGCTTTTTCACCTTTATATATATATTTTAAAAACAAAAATAACTCATTTAAACATTCAAATCTTGAGTGTCATTTGGCAGCCTTTAGGGAAGTAACCTTCCCAGCTGTGCTGCTCTGAAGCTTACACAGCAACTGTATCCCCCAGGCACCCCAGAGAGGATGCAGAGCACGTGCCATGCACCAGGACCTGCGTGGCCATGAGCCATCCCCTCTTCATGGAAAGGGCCAAGGCTGCAGATACAAAGTAAGGAAACTAAAACGCCTCAAAGCATCTCAGTAGGAAGCAGTCTGGCCATTGTACAAAGCTGCTCTGTGTAGGCCTGCAATTACCTCCAGCTAAAACCTTATTTTCAGACATAGACTAGTGGTAAATACAGTTCAAGTACTAAACATAAGGCTAAATATCCATGTTAACATGCATGGCACAATGCAGGAGAGCAAAAAACCTAGAAGCATAGAAAAGATTTGGAAAAGGAAAGATAAGAACTCCACCAGTTCTATTGCAGGATTACACAGAGAGCGTGATGTAGTACAACAGATTATAGTGTCCATGTTATTAATGCAAAATTTAATAGATCCATGCCTCCTATTTGTCAGAGAAGAAAAAAAAAAAATGCTGAAGAAAGTAATGGAAATGGCTTGACCAAACAGGACAGAAAAGGAAATTTTATCTACCCAAAGAGATCAGTGTAGTTCGAGAAGGTGGAGGAAGAAGGCAGGACGTCAGAAGTAGCTTGAATGAGTCGGCAGAGTCCCTTTAAACAACTCCTTCCATCTCCTATTTAAAAATAAAATCTCATGTGAGTGTTACTGCAGCTCATGTCTTAACTGCTGTTTCCATTAATAAGATGTTACAGCTCTGTAGAAAGCTATTTGCCACAGCACTGTTACTGCAAACAGAATATAAATATACCTAATAAGGTTTAATCTGTGTTGCTGTTCATAACTATTCATCTGAGCTCAGACAGGAAAAAATATATATATATTCAAGTTCCTGGTTCTGAGCACTAAATTGAATCAGGTGTCCTCTTCTCTTAAGAAAATTAAGTTGCTTTTGTGCAAGAGTGTTTTAATGAGAACAGAGCTTGCCGACATTGATAAATGGGAATGACACCAGAGAGAGCATGTAAGCAGGACAATATGTGCATGTTACAGTCTTACAGGCTATTTTTCACTGACTATCCTGAATGACTTCGCTGTTTCTTAAGGGGCCTATTAATCTCAAATTTAGTTATTACACAACGTTTATTTGAACATATATTCTGTGGATGATGACAGTTAATAAAGGAAATCTTTTACAAGCTGTATTTTTACATATTGTTCCAACTGCAGCTCCCAGTCATTCTACTGTATTGATGGAATAACCTAGTTATGATGCAGCTTTAAAAAAGGCACATATATTCAGATTCTTTTCTAAGCATGTGGGGACTCTTAAATAACCGTTAAAATGCATATAAAATCCTGCTACAGCAAGGCAAAAATAAAAGAGCTAGTGTTAACTGTTCAGCAAAATCTCTGGCTGCACAGTTGCCCACTCAAAGGCAAGGCTCATGCCTTTTTAACCCTCCAGCATAACCTTTGAGAAACAAATAGAGCCTGGATTTGACCCTGGAGGTGTATATACACTCCACGTTGAATTCAGCAGAAGCCATAGTATGCATCTTACACATGAGTTCGGCCCTAAGTGTTTACATACATGATAGGCAGTGGTATTTCATGGAGGGAAAAAAAAAAGAAAAAAAGAAAGAAAAAACCCAAAGACAGTGATGATAACTAAATTTTTCATCCACACAAATCTTATAAAAATATGAACCAATGTTTGAAAAGCATCCTAAAAGTACTGAATTACTTGCATTATTTTTTGGTGGTGGAGTGGAACTGCACACATAATCTTATCCTCTTAAAAAAAAAACAAAACAAAACAAAACACAATCCTCCCACCCCCAAAACAACCAACCAAATAATAAAAATACAAAAAAGCCCACCAAGATATGGAGGGTATTATATCTTTATCCGCTGCCATGTTCCCTGTGGTCCAACACATCTGTTCCCTGTGAAAAAGTTACCAGCTCATCCCCAACCTGCCTTTACCGCTGTGCTGACAATATGAAAACATTTCTGTATTTCAGTAACTTTCAGTAAGCATCAGTTTTAAGGAAACAATGCTGAAAGGGCTCTAGAAAATGAAAACAGAATAACCAACCCGATGTTTGCAATTTAGCAGGGGAATATCATCCAGAGAATGACGCCTCCAGAACACGTCATTGAGCCAAGGCTACGAGGCTGTGCACACAACAGATCTGCTCCGTGCTGGCAGAGGTTGCCATCACCTGAATAGGAGTTTGTGCTGCTTCAGCCAGGCTCAGTGCTCTGCCACAAGCAGCACACAGAAACGAGCTGGGGACTCTGCTGGCAGCAAATTATTGCCTGCTGCCTACTCGCAGCCAAGTTCTCTCTGTTGAAAACCAGCCTTTCACTCACCCGTTTTTGTAGTTCCTCATAACCAGCACAGCCTGTTGGTAATAATATTTACAAATACAAAACCATCCATCAAAAGGTGTCAGAAAGCAGGTCTTTTAGACTCACTTGTGCAGTGTATTTGCTGCTCCACTGAAGGATTTCTCTGTTCACCGATAGTTTCAGCGATACTGAGAGAACCAAAGAAAACTGTCCTGCTCTTTGCTTACATCAACAAATGGTAACCTATTCTGTGAGCAACATGCACAACTCAAGGGAGTTCTGAAGGGTCAGCCTGCTATTTATTGTACTGAGGCTATAGGAGATGAAGACTAAAACCCAGGATAGTACTTACATTAAAGACAGAATAAAACCAGTGTGTTAACATTTATTAACAATTCAAACAGCAAACATTGAGCATTCAGACTTGCAGAACGTGTGTGTCAGTCTGCAAATTTCCATTGATACTTATCATCTATAGAGTAGTGACAGGAAATCCATGCTGAGCAAGGGTTGGAAACCAAGCACAATGAACGTGAAAGCTTTCAGAATCAGCACAAGAAAGGACACATGAACAAAGCCAGGAGGGCAGAACCTCTGTCATGAGAACATCCATCTCTTAAATGACAGGACCAAGATACGGTCTCCTCAGGTACAGACAAAATGCTTCATGAGACATGAAGTGCACACCACCTGCCCAGCACATGCTACCTGCAGTACAATGCTGAGCTGCTTTGTCCTGCAGTTTCGTTGCTTTATCCTCGATACCACAGACCCATCCGTATCAGATGCTTGCGTGGCTGCATAGCATGCAAAACCAGGATGCTATCCACATGACTTACCAGGAAAAAAGGCTTATCCAGGCTCTATCCAGAATCACAAACGTAGCCAACTCAGCCCTTTGACAACCTCATGTCTATGCCTTTGTGAGGTTAAGGAGAATGGAGGTTTCTTCTTTCTGGCAACTGTGACCCATTTCCTTTTGACAACTAGAAGGGCTGTCAGCAGAGACGGCCACCACAGCTCTCACTTCATCCTTGTGTCAGAGTCCTTTACCAGCCACACTCCAAGTCCTTCAGTACCCTAAAGCTGTAGCTTAACTTTGTAAGTCTGCTGCCCTCTCACCAGCTGCAGCACAAACCACAAAACCATACTATACTTATAAGACAGAGTGCCTTCCAGCAGCAGGCCCTACACCACGCACCCCACTGGGGAAGCAACCTGAACATCTACAGTGGATTTTTGAATACTGACATGAGTAAATAGAGGCAGGGTGTGTTTTTTCTCCTGTACTTTTAGAATTTTAAGTGCAAATACTAGATTTACTGTCCAGTGCCAGTGTAAACATTCAAACAAGAAGTGACTTAAAGCTGACAGCCTCATAACAACACACGCTTTCTCACACTGAATACACACATGCCTAACTATCTGCAAACTCCTTCTTCTAGCATCTGACTTCCTCCTCCACAAACTTCACGAAGGCCTGCTGTGACAGTCATATAGCCAAACCTGCTGTATGAAGTTTTGCCCAAATGGAAAGCCCATTTCCATAGTTCTCCTAGACATCAGGACACAAAATGTAACTTCTCCCTCCTACCCAAGTACTGTGAAGTACGAGCATTAGCAGCCATACATTTGACATCCAAATGTGAACCAGGCTGTGCTACACAATTAGAGGGTAAACAAGAAAGAACATAAGCAGTCACTGACACTTTGGTATGAAAGCTACACACACTTTTTTCACATCTTGTATTTGTTAGTGACTTGAGGCTTACTACCTTAGCAGTGAAGACACTAGCTCTTGTACCAGCAAAAATGGACTGCTGAACAATGATTTAATAAAGGAGGCTCAGCTAAACAACTGTATATGAGTGACTCTGCCAACTTGATCCTCTCTTCTGGTCAAACATTTCATAACTGTAAGTGACTTTCTCTAAAAAAAAATAAAAAACATACTGTAGAAGGTATCCTCAAAAGGATACAGAGCAATAACAACCTCCCAAACATACTTTTATTTAAGTTCACATTTTCTGAGATCTTAAGCTGTGATAAAAACACTTAAAGGTCTTGTCCCCTGATTCTCCTGGAGACACATCATCCATAACATGATTAGAGGTCTAGTTAAACAATGCATCCCACAACTCCAAAGAGTATTACTTCCCTGCTGAAGTGAAATGAAAGCACAAGGCCACTTTTTAAAAGGTGCCCTTTGCATTAACTGTAAGGCTGTGCCTGCACCAGCATCTTTCTATAAATATCCCACTGTCATATTGCTTTCTGGGCAGTTAGTAGCAGAACCAGACATTTCAACTGCAACACCATCCAAACCAGCCCAGAAAAACATTGTTATTAAAGTCCTCGTCACTACCGCCACTGGGAACAGCTTCACCATTACTCGTGCAATGCCAGGAGCCAGGAAATAAAGCATTAATCTAAAGGAGGTGCACTGTGTAACGTGGCCCACTGCACAGATCCATCTCTGGAGCTTATATCAGAATGTGTCACAGGTCCCAGTTACAAGATGCAGAGATTTTCATCTCATCAACAAATGTCTGCTCCTATCATGAAGAAATACAGCTACTTTATTTATTTAACCACAGCACAACATTTGGCTTTCCTGCAAACCAGTATTGTATGGTACAGGAAATTCCCCTCTCATGAGGCCAGTCAAAGCTCTACATGCTACAGCATTGTGGCAGAAATGCAAAGCGATAGGAAAGAAAAGTAGTATACTATAAGGAAGAGACTAGCAATGTAGTCACTACCTGCATGTAAAAGAAACCATTTTTACGTGTGCAACAGTGTGTTCAGATACCCCTGTAATTTAAATTCACAATTCACGTAAGTTTAACTAAAAATAGTTATACACGTACACACACAGATGGGAAAAAAGAGGTGAAAAGTGCGTAACTGCACATCTTTAAGAGTTACTTATCTCAGAAATTTGTCCCAGGAGTTCAGCAGTGTATCAGTACTAACTGAAGCTCCAAATTTGCTTTCAGAGAAAAAAGCCAACTATAATATCAGTATTTACCACCACCATCCTTTGGAAGCACACCCAAACCACCTTTCGATTCTGATCAGTGAGATGGCCCCATTTTCCATGGGACCTGCTGTATCCTCTAACCCAAAGGACCAGGGGGGCAGCTGGCCTTCACTGAAGTTCAAGGATAAGCACTCAAGTCTCAGTCAGGTCTAGGTCACGGACCTGATCTCACAACTACCTGGCTAGCAGTAGCAGTACATCATGAACTACAAAAACACTAAATCTGTTCTTTGAACCTTTCATTCCTACATATATAATGTACGCTTTTTTTTTTTTTATATATATAACTTGTATACATATAAGTAAAAGATATGTAGTGACTCAGCTAAATTAAAGACATTTTTATAATTTCCTTGAAGTAATTTACTTTATTCTCTACTGGGACAGAATACTTTAAAAATGCTGCTTCTCTGAAGAAAAGCTGAAAACATCTGAGGGTTTCATGTACAGAATTCCATTCACATTCTGCAGAGAGCAGAGGCTCACCAAGAGCTGTGCCGGGTGCTAGTCTAAGAAATGCACAAGCTTGTTTTACTGCAAGAGGTCACAAACCTGCCAAGTGCATTAAACATGCTCTTAGTGGCTGCATTCACTGAGCTTCTACACTCTCCATTTACACCCAGAGCTGGCTGAAAACTGGAATATCCACCATCAGGGAGATTCCAGTATTCGAACATTTGCTTTAATCCCAAATTCTCTTCCCTAGAATCACAACTTCCCATACAGTATTTGAAGAAAAAAAAATAAACACCAAAACAACCATTTTATCTTGGTATTTTGCTGCTTCCTGCTGAATTGCTCAGGTACCCAGTAGAGGATGGCCTCTGCCCCTATTAGTCTCTGCACAAAGCTTTTCAGCTGCTCCACATCTCCCAGGGTGCAGCACTGTTACCAAATTCTTATGAGGCACTGAGAAGGTAAAGCCAGGCAGATCACTGATCAAGAGAAATGAAAGCATGAAGCACCTAAATTACAGTGAAAAACATGGAAGACGTCACCCTTGTTTGCAAAACTGCAAGATTGACCCAGGTTAATTTGACCTGAAACAAAATATTTACACACAGATTTTCCTGAGAGAAAGAGGAAACACTTCTAAACAGTCTCAATTGCACATACACAAGAGAAGGGAAAAAAAAAAAGTAAGTCCCCAACTATTTCCTACTAAAACATGGTTTGTAGCCCAACTTCTGTATTTCTAAAGCAGTTACTAAATAATGAATTGCATGTACAATGTAAAAGAAAAACAAAAACACAATTATTGAAAAAAACTCTAAGTGGAAAACACTTACTCTATAATGTGTCTTTTTTACAGTTATAGTGTGTCTTTTTTCAAGTACTTTGTGCTTAAAACTATATTCTCACCTTACTGAGAAACCGTAGAGATGAGGCCAATACATTTTGAATTGCCCACAAGGAACTCCAAGGAGAATTCAATAAAAGAAATAATCAATAACTTTGTGTTCAGTGCAAAGGCTCCAGGAGGAGGCACAGGCACTGCTACTGTCTATTTTGTGACAGTTGCGCATCACAGACACTGAATGAGGCAAAAGGCGTGGAAACAAAATTGTGTTCTGTCACACCATTTAAGCCCAAAACATAACATTAGCTACCCAGTCAGACCAAGTAAGTTTGCAGAAGCAACCCAGATTCAGAATGTTTTCCACCTTAGAGCACTTCAGTAATGTAAGATGCTCTATGATACATAAATGGACAGTGTTGTGCAGACAGTACAGCCAGGTCAGAAGTGGAAGAGCTGCTCACTGTTCTGTACTGCTGGAGGTCCTGGTTCCAAGACAGGCGTGCAACCTCACCAGCAATGCAAAGTGCCACCACATGCGAACACAAAACTGAGGAACAAAATTAGGATGCACAAACAAGTGTAAGCAGCAGAAAAAGTCACCTTGTACTCTACAAGCAATTCAAAATTACATCTTACACAAACACAAAAGACCAACTAAAGATAAGCTCTTAACAACTTGGTATCTGGCTGATAATTGCTTTTCATAAATACAGCTCTCACTTTAAAAAGTTTCATTTAGGTTACTGTTTCTTTGAGTTGTCTGTGATCAGCACATTTTGGGTGAAACAGACAAAAACGGATGTTAGAAATCATGTCTGGCTAGTATTTTGAGTCATGTTTTGCCACTAATAAAAGCCTGATAAAAGGTACAGAAAGCCTCTGCATACCAGTGATACCATCAAAGGGGAAAGCAAAAAGCTGTTTACAAAACATTTTTTTCTCTGCTACATACATTCATTCTAAACCTGAGCTGCTGCTTAGTCAAGTCTATTATAAAAAATGTCAGAAAAACATCACAATATAGTCACCAGCCAGTCGATTTAAAGTTCAATTTGCTCTAACACCACAACAAATACATTTCTATAATCTGTGTATCTCCTCCTCCTGTGGAAGTATCAACAAAATTCAGAGCGATATACTTCTCTATAATATATAAAAGAATCATATCAGTGCTATAAGCCATAGTGTAGCTATATAGTAGCAGAGCATGAAACAGTAATCAAAGTCCTGAAAAATACACCATTGTCAGCATTGTACACTGGTACCAGTGTGTTATAGCACCTCGGCTTAACATAAATCAACCTAAGTGCCTGCTTTGGTAAGCACTTCGCACTCAGTGTACATCAGCACTGGGGGGGGCACAGAGAAACAAATCAGAAAATGGGACTTGTAAATAACAATTCGATTAGTGGATTTATACTACCGGTTTCCTAATAAACTCTGTACCCACACCTAGAGAGAGCCCTACCACAGCCTCCCCCCCGCCGTCTGCGCAGGTCTGCTTTTGCTGCCGAGCCCTTTGCCCTTCCAATTGCTGGGTGTGTAACTGCGCTGTCAGAGCCAAGCCGCCCCTCGCAGTAGTGGGCAATGGGGCTGTGGGGTCACTCTATGGGCCCAGCCCTCAGGGGGCTGTAGCCAGGCCCCCACAGGTGCCTCCGCCCGGGCCTGAGCATCAGGGTGAGGAAACAGGTGGTGGGTGTGGGGCTGCCGCTGGATGGTGGGGCACAGCCATGGCTGCGTGCCCTGAGCCCTCTGAGGGCTTGGAAGCTCACCCGTGTCCCTGATGCTGCCAAGCCCCTTGGATACAGGGAAGGTGTAAATCCATTGTGCCGCGTGTTTCAGTGCTGTCCTGCCCCATGCCGTTGTACTTATGGCATGTGTGCTGCTTAGACGGAGCATGAGCTCGGGTACCTACTTTGCTGATTAGTTTTTCTTAATTTTTTCTTCATTTCTTCTTAATTAGAAGAAAAATAAACACATGCACCAGCAAAAGATACTACTTAGTTCACCTTCTAAGAGATGATCTCAAAGAATACAAGGAAAAAAGACTTAGGCTCTAATACAATTTCAAATTTTTGTTTAAAAATACACATGCCCTAATTCCCCATAACGACGGAAGACACAACAGAAATGTAATACAGTCTTATTAAAATCATGTTTTGCAGACTGTGCAGAACCACATTTACGTGATCACTTGTGATGCAGAATTTCCCTAACCTCATTAATTTTCATTTATCTAGCCCTCTCAAAGAAGGAGGTAATCAGAAGCAAATTTGTATTTTATTTTAATTGCCTCATTGTTACATTATCAGTGCAAAGAAGTCTAATAGATAGTAATTCATGTCACAATACTCTGTCAAAGAAAGACCATATGAAATGATGCTAACAATGTAATTTAAATATTTTAGAAAGCAGACACTATGGAAGTTCTGCCTGCTACTACTCCTCTACTCCACAACAGTAATAAAAACTACACGCCACCAAAAAAACACACATTGCTTTACAAGCAGCTCATTTCCAAAGCACAGCCGTCCACGCCTGTCAGCAGTCACAGCACCTTGTTAGCAGCAGCACCGCTCTGAACTGGGTAGAGGAGTGCTCAAAACCAGCCCCCTGCATTGAATTCATTCTCGGTCACAAGGGTCACAGACAAAACACCAGGATAAGCCAGGGGGCTGCAATTATTATCATACAGTCAAGGGTTTTTTCTTACACAGCCACCAGCTTGTACACCTACTGTGATTTAGACTTCTGGGTCTGCAATTTAAACCCTCTCCTTTGCCTCACAAACCAACTGCTATCACATTGGTGATCTAAGAGTGAACATCATCCAAGTGAATTGGAACACCCACTACAGGCTTTCTCCTTCAACATCACTAGATATACATGACTTTGGTTAGCTGTAAACCAGGAAAAGGAACGGGTGTATTTTTAATTACAAGAGATTAGAAGAAAAATGCCTTCCTAACAATCAGTTTTCTTAAGACCTGTTCTAATTAACTTCCTCCTTTCTCCAAGCTACTGGTCAAAACCTCCACAAACCAAAGTAAAGGTAAGTTGCACAAGACATGCTGGAAAACCAGAAATTCACCAGCAGGAGTTGTCTAGCAAGATTCTAAGCATAATCAAGTCCTCGAGTACCTTCTGCTGTTCGTGGTAAACATTTTGTGCTTACAGATGCATTGCCACCAACCACAACAGAAAGCTGTAGCGTTATTTACATTCCTCATTTTTCACTTGCTGTGAATGGAACATGTAAATGGAAATACATTTGTGAATGGAAATGCAGATTTTCCATTGATTTCATGGCCTGTACAGATCAGGCTTGTGTCTCAATGAAGTTGGTAGGAGATTTTTGTAGCTGGTTTTACACAGCCAAGGCCAGATGTTGCAATAGCTGAGATAT
The DNA here is from genome assembly GCF_964035555.1 of Netta rufina. Taxonomy (NCBI): domain Eukaryota; kingdom Metazoa; phylum Chordata; class Aves; order Anseriformes; family Anatidae; genus Netta; species Netta rufina. The sequence continues at coordinate 34,968,533 of NC_140127.1, read as the reverse complement.
AATAAAAGGAAACTGCGACCTAAGCTTCTAATAGAGGATGTACTCAGGCTATGATGGGGTATTTACAACAGTTAATACTCCTGAAATTACTGAATATAAAAGTTGCCGCATGGAGGAAAATGTATATATGTTGTCTAAAACATAATTCTTAAGTCAACACCCCTATAAAGACCGTATTTCCTTCCAGAAACAAACTATTGGATCCACACTGATGATGTATTTTAGTTTCCTTCACAATTTACACTTGTGTTCACTCACAGTTTTCTTCTTTCCATTTGCAAGACTCCCTCACCACGTTCTCGGTATACTCCCTGCTCTTCAATAACACTGTTCTATGGTTTTATTCTTACATACCCAAGAGGATGACATTAATGCAACAGACAGATGTTTTCTTCTGTATATAACTCTGCCAGCAGAACAAATACCACTCCCTAGCCCCCAGCTGCTCATCAACTGTTCTCACAGATTTGTAGGGGGCAGACTTTCATTCCTGTGCTTTTCCTTTCCAAAAGTTATTTCAAATTCATAAAGACTCTTCTGTAATGGAAGTGCTCAGAAGTAAGCAGTATTCATAATACAGTGTAACACCTTAAATATACATGCATTTAGTCAGCTTATATGAGGCATTTACACCTATCCCTCAGTCTACTCAAGCATCTTAATTGCTCTGAAGCCTGTTGTTTTTTTTCCTCAAGTCCAGCTTTGGACTTGAAAAAACAAAGAGGGAGATGGCAGTACTTCTAATTCTCTCCTTTCCCTCGCATCTCTGAGAAGCACAATACCTGTTCTCTATCCTACCAAGATTTTAATGAGGTTCAAAATATTAATAAGATGATCAACTACACCTGCTGACAGCCATAGGGCTTGAAAGGCTAAATATACCTGCATCACTAGAAAACGTTGCCCTGCCATTTCTTGAGGCACTAGATTTTTATTTAGTTGGTTATTTTTAAACACTGCTTTGGGTGTAGAGCAATACTGATAATGTATGCAACTGAGCAGGAGGGGGGAGTCAAAAAAGCAGCAGATGTGGCCATGCTGGAAGAGAGACAGGCAATACCTGTCCCAAAGGTAAAAATGTAAAAACTCAATGCACTTTCATTTAAGTCAGCTTTTTGGGGGTGGGGGAGGTTCTTGCTTGAGTAGCATGTTTTGAAAATAAACTGTTAAGACTGAAACAAGTAGTAAATTCAGTCTTTTAAATCACTCCAGGGATCATCTTCCCACTGATGACTCAAAAGTCTCTGTTAAACATATGTAACATGGGTAATCAATTGCAAACACATATTTAGTATGACTAGAAATTCACACCCTCCCACTCAAACACATACACAGTATTTACCACACATGAACATTACACTATGAAACAGTGAAATTGTAGCAGTCATAACACAGACAATAGGTCATGTCTGATAACTACAGTTTATTATTCTTAAGCTGAGAAAAATTGTTCCAACTCTACAATTCTACAATGACAGGCAATGTTTTCACTTAGCAAAACAGCCATTCCACTCATAACCTTGATATTTTCATTTGGAGAATAAAAAAAAAACACAGAAGGCTGCAACCGGATTTTTTTTTTCTCTCCCTCCAGGAGCCACCCACCCTAAAAGCATTACAAGAAATCAAAGACAACACTTACAATCTTAGTTGTTATTTTAGACTACATAACAGAAACGTGTTGAGCACTAAAAAATATTAATTAGCATTTCATTAGAAATATTGATATGGCAAAAAGCGGTGATGTGCAGACACCCTGCCTCTGGGAGTAGATTTGAATTCATCTTAGATTAGGAGACAGTGCTCTAAACCCACTACCCTGACAAGTTAACTATCCTAGCTGACACAATCCTGGATAGGAATAACACCAGCACTGAGAATGGCACAGTAAACAAGAAGTCATGCTAACTTCTGCTGTTTACAAATGACAATTAGGATCTGAAAGAGTTACACAAATTCGCTACTTTGACAGTATTGCAATTTTTTTTTGTGTGTGTGTCTTTAAATTAACAGCTACATATGTAACAGTACCAAAAAGAGCAAATAGCTATTACAGGCAAGACTGCACTGGCAAGAAAATTTAACCAACAAAAGGGTTAATTAGGGATACAAATTTTCTCAGACTGTTAATAATGGGAACAACACATAGTATGTGCCCATAAGTAATTCTCAGGTATCTTTGATCTTCGGCCCCAAGCGATTGCTGTTGCCTACCATACCCTGGCCTCTGGGACTCTCTCAGAACCAGACATCTGGCTACTTTGTTGTTTTAGACTAATCTCTTCCCAGGAGAGCTCAAGAAATGACACCAGGCAAGGAGGGTCCTGGCAAGGGAAAAAACATTACAGTATCAGCAGATTTTTGAGTGGACTAGAGTATCAAAATTGTCTTCGAATTTCTATAGGGATCCTGTGGCTTCTCTGCTCTCCAGCTCGGCTTTCACGCAGAACGCACATGATCCCGTTTTAAGGAGCTGCTAATCTCTTTGGGGAAGCTAATGAACGATAATCCAGGAGAGAACGTGTGGCAGGGCAGACAGACGTAGAAAAAAGCAAGGAATAGGTGGATTTTAAAAAGATTTTATTGAAAGGTCAACACACTGCATGATGAAATAATGTTTTCAAAGCCCTACAAAAATAACTCCGACATCCAAACACTCTTTTTGACTAATTCACTGTCACCAATTTTAACTGCCAGCAATGTTATCATTGAAGTATGACCCTCTGACAAGTGCAGCAGTATCAGCCTAGTGCCTGACTGGCTGCTCTGGACTTAGAAAAAGCACACTTCACAATGCACAGGGGTAAAACGGGCTGCTAACATGAAGGAAGGAAGGTTTAATGTTAAGGCTAGAAGCTTCCACTATTTCTACCACCTGAGGCTAGCTGGGTTTTGCCACAAACTCTAGTCCGTTAGATTCCCATCCTCCCCAAACCAGAGGTGTCATCAGATGTGACACTCTGGGCAGCTGGACAAGAATGGCTGTAGGCTTCGAGCTGAGCAGGCAGCCCTGAAGGAGAAGACCCTTCTCCTACACCGAAGGCTCTCTGTCCTGGGTGATCCCAGGAAAGAGAAGGAAACAAGACCTGGAAGAACTAAAAATCTTACACACCTTTCTCTGAGGGCAGTAAGCATGCCTGTAACACGAACATCATCCCAGATACATACTTCCGAGCGGCATCCTTTATAAAACCTAGGGGTGGCACATAGCAGCAGTAATAAGAGATCACTTCTTGACTCAAAACCACAACCCCACCTTTTTTGAACTTCCCTTGACAAAGGCAAGTTAAAAAGGACACTAATGAAACGCAGATTCTAATCCTCTCCCAAGATATCATACAGGCCTGTATGATCTAACTTTGCCTCATTTCAAGGTACTTGCAAAGCATTCAAAACAGAGCTTTGCCGAAAATTCTGAATACTCTGCCACATTGCATCAGCCCCCAAAGTAAACAAATCCTTGCCAAAACCTTACGCAATTGTTACAGACAGAAGCAGTCTGAAATTATGTGCTAAACTTTCTAAGGGCCAGGCTGTTACAGAGTCCCCTACTTTTATCTTCGTATTTCTCACAACAGATACTCCGCTTCTTTCCATCTACAGCATTCCTCTGTGGGAAAAGCGTTGCTAAAAAGTTGCTTCAATGTATTTTAGCAGTTTCTTAATGCACTCTAGTATTTGGATCAAGAAGAAAAGAACTTGTGCTTCTAGTTACAATATGAGGACAGATTAAAAAAAAATAGTAATAAATAAAACCTTCTGCGCAGCTGAGTTATTCAAAAAGATACTTTTTCTTTCTTTTCTCTGAATATGACTGGAGTCATATTCATATGCTCCCAGTTCTCCAAATTGTCCCTGCTTCCTCGCACCAAGGAGGTACATTGTTCAAATGAACATGGATTAGTCCAAACCAATTTTACAATACCAGCAGCACCAGGACAACACAAACTGTTTTGTATGCTGTCTATAAAAATATTTGCTCAACAGATGTTTCTCTTAAAAGCTTTGCTATGTCAGCCTGTTACAGTTTAGTTGATGCCTTCTATGACTGCTGTAGCTTGCAAGTAGCTATGCAGCTTAATACAACAGAAACAAGTCAGAAAAACTCATAAAATAATCCACACTACCACACTAAAATCTTACCTGTATTTACTAGTACCTCATCTATTGCAGAACAATCCAAACTACAGTGTAATTAGAAAAGCATTTGAGGTAAACCAGGTCAAACTTACATGCTTAAAAAACAGCATGACTACATCAGTGAAGATTGCACCAATATAAGTAAGAAAAAAAAATGAAATAAGTACAATGTGGACTTTTAATTTGGGTATTTTCTGCTTTGTAAATAATTATAAACCTGCTGTCTTCACTTGCCAGAGAACCCTTAATGGTGAGTCCTTCACACTTACCTTCCCTACTCCTCTTAAAACAACACCAAACAATATGCCACACACAAATATATAAGATCACTTCACAAAATATACAGGAGATAAATGCTTAGTCAATAAAGCAAGCAAGCCCCTTACTAATCCTATATATTAAAGGCAGAAAAATACAGAGGATATAGATATAGATTCTAACAAAGATTTCTTGCAGTATCTGACAGTAAGCACATTTTTATAGGACCATCTTAGATACTACAGCTACAACTCCACATACAGTTAACAGACATATTTTCAAAGCTGTATGCCATCGCCATAACTCCAACAGCAAATAAACCAATGTTTCAGCAAGTAAATACTCCTAGGTTTACTCTGAGTAGTAATTAAGGTGCTACAGGTATCCAGACAGTGGAAACTAAAGCTGTCTTCCACTATCTATTAGCAAATCACAGCTATTCAGTGAGGTTTTCTAACAATAAATAAAAACCCTCACAGCCGTTCTCCAAAAACTCAGCAGCTGGAAGAAGTGAACACAGCAGCATGACAGGAATGCCAATATATCCATACAAAGGCAAATCAAATATGAAAGCAAACTCCAGAGAAAAAAAAAAAAAAAAAAAGGTCTTCAAACAAAATTCACATTAACACGTCTCCTAATTTGGAAATGGAATGGAATACCTTCTATGCATCTGACATAACAGTGGAACAGAGAGAGGAAAAGCCATTTTGGACATCAGGAATGTCTTGAACAACATCTGGAACTTTTCCAAGAACCTGGTCAGTCTACACAAAAGCAGTTCATGAACAATGTTTTTAATGACAAGCATTGATCTCACTGCAGATCCATTAAGCCTGCCGAAGTATGAATGTCTATCTAGGGTTCCTGATTTCAACACGTACATGAAATGCTGTGGGTACAACTGTTACATTCTCTCTTTATTTCCTAATCTAAGACATTTAACAGTATTACTCTACAGTTCACGGCTGACTGCACGTACGTTATGCAGTTCTTCATTTGGATAGTTTCTGTATGTATGAGCAAGCCTTGGAGAAAACATCCATAAACAACTCTAATAAAATTCACCCAGGTTTTGGAGGCTGCCTTTACCTCTCCAGTGAAGGTTGGAGGGAAGAGGCTTCTGAATGGAGGTGGAAGAACTCCACATTTCTTCCACTCAAAGCTGTTTCTTATCTTGTAATTAAACAGCTCATCAGCTAATAAAATGTCTACATATGCCTCTAATACCTGCATAAGGGGATGGCAGAGGGTAAGCTTGGTGATATTTCCTGACAAAGACACTTCCTGCAGAAAGATAAATATGGTTACTTGACCATAAAATCGACCTAATGAAATACACTTAACCCAGAAATAAAGCTCCACCTTCAGAAGCATACATGGCATGAAGAATACCGATACTTGTCTTTAATTTTCTACTTTAAATTTACAGGCACAGTTTAATTTCTTTGAAACAAAGACATTTGCAAACTAGCAGTAACACAATGAGAATACAGTGGGCAAAAATGCAAAAACATACTTATTTATATATCTACCTAGTGTTTTACATCAACTGCACACTTTTGCTTAATGAGACGAGTTAAGACCAAATACTACTGCTGGAATCCACCTACTGTGAATCATACAGACCCCAGTTTTCATTTGTGAGTCTTACTCCGACTTACTCAGCCCATTGCTTTGATTTCAACAGACACATAACTGATTTACGCTCAGATGAAAGAGAAGAATCAGGCACAAGTTTCCAGGTAGCCTCAACAGCAGCACAGGTGTTCTGTTGCTGGTAGCAGCTGGCATGTGCTAATTGGCAAGAAAACAAAATTCAACTATTTCGAGTTTTGTAAAAACATCTAAGAAGAGAGATGGCTCAAAATAAAGTCTCAGCATATTACAATATGCTCCACAGGCAGAAATAACCTGACAAAATTAAATTTCCCATTGCCTTGCACTGCACAATTCAGGAGCTTGAAGTTTGAAAGACAGGAAATCTCCTTAAAATTTGCTTGTATGGCAGATCTGCATTAGGTGCGAAAAAATTATTACAGAGTATGAAAAGACTCTCTTGCCCCCTGCCACTTGCAAAACAAAACAACACAAGAGCTGATAAAGAAACTATGAATATTGTGTACTGAAAATGTTGCTAAATTAGCCATCCACCTCACCAGATACTTTATGATAAACTAGCATAGCAAGCAATTTGCTCAAGTAAAATACTCTTGAAAGTTAGAAGCACTGACTGCTACTAGGACTGAGCAGTCTGGGCAGCTGGGAAATAGCCTACTGCAGATTTCAGCGTGGCTGTGTATTAGTAAGGAAAGACAAGCAACATGCTGGAACTAGCTAGCGATTTGAAAGGGGAGAAAAATTAAAATCAGGGTGATCATTTAAAGATATGACAAAATGCTTACGGGGGTGCAGTGACTAATATGCAAAAATACTGGGGCAAGGGGAGACTGACAGGGTGGTAAACATAACATCATTGATAAGATGACAAGAAAGAAATTTTGCATGGTTTAAAGAAAAAATGTGAATGCATCTGAATCCTGTTTACAACTCAGGGTTCAGACTCACAAAATACTTGGGCTATAAAGCATCCTAACATTCTATAATTCATATTTCAATAAAACAAGATAAACAGAACTAAGGCAGAGGCTACTATTTTGAATGTACCTTTGTCTAAAAAGAGAAAAATGTTACTCACAAACTGATTTAACGTCAATGTAATACAAAGGAAACTGAAAAGTAAAGTGCTGAGGAATCAACTAAAACAACGAAATGTGAGCACAATTTCGTTGTTTTAGGTAAGTATTTTGTTGTTATCTGCTGATGAAGATGACTACTGTGAGTTTTATCTGCTGGGAGTATCAGGAAGGTTTGAAAAAGCACAAGTAACAATACAGACATTTGTTATTCAATCGGTCATGACAGCAGACCCCTTACAGAGCAGAGATGTCTTTGTGGCTTTATTTCATTTTCAGAAGGGATTTGCAGACAGCATTTTACAACACTGCATATTTTCTGGGTATGCCATACTTACAAATAATGTCTATTGTTCTGACTTTCTCAGATCATAAACTGCAGAGAATCAAGCCATGCAGAAGTTATCGACATGGGTGGTATGAATGGCAAAAATGTGCTAGCATTGATAGGTCACAGAAGTTTGTGTCTATGCTTAGAAATAGAAATGCCTCACAACTATACAAAAGAGGCTGCACTGCTGGCAGTAGAAAAAATGTATAAGAGAGGCCATTGCCTAAATTATTAAAATACACACCTTAGAGAACATAACCCATATAGAAAGTCTCACTTGACACAGACAGTCTGTACCATTTGGATAATGAAAGTATAGCAAGTACTTTTAAGATAACACGTGATATCAACATTACAGAAAAATATGTTAGAGGATATGTTTTTGAAAATGGCATGTGATCACGCAATTTAAAAACAGAATCATAAAATATATCCATAGACATAAAAATTCCATTCCAATCTAACTTTAATGTTGTCATCTCTTGAATTCTGGGTAACCTGTCAATCCAGCTCATGCTTCTTCTTCTCACAGGACTTTTAAGAAATCGTGTATATTGAATATATGAAAAGTTTCCCTATAAGCACATTCATTTTGAAACAAAGTACTTTAAGTAAAATGAAACCTAATAGGCATTCCCTGTTAAAGCTTTCTCTAGTTCTAGGTATAAACTAATTCTCTAGAAATAAGGTTTTGTTTTCATATTTTCAAATAAATTAAAATATCACTTGCTAAAAATACATCTCCTTGTCATTTATAGCTGTAACTCAGGGAACAAATAATCCTTTTAACAAATTCATCTTCTTAAAGTAGATTAAAGAATTTACGAAAACAGAACACAAACCTGAAATTTTATCTAGATGGGAAATGGCATAGAAATGGGACTAAACAGAAACTTCTGAATAAAATCACTACAGATGATACCTTCTTGTAAATTCAGTAACCTCCGTGACAAAGTACAAATACAAAGGGTTTCATTTTTGAGTATGGTTGCTTAATATTCTACTTATAAAAGCAGCACAACCCTGGCAAATTTCAACCCTTCTGCAAGCAAACAAATTGAGCACTGTAAACTCTGTGAACAAGTGAGTGCTGTTATTGGCAGGGATATTTGCCAAACCATTCCCAAGACACAGTAACAGAGTTCAGACTCTGCACTACTGAGCAGATTTCTATTGCTCATTGCTATCACCAAAATGCATGCATGCACACATGTGAAGCCTAGAAACAATGTAAAAGTCTGCTGAATAAACTGACAAATGAATATCTATTTCTGCTGACAGGATGATGGTCTGGGTCACTGAAGACCTTGGTTCTACTCATGCTTTTCTGCCCTGTTTGTTTCATGGCAATATTTGTCTCTTTTTATGTGGACTATCAACAGATCAGGACAGGGATACCGTTATTACTGTATGCAAGTGTGCTTTGATTAATTCCATTGGGATCGGAACATTGTTCAGGTTTACCACATTATATTTCTATTGAAGGAAAGAACTATTGTTATGAACTGTTATATATATATTATATTGTTATTAACTAAGGAAGGTGTTTGCCTTTATCTTGTAACAGAGACCAGGCTAGCTGAAAAGCTAGGAAATTTTCCAGAAGTCTTTGCAACATTATTTTAAAAAATGTGTTGTTTTTTTTTTTTTTTTTTTGTTGTTGTTGTTGTTTGTTTCATTTAAAAAGGTTGAAATAAAGCCACAAAGGATGGCAAATAATTACAATAATTCCCATCTTCAGTATTGGGATTAGAGGTTGTAAACTCCCCGTTGATGATGTGAAAACCTCAGTGAACGTTTCATGCCCTGGTATTATGTCTGAGAAAGAACTTTTCAGACTCCATTATGTCCGCCATGAACTTGATCTTTCACCTCTAGTGAAAATCCTCTTATAACTAGAATTCTAAAGTTAATGATGAGAGATTTCATTTGCTTTCCAAGCACAGATAAAACCTTTTTGAAATACACTCTCACTGCCGTGACCTTGGTCTATGACTTAAGAGTTCACCACATGTAATAATTTACTTCGCCCCATGGGACTCATTGAGATTTCCTTTTAAAAGGTTTTGGATATGCAGTTAGAGCTGAAACACTCTCACAGTATGCATCAAAGCATACATCCTGTATACGCTACAGATGTTTTGCAACAATATCAACAAACTAAATGAACTTAGATGATTATAAAATATAAAAACAAAAAGGTCTAGCTAAGCAAAGCCATCCACATACTAGAAACTGAATGTTTGGGGAATTGTGCTGCAATAATGCACAATATCTGCTAGAACAGGGAGTTTCAAAATTTCATAGGAGTAGTAATATATGTAAATTGGCAAATTAATTCAGGAAATATACCGTTGCTCTGAACTTACCAACTCAAACACAGTAATATTCAGCTCAAGCACATGCTTTTTAGTTTATGAGCCACATAATTATCAGAATTGCTGCATTACAGCAGCAGTCTGTGGCTGCTGACTTTTCTTCGATAAAGCGTGCTATTTTCTTTATTTGCTCATGTATTTCTTATTATACATCCTTTTATTACTAAAAATACATGCATGAAATCAGAACTACTGTATACGTCTCAATATAAGGCAAGTTTTTGCTCTCATGTATCTCTGAGAAAATTCCTTCAGAAATGTTATTTACCTTCAATTCCAGCCCTGGCCTGCAGCCCTAGTTAAGAAGCAGTGTAAAGTGCACTTCCCCGAGCAGTAACATGCTGCCAGGCGTGAGCACAGCTCTGGCCGGCTCCCACGTAGCACCCTCCCTGCAGTGCCTTGCCGAGTGGCTGGCTGCCACCGGCTCCCTGGGGACACGTACATGGGCCTGAGACAGAGCAGCATGTGGAGGCAAACACCACGGGCCTTGAGAGGCTGGCCTGAGGGCAGCAAGGGGCACTGAGGGCACCAGAGAAGCAAATGGTTTGGAAATCCAGCTCATAGGGAGTGTGTGTGGGGGGATAAGACAGGGTACTGAATGCGTTGGCAAAGATTCTATTTAATGGTAAAACTTCCACTCCCTCATCACACACAAATCATCGGGGGGTGTTGTGCTTTCAGGGCACCCCATAGTAAGCTGGACTCACTGATGATCCTTTGCTATTCCCTTGCCTCTCAATTTCTTATCTTCTACCATCTTCTGTACTCACACGGGTAGCCCCTATGAGGAGTTCAAGTCCCTACTACAGCTACTCTGAATGTTGTGGTTCCCCCCCCCCATCCCTGTTAACCTAGAGGTATCAGCAGAACCGGTACATTTTAGACAGAAAAGGCAATACACACAAAGGAACACAGCAAAAACCCTTGCTGAACAGGAGAGCGCCTGGCTATGGGGACCTTAAAACTGAAAAACAGTTCCCAGGAGGCATGTGGCTTTTCTTCAACATCTCCAAAAACAGTTTAACAGCAGCTTGCTATTTTCAGAGTCATAGTAGGGCCAATATTTTCCAGAAATTGGAGCCTGAAGTAACTCTTTTGAATCAGAGAAAAATTGCTGCTCTACTGCTCTCCACAGTTTTGCCAAATGTTCTAACAAATAAAAACAGTCTAACAGAAAAATACAGACTGGAAACGCTTAAAACACCCTATCTTCTCATAAGAGTTCTGCAAGAGAAATAAATTTGGGCTAGTTTATTTTTATATAAATAAATGTAAAAAATTGTTTTCTTCACATAAATGAGGTTTTACAGTATTTAAGACAGTTTTCCTTAAAATGTATTGAATATAATCATTTGACAATTAAAAAAAAAAAAACAAACTTCAGTGTGCCTTCATAATCATAAAGATAGGAAAGAATAAATTGATAAAATCAATTTAATTTATTTGAAAAAGAAGTGAATTTAAAGATAATAGTCATTTTAACTGAAAATCCTTCTTACTGCTGTACAGGAGTGATTTGTACAAGTCAGGAATTAACTTGGATATACAAAAAAGGAGCTGAAGAAAACAAACACTGAATTTGCAAACGCGATCACTTTCTTTCCTATATATTACTGTTAGCCACTATGCGAATGTATTCACACCAGCTAAAAATGTGCTTGAGTAGATACAAAAACCTTCCCAAGTGAAATACTCTTAAGTTTTGATTTTAACAAGCAAATGACAGATTCAAGGAAGGAGAAGCAATGTAATATTATCTTGTTGCAAGTCACTGTTCAGAACTTGCAAATTTCAAGAACCATGATTCTATCCTTGACTAAATCCACTACAGATATTCCTTAAGGGCAGTTTGTTATCGCAATAGACAAGTCTGATTTCAGTTTATCTGCAATGAGCTGCAAACAGTCTTACATAAAAGATATTTCTGAGATTTCAAAATGTTAGCAATGTTCTATATATTGTCACTTCAAATGATCTTTTTTAGAAAGAAATGCTGAATTAATAAGGTATTTGACAACTAATGTCATTGCATATTAGCCTTTGCTAATCTTATAAACACATTCCTTCAGTTAGTCACAAAGCTGAGGCCACCAACCACCATGCTAAGCCATTTGCAGCAGCATCCCTTCATGCAAGAGAGTCCAGGCCCACATGGACAGGCAGGCACATTAACACAAGTCAGAGGAACTGACTTGTTCATTAAGGAAAATAAAACACTTAAACGAAAACAAAGCTGTAAAGTTTGTCTTCTCCTGAATCAGTAATTTAACACCAATCCTAACACATACAACAACTAAGCACTTCACTTACTGTTAAATGAAATATTAAATTAGCGTGTGCTTTGCAAGCCACCAAGTGAGGGACAGCAGAACCAGAACAAAGCATGTTCCAGGGATTCATGGCCAGCAAACCGCCCTGCTTTGCCAAAAGGTAACCATTGAAAATGACCCCTGTACTGTGAATGTTGTCATCCTGCGGGCATTCAATGGAATTATGACTCCACAAGACACTCCATTGCAAACAAATCTCCTGTAGTTTTTTTTGAAGTTGTCACCTTTAGAGTAAGTATTGCCAGTCTCCACCACTCTGCTAAAGGTGGTCTTTTGTTTTAAAGGCTGTGGAAGGGAGAGTAACATAGCTCAGCAGTAAAGATCTGCAATTTCTTTCAAATAGCTATAAAGATTAAAAACCAAGCTGACTTTTAGCAGGGCAGTAGACCCCACTCTCCATAAATACTTTAGTAAGAACATTACTGACTTGTTCAAACAGTGCCTATCGTCTTACATTTGGTTTGTGACCTCAGTGGAACAGATTTTTTTTCAAACACGCATAGGGATAGAAACAGGGCACTCACAGTATCTTGGTGAATAGAATAGTTCAGTTGGAAGGGGCCTTAATCATCATCTAGTCCATCTGCCTGATCTCTTTAGAGCTAAGGTGAGGAAGAGGGAAGAACAGAGATCTATTGGTTTTAAACCCAGTAGTACAGAGGCATAAAATACAATCCCAGAAATGCATAATGATGTGAAAAAATTCCAGGCTTCCAGGAGTGTAGGAGAAGGGCTTTTTCCACTGATCACCTTGTGAGCCACATGAAAAGACCCTGCGTTAGAAGTACTGGCAGCCAGGAATAAAATTGATTATTTTTTCGCAAGTCTATCACAAGGCTAATTCATCCACTGATACCTTACTGTAGCAAAAGAGCTCCTTGTCAAATGTGTCAGCAAAATATTAAACTGTGTACAAACAGATGCAAAGAATTTGAAGGTGACGTGTTCAGGTTTGGGGATCTCAGAAGTCTCACTATTAGGCTGAATTTGCTTCCACTGAATTAAGAGCAGTGCTGAATACCTTTGAAAATCCCGTCTGCTCTGAACTGTTGTAATAGTGGACCTGTATTAGAAAGATTCATGATAAATGAAAGCAGAGCAATGGGTGAGGGAAAAAAAGAAAATAAAATCCACAATCGTTTTAAGGTTACAGAAGACTTGAGATGATGAGGAATTCCAGAAATGTCTAATGGAGCTGTGTGACTGGGACGCATTATAGTGATGAAATTCATATTGTAAGTAATAATTTGGGCTACTCCTATGCATCGATGGATATAAAATGCACTCACTATTCAGGGAAGAAAAAACCCTAAGTGTCAATAAATAGTTCAATAAAAACCATCTGCTCAAAGCACAGTAATGATAAAAGAAAACTCTTAGGATACATAAAAAATTAGACTGTAATACTAGAATATAGTGGGTGAATTTAATAGCACAACAGTTCCCATGTAGATACAAGGCTTATGCTTACAGTTATTTCTTTATATTGCTACATGTGAAGTACAGACATTTTCCCTAAATTTGTCCTTTGACACCTACAGACATTTCCCAAAGACTTCACTGTAGCATTGGCAGAATTAGTTACATTCTCATCTAGAAGTACTTAGTCTACATGGGTAGACAAAATTTATTACTTAGGAAATAATAATAAAAAATTTTCATCATAGAATTTCCCTTTACAGTATTAAATTTTAAAAGATTAAGTCACTTCATTCTATTGTTTTTAAACAAAACCTAAAAATTATCTACTACTCTTTTAAGTGCTATTTAGAGATCAAATTTTAGATAACGTTATTGCAAGTTTTGACTTATATTTAGAGAAGAAAAAACTATATTGTCAAAGACAACTAAAGACCAGGACACGTACAGTTCATTTGAAAATCTTAAAACAATTTTGTTTCATAATGTTCATGTGTTACCTTCCAAGGATAAACATTCTTGGTATGCTGGTGCACTGTATGACTCACAAACCATTAGAGTTTGTTCTTTTTTTTATTCATTTCAGTTGTTTTTTTTAAAGGTTAATGTACATATATACACAGTTCAAAGAACTTTGGATATTTTTAGAGAAATCAATCTTTTCTGGGACTTTGAAGCACTGTTAGGGGTTCACCTTTGTGTTTTTACTTAAAAAAAGAAAAAAACAAAAAAAACAATACTCATAAACAGAGGAATTTTCCAGTGTTTATTTCTCAGTAAGAACTTAAATGTTCTTTATTCTAAAATAGTTAAACTTCTTGCATGTTTTTATTTTTGCCAACAAATAGTTGGCAATTATAACAAAATGTTACTATTCTCCCCCAATTCTTTTCCAGAAAGGCTGGCTGTGGTTCTTTAAAATTTATAGTAAGTTCTATGGTCTATATTTGCTTCATAAAAACAAATATAAAAATCACTCTTAGAACTTCCTTCTTACTTCATATCTCACTTTGGAAATATTTTTATAACTTTCTTCATTATATTCTGTTGTACATTTCAAAATTTTGCCATACATATGTGACACTTAGTTTTACAAAAGCCGTAACATTTGGAAAGATGTTTACATAACATTTGGAAAGATGCTACCCATATGGAATGTGAAAAAAATTAAAACAAAACACCACTTTAAAAGATTTTGTATAAGCTACAGTTTAACCAAGCAAAAAAAAAAAAGTCAATAGCTTTGTTGTGTAGGAGATAACAAAATAGCCAAAGTATTCTTCAATAAAATAAACTGTCTGCCATGATTTATCTGTACAATTGCATCACAGCTCTTGCCTGTTATGTTATACTTTTCAAAAATATGCCATTAAGTTGCCATAAAAGTCATCACAATTTTTTTTTTCCTCCCAATATGATAATAGACTTACAGATTTAATTTTCAACCTCTCTATTCTTCATTACTTTGATTCTTAAAGAGAGCATGACATTAGCTGTCTGAATACTTTGTAGTAATATTCTGGCATTTCTACAGCATTTCTGTCTGAGGATCTGCAAGCTCTGAGTAGGTTTGTCTTTACAGCACCTTGAAATGCTGACATTTATTTGTCACTCATGCAGAAATGGATAGTTAGAAGTAGACTTTTAAAGAAATGGGTTTTATAATTTCATTAAAAAAACTTTTTCTTTTTTTTTTTATTTTAATTTTTTTAAAAGATGCTAAGCAGCTTTTGGTACCATCAAATACTTATGTCATTAAAATTCTGACTCTTCATGGCTTAACAGGAGCTAAAAACACAAGTGAGGCCTAATTTTTTTCATTCCAATTTTTTTTAACTAGCAAAGAGTGTCCACTTCACAAATCATGAGATTTCATAAACATTACTGATGGTAGAAATACTTAAGTAAATGAGAAAAGGTCACAAAATTAAAAATTAGATTTTGATTGTTCATGGTGATACCTCCTTATTTTTGCCAGTGTCCAAAAATTCACAGAATGGTTTGGGTTGGAAGGGACCTTAAAGCCCACCCAGTTCCAATCCCCTGCCATGGGCAAGGACACCTCTCACCACACCAGGTTGCCCAAAGCCCCATCCAGCCTGGCCTTGAGCACCTTCAGGGATGGGGCATCCACAGCTTCTCTGGGCAGCCTGCGCCAGGGCCTCACCACTCTCAGAATAAAGAATTTCATCCTAACATCTAACCTAAACCTACCCTCTTTTAGTTTAAAGCTATTACTCCTTGTCCTATTACCACACTACCTGACAAAGAGTCCCTCCTCCCCAGCATTCCTGTAGGCCCCCTTTAGGTACTGGAAGGCCACTACGAGATCTCCCCAGAGCCTTCTCTTCCCCAGGCTGAACACCCCCATCTCTCCCAGCCTTTTCTCATAGAAGAGATGCTCCAACCTTGTGTCCCTCCTCTGGACCCACTCTAACAGGTCTATGTCCTTCTTATGCTGGGGGACCCACAGCTGAATGCAGTGCTCCAGGTGGGATCTCATGAGAAAGAGAACATTTTTTTTTGTTCAAATAAGCTTGATATGCACAAAATTCTGTACCTGACATAGACTTATTTCATCAATAAAACCTATTTGCAACAAAAGCTAGGAATGGGCCATTTAAGAAAGCTGCAAAGTTAATGGAAATAACCACATATAGGAAGAGATCACATGAGAAATGATGGAAAATTCGGAGCTAGAGGGAGAAATTGATACAAGAAACTAGAATGTAAAGAGTTCAAAGAACAATCCATACATCCAGAGATCAGGGAGGTGAGCCGAAGAAACCCAATAGTAGGTCACTGAGTCAACAGGTAGCCCTACTGGACTCAAATTGGATTTCCACTCATCACAGCAAGAACACTTACTTCCACCCCATGAGAAGAAAGAGTAGCCATTAACAACCTTCCTCTCCTCCAAAAGCCAAGATTTTCAGTAAGCACAGAAGGCTTCCCCCTACCACTTACATTGCTCATTTGCCAACACCTCTCAAGACAGAATAGCAGCTCTCAACTCATCTGGACCACATAGGTAGATATTTGCAGAGACATTTTGATCTCCACTGTCTCTTCTTCCAGCTCCCACAGCTAAATTCCTTGTAATGCTCTATGTCAGGTATTTCCAAGATGTGGCACCTGCATCACTGGTGGTACAGAAGTTATTCTGAGGCACTGGAGACACTGTCTTGAACGGCTGAACACCTCTGCTGCTGCCACTGCTGCTATCACTGGTGATATGTAAGGAAATGAGATTTGAAAAGCCTGTCTTTAGTCTCTTTTAACAACCAGTACTGAGTGTGAACTAGGCATTCCAGTATTTTCTTTGCAGCCACAATCTCCTGTTCTTCCACTTTAATGCCAACATTGAATTTCTCCTCCACTGACAGCAGAAAAAAAAGAGAACACACCTATAAACCTTGCTCCTGTTTTTCAGCCTATTTATCTGTTCTCTTTCCATTTCTCCCTTACACAGCTACAGAGATCTTTTTCCTCCTATATTTCCTACGACCTGTGAAGAAAGCTCTTTCCAGTCCCCCAAGCCACCCCATCACTCACATATCAGAGCTAGCTGAAGATGTTCATTTCCATGCTCAAACACTAAAATGCTTGGAAGCCTCTATCACAGCATGCTTCTCCCCACCTTAATGCCACAGCTACAGCAAGCAGAGGTGCCAATACTGGTAAATTGTATAGTTGCTAATAAACACTGACAGTTAAATAAAAGATTTTTAGTTTACCTGGTTTTACCCAAAACCCCAGAACACTAACTTTTGAAACGGTAAACCGTTTAATGAGAATTCTTACTATAAGCTTTGCTGATCACATATTCCTTAGCCAGCAAAGGCAGAACATTTTATTTGCTGCCCTCTGGCATGTATCAACTAAAAAACCTATCCTTGTAAGATTAACAAAACTCTCAATTTTAGCATCTCACACCCAAATTTTCTAATTGGTATACAACAAAATCCAGTTGATATGAAGCAACTTCTAATGATGTAGACTCTTTCTAAGCACTTGACCAAATATTTAATCACCTTTTCCCAGAATGATGTGTTTTAAATAAGGCTTTTCAGCACCGATCTTCAAACAATCCACAAAGAAGTCACCAGTACCCATTACTGCTAACCCCAGAGACACAATACCCCACTCACTTTCACCGAAAAGGTTAATGACAGAGCTGAAAACAGAAACCATGTCTCAGCCCCACCTGAAAACTTGTCCCACCACACCACAGTGCCTAATATATCCACAGGAATTACCTAAGTCCAAACTGATATTCAACAGTCCCTACTACTTAAATAAAGAAAACCTAAAACCCTCTGTACACAGTCAGCCACCATAACCGCCATATGATGTCTCTCAAGAAATCCAGAGGTCTCCACAGCACTTATTCAGGGTGTGCCTGCACTCTATAGCGGCAGGACACTTCTGAGACTAATTAGCTCTTGTAGCGCTGCCTCACTATATTGCTTCTGAGCAAGCTCATTTATCTTCATATTACATTATGCAGTGTAGATACACCCTCAGACAAATCAATTTCTCCAGGTAAGGGAAGCACACCTGATGAAGCAAAGGCAATTTAAGGGACATTGTTATGAACAACTGCTCTCACAGTACAATTGCTTATATTTCTAGTCAACTGCCACATTTAAATTCTTCTTCATGCATGAGAATTGATTTAAATTAAAATGGGGAAAAAAAGCATTGCTCTGCTCATGTCATAAAGAGAAAGGTATCAGCAAAACCTTAGGTGAAATGTGGCAAGGACAGATAAGAGGCTCTTCTCCCCTAGCACAAAGGATATGATTTGCTGCTCTTCAGAAGAAAAACTAATAATATGAATGACAGAGAAGCATTGTATTTCAAAAATCTGCTTGCACTGGAAACTTGCTCAATTTTAGCAATAAATTTGCCACACACTTTGCCTACAGCAAACACATTTAAAGGATGTTTCTCTTTAGCATACTTTCATAGAATATCCGAAGTTGGAAGGGACCCACAAGAATCAGAGTCCAACTCATGTCCTACCTTCCTAGAACCTGACTGAGAACTCACAGGTCCCAAGACCTAATTCTTGACTCACTCTGCCTCTGCTGTCAACAGTTACCTGTAAAAATCACTAACAAGGTACACATTTTTACGTTCCTCCAACACCAGTTCAGTGCAAAAGAATTAGAGGTTCAAGCTTACTTTGTCCATGACGTATACAATTACGACCTGAGCTTCACATGACAGAATGTCTGTTTTTCAGCTGGTATAAAAAACTGACACATACACTGCACCAAAAGAATATTACCATATAAAAGTAAACTTTAATCATCAAGAAATGAAAGCATCTCTCTCACTCCCGCACACAGATGCTTTATGATACTGTCTTCCACTAACCAATCACACCTTTTTTTTTTTTTTTCCAGAGGATCTTTTCCTTGTTCTAAGGACAGGACAGACACTGCTAACAGAATGATCACTCATTCAGTAGCTCATTTCATCCTCACTGTTCACTATGTGGCACCTCGTTATAATTTACAGAACCTAGATCTAGAATCACAACTAGAAAACTTATTTCTCTTTTGCTCACTATTATGTACCTGAACGATTTCTTTACACTAATTAATCCACTTCACAGAACCTCCATCAGACAATTTTAAGATCCTTGTTCTCAGGTAGCAAAGTGAGACAGTGATGTGCATGAGGATTGCCCATAATTAGAGATGCTTGACTTGAGATGCTTTGGGTCTCTCTTCAGAGGATAGAGCAATTAAACAGCACTTTGTCAGTACAAAGTACAACTTCAATCTATTTCAGTGCTATCATGTGTTTTCAAAGCTGACACTAATCGGTCCCAGGAGTCTGAACTCAGAAAATGAGAAGTACACAACTAATGGCCATATTTTAAAAATGCAATTCACCCAACCTCATGCAGAAGCTCTATCACTGAATTAAGAATTGGCTCTAAGAGTCCAGAACAGCACCACAACAATCCTAGCTTTGAAACCAACCTCTTCTAGTGTTTTTCTCCCTTCCTTACCCAGCATGTTTCATCCAGCTTCTGCAGATACAAGGAAGCAGATCTAAAGGAAAGGACCTTATTAATTATCACGCTTGCTTTCATTTCCTAAACAGCGGATACCTGATATTCCTAAGAATTGCATTTTATAGAGAAAGAAACAGTCTGAAATGACACTAGCACTTGTCACTTCAAGACAGAAACATAATGTGACCAAACTGAGTTTCCACAGACAACCTCAATTCCAGCATTTCCTTTCTGTTGAGAACTTTGTATTACATCACTGACAAAGAACCCCGAGCTCCCAGAAATTTCATTTCATGCAGTCTCAAAAAATGCTATAGGATTCAAATTCATTTTTGTGTCTCCGTCATCTCACTTGCTACATTTGCAGCTTCTAGCTTGGGGAACTCCTGCTACCAGGTCCCTTAATAATAGACACTCTTCAGACAAGCACTGCGAGGACATTTCTTCCCCCAGAAAGCTAGTGGTCTACAAGATAACCAGTACACAGCATACAAACATTATACAGTTAGGAATTACAAAGCAATTACAAGCAGAAAGATGCTTATACCATTTTTTTCCACACTTATATTAAAAAAAAAAAATTAATTCCAGAACAAATGAAAACTCACCTCATTTCCACCAACAGCTTTGGTTAAAATTACTGCAGAAGACACAGGAGGTGGCATGCAGCCTACGGTCTGCAAGCTGAAAACAACAAAAAGAAACATTATGTTCCTCACAGGTGGAAATACTATGCAAGATAAAAATCTTAAAATACCACATAACTGAGCAAACACAATCATTTTATCCCCTGTGCAACACAATCAGTTTGCGTTGCAGTTACAGCCCTGTACCAGCTGGCATGATTTCTATGCTTTCTCTCACCAACACCACACTGAGGAGTCTTATCACCATTTACTAAAAAATGCTTCATCTCTCTCTGACTTAATTTCCCTATACACATCACTATATTTACCATTCACAAATATATCTACACATATATCTCAAAGATAGCTGCATCATATGTCCTAACGTAGTTAAGTTTGTAGTGTGCTGAGAGACAGGTATCAATTTGGAAAAAAAAAAGAATAAAAGGATGCAGATGTTTATGTTAAAAAGAAAAAAAAAAAAAAAAAAAAAAGCTTAGTGATAAAAACATTGACTGCTAAGAAGTGTAAGGACAAGAAGAGCCATGCCTACTATTTTAGGTTTCCACTACTTTATTTTTCATCAGCCATTACTACAAAAATATATATATCACAATTAAGCTTTTTTATTTTCTGAAAGAGGCCATCAAATGTTACATTTTTATATATGTTTTCGCTTCATGGTAAAATCATTGACTTCCACTAATAGAAATGTCAATAACTTTATCCAAGATTTTAGAAGTCTAAAATATACCATCTGTCATTTCTTCCACTGTTTGTGCTGCAAAATTACCAACGTATATAGTAAATGTCATTGCAAAGTGAGAAATTCGTGAGCTTTCTTTTGTTTTAAATACAGTCCACAAAAAAGTGGTTATTACAAAACTGATTTGTTTTATACATGTATTGAGAAAAAAACAAGAACATACCACAAAAGGTTATGATTAACTTAAGTAAAATAATCCTTCTGGGGGAGGAGGGAAGTACCACCTGTGCTGAGTTAGAAGGAACAGGAAGGCAGGAAAATAAATGATCTGTGAATTCCCCAAAACATGGAATCTACTTATGTTTTTAAAGCATTGGAGTTTGAGACAGTATTCTAGTTCAGAACACAATACTAGTGGTGACCTACTTTGTACTTGTAACTATGTTAGTCCATCCCCAGGAAATGCAGTGTCAAAAATCTATAGCATACAGAAGTACTAAATCCAAACAACAGGAAGCATATCACAGTGCAATTGATATACTGCAAAAATACAACCAGCTTAAGTAGAAGAAAAGGGTAAATGACAACAAAAGTATTCAGTCAGCTACAGACACTGTGGAAAAGGAAAAAGGCAACCAATGTAAGCATTATATAAATTCAATCTCACAAACTGCCAAGCACCAACCACCTTGGAAGTACATAGGACCTCCAGCTTACAGCGAAGTCTATAGAAGCAGGGAGTTGTCAGCGCTTGGCAGGATGAACTCACATTTAAAAAAAAAAAAAAAAAAGAAACACAGGAAAAAGAAATGGTCTGGAAAGTTTAGTGTGTCCCTCCAAATACATACAAAAATATACAGCAGATGAACAAATGGTGACTCTGATATTCATCCCCTATATCAGCTGCAATACTATCATCCCTCTTCCTGTGTGGTCTCTTGGCAGTCAGCTCCTTGAACTTCTCACCTGCACTAATAAGGGTGGATTAAAGTTCAAGGTTATCCAGAAAGGTATGAAATGTGTGCAAGTATATTCACGTCAGTTGGAAGGGATTTTCCACACTGTAAGAGGAGAAAGGTTTAATAACACAACCTTCTCAAATTTGTAATAATGTATTTGGAATTAAAAAATAAAAAGCATTATCAAACTACGGGACAAAATATCCGTTATAGGGAAATAGCAATCTAAAAAAATCCTGGTCCACTAAAAGGAAATACTTTTAATCATGTGTATCTAAACATTCATGTAAATAGCCTGAGCACCTTCTTTCTTACTTTATATTAGCTATATGCAACACTAGCAATATACAAACTAGTTCTTCTAACAGATTATTACAGACAAACAAAAAATTGAAATATTTCTCTCATTCAGGCAGTGTTATAAGCACTAATATCAGGGGTCTAAACCCTTAATGAAGTGCAATAAATAATACCTGTTCTACTGATATACTGCAGACAGCTGAGTACTAAGCTCCAAATTCACTTATTTCAGATATTAACTACCAGAGCTGTATCTTGTACTAGGTTTTGCATCTCATGCCTTACCAACGGTGCTGGAAATGCTATATGCTAGGAGTAGAAGAGGTGAGCCTGCGTAAACACTAATAAGCTGCATCATGTTCTTTTTCAAAGAGATCCTGTCATTGCAAAATCTAGTCAGTTAACAAAAAAACGAACTTCAAAGATGCTTGGTAATGTCAGTTCCTCCTCTATTTTATATATTTCAAAATAACTGCAAAACAAACCTCCTAATATCACCCCAGACACAGAGAAAAACAAAACAAAACTGTAGAAACAGAGATGAAAAACCGGTAACATCTGAATTTGCCTCTCAAATAGCACAGCAAAACAGACTGTTAGGAAGGATGAGAGAATCTACCACTCATTCTGAAGCAATGCAGGGAATTACCTGTGGGCTTGACTGTGCCCTTTAAGCATAACCTTGTCTAGAGAGTAGAGCAGAACTACAGTCCCCAGCTGTGCCACCCTGCCAATAAAGGAGGGTGTTGCTGAACACCCTCGGGAGCATATGCCTGTTTTCCCAGGCCTTTGTGAGGGTGATCAGCCAGCTCCCACTAAAACAGTGATAAACATACATGATAAGGAAGTAACTTTGCCAAACCCCATTTTTGTTTGGGTATTTCAGTATTTTTAGAGAATAAGAACTGCAGCTGTGGGGCATTAGGATGAATTCTGGATATATAGAGCAGGCAAGGTACAGGCAGTTCCTCACTTCCACTCTTCACTCCACTTTCATGTACTCATATGTATATGTGTGAGTACCTGCTTTAAAATGAGTTATCCTAGAATTTTAGCTAATTAGAACAGAGCTCAATAGCTTCTCCACCACACAGCACATAAGGTACAGTTGCAGTGGATGTGTTCAATGCTACAAAATGGCAAGTGGTCTAAGCAGTGTCCCAAAAAGCAGTATTTATCAAGAAAGCTGTTTTTCAAAATAACCTTTCATTAAACTTCTCAATCTGACCATTCTTTAGAAGAAATCTCAACACAACAGATTTACTGTACTATAAGATAAGATGTAGCCAAAGCACAAATAGTACTCAAGGACCAGGTGCTTGCAAGGCAGCTTGAAACAAGTGTACTAGCTCGCTGCTAACACAAAACGTGGTAACATGAAAAATTAGGCTAGTTTATACTTCACGTGTAGCCAAGAGTCTTCTTCTCCCTTAATATAGCCATATTACTATATTACTTCATATTTAACGATACATATATATTGTAATTTTACACGGAGTTTCATTTGTGCATATAAAAGCTAACTTCCCTTAAATACTAAGCACAAAGGCAGCTTAAAAGGCATCAGGAAAGATGGGATGAGAACTGCTACAAAGAAGAAAAAGCACAAAACCTTCTCGTACTTTGCACTTCAGAAACCGGGGCTGCCACTATGGAAAATCCTTTCTCTATTCTAGCTGAGGAAAAACTTTGCAATGATTTAACCTTTACTATCAAACCCAAATTAATATTTTCTGCAACCTTGTCATTACTTTGATTTACTAAGCAAAACAGTAACTTTAAAGGAGTGGTTATTTGTTTGTTTGTTTTTTTCTCTCTCTCTCTCTCGCAGATTTCACCTTCTCAGTATCATTTGTACCACTTCAAGCTTGGTGTGAAGCCTGGAGAAACCTCTCCAAAACAGAAGTCTCTTTTAGGCTCAGGCCCTGTAAAAATGTAAACATGAGGAGCTTTATCATTAAACTTTTAAAGACAGGGAACTCTCCCCAAGCACTAGGAAACAAGAGGAATTTTTGAAGTAGTTTTCTAAAATAATCGATTTTGTATTCACGCATTCCAGTGTAGCTGCATGGTCCTAGGTATTTACCTTTGATTCTCAAAAAACATTTTATTCTTTGGATTTTTCATAACATCTTGCACCAGTGAACCATCAATACAACTTTGGAAGCACACACTCGCAGACTACACCACAGATTTAAATCATGTTTGCATGGCAGCATAGCTCCTGCTCATCTCAAATTTATTCCATCTTTTTTTCTTTCCCCCATTATTTAGCTAGGAGCAAATACTGAGCCCCAATCCATACACACCAAGAGATGCTCAGTACAGACTGTTTAGAAACAAAACAGAATACCAGTATGTGGCATGTTTAGTATTTATTCACAGACTTATAGTTTCCTTCAGAATGTTTTCTTCTTCCCCTCAGTCCTCCTTGAGACCCAGCAGAGCACTTGAGGTGCTTTTCAAAGAAGGTAACCTGTTGCAAGCTCTCTCCATATGAAACTAATTGACTAGATTTTCTAGAAATGACACCAGGTTCCTGAAAAGGTAATTCTGTGCATACTGTTTTCAACAACAAAGCACTGTAGCACAACAGCAAACAGCAAATTCTGCTCATAATCTCTCTTCAAACATCTGCTGCAGGACAAGCAGCCCTTTAAGAGGACAGCTACAAATATTGTTCAGTCCATTATGCTTACACATACCCTTTTAAAAGCCACTCATTTATAGGTGTGATTGATAACAGCTGAAGGAAGAGCCATATTGCTGTTGGGAAGAACGCAAGTGTAAAAATCTGGACAAAAAGGTGTAGTTTCACGTGCATCAAAGCACTTGTCAGCTCCTGCAAAAGAAAAAGAAGAGAGGAAGTTGCAGTCATAACAGCTGAAGTAAGACCATATTCGTGCTTTTAAAACTAGGATTATCTTTATAATAGAATGACAGCGCATGTCAAAAAGGCACCTTTAGGGATCATCTGATCTCCTCTTTAATAACAAGTACAGCCAGACAACATAAAAGCCAGACAACATCTCTCTGCTCCTGGGTGTTTTTCCAAAAGAATTGTCCACCACTTCAATAATACCACAGCTCTTCTAACAACAGCTTTTCAGCAGGCAGCCTCAGCACTGTGCTTCAAAACCTGTGTTAACCGTGCTGACAGCCTGTTTACTTTATTGACTGCTGGTATCAAGAGGAAGGGAAACTTGTAGTTCTGGGTGATTTCAAGCTTCCCTAGTCTGAAGAGAACCACAGAGAATGTGATTCTCCTTTACACCAGGAAGGAAAAAGGGATCCTGACATTACAATTAAAATCTAACAATTATAAAAAGCAAAAAATCCAGTGGCAGATTTTGATTGTACATTTTACCAACTGATAGGAAATTCATACAAAAATATTAGGCTCATGAAGAAGAACTAAGAAAGAATACCAAGGCTATGAAAACTTATCAACAGTTAAGCCACAAAATGCAGAGAAAAAAGGTGCAAAACACCTTAGAAACAGATTACAAGACTGAGGAAATAAATAAAACGTTGTTGTTACACAGTGTCTTTCCTCAAAAGCAGTAAGAACTCTCCAGAGAGGAGATCAAGTATCCTTACACAATATGCTCTTCAGTTAGCTGTGTCTCTCTCTGTTTCTGTTTTCCAGGCACTACAAGAATCTTCTGTAGAGTTTTCAAGTATCAGAGAAAAGCCTTGTACATTTCAGCTCCCATATATCAAGAAAAGGTCCTTCTCTTGTTTCTCAAAATAACTTGCACCCTCCAGTAAACAATGCAACATAAAAAGATCTGGTGACATTTTTATTCAAAATCTGCTAGGATTCTCTATGTATCTTAGGTCTGATACCACAAATGTACTAAATGTACACATATATATATCGTAGAGTAATACAGCAGCAGATCTTCACATGCTACCTCCCAGCTACAAGACAGCTGAACTGTTATTCAGCAGTTTTATTTTTAAAACAATCAAATGCTGCATTTTTGATCCTCCAAAAGCACATTGATGTAAGCACACATCTGGAAGTATTAGCAATTCAGCACAATGTCCTCCTTTATTTCTTCGAATAAAATTATCTTCCAAATTTGGGTTTGGGAAACAAAAAAAAAACTTCCACGAAAATCTACACATCTCTTCGTACCCCATTCTCACAAAGTTACATACAGCATGGACTTGAAATGTACATCTTGAACCAGTTTTAACAAGAAAGAATCACTCCTCTTGGTTCTTAGTTAACTGAATGAAACAACTACTTCATTTTCTAAATAAAGAAGGCTTTTGCACATACCACTATAACTCTGCATGAAAAAATAGGCCTTCTTCATACATGAGCTGTCATAGTACTGGCTGAGTTACAGAAAGCTTCATTGTAGCACTATTTCATCCTTTCTCAAACAGAAAGCAAAAATAAAGTGTCTAGTAGTAGAAACACTGTACGGGGGAAGAAAAGATACTTTGAAATACCTACATAAAAATGTATCACTTACATTTAAAAATGCAATTGAGAAAAAAAAAAAAAAACTAATCAGGTGACTTATTTCAGCAAAGCTGCTTTATTTTTCCTTTCCTGCCATGCCACCTCCGGCCCCAGATCTCCTAGTGGACCAAGCTCTGATGGCAATCCCAGTCTAGGCAATGTCACACACACAGAGGTGCAGACACTGGAGCCAACAGCATTGTACAAGATACTCTTTCTTTCAGTATTGCACCGTTGTTGCCTGCTTTCCCTTTTAATCTACTGTTTTTACAACAATTGGAAAATGCCTTAAAAACAGATGTTTTCAAGAAGCGCGCTACTTCCAAAAGCAAAATCCAAGCCAAAACTTTGGGAAAGGCTGGTAACAGGTTCCAGTGAGCAAGGAAGGCAATTACAACACAGCCAACCTAGCACACGAAGGAATGCTGTACTAGCAGAACAGGTATTTGCAGACCTAAATTACCAGTCCTTAGAATGTCTCTGGTGATCATGTTTTAAAAAGGTATTCCTTAGATTGTATCAGCATAGAACAAACACTGGAAAAAAAAAAACAGCCTTCATCCTCTTAAACAATCTACAAGGACTTATCCCAAAATGCCTCCATCACAGTGGCACTCAAAAAAGGAAAAATCTCAGAAATGGCTTTGAGAGCTGCCAGTTACAACTCAGGTTCTGCACACCAGGCAGAACAGGATACCTCGTCTTTCCCACTAATTTAGACCCTTTAGAGAGTGTCTCCATGCTTCCCCTCTGGTCAATGCCTGGTGCCACCTAATCACACTAAAATGGTTATAGGTGAGCTTTTCTGGGCAAGAACTTAAACAAAGCAAACGCTGTTTTCAGTGGCCTTCCAAATTCCTCATTGAAATGGATAACTCAAGTATGCAATTTATGTCTGGGGCCCTACAAGGAAAAAGCAAACTATCCAGGCACTGGAAGAGCTTTATGGTAAGGTGCAATCAAAGGTTCTTGTCATTCCTGGATACAGCCTATTTCTGCAAAGGAAAGAGGACCTTAAAGAGGATCTCTTTAGATTTGAAACTGTAACAAGGCTGTGTGCAGACAGACTCCCCCTGAATGCTGGCAATTATTCTGTGTACTGCTTTCTGAAGGCACGGTGAGGAATTTATTTACACATGCACTTTCACAGCAGATAAAAACATAAGTGTAACCTAAAAAAGAGCATCAGCTAGTACTCATTTTTATCAGATTTATCAGGAGGCCTCAGCTAAAGCTTACACAACTTTTTATCGTTTCATAAAGCATAGCAAACTCTAGTTCACTCCAATCAAAGTACTGTCCATGGTAGAACACACAGAGGGTGAAGAACTAATCAAGACAAAAGCAGAAACATTCCATTGCAAAGACGGATTAACTGATTAATAGCAACTTTAGGTTGTGCCATAAAAAAATTAAAACATGCCCCCAAAGTATTTTAATAATATAATGACCTGGCCTCCTAACATTTGAAAATTGATTTCAACACCCATTTTAGAAAGTAATAGCACAAGGTACAATGAGTGAAATGTTTTTCTTCCTCTTTATCTTCTACCCCTGTGGCAGAAATTCAAAAAGGCTTAGCTTCTTGATGGAATACAGATCTGGACATGCAGCACCACCCCTAACCGGTACTTCCAAAACAAATGGAGATACGCTACCTAGACAGAAACACCAGCTTCTGTAAAGGCTTCACTGATACTTCTGTATCTTAGAACTGCAGAATGAAAGAAAGCTATCAAAGTTCAAAGTGGGTCACGATGTATCACCAAGGGATGTGTCAGTTGTATCACCTTAACTGGAGAAAGTTAGAGGTGCAGTAGCATTCAGAATCTAACCAAGACTTTGACTGTGCTACTGATTCCTCCCTCCCTCACAGCTGCTTTCCAAATATAATGCTTCAAGGATTCAAGCTACTGAAAGAGAAATAAGTTTTACGTGTTTTTCTCTGCATACAAAGATTCTTAACCCTGAAAGCAGAAAACACCACTGAAGTTTTGTGGTTTTGGGTCCTCCTCTCTGTGGGAGAAAGTGCCTCTCTACAGCCTGTTTACATTAGGATGTATTTCTGTTCCAGGCAAATAGATGATATGGTTCTTTCTGCTTCCATATAAGACCACAAAGCTTAAAAAAAGCTGCTACAGAATTGACTACAGTTATTTGCTTCACTTCTACTGCATCCAGGCAGAACTATCCAGGCGCCAGTGCCAGCAGTGCCCACAGACACAGGGAGAGGGCTGCCATCAATTCACACACTGCCGCCATTATTAATATTATCATTGTGACCATGATACAGGTACAGAAACGTTTGTTTAACACACGCTATTCATCCAGATCCCACTTTGCCCAGAAGCTCATGCAATGCTGGACAGTGTCATGCTGCTTCCTTTAGTATCATGCAACATATGGACAGCATCACCCATGAGCACAGCCAACAGAGTAAAAGGAACCAAGAAACCAGAACAGCAGTGACATGCACTGTTTCCCTTCAGCTCTGGTTACTCCTCCTTTTTTTGGCACACAGCCATCATTTCCCTTTCTCCCTCCCTACTTGACAAACTAGGAGGTTTTCCCCTCATCTCCTTTTATTCACAGATTGCTCCTCTTTGAAAAATAAGCAACATCAAATTTGGAACAAGTCTCAGTGTCTGTGACATGCAGCAGCGCACAGGCACTTCAAGTCTACCTGCCCACAAACAAATGCCATAGGAAAGGATCACCAAGACCTCATACAAGTATATACTGGTCTCACATCTGCAGAGGAGAACCTCAGTGTTGACACAGGCTGTTGTCCTATTCCTATACAATGTGGTAACTTCCAGCCATTGATCTTGGCGTCGTGACTAGCCTCTCCAGTCTTACTTAGAGAACCAGCAGATGAGATGAAGGAGAGGAGCACAGAGAACTCACCTCTTCTCTTCATGTCCTACAGAGGCATGGAGACTCCCCAGAGCCCCTCTCTGACCAGGTCCCTGCAGATCTCTACCCTAGGATTCACAGTTTTCTGCCTGGTAGCTAAACAGGGCAGTGGGGAAATGCAGGTGCGCAATGGTAGTAGGAGCCAGGTACCAGTGTGCTCCCGGGTCTCACCCTGATATGTGTTGGGATGCACCCCAGGTGTAGATCCAGTCTTTTGCACTCAACATTGTGCTCAACACTTAGTCAAAGCCCTACAGAATCAAGCAAAGTCTCTATGGATGGGTGAAATTCATTCACACTCTCCTTCTCAACACACTCACTAGCTTGATTCTTGATTTCAAGAATCTCTTGAAATCAAGGAGGGGTTATTATATAAATGTCTCATTTTGATCTTCTCTTGTCGGCCGTTATCTGAGCATCAACAACAGCATAGTAATTAAGTATTTCATTTATGTTCAAACCTGATCAAAAGCAACAAAACTTTTAAAGCAAAACAAGGATGAAGCAATGAGAAATTACAGTACCTCAGTTTTTAATGAGAGTCCACTGTTAAAGAATATAGCTGAAACAGCAATGTAAGTTATGGTAATTTCTGGTTTCAAGGGTCCTAAAAAATACAGAGAACAGAGTGAACTGTAGTCAAAGAGACAATTATATGCATATATTACATCAAAGTGAGAATCTGTAGACAAATATCTGCAGAAAACCAAATCATTCAAGTCTCCTTAATAAAAAGAGTGGGGTTTTAACCATTACGTTACAGAAAGTATGCTGCTCATTTCTAAATGAAAACAAATCAGTGAGTGACCAGTGAGGTATGGCGTCAGAAAGATTGGGCTCCCATGATTACAGGCCACCAATGGGTAAATTCTGCAAGAGTGAAAAAGGGGGAGTTTTCAGAGCTTGGCTCTGTCATCAGAGTACCCCCACAGCAACAAAAATTGAAACCACACACTGAAATGGAAGTGTGAGCTGCTCCCTCCATGAGGGTATCTACATCAATCCCATATCTACCTCTGATATCCCCCCTACAACACAATGCCTGTCTGGCTGCCTGCAGAAAGGAAACCTAGTTGTTCCTTGCAATGAGCTCCTTGAAGCAATGCAGTTCTGTGTTATTCCCCCACAACAGGGCTGTGGCGATAACACATTTCAGATACTGCTGCAGTGAGAGCAGCCAGGGCAGATGCCTGTACCTCCACGGGTTCCACAATATTAAAAGCTTATATTGGTATATATAGTCATATATTTATTTTAATCTCCTGAAAAAAAAAGAAGTAGTTTTTGTACTCCTATAAAAGTGATGAATTATCTTAATACCCTTTGACTTTGAAAGCCACAAAATGCAAGAAGTATACATGCATATTTTTACAGGCATTCAACCAGGTATTTCAACAAAAAGAAAATATTAACAGCCTACTTAGGGTCAAACTAATATCCTAACTCTGCAAGCGACAATAAATTGTCATGAGCAAAACTGCAGCAGCAAACAGGCAAGCCTTTACTCCACAGACCAGAAGAGAAGATCCTTTCTGCTCTCTCGAATGAATGACACATTGATGTGAGCAACATCAATGATCCTTAAATTAGAGGGATTTGATCGTACACTGAGTCTACTCAGGCTTGCACCTCAAGTTGTTTAAACCAAAAATCCTACTCTGAAATAACTTTGTTGATGAGGCACTAGAAATGTGTGTGTGTTAAGTACAAAACAAAAAAAAAAAAAGGCAAAACAAACTGCCTATATGAAGCACAATGTAAAAATAAGCCAGGAAATGCAAAAGTTAAAGTTACAGCAAAGCATGTGGCTAGTTGCAAAATCAATTGCAAAAAAAAGAAAAAAAAAGTTAACTGAAAAGCCAGAAGGAAAAAAAAACACACATTAGAATCCTATAAACAGTTATACAGAAAAATATATAAGTTCTACATATACAGACAACTATGTAACTTTTCTAATCTTGTAGAAGATTAGAGCACGTACATATGGGCACACAGGCAGTTGGTTAGGTGGTCTGGCTAAAATAAAGGTTCTTCTAGGACACAATTTTTCTGTCACAGGTTTTTCACTGGACTGCCTGAACCCTGTCACACTGGAGAAAACTCTACCACTAGAGCACTCGCACGTTCATGCAGCCCAGGGAATTTCAATCAGGACAGATCCCCTTCATCTCATGTGCCAAAGACTGATCAGGAAAGCTCTTTTCATGAAAAACCAAAATAGGCACATTCACTGGCTAGGGAAACATGCCAAAAAGGGCTTGGTTTGCGCCCTGAAGGTGAGCCCAGCACAAATCTTTATTTGTGGCACAGCATTCCACTGGTATGGATGCTGGGCCCTCTGTGTCATTCAGCAGGGCTCTGCAGATTGCAGTGCATGGTTTTGTCCCCTGGAGGATGACAAACTTGGAGCTTTTTTCATATGCTGACTTTTTCCACCCCACTGCCTTTCACACACACATACCCTTTTTTTTTTTCCTCCTCTGGTTTTAAAATGAGCACTGAGGTTCCATGATTTCAGAAAAGAGATACTGTTATTGGGAACATGTCTGACAATTTCTATCAATGTTTACAAGCTTTTTCAAGCTAGCTGTCCCAGGAACAACCCCATGTCTATATACCACATGTGCTATCTCTTTACAGTAGAATTATTAAATTGAAGTCCTCCACAATAACATGCAGGAAATAAATTGCGGAAAAATAATCTCATATTCTAATTTACAGGGTGTCCCACATCGCTGCTAACAATCAGTGTGACAATCAAACAGACAGGGACAAACAACTTAATACTATAAATTCAAATTTGTCTTTAAGATCTGCTAAAGACACAGCGTGGATCCTGCAAGAAGCTCCACGTGAGCCCTATTCACCTATGCAAAACAGCACACGGATGTTAGGAAGGATCCTTGCAGAGCAGGAATTTGCCTGCCCTGAACTCCGTGAAGTACCGGAGCCTTGGCTGCCACAGCAAGTGTTTAGAGCCATTTTTAAAACTTTTTTTTTTTTTTCCAGAACCTGAGGAAAAAAAAAAAAAAAAAGAAAAAAAGTTAGCTCCTCAGTGAGGAGCTGTCTATCCTCAAACTTCAGCTGTTAAGAAAAAAAAAAAAAAAAAAAAAATCTCCACGTATAAAAGCACAGCTAGATTCTTCCTCCAGTCCTGTAACGTAGAGTTGCTAAACAAATTCTGCTGAAGTGTTCTGCCTTCCTTTTCTTAAGTCTTTGGAAAGCAATCAGAAAAAAAAAAAAAAAAAAAAAAAGTATAAAATGTAACCTGTTTTTGAAGACTGTGAGCATCTGGAACTGAAGTTACAACGTAAACTAAGCGGCTGATACTGCCGCTGTGTGTACCTAAACACACGCTGTTTATCTTAAAGTAACGCTGGCAGTTTCCTCAGCTCCGGCTGCAACAAGCACAAAAGGCTTCGTTTCACCACAGACGACAAGCCTTCCTTCTGGCTCCCTCACCGCGGGCACTCCGCACCGTTTCGCACCGAAGCGCCTTCCGCGAGGGGGTAAAAGGGGGCGGAAAACCCATCCTCAGAGCACGAGCGTGTGAGCCCAAGCTGAAAACCCCCCGGCTCGGAGGCAGCCGAGGTTTCCATGAGCTCCGCGCTGCGGGAGGCAGGCCCGGCACACGCCGAGTTCCTCAAGTTCCCCCTCAGCCCCCGCGAGCCCGGCCGGGGCAACGGCCGCCGCGCGCCGGTTAACGGCCGCCGGTAACGGCCGCACTCACCCCCTTTGACGCCGACGGCGGGCTCCAGCCTGGCCGCGGCGATGACGAGCACTATGCCCGCGATGAACCAGTCCTTCCGCAGCCGCTCCAGCAGCCCCATGGCGCCGCTGCCGCCGCCGCCCGGCTGGGCAGGGCAGGGCAGGGCAGAGCCGAGCCGTGCCGGGCAGGGCCGGGCCGTGCCGTGCCGGGCGGGGCGGGACGCAGGCTGCCTGCCCGCCCGCCCGCCGCCGCCACGAGCGGCCGGATCGGCTGACGGCGAGAAGTCGCTCCCACCGCCGCCATGCCTACCGCGCGGCTCCTAATACCGCCGCGCCGCCACGCAGAAGGCGGCGGCCGACACCGGCAGCGGCCGCCGCGGGGTGCGGGAGGCAGCGCCCGCAGGGGCTCGGAGCGCCGGGAGCGGAGCCGCCCGTGAGGCGCGGGGCCGGGCGGCGGCGGGCGGGAGCGGGCGGGTGCGCGCCGCTTCGGCACATTACGACGGGCGCGTGACGCCCGGCGCCTGACGCGCGGGAGGGCGGGCGGTTGCGGCCGTTGGGCGCCGTGTGGCAGCGGCGTCCCGTCAGGAGCCCAACGCCCCCTCAGCACCCCCAGGCGCCTCAGCCCTGCCTGGGGTATCCCGCTGCGCTCCGTCGCCTGGCTTCCGAAGTTGGGAAATTCCTCTCGCGGCACTCAGCGTGTTCGACGCTGGAATAAACCCACCTCCATTAAATCACGCTGTCGTGTAATTCCAGTGCTCGACCCACGCTTTCGATTTTCCCATTCCTCTCTTGTCCCAGCTTCCCTGACGGATTCACGAGCCTGCTCTCTGCCTGGCCGTGACCCCCTCGCTCTAAATCACCGTAACAAGGAAATGATAAAGTATAAAACATTCAATCATCACAGCTGCTCGCATGGCCACAGGCAGCTTGTTCCAGGGCATTTTAAACACGCAACACTTCTGCTGTGCAATTTCTACACATTCAGGTAACTTCATACTTCAGTGTCTACAGCTGTGTTCAGGTTTCAAGGACTAGCCACGCCACATGCTTTCTGCTACTAAGGACATAAGCATCGATAGTTCAGCTATGATCCCAGCTACTTCAGGAAGCACATACTGCTGTATGTCCCATGAGATTCACTTCTATTAACACGTATACATCATGGCTGCTTTTTATTTATTTTTGAGCATGGAGGGAACATGCCCTCTTCCTCTCACAAGGGGACCCCAAACAGGCACTTTAAAACCATCAAATACTTCACTGCTTTGCTCCAGTTCACTGGAGCACACCTTAGCCCTCGCTCCCTGCTCAGGTACGAGTAACCAACTGCAAAGCATTCCTGTACTTGCTTGTGCAGCTGCCACAGATCAGCTCGCAGAGGGCCTCACTCTGCACCAGCACAGCTAAAAGGTGCAAACACCTTTAGGGCAATTCAGAAAAACATTGTTACTGGGGAAATGCAGAACACTGAATAATCTATTGAGGTCAAGAAGTTATGCCCCCAGAAGTTAGAAGCAGCTTCATTTTATACCAAGTGGAGTTGCTGCAACACCGCTTGCTGCAGAAGCTGTAGATTGATGCAAAGAAGGAGTGGGCATAGAAGGTGTTCGGTCTGGCAATGAAACTCCCTTCTGCAGCAAAGACAGCATCTCCCTGCATTTGCATCGCAGTTTTTATACAGTGCTAACCCTGCCTCTCACTCTTCACAGACAAATACTAACTGCTAATTTCTACCACTGCCCACTTGATTCAAGCTTCATTTGGGGACAAAACTGAGGATTCACACTTGTAGCTGTAGCTACTCAGAACCATGATATGACTACAGCAAGGAGTATGGCTGCTGAGAACTCTGGAAAATCATTGTTACCTCAGGATTCCCATCCCTGTTAAAGATATTCTTATACACTCCAATAAAATAATAGTATTCCTTTGTTCCAGATCTGAAAAAGTGAATTAATCTGTGAGGCATTCAAGTATCTTAGTGATGGGGGACCACTGTACATAGAAGTTTGTCTCTGAGTAGGGCTTCAATGATGTGCAGTAAATACATGCATGGAACACCAAAGTGGATATCAAAGAGCTGCACAGGGAGTTGGGGAAGGCTTCAGCCTAGAGTTCATTAGTTGAGCGCCAGCCAACCTAGCCAAGGTGTCAAATGACAGAGATCCTCTGGCAATAAGCTGGGATATCACTTAACCCAGGACTGTCATCCTGCACACAGAATCCAAGAGGAACAAGTTACATTTGTAGGAACACCTTAACATGCTTCACATCAAAAGCATTTATCAGCTTTTGAATGCTTGCCCCAAAACATTTCTGTGCACAGGGCTACCACTGTATCTCAGATCTTTAGAGTCAGAGCACAGATCTCTGCCATCTGAGCTGCCAGCAGGAACCAGTGGTAGCTGTAAGCAGCGTGGGGCACTAGTGTGTGGGAGGTAGAGCACACACATCTCCTGAGAGTTGCAGATATTTGCTCACAGCAGATCCAACTGGAGAAAGTTCAGAACTTCAGGTTCTCTCCCCAGGCTCTGGAAGATTCTCATCTTCTTTCCCAAAGGGTTACTCCTTGTGCATCATCCCAGCCCACCTCTCCTCCTCTAATCTTCAGTGAGATAGCTTATCCTTCTCTAGATTTAGAACAGTTAAGAGAAAAAGAATGCTACTGGTTTTCCAGCAGTCAGAAATCATAGAAAAATGTTAACTTTGTCTATACTTGCTAAAGAAAAAAAATGATTTAACACAGCTCCATTGCTTTCAGTGAATGCTTTGTCTGGAAGTTTTTCCAAGAGATCTGAACCTTGTAATAATCAACTTTTGCTCACTGAACTACAGAACACAGGCATTCACATAGCTGTCATTTTCTATAATCTTTAAGATCCTATGCAGATATTCCAAGCTGCATATCAAAAGACTTGTACAAAGGTATTTTAGATGTTTTTGTTTAGAAACTGTTCTTCATATATCATAAGAATATATAGATCTTAGATGAACATGTTACTGCTTTTATAAGAGAGCTCCATAAGCCCTGCCCTACCCCACCAATGTGGAACAGGAAGGAAGAAAATACGAGGGATGTATTGTGTAATTCACAGGACTCTCATGGGTCCTAAGTCTGTTTGCAAGACAGCATCACTGTTTTTATAAGCAATTTGTCATCCACGTTGAAGCATTTGTTCGCTATCTGCCATCCAGAACCACATCCTGTAACATTTCACTTTCCTCGACAGGTTCCCATACAGATACCGTGCATTACCTATTTAACCACTGGGACTGCATCATGTCCCAGAGTCATCTGGCACCTGTGTAAGTGCATTCTCCATTACATCATACAAAACAGCATCAGGATATATTTAGCTGTGGCTTAGACACAGCACGAGAACAAGAATTTAGCATCTCTGATTTCACATGACCAAATTTTCGTTTTTGTACAATTTATTTCAAGAACAGAATGCAAACATACCTCAGGGCTTCCAGATGCTTTCCTGCCTCTGAAGGCCCTGTTGCTTCCTTCTGCATAATACAAAAGCATGGTGACAGGAGTAGCTATATGACAACAGACCTTCGCTGCTCACAAGTAGTCTGGTGAAATCAATGAGTCGGTGTGAGCAGCAACCAGTTGTCACATTTGCAAAGATACAGAAGTGGACTGTGTGTTTCTGGGCTTCACCTCACGAAGGATCAGCCTTATGTTGTTCGTAACCGATGCAGAGATGTTGGCTTCTGTTTGTGCCAGATGGAGCCTGTTCCTTCTGAGTCCTCAGCCTCTTAGCTGCATGACATACCTGGCTGTCTAATAACTACACAGTTAAGTTACTTCAGGGAATGTGCTGGGATTTTCAAGTCCTATAGTAGCAGGTGTCATCTGATTATGCATTTAGACAGAAGAGATTTCAGTATAAAGGAGAGGGGATCATGAGATAAAGGGAGCTTAAACGAGAGGAAGAGAGTAATAAATAATTTAGCTTGAAAAGAACAAAGATATTCAGAATGAACAAGATAAAGCGAGGTGTTAATTATAAATAGGAAAGTTGAGAAGAAAAAGTGGAACTATATGGGAGACAGTTTACAACACATTTATATTTCTCACAAGCACTTAGTAGAATAATCTCAGGTTTTCTCAGCAGCTGGAAGAAATTGCTGTACTGATCCCATTAGCTGGTTTTGCTCCTGGAAATGGAGTGCACGGCGCTTACTCTGTCCTGGTCTAGGTGCTCATGCTCTTATCTGTACAGGATCATTTAGCTGCTGCTACTGGACATTATAAAATGCCCACGAGCACTTACAGATTGCCAGCTGCAGAACTTACCACCATTAGTGCAACGCAGTAGTAGGAATTATGTACAAGTTCAATTTAGTACAGCACTTAATGGGACTTAAACACACAAATAGGTATGCTTTTCTAAAGAAGCTATAAGATGGTAAAAGGTTTTCTGGATCTTTATTTTTATTTCTATAATGATTTGATCCCACCCCCTGAGACTTTAAATGCATAATGCTCTTTCTTTTTACACTAATAATAAAGGCTCCTCAGATATTTAGGTATCCAACAAATGAGCAATTATTATTTTATTTAAGAGCCCAATGTGAAATTTTCATGCAGTAGTCTTCAGCATTAGGAAGAAAATTTGAGGGAACAAACAGGGACCCCTTTCCTAGAACCTAGTTGTTCCTAGGAGGTCACAACGCACTGGCTTCATGCTCCTGTGCTCACAATATTCTCTTGTCTAGACCTCCAGGACAGCTTATAGATGAGACAGGAGGCAAAAAAAAAAACTTTGTATTTTGCACTTCTTCAGAGAAATGTTTCCACACTGGACAGCAAGACTATAATGCATTCAGATGTTAGGATTTTTTAAATGATTTAAAAATGATTATCACAGCATGATAAAATTGTTTGAAATAATTTTCAAACTTCCTGAACTGCAATTAAAAACTTCTTTAAAAACCATGAAAAGCTGTACATATTTAAACCTGAAAAATGAAAGTGAAAATGTAAAAATAGCTTTTCTGGATGATTTCACAGTAAACAGTGACATTTAACCTGCTAGATATTTCAGAGAGAACATACTAATGCTTTTATATCTTTTTCTTCTTACACTTTTCGCAGATGACTTTTTAGTGTTGCAACAGTCATACCAAAACCCCCTGAAATATGAGTAGTTTCAGTATCAACCCTTTGCTGTATTTGCAGAGGGAAGCAGCAGCCAAGGTTTGTTCCTGGGTGTGCACAGGTGTGCAGATGCCAGCTGGTTACTACAGTTTCAGAGTAATTAGCCACTCACAATGGGAAGAGCATACAAGTTGAAGAACAAGGAGAGAGATCATCCCCGCCTATGATACTTGTCACAAAGGTCAGGTTTGCAAGGAGCAACCACCAGAGAAACCAGAAATACATGAGCACATATAGACTTGAGAAAGAGGCAGCTGCTAGAAGGGTTTGTCTTCAGCATGTTGAAAACTGGGTTTTAGGAGCTTAATGTGTATCTTTGATGAAGAAGGAATGGTGGGACTTGTCCATGAGGAAGGACAGCCCGTGCTCCAAGCTTTATATTTACCTAGATGGACAGAGGACAGGGCCTGATTTCTTTTGTGCCCGTGCCTTTTGATTTTAACAGAACCAAAGAGTTTAAAGGTTCAGAGATAGAGGTGCAATACAGATGTGCAATAGAAAGACAGAAGCATACACACATCCTTTGTGCTTACCTTGGCACGTTGACTATTTCAAGCATCAAACCAGTTTCATAACAAAGCCTGACCATTCACTTCTCACCAGCCACCATGATTTCCCCCAGCAGGATGGAAACTAAAAACCTTGTTATACATATGAGGATACAGATCTACAAAGTGAAGTTTCACCTGCCCTCCCCCTAGTAAGCCAGGCCACTCCAGGTGCAGGGAAACACAGGAGCTTGCAGTCATCTAGCTTGATGATGCAGTCCTTTACCTGCATGGAAGCAGATTCTACATTATTCACAAATCAATTTCTTTGATCACAGCCCTATCTGGCGTTTGCTTAGAAATGGACTGGAAAGTGCTCCCAGAGGAGCATCTGTGCATGTGCTGCATAGGCCAGTCCTCAGAGCACCTGCTCCCACCCATCCCTGCAGCACCAGGCTCCTCTGCAGTGCTGGAGTTGGGCTGCCTGCTTTCTTCCTAAAATGTTATTTGTTCCAAGACAGAAATCTTGATCAGACCACAAGGCTTCACTGCACCAGCTCTAGCGGAACTCCAGGCAATATGCTAGCATAATTCCAGGCATGTTTGCACTGCAATCAAGGAGCTGCAGCGCATGTGCACACAATGCGCCTCATTTTAACGGAGCCCTCCTTTGTGCCAACCACAGGGATTAATGCCATTGTAGATTCAGGCTTCCATACAAACAGGCACCACCAAGACAAAGTTATCAGGGTTCCCCCTTTGCTCTGCTCTGAACAGAGTCAAAATCCAAACTCCTCCACCTCCTCCTGCAGACACCCTCACCAGCCCTGTCCTTGAGGCACCGGGGTGTATCAGGCCACATCTACCACTGGGGATCAGGTCCACTCTTCCTCTCCCCTCAAAGATTCAGAGTTAAGTGGAAAACTCATCTCAAGAGTGAAAGCAGACAACCAAAAACAAAAGTGGAGTCAGGTAGGAAGACAAGCTAATGGGAAGTACACTAACTAATGAGGAAAAATATCGCCAGGTAGGAAGAGATCCTTTGAAAACCATTAACAAATCAGCTTCTGTACAGTTACTTTATCTGTCAATAGAAGAAAAAATGAGGATGCTGACAAACCTTCATCCCACGATCTGTGGCATTAATAAATAACGAAGTGCTAAAAAACTGGGACATTTTGTGCCTATAACAATATCACACAAGGACGAGGGAATAAAGCTGAACAAAAAAGGACATAATTGTGTATTGCTGGTAAATAATGACATGAATGGAGAACAAAACCGCAGAAACAAATCCAGTCCCCCCACTACAAGCATCTAATAGAAAGAAAACAGGACTGCCTCTTGTTGTTGTTGTCAGTGATCAGATCCAGATCTGGAAGTCACTGTGATTAGTTTTGGATGCAGTCATTATTCCAGAAGCATCCAGCCCAAACTGACTATTTAGATAAAGACAGAGGGGATGGAAGCTGAGGGAGGGCTTTTGGGGTATGTACCACCCCAACGTAAACAGCACAAGGAAAGACACAGCCTGAAGGGAAAGCTTTTTAAACCCCTAACCTTGAAATATTCCAACAACGTTAATCAGATTTCACAAAGGTTTTTAAGCAGCACACCCTACTGCCTGCCATCTACACAGCTTATGCCACAGAAGCCATCCAATGTTGGTTTTGCGTTGCTCATTTGTCAAGTCACATCCAAGCTCCCTGATTTTGTTCCACATAAGCATCTCATATGCCAAAGCATTGTGCTGTTGAAAGCAAGGGAAGGGATTCATTTTTTGTGGGTTCAAGCAAGTCAGAAAGCACTCTACAGAAACTAGGAAAGCAGATAAACACAGGGAAGGATCATCTGGTAATGAAGGTTGGACTAAAAGACAGGAATCTGAGGAGGCTGAATTAGGTAGGGCCTTATATTCCCTTTATAGAATGTGCATCAAGCAGAGCTCTGCCTCGAACCCTCCAGGAAACAGGAGAGTTATGATGGTGCCTTTTCCCTGAGAGCGTTTCTAAGCTTTCCTCACAGGAAGCTTTCCTCGTGGTGCATTCTGAAGTAGATCAAATGTAAAGGAAAATCCCAATTCAGAATTAATTGGCATACATTTTTCTTCAGAAGCTGGAGAGATTTTTGAATTTCTTCCCTCTAGATGAACTCACAACACTCCCACAATCCCACATTTGAGGTTGTACCTGTCTTCGTAAGCATGCAAGCACAAGGCCTGCAACAAAATGCGTCTGATTTTGCCACTCAACCTTGCTATTCAGATGCTTTCCAGTCTGCTGTCCATGGCCCGTGTTTGCTCCAGCTTCTCCTTGCAGCCTTAGCTTCCTTCAGCTTTGTTCTTGTTGCTGATGCAGTGTCACAGGACACGAGCCTTGTTTGGCATGAACCAGCTGCAGAGACAGATGCTTGGCGGTGCCAGGAACCTGCCTGCTTAAGGAGTCCAGAACAACGTATCACTTGGAAGCACTTGGTACACTGAGCTCAGGATCATCACACCACATCCTTATCTTCTGGTATTTGATGACAGTGAAGGCATTTCTACCATGACAGACCAGTGCCCCCTTAAGCCATGCTTCTTCTCTGAAGAGACAGCTTTCTTTTAAAGAATGGAAAAAAAAAAAAAAAAACCATGCCAGCCAAACACCACATCCCCTGCCTAAGTACCACCACTACTTATCCAGACAGGTATTCACTTTTCATCTGCCATCCAGCAGCTATCTGTACAGGCACCAAGCTCCGTCTGAGTCACACAGTAATAATCACTGCTTATATACAAGATCCCTTGTGTACTGTATATTAATGTCTGGCTGGTAATTTAATGGCACCTCTAGGCATAAACAAAAGTTTATTAAAACAGTAAGTAAAATGTTCCCAAAGACTGGCCTGCATTTTTAATTTTCTATTCAGCATTCCAAAATCCAGAGCCAGCCTTTTTATGCAAAAAGATAGCTACAGAGTTAGCACCAAGTAGCAGCATTTTGTGCGAGTTAGATACAGCATGGCCTAGAGCAATAGGATGCTTCATTTATATTCCCGACCCTTTCTTTTCTGATCATCTTTAACAATGACAGCCAAACAAAAATTTGGATTACTAGGAAACGTGTACAACTCAAGAAAGCAGCAGCATATTGATTACTCCTCACAATCAAATTACGTGTCAGCTCTTCGCTGGGAAGCCACATGGCAGCTGAAGCCTCAAGTCCCAGCCAGCAGTTGGCAGTGCCCCAGTGCCCTCTGTAGTTTAGACCGGGCTGTGCTCTGAACATTGGGCACACAAGTGTGATGCTGTGCCCTCCCTGCAATCCTCTTTGTTCACACAAGACACTCATTCCACAGTGTTTTGAAGACCAGCAGCTTTCTTTTATGAGAACTCCTTGAGCATGACAAATGCACACACTATGGGCTTCAGCTGTTACACACACTGTGCATCACAGTGGGTGAGTAGGTGGATATTTTTCAACAATATCTAAGCAGAAAAGTGCACTGATTTTCACGTTTTGGGTTAATTAACAGAGACCTGGCAATCTGCAGTAGGCAATTAGTCCATGAAGGAAGTGCAGCACAGAGCCACCAGCAGCCAAGCAAGGAGCTCTGCTTGCCACAGGCTCCTGAGACCACAGCCACATGTCCTAGCAGCAGCAATGCTCCTCTGCTGCAACTCATCACATTTTAGTGGCCTGTAGCACTTCCCAGCTCCCAGATAGTAACGTGCCCCATCCCCACTCTGAAGGAATGTGCTCAACTCTCACCCACACTCCTGGGTTTCCACAGCAAGGAAACCTGAGCATTCAGGCAGCCAGGTGCGCTCCCATGTCTGCTACCTACACGACCAGAGGAATAGGATTCCAGGAGCCCAGAGCAAATACAGATGTTGCCAGCTCTTTGCTTGGAGCCTGGAAGCATTTGTCATAACCTAGAGATTTGCCTGCTTACCAGAATCGAGTCATTCAGGCAGCTGAGAAGTCTCTTGCAAACAGCACCAACAAAGGAGAGACCACAGGTACTGCAGAGGGAAATCCACTAAAATAAATCCTTCAGTGCCTGTGTAAGGATAAAAATTGGTTTGTAAGAGATAAAAGCACTCGCAGCACATCAACTGCCTTTCTGTGGCATTCTTCAGTGCTGAACACAATTCAGGTTTTTATTGTTAAAACACATTTTCCTCATTCTTAGGAGACATCCTAATATAAACAGATTTGCTACTGCCCCATTAGCCTTAACCTGCAGAGCTTGGTGTCCTTATTTATAGCAACATGACTTTACCCTTAAAGAAAAACTGTTCTCTAAGCTCCGCTCTTGCAGCTTCCACGGTCTTGTCAAAGATTAGATATCAAAGCTTTGAATATGCAGCAGTAAGTGTGGGATTTTAAGTCTTGCACATGTATCTTGTTTATTTTGTCTATCAGAAATTGATGGCACTCTTCATGCAAGAGGAAGCAAAAGGCAGCAGGTAAGGTGCCAGGAGCAATACAGATATAGCTGTGGTATTTCACATTTCCAGCTAAAGACCTGGGTCAATACTTACCTATGATAAAAGGATTCCACAGGGTATTCAGGCATAATGGATTGTTCATGCATATGAGTTTGCAGGATCTGGCCCAGAACTTGAAAATGAGCAGACTAACACGGCTGTCGGACCCCTCAGACTTGCTGTGGTGGCAAGTCCCTAAAATCCTCACGGAGGTCAAGGGGTGTTCCACGAGGGAGGGGAATTTGCATTCAAACCATTCCCTGGCAGAGGACATCCATTGTAAGGCCTTCCTTTCTAGGTCTTACCCCCTATAGAGAAGGATGGTTGCGTAGGACCTTCACCCTTTCAAGGAGAGTATTCCTCCCATTTTGATCTTCCTGTTGTGATTTAATCAATGGTTTAATGTTGCTCTGCCCCCACAAGGTCCAAGCTGCCCAACAGCCACGTGGTTTCAATGAACTGTGGATAAAATTCTGGTCAACGCTACACTTGCATACATTTTTTAAGGTGAAGAAGCAGATTCATTTAAATGCTCTGCTGAGTTAGAGACCTATGACCTTAAATCATATGCAACTTAAACCTAGCTAATAGCAGATACATATATGCACAATGACAGCAAGCCACTGACTCCTTCATTCCAGGAACAGGAAAGAAAAACGTTGGCCAGAGTCTGGAAGCTTTGCATATTCATACTTCTTACAGTTGTTAAATGTTTGAAAATTCAGGTAATGAGCATACAATACTCTGGCTGCCTTTGTATTGCTTGGGGGTTTGCTATTCTCGTAATCTCTCTACAGAAACCGTTCTATCAAGTCAGTTTTTTTCCCCTCAAATTGAATTAGCACTTGTACATTGAAGTTTTCAACATCACCCATAAGATTTTTCAACTTGTCAAAAGAATCTGCGTGGTCTCTAACCATGAATAAAAATGATTTCAGATATCATCTTTATTTGAAGTTTTATTTCCTGGGATTAATTTAATTGATTGTGCTGGTGGCT
This sequence comes from Netta rufina, assembly GCF_964035555.1. Lineage (NCBI taxonomy): Eukaryota > Metazoa > Chordata > Aves > Anseriformes > Anatidae > Netta > Netta rufina. The sequence goes on along the minus strand of NC_140127.1, from coordinate 34,924,118 downwards.
TGTTAAGCAGCTGCTGAAATAAACAGACCATTTGTCTTTCTATGTAAACATATGGGTACCTGGTTTAATTACACTTCACAATAGTGCTGGAAGGGGAAAAAAAACAAAACAGAATAAAAGCCACCCTGTTTTCCAGAGAAAACACAGACCTGAAGTCATAAGGATTCTCCCATAGCAACAAACTTGGCTGCTCTTCTTCTAGGAGATTTTAATAAATCTTTTATCATATGGAAGAAAAATTATGAGGTTATATATATCTACTGGACTTTTTCCACATATAGCCACGTGCTTACCGAAGACATTCGCGTTTTTATCCTTTCCTGATATAACTAGGAATAGCCTCATAAATTTCCACTTCAATATAATTCTCATTTTATGCTTTGCAGACCTAATCCTGATCTGTGTCTATTACAATCATATTAACCTTGTTTTATAGCTGTGTAACAGATCAGGCCCTAACCTGGGAACTTGAGATAAAGCCAGAGGAGGGGCATTCCACTATTTTAACAGATATTTTTACTTCTCCCAGACAGTTCTGCTGAAGAAAATAGCATGGCCAACAGAAATAAAAGGATCAATAGTTCCAAATAATTCTTCCTGGACTCTTTTGCAAGAATTATTTAGTTCCTTTAAAACCTATATATATATATATATCCTGACTTCCCCAGCTATGCTCATCATACAAGCAATAACTCGTGGACTTATGTGGGAGACGAGACAAGCAGAAGGAAGTGGAGACCCCAGCACTGGAGCTAAAGAAGGCAAAAAGTCACTTCTGTACTAGGAATCTGGAAAGCCATAGGGGTGTATAAGATCAGTTATCAATATCCTTTTTATGCCCAGATAAGCACCATTCCTAGCAATAAGCACATACTGCACAAATGCAATATTAACAGCATGTAGCTGTGTCCAAACAGCAGGAAACCACATAAACAAGACTTGTTACATTACACACAGCCTCAGCTTTTCCCCTCCAACCAACTTCGCCAGCTATTACAAGCTTTTGATGAAATTAAATACACAAACACCATCAAAGCACCTACAAGAATGGGACAAAGTAAATACTTCAGGACTATCATTTTGAGGCAGTCAGAAGGCCTTGGAAAGAGTGGAGAAGCATAGAAGTGTTTGGGTTGGAAGGGACCTTAAAGCCCACCCAGTGCCAGCCCCCTGCCATGGGCAGGGACACCTTCCCCCAGCCCAGGTTGCCCAAAGCCCCATCCAGCCTGGCCTTGAGCACCTCCAGGGATGGGCAGCCACAGCTTCTCTGGGCAATAGCAGAGTAACTGGATTGCACGATGTGTAAACACACTCCAGGAACCAGACCAGAAGAAAAGTGGCTGTGGTCCCCAGGCCAGCGAGCTGACAGGTGCTTCAGAGCCAGGAAGCTGGGCTCCAAAGTCATCTGCAAAGCCACTGCTGCATGGCTGACACTGCTGGTGGGAAAGGAGGAGGTCTCTAGCAACATGAACTAGCCTTGCAATTGCTTGCAAAGTGAAAAAAGGAGGAAAAAAAAAAAAAAACAAAACAAAACAGGAAAGAGAGGAGCCCTACACCTTTATTACACAGGAGATGTCTGGCCATGAACAAACAACACTAAGCTTGAACTCAATAAATACTCCCTTTGCCCCACTGTGTCCTCATCTACCACTGCTTTTAAAGCAGCAAACCTTGCCCCTGGGGCTGTACACCCCTGTATCTACCCAGACACGTTCAGGTGACCGAGCATCAGCCCTGCCTCTGCAGGGAGTTCAAGCTCTGGTCCTCAGGAAGACTGCAGAGTAAGTCAGGATAGCCACAGATGCAACTCCTCCGCTGTTCTCAGTGAGATATTGAATTTAAAGACATACCAAAGATTTGCTTTTAAATGATACATGGATGAATATCCCACTTCAAGTAAATAGAACGATGTTAATTTGTCACTTAACTGCTAAAAAATAGAGGAAGGCAGTTAAGACGAGGCTGCAACCACATCACTGGCACCGCTTGCTGAAAGCGAGCATCCACCTAATGACAGACGTAAGCTACTCCGATTTTCTCGGATCAGTTTATAATTTGGGATGCTGTCTTGGGATATCCTATTTTTACCTTTAATGGAGGAACATAAAAATTCTAATCAGTTTCGAAGTCTCAGGAGTCCACGTGGAATTTGCATTTCTGCATAACGAAGGACTGGGTACAGAAGAATAAAGTGGGAACTATTTGGATTATACAGAGCCAGGTAGGATGCTGCCGTGGTCAGTTCCTCAGCAGGATTTGGCACAGTTGGCAAGATTTACCTTTCCCCCCTCCTCTGGAATGAGGCCAGCTGTAATTAGACATTATAATGAGCAAGATGCTTGAATTCACAGTAGAGCAGCAAACTTGTTTTTCCTCACCTTCAGTAATGTATTTCTGCCCTCCTTCTTCATCTTTCCTGTGCTGTTTTGTAGTTTGTGTCAAACAAGCTTCATTCTTCTCATTACAGACAAAAATCTTTGCTTGTTGAAGTGCTGAGAGAGCTAATTCTCGTTGTTCTCACTTGTTACAGAAAGCCTCCTGCCAAAGGAGCCATTTGGCTTAAAACACTGTAAACAAGATCTCCTTCTCCCCCCCACAGCTTGCTTCAAGAAGTCTGTTTTCATAAACACTACATCTTGTCTGCTCAAAACAGCCGAGCTTGGAGTTGCTAATATCAAATACATTTGTAGAAGGCAGCAATAAAGAAGCACCTCGACAGACTAATGATGGCCTCCCACAAGCCTGGCGCTTAAAAGGCTCGCAAAAGGCTCACCTCCCTGCCTTGCATATTAAAAGGTAACAGCTGAGTGGCACCATCGCCACGCACAGTTGTCAGGTGGAATACCTGCCCTGTTGGCCACCGAAAATTAAAAACAGGCATCGCTGGCAATGAAAAGAGGTGTCACTGATGGGCTGACCGTGAGTCAAGCTGTGTTGCTGCAGACCCTGCCTGTGCCAGTGCCTCTGGGCAGCAAGGCACGAGCCAGGGACGTGCTGCAGATGGGCACGGGGCCCAGGCACCCCCCGAGCTGTTTCCCTGGGAGGTTGCACGCTGCCAATCCGAGCCCAGGAGGATGAGGGGTGATGCCGTGCCCCTCCCTGTATCAGCTGTAACTTGGCGTTTCGCTCTGCATCCTATTCTGTGGGGATCCCACACCACATGGCACACAGATAGAGACCACCACCCTCCCTTGCATAGCATATCCTTAAGATGTTGGACAACCACAATGAGGAAACACAACTTGGAAATTCGCTGGCCTGTGGTCTTGCTGCAAGTTTGCCGTGATCACCACCACTCAGCCCACACACGGAAAGTGGGGGCGAAGTGAAGATCACTCACTGAATTTGATTTATTATTACAGGCTCTGAAGGTAAGCGGAAAACCTTGGTAGAAAGAGGTGAGGAGTTAAGTGTTTGTTCTGTTTGGGTTAAGAGGCAAAAAACCTCAGCAAGTTCTGACCTTGCTGAAATCCTGTTAACATTTCTGGGAGTAGCAGAGACCAACCTATCTCTGCAGAAGGACCTGTGTCTGAACACAGAGCTGCATGTTTCCCATCAATGGGGAGATAAATGCTGGCTTCTGGCATAAATAAGCCACTGGACAAACCTGCCACCAACACCACTGGGCTCTTCCACAGGGTAGGAACGAACAAAGCTATCTGAAACAGGTGGAGTTCAGGCTTCATCCCAGAAATCAGGATTAATGCTTAAAAATGGGAAAGAGTAAAGATAACCCTAAATAGCAGTCAGCTATAACACAACAACAGAAAGAGGGATGACGCTGAACCAAGCCATGTTTTAAACAGTCTTGTGCTTGGTACCTAAGACACTTTGGGTGATGTTTGCTTTCCTATATACAGTTTTGGAAAAAAAATTTACACCAGCATCTTTTAATAGGACCCAACTCTTCATAACTTTCTTTGGAGCTGGTTACATGGGCATGCCCTAGGTTTACCACCCGAGCCTTTTCCCTCCATCTTCTGGAGCTGTGTAGGCCAGTATTTATTCATCACTTTGCTTTATTAAGATGCATTTCAGGTTTTCACCCGTGTTGCATGTTTTGCAACTATGAAATATGGATCTAAGACCCCAAAGATATGAGAGAGTAAGGAGACTTTCAGACACGGGTGGTTTTTGGAAAAAGCACGCCCCAGATGCAGGAGCAGCACAGCACTGCTCTGTGACCTACAGCAGCTTCTAGCACACCCAATTGTCTTAGGCTTAAATGTCACCACATAGGAATGAGTACAGAGCTCCTTTTTTACATTTTCATCGCGTCCTGCTAAAATCCCAGGTCTGACAGTGTGTCTTGACGAAAGGGTCCACATGAAATACGTTGCTAATTATTTATACACCTCTTCAAAGGCTCGGCGCTTCTACTTGTACTTCTTACTACTCCTACCTACCCAGGCCCTACAGCTGTTTTTCAATCACTGAACCGAAACCCCTTAGAGTAACAAGTTTGTAATAGAGGTTCATAAACCTGGCAGTGATTAACAGCACGGGTTAATCAAATGAGTGTAGAACAGGCTTTCCCCCTTTTTCTTTAAGGAAAACTGGCCCCAAGTGTTTTTTCCCTTATTGCTGTGCAGAAATAAATTTGCAATTAACTCGTACTTGCTGGTGTCACAGCAGGCTCTGTGGAGCCCAGCAGAAGCAGGCACCACTGCGCTCCGCAGCCCCTGAACGAGCAGGAGCAATCCCTCTGCAGAGGTGACAACAGTACGTGGGCACCCAGGGACGCCTGGGGACTGGGCATTGCTCAGTAATTAACTACTGAGACCAAACCGAAGGGGAGGTACGCTGTTTGCTTCATCTCCTTGAGCCAGTTTCCTTTCCTTCCATTAACTGCTTCTGGAGTTTACCAACACCCCACAGCCCCTTCAGTCCATTCCTCTTACCCCCATCCCCATCACTACATACAGTTTTTCCCTCCTGCATACACTTGGATGTTCCTATAGGTTGCCAGTATTGCTTTATTTTGGCAATAGGTATGAAACTGGGTGCTTTAGCTAACCTCCCACATGCACAGAGACATCCTTACAGCAATAACTGCTGGTAACCTGGAGCAGCGGGCAGGACACATCACTTCCCTGCCCCTGGGTGAGCTTGCTGAGATGAGTTCTTTCATACAGGCAAGTATTAATAAAAAACAAATGGGAAAAAGAAAAAAAAGCCAAACCCTATGGCACTATTTTCCACAATGCCAGAGGAACAAGTGTCTTCATCCTGAAGATGCAGGTGTTTACCTTCCCCCTCTAGCACTTTTTCTCTAAGATGCTATTTAGCTAGGTCTACAAGTTGCCCTCAGGAGGCACAGGCTTCCTGCTAACATCCTGTGACGCTGTTACCTGAGATCCGACCACCCTCCACCCACTTCTGTTCTTGACAGATTATAACAACATAACAGCAGAAAAATAAACTTATTTGCACATAAATAAATATAAAACTGGAAGCAAGTTCTGAGTGGCACAGCTCCGGCAGTCTGATGTAGATATAGACAATTCAGAACAAAGTTTCTTCTTCAGCTATCTTCATATTAGCCTACATTTCATAAACACAGTGTAAGAATAAGTAAGACCAGACAAAGACTAAAATTACCTTTTTTGTCCTCTCCAAAGTTTTGGGGGTGTTTTATCCAAAAGATAGTAATCTTAACACGCAGATGTGTGCCAGCATAGCATTCAAGGTCTGATTTGTATGTGCATGAGCCAACAAACTAGGGAAACGCTAACAGACACGGGAATGTCTGCTGACATAATATGGAGACGAACAACGATAATTTCAAAAAAGTAACTCTGTATGTGCTATGCTAGTAAGCCTCTATAGCCTTTGTGAGTTACTTTTTAAATGGGAAAAAAAAAAAGAAAAATCACAAGACTGCAAATTTAACTCTTCTTAATTTGAAGAGCACTCGTACAGCCCAAGTCTATCCTCTAGACAGAGACTAAACTCTCATTTGACGCAGCAGCAGCTTTGCCACAAGGAAGAACACATGAGCGCAGCTTTCCTTTGGAGCTCCCATCGCTCTTGCTTTACCATAGCACCTTAAGTGCATGAGTCCTTGAGTAAGGAGACAAACATCCCCGGCTTGTGCTGATACAGAGATCTAGTGTTTTCACCACTTCATGTATAATGCTTGATTTACCTGCAAAAAATTGTGATTCCAATAAAGTAACCAGAAGACAGGTGTCACACAGAATTAAGTAAGGAATGCAGAGTGTTTTAAAAAATAGTTGTAACATCAGCCTGCATCTTTAAAATAAGGGGTGTCCCCAAGCAGCCCCTCAGAAGATGGCATCTCTTCCCTCAGAGGAAGGCTGGTCACCCATCTCCAGGCCAGGTTTAACTCCACAAGAACGTTTAGAGTTCAGGGCATCCATGCGTGCATCCAAAGGAAGCATAGGTGCTTCCAATTCACCCAGTTACTTCTGACTTTAAAAGGAGTAAATAAACAAAATCTAGCTACCTAACTAAGTGTAATTAGTGTTTTCCCCCTCCCTCTTTGCCTGGCCAAGCTGTTTTGAATGCACACGCTGTTTTTGGTCAGGACAAAGCTAATGCAGCAGCCCCTGCTGTGACCTGATACCCTCCCACCATCTCTCATGGCAGTACAGCACACACACAAGATCTTTATCAAACTATTACCTAAAAAAGTATTATTTAGGTACAACAGTAAGCCTGCCATCCCCTCAGAGATCATCCAGTTTTATTATGCCATGCTGTAAATTAACTTCACTACCCACTCACCCCACAGAAGACACAGGTTTGGAACAACCACCCTCTTCCTTCCCTCACCTGCCAGCCTGGAGACCTCCTTCCCACCCACAAGCTTCTTTCCTGCCCATGGGCATCTAAAGTAGGTGGGCTCTGCTCACTGATGAGCTTTACTTGCTTTGGTGTCCAGGTGTTTAACATTTATTTGTCAGGTTACCTTTCTTTCCAGCCTTTTGAGCCACCTTTAAGTACTCTGAGAAATTCAGGAGCACAGAGTGAGCCACTTTATTTCTAGTTGGAAGCACCTCCTGCCTTTAGCATATTCATAAGGCAAAGGCTGGTCTTACTTTTTAAAAGAAGTTATTTCGTATTACCTATTTCAATAAAATAGCATGCCCACCTTTAAAGTCACAGTATGGCACACAACACACTACGGCATGCCACAAGACACCACACGGCACTGGGGACACAGCACAAAGCACCAAATAGCACCAGAACAAAGCCAGGTGCCACCAAGGCCATACCTCTGCCTAGGGACAGCTCCTGACGCCCTGTCACCAAACTCTCATCCTCTCAGGCAGGGCAGGGAGAGCCTGCTTCAGGCTCCACTTGGAAAAAAGATGCAAGTTATCCCCATCCCCTGCAAAACAGTGGGTAGGGGCAGCAAGCTGTAGTTATCACCACATGCCCAGCCCCAACACACACAGCTCCTGCATGGCCAGAGGAGAAGGGGCTCGCTGGGCCCTAATTAAGCTGTTACACAGCTGCTAGCACTCACTGCAAACGAGTTTTAATGCTAGTAAAAGCTTTGTCGAATCCAACACCCTTCATTCAAAGAGTTTAGTATAAAATATTACAATGAAAATGTCATAATGACCCCAAAATAAAATAATAAACACCGTTTTGGCCTACTTTGGGCTACTATTTACTGTATTTGCTACATATATATGTATAAACACATGGTTGATTATGATGTTTGCAAGTTTTTAAAACACAACAGCAAAATATTTGAAGCTGGGTGTGTGTACAGGGGCTTTTCTGACGTGCTTTGCTGGGTGCCCAGAGGCTGTTGGAAAAGTGGAAAGTGTTTCTTCCAAATGAAGGGATGAAAGCAGAAATGCAGAGAAATCTTCCAGTCCCACTCATAACGCAGGACAAGACCTTACCAAGACCAGAGAGACCATGGAAAGCACAGAACAGAGGAGGACATGCACCAGATAGTGCAGCTGAAGGTTATACACCTCTCGTGTGGGACAGCAGATCTGTGGGATGTGTGATAATACATCTACAAGTGAAATGGACTAAAACATTGTAATAATAATGAAGGGTAATCTAAGGCACCGTGTTATTGTCTCGATCAGCAAGAACAGAGTCCCGAGGACATCCACACTGTGATTTATAGGACTTTTTTTTTTTAATGATCTGTGAGATCCTAATGTTTTCTGTACAAGGAATGAGTGGTAAAGAGGTTGGGAACAGATGCCACCTGTGGGGCTATTTTAAGCTAGCTAGGTTCCCTGTGAGACTTACATTTGACATTCTTATCAGTTTTGTGTAGCCCATTACTTCCTTTTCCACTGTATGCCCCTTTATGTCTGTGAATTTCCCTCTTTACAAGCCCCAGGAGGCGTGAGGCCATCCGTGGTTTCCCTGCTGGACCAGGCCCATGCTGACCACCAACTGCAGCAGGACGGGGGACGAAACCACCACCAGGTGCCTGCCCAGACGTCCTGCAGCCCCCAGCCAGCCTTACCCTCGGCGAGACCCCCGAGGGGTGCGGGGAGGCAGCCCCCGGCAGGCGGTGAGCAGCTTCCCCTGGGTGCTGCTTGGCAGCCTGCTGGGCACCAGGGCTCAGCCTTGTCTGAGATGCTGGGTGGCTGTGAGCAGCGAGGACAACCCATCCGTAATGATTTTTTCACTTATTACCGGTTTTGTTAGATCCCCTCACTTCTGCGCGAGGCTGCTGTTCGCGTAGCCAAATCAAACGCGCTTCGGTTTGCAGGCGGCTCCCAAATGTGCTCTTCGCTCTTCCCCAGCATCGCTCCACATCTCCGTGAGGCAAACTTTCCTCCCGTCCCAGGCAGGTCCGAGGCGAGGCCGGGTGCTGGGGATGGGGATGGAGAACGGAGGGGTCCGGGGGGGGGCCGGGGCCGTGCAGGGAGCGCAGCGAGCGGGGCTGGAGGGCGGCGCGGCGGGGTGAATGATGCGGGGGGGTTGCGGGATTTCTTGCAAGTAATTAAGTTTCGATTTCTTGCATTTGTTTTAGTGCCAGGAAGCGCGAGGCGCCACGGACGGCAGGGAAAAGAAAAAAAAAAAAAAGGAAAAAAAAAAAAAAAAAAAAAAAGGTCTCCATTGATCGGAGCCGGGCTTTGGGTTTGCTTTCGTGGCTCCTCCGCTGGGCGCTGCTGGGGGCAGGGTGCGGGGTGCGGGCGCGGGTGCGGGGTGCTGGGGGGGGGTCGGCGCTCCCCGTCCAGGCGGGTGCCCGCGCTGGCAGCGGAGGTGGAGCGCGCCCGGAGCGCGGCCCCGCATCCCGACGGATGAAAAATTGATGGGGCGCATTAGGTTCGGTAAAATATGAATGCGCGGCGTTAAATTTTAATCGTAAATCAGAGCGCGGATACATGAGAGGCGACAGGGATTTCTCCCCTGGTGTCTGCGTGGGTCAGGCTGTGGGCGTGGGCGTGTGTGTGTGTGTGTGTGTGGGGGGGGAAATCTCCTTTGATTTGGGACCGGGGGCTGCGCGCCGGCCCTGACCCCCTCCCCTCCCTCCGGCTCCCCTCTCGCCCCGGGGATGCGGCCGCGCATCTCGGCCGCGCTGAAATGACCCAGACCCCAAATCAATAAGCGAAGGAAGAGCCCGGAGAGGGAAGCGCAGCGCTCGCTGTGCGGCGGGGCTGCGGGCAGGGCGCAGCGAGGCCAGCGCGGGGCGGCAGCGGGGGCTGCGCGGCTCCTGCGCGGCTTTTGCGCGGGCCGGCGGGGAGCGCAGCGCCGGGCGGCCGCGGCCGAGGGGCGGCGATGCCCGGTTTGGGGAGGGGGTCCCGGGACACGGAAAGTTTCCTCGGGCGTCCCCACCGCTGCCCCCCGCGCCCGGAGCCCGCTCCTGCCCCGTCCCGGGGCGCGCAGCGGCGAGGAGCGGCCGGCGCTGCGGAGCGGGCTTGTCAGCCGCGATTAAAGTCAAGATTAATTCATATTAACGATATGCGTCCTCCGCTCTCCCCCGTGCCAGCATGCATTAGGACAGCGGCCGCCCGTAATTACCCTGCAGGCGGGAGGGGCTGCAGCCGCGCCGCGGGGAGGTGCCGGCCCGCCCGATCCGGCCGCCGAAGTTGAGCCGCGGAGCGAGGCGCACGGAGCCCTCTCCCCGCTGGGCTGCCCGCCCCCGGACCTCCGCGCCTAGACGAGGCGTTTGCCTTCATTTTTTCCCCTTTTTTTCTTTTTTTTTTTTTTTTCTCTATTTTTTCCCCGGACGGGAATGATGCTCCCCTCGCCCGCCGGGCCACCGCAGAGCCCCCGGCGCGGCGCGGGGGGCAGCGGCCGGGGTCGGGGGGGCAGAGGCTGGGGCAGGGGGTGCGGAGGTTGGGGTCGGGGGGGGCAGAGGCTGGGGTCGGGCCCTGCAGCCCCCCCCGGCCGTCCCCGACCCTCGCACGGGGTCCGGCGGCGAGGCGGGCAAGCTCGGCCGTGGACTTTTGTCAGGCGTTGGAGGGGCTCGATAGTTTGGGCTAATTAGACAAGCCAAAAGGCTTTTGAAGATTAAGCAAATCGGACAACCCTTGTTAATTAGAACATAATTTAAAGTTTGAAATTATATCACTCACGAAGTAGCCTAATTAGTATGACGATATGTTAATAGCCTACTGAGACGCGAAGCGCGGAGGTTTGGCACGAACTCCTTAAAGGCTTGCAAGAAAATCCTCTTTCCTGCGTTGTCATTAATAAAAGATTTCTATAGACTTCAGCCTTTCAACGGTGACATACAATTTATAGTACACACAATGCATTAGCCCATAGTGCTGCTCAATTTTTTTACTATTATGAAAACTAATAAATTCGTCAAGCTGAATTAAGCATACAAATCAGATGAGGCATAACAGATTACATATTGAAGCGCTGTGTCTCCCGAGCCTAAATGAAATTTCAATCTAATAATTCCTTCCTGGCCCGGCCATAATTTGTTTAGAGATGTTGTTCTACTTCTTTCCAAGCGCTATTCGCACCATAATTAAATGATACTCAAGCTTTTAACTTTGATTTATTTCATTTCTCCGAGCTGGCGACAGTGAGAGCTGATACAATGCAATTTTTTTTTATTTCCCTTAAAATTACCAAGTCTGCTGTTTAGGTGAGAAATTAAACACCTAAGCACTTATTTTAACCTTCCTGGCGCAAAGCGAAAATTCACGGAAACGCACCCGGCCACCTTAACCAAACCCGACTTCCCCGCTTCCCTTCCCTTTCTCTCTCCCGATTTAATTTCCCCCCCTCTTTCGGCCGGGAAGTTGCCGGGACAGCGCTGCTCTTTGCGGGAGGACCCCCCCAGCCCCGGGGGAGCCCCGGGGGAGCCCCGGCGGCCGCTCCGCGCCTCCCCCCGGCGGCTCCCGGTCCGCGGCCGCTGCGCGCTGCGCATCCCCGGTGCGAGCTCCGCAGGGAGCCCGGCCGGGCCCCTGCCCTCCTGCCTTTTATTTCACGCCTTTTATTTCCTAACGGAGGTCGGATTTGGGGGCGGCGAAGGCGGGGTGGGGGCGCTTTTTTCTTTTTCTTCTTTTTATTTTTTTAATTTTTTAATTTTTATTTTTTAATCCCCCTCCCCTCCTTTTCCTTCGCCCTCCCCTTTCCGGGAGGTGCGCGGCGCGGGGGGCACGCGTGGGCGTGGGCGCGGGGGGGCGGCGGAGGGGAGGGGGCCGGGGCCGAGGAGGAGGCAGGCGCGCAGGGCCCTCGGCGGGGAGCGGGGCTGCGGTGACAGCCGAGAGGGGAGGGGAGGGAGGGGAGCGAGTAAAACCCACCGGCGCGGCGCCGGGGAGGGCACTTGGCGAGCGGCGAGGGCCGGCGCCGGAGCGGAGGCGGCGGCGGCCGGCGGCGAGCGCCCGGGCGGGAGGCAGCCCCGCGCAAACCCCGCGCAAACCCCGCGCAAACCCCGCGCAGCCCCGGAGCAGCCCCGGAGCAGCCCCCGCGCGTCCCCGGAGCCGCCTCTCCCGGCCGCCCTGCTGGGGACCGAGAGGGATTTTTTTAAATTTTTCCTTTTCTAAAAAAAAAATCTCGCTTTTTTTTCTTTTTCTTTTTTTTTTTTTCTTTTCTTTTTTTTTTTTTTCTTTCCGCGCGGGGGGGGTGGGGTGGTGCAGGCGGGGCTCCTGTGGCTTTTCCGCGGGGTCCGGGCCCCCGGGCCCCGCGCCCCTGCCCTCCTCGGCGGCGGCGAGCACGATGATGATGTCCCTGAGCAGCAAGCAGCCCTTCGGCCTCCCCCACGGCGGCGGCGGCGGCGGCGGCGGCCTCCACGAAGCCAAGTACTCGGCCCTGCACAGCGCCTCGCCCTGCCCCTCCGCCGCCGCCCCCGCCGCCAGCCCCCCCAGCAGCACCGGCACCGGCGGCTCCGCCGCTCGCGGCTCCGGCTCCGGCGGCGGCTCCGGCTCGGGCTCGGGCTCCGGCGGCGGCTCCGGCGGCTCCGGCGGCGCGGAGGCGATGCGGCGGGGCTGCCTGCCCACCCCTCCGGTAGGTGCCCGCCGCCCCGCTTTAAGGGGAGCCCCTCGGCGGCCCCCCGGAGCCGCCTGATGATTTTTTCATGGCCGCGCAGCAAATCACCCGGCGGCGCCGGGCCGCTCGCCCAACTTATGCATGCGCCGGGGCTCGGCGCCCCCATGAATTTTTATGACCTGGGGCCGCTGCGTGGGGCCGCCGGGGCGTGGGGCGGCCGGCGTGCGTGTGCATGCTCGTGTGTGCGCGTGTATGTGCGTGTGCGTGTGCGTGTGTGTGTGTGTGTGTGCGTGTGCCCGCCCGTGTGCGCGCCCGTGGCAGCCCGCGCGCCTCGCCCGCTCCCCTCGCTCCCCGTGCCTCTCCTTCTCCCGCTCCCCCCCCTCCCATCCTCTCCCCCCCTCCCCGTCCTTTCCTTCCTCCCCCCCCCCCCCCCCAGGATCTCTTTTTTAACATGCGGGGAAGGTTTTAGTGGCACGGCGGAGCGCGCGGGGAGGCGAATTCCCCGCTGAGCGGTATGTGCGCCTTCTATTTGCAATTGCAGAGCAATATATTCGGCGGTCTGGACGAGAGCCTGCTGGCCCGCGCCGAAGCCCTGGCAGCCGTGGACATCGTCTCCCCGAGCAAGAGCCACCACCACCACCCGCCGCACCACAGCCCCTTCAAGCCCGACGCCACGTACCACACCATGAACACCATCCCCTGCACCTCGGCCGCCTCCTCGTCCTCCGTGCCCATCTCCCACCCGTCCGCCCTGTCGGGCGCCCACCACCACCACCATCACCACCACCACCACCACCACCAGCCCCACCAGGCGCTGGAGGGGGAACTCTTGGAGCACCTGACGCCGGGGCTGGCGCTGGGGGCCATGGCCGGGCCCGACGGCGCCGTGGTCTCCACGCCGGGCCACGCTCCGCACATGGCCGGCATGAACCCCATGCACCCGGCGGCGCTGGGCATGGCCCACGGCCACGGGCTGCCGGCGCACATGGGCTGCGTGAGCGACGTGGACGCCGACCCCCGCGACCTGGAGGCCTTCGCCGAGCGCTTCAAGCAGCGCCGCATCAAGCTGGGGGTGACCCAGGCCGACGTGGGCTCGGCGCTGGCCAACCTGAAGATCCCGGGCGTGGGCTCGCTCAGCCAGAGCACCATCTGCCGCTTCGAGTCGCTCACCCTGTCCCACAACAACATGATCGCCCTCAAGCCCATCCTGCAGGCCTGGCTGGAGGAGGCCGAGAAGTCGCACCGCGAGAAGCTGGCCAAGCCCGAGCTCTTCAGCGGCGCCGAGAAGAAGCGCAAGCGGACCTCCATCGCCGCCCCGGAGAAGCGCTCGCTCGAGGCCTATTTCGCGCTGCAGCCCCGGCCCTCCTCCGAGAAGATCGCCGCCATCGCCGAGAAGCTGGACCTCAAGAAGAACGTGGTGCGCGTCTGGTTCTGCAACCAGCGCCAGAAGCAGAAGCGCATGAAGTACTCGGCCGGCATCTGACCCCGAGCCGCCGCCCCGCGCCCACCCCGCGCCGCCGGGCCCCGGGACGGGCAGCGCAGGGGGCGCGGGGCCGGGGGCCGCCCCGGCCGGCAGGTACCGCCGCGGTAGGGGGGGGGGAGGGGGGTTTGGGGAGGGTTTTTGGGGGATTTGGGGGGGTCCCGAGCCCGCCCGGGCCCCGCTCGGGGGCTCGGGACCCAGACTGCAATCCAGAGTTGAGGCTCGCGCCGCGAGGGACGCCTCTAAAGTATTTTGATTTAAATAATAATAATGATAAAAGAAAAAAAAAAAAAAAAAACAGATGGCAGGGTTTTCTGCATTTACACTGCGTATTATAAATATATATATATATTTTTACTGTGGTTACTACCCCCCCCTCCCCGTCCTCCTCGGGAGCCGCAGCGCTCGGGGAAGGAGCCGACCCCGCTGTGTTCACCGCTCCCCGAAAGCTGTTATTAGATTGCCGCCAAGCAGCCCCTTGTAAATTATTAATTTCTCTCTCTAGCAACTTCATTTCGTGCTCATTCGAATTAATTGCACCTCTTTAATCTAAGTCTTGGTAAAAGTAAAAAAAAAAAAAAAAAAAAAAAAAAAAGGATAGTGAGAATCAAACATTTTGTGTTGGTAGGATTTCTGAACGTGAGCTTCTCTCCTCGCCTCCCGACCCTCCCTTTCGGCCGGCTGTAAATTGCCCCGCAGCGCCCGGCCCGGCCCCAGCCGCTCCCCCCCTCCTCCCGCCCTCGTTTTCCGCCTTGCACAGAGATTTGGGGGCGCGGGGGGGACCCCGGCTCGCCCCCTGCTCGCCTCCCCCCGGAGCTGGGGCGCAGCGCCCCGGAGCCGCCCCGGCCCCGTTATTTCTCCACCAGCCCCGCATTTCTCCGGGCCGCCGGCTTCTCGCCGCCTTCCACGGCCGTACCGGGCCGCCGAGGGTGGCCCCCTTTTTTTTTTGGGAGGCGTCTCCGCGGGGGAGCCGTGTGCAGGGCAGGGCGAGGGGCTGCGGGGGCTGCGGGGGCTGCGCGGTGCCGCTGCTCGGGGCGCGGGGGGGGCGCGGGCACTGCCCGCTCCCGGCCGCTGTAAATAGTGGGGGTGGGCGCGCACCTGGACCTCCTCGGACAGATTTCGCTGTATTGCTGTTCTAGCTGAGACTGCTGCCAGTCTTAAGTCCTGTACATGACCCGATTTCGTTGCTTTGGTTCGCTTCCCTTTTTAAAATTTTATTTATTTTTTATTGTTTAATTTATTTTTTAATTTATTTCCTTTTTTTTTTTCCTATTTATTTATTTATTCGGGCGATAGGTTTATTTATTCTAGTCCTGTACCGCGTTATTTTTCAATGGTGTTGAATCGTCTTTCATTAAAAAAGAAAAAAAAAAAAAAGATTTTAACGTTTTACTGGCACGGCGCGTTTGCTGCTTCTTTCTGCCCCTTCCTACCCCATCCTCTCCCCTTTTCCCATCGAAATCCTCTCCCGCAGCCTGCGGCCGGGGGCAGGGGGGGGACGAGCGCGGCGGGGACGCGCTCCCGACCCCCCCAGACCCCCCTGACCCCCCCCTTGACGCCCCCCGGCCAGCTCCGCGCCCCCTCCCCGCCCCGCCCCGGGGGGGACACACGGGGGACCCCCGGTCCCCTCCGGCCCCGCAGCCTGCGCGGCTCCTTCTGGCGTCGCGAACAAAAAAAATTACCTATAAATATTTCTAGATAAATAAAGCTGGGAAAAGGGGAAAAAAAAGAAGAAAAAAAAAGTGCTTTCACCGTGCGGCGCTCACAAAAGCCGGGGAAACCCGACGCCGGGCGGGGAGGGGAGCGGAGATGCTCCGCAAAGCGCTCGTAAATATTCATCTTTCCGCCCTGCCACCAGCTCCAGCTGCAGCTTCAAAGCCGCCCGGGCACGGCGAGGTGCCCCCCCGGCCCCCCCGACCCCCTCCCGGCCCCTCCGAGCCCCCCCGGGCCCCGCAGCCCCCGGCTCCGGCCGTGGCGGTGGCGGCGCCTTCCCCTGCCCGCAGCCCCCGCCGGGCTGCTGGGGAAGGGAGCGGGGATTTGGGGTCGAGGGGGTCCGAGGGGGGTCCGGGGAGGGTCAAGGGGGGGGGGGGCAGGCGCTGTCCTGGCGCTGAGCCCCGCGGCGGAGCGGGCCGGGATCACGCAACCCCCGGGGTGTGCGGAGGGGCTGCGGGAGGAGGGGGCGGCGGGGCCGGGGCCGGGGGGGCCGGGGGGGCCCCCGGGGGGCAGCATCGGCCGGGGTGGGACCCGGGGGGACCCCCAGAGCCCAGAGCCGGCGGCGGGGACGGGCGTCGGGCGGGCAGCGAGCTCCGCCGCCTCGCTTCGCCCTGCTCGGCGAGCCGCTCACTTCGAGGCTATTAGGGGCGAATTAATAAATTACACAGCGAATTATTAAATCCAGATAATTACAAGGAATAAGTAAGTAATCATTAGTTATCTCAGCTAATTACTGCGGGTCAGAGCGAGCGAGAAGGCGAAATCCTCCTCGGGAATTGAAATTAACTTTGCACGGGGAGTCTCCGCTTGACATCCCCCGTCTGCAGGCGCACGGCGGCTCCCCTGCGAGCCGGGCTTCCCGCTCCACGCGGGGAGAATGGAAATAAAATTAAGTGGCGAGGAGGTAACAGGCAGAAAGCAGCCGCCTTTCGTTTGGGTTTCTATTTTTTTTTTTTTAATTATTACTACTATTTTTATTTTTTCCCCACCTTTCGCCGCCCGCAGCCCCCCGGCAGCGGGGAGGCAGCGGCGGGGCGGAGGCTGCCGGAGCCCCCCGGGCTCGGTGCGCTTTGTTTTGGGGACAATGAGCTGCCGGCCCCGCGGGGAGCCCCGGCCCCCTCCGCCGCTACCCGGGAGCCCCCGGCCCCCGGTCCCCTGCCCCGGCCGGGCGCGGCCCCGAGCCGCCGGGCGCGCTCCGGGAGGGCAGAGCTGCCGGCGTCCTCCTCGCCTTCCTCCCTCGCAATTAGGTGGACGGTCTTCCCCCTCTTCCCTCGCCCCAGTCTGGGATGATAATTAAAATTTAATGAAGCCTGGGAGTAGCGGAGCTCTGCCTGGGGACGGCGGGATGGAATATTTTAACTGTACGTTTACACCAAGTGTCTGGCTTCAAAGACGTGACTGCTTTTAATCTCGAATTAGAAAACCACAGCCCTGAAATTAAATATTAGCCACCCCCGGCTCCCCGTCCTTCCCGGCGCGCTGTCACGGCCGTGTCTCCCTGCCCTGCCCCACGACACCCCCCCGCTCCCCAATTACCCTTTCGTTAATAATAGATGGCTTCGCGAGGGCGCGGTACTCCGGGCCTTGCCGATTTTTTTTTTCTTTTTTCCCTCCCCCCCCCCCCTTTTTTTTTTTTGTATTTAATAGGGTTAATGCAATATTAATTGCTGGCGGCTGCTATAAGAGCGCGCCGCGTTTTTCCAGGGACAAATCGATGGAGCGGGGCAGCCGGCGCGCAGGGAGGAGGCGGAGGCGCAGCCCCGGGGCCGCGCAGGGTGAGTGGGGGCCGCCGCGCAAATCCCGCGCAGGGGAGGCGCTGGGGGGGGGTGGTGGTGCTTGTGCCCCCCAGGGAACGCGGGTGGTTGGGTGCAGGAACCGAGGAGGGGCCAGCCAGCAATTGTCCCCGCTGTTGGGGCAGGAGGATGCCCGGAGGAGGAGGAGGAGGAGGCCGGGGAGCGAGGGAAGGGAGGGAGAAAAATCCCCGAGAAAACTCCGCGTGGTCGCGGCCGGGACTCCCCCCCCGGCGGGGAGGGGGCTGCTCGGGGAGCCCCCGGTGCCTCCTCGCCTCCCCCAGGGCTGGGCCCGCCCGCGGCACTTGTTGCCAGAGAGAGAAAGAAAAAAAAAAAAAAAGAAAAAACGAAAAAAAAAGGAAAAAAAGAAGAAACAAACGGCAACACCAACATCCCGCTCCCCTGGCTCAAAATCCCAAAGAGAAACGGCAGGGGACGAAAAACGCGTCCCGGACAGCTGGGCCCTGCCCCAGGAGGAGCCTTCGGCCTCCTCCTCCTCCTCCTCCTGCCGGGCTGCCGTCGGGCAGGGGCACGGGGCCGTTTCCGCGCAGTTTCCGCGCAGTTTGCGCGCTCCTCGCCCGGCGTCGCGCAGCGCAGCGCAGGGGCCGGCCTCGCCTCCCCGCTTATCCGGAGCCGGCTCATTTCCATAAAGTCCTTAAGGCAAATAACTGTTGGGGCTCTAATTTATATCTGATCGAAAATTAGCCGTCATTATGCGCTCCATTAGCAGCGTCTTTAATGTGCTTCTAAGCACCATTTGTCAAGCGGCTTGTTAATATCCTTCAAGTCTTTAAAGTTGAGAGCTCATTAAGGAGCGCGCTCCCTTATTGATGGCATTTAGATGAGTTTGGGGGAAGGAGCGGGCAGGGGCCGGGCCCCCCCGCACCCCCCCGCCCACCGAGGCCTCGGGGACCCCCCGGGGGTCGTGGCTCCCCTTTCGGGGTGCACCAACCCCCCCCACATCGAGGGAGCGGTCTCGGGAGCATCCGCGGCTCTGCCCCAAATCCTCACCTCCTGTCCCCCCCGGCTGCTTGCGGGGAGCCCCCCGCGCCCCCCCGCCGCCTTCCCCCGGGCGAAAGCAACGAGGCGGTAATGAGAGCGCTAAGCAGGGCTGCGGGGGGGCGGCGCTGACAGCCGGGCCCCGCAGAGCCCCCCCCGGCGCTGCCCCCGGGGACACCCCTGGGAGCCTTTGTCCCCCCCCCCGGGCCTGGGGCTGGGGGCACCCCCGCCTGTGCAGGTGACCCCTGATGGGTTTTGTTGCTCTGGGTGCAGTTTGGGGGGGAGCTGCTGCCCCGCTGGCAGCTCGCCGGGGTGTAAATTTCGCTCCCTGCCGTGCTGTCCCAAAGCTGTCTCGCTTCGAGTGCTCGCATCCAAAGCCTAAACTTCTCGTGGCATATTTATGTGGCTGACATTTTCATTCACTCCCTTTATTTCTTCATGCAGTTTTGCCAGGCTCCGGTGGTGCCGGTGTGCTGTGGGGCCCTGCACGCACCTAGCGCCGCCCCACGCAGCCACGGGCCCGCTGCCAGAGCAGGGGCACAGCGCGGGTGAGAGGGGGCAGGAAAGGGGGAAAAATGCACCAGAGGTGAGTGGCAGCGTATTTAACCCGTGTCCCAATGGACTGGATGCTTTGGTTGATTTCTTCTTTTTTTTTTAAAGACTTTTTCCAGAGTTTTACATTTTTTTTTCTGGGCCTTCCTGGCAATTCTGCGCTTCTCCCAGCCCACGGTGGGGAGGCCGAGCAGCGCTGGAGCCCAGGAGGGCGATTTCCCCTCGGATTCATGCCCTCTGCTTGGATTCTCGGGCGTGCAATAAGGCACAAACTCTGACCCCTGCTTTTCTCGGGGATGGGGCATTAATAAAATCTCTTGCCTGGGGCAGGTACGTGTGTGATTTTCTGCCTTTTCCCTGGTGTGGGGCACACATGGGGCCTGTCCCTGCTGTCAGCTGCCTCGCTGCACAAGGGCTGTGGGGATGCAGTCACGTTCAAGCTCTTTCCCTCTCTGTTATGCTTATTTGAAATAGGCCAGAGGATTTAAAAACAGAGGTGGGGAGAGGCAGAGAGAGGCACAACCACGCAGGCAGGCAGGCACACACGGTGCGACCCCACCGGCCTTCCTGAGATGTGGCCGTGAGGGGAAATGTCCGACACCGGGGGAACCTCGTGTGCTCTGTTCTGCCCCGGGACAGCTCCTGGGACAGCTCCTGGTACGGCTGTCCTCACCCTGCCCCTTTTCCCTTAGGAGTGCTTTAAGGACCCTCACCAATAGCTCTAGAGGGTCTTTGGCTTTAGGAGAGCTCTGACCGATGTTTAAGTTTAACCAGGACAACTCAAAGGTTAAATTGCAAACAAAAAACTCACTGCAATTTACTTGATAAAAAGCAGCAAATACAGCACCAGGGCTACTTGGTTCGCATCCTTAGAAAAGACCCCTTAATTCACACACCTGCAAAGCCTGAACCTCTAGGAAGGAAGCAGGACCCCCAAACCCACTCCCAACCCCCAGATTCCTCCCTCCCCAAGGCTGGTGGTGTCCCCAGACGCCAGCGCTTTCCCGCCCCGTGGTGCCCGGGCTGCTCAGCTCAGCTTCATGCCAGACCTCCCCGCGGGCGAGCTGAGCTGCAGGACAGGCAGGGGCCTTTCAGCTGGGCCTGACAAAACTGTCTGAGGCTGAGTAAAGAAAACCTGAAGCCATTTAGCACATAACAGCACCCTGCACATCTGAAAGAGGAAAAACACCTGCAAGGACCAGAGAAAGGAGCAATATAACAATTATTGTGCTTCGGTTTCAGAACAGGCTTTCTAGGAAGAAGGCGCTGCTCCAGCTCTCCGCTCTCTCATCATTTAGAAATGACAAGCCTTTCCTCGACCCAGGGAAGTGCTGTGCTCAGGCTGAGGCCAACTATGATGGACCAACATCTCAGAGCATGTATATTTCTTTATTTCGAGGTACCTCAGAGCGCTTCTGGCTGGCATTACATTGCATCTCAATCTTATTTCTGGCGAGGCAGAATCACTCTCACACACTGTAAAACAACATTGCTCCTGCACACTCCAGGCAGTGGGCTGGAACCGAAGTGCATACATGCAGACGGTTCCTTTTTGTGCCCACAACCTCTGCGAGGCCAGCTGTCTGACACGGCCCCATGCATTAGGCATTGTGCTGCCCTGCTGACACCCCCAGGTCAGGAGCACTCCCCTCTTCTAAACCTGAAAATACTCCTGGAGTACAAAACCACCAGAAGAATGTCAATTGCAATTACAACCCTAAACTAAACGCACAGGATTGCGGCCTTTTCAGCATTGCATTTCTGTGGCAAGTTTCTCCATTGTGCACCCACCATTCAGTCATGTTGGGACAATTTGTTAAATAATGTAGAGGCACTTCATCACGGCGCAACATTGGAGGTGATTTACAGTTTGGTCTTTTAGCAGCACACCTGTAAATTGCTATAAATAATGCTAACCCCTATTAAGGAGACACCAGGGTGCTTCCAGGCTGAGCGAATTAATGGGGAGGCAGTTGTGAACAATACTGGATAAAAGCATCACCAGTTCGTGGCTGATATTCAGAGCCAGTGGCGTGCCCCACAGCCAGACCTGCAGGCTGAGGTCTGTTCCCCAAGGGCAGAGCCTGGCAGTCAGTCAGCTGAGTGCTGGTACGCAGAGATCAGTGTCTCCCTGGGCATACCTTCGTTTGTCTCGAGGGCATAGCGTAACTTTTACTAATCAGCTAATTAATTTAATTAGAAATAGCTCAGTGCAGATGATCTTCTCATCTATACTAAGTCTTCACTCAGCACGTGTACCGGGTTAACAGTGAAGGAAGGCTATGAAGCAGGTAGACCAAAACCCCAGGCTATTTCACTGTAGAACACGTGCTACTATCCCACAGCTTTCTGACACCTGAAAACCACTGGGCACACCAGCTGTGAAGTTGAAAATAAGCACAACTAAACAGAACTTGCCCACTTTCCATGTGCACAATGCCGATGGCTTACCTCCCTTCTCAGCAGTACCGAACAGTTTCATTTCTATCCAGCAATGCAAACAACAGCACAATCATTTTGGAGATGTGACTCATATTCAGCTAGTAAGAATCGTCAGACAGTCAGGGAAGCCTGGTTCCTCGTGAAGATGCTGCTGCAGATGCCATTTTTTGGCATGTTTTGTGAGGGGTGGGGAAAGCTTCTGCAGAACCCCATGTTAATTAACATTGAGAAGACACAGGTGGACAATCAATGTCACCCTACTATCACCCCACTAAACCATGTCCCTAAGCACCATGTCCAACCTTTCCTTAAATACCCCTAGGGACGGTGACTCCACCACCTCCCTGGGCTACCCGTCCCAACGCCTGACTGCTCTTTCTGAGAAGAAATGTCTCCCAGTTTGGACGTGGAAGAATGTGAGAAAAGAGGATCGAGTTCCTGACCAAGGAACCAGTCATGACAAAACAGAAAATCACATGAAAAGCATTTCCCCAGAAATAGGTGATTATCGCCCAGGGATGCAAAAGAACAGCTGAAGATGGCAGAACCATGTTAAACCATGAACTATGCTTTCCTCATAGGTTCACCACAAACACTTGCATGTCAAAGGTGTTGCAAATAATTGACAGGTAGAGATTCAAAGTACCTGAACACAGGCAAGTGTTCACACAGGTGCCCTGAGCTATGCCTGGGATTCGGCTGAACCCACCCAGCTGTATTTTTGAGGTGTGAAAGCCTCCTCCTGGCTCACCAAGTTGATACCACCACAGGCTCAGCAGGCTGCAGCAGTGCAGCTCGGGAGCCTGCCACAGGTTTCACATGCTCCTTCAGCTGACGAGGGCCACTATATATTTCCAGCATCTTTTTTCCTTTGAAAAAATAGTTAACTCCACTCTCAGTTACAGTCCTGCAGATATTTCACTCATGTCTGATATTAAGAAATGTACAACAGGGACTGCAGAAATGAATCACACCATCAGATGGTGAGATTAAACCCAGCAGCTTTCAAGGGGCAGTGTATTGTCTCACTGATGGAAACACCGCAGCTCCCTACAGCGGGGTGAGGGATTTGGGAAAAGCAGAGGGAGTGACTAAGACAAGCATACTTTTTGCAAATATATTAGTTCAATTTTTTTTCTTCATTTACTTCCCCCACATCCTGGCTTTCATTTACTTTGCATAAACTACCAAGCTTCCCAGTACAGGTGGCCTCAGGAAGTGATTTTCCAGGCAGGTTCCACTATGCTGTGATTTTCTAGTCAGGAAGGAGGAGGAAAACAGCCTGGAGCAGGACTCAGAGTGAGTGACCGCAGCCAGCAGCAGCGGCTGAACCTCGCCTGCTCTGAGGCGCTTTGGTGTGCGCGTGTGCAGGCCAGGGCCGGTGCACGGGGGTGAGGTGACAGATGGCTCCTTGCCCTAAAACCTTTCAGTCCAACAGGCTCCTAATGCACTTAAAGTACTCACCGTGATCCTGGGCATCTCTCCTCCCTGTGCCGGCCACCCCTGAGCTGGCTCGGCCTAGGCTGGTTTTGTGTGAGGGCTCCCAGCCCCGGCTGTGGAGCTGCCCTGCAGGCAAGGCCATGAGGCGCGCATGGGGCTCCTCCCCTTACACCACACAACAGCTGACACAACTCTGCCTGCCTTGCTTCTGTAGCGCTTTGGTGGCACGCTGTGTACGCAGCCACCGCTTAAAAACAAGCCTCTACCACCAAGGGAGCTGCGGCTGGCCCTGGAAGCCTCCAGTCTTCCAGGAGCAGCTACTTTGTACAGGCCTGCATGGGCGCCTGCTCTCCCCTGGCTCGGTGCACATCATCCACACTATTGCCCCTGGCAAGGGGACTCGCACCCCTCCCTGCCCCTCACGTGGCTCGAGGATATTAGTGCTGGGTTTCAGTGTGACGGGAAGAATTCAAAGCGCCATAAATCCTGACCTCCCTCTGATTAACTGTCCCCATCTCGAGCAGTTGTTTAGCCATTTCTGCCAAATGCGCTGCAAAACGCGAGTGCATTGGTGATGATATCGCTCTCCCACAACAGAGGCTGGGAGAGGCGAAGTAAAAGCAAAGGCTCTAATTCATCAAAATATTCTAATACCACAGAGCTCCTTTGAGAGCATCACAGCTCCACACAAGTGAAAGCTCATTGTAATTCAGAGCATAAAAGTTGAAGGGCCTGCTGTGGTAGAGCGAGGCCTGGAGACAGAAGCCAGGTAATCCTGAACTTCCCTTATCATAAATACTTTTTGTTTTAATTTGCGCTGTGAGCCTGGCATGAGCCTGGTTTGCCCAGAAAGCACACAGCAATGTCAGGGAGAGTGATTTCCCAGTACTCACGTGGAACGGGAGAGTGTCCAATTTTCTGAGCCAACCGATGCTGAGGAGCCAGGAGGCAGACAACTCTTATGAAAGAAAACTGGAGAAAATAACTTTAAACACCATGCTTCAGGGAGGGCTCTTTGAGGATGCTTTTAGAAGCACCACTGTGGTCAAGTCCAGATTTGAGACACCTCATTTGCAAACAGTGATCCTGTGGCCAGATGGAGCAATATTTTCTGGCACAGTTCAGGAAGATTGGGGAGCAACACTGTGAGAGAATGGGTCACAGTGTAGGGGGCAGGAACCTGCCTGAGGTGCTATATCTCTGTATATGGATATGTGCTTCCCTAGTTGGAGACTACTCATGCCAGGTATGAAAGTTGGTGTTGGAAGCAGCTGATCCCCAGAGACAAGGCTTACCTCTGTTTGGGGTAGGAGATATCAGCTTGGAGCCAACTGGGAGCCAGGAGCTACTGCTGCTCTCAGATGTTCCTCCTGAGATGCACAAGCCCCCTGTGCATCTGGGTCTTCCGTGTGCTACTGAAAATCTGTTCTTCACTGTTCTTCTGTCTACCCATACAGATAGGCAAATTACAGAGCTGATTGGGAGACTGGATAGCTGCTGGAACAACTTCAGACCTTTTTCTCTTGTCTCACTCTACAAAGAACCGAGTGGTTCTTCAGGGTCTGCACACTCTCAGCTCCCACAGACTGCAGGCAGGGCCCTTTCCAACCCTTCGGATCTCACCTGGATTAGCTGTGCTTGGAAGCTGCTCGTCTCACAGTTGTCTGCCTTTCACTTGGTGGTAAAACAAACAGGTAACTTCATTGTTAACCTCGGTGAAACAAACCTACTAATTCAACACAGAGAGGGACCAGGGGTTTCAGTTACTAAGTTGCTTTCTCACCCATGGAGATTAATTTCTGCCAGCCAGCATTGCAGCGAACAGATATGAATCTGGCACTCACTTTGTCTGTCCTGCAGATGAGTTGGGACTCAACAGCAGGCTTTCAATCAAAGACACACTTTGACCTTTTTCTCTTTCTTCTCCTCTGCTAAATGATCTTGTGAGCTCGTTTAACCAACAGCTATATTGGACTTTTATGCTTTAACATTTAAAAGTAAACCTTAAATGTTTAGAAGGAGAAGTTTATTTCCTAAGGTTAAATTCCTGGCAATGTGCTTTACCTTCATAGCTGCTGGGCTTCTTTATGCTCGGGATCACTCTTCAGCAATATGCCTGTGTCAAAAGAAGACTCAGACATGGAAATATTCATTAACATGTTTATTTGTTTAGAAATGTATAGAAAATACAAAGATATTATAGAGAAATGATGTCAAACAAGACACAGTTTTTTTAATTTTTTTTTTTAAAAGTCCTCATTCTCTTCTTTGTAGTTGTTGTCTTCAGAAACATTTCACGAACTCTCAAGACAAAATCCTTGATGTGCACCATTTCTGAAGGCTGCTGAGTTCTGACCTCGTGTAATAGCCAAGTCTTACATACCTACATATGACTTTACCCTATTTCTTGCATTTTTACATGTATATCATTGTTTCTTTCAGTTAGTCTGCTTTTTCCTAGCAGGAAACCAAAATGTGGCTTTAGTAATATCTACCATCAATCTTATTTATTCCATCTATTTCTAGGTAATTATATATAGTGTATTTCTTAGTCTACATTTGGATGGTCTATTTAGAGATGATTGGATCCCTTCCAGAATAGCAATGACCTTTCTGTGACTCAAACATTAATTTTCCAAATGGGTTCACAGGTAAATGGTGAAATACCTTATATATCATCATAATTAACAAGATATACCTTATTAATGATTAGAAAACATGCTTTTCATAATTATAAACAGAATCCTTTCTGAGGTACAACCTTACCCTCTGCTAGGAATTGTTAATCAATACCATCAGATACATCTAACAGCAAAACCTTCTAAAATCCTATTCCAAAAGCAGTCTTAATTGCGAGGTCTCACATACCACAGGCAGACGCATTACTCAGATTTTAAAGACATCAATATTACCACTTCAGAACTATTCAGAGTCTGATCTGCTATAATGTGTTTGACAAGTCTCTGTTTTGAAACAGACAACTGGCATTACGGTCTACATTGATTTACCTGCTTTCCTAACTTCATTAAAGCCAACTATTCCTATAATTTCTTAGCGCACAGAAAAGCCTGCAACTTGGTTCTACCTCTCTCATGAGTATTCTTTTCTGATCATAATGTTTTGAAGGAAAGGGAATTAGAGGCTTTTTAGAAAAATGTGGAGGAACAGTAGCAATGATAATGAACCTGGCAGAGCAGAAAAAGATTCCGTTCCATATGAAGAGCTCCTTAAAGAAATCACAGTCTCCCTCACATAAAGAGAGGAAGAACCAAAGTTCCCTAGTTGGAACTAATTGGAGCTCTGATCTCACGAGTATCTGAGGAGCAGGACTATGTCTGGCAAGAGATCACCAAAGACAAGTGGCATTGGAAGAGGCACTGGTAATTCAGTCAGTGGCGATCCTTCTGAAGCAGCAGTGAGTCACTAGCACAGCCAAGCAGTGGTGAGAGCCGTGCTTTCAGCCAGAGCATGTGGGAAGTTAGGATGAGGCCTGTCCGCTAGCCATGGAGCTCTGACTGTTTCTAACAGCCGAGAGGCTCAATCCAGGAACCCATCCAAATTATAATGTACGGAACTACTCTCTGTCTAACCACCTTGCCCCATTGATTGGAAGTGGAAAGCACAGCCATTGTTTTTCCACTAAAAAAGTCTGCAAGGAGCAGAACAATAACTGCATGCTGCCAGCCAGACAGCTACTCGTCAGACAAATAGTTACTGGGATGAGAGGCAGGTACATTTAGCTCAATAAACAACATTTTATCCAGGAGCTTCCTGACTGAAGAACACAACTTGTATTTGCATCATTATAGGATGATAAAAATCCCCTTATTTTTATTAAAAGCTTTGTGACTAACAAGTATTGTTAGGAAGTATGAGAGAGCTAATGCTTTAGAGGAAGAATTCGTGACCATTTCCTCACCAGCATACAAAAATTATCACTTAGCAATGAGTTCAGATTTGCAAAGAATACTGATGATCATGGATGCTATTTAATATAGATGCGTAACAACTTTTGGGACGCATACGTATAATGTTTGGTTGTTGTAAAAATGTACATAAGGTTCAAAACCCATAAGAATTTAGAAACTTGCCCTTGAAAAAATGATAATCAGCTTTTCTAGAATGTCAGCTTGGTATACAGTATTTTTATATGTTTTTTCCTCACTACGAATGATAAATTCACATACCCTATTCTTTTCAACAACTTTCTGATAAAAGAAATTACAAATATCTAAAATCAGCATCACGTTAAAGAAGCCCTGCTATGTTTTATCAGGACTAGAAGAGTTTGCAGATTAATGTGATTTTCAGGTGTTATTTCCAGTTGCTGTATTGTTTTTCTAGTACTTTTGGTCTTTCACATCAACAGCATTAAAATATGAGGGGTAAACTGTATACTGTTATTGTTTATATTTAATTCATGGTCCTGTTCCCCTTCCTTGTATTCATTAAATGTTTATCTTCTTTAACACTCAGTAAATTTGTATGCTTAAGTATGTGCATAATTTTGTGTAGGAACATTCGTATACAAGTTTTTATCCTTCTAGAAACATTATAAATTAAAATTGTTGTCATGAGCCTTGTGTTCAGAAAATAAAGACCTCTAAGTAAAAGAATAAAAGTATTGCTACAGGTATTCGTTTACATTGTAAGCACACAGCATCTTCATCAAAAATGATCTAATAAGAGCTAGTTAATGATGTATTTTTCACCATGCCTTAACAGGGAGAAATCCTATTGTCACATGTCAACCAGTTACTCAAATCGCAACCCTGAAGAAAACCAGTGAATTGAGTTATTACTATAGCAAAAGCTATTGCTTGCTCAAAGACTGTCATAAAAACTGATTACAGGTCTAATGGACCTTGCTTCAAACTCTGACTCCGGAAACCTCCATTTAAGGACAGGAAAGATCAATTACTGGGATTCATAAAGCTTTGTTTATGTAGCTCAAAAGAAAGATTTTCTAATATATGAAATTAAAAAAGCTTGTATGAATTTTCCTAAATAAAATCCAAAGGTTCCAAATCCTACTTCGGCATATATTTTGTGAGTCAATAACCACCATCTTCTGTCCTTTAACTGTTCTTGGGGCCAGCAGTGACAGTGGCTGGGAAACGCCCCCTGAGAATGGTGAAGACCACAGGAGTCAGACTGCTGCGGGTGATGGGTGGAACACAGCCAGGAATGTCAGAACCTCAAAACAGGAGACAATTCTCCACACACCCTCCACAATCAGGGCTTCAGATTATTTATCAGAAAGAGTCTGAGCAGATTTTTACTTTTCCAGATTGTGTGAATGAACGCAGGCTTTACTAAAAGGTAAATTTCATTTTCCATGTTGAAAAGGTGACATACAGGTATTCTGCTAGATGCACTTTCACTATTAAATATACTCATTTCAGCTGTGCCTATAGATTGATGTTTCACTTGAGACAGTCAATGGCATTTCAAATGCTTTGGTTGTACAGATTTTCAGCAGTTTCTTAAGTGTGCTCAACCAGATTTTAAAGAAACTTAGTTGTGTTTGGGTCTGACCTGCATTATAGACAAGATCAAAACTGCACCACAGTGGGCCACCCAGGCTGGATCTATTCTGTTCATGTCATTGTTGAACCACAACTGTTAAGCACAGAAGCTAAAAATCACTGATAGTTCTAGATATAAGGCATCGAGCTTGTAGCTTTTTTCGTTTGTTTGTTTGTTTGTTTTTTCCTGAATGGGACAATAATTAGGGATTTAAAGCAAATATTCCAGACATTTAGAAATTGATCTTCCAAGGTATTGAGCATCTTGGATTCATATTTACTTCAGCAAGCATAAAGGATGTTTGGTATCTTAATGGAAGGATCTCGACACTTTGAAACACAATAAGCATTAGTGGTACAAACAACAGACATCCTGTTCTGTATTATTCTTTTCCTTTTGTATTTATATCAATGACACTAGCTACTTTTCATAAAAAAGATGAGGCCACCCTTAGACAGACGAGAACTTAGAGCTCTCAGGTATTTATACTGCACCACTGTGTACCCACTTAAATGACAGAATTTCCACCAAAATCCTTACTTTGTTACATGAGTCTTCAAGGATCTTCCAGTTTTTATAATAGACATCTATCAGCTTCTCTGTAAGCAAGCAGGTGTTCTCTGTAATGAAAAAAGGCAAATAACAAATACCAAATGTTGTAAGTTTATACTTGCTGATATCTACGTATTTTATGTTTGACTTCAGCATCTGGTTAATAGATTTGCTTTTGTCTCAAAGGCTTTTTTCTTTAAATTAAAAGCAGTTACAGGATCAAAGGCAATTAAATTCCAAACACAGGAAAAAGAGTAAAAAATGTGAAGGAAGTGTGAATTTGTTCCTTTATGAACAAGAAAAATATTGTTACTTAGACAAAGTAAACCAGCTGATATACAATTACCTGTCAAAATCAGGTTAAATTTTGATACCAAATGACATTTTATGAAAATCATCATATTATTAGTAAAAAAGCGTACAGATTAAGAGCAAATACTGTACCAGGAATTACCTAGAATTTGTGTCTCTGGAAGAGGCTCACAGGGGCTCTGAATCACTTGTTTCTTTATCAAGCTCTGTTATTACAAAAACAAACAAACAAGAAAGCGTGTTAGTGCTTTGGACTTAGAGCACTGTTGTAAGACAGTAAAAAGTCACAAGAGAAGGAAATCCTAGACAATAGATACAACTTTAGCTACCTAAGATACAACTCTGGATTACAGAACTGGCAGGGGCTTCTTAGTTCTCAAACAAGGTCTAGTTTTTCAGGATACGGCCAGGTGAGACCACTCTGATTTAATTCACTGAAGCAGCTGAGAGCCTCATGCAGTTTGGCAGTGCTGCCATGGGGTCTGAACTATGTTGTCCCATCCCAGCTTTACACCAGGATAGCATTAATGCTCTTCCCAGTGGAACCTCAACACTGAAGAAGTGGTGCAAGATCAGTGGGTGCCTCAAATCCAACACGTGACTATGTATGTATAGTACCAGATGTACTTGCAAGGAAATACACTTGAAAGTGTGTCTCTGACAGCAACGTGTCTTCCATTCTTGGACATATACAAAACCCAGTGGAGATGTGCGTGACAGATAGGGAATTACAGCATAAATTGCTGTTCTCATGCACCTTTTGCCCTTTTGCCTTCACACTTGGACACCAAACTGTCACTGTCTGATTAACAGTTCTATGCTCCCAGCAAATATGAAGTGTATCAAGGGTAAGTAACAGAATACTGAGCCGTAGATGTTTTCTTGGCGGTTGTTTGGCCTGTGCTAATTGGGAACAATAAAAGCATCTCATATTCATAATGATAATACATGTAAACCACCACAGATCACACCATCTAGCATCCTTCTGTCTCATTGTGTTGGGTGAAATGCAGCGCTAAGCATTAATATGTATTAATAGTATGTAAATACAATTAATCATAATAGGATGTTCCTGACATATTATCACTGCTGTTGATAAAACATAATTAAAAATTGTCCAGTCACATTTTCAGCATAGAAAGAATTGGCATCTCTGTTGTTCTTACAGTTTACATGACTCTATGTAAGAAATTGCTATACTTCTAAAAATCTCATTATTTCATTATGCTCCTGTAGTAGAAGTTCAAGCAGAGCTGTTAGTCCTTTATACAACGTAATTAGTGAGAAGTTATAGAAAAGAATGAAAACTGCAGTTACAAAGACCAAAGCTACAATGATCACTGGCTTCAGAGAGGACAAGAATTTTAGGTACCATTCTATCAAAAGGTTATAAAGGAAATGTAATGGATCCCAAGACTGCATGCCCATGAGATGAGAAAGCATTCAAATCCAAGGCATTTTTCAGAGACACGTGGACTTTATTAAACTAGAACTTCACTGAAAAGCTCCATAAGTTGATAAAGAAGCATGGCTTGGGGAGCTGAAAATTCTTAAAAAAAAAAAAAAAAAAAAAAAAAAAGCAATGTTTTTGAGTTGTTGACAAGAGAAGTGACAATGAGAATAACATGCAGAAGGTGACCCAGAAACTGTTTTTTCCCCGTGTTTTCCAATAAAGTATGAGGTAAGATACAAAGAAAATGGCAGGTGATGGGTTTGGAGACGAAGGAGAGGTTCTTCATGCACTGCCATCTCACTCTTGGAACTCCCTGCTGCAGCGTGCTGAGGATGCCCTGAATGTCTGTGCACTCAAGAAGAGACAGGGCAAGCAAACAGGAGAAAAGTCCGTGTCCTCTCCCATTTTTCCCTTATAGCTAGCTTGCTAAGGTGACATAAAATATTATAATATAACGCATCAAAAGTCAGGAACATGTTTTAAATATATTTAGGTACATATGCAACCAACAACATATTTGCAGCTGTTGTTAATGTGAGTGAACTCTTACTGTTTTGTCCATGCAGGAGTAGTAATTTATAGCAGTATTTTTATGTCTGTTTTCCTTTTATACAGTGAACCTCATGTATTTGGGCTCACTGCTAGCCAATACTGTATTTTTGTCCTAAAATAAAGAGAGAAAAATTAAATCTCACTGCATTCTTTACATCCTATCCATGATATGACAGGGTGCGCTAGATTATCCTGCTGGTGATGAGCTACAATCTATTATTCTCATTTAAAAGCTACTTGCATTTTAAAGGTCATGCAGCTATTTTCAGTTGTATAGTCTGTTGTATGACGTAATGGGGGAGGAATAAAGATGCAGTAGCAAATAATATGACTCAACAACACAGGCACGTCCCACACTTGTAGATTTTCCTACTTTTTTCTGTTTTGATAAATTAAAATCGATGCAATGCTTTTTTAAAAAACAGATGGGGCCTACATGTTTAGCCATGTATCCTGACTAGGTTCACTTGGAATGGAGGCAGTTGTACTTGGAGGTTTTATGAATATAAAGATTAATGAATTTGTACAATTTGGGCATGCAGAGCATTTTTATCAGGCATATTCCATTTAGCATAAGCAGTAAACCATATATAAGGGTTGTGTCAAAGTTTACTGAATAGGACCCTTGGTAGCTAATGTAACATTTCTCCAACAAATCAAAGGTATTGTTCTATGCTCACATGAATATACAGTAGCCATTACCTTAAATTTAAAACTCAGTGTGAGCAGCAAACACACTGTGGGGATATGAAGGCCATATTGTATCAGTGGAGTCTGCAGAGATTTTCTTCATATGGCTTTGCCTGGTTGAAATATATGTTGCAGTTGAAAGCTAAAGGGATTACTTTTGAATAGTCATCACAAAGGTTGATTATATTCGTATATCATTTAGCTGGACCCTGCAGGCTATTATTCCATTAGCTGTGCTGGCCCTGCACTGTCAAAAAGTTGATCATATAATGTAAAAAGGTTACATGCCTCTGTTAAGGTATGTGGAGTAACTTGAAACAGTAATCTTTTAAGAGCACTACGGCTTTGTACTTGAAGGTAGCTTGCATTTAAAATAAATATGTGCCAAATGGAATGGAATGGAATACATACCATGAACCTGCCTCTGCTTCCTGCTTTTCTTATTTTGAGTAGGCCATATGCAATTTGAGCAAGCTAATTGTACCAGGTAAGGTATTGACCACAGAGTATTTTTTTCAACCTCAGATCCAAATAACTGCACCCCAAAATAGCCGTGCCTTTAAGTGAAACGTTTACGGAAATTATGTTTCTGGTAAAAGAGATTTGTTGGTTATGTTTCCCTCGCACATACAAACACATGCACATTTTCTTTCACTGCTTAATAAAATGGATCTTCAGATGGTTCCATTATGTGGATGCCTTAATATTATTTTATGCTAAAACATGGACAGCACATTAGATTGAAAGCATCTTACTGTTCCACAAGGCAGAGTAATCACGGACTATCCCTAGACAGCAAATGCTCCCATTGGGAAACAATGCAAACAACACAGGCTAATGAATCATGGTAGTTATTAATCACAGGCATTTGTAGGAGCCACACATAACAGATGAACTCTCTCGACGAGGAAGGTTAGAAGGTGGGACTGAGAAAAGGACAGATCATCCAGTTGCATTTTAGAGTAAGTTTAGGGATGGGTATTTGCTTCAATACAATTATGCCTACGCCTGCTTCAGTCTTTGTGAGCAGGCAGAGAGAAACAATTCAGTCAGCTCGGTTCACTTGGCTTTCAGATCCTTGTAGGACAATTTGGCAAAAATAAATAAAGGCACACATACAAGACCCTTAGGGCTTATGGCCTGGTTAGAAAAGAGACAGTGCTTCTGTTATCAGACAAAGTTGTTTAATTCAGATTGTAAAAGCCACAGTTGGTTCTCCTTCCTATATACCATATATATTATTCAGGGCAATGAATGAATCTTTATGTGTACAAATGGGAGCCTTAAATGAACTACAGGAAGTACATTGAACAGGTAGGTTTCTCTGAATAAAGTCTTTACAGATAGGTAGAGTTATGAATGAGAAGCAGAATTTATTTTATATGCTTGTAAAGAGTCCACTCAGACTATGGCACTGTAAGGAAAGAGTGGTGTTTTTATGATTTGGATAAGAAAACTAAATGGGAATATAAGTATTTCTCTGCTTAGCAAGTTTTGTCATTTACTTGTTCATATTCAACAGTCCTCACACAACTTAACCTTCCTTTCTTTCACAGTTTGGACACATCAGATGTTTGTACAATGATGGGACTCTCTTGATCTCACATTTTACAGTTCTATTCATTATGAAAATTCTACACCAGTCTGTGACAATACACTAGAGCAGCATCTTTTGCATAAGCCATATATCAACTCGAAATAACAGCTCTGTCATGTTTGAGTGTAGGTCAACAACAAAAAGGCCAAAATGTGACAGTGTCTTTTGCTTGTCTGGAAGTTAGGGATATGCCACAAAACTTCTACACCATTATTTTTTTTTTTTTGGCGTGGAAAAATCGGATTTGAAAAACATTCACTAAGAAGGTTACTTCAAGAACCCTAAATAAAATAGCTACTAGTCTTTAGTTTATAGCTTTATCTTCATCAAATTTTACATGAAATCGAAACCATTAAAGTTTCAATAAGGCATCTCATCTCTGGCATATTCCAACCCAAGTTTAGAAGAAATTAAGGAAAGATAGTTTCAGATTTGGTATCCCTAATCTTTCTCAGTCTAAGGCAAAATTTTGGAAGCTGCCTGAATGTCTGCCCAGCTGGTTAATCAAGGTTTCCACAGTGCGAAGGAAAATTCCCAGAGGCCCAGGAAAGGCTTTCTTTTCTTTCACCCCCCACCCAGATGTAGAATAAAGATCACAGCTGGAACCTACATGCTCTCTTCTGAAAACAGGATAAGCCCCTGGGGAACTTCCTGAGACAGCCAAATTCTGAGCAAATGGGGGCTGCTCTGTCTCGGGGTAGATGCCAAACTGACCCTTGGCTACCCTGAGGAGCTGGTGAGGAAAGAACATACAAGCAGCATAAAAACACTTCCACTGCTTCCATCTCTGCTGTGAACTGTGAGCCACCACTGAAGATTGAGCCCAAAAGCTACTCAGAAATCCTTATGAAAAGAAATCCTTCTCTTGCTCACAGAACTGTTATTTCATATTCTTGAAGAACTTCTGCCAGCATTTTTGAAGATATTCCTACAGGCTTTTTACAAAAATGTGCATCTTAATGACATACGCGGAGACATTTTTAATACACGTCTTTAGAGTTATGAATGGAATCTAATCTCACCGCAAAGGGCAATGAAGCAGTAAGTGGACTGATGTTTTAGACAATATAATAACCACAACAGAAGCAGCATATTCCTGCTCAATTTGTGTGCAGTGTTACCGTCACTACATTTGTGTTTTTTGTTTGTTTGTTTGTTTTTAAGCAAGGTATAGCAGGTGCTCAGTAAATAAGCAAAATACGATGAACCACAGGTTTCAGACACAGCACTGATTCTGAGACCAAGTCACGTCCAGGTCAGAACACTGAAGAATTCCCTCAAATCACCCCAATTCTTGTCCTGTCTTGTGTGTGAACCTACTTTATGTACTTACTATGCAATGTTCTTGCATGGCTACACATAAAACCTTATGCCTTCTCCTCGACTCGTACAGACACACTGCATTAAGCCTGTTAAGTATTTGTTACAAAGGCCCAATTAAAAGCTAGAAGACAGGATCGCAGGACAGTTCATAACTATGCATTTTGTAAACACTATCTTCTACCCATTGAGCAAAATATGCCACTGAACAGAGGATCTCAGCATTTAAATCACTGGTAGTGTGTGATATTTATTTCTGAATATGCAGCTTGATGTGCCTTCAAAGCATCTGACTGTCAGAGAGTGCTTAGCACCCCTTTCTCTGAAATTCAGGTCCCTCAAAGGTGTCCCAAAGGGAGGGAAAGCTGGAAAGCAGATTACTTAAACACTTCCTCTTGCTTAATTATGTGTCATTAGCATACTGAGGATCAAATATAGTATCAGATTGCTCTGATTAGAAGTATCTGTGATTTTAGTTCTTTTTGCTTTTATCTCTGCGTTTTGACATGAGTGCTGTATGCAATTTTGTTGAGTTTCTTGTTTTGCAGATCTCATTCTTTATGTTCTGGCTTGGCTCTGCTGTTTTCTGGCCTCTAAAGACTTACCTACTCTTCCATAATTATATGTAAGAGCCCTTTTTCATGGCTGAGACTTCTTTATTTCAGCATCTCCAGTGACTACTCTGCCTGGTGGCTCACAAACTGTTTATTTTCTGAGGCCTCTATGCAACTTTTTTTTTTTTTTTTTTTTTTTTCCTGAGAAACTGTCTTCCAAGAGCTTAGCCAAAGGTATCTTTGGGTACAGAAACTGAAGCCAGTGAAGCAGAGAAAATCCAACAGTGCATCTGCTACAAAAAAAGAGGATGCCAGGGAGATTTTTTTTCTCCTTATCTGACTTTAGCTTTACATCCTCTAACACATCTTAGGCATGAGTGCACCCTCTCAGGCTAAGGAGATGTAGGGGAAACATCTGGAAGACTATGTTCTTTAAAAAAAAGATACAGAGTCCCTTACAGAAGTATCAATTTTCTTGTGAATGAGGTTTTCTAGGGAGAATAGCATTCTTTGCAGCAGCTCAAGTCTTCTTCTAAGATTGATACAAAGTGCTCCTACTTCTCTCTTCCAAAATAAATAAATAAATAAATAAATAAACAAATAAATAAATAAATCCTTACTACCTTCATATAACCAGATCCCCTCTCTCTCTTCCCCCCCTCCCAGGTACAGGCAGATCAGAAATCATGCAGTATTTTAGAGCAGACCAACGAATCACTTATCTTTGAATTGCTTTTCTGAGAAAACTCTGTTATTGTGAAGATGCCCTCAGAATGGGTGGTTGGTGCAGCCGCCACTAGTTGTGGAGGCCTTGAGAGCTGCCCAGACAGATGAGCGTTGCTGGGAAGCTGAACAGGAGGAATGGACTCCCTCCCTTCTTTCTACTCCAGCCCAAAGACTACTTTGCCTCCTTGTCCAATTTTTGTGGAGGCATCCTTTGGGCTTTCTCCCATGCTGCCTATAAATATCCATCAAGCTACCTGATTACCTCCATGCTCTCTTTTGCAAAGGGCTCATATTATTTTGATAATATCCAAGCAACTGCTTACTCGGCTGCTGATCATCTCATTTTCTCCTACTGCTATTCGTTTCACAGTATAATGACTGCAGAATATCCAGCTCAAAGGAAGTCCAGCTACCAGCCAGGTCATGCAGTACCACTCTAATACCAACAGGCAATAATGGCAACAGCTGGAAGTTAAGGTCCAGGTCTGTGGAGGGTACTTACATTCACACACGGCAACATGGGTATAACATTATGTGAAATACTTCCCACGCAGTGTCCCGTTGACACTTTGAAGGAAGTTTTTTCTATCAGCTTTCTTTGTTGCTTTTACCAACAGGGTGAGATCAGGCCTAGTTCTCTTCATCAGGAATTGGGAACAATACTTCTGTTGGTCAGACCAACACTGAGTGTTGGGTTTCTCCCTCTTCATTTTTGGATTTATGGACTTGTTCTTCCAGATAACTTGGGACAACTTGAAAGGCCACTACTTCTCCCCTCTTTACAGATGTGTAGAGAACTCCAGCTTTCAGACCAGTCATCTGGTTCTTTTGATGAGAAATAGATTCACATGAAAAAAAGATTACACTGAAAAATGGAAATGGATTTTCTGCTTTATTAGCAGTCAGCATAAGACTTGTGAGCTGCTTTGGAAAGTTATAGAACTACAGAGATTTTTAAGAACATATGAGTAGAAGCTAGAATTTAAAAATAAATGCCCTGGCTAGTCTGGGCCTGATCCTCAAGTGATACAACCCATGCAGCTTCGCTGAAGCCATGGCTATGTCAGCTATGCCAAATTGTCTCAAAACAGGTCTTTAAAAAAAATATTTGACTTCAGTAATTTTAAATTCACTTTGAATTATGCCATACTCATCGCCTCGTAACTTAAAAGATGTCACCCTGCCACTCCAGTCTTTGACTGAGTGACGAGGCTGGGATGAGAACCGATGAAGGATGCTGTCCTTCAGAGGCCTCATGCAGCTGCAGGAAGGAATGGGTTTCTAGGCCTGGCAGACGGAGAACAGAGATGGGCGATCTGGCTTCTTCTGGACCTTTGCCCCCAACACAAAGCAAAGGGAGAAAAGGAAGCAGTTACTTCCCTGTTGCTGCTGAAGGTTAGGCTGTTAAGGGAAAGGTTTCCCCCACAGCCCAGTCCGTCACATAGGCATTGGTGGAAGTTGGGGCAGACACCATTTCTGTTACAGCTGCTGCCAGTTTGAAGTGCCTTCCTAGGATGTGGTAAATCATGCAAGGTCACCAGTTCAGAAATAAGGAAGGAATTTTTCCCATGGAATAAGTCTAAGAGTGGCTGATTTTTTTTATTTTTTTTTTTTTAAAACTGTGTAATTGTTCTCACAATGAGGGAAATCTATTTCGAAGTTAACATAGATTTGTTATATCACGATTTCCCTAGCAAGTAAACAAAGTGAATAGGGGACTCCAGATGATTTCAGCTATCTGAATTTACTACTGTCCTAGGAAACCCCTTGATTGTGCCATAATCCCCTTCACGGGAGAGAGCAAGGGCTCTTTCAAATCAAAGCTGGATGAATTCCAAGCATTAGGTAGAAGACTGGGTAATGGTAATTTGATAATCCAACACTAGAGTGTACTCTGATTAACATCTGGTGCTTTGATAGGAGACCAGGTCTCCCCACTAAGACACAAACCTGCAGCTTTCCTCTTAAAATCCATGCTGGAATCAGCGCGTTCTGATCAAATCATGTTCCAACCTCATCACAAAGCTCACAAGGTGTGAAAGATAAATTAGAATAAGACACACCTGCTTGGAGTTTGAAGAGTCTTCATGCAAAGCCTTCTTCCAGCAGAAGGAATATTTCACAGGCACAAATCTTGAAAACTGCCCCTCTTCCAACAGTGGAGCCCTAGTTTGATTCTGGTGTGCAAAAATATTTATCAGGCATAAAACTAGAAACTGTAACTTGGCTTCTTTGGGTTCTGCTTAGATTTTACCTGATAATATCATGAGCTAGCTGAGCAGATTATATAATATGAAAGAATAAAAACACTAGCCTTTCGCGGAGACTTTGTTTGAGCTGAGCAGTGTTTTGTGGTGAACTCCACAGCCTGTGCTAGCATAGAGGCAGGTCAGCGCACTCAGCAACATGAACAACCATCTCCTTCACACGCACCTTCAGCGATCCCAAACTCAGCGTGCACAAAGGAGCAAGGTGGGTCATGTGGAAGCATCTCAGGCAGACAGCAGCGGGTTAGCAGTTTTGGAAAGGTTTACTTGCCTGACTAGAAATCTCTCTGGTGAACTGCTTGCCGTGGCTCTATTTAATTCTTAATCTTTGCTTCTCTGTTTAATTCCTAGCTGCTTTGGAGACCTGTTGTAACACAGCAGTTAAAAAAATATTCGCATGTACTGTTGGGCCTCCCCAAAGAGCACTAACTTGACACGTAGGCCATGACAGCTGGGCTTGGACTACTAAGAAATCTAATCCAGGGTTTCCATCATTTCAGTTGTTGCTTTTCTTTCATTACAGTTTGACTCAGCCCCTAATGGATTCAGCTTTATAAAATCAGAAAAAAGGAAAAGAAAGCAATTTATTCATGTTTCACTAGAGCTCACAGAAGACATGAAATCTCTCTAAAAATGCAAATTATTTTGTGCCACACAAGTGAGACTGGGCAGCTAAAGCTCTTAGAGGAAGGCTCTTTCCCAGGGCTAATGTTTTTATACCCTGTGATTGAATAAATCAATCCCTTTATTATCACATCTCTTTTTTTCTTGAGAAGAATGTAACCGAAGGTACCAAAGCACCCTTTTTAATTCTAACAAAATTGATTATGCGCGTTAATTTTGTTTTTAATCCCAGACATATCAAAATAAACACCATAAACATGTGTAGCAGAAATCAATCTCTCTTAAGCATCAAGTTGGTAAAAACAAGGATTTAGTAAGAATCCAAGATGTAAAAGACTAATGTACAAACTAAGCCCTTATTTATGTAATGTGCCTTTATACAAGCTCAATATAAACCTGAAAGAAACTATTTCAGGAGAGCAGAAATGGTTTACTTGCACTGCATCAAAAATGACCCCATAAGACCTCCTTTACTGAGATAGCCCAGATATTTAATGTGAACATATGTTTTTAAAGGATTTCTTGTCTTATGTCCAGTCGTTCTTGTTAATTCATGGGACAGCATACTGCAGATGTGCTCTTTTTTATGTTACATAAAGCAAAAATTACATTTAACAAGTGTAAGGTTGGTCATAAAAAATAAATAAAAATAGACTCTTAAAAGCTGGGAAATCACAAAGTGAGGCTATCAGTCATTCTTATTGAGAAGGGTGAGGACAATGTGAAATAAAACTTGCACGTCTATGAACAGACATTCCTAAAATGCCAGCACTTGGCTGTTATTTCATGTTCTCTATAGGTTGCTTTCATCAGTCCAATATTTCTTCCATTAGGGGAAGCTGCAATGTACTTTTTCACGAGGTGCCCTTTTTAGGCACTGACTTCAAATTCATTAGGTTAAAATTTTTAATTTAATTACTATCTGCAAGTTTGTGTACTTGAAAGAATAGGAAATAAAGTCCATGTTAGTTTTGGTGTGTTATACTTCTGGTTAAGACCTCTAACTATTTATTTGTTTTAACAGAAGTATTCTTCATTAACGTAATTGCAAATAAAACCTTTTTCAACGATTAGTTTTCTAATGATAATCCAAATCTACATATCCATCTGTGCACCTTACTGGTACATACACCAATTGTACCAATATTGTTGGTATTTACTCTTTATGGTACTCCTCCTTCTTGAGAGCAAAGAAAATAAGCAATATGTCTTCAAAAAATGAATGCTCTCTTCTATTTTTGACTGACACAGAAGATGCCTATCCTGCATGCAACTTTTGTAGCCAAGTTTTATTCTCCACCAAGCCTCTTCTTAAATTGGCGTAAGATGACATAGTCAAAAACTTACTAGAAGGGATTTCTAGTTAGAAGCTACTCTTGGAGACTTGGCACAGTAGAAATTCAACCCAAGACATGGAACCAAAATGGCTTTTAAGGCAGTGAGGTTAGTTTTTGTTTTTGTTTTTATTAAGCACACAGAGGACAAACAGAAAAGCTGTTCCTTTGGACCTCTCATCACCATTTGACACTATCTAAAATTGCAGTCTCACCTCATCAAGATAAACGAAGCCCACAATAACACATAAGTCATCAGTAAGGTTTTAACAGTTGGAATCTTTCCCAAAATTTGTCACTTCTAGAGAGGCACAATCCCAGCACCAGGCCTGTTATTTGCAAGATTCCACAAGGATTAATTCTGCTCTTCAGGTAATAATTGTCTTTTATAACACATGGGTATGGCCACAAAGGGGAAGGATCAGATTAGGCAGTAAAAATGCCAGTAATATGTGAGTGACTTGCACAGAACAAGACACTTTGAAGCACAACTGAAGGTCTTGTAATGTTACATGACACAGACCAGAACAGCTACACCCAGTGAGATACATCTGCACATCAGCTACATACTACTGAATTTTGGTCACTCTTTCTTACTATTCATTACTCTAGACACCCACATGAAACTCAGAAAGGGGAAGCATTCTGCAGTCTTCTAGGACATTCTCAGTTTAGACATTGCTAAGTAAATTCATATATTTTAAAAGGATATACTTCATAAACACATCCTTTTACATATTTACATTCACTGTTGTTGAATCGTACATCTATTATTGTTTGCAATGGCAGAAAGAACTCATTATTAATTATCATATGGAAAGGGAGGTTTAGTATGAAATTGGTTTTCCTATTTTATAGGGAAAACATGTTACAGAGCAATATTTACAACTCAGTTCCCTGGGAGTTTTTAAGTAATGATGCAACAAAACAGAGTATTTTATTATAACTTATTCTGAAGTTTAATTCCACACACAAGGAAAAGATTTACAAATGAATAAAGACTACAGCTATTGGAATTTCAGAAATAGTTTTAGCAGAGAAGTCTGAATTATGAGATGTGGGACATTTACTTTACTAAGAGTTCAGTATCTGTTTATGGACAGCTACATTTCTTAAGACAATGCTAATTATTTTATAAATAACACTTCTCCAAAGTAAATATCTATTCAACGAAATCAAAGGTAAACAAACAACTTAGTGTGTGCTGTATCACTGCCAAATTAGTGGTTCAGGTCTGGACTGAATCCTGACTTCGTAAAACATGGCAAGTCTCTTCCTTAACCAGTGGGTAGATTGGTTCTAAATAGTTTTGATTTTTAATAATCTGAGCTGAATTCTTCCATTAATGGCAACTGAAACACAATGATCCCAATTAAGTATTTTCTGTACAGTCAGATATTCTCTATAAAGCTTTAGGTCAAGGTTCTTACCTTGCACTTAAGCCAGCAAGGGAATTAAAAATGTTAAAAGTATATTTGTATTCCATCTCTTTCCGGCTGAACTAAGATTAGAATTGAACTTTATTTCTAAATATGTTATTTAAAAGAGGGGAAAGGTGGAGGAGGTGGGGGTGAAAAGCATACTAACAAGATCCTCAATGATCTTAAACCAGACCACTGAAGAATTAAGCTAGTAGAACTTCCCCTTTGATTTCTTCAGAGTGTTGCTTTAGTTCATAGTGAGAATAACATGAGAAATCTTTTGCAAAATCATAGTTACTTTTATTTAGTATCTGTACCATCCAGGGATGTTAGAAGCAAGAAGCCCATTCCCCGTAAAAGAGACAGTGTCATATATGAAGACCTTACTTCAGTAGGTTGATGAGGACAAAAAAGTGGACCAATGGGTTCATACCTTCCTTCATTCATTCCTACTCCTTCAAAAGTGCAGAAAATTACTGTGCTGTATCCAAATTATTTGGCTCCTATACTTAAGGCTTAGTTTTGTTACAGTTAAAGTACCTAGAATTTCTTATTTTTTAATCAACCGCTTTCTTAAAATATGTAAACATTCTTTTTCTTTTTAATTTCTCACATTGATCTCTAAGCAGAATCCTAGGGATCTTGCAGCAGAAAGATCTAGATTAAAAATCCTTTTATTGTGTATGTGTTACAACCCAAAAAAATGGAGAGGAAAAGACAAATCTGCTGTAAATACAGGAGAGCTCAGCATCTAAAATAAAAGGGATCTATGAAGAGAATAAGAAGTTTCTCTCTCAGAACTGAATCAGGCATCAAGGAATGTCTAAGAACTTTCTTTCTCCCCAGTTTGTATATTTAAATCTATGTCCTTTGAATTTTTAGGATCACAGTCCAATTGCAGCACTCTCATTATATAATCTCAGTCATCGAACTACTAAGTTCTACATAAGTCATAAAGTGTTAGATAAACTGTTGTTAGAATTTCTTCAGAACTTCACTAGTTTTAATTCCCAAATCTAGCAATGTGCCATCTCATAAATGTTTACTTATGCATCAACATTATCCTTTAATTTTAGAAGTTCTGCTAACTCGGTGTTTATTCATTGGCGTATGCGCGCAATTGTGCACAATCTCACATATACACAATCATTTCTACTAACTGTGGGAAATGGTGGGAACATGCAGTATTTAATTGTATGCATGTCTTATAGCATCAAACTTTAAAGGATACCTGTCTTGATGGTTTACTTTTTATTTTTAAATATTGCATTATGACGCTACTTAATTAACTTGAGAGCAAAGATGCCCTACAGCTGCAGGCAAGGCCTTAATCAATACAAAATGGTTATATAATATCAATCCAAGGTTATATTTTTACCTACCTACTTTCATGCATTATTCTTTTAAACATAGGTCTCAACCATATAGTCACCAGAAAATCCATCAAACTAAGGATGCTGTAGTAAAAGTTTAAAGCTAAGTTGGTGAAAAAGGAAGGGTATTTCTAGTCACGTTCTTTAAAATCTTGTAAACATTTAAAGAAGTTGTGACAACACACATCACTACATTTGTGAGAAAAAGTAATTTGGTAAAAACACAACATGCCAGCTTTAAACAGAACTTTGAAAAGCTCCCTCAACATACTGCAGAGCACACATATCTGAAAATTTCCAGACGTGCCTATTTCTGGACTTCTTTACAAACAGAAAAACAACCAACACTAAACAACCAACCAAAAAATTAGTAAAGGATCACAAGTTGAATTAATTTCTTTCAAGATCTCCCCTGCTTCTTTCTGCGTAAGCAGGCAAAATGCTTTGAAGATACAAGTCCTTCCTTTTTCAAGCACTAATGTCTTCTATTGTTTCAGTACATTTATGCATTCCACATTCCTTCTCTCCACCCCTCTCTCTCAAGTACCCAAAGACTTCCAGGACAGCTTCTCTGAACAATTTCTTCTGTTTGTTTCCTCCAAGAGATTAAAAATTTTCCTCCAAAAACTAATCAATAACTAATGCAGTGGTACTTGCCTAAGTAGGCACACAGCATAAAACGTCTCTAAGAGCAAACTGCTTCTTCCTCTCCTAATGTGATTAGGA
Source organism: Netta rufina (assembly GCF_964035555.1). Lineage (NCBI taxonomy): Eukaryota > Metazoa > Chordata > Aves > Anseriformes > Anatidae > Netta > Netta rufina. The sequence goes on along the minus strand of NC_140127.1, from coordinate 34,880,270 downwards.
TGTTACTTCTGAATCCAAAGAATGACATTTTACTATCAGGTTAAACTTAACATCTGATAATTTAACTTCTGTGAACTGGGAGTGAAGACTCAAGTCCCCGTGAGGAAAGAAACACAGAGGAAAGATAAAAGAAAACCCTGAAGACAACAAATATGTGAACAGAAGGACGAAGGAAGAAAGAGTGGAAACAAAAAAAAAGATGTATTCGTCATTACTTTTTTTTTTTTTTCCCCCTTTCAAATAATAAATAAGATAATACTGTGAAAAAAAGCATGCGTTGCTAAAAGTTTAGTTAGCGCTTCAGGATGTATGCCAACACCTATTAGAAGCTTTCCCTGGGCTTTGCAACACGTGAGAAGCCCCAGAAGTCCCCAACATATAGTTTTTCATTAAAAGCAGAATTGGGACCTCTGTAGCCTGCCATGCCTGTCAGAAATCCCCTTGAATAGCACAGAAGAACAGAGCTGTTTTGCGGTCACTCTCTGTCCTGCCCCTTTGCCACCAATGCAGAAAGCTGCTTGCAGGTATGATCTAACAGCATCAACTGGACACTGTCACTGTGCCCACCAACAGCCAAAAACTACATATTTTTAACCTGAACTTTAATATTAACATTCACATTGCCATGATACCAGGGACAATTTTCTAAAATATAAAAGCTGAAAGATTTCAAGTTATTGGCATAAAAATATGACTTGGTCCATTGCTGCTTCTTACAATAGTAAGCAGATTTCAGGCACCACTTCTCCACAGACTGCATTTTTCCCATTTCTGTTTGTGTCCTTACAACGCAATAGTGGGAATAAGCATAGTTGCATAGTGTTTTTTTTTTCCTCTGGTGAGGAAAAAAAAAAGTTGAAAGAATACTCAAGAAATGAAATGTGACAGCAGGAAGGCTAAATGTATTCTTGGGATGGCATTCACTAAGGAAGACCGCCAGCAGAGATGTACATCAGCACCTTTGTTTTCTAGATAAGCATGAGAGGAAGAGCTCCAAATACACATCAGTAGATGAGAGTTAGAACAAACTGAGAAGTGAGTCAGGAGAGAAAATGGTATTTGCTCAAGAATTTTAAAGGATACAAACATAGGTGCTGCTTCCCTTGGCCTCAATGTCAGAATAATAGGAAGTGCCAAAAAAAGTCATTAATGAAAAATAATATACATTCCATGGGAGGAGAGACTAGAACTACAATCTGACCTCCATATTAGGTGACTTAGTTACAACTATAATAAAGAATATACGGACAGATAGGGGAATTAAAATGTTATAATAAGGGAAACAAATCAAGCTGGCTTTTGTAGAGGTCTCGTGAGGTTATAGCTCTTTTAAGGAATGAGTAAGAATCTGGATGGATGAATACTACCTGGCTGATTAGATTCCCCAAGTGCATCAGATATCTTTTCTGGATTAATAACTGTATAAAGGTATGAAATAAAGATAAGGATAGATGGACTGATTTGCACTATGAAGACAGATCAGTAGTGAATACAACAGGAATCTATAGTAGAATTTGTACTGTTAAATGTTAAAAAAATGAATAAAAATGTTAGTGAACAGCTAAGTGATAGAAATTACTGTTGATACAAAATTACACAGGGTAATGAAAATCAAAACTTTAAAGAACTTCAGAAAGATTTCATGACTGGACAATAAAGCATCACATAAAATTTAGTGCTGATAAATGCAAATTCATGCATGTGTGGAAAACAGTCTGTTATGCACAGGGAGAGTGCAAGCTTTGGTTGATAGAAAGATGACTGATGGTGGGATATAAAGAGATGCACATGTTTTTGTAAGTACCGTCACGAGGGGGAGTGGGAAATAATAATTCACTCTTTCTCTTGGAAAGAAAGTTGAGGGGCAACTTTTTTTTTTTTTTTTTTTTTTTTTTTTTTTAATCAAATCATGTAGAGTTGAGCCATGACATTCATTGCAATGAGATGTCTGCTCAAGTTACCCAACAGTTTGAAATAGACTGGACAAATTCATGGACAATACAAGAAAGTCTGTTTAACAGTGGGATTGGCATTCAAGCTCTGTGTCAGAAAGTCCCTAACTTGCAGGTTGATGAAAATGTGAAGAGAATACCAGACGGAAGTATCACTGTCAACTTGTCCCATCTTTTCCTCACCTAATAGCCACCAGTAGACAGATACTAGGCTAGATGGACCTTTGATCTGCCCTACTACCACTTTTTTTTTTCCCCCCTGGTATGCTACTGTTAGAAAAGCATGATCATTTGTGGAAACTACAGAAGGGTTAAAATTAAAAAACCTAAATAGGAATGCTTCCAATTCACTATTAAATCAGACGATTTACCTCTACTGTACACGATCCCAGGGTCTTCCTTACTCTCAAAATATGGTATTTTTGGCCATTAAAACTCATTCTATTAAACGTTACGTTTTCTGAGCAATAATGTCTGTTTGGCTTTCACTCAAAACCTACAAATAAATGATGGCATGTTAGTGCTGGTCTTTCCAAGATACCAAATGGCTATTTTTACTTGCAAAAATAACACTAATTATACCTGTTGTGTAAAGGCATTGACCCTTTTTGTACAGTTTTTAATCAACAATAGAGCATTGTCACACAAACACTGGACATTAAACTGATATCTCAACACCTTACTCAGGAGCTAGAGGGACAGCTACTTCAGAGAATACTCCTTGCTATATGTACTGAAATTGGGAACATGCTCTACTAGTTACTAAAAATCCCAATCGAAGCAATGATATTCAAAGATAGAAACACCTTTTCTTAGAGCAAGTGGAGTTTACAGGCTAGTCTTCAGCTTGCAGATCATCTGCAGCAGCCCTGTGGGAGGACAGTTTTTATAAATAAAATATTTGTGAACAGCAGTAGTCACAGCATTATTACAAAGTCCAAAAAAAGATATCAAAGGGCACTGTTGCATGTGTTGAGCAACAAGTCTTTTTTTTTTTTTTTTTTTCCCTTAACAGTTGTATACTTCTAAAACATGCCCAGAAAAAAAGAATTTTTAAGGTAGTTTAAAATACAATGCAGGACACCTTTTAAAAAAAACAAGTGACACTACTTTTGTGTGTATGTGTAATTAGTATTACCTACCAAATTAATTAAGGTTCTTACAGTTCTTGCATATTTTGCATTTGACTGAGGGTGCATTCTCAAATCATTGCCCAGGCCCTAATTCCTTTTCCCTCTATGATAGTGAAAGGCTAGGGGAAAGTCTAAGAAATACTTTTTTTTTTTTTTTTTTTTTTTTTAAAGAGATAGGAAAAATATCTCCTCTCAAATTTGGCAAACTCCTTTGCTGCCCATGCCTCACCACACACACTAGCTCTGGCTTAAGCTTCCTCATTCTTGGCAGAGTGACCTGAAGCAATTGTAGTAGCACCACGGAGACTGGTGATGGGTAGAAAGAAGTCCACAGGAAAATGAATTAAGCACTAGACTGTATCAGCTTGTAACCAAGTGTCTGTCAACTTTCCAGCCAGTGACTGTGCGCCTATCTTCATGCTTTTGACCACTATGTATCTATTGTCCTACTTGTGAAGAACTTGGGGCCAGTAAAGAAGCACTGGTCTACGAGGCCATGCAAAATGGTCCAATGGAAAGTGTTTTTAATTGAAAAGTTGAAGACTGCATAGTAATTTGCAATACGTTTTGAGGCCTGACAATGCTAACATTGTACAACTGATGTGGTAACCACTGCACTAAGTCCTCACTGCAGAAGTGGGAGAGAATTAAGTAGGTACAGGTTTCATGTTTTCTCTGGTCAAGAAAAACATCAAGGATTTCATGATTTGGGTTACAATATGGCAATGAAAAAAACTTCTTCCTGTGGTATTCTTTCCAGTATCAAACAGTTAATAGAAATTTGTGTTTGAATGGCAGTACTAAATAGTTCTTGGATAATATGCCTATAATACATTTATCATTTACATTGGGGGAAGAAAGTGATACACTAGAAACCTGCATAAATGTATGAAAACAAATTCATCAAGATACATCATTCAGCATGAAAGATATGCCAGCATTGAGTCTGCTAGGTAAGAAAAGGCAAGTAAAACAATTTGATATGCAATCTTAGTTCTCTGTACACAGAGCATTACACTAAGTTGATTCATGTGAAAAGCATGGATGAACCAAGAGCACACTTTGGGATTAAATATTACTACCAGACCTGCACTTCCTTCATTAAAACCCTGCAGGATTTTTAGTCCTTTAAAGTATTGTTACTGTATCACAGTCCAGACCTTCAGAGATGCTGATACTGGGACAAACACCTTCATTGATCTTGCCATTTCCTCCCACACAACATCATTAGCTTAAATCAAATACAATAGCATATTTTTGAGCCTTTATTTTGTATGATCACCAAACAGAAGTCTTATGAGTGGTAGTAATTTATGACAATCTCTGAGATTTTTCATGTAACACACCATGCAAACAAAAATCATTGTAAACCAATAGATTTGCATGCAGATTTGGACCAGATTTTTCAAAGAAAAACCTCTGGATCTCATGAAGCTATCAGTACCAGTATTTCAAAAACTTCTGTGAAGTTTTTTCTGCTGTACTAATGTACTGGTGTTCAGATTGTTTCCCAACAGTTATTGTCCACAACTGAGCACAACGGCATTGTTCACAGCAAGACTGGACATTAATCTCTCACAATGATGTGATTTTTATATGATTTAAAGGAAGTACCTACCTCAAGCTCCCCCCAAAAGAATTCCCACCTATTTTTGTGAATAAGGTGTACACTGACAAGGCTACCTTTGTGGCTTCAATAGATACATTTTTATCAAACATAGTTCCTGCTATGTCCCTCCTCTAGCAGTAAGTATCTTTAAACAAATGTATTCAAGAAAGCTTCCAAAATGCAGATTTTGTTCCCTGCATATATTTCAGTGTTGAAACAGAAACTACACAGAACATTCCCGGATTATATTATCTGAGCTGGGGGTCGCAGCCGCCTTGTATTCCTTTGGGTACGATGTGGGAGTTGGAGAAGACTTTAGCTGAGCATCGTCCCTAAACATTTTATTTTTAAAAAACAGACTTGTGTCTGTTGTTCCCTTTTCACTTACTCTATCTGTGCTGTAGTGTAGTATACATAATTTAACTAACCAGGGAATCTCTCTGGGCTCAAAACCACCTGCTGGCTTATATTAGCTAATTAATGGTGATTTATCCAAGTTACTAATTTGAGTGGAGCTGATTGCCTTTAGGAATTTTGTGAACGTTGTAAGAATTCTGATTATAATTATGCTTATTTGATGGGCAGTCTACTTAAAATACTTTTAAAAAAAATATTTGCCTGCCAGCTGATTTTTAACTATGCCAAATAAATGACTTCATGTTGTTTTCTACTTGAAAGCATGTATTCTGGTAGTTTGTTTACTCTGCTACTCAATTTTATCTTTGTATGGCTCCCTATAATTTTCTCTCATATTAGGGTTTATTTGCCTAGCTTTGAAACAATGACTGCTTGAAAAATAGTACTGATCTTGAACCTGCAGAGCTTAATCATTTTCACAAAAACTAATATAGCAGATTCATTTTAGCCAAACTTCTCTGTCATGCTGGCCTGATTCCCAGGGCCTGAAAGTGTGAATTTAATGGTGGTACAATGTCTGAGGTAAGAATATAATAGAAACCTCTCAGCAGTATATCTATTGGATCAGTGTAATTTCTTTTTTCTCTACTGGTCTCAATGTCTCTTAAGGCAATCTACTCTGCAGACAGCAAAGGAGGCTAGCCTTCTCTTTTACTGTGATCCCAGTGCTACTTATACTAAACAAAGAATCAACTCCCTAGATAAGGTACACAGTAGACATCTGTTAAACACATACTCCCAGAGGAAAGTTGACTCTATTAACAAATTTATTCTTTTGCTATGAATTTAAGAGGATACTACTACGAGGTCTATCCTGAAGACCAGAAAATGAAGTTATTACAATTTGGCGATACATTTTTGCTTTCTTATGTAGGGGATGAAGTTTTTTTTTCTTAACCATTTTCAGGTACTAAAAATGAGAATTAGTGTACTACATTCTCTAGGAAGTACGGAGAAGCTGGTGAGAGACATGCTGACTTCCAGTACACATTTGTAGGTGAAAATTTAACAGAACAAAAGTAATTCACCCAACTGAAGCAGTTGTTAGCAACACAAACCATGCATGAGGAATTCTACTGATTTGCACTCTTGCTGCACCTACTACCACACAAGCACTCAATGATGTGCAAATTCCTTCTACAGAAACTTCTGTGGTAAAGGAAACTTAGAATATGTCCCAGTGTAAGCATGCTCTCACAGATCCTTTACACAAACCTTTCTGCAAGAGCACTGCTTACTACTGATGAGATGGAGGAATCTGTATACAAGCTTCCTCAAATAAAGCCACAGTTAATTTCATTTGTAAAATTATACAAGTTACAATTTATAGGAAGTGTCTTTACCACCTTCAGACATGTAATGTCACATCTTTGACCAAAATCCAAGAATCATAAGATAATAAAAAATAGTCCTGGAATAACGCTTTTGATCAGAATCAACTGCACCTGACCATTTTTGACAGATACCTTTTTTTTAACATACACTTCAAAAATCACCAAAATACACAAATTTCATTGTCTCCTTAGGCTTCTTAACAATAAAGTGTATATTTCCATTGAGAGTAAGGGTAATCAACATTTCAAGTTGCTTTAAATATTTAGGTATGGGTTTCATCGCCTAATTATAAATAGCCAATATCAAAGAGATCTGACCTTAGGTTTCAGTAAGCTCTTTTCTCTTCCTGAATAATGAAAGATTTAGAGGAGAATTAATGAATAACAGTACTTTTCAGTGATTAAAGAAGCAAGAAAAAATATATCTGAAAGAAAATGATAGTTTCCAACATTTATAAAGCAAATCAGTAGCAAAGAGGGAAATAAATGCCTATCTGATACTGCACAACCTTCAGTGCCTCAGCCTCTCCAGATACTACTCGCTATGTGATTTTCTGAGTCTTTCCTGTGCTGTAAAGTATTGTGTGGTATGAAAATCAAACTCCACCATTTTCATCCAAGTTAGGCTGCCACTTATCGTTAGTTTTTTCCCCTCTCTGAATAGTGCTGAATGAAATAAACCAGAGAAATTTAGAGCAATTTTATCCACTGCTTATCTCACTGTTAAGGAAAAAGGGAAATAAAGGGCAAAGGTGTTACAGTTCACTTCTGCAGTTGCTTTTGCTCATCTACATCACAGTAAAAGCTACAGAGCTTTTGTCGACTTTTACAGCAAGATAACTAAGCTACTGTTAGTTTTTTCACTATAAAAAACACACCTTTTTTGGCAGGGAAGACAAAGCCAGCTCTCCCTCCAGTTCCTCTACAATCTTTGATCTCTTAATTCCCCTTTCTCCTTCCCCTTGATGTTCTGGTCTCTCTGATCTCTGTTCATCACTACCATATATGTCCGTATAATCTCCCACTCACAACAGCTTTAGGACAACCAGAACCTCATTCTTCATTTCTGGCAGACGTGCATTTCTTTGGAAATAAAAAACTAGGCAATCCTGTGGTCTTGTTTTAGAGCAGTTCATCAATGATGTTCTGCAGAACTTTTGATTATGATTGTGCAAATTCAATGAGCACATCAGTGAATCAGGACTGCGAACACCTGATCTACAAGATTTCACAATCATGAAAAATATGTAAAATAAAATACAAAGCATTCTTTGTCACATTATGTCATATTTTTAGCATTGTATCATTTATCCCACTCAATCGCTGGTAGTGAACATTTGAGTTTTACTTAAGTTGATAACGTAATGCTCAGTGACTTTTTTGATATGTTACCTACTGTGTGTTTAATAACACAGCCTAATTTTTCAGCAGTTAATTGACAAAGAGCATAAGCAGCTAAACCTAGAAAAGCATGAGATATATGAAGTACCTATATTTTGGATGCCATCACCAAGTACTAAAGCAAGAAATGAAGGTATGAGTTGTATACAGTAACCTTAAAGTTTGATGATCTCCACATTCTGAAAACCAATTTATTACAACATATTTGACATTGTGATATATGGAAAATGAATGCTTACTGATACTCCCAATTATTTTATTCTCTCAATTTCTACCCCCTAAAATTGAATATGCTGATTTATCAGGTTAAATATTATTCAGCTGAAGAGCCATCATAGAATGAGATGAAATTGTCTTCATATCTCTAACTCCTTCACAAAAACAAATAGATCTCGAATTCAAATCTCTCTCTGAGTATAGGGTAAGCCAAACCGGCCATCTGTAAAGTGTATCTTATTTAGGCTCTATTCACATTTAAAGCACCTAGAACAGTCCAGCATTTTGAACACAGACCATAATTCAGAAATTAACTAGGCAGCTTTGGATGTATTAATCATTTTTCAAAAAGATTTTCTTGTGTGAAAACACACTAACTCATAGCTACTGTCTTGTGCAATGTACTTATTAAAAACAGCACATCCCTGTAGCCCAGAGGGCTGACAGCTTCCTCCAAAGCTGTACCGCTGCTCTAAGCTAACCTCCAGGGGCTACTCGAGAGTGATGCAGCCTTCATCCTCTCCTACAGAGTATGAACATATCATACCCACAACACTCTCAACCTCAGCTATCCTGAGAAATGTTATTCCTAAGGTGGCTACTGAACTTCAGTTCTAGTAGAGAGGCACTTTGGCTAAGCAGAGAAGGAAAAATAAAACAAAAAACACACCAAAAAAAAAAAAAACAAACCAACAACGAACAACCACCACTACATCACCAATCACTTTCAAGAAATTTCAACCAATTTTATGAAAGAATAAGAGCATGGATTCAGTGCAGCTGAGGGCTTTTTTCCTCCTGTTCAGACACAGGTAACATTTGTTTCCATTACATCACTCATCTGTGACTTTTTAATCTCACGCGATGAAAATATAACAAAGAAATAAAACTGCCAAACTCTCAGCCTTACGACTGAGACGTGGAAGGCTTGCAGACAGCACTGAAGAACAAAAAGCACTGAGCAAATTCAGTTCAAAAAGACTGATCATATCCTGAGGTACAGCTTGGGCTTTTTTGTTGTTGCCTGTTAAAAGTGGCATAAAGTCTTTAGAGATTTTTTTCTCCAAAGATGACATTTCTCTAGTTTACTAGATACACTGTTTTACTTTGCATGAACACCCTCTTTGACATTAAGTTCAGCCTTCGGGCTAGCACCACTTATCTCTGTTTACAAAAAGCCCCCATATTTGACTGCCACGTTTATTAAGTCAAACTCTGAACCAACTTCTGTCTTTCTATAGCTCTTTTCCCCTTCTCTTCTTCCCCCAGAATGTAAGCACTCATGTGGTTTAAATGCTTGTAGGAAACTGAAACTATAAATACATTTTAACCACAAAGTAGTGCAACTCAATACATAATTTCAAACACTAGTCTCATTTTCTACATTGAAGTATTCAAATATTTAAAATAATATTTTAAAAACACAACACTAACATATTTTATATTTGCTTAGTTCACATTCAAGAGCCTAAATTTCTTGGGTTACAAAACCCTTAACAGTGGATAAAGGGAGAAAACACTGCCGATCAGATAGGATTTCTGTCGAATTCATCTTACTTGTTAGTTACCCGTGCCTAAAGTTGAAAACCATATTGTATTGAGATAAGAACACCTTTAACCTAAAAAAATAATTGCTAATGAAAAACATATTGTAACAGAATACTTAGAGGCAAGAGAAACAACCTTGTGGCTGCATAAGGACTGTTGAATGAGAAAATCTCTCTCTTTATTAACATCAGCCAGCGGATGTAAGCCTTTCAGACTCAGTATGTGTATACCAGAGTATTTTACCTTGGAACAGCTCTAAAACTGTGATTACACAGTACATTATTTGGAAAACCATAACAAGGGGAGACTGATTTGCAGGAAGAGCAGGGAAGTTTCATCAAATGGACTAAGAACAAGATAGTAGGAAATAATATCCACCTCAAAATCTTACTTTCAAGCTACTGTTGATACTTACACTACTACTTGTAAGCTACTCCTGATGCCTTTTAACTAGGATCTGTGTGCCACTCTCCAGAATGATTTGCACTGCAGCATTGCAACCCCCCTGACATATGTTTCTGCTACACAGAGATGCCATATCCAGGTGCCATAACTCATACATGATAGTTAATAGCTCCAGTGTTCCTCACAATACTAGGGCAGGGCACAAAAATGTCTTAGAAAGCATTCAGTAATTGCACCTCTCTTATAAGATGGATTTTTTTCAGCAATTGCAGAAAAAGAAGCATGTTCACCAATGCATGCATGCACACTTACAAGCGAGTACCTACAGCTCCAATTCTGTTTAGAATCAAACCATTCATTTGAGATGTTCTGAGGACTATACTGAATCACTGCTAGATACTTTAGCTCCCACCATTTCTGGCCAAAGCTGCCCATATAACCCTTCAGGTTCTAAGCAGAAAGGATGCTGAAGACACTGCCTGTGTTCTGCAGCTCCCTTAAGACAGGCTTTTCATTTGGGGGGCAATGCAGCCAAGGGAATAGCAAAAGAGGAAGCTGCCTACTTAGAATATACATGTTCTCTTGAGGATTTCTTTGAAAATGTACCTGAGGAGGAAAACGAAAATAAAAACTTGTGCTGTGTAGTCAGTATGTTCATAAAAATGCCATGAATAGCAACAGAATAGCAAGTCATATGAGTGACTTAGGCCCCAAAGAGATGCTGCTCTGGAAGAAAACACAGGCAGAAACTCAGAACTCATTTACAACTTGTAGTCCTGGCAGTCCAGAGCCTGATAAAGGCAAGAGGAAAAAAAAAAAAAAAGGGCCAGGCTGGAAAGTGAGCAAACAACATATGGTAGTGCCTGTGCAGTTCAAGCAGGACAAGGCGGGTTTGCCATTCTGTCCAGACACGGGAAAGGAGGCATGGGCAGTGGAAGGAGGGAAGAGCATAGGCTGCAGCTCTCAACTCTAATCCCAGAAGGCAAAAGTAGATTTCACCCTTCAGTTCTTCATAGCTTTCCTTCACATTAAACCTGAATATGAAATTGATTCTGGGCTTCTCAACAATAGGCAAAACTGAATATTGTTACCCGAACAATCCACAGAAAGACAAAATTCAATATTTCAGTAGCCTCAGAATGGTTTCTGCAGAGGAGAAGAGGAGGGATAAGAAGAGAAGAAAGAACTGCAGAACTTCCGGGGAGGAAAGGATAAGGGGATGAATGGTGGTAGGTGAGGACTATCTGTTCAGTTATCTCATAGTAATACTTGTTCTCCTTAAGCCAAGAAATATTTCGGAAAGCTATTTTATAAAAAACATCAACATCTTAAAGCTGACTTCACTGATAGGCAAACTGAGGCACAAGAAAGTTGAATGATTTGCCCAACCTCTTTTAGTAGATGAATGCTTATTGCCAAATAAAATGCTAATCAGAAACATCCTTCCAGTAACTGCATTTTTCTACTTCTATTTCAACCTACCACGGACAAAGAGAAGAGATCAATATCTATTTTCTCCTCCTCTTCAAACTCCACATATCTGAAATCTGCTATTGGGTCTTCCCTTGGTCTCTTGTGTAGACACAGCTCAAATCTGCCATTTATATTTTCTCTTGGTCATAATGTTCAGTTTGTTCAATCTTTCTGAATTCTTTCTCCAGTTTGTCTGCGTACTTCATAGAGCACGATATCCAGAACTGCTACAACAATAAATGGAAACCTTACCAGCACTGAGTAGAGTAGAAGGGTTACATCAGGAGTCAGCAGCTTTTAATATCCTAATATGACGTCTGCAGTTTTTAAAACAACAGTGTTGATTCTGGTTAAGTTTATGATTTAGTGCCAGATTTTTGTTTGTTTTTCCCATCACCCTCTCCTCACCCTCCCCCCCCCCCCCCCCCCCAACAAAACTGGGGTTTATTCCCATTTTATAGCTATGCACTTGATTATTCTTGTTTATACACACACACTAATGCTAAGAACATTACCACACGTTTCTCAATTTGTCAAGATCCTTTTGAACTGCAATCCATGAACCTGAATACTTATGTTCCTTTCCTGATTTTTGTTATCTGCAAATTTAATAAGCATACTCTCTATTTCAGTCTCCAGATAAGGAATGAAAATACTGGATAGCACGGGCTCAGATCCCTGTAGAAGCACATGCTAAACAGGCTTCCATTTTAATAACAAACTAAGCTTTTTGTAGTCTTTTTTTTTTTTTTTTTTGGTTTATTTTGTTTTAAATCACCCTCTTGATAGTAGATTCCTATAGTCCACACTTTCTTACTTGCTTATGAGCATAGTGTATTATGTCAACATTTTCAGAAAGGCTATGGGTTCTCTCTCTCTCTCTTTCTCTATTTAAACTTCTTTATTGAGAAGCCCTGTTAATTGTTTTGGCTTGACACAATTTTTGACAAATCCATTTTGTCTGTCACAGGTTTCTTTGTATTCTCCTAGCTATCTATAGAATATTTGATTGCATGTTCCAGTATTTTTCCAAGGCAAATTTTTAAGCTGATCTGTCTAAAATGCCTTGGCTCCTCCTCTTTCCAAAAACACACATCAGGTTTGTCTTTTTTCACTGTTCTGCAACCTGACTTAACCCCCACAAGTTTACAAAAATGGCAAATGGCCTTAAGATTTTCCCAGCCAGCTATTTAAGGATGGAGTTTCTCAGGCTCATCTGATTTGAAGATTCAACTCCTCTAGGTACTCTCCAGCCTACTTTCTCATGTTCTAGCCCTAGATCTTGCTCTTTTGTGGCTGCTATAAACTCCAGTTGCCACATGATCCCAGCTGACCCTTTCAGTGGAGATTAAAGCAAAAAAAGCATTAAAGCACGTTGGCCTTCTCTAGGTCATCTATTAAGAGTTTCTCCCCTCTGTTGTATAGCAGACTAATACTCTTCTTGATCTTCCTGTAGCTTATAACGTTGTAATAGTTTGTTATCCTTGATGTCCCTTTCTGGCTGTATCTCTGCCACAGTTACTCTAATTTTATACTTTATCAGAACATGAATCTTTTCTCCTCTGCTGCATGTTCTACTTTCTCCATCATGCTTCATTCTATATGATTAAAAAAAAAAAAAAAAAGCTGATATTTCAGTACATGAAAGGAGGCATTCTTTTTGTCTGCACCAACATATGCACTTCTGCCTGAAAAATGTCACACTGTTATGAATTTTTCAGTATTAGCAGGAATAGAGGTGCTATATAAACAATGCTTTAACCATTTATTGATTGGTGCTTCAACATTATCTGACTCTGCTAAAATCACAAGTAGATGACTAGAAACTCTTCTGAATGTCATTGATTTAAATTAGATGTTGCACCACTGCTGATTTTGTAGACTTGAGTTTAGGGGAAAAAAAATGGTGCTGTGAAACAAATCCACTGGAAAGAGAGTAATATCAAAATTAAACATATCCCAGCACTGGACTTTTGGCATGTTTCTTACCAGAGCTATCGAGAGGTGGGTATAACAGGAGCAGTTCCCTCAGGGCCTGGCAACAGTGAGGGCACCATCTGGGTTCTGTGGTCTCAGAAAGTGCAAGAAGAAGGGGAGGGAAGACTCGGGAAGGGGGAGGAGAGGGAAATGTTATGAAGGGAGATGACTGCCACAGCAAGTGAGAATAAGACAGAGGGAGAGGACAAATATTTTGCTACCTTCAGGGCCTGAAAGAGCTCCTGGTGTCTCTGTCCTTCAAACGTGAAATTTATTGCTTAAATCCCAGAAATTATTTTTTCCTTCTCCAAAATACGTATGAAAGAATACAGTAAGCAGGAATGAGGAGAAAAACAACTACAAACCTTAGCCTTTTAAAGCTTATTTAAATGTTTCAAATAAACTACTTCCAGAATAGAGTTCATCCACTTCTAATCCTTACGACAGTGAAACTATTCATATGGGCAGGGGTTACTTACATAAGTAGAAATTGCAATTGTGTTTCATAATATGCTTATGTCAAAACAAACTGGTTCCATTTTTCTGCATGTTTCAAGAATGTAATATGAAAGGATGAAGAAAAGGCTTCAAAAGTGATATTATTTCTGTTTATCTCAAGCTAGAAGGAAAACAAATTAATAATTTGCAAAGCAACCAGAATGCAACCTTGAAATGCCTCTGGTCATCAATTGTTGCAAGAAAGGAAAAACAAAATGCAAAAGAAAACCAAGAATTACATTTTACAATCAAGAAAAAAACAGCTTCTATACAGAAGAAATGTTTGTTTATACTCTGCATAGATGCTGTACAAGCAAAAACCTCAATATATTAATATAAATTGTCTGAAAAAATTTGACCCAATTTCATAAGACCAGCAAAAACAAAACAAAGGGAAGCATGACGTTTATGTGCTTTTTTCCTTTAGCACAACCATGCAAGCTGAGCTGTGAAACTGTGATGGAAATATTAGAGCTGTTGTGCCTGAAAAAACGCAGTGATCATTTCATTCTTCCTGTCTTTTAATGCTCCAGGGTTTTGGAGACGAATAGGAGCAATAAGTTCACTTTGCAGAATTAATGCTGTAATTCTTTATCATAAGAGCAGAGCATTACCTCAATCTGATTTTTCTACAAAATGGTTCAAAGTCTATTTTTAATGATGGCCCTAATTTGTTAACACCTTTTAAATTATTAATCCCCTTTATATTCAAGTAGTTATTGCATGTCATAACAATGTATCTATGCAGGGAAATTTAATAGTATTTTCTACATGTCAAGAAAAGGCTTGTTCTGCAAAATGCTATTAAAACTGATAATGAGCTAAATATTTGCCATAGCAAACACTGAAATTACTATATCAATCAACTTTGGGTTCTCTTATTCAATAAACAAAATTTAACCTATTAACTTTGCCTAATTTTAGGCAGCAAAATGCTTGTTTTCAGGCATATCTTGCCCTTGACTTCATATCTTTATCATCTGATAACTACATTTGCCTGGCCAATTAAGCTATTGCTTTGAATCAGATGTAGTAATATATGCCTTCTATTCCGTCTTGAATGCAGCTGGGTTACCAGATCCCGAATGCGATTTTCACTGAGCAAATTCTGACATTTTAAAGCACGCATATATCACAGTAAAATGATAAGTTATGTTCCTGAAGACTCCTTCCACATTAAAGAAAAAAAAAAATAATAAAAAAATCCACGGGTTTTATAAGAAAGTCAAAGGGTAAAATAAAACCTTCTGTTGCACATCTCTGCCTCTTCGAATTTCAGTACCTCCACAGCTTTGTCTATGTGGCAGGACGTTTGTGTTAGTATTTTAAGAAAATAACTCCCAAACTATACAAACTACATGCTAGCATCACCGCTGACAGGCACGTGAAGGAGAGCATCCTCGTTCGGGAGTATCTAAAGCATAAATCTGATTGCTGACTGAATACCTAAGGTCCGATTCAGTGGAAGAAAAGAGGCTGGTTTCATCTCTGAAGAGCACACAGGCTGAACTGGTTTATTGCACGAGACGAGCCTTGCCTTAGCAGCGTCTGCTGTTGTGTGATGCTCTGGCTCATGCCTAAGTGGCTATATTCACCACTCCTCGCTTTTGTCACAGCAAATCGGTGTGAGCAAGAGGGAGCAAAGCGCACCCTCTAGAGGCCAAACGCGACTCCTGGCACGACTGCGAGGCACTGACTCCCTAGGCCCCCCACCCCGGGTACCGCTTGGCTCTAGGTCACCCCTTGCGCACAAAATGAACGGCGATAGTCGTGAGACAGGTATTAAAAATAACACTTTTACACTGGTTTCTGGATATAAGACGTTAGAGAGTGTTCTTTTGCAAGTGCATCCTGCACAGAGTTGCTGTCCAGATTAGCATAGAAGTGCAAACAGAAAATGAACAAAATTTTCTTACCCTTGCTTGCAGTAAGGGCCACATCTTGCTTGTGCCAGTGTCCATTGTAAAGCTTATAATAATTAAAAAAAAAAAAATAAAAAAAATCCCTATATCTTAAACTCATATTGTAGAGAAAACAAAGTGCAGTCAAAAGCCGTGCTCTCCCAGTTTCGAGGGGAAATGATGTATAATACAATAACCTGTAGTTCTTCTAACCCTTAACATCATAGAATCACAATTAAAACTTCATTGATGGAAGGAAACTTTTTCCCTCTTTTCCCAGGAAGCTGTGGAGCACAGTCCTTCAGTCTTCTAAGTAACGATTGCTTCAGAAGCACTTACACCCTTGTGTTACCCACAGCAACATATTCTCAGGCATACAGGAAACCTCAGTGTAGTCCAAGTCAAATGCAACACCTGCCTTAATATTCAGACTATGAAGTTCTGTATATACTGAAATTACAAAGTCAGGGAAAAACATTTTCTGCTTAACTAAATGTAAATGTTTATGTTGGACATTAGCAAGTCCCACACATGCATCCTCAGAGACAAATATTTGAAAATGGTTATGGATAGAGAGGCACTGAAGACTCAGTGACTACGAGAACCTGACCACAAAGCTCAAGTTCACAGAAATCAGTAATGGACTGATTTGAAATGTCTCATTTCGAGGCAACATTCATAGACAATTGTCTTCTTTTCATTAGGAACAACACTCCGCAAAACACACACATACACAGTGACATCTCACAGAAAAAAACAAAACACAGTGCCTCTCTGCAGTGCTTGGAGAACACATAAGGAGAGGAGCTGCATCCTTTTTCTCAAGAGAGGGTCCATCCATCAGTCTGGAGCACTCGTAGTAGAGTGAGATGGCTGAGATCGGTAGAAGCAAATTTAAGAGGCATCTTTCTCACGTGGAGTGAAAGATGTGTGGAAGACCAACTAACCGCCTGGCTGCAGCTGCTTCCACAGGATCCTCTTTCTGTTCAACTATGACAGAGCCTTCTTCCCAAAGCACAGTCTCCTACAGAGGACTGCTTGCTGGATGCAGTTTGAGTGGGTTTTATTGATGATTTGATCTATTTGAAAATTAATGCTTTTTGTACTCTATTGTCTTAGCTATAGCTTCGGCAGAGGACAAATACAGCCTCAGAGATTTTTCATGAAAGAACTGTATGCAAACAATAGCCTTGCCAGCTTCTAACTGGGGGAGAATTGCATCCTCCGTAGGATGCAATATTTTACTAAGGGAGGCAGCAATGGTTAAAACTTAGGATAGAAAGGAGAGGTGACTTTTAGAAAAGAATTTGACTTGAGAACCTGGAGCTAGGGAACCACTGTAGATGAGACTATTAGAAGGCGGCTTCAAGGCCATAAAACAAACAAACAATCAAAAAAACACAAAACACCTTAAGTTGCAATAGCCGGAAAAATATGGATTGATGAGAAGGAAATAAAAGTATTTGATAAGGGCTAAAACACCATCTATTTGGCTTGTAAATATATTTTGTTTTCTCTTTATAAAATGGGCAAAACAGGACTCAGAACAGCTTTATGAGAATTGAGAATTGTGAAGGCACACAGCAGTACCATAATTTTCATTTAATTAAAGATATGGATTTAATTACTGAACTCTGAATGTGGAGAAAATCAGAGTCTGGTTCCTGAAGTATCTACACAGTCTAGAATAGAAAAAAAAAAAAAAGACTGTTCAGATCTCACATCTGGGGCTCTAGATGAAACATCTGCAATCATAAATAAGAACTTCCAACACTTCATTTTAGTTCAGTTGCATCTCTGGTAAGAGATGAAATACGAGTGGATTAACTCAACAAGATGAATTCAGAAATTTAGCTGCTTCCCTACTTCAGGAACTTACATAAAGGGAAGAGCCCTGAATTATGTAAGAGACTTTGAATAACAAAGCCTCCGAGCACTTAGCGAGACCATTTAAGAATAAGCAGCAACCCTTCCCTCTGCATTGGTTGATTTCTTGCTGGTGAAGCCCCTCGTCTTCCTGCTCTTTTAGAATAGATACTAGCCTACTGATTACTGAGCTCAGATGAGTGATACGGACTAATCCCACAGGGTAATACAACTGG
Organism: Netta rufina; assembly: GCF_964035555.1. Taxonomy (NCBI): domain Eukaryota; kingdom Metazoa; phylum Chordata; class Aves; order Anseriformes; family Anatidae; genus Netta; species Netta rufina. The sequence continues at coordinate 34,862,304 of NC_140127.1, read as the reverse complement.
AAAGTACATAAAAAGAAAACAGGATCCTTGCCTCTATCTTCTTCCAACAGCCATGCTCATAAGAAGGCACTACATTCCTTCATATCTAATCAAATACCTCGACTAAGTAACCCTAATAATCTTATCAGAAATCACCATATTTTGTTTTTTTTTTTGAACTCCAGCACATCAGATAAATCCTTTCTTCAAGGTAACTGCAAAACTGGAAGGAATTAATTTAATGTCCTTGTTGGATAGAACAAATACTGAATTTGAATCATAGACATACATAATAATAACAATTCACTTCAGATATACAGGAAAAACTTTTTTTTTCCTTCTTTTCTTGCATGATTTTACTCTTTATCAAAGATTGTTCATGCTGTGGATGCTGTGGAAAGCCCATCACCAGATATCTTTTTAGAACAGGCAAGACAAACTTCTTTTGGAAACGACATATATTGGCTCCTGCCTTGGGGCTGGAGTAGATGACTTCTTAAAGTCCCTTCCGATTACTATTTTTCTATGATCCTATGTTTATTGTTCTGGCTCATTAAATTCCACAGTTCTGGAAAAGACTAGAAATGATGCTGCCAAGGTGATTTGGGTATCTTCAAATTAACCCCACAGGCTTTGGCACTGAGAAATGGAAAGACTGCCAACTGCTCTTTGCATTTTCCCTAGCCTGCTTCTGATCCTTCTAATTGGCATCCTGTCAAAGTAAGACTGAACTTGTAAACCTCTGTGTTTAAATGAATCAAAGTCACATAATTTACAGAAAAAAATGTTAGAACCAGATAACTTAATAAAGTTCATACCTATGTGGAAACTGAATGTGGCTTTGATTGTCCCATCCAAATGTATCTCAAGGAACTAAAACCTCTGTCCCACCACCTTACCATATTCAACTCACGGATATTTGCATCTTCACAAGTGGTTAGATTCCAGCTTTCTCCATCAGATGTTTTTTTTTCCCCACTTTACAGACTCTGAGGACAAACCTTTTGCTAAGACTGTCATTAATATGTACCAAAAGAAACCCTGAGAGCATACTCAAAGAGGCGGGTGAAAGGTGTTTTACAATATACGGAAACAAATTAATTGAGTGGAAATTAATGTTAATTATACTAATAAGCTTAAATGAAAATATCACATTACAACTGGAATAAGACAACAGAGTAGCAGCCTCTTTACTCAGCTTACACTTTAAAAGGCTGCAGCACATTTGCTTCTGTATCAGCCTTATCACCTATGCTCAGCTTTAACTGCCGTTACTCATATATAGGTAAGCTGTACGGCAGTGAGAGCCCCAAATAGCAGGCTAAGTTACTGCACACGCATAATGCCTACCTCAAGAGTTCAAGGTGTCAGCGAGTCAATAGCACATTACACAATTATGCATGTAAGAAGTACTTCAGCAAACAGCATCAGAAGAAATAGCATACTGCAAATGCCATAATATTATTATGCCAATGAATAGCACACACGATCACAGTCTCTCTCTGCAAATATCAGATGTCACTGTACACAATTTATCTGCAGCAACGAGATAGCTTCAAATTAGCACTGTAAGGCATCCAAGTTTTCCTGAATTGATACTTAGTTCACTTAGGAATTGGAAGGGACAGAGAGGTGTCACCTGCGGTGTGAAGACCTCTTTCCAGCACTTCCAAAAGGCTTATACTGATGTCTTCTTTGCCCTAACCAAGGTGAGAGAGTAACAGACTCCTTTTGGTTTTATTCTGTGGTGACAAAACTGGCATGGAGAAGGAATTATACGGCAGTCTGCATAGTATTACTTTATACTGCAGATTGTACAGAGTATTACCAACTCCAGATGGCTCAGGCAACATGGGACTTAATTTGAAAATAAATGTTGCAAGAATTTAAATGTACAACTGATATGCAAGATCCTAACGACCTAAATGCAAGATCCTGGATCTGCCACAATGTACAACAGTGGGCCTACTGAGTCAGCCCAAACTGTATGTTTTAAAATAAAATCGTAGTGGGACTTAAATTAAAAATATAGCCTTAGCATATGTAGCCTACAAAAAAAAATAAAAAAATAAAAATAAATAAAAAAGCTGGAAGTACTGTTAAAAGCTTAGGGTTACCTTGCAACCTTCCAGAAGACAGTGGAGCCTGTGAGATGAATTGATACAGAGATGCATCATTGCACGTATGCAACGATGTGCATATATGCATATATCCTGTAGGTACAACTGAGGATCAGGGTTCAAAAAGCCCTGGAAAAAATCTAAACATCTGGGTGTAAACAACCTAGACCTCTTACTCAAATGGGGGAAAATAATCTGGAAATAATGCTTATTCTCTCTTAAATGAAAGATTAAAATGGATTAATCATTGACTTCATCCATTTGCCAATTGCTGACAGCTGTCAATACAGGGATTTGATTTCTTTATCCGAGCATCACAAACACTGCATTAGTATCTTCAGAGAAAGATCGTGACTGTGAGAGCTGCAGTTTCACTGCCCCAACTCAATTACTGCATTCTTGAACTGCAATGTATTCATTTGTGGGCACTGGGGCAGCCAGTGGGAGGGTATTGATTGGAGTATAATGTCATGTGTAGCAGCGAGAGTAAGATGAAAAGTGTTTTCTGCTTAATGGGTTGGTATTAAGTAGGTGGGAATGGCTTCTAATTAGCCAACAATTGCTGTGTTTCTCAGTTTCCCTCCTTTCCCTCCTCCTGTCGGTCACCAGCTGCCAATCTCTCTCTCCTTTTCCCTTTTTGTGTGGAGTTCATTGCTCACTGCAGTGAAAGCCTTTGTTTAAAAAAGAGGGCTCCCAGGGTCTCATCTGCCAGGGTACAGCTTGCTGCCTGCGATGAGTAGCAACTGTCAGTTTATTTTATCTCAACCTTTTCATCATTCTGCTGAAACTGGTCGAGTGAAACCACCTGAGAGACCTGAGGATTCAGTACCTACAAGTCATTAGCCAGGACTGCTCAGTCTCTCCCCACACAGCAAGTCAACTGAACACTGCTTAAAATGTAGTCCACTTTAACCCCGTATTTTCCTATGGACGTATTCGATCTCTCTGTGCATCGTCCTGATTTTAGAGTTCACCATCATTCCTTAAACATGCTATAACTACAACTAGCAAGCAATGTATTTTCTAGTGCTTCTCAACACAAATACTCAATGGATCACTCTTCAGAAATGCAAAATAGAATACCCTAAAATCCATTTATTAGAATACCTTTAATCTGAACCTCCCTCTTACCTGAACCTAGGTTACATCCCCCAGCATGAATGCCACACTCAGCAACTCTCCCAATTATTTCAGCCCCTGCTTACCCAGAAGTTTTGATAGTGCATCTCAGATGAAAGGGAGGAATTCTGCTCTTAGTTACACTCGTGCAACCCCCAAAAATCAACAGGATCTTAAGGGCATAACAAAAACAATATTCAGCCCACAATTTTGGGTATATTTGCAGCATTTCCCTCTCTTTGCCGTCAAGGTCCTCTCTCTTTGCATGTACATATAAATATATGCACATATATAAAATAAACATGCACATCCGCCTTCCAAACAGCTAATATAATTGCAGTACAATCATTAAAAACATAGTAAAGTATTTGAGAAAAAAATATGTTGTTTTAAACTAAAATCAAATAAAATTTATACAGATAAAATTTCAAAGTTGTTAGCCTAAACAATCTTGCTCTTGGGATCACAGCTAACCTGCTGCGGTTATTACTAGCAGTTTTCATACAGCAACAGAAGGGTTGCTGTCCCTCATGCAAACAGTGAGCTCTTTCAAGGTATGAAAGAGATAAGAATGCAAAACCAGTTATCCTCCAATATTTCAGTTGATTTCCTAATGCTCAAAACATTCAATGTTTAGTCTGAATTCCATTTGGGCTGCAGCATAACTGTGCATATTGAACAAATACCAAATATATATAATTTTCTTTATTATTATTCACAAAACTAAGCTAAAGGTACCAGTGCAGGTGAGCTCACTTCTGGGGAATGGCACATCTCAAGATGCTGTTCAGCAGACTGACATGCTCTGAAATCAAAGGGCTAGACTCCACATCACCCCCAAGTGACATTTTCCACTAGGAGAACAAGATAAGGAATTCAGGGGGCTGCAAATATTGCACCCAGGATAAAAAGTCAGTGGATAGCCCAGAACTACCAACGTTGTACAGCAGGCATTATTCTCCCCTCCTGGTTTTGACCAATTATAACACTGATTTTCCTTGACAGTAACTATTGGGGCACCACCAAAAGCTCCTATTCCTCAGACTCCTTGGGTGCACAACATGAGCAGAGCAAGGCTACTATACGGCATATTCACCCACCATTTTTCAGGTTCGGTTTTACATCAGCAATGGGTTGAATGCACATTACTATCACTTAGGTGCTCAGGTAAGATGTGTAGGCACAATCGGATGTGTCTAAGCAGATCTCACCATGTTTGTATGAGTTGTGAAGGCGTATTTCATACTGCCTAGTAGTTATAAAAAGGACATGTTGGAGTATCACCTTTCTTAGACATTATGTTATGAATAAACATCAGGTTTAGATGTGAGAGGTGCTGGTCACTTGCAGTTCCCCTTTCAAAAACTGTTGCAGAAGATTAATTCCCCACAGGAGCTGACACCAGCTACGTTGTGTTTGACTAACATCCAAAGCAACTACACTTCAAAAACATGCCAGATTTTTTAGGAAAATTAATTGTACCACTGTAGCAGCCATGGAAAAATATGAAAAAGCACTGATTCAAAACAATTTTGAATTGGCCTCCCCTAATCAAATACTCCATCTGATACTTATTAATGTCAGTATTACAGAATAACAGCTAGATGGTCAAAATGATGTACTTAATTGACACTACAGAAAATGCTGTATAATTACTTGGCTCTGCAGCAAGACTTGTATGAACCCTTAAATGGGAGTATTCTGTATTACAGATAATATCGAATGCTTAACTGAGTGAGTAGAAACAAGTGCATGAGCCTGGGGGCATGGTCATCTACTTAAGCATGCATGTGGATCTTCAAGCTAATTAATCACCTAGTTGTATACTTAAACCTGGTCAAGCCATTTGCACAGGTAATTAAGATCTCTTTATAGGCTATTTTGATACTTCACAATTTTCTATTAACTAGTTTACCAAGATGCTCAATATGAAGTGTGATTCTTTCCAGGGTATTCTCTGATTACCATGTAATAAAAACACAGAGGATGAAGAACAGCACCAAAACTGTAAGCACTGACACACAACTCTTAAACAAACCTATTGATCGTACAAGCAGCACAAGAGAGATACCTAATAAAGTTCAGATTGAGATGCTAGCTACTGAGTATAGAGGTAGCTGATGTTCCTTAAGCACTAACTGCAAACACACATAAAATTAGGGCTCAGAACGAAGGTATGGAGCCAGAAAGAGAGAATAATTTGCAATATAGAATTGAAGAATGGGAGAGAGAACAAAAGATAAACAGGGCACTGAACTGACAGGGAAGGAGGAGACAAAAGGAAAAGAACTGTTTCAGAAAAATCACAAAATATTCCTAATGATTACCAGAAGCAAAATAAAAAGAGGTGGATTTGTAGGCAAAAGAAATACTGTTTCATAAATACATTAATTGCGGAAGTATGACATTTCACTGTATTAAATAGATTGGCTCTCTCTAAAAGTAAATCATTTAAATCCAGACTATCTTCAAGCCACAGTCTTAATGAAAAAAGCAATTTGTCACTTAAATATAAGAGGAACATAAAAGAATATTCCTAGGCAGGGGAAGGCATCTCAGAGAAAAAAGAGAAAAAAAAAAAAAAAAAAAAGATGCGGAAAAGAAAGCTGGTTTGGGAGTCCAAGAAGGAAGGTGTTTGATAGGCTGGCCGTGACTCCTGAGATGACCTAAGGGTTCTGTTACAGAAAATATGCACCGAGTACAGTTTCTTTGTCTTGGCTTTGATTTTCTGTGTCCAGAGATTGTTGGGGAGCTTTTGCTAGGGATGGTTTTGCAGCAGAGAACTGTTTTTTTGTTGGCCTGAGGTCAATGTTTCTCAGTTGGCACATTTGCAGATAGCATCAATAAAAGTTTTTTTTATGAAGTCTAAATGACAACAACCCTTCTCAATATTAAGCAACAACAACAACACATAAAAGTCTGCTGTTTGGTACTTTCTGGGGATCCATTTTCCCTTTTGAGAACAAGAGAATAAGGTCACCAGAGACATCTCTGTTCACATGTGCTGCAAAGGAATGGGGCTTGTGATGGCACATGTGGAGAAGCCCTGGGGCCACATCAAAGTGTGCTGACCAGTTATTCCTCCTTGGTCCTGCAATCAGCTGGGAATTGCCAAAGCACAGTACCTGCCACCTGTTCTGCTTTATGACTCTTCTCTTTGTCAGTGCATTTCTTATGCTCTGGATTGCAGGCAAACCTCAAGCTGCCAGGTAGGTATCTCCAAATCAAGGATTCCTCCAGAAGTGCTCTAATGTGGCTAGGCAAGTGCTGCCATTTCTTTTGTACCATTTAAGAGTCCTATGGGATTAGAGTAGAACTGAGCTCCTGCCATGAGATTTTTCACTCTTTAAACTGTTAAGGAACTCCAGTTTTGGCAGGAGTACTGACAGAGCAGTGCATGAAGCTACTAGTTCAGTGCATAAAGCTACGCTAAAGGTTCTGACAATATACCTTAGTTTGAACACTGCTTTCAACATTTTTTTTCCACAAGAAAGAACAATTCACCTTGTTTAGGGAACCATTTTCTGCTGATCTAGAAAGCTTGCCTGAGAAAACACAGCTGGATGCCAGCAATGTTTAGCACAGGATGGCTCTAAAGCAAATGCAGGGTGCAATTTAGATATCTCCATAGAAAGTATCAGACGGCAGAAAAATCCAGATGAGAAACCCAGATTCTGCTCTGGTTGAGATGCTCTTATGTAACTCCAGATGACAAGAACACTCATAATCACATTAGACAGAGCGACAGTGAATTTTTTGAAGTTATAACACCAGACATGCAAGAATGTCAACTCTTAGCACAGACTACAAAGAAACTTCTCTGAGCACTGAAATGTTCTATGAACCCTCTTCTGAAATCCACAATATTGCCCATCCACAGATCTGGCCTAGTCCAATCCTGTGTGGAAATTATTTATTATTTAAGGCAGTATTTAGAAAGAAATCACATGACAAATGGTAAAATGCATCCCTACAAAGCACAAAACCACTGAATGTAAGCATCCCCCCTATATATTTTCTCAGACAAGCTTCAACCATCAGCAGTAAACAGAACAAACTATTGCACTAAGGAAAACTAACGTAGATGTTTAAAATGTGTTTTCAGACCTCTTTAGCTCTTCTCTTCACATCTGGTGCTTTCCGTAGTCCAAGCAATAACCACCCTCACTTTCTAAAACTATTGAAGCATATCACTAAGCTGAATCACTCAAATAAATGAAGAAATAAATTCAGGTAAGATACATGCACTACGTAAGCTTATTTTCCAAAACACATCTTCCTAAGCTGTTCCATATCATCATCATCATCTACATTTAAGCATGCTGTCTAAGGTATTTCAAATAGTTAATACTATCTATTTAGCAGACAGGTATGTAACGATATACTTAAGTATATTTTTTCCTGTTCAGAATTATCATTATGTAATTCAGAACATTGAACTAAAGAAACTGCTCTTTCACATCTGTTGTTACTGGAATTTGTTCAGGTAGTTCTTCCTACCATTTTTGCCAGCCACCTATCTTGATAATTACTTAAGGTATTCTGCGTTAATATCAAGGACACAGCAGTACAAAAAAAAAATTGAGATTTTTGAAGATTAAAAAGGGAGATATGCTAAAATTCAGCAACTGATGAGTGTCAGATGTGACTAAGAAGCACTAGGAGTTTAGAAAATTGTAAGGAGAAAAAAATTGATAGAAGCATTTCTAGGCTTTTTTTGTTTTCCCCTATTTTCCCAAATGCGTATATTTTGGCATTTCTAACCAGTGTTTTTCCAGAAGTGAGTAAACTATTCTATTTGATAAATTCCACAACGGTGTGCAGAAGCCATCCTCTGAATTCCAGCAGGGGACACTGATGTGTTTGAGCTACTCCTGAAAAAAGCTCACTGAGAACTGAGCCTTTATGCCTCTGGCACAGGGACAGCTTTGGAGTCTGCACTTGGTCACAGGCTTGCTTTCCATGATTTAAAATCATAGCTGTTATTTACCTAAGTGAACAAGTATAACTCTCTTCATTCATGTTCATTTGTATTTTCTGAGAAAACACCAAAATCCCTTCTATTTTTCATCATTTTTGGTCATATTAACAATGTACTCCGAACAATTAAATGAACTCTCAATTTCTCTAACTTTATTGACAAAAATCATAAGCACGTGGAACTTGAAGAAGAGCCCACTGAGGAACCTAGTTCCAGGCCTATGCAGAGCAAACAGAGCAGGCTGAGAGGACAGAGCGAGCAGGCCGCCAGGAAGCACAGGCACATTCACCACATTCAAAATAAGGGTCTGAAGCACTCCCATCTTCTGTGTGGCAGTGAATGGGAAAAGAATCATGATTTTGTCTGTTTAAAGTCAGTCTAGCTATTCTATCACTGACAGTGTGCACTTTTAATTATTGTTCCTCAACAAGCTTTTTACATAACCCACTGATATGCTATCAAGTGGAAAGGTTACGAGAGCACTGACTGTGGGTTAATTCAGTCTGCACACAAGCTTATATATTCACCCTCTGTACAAGCTAACTACAAAACAGAACTTACAAACAAATAAATGGGCCAAATAATATAACAAAAATGCAAAGAGCAACTCTGAGAGAGTGCAGGCATGTGCCCAGTTCTGGTAGTCCTACCTCAGTACAGTGATATGCCAGAATCCATGACAGAACTTCAGATATGGAATATGAAGGGAAAGGAAGCTTAACACAAGCCTCTACTTTTCTACTGACATCAAGAACTATTTTAAGGATGTACATCTGTGTAAGGTATAAAGCTTTCTAGTTTTGATCAGTATGCCATATCTCTCCTTCTCCCCGAAATGTTGTCATATCAACAAACCTGCTACCACCGATAAACGTTTACTGGACAGACAAAATACCATTTATAATAGACACTACTTTAGCAAATCAAAACCAATATTCACTAGGAAACAGGCATTTTGGGTACAATGCCATAGCATAACAGCTATTAGAATGCATTTGAGGTAACTGGCATCATTTATTAATGTGTGGAAGCCCGGATTTGCAATGTTAGAGGTATTTCTGGAATTAGCGTACTTCACAAAGATGAGACAGTAAAAAAGCAGTTTATCACATTAGGAAGCACACCATTCTAACACTGGGCAATATTATCAAAATGGCACATAAATTATGTGTTTGTGGTAAGTTATAGTAGAGAAATGTTAATGGAATGTGTTTAGTGTAATTTTCGATCTCACACCTCCCTTCTAATTTTACCATTCTTTAGGGATAATCCTTTTATTAATGAATGATAAAATCACACACAAACTTCCATCTAAAATTCATCTGGCAAGATCTCTTTTCTTCACCATATTAAGTTAGCTGCATCTTTTGCAGGAAAATAACTATGGAGCATCTAAATGAACTTCTAAGAATATGAATTGATAAGATGAGAATTTGACTTTTTATACAACAAAAAGGACCCACTCATATTATGTAATGTACCATTCCTTAGCTCTGTAAGAGGGAGATGGAGAAAGAATATCAAGGGATTACATGTATGGGAGTAAGGTTAAAAACTCATTGTATTGCATTTTCCAAGCTATAGTTTTAGCTGGTGCATGCATTTTAAATCACATGGAAGGCTGCTCAGGTGTGGAATGCTAGAAATAGTCCAGATCATGCTGAAAAATGAAAGCGTTAATGGTACAAGATAATTCTATTGATCATAAGACTGCAACTTATGGTATAGGTAAGACAAACACTTAAGCAGCGTTAAGTGCTACTATAAAACAAACCAAAAAACAAACAAACAAACAAAAAAACCAACAAACCAAAACACACACAAAACTCATAGTAAAATGTGTTAAGTTTGCAAAGTTGCAAAATTGTCCAAAGTCAATAAATATAAATTGCAGTCAAAAGCACATAACATTTCTCAAGAAAACAACTGAAGATTTTTCAGCATGAGGAAAACAAAATATTTTAACTTGAACTCTGCTATTAAAAATGTTTAGATGATTTCAGGCACCCAAAGTCTTTTGCAGAGGCAAAGCACTGCCAGCTGCAATAACCTGTACCAAGAGTTTCCAGACTCACAAAAACATAATTCTTGAGAAGCATTTCATTTAATTAATATCCAAAATTCAATCCAAAATTTTCCTGCCTTCAGATTCTTTAATTATTCTTCTCCCTTTTAGAAGATGACAAATCAGGAGATTATCTATTGAAAGACCTGTGAAGTATTTTCTCCACAGAAAATATTTCCTTTTTTAGGCTTTAAGGTGGAATCATGAGAATTTTTCCCTCCTGATACTGTTGATAATTATTTTTGTATACTTTTGACAAAACACAAAAAGATCAATAAAGTCTTATTTGTTCTTACAGTGGCATCTCACTATGGCATAAATAACTCTCTTGTAAGTGAAGTCAGGTGACTGAGTCAAAATACAGCAGACAGAAATACATTCTCCTGTGCATTTATCAACACTGTTTTCTGATAATCTCATCCCTTTTTCCATGACAACTTCAGTCAAAACATCCATTTTATTAATAAATGTTGAGGTAAATTGAGTAATTAATGGTTCTTCCTGCTTGGTTATTGAAATGATTGATTTAGAAAATAAGCCTTGGTTGAAAGATATAAGGTATCTGGCAGTACTTGAATTTAAATGTTATTGTTCCTCCATCAGCCTTAGTATTTCTTTTGCTTAAGACTACAGAAACTACTTTTATTTTTTGTCACAGAAAAATTATCCAGTCAGGACAGAAATGAAAACTTATTACTTTCCTTCTTCATTTCATTAAATTCCCCTGCAGATTAAGAACTACCATTGTATCTTGTCTTCAGCTATTTTACCCTCAAAAAGACTGAGAAAAATCTAGCAGATTATCGATGTTGAGCTATTTGAAAGAGCTAGAAATACCATTCTATTATCATAGTAGGAATTTCCAAAGTGATGAGTTCATCACAGCATGCACAGACATTCTGCTGGAAGATAGGATAAAGGCTGTACCTGAAACTCAGAGCTGGTAGATCTTAATATTGAATTGGTGCCAGGTCATGTTTTGCCAGACAAAGATATTAAAAATGTAGTGCCAGTACTAACTAGAGATTTGGCACACAAAACATGAAGAATGTTACAGATTGTGCTGACAGTGTGACACTATGTTTTCCTGGATGTAATCTGGGTATCATGAGAGTAAGCTTGGAGCACTAATGAGAAAAATGATATTGAACTGGAAGAGCTGCTAAATATGCAGTAGCCACAGGGTTCCTGGAGTTTACTGGAACTAAAATGAAAACTGTAATACCATAAGTAACAGAGGGTAAACTAGGCAGAAATGCTAAAGGAAGAGACTCTCAGCAGGCAAAACTTATTTCTGCTACCATGCTTGCCAGGACATAAAGGTTTTTCTAATCATACTCTTTTTATCCCTGATGTCCTGTTAAAGAGGAGCAAGAAACTTGAGATTAAAGGAGCACATACCATTTCACGATATAAATGAATACCACAACTAACTGGAGAAAGCAATGTGTAAAAGGCTGAATGGAAAACCTTGTCAGGTGCAAGAAGTAACGTACATGTTAACAAAGATCATCCTAACTATCTCTTCAGGGCTCCTGGTTTTTTACTGTTTACCATTGTCAATTTTTGTTGGTCTCGTATTTATTGCACCTAAAGCTTATGAACCCCATGTGGAACATGTAAAGTTGCTTGACATTGGATTCTTTGGCCATCTCTGATAGCATTCTTGCCATCTTCACTACATCCTGCACTAACGGTCTAGAAACTTACTATGCCTTGCAGGAGATATGAGCCCAGTTAACTTTGCCAGCCAGCAAAGTCTGTTCATGAGAATGCTGAATATCCACTTGTTCAGGAGAAAAAAAAAATCCCAAATATTTATGATTTTTAGTCATAATATATAGTCAATATATAGTCATTCAAAAAGAAATGCATTAAAAAAGAACTGCCCTGTTATCATCATGGGAACTCTAAACAGTTTTTATCTCTTCAGCATGCCAAAAAGAAAGAAAAATTTTACCAATGCCAAGAGGTCTACTCCACACAAAATTTTCCTCCCTCCTGTAGTTGAAACTAGGGAATTGGAGAAATCACAAGAGTTACTTCCCCTTTCCCCAATAAGGATGCCAAAAATAAAACAGAATGCTCTTCTGAATTCATTGCTATGTCTTCTATGTTAAGCAGAAATTACCTCTTACTTCAAAAAACAGAGAAATTGCTTCTGGATGTACTTGAAGAGCTGACTGCAAAGTAAGTTTTTTTTTTTTTTTCCTAAGTTTAAAATTATGATATTTGACTGAACTAACATATCACTGTTTGCCCAGAACTGTGATGTTTTAGAAAACAGTACTGAAAAGAAGTTATCATTCCCAGAAACTGTTTCTCCCTCATATATTGTATTTAAACCTATTTAATTCTGTCTTTAAAATAAGCACACAAAGGAGTAAATCTAACCTCCATTCAGTACAAGGGTAATCCAATAAGGTTAAACCCAGGAAATAATTTAATAAAACTCTACAAGAAAAATGACTTAACCATTGAGAACAATACAGCACTAATGTGTTTCATAACCAATGTCTTACCGACTGTGAGAGGGTCAGTGCACATGTCACTTCTGTTCTCCTTCCATGCCAGCAGGTACTTGAGGCTGACAGGATCTTCTGCTTCTATATAGCTGTTAAACGCCACCATCAGTTTATGAGTCTTCGCAATGCCACAGTAAGTCTTTGTTTCCCCCTCTAAGGGCAAATTATTTAAAATGCTTGCTGCCTCAAAAGCTTTAGTGAAATATTCAAAAGCTTTATTGTAGTTCCCCTAGTAAAGAAGAGGGAAGAAAAAAAAAAAAAAAAGGAAAGAAATAAAAGAATTGTAAAAACTGCTTGCAGTCACTTGTATTTACCTTGATGTTAAAACCTGCTCTCCTCACACCTGAGATGTCGCAGCTGAGAGGCCAGCCTACAGAATGACTCATGGCATGGTATTAACCAAATCACTCTCCCTTGGTGTTTCCTAACCTCTAAAATGCAGAAAGCAATGCTCATATCTTTTTCAGGAACTAAAATGTTTTTAGCTGTCTGTGTAGTATTTTGATCACGCAAATCACTGTATCAATGCTAAGTATTAACACTGATTTCAGTCAGGCCTTTTAGCAATTTTCACTGTTGTTTCATGAACAACCCTGTGGGAGGAAAGGTCCTAATTTACTACTGTGATACTAAATTTTAGAAAAGAAATCTTAAGAATGAAGAAATAAAACCAAAAAGATGATAATGAAATGAAGCACTGAGAAGAACAGAAATCAAAACTTACAGATTTATGAGAATGGTAGTATGCCAAAAGATAGGGATATTCCTGATCAAACAAAAAGAGAAACAATAGGAGAAATTTGTCAACCATTCCTAAATAGAAAACCCAAAGAGTTTATCTCTTTATCTGCAGCCTACAGAAATCTAGCATTCATGTGTCCAGTAATGGTTGAAAGCATTTTGAGTTGGTATCACATAAGGTAGCATGCAGTAACTTTCTGCTCTAGTATTCGTATTGTCTAAGGTTTAGTATCATACGGAAAGGATCAGATGACAATTTTGGCAATATACTCTAACAAGCTAAAAATAAAGGCTTTTGCAATGCTTCGAGGAATTTCAAAGGGACCTAATAACACTACCTGTGTGATTATGTGATAGCAAATGAAATTGATTCTTTAGAAAAAGATAGGTAACTTATGCTGCCTGAGCTATTAATAACTTTTACTGGATTCTCACTAACTCATGCTCAAGAAGAAGGCCTTGAAATAACATGGGCAGCTCTGCAGTGGCTGACCCTAAATGCAAAAGAGATCTAAAATTTATTAAGGTCAAACAAAATATTAGCACTCATCAAAAATACAGTGTAGAAAACTAGGATACACTCTTTATATAAATAAGCAATATATTAATAAAACTGGACAAAATAAATACGGGCCAAACAACAAATATAAATGAGGAATAGATGTACAATTGCTACCAGATGTAACAGAAGAATAGGAATTAATTGAATCTGATTGAAAAGCAGGAAAATTAAAAATAATTCCCGATAGCTGTCTCCCCTTAATAGATTATTTGTGGAGAAAATCCTGATCACAAGCTTACAAAGTGGAAAGTTAAATGCTCTTGTGGCCAAAAAAAAAAAAAAAAAAAAAGTCAACAAACAAGACAAGGGGAAAATAACATATCGGGAGCATGGCATTATGTAACTGTTCATCCTTTACCTTATTGTGAAGGAATCAGTTCTGGCTATTGTCAGAGCTAGAAAAACTTCTACGGCTATTCAGACTAAATATAGCTGGCCCTCTCCATGGAAGATGCCTCCTAGCTCTCCAGTTTATGAGGAATTCTGCTGCCCTGATGGTGCAAACTCCTGACTGAAAAGTGTTTTCAGAGCTGTCTTATCCTTTAACTCTCAGCTTGATTTAGAAAAATTAAAACTCCCTTCTGCACAGAGTAAAGAGGACAGGAGCACAGACTCCACTTTGATACCTGTTGCTCTTGATACCACTATTGGGGATCAAAATTTGTATGACTGTTAAAGGGTGTCTGAATTTAAAAAAAAAAAAAAAGGAAAAGGATAAGGATAAGAGAAATTCAGATTCTGTTTTTATACATCAGCAGAGCAAAATCAGGCATATGAGGACTCAGCAATGAATAAAGAACAATAAGCAGTAGGGTAATAATCAGAAACGAGAAACATCTACATACTGTACTCATGAAAACTATAATAGGTTCAGTGATACAATTAGTGAGAGGAATGCAGCAAATCAGACTAGGAAACTCAAGAAAAGTGAAATGCGAAATGACAGCGTTATACTATCTCCATCAGAGTTCATTCATATTAAGTAAGGAACCTGCTTAAACTGGGAGAAATCAGAGATACTAATGTATAATATAAAAACAGGCATTTAAAAAATGAAACATACTGGTAAACAGTCATGACTAAAAAGCAGGAACTTAGTGTACAGCATTAAGGAAAGACGATGGTGACGGAATGGTGAGATGACAAAACTACAAAGAAATAGCAACAGCATGGACAGAGCAAGGTGAATTTAGTCAAAGCCACTTTGGGGAGGATAGTAAGTTATATCCTTGGTTTACTAAAGGTCCCCAAGGATAGATCTGGATATAAATAGAGATATCTGTAATTTGATGATACAAATGGTATCACCAGGCGAAGTAACAGAGTGGAATAAAAATACCCTAATAATAGCTTAACTTAGATAATACTGGCTATGACAGCTGACACCAACCAGGCAGTGATCCACGAGAAAAAATGTTAATTAAGACTCAGTATTAGTAAACATTGCTGACCTTGCAGAAAAAAAGTAGTATAGAAAATTGAGAACTGTAAAACTTTTGTGAAATCTTTTTGTCTATTTAAATTCTATATTTTACATAGGTTTCTAAGTCTCAGTCACTATATATTTTTTCCCTTCTATTCCCCTAACCCAGTTCAAGGCAGCAAATTCTTAACTGAGAAACACAATTTAGGGAACAACCCCAAAGAGGTTAATTATTAAAATATCACTTCTCGTATAAATGATTATTAGCAATAGTGTCAACAAGCAGTGAAATATAAAAGTAGTTAAACAGAATTTTGTTATTTGTTTTTCAAATTTGGGGTAGAATATTTAAGGACAGTGTCACACCACCTTCTACTTCAAAGAAAGTTTCAGGTCAATTTAAAGTTATTTTAGCAAGTTTTCAGAATTTCAAACTTAGTTTTCAATGGAGATTCTACATTTATGCTAAGAACTTAAGCAAACAGAAGTCTCCAGCCTAACTTGGAGAATACGGAGTCAGACTTTTTTCTACTGCTTGTGCAAAGGGTCAGTAACTTCAGTAACTTCAGTCAGTGAGAGTTCTGCGTGAGAACAATCCTGAAAATAAAAAGACATTTGGGGGTAGTGTAAAAGCAAAGGGGCAAGTAGCCTGACATATTACACATAGAAAAGAAAACCTGTAAAAAATTGGGCAAAAGTTAGTACTTAAAAGCTAGAAAATGTGAGATTTACAGTTGCTCCCTGTTTGCCTTCATACATACACACTGAAAACAGCACTTTGCCAGTAACATGAAAGGTCCAGTTCTGAAAAGTCCAGCATGATTTGAAAGGGTATTTATTTTTTTTTTCTTCATAGTGAAAGTGTTTCCTAATTTCAACATCGTCCAGCCTGCAGAGCAACTTCTATCTATTACCAATTTTATCTAAATAATTTCATGTAGCACTTCAACTCTAAAATAGGTGGTAATGGGTTCAACATCAATCTTTCACTTCTGCACCTGTATTTTTAACTCTTTTGATTACAAAAGCCAAGTGCAAGTTCTGTGTCTTTGGAGGCTGCACTGCACTGAATGAACGGGGAAGCTGCTACCCAGGCAGGCTGCCAACAGAACTGCTGCTTCTGCAGGGTCCACCCAAGAAAGACAATTCAGAGACTGGCATGTGGCTCAGAAAGTGGCTCAAAAAACCTTAGGAACCACAATAAAGGGAATTTCTTAGTTGTCCCTACCCTACCTTAGCATTATCTGAATTAAATAAGCCAAATCAAAGCTGTCAAGCTAGATGGAGGTAAAAAGAACAGAAAACCCTTTTACTACTGACACAGATCTTTGCCAAAATATTTGCTTCTGGCACCCATTTCATAAATTTGGCTGAGAGAACGTAAAGAGGAAACCAAGCTAAGATTAAAAACTCCATATTCATTTACAGTAATAGTATAAATTCATTTAAAAAAAGGATTGTTTTCAATGTATGATATACACTGAAATAATTGATCCATGATTTTCACAACACTGAAAGTTTCTTATGATCTGAACTTGGAATTCTCATTCCCCCATTCTAGAATGATATCACATGTATTAAATATGTTGTGAAATTTTCACCCTACCCAAAAACTTAAGGCACGTTTTTAGTCACACATTATTTTCTCCTTTGGTAACTCTTATAAGATACAATATCTGGATCAAACTCTGCTGGTCACCTCATATGCAAAAGCAGATTTTTATGAGTTAAACTCAATTGTTTGACATCGTTACTACAGCCAGTACTTACTCTTTCATTGTAAATGTTCCCAAGCAATACACATGCATCCACCAGGCTTTGGCTTAGATGCGTATCCTCAGCAACCTTCATAAACTCTTCCAAGGACGTAAGAGTTTCAGCCACTTTTCCTTGACTAAAGCAGAGGACAAGGAACAAAAGTATTTATTCACCCAGATGGCTTCTCCAAAGACTGCAGATCTATCCCCCTATTCCAAATCAACTCTACTTTGTGATGGCTCATCTGCTTTATGGTGAAATACGGATTGTAGTTTCAATATGGGTGTCTAGACCCTACCTGTACTGAAACCAATGAGACTAATCCACATGGAATATCTGAGGGCAGAAACTCCTTTGAGAGAAACAGAAGTTTTCTTCAGAAAATTTTGCCATTTTTAAGGGCAAGAATGAAAACGTAGGTGATGATTTTACAGGGTTTTTGGAGTTTCCATTATTTTAATACTTTTCTTCTACTGAACAGCTGATGACATTTTCAGTACAACTGGACCTCACATCCTGAAACTGGACCTCACATCCTGAGAAGGGTAGGAAGTAGGAGTGCTAGCCTGTCATTAAGACTTTTTGTGCTCCTGTCATTTAGAGGTGCCATTTCTTGCTCTAGAACCCTGGTGGTACAGCAGCAGCACCATACGGTGCTGTCTCTTAAGTCTGGGCTGACAGCCTTCTCTCAGGTGTAATGCTGCACTTTGGCTGGGTGGATCAAAGGTTGCTGGAGTCACACAGGGCAACCTATAAACTGTGGATTGCAGGTGTCACCTCCAAATCCCAGAGAGATCAGAGCAACCCAAGGTCACAGCTGAATCCAAGTTGAAAATTGGCTAATGTACTTTGACAATAACATTTGCAGATTTCCCTTTTTTTTTTTTTTTTTAATAAAGCTGTGCACACTAACAATATAAGATCTCTGCCGTATGGTTACAAGATATAAGATAGACATCTGGGTTTGCCTTGTAAGTAAGGTACTACGCTCTTTTTCCCTTTAAGGCTGAGGTGTTACTGCAGCTGACCTCAATATTAGCCATGAACTTGAGTCACTAATGGAGGAGTGCAGCATGTTAAATGTCAAGCCACCAAGCCAGACAGAAAATACAGTCTCTTAATTAAGAAACTCACAGAAACAAAAGTTTCTGTAAGTGATAAAGAACTGTGATTTATTTTCTATTTTAAAACACCTTCAGGTTATATTCCTGCAGCAAATGACTGTCTGGGTTTTATTTATATTTTGTTTTTTATTATAAACTATGTTAATGATATGTGTTTTCAAAATCTGGCAGAAGTCTGCAATTCCCTGTTTTATGAAACAGAGTAATTATAATAATATAACAGAGCCTTCCATTGCACAGGAAACACAGTAAAGCATCACTGCAAATTTACAATATTGCAGTGATTATGTGACTGAAGTGATCTAGACTGCTACAAAAGGATGCTAAAACACTGGAAACTAACGTGTTTGAAGTATTCATGAATATGCTACTATAAAGCTTAGTTGTCAACCAGCAGAGCTGGATTTAATAAAATTTCCTAACTTATGTATTTAATATGAAAATATTAAACATACTTTACTGTAAACATTTACAAAATGTCAAAAAAAAATCTAAATTTTAGAATTAGAAACATATTTTTTCAAATCTATTTTTTTTTTTCCTAAGAAGAGAAAATCAAATGTTTCCCCACAGAAATCCAGCATATGATTTATATAAGTTAAAGGACAAGGTTAAAGTGTTAGACAAATATTAATTCCAGTTTTTCTAGTTTTCTATATGCAGTGCACAGGTGCAACTTGAAGAGCATATTATATGGTATAATCATTAAATCCATTCAACCAGACCTTTGAGAGTTAAAAACATATATTCTGAGGAAAAGGACTCCTCGGTCCAAGGAATGAGAATGAAACAGTGCAGAATATTTGTGTATCAAGGTGATTCCAGTTTCCAATTGGGAAAACAGGACTGTTAACACCCACATCCCCTGACAACTGTCCAATTATGTATATCACACTTGGCCTACTGTTTGCAGTAGAAGTAATCAATAAAGGATGTGGTTGAGTGAACATAGATTTTGGTTGAACCAATGCATGAAAACTTAATCATTTACTCAGAGTGCAGAAATCAAATAGAGCAGGGATGAAACAGCCACTGAGGGGTTTGTTGATTGTGCCACCAAGTTTGTGGGCTAGAGGCTGAAAGTAATAAAGCAAATGGAATCAGTGACAGGAGAAAATGTAAAAAGGTTTTCTTAATTTCATGAATTAATAGAAATGTTTTCATGTATTTTTGGTCACTTTTTATATTTCACATAAAAGCTTATGTTCCATGTGTAGAAAATATAAAAATTGCTAGGGCATATAATGTCTTTCAGGCAAACAAATCAATTTGATACGTATCGGAAAGATGTTTCTCAAAGCTAGAACTTCGCTTACACCAACTAGCAGTCATTTGGTACACTTCAACAAGCTTTTGAAGGAAGTATTTTTAAAAGCACTACTGCTTGAGATATTTAAAGTATGCTAGAAGAATTACTGGAACACTTTATCCTGCACAAGACCTGATAACACAATAAACAGGTCTTTCCTACTCAAATAACTAATATTTTATAGTTCCTTCCAAAATCTACATGTTATTTTATACAGCCATATACTTTCTATCTCCTTAGACATCACCTTTCTAAATGCATAAAATGCAATTTCCTATAGATATAGCCATTCATGATCCCACAGAACAGTTATGATGACTTCAGCAGAAGAGATTACATATCTACAGCAACTCATTTTCCAGTTTCATGCTAAAATGCCCTATGAGATTTTTACCCCTATTAGACTTTTATGAAAATATGCACCTTTTATAGGATTGCTCATGTGATTGAATTGGATGTATAAATCATTTGTCCACAAGAAGTCATTACCATGGTGGACACTGGCAGAATAAGTCAAGAACATGATGCTATTATGTCAGATTTTTCCCTGGAAAATGACATGCCTAAATGCACATGATAAAGATTTTCAGTTTGCCATGGTCTGTGGAAACATCTGCAGCAAAGATTTCAAAAAAAAATCCAAAGACATAGACAATTTCTGAGCCATCAGGGAGGGCTCAGCCACTTTTCTCCAACATGTCCCAGTCATCTTTTTAGATCAGGTTAAAAAAAAAAAAAAAATGTAAAAAGTGATCTAGCTGAGTCTGGAGACTGTGTCACCTACAGTAATTATTCATGCATTCATCCAATATTTTCTAAACTTTCCAGAAATTGACTCATTTGCTATATGTCAGACAAGTAAATATCCAAAAGTTTAGTAAGATAAACAGAAACTTGTATATTTAACTAATAATCTAAAAGCCTCTCTTTTCTTTAGCTTTTTTTTTTTTTTTTTTTTTTTTTTTTTTTAATTACATTAAACTGTTTTTTTTACACCCTCTTCTCCTCCAAGCAGTAAGGAAGAACAAACGAACTAAACCAGCACAATCTTATTTATGAAAAATTCTGCTGTTGAGTTTTGAAAAGTAAGTTTGTCTGGAAAAAACATCATATTAGTTTACAGAAAGTTTTCTATTAGGGAGCATTACACAGCAAAAAGGAATTAATCTAGAAGGACTGCTTAAGAGAAAGATAATGGAGTCACAGAATATTTAAGGTTGGAAGGGACCTCTGGATATCATCAAGTCCATCTCCTTGGCTCAGAGCAGAGTCAAACAGAGGAGGACCGTGTCCTGTGGGATTTTGAGTAATTTTTGAAGGATGGAGACTACACAACCTCTCTAGTTCACCTGTTTCACCATTCACCCTCACAGTAATTTATTTTTTTTCTTGTGTTTAAACATGATCTCATGTATCTCAATTTGTGCCCATTGCCTCTTGTCCTGTCACTGAGCACCATGGAGAAAAGCCTGGCTCTGCCTTCTTTACTGCTGCCTGAGAGATACTGGTAAGATCCCCCCTGAGCCTTCTCTCAGCCTCTTCTTTGAGGACAGATGCTCCAGTCCTTTTAACATCTCTGCAGCCCTTTGCTGGACTTGCTCCACCATGTCCATGCCTCTCTTGTACTGGGAGACAGAATGAATGCAGTGCTCCTGATGTGACTTCACCAGCCCGTTTCTGTAGCCTGGAGAGATCCCTCTGGATGGCTGCACAACCTCCCACCCAGCATATCAGCCTCTCCTGCCCTATTTTGTATCATCTGCAAACATGCTGAGGGTGCACTTGGTCACATCATCCAGGTCATTGACAAAAATATTATTCAGTATTGGTGTTAGTACTGATTTCTAGGATCCACCACTTGTGTTTGGCCTCACTGGGCTTTATGCTAAATAAATGCAGGTGCTCTTATTCCAGAATACCTAAATCAGAGAGAGGAAATTAATATACAGATATCTTGGTATGTCCTCTTGGCTATCTTAGGCCATCCTCTACCCAGACTCCTGCTTTTTGTAAATACAAGGAGCTCGTGAATACTTCTGAGAGCTCTGACACCTGACTTTTACTGTTTCACTGTACCATGGGAGCCAAGTATGTAAAGTCACACATTGCAACTTGCTGTCCCACCAACTACTTCTTTCTCAGTTAAGCTTAAGTCAGTTCTGAAAATTGGACATGGTCTTCTAAGTCTGTTTTGCAGCTTTTTCAACATCTTATCCTGTGTGCTTATTTAGGAAGCTCAGAATATGAACAGCCATGAACTGCATATCATAGAGATGAAATGAGCTGATTGTGGCTGATCCCTATATGCACTGAAAGGTCAACGCTCCACACAATGAATTAAATCTGGTGGCAAGTCCTCCTCAATAAACAATTTGCTGCTTTCTATCATGTGTCACATGCACTGAAGTCCACAAACATGTGACTAGTGAAGGATAAACTGCAACTTTCCCTTCAATATCTTTTTTTTTCTGATGTCATGATAATTGCATTATACTGCTTTATGTCAAAATTATTTGTGTAAGAACTTAGAGTAGTTACAAAATAATTCACCTGGAAGAAGTTTGTAATACCAAATGTTGAAATGAAAACAAAGACAAGCATCTTTTATGGCACTAAAGAACATGGTTTAGTCATGGGACTCAGTAGGTCAGTCTGATGATTGAACTCGGTGATATTGAAGGTCTTTTCCAACATATATGATTCCACAGTTCTATGACTCTGTCTTATTTGCAACAAATATATGTCTAGTTAAACATGCACTAAACAGAAATGCCTCCACAGAAAAAGTGAGGTAGAACAGTAAATGGAAATTTACAGAAGTCTGGAAAGATTACAGTGGGGCATCTACTTAAACATGCTATGTTCTTAAAGTTTTTCTTTTTTAACCTGGAAAGTGTGTCTAGATTTCTATTTTTCAGCAAAATCTATCCCAAACTTGTGAGAAAAAAATGAAAAAAGCTCTCAAAATACGGAAATAATAATAAAAAGCGCATACTACAGTTTATAGGTAAAGAAAAGCTTTAGATCATACACTTAAAAAAAATTGTACCAGCTTAAAATAACTTTCGATGAAAGGGTCACTTACTGCAAGAAGGGCACTGCTTAAAATTTAAGCAGTCAGTAATGGGAAGCGACAGACCTCTAACAATTTAAGTCTTTCACAGTTGAATGAATCTGCACTGACAGCCAGACAAGGATATGCTAACCTACCTTACGAGGATCTTGGCTATCATTTCATATGCTCTTCCTAGGCCAGAAGAATCACACAGTGCTGTGAAGATTTTTACAGAGGTGTTCAAAATCTGTGAAGCAGGAAAATAAAACTCAATAAATACAATGATAAGCATTTTCACATTTTTTTTTCCAATCTCTGTGTCCACATGAAAAACAAAATTAAAGTTTTTCCACCTACACTTTGTTTTTTAATTAATTGTAATAAGACTAGGTTTTTGATCATTACTCATAGTTGTTTGAAACTATGTAATAATTACTAATTAAAAAGATAAAAATTGCATTTAAATCCCTACATTTTGGTGCTTTGCAAAAACCAGAGATATTTCCTAATTCATGATATAAATTTCCTTATCCATAATTTAAAAGATTTCAAGAGGCTGTTTTTATGAATTTCTATGAATCAATACCTTAAGACTATGTTCTTTGCAATCAGAGTTGTAGCAAAATACACTGAAATACAATTTAATATTATTTTTCTTTCTTTAAAGTGTCACTATGAGAACTTTTTTTTAGTACAATTCAGATGCATAAGAATTGAATAAATTATAGGTTACACATTTAAACCAGATTGACTTAAAATATTGTAGATAATTTTGTTATATTTATGACTAATTATTCGTGCACACTAGCGATCTGTTAGTATTTGTTGTGAATATATTCTCATATCATGTGTTCTCCCATAACTGAAGGCTTACAGCTGCTGCATAAAAACATATGATCTTAATTTAATTTAACACTGACGTCACCTGTATTGCATAATTTCTCTTTTCATCCTTTCTTTTTCCAATGGTGATGAAGGGAGAATACATATAAAATTAAATCGTATTCTTTCCTTCTTCCCTTTTTGTTGCTTGACCCAACCTATTACACACATGAGAACACAGGAAATCTCCAAAGACTATCTATGGAAATCCTTTTTGCACATTTCCAAGAAAGGAGTAGTGAATGTCATTTACCAGCTTTGAAGGGGGATGGGAGATGCACAGGGACATATGACAGTATCCCACATGCCCCAAGATGCCTATTTATGCTGAGGTAAAAGATAGGGCACTTTCTATTAAGACTGCATTTGCTGTCATTGGCTAAGTGCATGGCTCAAAAGAAGACATCTTGCATGTGCTAACCCTATGGATGTCACCATTTCTACTATTGTTTCCCTTACTCAGATTTCCTTGCTCTTGAAGGTCTTAGGTGTATTGCCAGACAAGGCACTTATATTTAGTTAATTAAGCCCTGGGTTTACAAAAAGCATGGCTTATTAATATACAACAGATGATTTATCTTCCCTCAAGTACTTTCTTATCAGTGTTGTGTTCGACGTACATCAGCATTGCATCCTGTACTTGAAGGTCATTGTCAATTGAGTTATCGATGAATGATATGACAAAGAGAGTGAAGGCACTACTATTAGGAACTTGTCATATCAGTTCAGACCTGGCCCTAAACTGAATGCATACACACAGTTGTGAAGGCCTGCAGTCTGTCCTTCTGATAATACAGGCTGATAAAAGTAATGTGCCAATGTGCCATAGCCAGGACAGCTGAAATAAAAAGTTGGTTTACTATGTCTCTGCAACAGCTGCTAAAAATAAGTAAATAAATAAATAAGCAAACTCACTCATTCATATTAATTAATAACACCCATTTTGGTCCCAGCCTACTACTACTACACAAATTTGACATTTCATTATTAACAACGATGAAATAAAAATAATTAAATCATCTATATGAAAGGGAGGAAATCTGCAGATTACAATGGAAAATGTACTCTTTATGTCTTCATTGCAAATAACTCCTCCAGCTTCAGGTAGTAGGTAGGGACACAGAAAAGGACGCATTCTTGGTGGAAGGGAGCTGTGTAGTGCTAGTGCCCTTTAGGCTATACTTGCTCAGTATTCATTTATATGGAGGATGTGAAAAGGGGCCTCATCACCTAAGGTGCATGCCTCACCTTCAGCACCCAGGACAGAAAAAGAAGTAGAGCAGGATAAAACAGTGGATTAACATGTTAGCATTAGAGGACTTAACCCAAAGCCTCTTGTACTTACAGTACAATTTTGATTTAATTAAAACCAAAAAATTATAGAATCTGCATGCTGGCAAATCAAGTGGAATTGATGCAATGATCTCTGCCAGAATCTGTGAACAGCCTGAAAACACCAAATGGACACGAAAACATCCCACTTTATTTTCATGGGATATTAACAACCAGTCCATCTATCTGGGTTCCTATGAATACCATATAAGAAAAGACGTGCTTGTGGCAAGAGAGTTCAGAGTGGGCATGGCTGGGCCATTCATCTCTCAGTTCTCTGACAAGTGGATAAATACTGGGAACACTGACCGTTTCGATCTATTGGAATTTATATGCTCCCACGAAAAGTTGTTTGGGATTTAGACGTAAGTATAGCTCAGAAACAGGTTCTGAAAAAATATGTATATTCTTGCCAATCTGTGCAGAGGACAGTGACATCCAAAGAAGAGGTGGAACATGTCAATAATTAATGCTGAAAACTCCTACACAAATGTGCAGAGTGAATATGCAGTTTTACTGCATTTGTGGTCTTAGGGAATACAGCTGTCATTACAAAAAAAGGATGGAAAAACTGATTCAGAACAAGCATCTACTTGTTAAAGGAACATGCTTCTGCTCCAGTGTTACATAGTAAATATTGTGCATTAAAATGTCATCGTGGTAATTTTCCTCCTGGTAAGAAAATGCAAATAAAAATATAGAACATTGTGTAAAGAAATACTGAATGGGACTACATAAGAATTGGTATTATTAACATACATTTAAAGAGTGGGTTTGGGTATTACACAAATCTGGCTGAAAGTCAGACAGTTCACAGAGATTTAAAGTTACTGAAGGGAAGATTTATTTATTTATAATGTACCAAGAGTTTTGAGGAAAGAAGCTGTTGCAATAGTTTTATCCTGATGATGCTAGGCTCGCCCTGTTATAAAACTGCCATACTGTTTCAAAGACAGCTTGATGCTCCTACAAACTAGTGGGAAAAGATCACAGTACATATACAGTTGAACAGATAATAATTATGTATGTTTTGACTTCAGAAAAAAAAAGGTAAGTAACAAAATAAAAATGATAAAAGCTGCACTGATTATGGTCACAAATTACATTTTTGGCTCTATGTGGCCAAGCACAAGAACTGTCTCAAATTTCCTACTTTTGTATGTCCACAATGGAAACATGGGTTAAAAAAAATAAAGTGAAAATCAAACTCAAATACAAAAACGAACACTGGGTTTCAAGTACCTGTTCTCATTCATGCAGGATTTGGGAAAGTGGCAGAATGAAGACTTCAACTTTGCCTTGCATGTTACAGATAACTGTTCTAAATGCCATCCACTATTATTTTTGGCATATACAGGTAAAAGAGGGGAGAGGGAGGAATAATTTTTATCACTTCAAAAAAAGGAAATTGAAAAATCAAAAATAATTCTTGTTTTGCTTAGCACAAAAAGCTGGATATGGGTGCATCTGGAAGGAGGATAGCTACTATGGAAGCAGCTATTTGTTTACAAAAACAACCCTCTTCCTTTGCAAGTCTGTTGTGGCTACAATTTGTTATAGCATAGAAATAAAGCAAAGTAACAAGCTCTGCTTAAATCCTCAAAGCAGAACCTGTTTGTGGCACAGCTCTTGCACTAATTCTCTGGGAAGTGCTGAATTTCACATTTGCCTCCTCTGCCAAGAAAAGTATCAGTCAGATCTCAAACCTAAATAAATTTCCTTCTCAGTTACCTCAGCATTATGTTAGTGTGACCCTCCTGGGGTTATGCCATTAGCATAAGACAGAATCACAGAATCATCTAGGTTGGAAGAGACCTCCACGATCACCGAGTCCAACCTCTGACTTAACACTTACAAGACCTCCACTAAACCATATCACTAAGCTCTACGTCTAAACATCTTTTAAAGACATCCAAGGACATACACCAACCCCTCCCCAAAATCTCACCTTTTATTTTTCATTGTTGTCACACCTACAGCCCTTTTATATATATGTAAATATACAAGCACACACCTCATTGGCGTATACTGAGGACTCAAAAAATGGGATGTAGGCTTTGCTAAATCTTGATATGTACATCTGGGCATAATGGATGAAAGAGCAAAAATCGAAGGTATGAATTTATGTTGAATAAAGAATGTCTATCCAAGTCAACACAAGATTAATGTTCCTGCCAGTATTTTATCATTTTGGTAAAATACATTACTCTGACAAAAATGTGATGGGATGATATTGATTTATAATACTGTAACTTTAAAAACCGCAAAAACATAGTTCTGCTCTCAGCTTTGCACTTGATATTGTTGTCAAACTTTATTGGAAATACATTTATTTTGATTTCTGAAAATCTCTGTTTAGCCATTTCACAGCTGGTGAGCAGTAAAGATGCTTCTGCCTCATTTACAGATCTTGAACATGAATCAGACAATCAACCGCACCATTAGTCAAAGAGATCACTAGCTAATGATTTCTGACAGGCACTGCAGTAACAGGCCGGGGCCCAGCCTGGGTAGCAGCACCTGACAGTAATATTTCTGGAGCCAGCAAGAGGGGTTGGTAGACAGACAATGCAATCGAGTGAGACTCCTGGCCTCATACCACTTAGTACCTCTTACGTACTTTCAGAAAAAAACACATTGCCCTACCTGCCACTAAATAATCTTTTCCATACAGTCCAGTGAAAATAAAAGACAATAGAGCTGTATGCTTGGCATTTTGCAGTTTCACAAACTCCTTCCCTTAGCTCCCCCTAAATGCATATTTAAAAGTACAGTGAGGATTTTTAAACAGCTCATGCTGCAATTCTGACACTTCATCCACTCTAGATCAACAGAAAAATCAATCACAGGTTCTGTCACAGAGTTGCCCTCTGCATCTTTTGTATTATCCTGAATTCACTACACAGTGAATCTGCCAAGCTTTTGGAGGCTGAAGTACCTGCACAACAGAGAGAGGGCATATACATTCATTCAACTGCAGATTCTTTTACGAACCCCACTTATAAGGAGGTTCTATAAGACACAAAAGTATTCTGCAGGAAAACTACTTTGGCTTTAATTTCTTCTTCATATTTCTCAGGTTTCCTCCTGAAACTGCCATTTTTTATTTTTATTTTTATTTTCTTTCTATGCAAGAGACTTCCATTGCACATGGAGCTATAGGGCATTTTATTTATAAAAGAATACTAACACATTTTTTTTGATTTCTTTCCCCCAGTTTTCTGAATCTAAGTTTCCTGCTTTATAATCAGAGTTTACCCTTATTGTAATCATTTGGATTATGTTTTGATACCAGTGCAGTCTTAATCGCCACATTTCAAGTGGTGAACATGCCCATGGCTGTCCTGAGTAAGGTCAAAGACTTCCACAATACAAATCCAGATGTATCCTTATTTTGGCAAAAACAGTATGAGGGAGGTTAAACAGCAATAAGAAAATTTTATTGTTCATTTAATGTATTGATTATAGTAGAGTTTGTTAATCCCGGGAAAATAATAACACCAACGTCAACTGAATGGCAGGCCTCACCTTGCTAAACACTGAATGTATTTAGGTGCAGTGAGCATCCAGAAACAGTATGCTAGACTGTCTGCATGCTCACAGTTAAGGGATACTAAAACTGAATGCCATGTTGAGAAAAGGGGGAGTAATCCCTGATTTGGCAGAATTCTTCTCACTAGCGCGTAGACTTTTTGTTAGTACGTGGCTATTACTAAGGTGTTGCCTGGAGGACACACTCCTGGAGAATTAATTGCTCCATACACTCCTCTTCCTTCCCATTATACTTGGCCATCAAGTGTAATATTTACCCTGGTGCTCTACAAAGTTGCACAGCCATACATGCCTCAATTTACTTATGGCTATATCTGCTTGATGGATTACAACCCTAGGGAGGTTAACGTCTCACTCATTTCTTAATAGTCTATCAGGATAAGATCTAGGGTTCTAGGTCTGTATCAAGTATGTTTGTACACTTCACATAATATTCAGAGAACAGTTGTTTTGCTTCAGTTCTTAATGGACGATATGTAAATACAAGCAACTCATTAAAAAAACTCTCCACAAAACCATTTCAAGCTTCTATTGACTTCCATGAGGTCAGAAGTTCACCGTCAATGCTATGTTTTGCTGCACAGGAAACTTTAAAACCATGAAATGTACAGATGATTGAATAAATGTTAACTTTTGTCCTCATCTTTCTTACTTCTTCTGTATTACTGTTGTTAATTCTGGCCTTCTGTACCCCTTATAGTAATATTAATTCTGATTCCCTATATCTATGACTTTGTAGGAATGTAGTCATCATCTTACTATTTACTATACTTCACTTCATAGTTTTATTATAATAATAATAATAATAAATCAGCGAGGTCCTTTAGAGTAAAAACCTACCCAAACCTCAAAGCCAGGTATTCTCATTTATTATTATTGTACAATTTGAAGCCTTTACTGCAAGAGACATTATTCTAGTAAAGGTTGTTGCAATCTTTATTTAGTACTGGAACGTAATGTTTTTCCAAACCAGCCATTGTTGGCATATTTCTTCAAAATAAAGCATGGCTTAACAGTCTGAAGTGAAGAAGCTTCATCTGTTACCCTTTAACAGCAATATAAGAGGAAAAAACAGTTTATGTATCCTTTCCATCCTGACAGATGTGACAATAGCTGGAAACACTATGCCTGCCAAGAGCTTTTATCAAGTATGTTATAACAACTAGTAATAAGTGTAAATAATAAATGGCTACGATCTTATGGGAAACGGTGGCAATACTAAACAATTTTTGGTACTTGCTGATGGGAGTCTGCTAGTCTTGGAATTCCCTGGCTTCCCAGTAGAGTTTTGGCTTGACAATAAACAACAGTTTAATACTTTATCTAATCCCAGCCAGGAGGTAAGTTCAACAGCAAGCTTTTGCAGATGTTCACATCCAATAATCTATCCATAATTGATGAAACAGGGAGGTCAGATGTAATGGTTGCTACTATTCCAGCAACAAATAAATGGTTATTGACAAAACAAGTCAGTGTGGCGCTGAGTGCTGAGCAGTGACAAGCATGAAACAGTGCTGAGACAGAGGTAGTGATGTGAATACAGCCCTTCATCTTGAGAATTCCTCAATATGATGTGTGGCATGAGGGCCACTCTGACACATAAGCAGATGGAGGTGACTTGTAAAGGAAAAATGAGATTCTACAGGCACATAAAAGACAAAGGCAAAGGCGGAGAAAGAAATGAGAAAGGGGTGGACAAGACTGGATATTTGGGTAAGTGCAACTATTGTTCAGAATTGTTTTTGTATTAGCAGCACTGTGATCCAGATGTCTGGACTGCTTTTATCATGCTGCTGTGCCTACATGAATGTACCTGGCTGTCAGACTGCCGTAGCCTCCTAAGACCTTAATAACTGTACTGTATGCCTGTGCATGCTTCAATGCTCATTACTTCTTAGACAAAGTACCTATAAATATCCTCCTTTGTGCTTATTAATATCTAGTCCATTTGTGAACTAATATTTTTAATTGCAAAAAGTTTTCCTAGCTAAAAGCAAACAAACAAACCCTTAGATTTGCATAGCACTATGGAAAAATATTAGAGAAACTAGGAAGGTATGCAAAATATGTAAGTCAACTAATTTTTTTTCTGCATATGTATATAGAAGTCAAGCAAAAGTTCTCATTCAGCTGAAAACCTCATATTCTTTAAATTTTAACCCATGTGAGAAATGTAGTAAAAGAATTAATAGACTGTTTTTATTGACTGAATAAAACTTGAGTCATTTACATGCAAATAGTCACTTGAAATCTTTTGCATCCATTTCAGTGCTAAAAGATAGTATTTTTACAATGTTTACTGTGTAATATTCTAATATGAAAAACAGCAGAATGAAATGGTGGCCATTATTGCTATATGTAGTCATAAAAAGATTTCAGACAGAAATACTTTAAATATTAATATTACTAAAATCACTTAAAGCACCAAGGAATGTTAAATCGATTTATTTAGAAGTACAATTTATTTCACACTTTGCTACCAATTCTTTTGATCAGCTCTGAAATAATACATAAGCTGAAAGCAAAACAGCAAAACAAATTGCTTCTAGCAAGAAAGCTGCAAGCTTTAGGTTTTAAAGTGGCACACTTCAGTGTTTTAACATCTGAGGTTATTTATCTATCAAAGGGCAAGTCTGAAATTCTTCAAAATCAGACGACTGATCTGAGACCTCCTCTTCTCCAACCTAGCCATCAATGGTTCTGATCAAGCAAAGTTGTTAAGCATTTGCTTACAGCTGAATATCAGTCATCTTGATGAAGTCAACAGGAATAACCGTATTGAAATTTAAAAATGCATTTAATAAGTAACTTGCTGTAGCTTGAACTATACCAACGTGAGAAACCAATTTAATTTCAAAAGCCTTACTTTATAGAATTTTTAAAAGCCTGATCATTTGAACTAAGCTATATGAAGGAAAATAAAGCCTCTCAGATGATGAATGTATTTGTATTTAAGAACTGAAATTCCAAAGTTTGTACAGTGTGGGTGCCAATGCTCTGTTTCTAAAAACATATGAAAGGCCCGACTTCTCTAAGTAAATTATCTAATAGAATTAAAAATTTCTTAAAGTTTTTCATCCATTTACTGCAGCTCTAGTTATAATACGTGTAAATTCTCTAATCGACACATTACTGGCAGTTCTTAAGATCTTTCACGCTATTATTTCTCAGATAATATACAGCACTTAGATGCAACTATCTCTTTCCCTCAATTATATGCAGCATTTAGGTTCTTAAGTTTAACACACCTAAGCTAGAAATCCAGCATAGTCTAAAGCAGATGAAGTAAATAACCTCTGTAACATCTCTATAAAATACAGTGCTTTGTCTTTTCTTTCCCTAGCCTGTGGGAATGAAACAGATGGAAACTTGTATATCATCAGTTATTTATTTATTTTATTTGATACTGTAGGAAAAAAAAAAAAAAAAAAAAAAAAAACAACACAACATCTTAAGTAGAAAATATCTGCCTTAATCCTGTATTTTAAGTTATGGAAAACAGCAGTTAGAGTTTTAGAAAAAAAACTCAACACAGGTAAATAGATGAATTGTAACCCTATATCTCATAAAACAGACACTGTATAGTTGTGGGCACAATTTGGCTCCTACCTGGCCTGGAAAAGCAAAAGGAAGAGCTATCTCCACTGGTCATATCCAGCACACAGTACTGCTCCATCCTGTTAGCTATGCCAAAGAGGTAGGGGCAGAGCAAAGGCTCCATTCATGACTGCCAACTGCTCTGCCTTCCACGCCTCGGTGAAAAATGAATGGGAAGATATTGTTATTCCCTTGCAGAGTAGTTTGAGAAGATTTTATAATTTTGTCCTCAACGTTTGAGCATGCTCAGCATGTCAGAGCTAAGCAAACCTCCAGTAAGTGACATTTTGCTTCTTTTGAGTTCAGACACCATAATAGCAAGCTACAATATTATGGAAATGATTGGAATCTTATGAATAGTTCTCTTGATCTTAGGATAATATCTGTTACTACTATTTACTTGCTTCGGCACTAATATTCTCATTAATGTTGCACACCAGCCCCCTCCAGTTTTTCTGCTAACTCACACAGTGTGTGCACGCATGCATGGACACAGATGCACGTGTGTGTAAGGTAATAAAAAAATATATATCTTCATTTCATAATAGATGTCCTGGGTCAAAATTTTACAAAAAACATAGATAGAGTTCTAAGTTTGGAAAATGTCACAACTTCTAAGTTCAGGATGTTTAATATGTATATTTTAAACAATGCTACTTCAGAACTATACATAAAAGCAGTAACTTTCAGACCATTTTGGAAATAAAAACAAACACACAAACTGAACAACGTCCTCCTCACAGAGCCCCAAGAAGTGGGGTTTTAAACTCATATTCAGATTCCTGAAAACACCAGTGGTCACATAGTCCTAATGTTTGAAAAAGGTCTTATAGGTTTATTTAATGGAACGTATGGTCACATCTGCAGCTCACAATCTTCTTGCTCTTTTGGGGTGTATATATGATCACATTTGAAGTCACAGTAGCCGAGATGAAAGTCCACACTTCTACTGCATTTTGGTAGCCAGTCTTACAGAACATGAGATCCCATGAAGAGGAAGGCTGATAAGTCAATGTTGCATTTACCTTCACTGTTGCTATGGCAAGACATGCTAATGATCTGATAATCTTTTGATTGGCTTGTAATGCATGAACTAATAGTTTTGCTTGTTTTACATATTCCATTTTTTTTTTTTTTTTTTTTTTTTTTTTTTTTTTGTAATTTGACTACTGTAATTCTGCAACACTTCATTTAAGAGTGTTTTCTCACAAAGTGTATTATTGTGGTATATTTATCTTGACAAATCTCTAATTTACTGTGGGGAGCTATCCTGATGCCATTAACCAAGCAGAATATAATTTGAACTGCAGGCTCAAAAGAAAAATAATACCATGTTCCAAGGCAGTTGTAGTGGACACCATATCACCAAGGTGTGAGTTAGTCTGGTACACAGAAAAGTACTGAAAGAAAACAATGTCATTACATCTCAGAGCTACTTGCTATTTTTTCCCCTAGTTTTAATCAGGTTTTCAAGAAACTGGATCAAATAGGAAAATGATTATCCAAATTAAACCAACAGAAGGAATTCATCCTTCACTAAGAGACTGACAACTTCCATATCCAAATAATAAAATAAACTTTTCACTTTAAGAATTAAGTGCTAAATTAACAAAAAATTGATTGATTGATCAGACATTCACTTATTCTCTGAAGTTTCATCTCTTCTTTAGGATTCTCAACTCAGTTAATTCCTAATTTCTTACTTCCCTCAGTATTTGAGTCAGTGTATTTTGTCAGGGCAAAGTTCACCACCAGTACTAATTGTTCCCTTTTTTTTTCTCCATCCTATCTTCATCAATGCCTAGCAGTAGCGGAATCTCTCAGAAACAAGAAATTTAACGTTGCAAAACTAGCTCACTAATTCCAGACCCTCAAGAAGAAAATCTTTCTCTGTACATAATCCACTGTCAGAGTCAAGATCAGTCAGAAGTGCTTACTTTCAAGGCTGACTCAGATTTTTGTCTGGTCTTTTATTCCTTAGATATGAAAAATACAGAATTTATATACGAGTACAGTTTTAAGAACAATTAAAAAACTGATTCAATAAAAGCAAGGCCTCTAGAAATGTTGAGAGCTTTTCTTAAAATTGTATGCTAAATGCCTTTTCAAGCACGTGACCCTATTTGCTATGCTGAGAAGGTTATACTTCATCAATAATGGCTAAATATCCACTATAAATGGATAAAGGACAATCTGACTGATGAAAAAGAGGAAGTCTGAAATAATTTCTATTCAATACTGTCTTTTGACATTTTTTCTGAGCCTCCATTTAAGTGTTTCTTTCTGTAGTGAAAACAATGAAAGCTTAAATCTAAACTCAGTTTTCTATCCAGACACCATCCGCAGAAACATGTCTTGAAGTTCAGCCTCCTAGCAATGCACTAGAATAGTAAGCAAACCTCAAAGGAATGATGCTCACTATTCTCAGCCACCTTTTACAATGCATGGGAGAAAAGAGAATAACATGCAGT
Organism: Netta rufina; assembly: GCF_964035555.1. NCBI lineage: Eukaryota > Metazoa > Chordata > Aves > Anseriformes > Anatidae > Netta > Netta rufina. Next base: position 34,827,709 of record NC_140127.1, on the reverse strand, counting down.
CTACTTTTTTGAGTACTTTTACTTGCTAAGATCCTCCTTGATGTGCAAATTCATACAGACACATGGGCATCATCTATATAATTAAATATAACAGATGCAATTTGATAAAATATACTATGTACAATCACTTTAGAATATCTGTATCCCAGATATATTTACTTACATTCTCTCTACTTGCATGAATTAAAACAAAATTTTCAGTTGTTTTGATACAGACTTCTTCAGAAATTAACTTTATGGTCATAAATCACCTCTGATTACTTTAATAGGGTCATTTTGAATGTGAAGATGCCTTTATAAGTTCATAAATTTTCTTGATAATTTTATGCCTGTGGCTTGTATACCATAATTCTGACAATTGATGCACGTGACATTATGTCATAAATTACCACATTATTTTGGCATGAGTCTCAGTGCTCAAGAACACCATCTCTATTATTTGAATATGTAACATATCTGAAAGGATACATATATGCAGGATTCAACATCAAAAATGAAAGAACACTTTGAAATAAACAAATGTTCAGAAAGGTACGAGAACTGGAATCTTCCTGATAATTTGAGATGCGACTAATTGAAAGAGAAAAAATCCTTGATGCCCAACACTTTGAAGCATTCTTGATTCTAGTATATATATATAAATATATATAAATCCCATATCATTAGGTTTCAATACCTTATGTAAGATTTCAAATGACATAAACGTGTCTCACTTAATACTGCACTTGTTATTTAAGCATAAAGAAAAACAAACAGTAACTTTCACTTTAAGGTTAGTCTAGTTGCAGAACTTTCCCTGATGAAATCTATAATGCTTAAGATAAAATCTATAGTATGAGTACTTTTAACATTTTGTGTCGTATTTGGGGGAAAATCCAATAGTCTTGGTAATGATATAAAAAAACAGATGATATAAAAACCATTATGAACATAGCCCACTGATACTGAACATAATTAGTTCTTAGGCTTTTAAACTTGCACATATTTATGTTTTTACATCTGAGAGTAGGTCCACTGAAATCAATCAAATATATCAAATAAAATTAAATCAATTTGTACAGATTATACACCAAATCAAATTATGTTAGATTATACAGCAAATAAAAAAAAAAAAAAACCTTCTCCAACAAAAATAGCCCATTCAATACAAAGTGACTGCATATTTTTGATGTAATAGGCTGCAGCTTAATCATTTCAACCTTTAATTACTGCATCAGATAATGAATATTTTGAACATATGCTTCTCCACTCTGGAAGAAGACATGAATGAAACAAGTTTATATGCATGCTATGTGTGTGTGTGTGTGTTGGGGGAGGGAGCAGCACACTGAACAGCAAAAGGAACCAAGTGGCAACAATTGGAGGAAATGGTATCTGTAACAGCTGCTCCTTTCAGATTCCCCTAGAAGGAGACTGCCTGAGGTGGACCACAGCACAAAAGGATAAAGAAGATGAAAACTGATGCAAAGCAGGGAAATAACTGCTGAGACCCCTGAGTCTACACCCGAGTAGTCCCAAGCTGTGTGGCAAGACCTCTTTAGCATGCTACAGAAGCTGGTGATGAACTACATATTACCATGAGGCAAACTGGCTCCTAGCAGTATTGTCTGCATGTTATGTGTAATGATAACCAGTAGTCCTTTGGGAGCAGGATGCAATGATTTCATCTCTGTAAGCATCTGAGCTCCCCTTGGATACAGAGACCATTAAACTGAGAACAGAAGGGTAAATTTTAGGCAATGATTTCTAATTGGAGAGTGAAGACAACTTGTGCTCAACAGTACTGTCAACCACTGATATTTTACTGCTGTCTATATTGATCACTGCTAAGCACAAAAGGAACTGAAATGTTACCCCTTTTTCTTAGTCCTATAATGTACAACATATTTTCTGAATGAAAGTACTTTATTGGTTTCTTATGTAGGATTATTGGAAATGTCACTATTTTAGAAATCCTTATTTATATTGCAAAATATTAATATTTTCATTACAGGTAAAATACCATTGCATACTCTAATAAAATTTATCTATTTATGTTTTGTACTCTAGAGAATTTTCTTCCCTTTTAATTAAAGCGCATATTGCTTTCCATACCTGTCAACTGTTTTTGTAAGGCTAAAAACAATAGGCACAACCTTTTATGTATACACTTTAAATTAACAGTAGTAAATTACAAAATTCAAGGTTCCATAATATTCCTTAAAATAAATATACAAATAAATTCTGTATGTTAAAAAAAAAAAAAGGAACTTCCAAGTGATTCCTGTAACTTTTTGGCAGGGGACATGGGGGAGCGATGTTGGGAAAGGAATAGCTATAAAATTTAAGGAAAATGGACCCTGAGGAAACAATGCCAGGGCATCTAATATTTTTGATACTTTCAAGGGTAGTTATATCCCTTTTATAGCACAGAGACTGTACAGTCTTGTTCATTAATGAATTTATACTGTGAAGAAGAGATCAAATGTGCACGATGGCTTTGTTTAGCCTATTAATTTGTCTTACTGCTCTTCATCATCCACGCAACTTATTCTGACTCTCAGAAACTTAACAAGAAAAGTTGATCAGGTAAAAATACCTTCACACTTGTTGGTCAAAAAACAACGCAGATGAAACTCAGCACAAAAACAACTCTATCCTAATCTGTCATACTGTATTTCTTGGGATCAAGTATCCTCTCTTTATATTTTACAACCCTTAGATATAATTTCATAAAATTTTATGCAGACTTCTCTTTCTGAGATATTTTCATGTTCAGCTACAGACTTGGACTGAAAGTGATGTGAGAGCAGATTCTCTGGCTTCTTTGACTAGAAATTCACTATCTACAACATAAACATTCTACTTTCCAGAATTCATTTGATTTAGAAGAAAAGGCTATCAGCTTTGAAGAATTATATATAAAGATGGTCAAAAACTTTTGGAAAAATCATATCACAATCATTAAAAGCATGTAAGGGCATATTTCAAGAGAAATCTAGAACCCACCCTACTCAGCAGAAGCCAAGTAAGCAATCCTTAAACTCACACTCAATTCACTCTATTACTTCTACTGGTCTCCTTCTGAGAAGGATATACAACCACACACACAAAAAAATGCTCTCTATGAAACATGCTCATTTATAAAATACTGAATCACTGCACAGTTAAAGAAACAAACAAAAAAAAATTGTCCAGCTGATTAATTACAATAATCATGGATAAAACATTCAGACAAATACATTTTCCCACATTTTTAAGTGGGTCATTGAAAACCAAGACCTCTCTGATGACTGGCACAGACAAGTCAAGTTGATGCTTATCTTTCTTCTCTCACTGACCTAAGATGAACTACAAGAACCCTCCTTCCAGAGTTGTCACATGCGGAATTCTCACTGTTTGAATTATCGTGTATGGGAGGCTCACGGGAAACACGTGAACAGGAACTTGAAATCACGCCTCAACAGAAGAGATTACATCAGCACTACAGCTTTTCACACCAAAAGTAATTCATATTTGTTCTACATATTCTGAAAAGTTCTACGTGTGGATTGACATAGTTTTAATTGTTGCTCACAAATGTGCTGTACCAAAATACATTTTTTTTTTTTTTGGGGGGGGGGGGAGGAGGGGTTGTTTTTAATAAAATCATAGCTAAATTAAACTAGGCACAATTATTTTATGTGTGTAAGAATACAGGAAAGAAAAGCTAGTTACATGTAACTTGAGTTGTCAATTTATATTATTTCTACAGAACCACGCCTGGAAACATGGACTGTTCTTGAACTCACTGGAACCAAAGTTGCTTAAGCCATTTGGATGTTTGTCTGCAGAACTAGATACAGTTATAAAAGGTCTGTGAGGCAAACCTCTACACACCTTTTCTGCTATACAAAACTCCTAAGATGCCAAGGAGGCAGTGAAAGGCATTGGGAAAATTAAAGCAACTTTAAAATAAACTTACTGATAATGCTGTCTTTTCTTCTCCAGCAAAATGATATGCCAAACTTAAGCAATATGCAGCCTCTCCTTCCATCTTTTTATCACCTCCTGAAGAATAGATTAAAGTTACAGTTACCAGTGCAGTCTTAGCAAAATTTCATTAGCACAGACAGGTCTTGCAGTTTATTAAACAACATGTAGATATTTACATACTACAGTATTTTTTTTCCTTTCCCTTACCTTTACCATTTATATCTTTTTATCCATCCAAAACAGAGCTGCTTCTATATAGATAATTAAAAACACAGGCCATAGATTTAAACAAAGTTCAACAAGAAAGTTCTACAAAATCAGGGGAAATATCTTTCAGTAAGTAATAAAAGTAAAGTAGTATCTTTCAGTAAGTAATGCAGAACAGTCAATTTAATGTGTTGTTCTCTGATTGTGAACTGTTTAATAATATAAAATATAATAATAAAAATTTTCCCTTCAGAACATGGGCATCTATTAAAAAATAATTTGTAAACAAAAACAAAGCCTGTAGAAATGAACATCTAAAAACATCTTTTGACAACTAAGTAGTAGTAAACTATCTAAAAAGTCTGGAAGATGGTGCTTATTTGCAAGTAATAACTAACTATGTAAAATGAAAAGGCAGACACCCAGCAGATAATATCACTCAAATATTGCCAAATCAACAGTGACTAGATAATAAAAAAAATCTCAACTTCCATCAGTGACCTCACTGTCTGATTATGGATTCACTGTTTAATACCATAATATTTTCCCACAATATCGGGTTTTTGGAATTCCTTTTAGGAATCTAAACCATTCTTTGTCGTCAGCAAGGTCTTTCTGCTTTAGTGAGATCTGGAAGCGTAATGATAGCAATTGCCTTTGACTTTCAAAGGAAATAATCACTCAGTTGAACACCTGACACTTCCTACTTCAATCCTGGGAAAATCATGGCATGCACATCAAATAGAGGAACGTGAAAGTTATTCTACACCTACCTGCTTTTGCCATTACGAAAGCTTTTCTTAGCATTTTGATGGCCTGTTCTTGTTCCTTGTTTTCTAGCATTTTGTCTGCTAGTAATGTATAAATTCTCCAAAGGTGCTCACATGCCAGTGAATTGTAAGTACGGCCTGCCTCATCCTTCCATGTTGAGCCCTCTGTTAATTGATAAAATGCTTCATAATGCTCAGCAGCCTTCATGACGTGACCTGAAAAATGTGATTCATAATTACAATCAGTGTAATCAACATTTTGAGAAGTTATTAGTGTATAATCATTTTTTATCGCTAGAAAGTAAATTGCATCCCAATCATTTCACAGATATTTCAGAAATCTTCAATGTCTAACTATATCTAAGGTGCTGGAACATACTGCCAAATTTCAGCTACTGGTAATATTGCAATTTAAACTTTTCACATTTTAAATTAGTTTTTCTTTATAGATGTTGAAGGTCTATGATCCCAAGGGTATTAAGACAGAATTTTCTAGAAAATACATCCATTACAGATTCATGAAGACAGCCTTTGTGGATCTCAAATAAAAAAAAAATAAAATAAAATAAATCACATGTATGCATAAGCCATCACAGCTCAATCTGTTCCTCAAGTTTCCTTTTCCATAATGAAAACCTGTTGCAATGTGGAAAACAGAGGTATCAAAACTGTGGAAAAGAACCTTTATTTAAATAAATGAATTGAAGAAAGACAAAGAAAAACAAAGAAATTTATTCAAGGATTATTAGTAGACCAACTCTGGTGAGTCTATGCTGTAAGATTACTGGAAGGGCATGAACCATTAACACATTAAGTATTGAGTCTGGAGTAACACACTTTAAGGTCTTCAAATATAAGCTACTCAAACATCTTTAAGGCGAAAGAAAGTTTAATTCACTTGAACATGCAATTAATTCCTCCCTCCCTTGCTAGCTTCAGCTAGCTTTTTACATGCAGTCTAGGAGATATCCAGGCTTTCTGGACAGTGGAAATTCAAAGCCCCTTGAAAGAACACGTTTTTTTTTTCTTATACATAAGGAAACAACGTTAGAGGAAAACTAGTAGAAAGCAGGTAAGCTAAGACCATTAGCATACAAAACACATTCCGGACAAAGTACCTTGTTTTACTAAGGATGTTCTATAGCAAGGGAGAATTGCGAAGGTAACCCTTCTTTCACCAGTTTTTGTGTGAGAGAGATGGAGGAGTTACATCCCGTGCATAATCAATATATCAATTATTATTTCTATTAAAAGCTGAAACAGGCAATTAACTAAGTTTGCTTAGATGTGCTTGCAGCTAACACCTCCTCTGAAACATGATCCATAAAAAATGGATACTGTTTTGTAGGCTTTTTACAGTGCTTGCATTCAAGTTACAAAAACAACTGGTAAAGAATTGAGAACCAAGGATGGAAGAAGGATCCTGTTTTCTATTTGTACGAAAGGAAGGGAGAGAAGTTCAGAGAACGGCCTGCTTTAAGCACTGTAAGGCAAAACAAGGCTAATCCCCCAGGCCTCCAGCCAACCCAACAGTACTCAAGAGCGAAGTGCCAGCTGCGAGGGAGGACATCCTACAGCCAGCCTTACTCGGTTCCGCCAAAGCAGAGGACATGTTTTGAAGAGAAGGCCCAAGATATTGGAAAAAGTCTTACTGCCACAGTAGGTACAAGACCCTGTAAACTGACAGGAAAACATGTATATATTTTTTCCAAAATATCACATACTTGACACAACACCAAACAAACAGAAATGCAAAGTGAGATTATCATGACCAAACCCAGCTTAGTTTAAGGATTGAGCGCTGGTAGATGGAACAGGAAATGGAGATGCAGATGTGCTAAACCCAGATCACTTTCCATTCTAAAGAGAATTCCAAATTTTATTTGGGTTTTTGCCTACCCAGATAACTTCTTAGGGCAAGTCCAACTCAGAAATCAACAGAATTGCAGTTGTCCAAGTTGCTGAACATAGATCTTAGACACTAATTGAAGAAACTGGTATTGGCTTTCTAACAAAGAATGGGAAGGTAAGTTCAACAGGTTGATCTAGCATTCTATCCACTTGGATACTCACAAGAATAGTGTCCTCCTTGGAATTCTCCCCAAAGTCTACAAACCAACGAACTGTGTCTTCCAAAGGATATAGCCATGCATTTATGTGCTCTAGTTTTACTACACCTGTAAAGGATTCTCTAGAATAAAAGAGTTTAATTCATGTATAACTCAAAAACTTCTAGTAAGAATAGGAAACAGTAAACAAATGAATGGTATCACCTGGACACATAATTTGAAACTGAACAGAGTATCTGAGTTTGTCCTAAGACACTTAAATATAATCTTTTAGATGGACATTCATGTTAACTACATGTGCATCCCTCAGAACTATTGTTTAGATTGTCAGGACGATCAGACATGGTAATTCCTATCCATGCTCCCTCACTTGCAACATCCCCTTGAGAAAGTTTGTCAGTTTGGAAATTGAGCTCATATATTCCATGTACCCCATAGTTCTTAAGAGCTGGCCTAACCATAAGAGCTTTGAGCTGGCATCCTTTTTGCCAGATCTCAATGAAAACTCTTTAGAGGACAGTCCATATACATCAAGCTTCAAAACACAGAAGTAGTATATTCTTTTTTTTGTAGCACTCAAATGGAACTAAATTAAAATACTTCATTAACTACCCATAAAGACTGTGATGTAAAAACCAATGCATTTACATCACAAAAATGCCAAAACGATGATGAAAAGAAAAAAAAAAAAAAAGCTAATTTTAAAAATATTTGCTAAAACAAGGGAGGGATGGAATTCCTGACCTGAAAGCCCTTATACAGATAGAAATTTGCTGACTGAAGACTCTTTCAAGAAATACTAGCAATTTTACTAGCAATTTGCAACCTGCAGACCTCTCAAATTTGTGGAGGGTAAAACATTTCAGATATCGAAATTCATTTCTCCATCAAAATCACCTGAAATCCCTTTTTCTCATTGGCAAATGACATACCATACTATTTACTTAATCAATAATATTTATGTGAACCTCAAATGCTTGTGGAAAGATAATGTCTTCAGGGGGATGGCAGGTTTATTTACTCTGATGAGTTCGTTCAGTTGGAATTGCTCTGGCCAGCACATTCTGATTTTTAAACTCTTAACTATTGTAACTGTTAGGAACAGGCAGAGGTGGATGCTTACTAAACATTTTGAAAAGCATTTCTGAGAATAAGAAAAAATAATCTGAGCAGTGACAACATAGAGTTTTAAATGACTTTTGTTGTCAATTAAAAAAAAAGCATAAAGAAAAATTACAAGAAAAACAATGAGTAGGAAAATAATTTGAAATAGGTTGTAGAATTATATCCTTTATATCTGTAAGAATTCAAAGAGAACATCCAAAATTGCTTCTAGGAAATCCATATTTGAAAATTCTACTTGCAAAATTTGACAGAAAGGAGTATAACTATTTTCAGTTAACAAAATTAACAGCAATTACATATTTATTCTTCCCACTGCCACACAGAAATTAGCTCAGTGCATACTAAATGGAAGAGGTATCAAAGATTCTCAAGATCCAGCTTTATAAAAGCAATCATAAAGCAGAAATGAAACTCCTACAACATATACACTATCACTAGTAAAGTGTTATAGTTCAATGGAACTCAGGGCATAACAAAAGAAACCCTATCTGAAATAGTTTAATCACATATGGGAAGTAAACACTGTCATAATGTAATTTTGGGAGTAAAGAATCAATTTTAAACAATTATATCAAAATGATATAATTGACAAAGACATGACTCAGCCAGTAACGTATCAAATTTTGGCAATGATGCTCATCTTCACAGCAACTATGTATGTATGAACAAAGATTTGTGCTACGGCTTTCATTGAACTTCGTTGCTTATAAGTCAAAAAATAGATTTATTCATTCAAACAAAAGAACTCAATGTAATTTCATAAATACTGAAGAGAAACATTTTCATATTATCTGAAACTTCTTTTATAATTCCTCTTCCAAAAACCTACTCCAAAGTATACATTTGTTATATCAAAATAGATATTTTCAGGAAATTTCAACCAAAATGGTGACTTCTATTTTGCCTTTTTTTTTTTTTTTTTTTTTTTTTTTGAGTAGAAAGATTGACTAGATATTAACACAAATGGGTTTAAATGTGAAGCTGCCATAAAAGCAGGCACATAAATGTAATTCTCCCAGCCGCTATTTTGATGCACATTTTTGATTCCATGAATATTTTATGAAATGGCCCAAACTAAAGCCATATAACATTCCTGCATTACTGATGCTTGCGCCCGTAAGCTACAAACATTAGAGGCATGATTGAGTGCATTAAAATGAACTCATTCAGCAGTGCATTGATTACTTGAAGGAGGGAAGAAAAAAAAAAAAAAAAAGAGTTACTCCCACTTAAGAAAACAGCACACAAACCTGAAGTTTTCAGTACAGAAATTAAAGATAGCAGATTTGAATAATACGGTATTGAATAAATAAATTCAGTGCAAAACTGTCTAGAGTTCTTTATACACAATTCTGACATTAATTAGGTGAGATGTTAATTAGGTCCACAGATCGCTTCCAGTAGTGCACAGGTAATTTAAAATGTCACAATCTGCAAAATGCAGTGACTGACCTGTTCTAGCTCCATGCCTCAGCAGTACTGAGAGCACCTAATGATTTCCTTTTCTACCAGCTTGTACATTTACCAATGAAAATAATGCCACATAAACAATTGCATAAAAAAGTGACAGATCTGTTAGGTACATTTCTTCAGCAGCACTGGTATTTGCAGAAAGCACATTTAATTCTAAATTGTAAACATTTGTTGAGGACTTTAGAAAACATTCCACTTCAGCTTAAAACAACAACCAAAAGAAACAATAAAGCTTTACATATATATTGCAGCATATTTTAGTTTAGAAGTAGGATATCTTTTGTAATCATTTCTTTCAACCATACCATGTGGACATAAAATCTGCTTGAAGCAACAGATAATGGTAGAAAAAAAAAAAAAAAAGGAAAAAAATGTTATTACCATTTAAGAAGATATAGGTTTACATTTCATTTTAACTGCTTGAACTATTTGTATTATTTTTATTTCTGACATTCAGTTATGATAACTATGCTAGCACTATTCAGGCTGAAATTGTTAAAAATCTTGCAGTTTCCAATGTGAGCCACTATCTACAGAGTTTATAAGTCTTCAACACGCACTGGATGGTCAAACAAAAAACTCATAATAACCAGAAAAGCAAGTTCTCATTCAGTAAGTAGCTGAACCACCCTGGACTCCTGAGGTCAAGTTAACTGTACGGAAGTCACTGGAACTGATCTTAGATGCAAACCCCAAGTTTATGTAGCAATCTGCAACAGCAAGACAAAATTATGAAAAAGATTTAGGATAAAACTTTCCCCTTCCATAGTCCTGCACTGTCAAGATAAACAGTTATTGTCATCTACTATACAGGAGTTGACAACATTGTTTAGAAAGATGCCACAGAGATTTTTAGCAAAATGACATAGGCAGTTAATAAGAACACTGTAACGAACATGCTTGTTCATCATAGCATATCCTGACCAATTTCCCACTTTGACAACACACCAGTAGCATAACTCTACTTATATAGAGTATAATATACTCCTCAGAGTATATATAAGAGGCTCTAGGTCAACTGAAAGCTTGCCAGAGCATTAGAAATCTTGAAGCTCGAAAGGAAGGAGATAGGAGGAAAGCTGAGCACCACACAGCCTGGGATATGGCATTGGTGTACTGAGACTGCAATGCAAGAAGATGGTATTTTATGCTCACTTGCCTGGGCCAAGAACTGCCGGGCTAATCCTTGGTATTGCAATGTAAAAATAAATAAATAAAAATATTATATATATGTATATATATATATATAATTTCTGTTGACACTAGTTAAGCAACTATCTGTTGTCCAAAAGGAAAAATAAAATCACGGGAATCCAGTGAGAGCTAGATCACTATGTACAGTGATACTGTATGTATCACTCTAATAGGTCCATGTCCTTCTTATTCTGGTGGTCCCAAAGCTAAACACCTTACTCCAGGTGGGATCTTACAAGAGCAGATAGAGACAATCCCTTATTGTACTGTATTACAGCATATCATCTATGTAAGATATTAAAAATGCTTTAAAAAGATGTTGTTTAAAAATTTTTTTTAAGGGACACCTCATAAACATACCACCACTTCTGGTGCCTGCTTGCCTGTCTGTCCCTAATTCCTTCCCCTGGTTCTGCTACAAAGACTGCAGACAAGGAAGGGATTCCCACGTGCTGAAACAACAGCTGCTTTGGGGATAGTTTTCTGTGGACCAGCAAGAGGAAAAACTGGATTAACAGAAGGGCACATTAACAGATGAAGAACTGCTGTGAAAAAACTTATTCTTAAAAGAAAGCATGGCAAGTACAGGAGGAACAGGCACTGGTGCAGAGGAGCCCAGAACAAATATCCTTCTCTCGCCTTTTTCCAGCTACTACACCGAATTAGAGAATTTTGTACCCTCAACATTCTTGGTTAGCTCCAGGCCTTCTTAAATTGCCTCTGGCTCTACATAAACCTTTCTAATATTCTCACTAGGAGACATACTGCTACTTCTCAAGACCTATTGCCACAACTCACAGTAAGCCTACAAAGAAAATCTGGTGTCATTACACGATTTCTCCTGAAAATGTATGTGCACACAGCTTGCATGTACTTCACAGAGTGGGACAAAACTGACAACATACGGACACACATGAAAGATGATAATAAATCAAAGAGTGATTTTACACTAAATGTAACTCTTAAACGATTCCAGAAGTTAGAAACACATCTATAAATACTTGCTTACTATCCGAACCACATTATTTTACTGATTTTCCCCTTTGCTTTAGACTTACTTAGCTTACTTAGGAAAGAATAATGCTTTGGGGATTTTCACAGAAGTTTAGGTCTGCGATGAAATCTAGCATCTCTGAAGACTTTGCAACACTAATTGTATGTACTGTTCCAAGACCAGTGCCCAAATACAGGGGAAAAAAGAAGAAAAAAAGAGAACAGGTCACATATGAGAATTCTACTAACTCTTCTGTTACACATCCATGTTCAAAGGAACCAACATTGCAAATTTTGTTATACAATTAAAATTCCTTTAACTTTTTAGGTTAACATATTCTATGAAAGCAGCATTTGTCAAATGTCTTCTTCTGACTTGTTTGATTGTACATAAATACTATTTGATATAAATCAACTGTAATCTAGAGGAGAACTTTGCAGACACAGTGCTGAACAGCAGCTGAATACTGTTCAGTGTACCCCTTTTAAGAGAATTTTTGCTTCCTGGTAACATTCAAGACTTCGTTTTCATACTTGCAAAGCATCAACAGAGTGCTTCCTACCTACAGAGGCTATATAAAATGCAAAATAAATTCAGAAAGCTCACAGTTTAGGGCTACAGCCTCTGATTATGAGCAGGCCTGCATTCAGTGAGATGTTTGAACTTCATGTTTCACGAATATTTCAGTGTTCATATGCAGGTACCAAATGCAGAGAGAGAGGTGAAAATGCAATGATGAACAGTGAAATATGACAAGTTTTGTGGTTTTATTCTTCAGGGCTTTTTTTTTTTTTTTTTTTTTTTTTAAAACGTTGATATAACCAAATGAAAACAAGTTATATCATTATTTATATATCCAAAAAGGATATATGATCATTATCTTTTAAATACAGAAGGTGGCACTGAAGCAGATTAGTTTCATTTGAAATTGCATTTTTGCTAACTCACATCAAATGCTTAGCTCAGTTTAAATAATTTTTTTAGTGATTAGGTTTTATTCAGATTCTACCCCTACTCCACTTACTTTCCACAACATCAAGTTATAAACTTAATATCAGATGCAATGCTCCCGCACCAGAGCTGTTGTGTAGATAATCTACTTCAAAAGGATGCTTGGAGCACCAAGGTTGGACTAATGACCTCCTGAGGTCCCTTTCCACTTGATTTATATGATTCTCTGAAGAGTAAGATATATTTTTATTAATAGTTCTGTAATGTTTGTTTTACATATGAATTCTACACATTACTGATAATGGCTGTGGAAATGCAGTCCCATTGACAATAGCTTTACTCCAATCAGTTCTCAGTTCCACAGAGAAGGCACCTCTGGAAATAGCATCTGCTCTATCAATTACTAAAAGGAAACACTCCTTCAGGAAAGTTTATCTAATGTGATGACAACTGCAGATTCAGCTGCAGTATTCCAAGACCTTGCAAAGCTTTGAAGAAAAAAAAAGTAAAAAAAAAAAAAAGTGAGTGGGCAGCTTTGAATGAAGCTTCATCTCAGAACTACTCATTAAGCAGTAAATAATTAAAATACCTGGAAAAGACAGGTAAAATACAAGCAGAAATGTCAGTAATAGACATGAAAGAGAAGAATTAAAAAAGCAAAGAAATAATTCATTTGAAGTTTTAATAAAGTTTCATTTGCAGTCTTGTTTAAAGATATATCAGACTTTAGGGATGTAACCTAATTACATTTTTATCCTAAGTTCTATTCAAAGACCTTGGACTTTGAATCTTTAACACAGATCAAACATAGTATAATTTACTCATGGCTATCAATACTTTAAAAAGATCTCTTCATTAGATGCCATAGTCTTATGAACACGCACATAAAGCAAACAGGACAACATTTGATACAACAAACTTTAATAAAGGACACAATTCTTATTGATATGTATATATAAACAATTAATGAGTGCTACACATTATATTCAAGTGCACATAAAATGTTTTTTCTAAAATATTTCTGATAGAATAGCTTTCAATTTTCAATGTAATAAACAGTAATATTTTCTTCAGTAATGTTAGGAACTATTTGAATTGAACTTTACAATCACCAAATACCTAAGAATACTTTTTTTTTTTTTTTTTTGGCATATGTGATAGAATTTATATGGAAAACACAAATTACACAGGTTAGAATTAGCACTATTGCGGTGCTATGAATATTTTGAAAAGCTTTTCATTACAAAGAATACAGACTTGTCCCTAGGTGTTATATTAAAACAGAAAGATTCTCCATTTGAAGAATGAGCATAGGAACATGGTAGTGTTGGTGAAAGGATTTAGCAAACCTGATTTTCTTTTCCTAATGCAAAGAATATTATTACGCACAAGGAAGTGGTAATAAATATTGCTTTAAATCAACTGATGGAGAAGCGTGAAGACATTTTCATGGTATTAATTTTCAGAAGTGAAAAAAAAGAACCCTGCAGAAGTCTTGCTGAGTTTTGTTACTCAAAACATCTTCATTGCCTACCAACACTTCTTAAAAAATAAAAATTATTTGAAGAATATTTTTTGATCAATTCAACAGGCCCTTTTTGTTTTCACATTGTGTTTTCATAAGCTTTTTTCAGACTTTCTTTAGAGTATACTAATTTGAACTGAAAACACACAATTTCTGTAACTTCAATTTAAAACAGTACCTGCCAATTCAATACTAGTAACAACTGTGTAATAATAAAATGTCATTTATCTGGGAACTACATTCTGTACTTGCACGAGGATGAGCTCAATTATTTAATAAGCCTTTTAAATCTGTCCTTCCCAAGAATCTATCTGGATTTATGGCTGCTTCTGTCAGCCACTGACTGACAGAGAAAAGCATTGTATCTGAAGTCTTGATCTCCTAGTAATTTTCTACTTAAAGCATTTAAATTATTTACTTATATTTATTTATACATTTATTTCTATTTTTTTTTCCTAGCTAACTCATGCATTCAATTCTTAAGCAATCAGAAGAAAATATAACTGCTTTATGAAATAGTGCAAATGCAGAATAACAGAAGTTACAGTCAGTTTATATGATGAAAAGTAAATGTTAAAAGTGTTTAAAAAGGTCAAAATGGACATGCAGAACTCTATTTCCATTAAGGAAACACTTCTTTCTGAAGTTCCCTAATGCAGAGACTCTTTTTAAGTGTATGTTTCTACATAAGCTCAAAGATAAAATTTAGCAATGGGTATATGCAGCCAAAGGTACAGGATTTGGAAACCTGTGAATAAGTTCTCAAATCTGAGCTATTTGTAAAGTCCTTTTTCTGAAAAAGTTGGTTGGGATCAATCTTAGAAATTAGCAATCTGGGATACGCAACTGGAGTGGGGGATATCATGTCAGATCAATGGTATTTGGTTACTTCTGGATGTGTTTTGTTATATAAAGAAGAACTAAAAGTACAGATAATCATGCTATGCGACTTCTACAGAACAATCACTAGAAACAGACATTTTTACTTAGTCTACAAAGGAAAAAAATCTATGTGACAATGCTGTCCCCCAAGTGGATTAGGAGTGAACTTCACCTTCATTTGTTAAGAATTGGTAAGAAGTCCACAGCAGTCAACAGCACATCCACATAAATCTTTCAGTTTATCACAGCACACACTGAATCCGACCAAGTGCAGGTATTACAGAAGCAAAAAGGAAGCGGTATTGTATAAACACAGAACAAGAAGTTGGTTCCAGCCTCAAAGGATATACAGTCTAAATCAGTAGACCTAACATTCACCTTGTTTAGACCACTGACATGTTTTGACCAGCACTCAGGCTTCCTATAATACTAATTTAAAGAAGTACATTGACATTTGTATCTTTAAATCCCTTTACTCTTTTTGGTCAAAACCATGAGACTCCCCAGTATAAAGACAAAGAAAGAAGAAAGGAAATAATGAGACTAATCTCTTCTCAAAAATCACAAATTTACCTGGCCTTCCTTACCAAGAGGAATCTCACAGATGCAAGGACAGGTTAAACCAAGAAGGCCTTTATTAGCTGAGCTGCTGCTTTGACTTTTGATTCTGAAAAAGAAACATGATCCATTTTAGGTTTCCCTCCTCCACTGGCAGACCTGCACTTGTGAATACAACAGTATGGACCTCTAGATACCAGCTATACACCCTACAGTGGAAACATAGCATTAAAAATGCAGGTTGGCTAGTTTATCAAATGCAGCAATATTGTTTGTTATCAGTAACACTTCTGCACCCTGTGTAGTAAAGAAATTTATCACTTCATAAATGTTGTCCCACTGGTTTATTTTATTTACCAGCCATTTCTAATTTTGCAATCGGACGGTAAAGGTGCACTTTTCATTTCTACATTATACAGCACAATGAGGATTTGCTGTTTAAACAGACTCGGCAGACCTGCAATACAGACAATGGTATATAGTTATCTTAATGTAGAAGGTGCATGTGGGCCATCCATCCCCCAGGTTAATTTTATTCTGGATATCCTTAGGAATCTCCTAGCAAAAGACACTACATGATAATATAATTAAAACAAATTCACAAAAATTACTCAAAAAAGCCTGAGAATTTTCAGAAGCAACTTTAGGTTTTGCCTTTATACATTTTTTTTTTTTTTTAGTACTTCACTTAGCAACATTAGCATTTTTATTTTTTATTTTTTAAATCTAAATATAAATTATTTCTGCCTGAAGGCAAACCAGTTGGGGAAATTTGCTTAAATGGGCATATTTCCTCTGCATAGATACTCATGAACATATGCTGAGTTTCCCTCAATTATTTATACATTACATTTTTTAATTGAAAAGCACTTGCCATAAACAATTAAAAACACAAAATCAACAATTACTTAGCGATGGATTAAATAGGGCCTGCTAAGAACAAGAAACAGTCAGTTTAGTTATTTTATGTTCCAAAGCAAAAATATGCCAGGAACTAACTTCAATTTGTTGTTTACCAAATAAACTCAGTAATTAATAGTTAAACTTCAAAAGCTTGAATCAAATGTCCATTAAACTCAAAAGGAATCTTTCCACCAACTTTTGCAATGCCCTGATTAAAACCTTTAGTTTCAACAGTATGGTAAAATGACAGGTAGAATCCTAATCCTTGATCTTAATCCAGATCTCGAAAGTCTATAAGAACCCTGCTTTCGTACATAACAAATTCATTATTTTATCAATTCCCTTGTGTTCAGTAGGCCTTTCCACCAGAAAAGTCTCTACCAAATCCTAATATATAAAATAGGCTGTATTTATTAGATGCAATTTTTTTTTTTTTTTTTGGTGGTGGAGAAATGCTCGGCTCTAGCATAGCATTGCCCTGACTGAAAACCAACAGGAGCTTAACATTGCTTACATTTAAGGCAGAAATGGACCAAGACTGAACACTTAAAAAAAAACTCTATTAATTTGCAGAACATGACAGGTTTTTTTTTTAAAATGTCTAAATATATTTCAGAAAGGACTAAGGAAACCCTGATCAGGAATTCTTTAAGATTTGGAATCTAAGAGCATATAAAGAAAGATGAAATAGGGTTTATGGATTAGCTGAATGCCATAGCTAACAGTTTTGCGTGCTGTACCTTTCTCTTACTTGTTCTGCCTGCCTTTAGTGCTTCTGGTCTGTAAGCATTTCAGAAAAAGTATTACCTACACTTTTGTTGATCCTTACGTGCTAGCAGAAAATAAATCCGATGACTAAGCCACCACTGCATTGAGATTAATGGCATAATTTTCACACATCTCGCAGTTCTCGTACCAGGGGATATGCAGTTTCTGGCATGGCACTGATTTACACTTGGAATTTGTTGGGGGAAGTTTTATTCATTAGACTCTACTGTGAAACTTACATGATTTTTCAAAACTAGTTACTTAAATGTACCCAGAAACATCTCCAAGCACGGCAGCCAACAGGTATGGAAAAGTGCAGCTGTTCCAGTAAACTCCTCGAAAACAGTGTGGATGCATGAAAACTGCCTATTAGGAAGTACTTGCAAAGCTCCTAACTGCCAAACTCTATGCCCATAAATAATTGCAAGGGAGGGAACTGCAAATTAGCAGAAACTAACAGCAAGTGTGGGACTACTAGCATCACTTTAGCACTATCCTGCACTCCTGTGTCCACCGACATCCCTGGATGCTCTTTGGTTTATTAATACAGGAACCAAACCATGGCCTGTGAATATCTACCTTCATTGCTAATGCCTGAAAGGTAACTGTTGAGATCCTTGCATCATTTGAGGTTGGGAGGATAGATACTCATAATAAGATCATAGTGATGATGTTTTCTTTGCTTCCTCCAGAGTTCTTGATGTCACTCTACCTGCTCCACTTTTTTTTACTCCCGTACTTTTTGTAGGGGTTTGCCTTAAAGGAAGAGTGCTCATGCATCTGTACTAGAAGAACACCATCAGATATGTTCATTAGTTACCTTTAAGCTTGTCTCACAAAGGAGAATTGCTTGACATTAAGGCTGAAATTTTGGTATCTGGACTACTGGCTTTAAAGCACTGGCTATATAGATATACATATGTACATACCTATACACCTATATACAAACACTTTCAATGGCCATGATGGTTGCTTTCAGAACAAGCACACCCTCAGATGTCTGTTTTTATTACATTTTTTGAACATATGGACACATTCCATCTGATCCTGTTACAACCTATTTGAAGTAAATAGCTCCTATAAGTACAAATTCTTTGTTTCCCTTTGGCTCCTGTTTTTACTCATATAAGTTATCTGAAATTTTCAAATGCATATATTTAAGTTCTACATCATTTCTTGCATGATAGATGTTAACTATTTAATACAAAACAGAAAGCCCTCAAATATTGTAATGATGAGCACTGGTAATATAAGAACACATACAAGCCAGCACTGGCCATTATTTATCAATACACTCAGCCTTTATTTCTTCTGTAAGATACAACAGTGCAAACCTGAACTTTTTAATTAACGTTAGCAGAAATTACACTAATAAGTTAGAACTATCATAGTCTGTCCTCAGACTATAATAATTTTATTCTGTGATATACAGAAGAAATACATGCATTTATAATGAGGATTCTGATTATTTCCAAAAAGACATCCAAAACACAAGAATAAAAATATTTTTTGAAATTCCTTTTCTTTCTTTTTTATTTTTATTTTTTAAACTGAGATTCTGCCATGAAGCCAATACCTACTTGAATGACAAATAGTGCTGGATTTAATAAAACAAAATACAAGAATATGAATTGCCTTTTCAATGCGCGTGCAAAAAAAAGTGACATCATGACATTTAATTACTCTATAAGAAAATGACTAGTAACCAAACTAATAATACTATATAATATCAGCTCCCTGAGGAAATACAAACTATGGGGTAAGTACAGCTAATTGAATGGTATCATAACCTGAACACTTCTGCAATAATCCCTGAGTAGCTTCTCATCTGGGTAACTCAGAGACCTAATTTCACAAATGCATTTTTTTAAAAGAGATAAGAAAACTCATTCTGCAAAGAACCACCACTGAAATCATGTCAGCTCCAAGCAGAATATTCTATTCTCATCTGTAGCAGGCTACTCAGTTATTACTGTTTTCTTTCCCTTATGTACTCACAGCTACTAATCATCTGCATCCAAATACGATGGCTGTAGTCTATACAACTGACACTTCAAATATTTAGCTTTGAAGATTAATGAACATCAGATTATATCCAACCTCTAGGACAGGGACCAGGCTGAAAGTCAAAGAACTTCAGATTTGATTACACAATAAGTACTCACATTTATTGATTCTCTTCTAAGGCAAACAACAATTTTTACAACAAGCACCTATTTAACTTCATACTCCCAAGCATATACAGATGACTTCCATTCGCAAATAAAATACTCACATTCATGTATGCGTACTATTAGATGTTAATATCTTGTACCAGTTCTTTTCAGTTCCCTCACTCAATAGAGTAAGACTAACATCTCATTCTTTTAAAATTTTCCTCTATTCCTGGCTGCATCATTAATCAATGGAATTAATAAGGATATGATGATTTAAATCAGTTGAAAATATAATGTAAATGTTAGACATCATTCACGTACATATAAATACTGGAATATGTGTTTGTATGTATGTACACATACACATTCCCATATATGCATATTCGTGTACACATACACCCCTATACATATATATCTATTCCTGTATATATGTATATATCCCAAGAGGAAGAAGGCATCTGACTCCTTCAGTTCACTATCAAATTAGACTACACCATTATAAATAAGTGAAGAAAAAATATTATCATACAATTTACAAGCTGTGCCTATTTGTTCTAAAATCAAAAATAGTGTGTTCAGAATTTAACACATGACACCATTAATACTTATGTAATTTTATACAATGCCAACTCAACATCTGCTCTTACAATTTTTCTGCACTCAAAACTTGCAATTTAATATTTCACCCTCTGAAAATACAAAGTGCAAGGAATACATCTGTCTTTTTCTCAGTGATCCCTCAAAACAAATCCTATGCTTTCTCTCAGTTCCTTGATTTTTTCCACCTCTCCCTATGGAAATAAAATATTTGCAAAAGACAGATGCTAAGGATTTAGTGGAACTTTACCCTGGACAGTGAGAAATGCACCTTGTTTTCTCTTTCCTTACCAATGTTACTACAAAGCTTTTCTTCTGGAAGTTTCTAATATTTAACACCAGGAAAATCAAATTCTCCCCCCTCCTCTAAACATTTCTAAGTGTATTTAATAACTTCACTTATATACTTTTCAATAGGATTGAATGCTTAAAGATATGTAAGTATTCAACAGTTTTTGCTTAACACATCTTAAAGGTAGGTAATGTTAAAAAAAAAAAAAAAAAAAAAAGTTTGGCAGTGGCATGGCAAACAGTTGTGAGTCACACTCTGTATGAGTCCTTAAAGATATATAGGAATGTTTGCTTTTATTTGCCATTTTATAATTTTATGTTACAGTAACTGAAGAACCATGTGAAAAGGTTGCAAAAAAATGAAAAATAAAAAAAAATCCAGCAACTTTAATCATTTTATTCTACTGAGGATCAGATAACCTAATTAAGCATATTTCACTCAAAATGAAAATGGCTTGGTTATGACTGGCTGGGCTTTAAGCAAGTGTTATCTTATCTACTGGGAAACTGAATCTAGCTTAGCTTCAATTCCTGGAATAAAACTGGAATAAATAATCAAACAGATTATTCCCAAGCATGTAGATAAAACATGAAAATGTATGACAACCAATGCCAATACATCAAGAGTGAATGTCATCAGACCAAACTTCTTTTTAAGTTAGTAAAGTTTTTCTCACTGTCATAACTTCCTCGTAAAGCATTAGGGAAGCATAGTTCACCTGTAACTACTGATAGGTGAGTGCAAATGGGTTGGGAAATCCTATAGATACACACTGGTTATCAGTAATTCACTGTCAGAACAGAAAAAGGCACTCAGTAAGTTGCCACCGGTCCCTGTCCTAGGTACAGTATAATACTTAGCATTTTTTATTAAGGATCTCTATTGCAGAATCAAAAGATTATTACATGTTCAAATGATATCAAACTGGGAAGAAAACAAAGCATGTTGAAAGACAACGTCAGAAGTCAAAAACAATCTTGACAATTTCTAGTAACTATCTACAAAATGCTCAGTGCAAAAATTAACAAACAAAACGTATTTTTAACAGGCAGGAATAACTGGTGATCCCAGAATGGCAAACAGAATAGCTAATTAACAGTTCTTCAGAAAAGAATTTAGAAATTACTGAAGTTCATGAACTGAATATGAGAATGCAACTTATGCTAAAATGAACAATGTGGATGTTATACATGAAAATACAAATAACCGCGCAACTTGGAAGAAAAGTAGTTCACTCCATTTTATCTATCACTGGGGTATGAACTCCAATTTTAAAACTGAATCCAGTTCTGGGTGTTGCAGGCAAGATATGACAGATACAACTCCAGTTCAGAGGAAACAGCATGAATGACTACCAGTCTAGAAGACATGAGGAAATATTACGTTGGGATTTTTCAGCTGTAAGAGAACATGGGAGGAAACAAATAAATAAATAAAGTCACAACAAAAGCTTACGGATTTTATATGTTTCATGTCCAAGTCTTTCCTGGGGAAAGGGGAAGGTAGGCCATTATTCAAAACATACCCATTCTGTCAGCCATTTACTAGAATTGCATTATTTACACAAAATATTTCAGTTTCTGTGGATTTTTTTTCCCTGAGAAAAGCCATTCTAGGTGAGAAATTGAGCATAAGCTGTGCTCAGGGTTGGGAACATTTTCAACCCATGAAGTAACACCTCTAAACAAAAAAATAATGACCGTGCAAATCACATTTGAATAAATGGTTAGGAGAAAAAGTGTATTCAGTAATTAACACTGGAAGATAGGTTTTATTCAGTTGCTTGAGTCTCTTGATATAATACAAAGATAGGAAGATCTTTTTCATACACATCTTGTTATACACAACACAACCCCTCTGCCATTAAAGGTAATGTATTATTTTTAAAATATGGAAACAAAGGTAACAGTTACCTTAATTAATACCTTATATCACTTTCAGAGATTCACAGTCTGAAGATACACAAATGGAGAAATGGAGCTTAAGGTAAGGTATAAAGCTGAAGCAAACATCACTGTGGCAGTCATATACAAATATCATGTGATCCTCAGGTAAGAGAAACAGAAGATTTTTTAAAGAGTACAAAAAAAATGTAGTCTGTTTTATCCAAGTGTAAGTTTTCCATCATTGAGGCAGGATTAAACTAAATTATATGTTCATACCTCTTTTAAGTCAAACTAGTTTGTATAAAAACAGATGCCACTCTACTTAACCACCTGTGGCCTGAAGCAGCATTACCAGTCCTTGTCAAAAATACACAAAAGGAAATACATTTAACACAGAGGACCTCTGTGCTAAATGGATGTTCCCTTTAAACTTAGGCTTTGGTTTTCATCTGACTGAATACTTCCAAATGTTCATGGAAAGTAAACAGGGAAAATTGGTCTATGAATAATTACAGACTTTGTCTACTTGCTACTCCAAAAATAAGAATTGAAATAGCTTTTAAACTTCTTTTAAATTATGGTTGCAAACCAATTTTACACAGAAATACAGTGCCCTTTAACAAAACACAAATTACCAAATAAGACCATCTTAATGCTGACACAACGTAGTGTTATGAGCTCAGTGACTTACCTTGTTCCTCACTGATGAGACCCGCGTGTGCGTGTGCTTGTGCTCGTCTTTTCCCGCCATCAGTTTTTATTAGTTGAGCAGTGTTAAAGCATCGTTCATGAAAGTAATTCCTTAACCATTCATCCTCAGGGTCATTGAAACAGTAGGCCAAGTTAAGCTGGTTATCATACACCTCCCCATAGTGCCCTTTAAAAACAAAAAATAGTCAAAATGCTAGTTTTCATCAGCTTTCACAAAGCTTACACATTACGGCAATCACGAGATAATGAAAATGAAGGAGTATTTATATATCCAGCACACAAATACTACCAAGTTCTCCTACATAAAAAGGAAATATGATAAAGGGAAAATGACAACCTTCCAAATTAGGCATAAATGAAAAGTTAGTCTAGCAAAACTGCAATGAATTGCTATCACGTGTTTACAAACACAAAACTTAGTTCAATAAAACACACAAAACCTCTATAAGACTCATTTAAAGACAGAAGCCAGAGTGAGCAAAAAGACCCACACATACAGTTTCTACTGGAGAAGTGTTTGAAGCACTGAGACCTGAAAAGACACTGAATGCTTTCAAAACAGGTCTGAGGTAGCAACCATGATGATGTAGATAAAGAACCAAAGAGAGCACTCTGCAAGTGCCCCCCACTAATTTCATACCATTTAAAATATTTAAAATAAGACTAACAAGAAATGTTTTGAGTTTTCTATCTACTTTCCCATTTTTATTACATTATCACTCTCTCAAATTAAGGACCAACTGCATTTTTACATCTTGGCCTGAAAAAGACAGTCCACCAAGGTATTGCTCTCAGTAAACAGGGAAAGCAGAGAAGATTTAGACTCTCAGCTCTCCTTTACAATCTGAAGAAAAAAACACATTTAGTTCCCACTCTAGCAGCCAGCTAAATGAATACATACTACTCCTCATATTTATAAAAACAGTGCGAGTCCCACCTCTAAGTAGCATTAAAAAATTATCAACAAATACATTATTTACAATTTAAAATTACAAAATGAGAGTGCCTATGTAATTTATTTCTCTCGCATATAAAACAAAACAAAAACAACCACAAAACCAAAACCACATGAGATTATTCAAAAGGCCTATTAATTTCGATTAGAGAACTTAAACTTACCTGGTAACTCTTATAATAGTGCTACTCCCTACGGGTATTGAAGAATATGTTCCCTACGTGATGCTGAAGAATCTATGAGATAAGAGAGCATAGCACGTATCTACATGTATATGTTTCACTGTTAAACTTACTTCTGGTACACTAAATGATTTTTCTTTCCAAACTCTGCTTATGTTAGATGTGAATGTAAATAATTCATTAAAATTCCATTGCAATTTTGGTTAGTTTCTTATTGTGTTTGTGGCTGTGAAGCACAGCCTGTTCTTAAAAACAATTCTCATGTAGTTGGGTAAAGAAGGAGTTAAGAACCACAAGTGCTGCTGCAGGTAAGAGAATGTTTGGATAAGCCAGATGTGTGAACAGAACGGCTTTGCTTTCGGGAGTTCTGCAATTTGTAAGCTTTGCTCAACAAAGAGAGAAAAGGGGAAAAAGAAATAAAAAAAGCTTCTCTTACTCCTGATCTGGAGCACCACACAGAAATAAACACGCACACAAAAATACATTAATACATTGATTTCAATGCAGGCATGATCTCACTCGAAGTCCAGATCTTTTCAAAGCACTTTAGATCTATGACATTGTATCAAAAACATTTTTATCAGAGGATGCAGTTATTTTTTTTTTCTTTTTATTTTTTAATCTACAGGAAAAATTGGGGAAAATCCAACTTTCCAGAAGGACTAATTTCATGACTGTAAATTCTATCATCAATATGAATCCCTTGCATTGTTTAGAACACACAGTGGTAATTACTCAGAAAAGTTGTCTAAACCACACAGAGGAGTGCTTCCTCAGCCTCATCTGCAGTATGTTCTGTCTCAAAAACTTCAAGTTTCTATTCAAATATATGTAAGTAACATAAAACCCTCATTCATCCCTCATGACATCCCTCATGTCATTGTGACTAAGTTCTTTGACTTCAGAATGTCTTGAAAAAGCCCTTCACTGTGCTTTGTGATGCAGTAAAAACTTTATTCTTCTGAAGGAATTCCTTTACCACCAAATCACATTTGCAGTCTTCAACAGGTTTATCTAATATTTGTTTCTTCTCCATTTTTATCTATTCTGCCCATTTTGGAGAACATCTACTTAATCTTCTGCATCTCTCTGAAATCAAGCTGAAATGGCTTTGCCTCCATTCTTGAGCACTCGCTTTTTTGTCTTCTGGTTTATGAACTAATCCCTCTCCTTCAATGGTAAGCAATGGTTTGGACTTAATATACAAGGATAGCTGTGCGTGTGAGTGTGTATTGCTGTGCGTGTGCTCATATGCATGTATATAAAAACATAAATACATGTGTGTGCGTATAAGAGTTGAGATATATAATTGGGATACACCCAACATAACCACTTCAGACATAGCTATATGTTTCCTAGAGTCCCTTTCCAGTTGGTGAAGAAAAGCAGATACTGCCTGGCTCTGATTTTCATCCCAATTTAAATATCCATTGTGGCACAAGATCATCTCCAAAGTAGAAAGCAGAGGTTCCCATGATGATTACAAGCACACAAACATAACCACTTAAACACGATAAATATAAAAGCTAATTATAATCACTAACTTAATCTAAGGTAATAATAATACACATCAGATATTGATTACAGCAGAGTGAAAATGAACTTAGAGGATATCAACAAATGCTTACGATAACACAGCAAAAGGAAAGAATTAGATTGTCATTGGGGAAGAACACTAGATACAAATTTGTTGCCTTTGAAATCTTTGCTACGATGTACCAAGGCACTAATGCTACATAAAATTATGCAAATAACTTCAGGTAGTGCCCTACAAATCTCAGGAGATGGAACTGACCTGAGGCGGACTATTGCTACTGCCACAGCTTTGATTGAATGAACTTTAATGTGACCCTCCGATGACTATCCTGCCGGTGAATAACAATGAGAAGTGCACAAAGACAACCATTTCTCTGTAATTGTCTTGGACAGTGGCTGACCAGATACGCTGGTGTCACAAGAAAATAAACCCCAAAAGATAGATGTTTAAAAGCCGTATTGTCTTCTGGATTCAAAGTCTCTCTGATTTACAAATCAAGAAATTCACTGAGATTATTCTGACAGTGGCAAAGCCAGTATGTCAGACTTAGCGAAAGTGAACTTTTATCTCCCCAGGAGAACAAAAATATTAGAATAGGTAAATACTGTCTTCTACAGAATCTCCCATAGGTAACTCAGTCATTAAAGCTTTGACCCCTCTGATTTTGTACAGTAAGTTCTCTGCATCTGCTAATAGATTACACGTAGAGAAATTTTTTATGTATATATTGATGTAAAAAAAAAAATCTGCACCACTTATCAGAGAGATAACGACACCACTGGAATATGATACCAAATGAACAGAAAGAACTCTGAGTCACACAAGCAATTGTAAAACAGTTCCTGCAAGACAAACTGTTCTTAAATGAGTAAAAAATTAAGAATGCACACAAATAAAGGTTCAAATGGTGTTCTCATTAATCTTTTGAAAATTACATCTAGTCCATGGAAGGTGAATCCAGGTTTCCCAGAAGACACGGGATTGAGAGAATGCTGTAAAGAGCAGCAGAACGGCTGCCCAAAATGGCAGCTGAGCAGAACAAACCAAACTTGATGGAGCAGATGGTGAAGTCTGATATTTTGTGGTTTTGGACATAACTTAAAATCCACTGAGAACACACCTTATAAGCAATTAGCCAGTGTAACATTTTTTCAATGCCAAATTACCAAATTTAAGGCAGTAATAATAATTCACAAAAATTGTGTTCAATTGTTTTTTAAAACAAAACGTCATCCCACGCTGCAATATTTATTTTGTACATTTTTGAACGTTTTCATCACAGAATTATAGAAAATTTACTTTCCACTTTGATTTGTACTTTTCAAAATATTTTATTTTCATTGTCCTTTGCAGTGGAAAACAAAACAAATCATGTTGAAAGTGGGTATCTATGCACAAAAGGAAAATATTCCTATCAAACTTTACTGGTATCTTTTTGTTGAAAAGAGATTTAAAAATCTCTTTTCTGCTTAGGGTTTATATATATGTATATATATATGTATATATATATAAATATATGGTTTAAACATTAAACCCTGTATATTAAACACATACAGGATTTCCTGCTCTGCATCAGAATCTCTTCAGGTGCATCTCAACTGACACGTAAGGATCTTTTCTTGTCATGCTTGAGCCATAGCCCCTGGTCAGCCCATTGAATAATATCTTGGTTTGTTCTTGGGCTATTATCAAGAACCCTTGGCAAGCAAAGGAGTGCATGGAGCAGATCACTCAGCTCTGCTTGTTGGCTGTGTTCAGCCAGACAACTGTTGAGTAGTGCAATGCACAGGGATAGTGAGGTGGAGGCTGAGTAGGAGTAACAGAATTGGTATGAAAGAAAAGAAACATACAGAAGATCTGCAAGCTGTGCTACTGTGAGTGGTTTAGTACAACTGCTGCCACATCTGTCTGTATGATCTCCTTTGTGACAGGATGTAGGAGATGAATTGAAAAGAAGTACAAGAGTGATCTTTAGAATGGAGATGAAAACAACATCCTGAAGAGATCCTGGCTTGGCATTTTCCCTGAAGAAGATGCCGTTGTTAACAGAAAACAGAACTTGTACTTCAGAAACTCACCTTTAAAATACAGGTATCAGAAATAAATATTTCAACATCTATCTCTGGCTGAATATTTTCTACCAAAGGAACCACCAGTCAGTCATTTGTTCCTGCCAGACAAAGGCTGTAGGGAAACTTTTCAACAGCTGATAACACTCCTCTTCCACTTCAGTTACTTGCTTTTAGTGAGTATGACTTAATTATAACTGACCATTCACTCTTGAAGACATGTCAAGGAACGGCCTAAGATCATTTAAGTCACTAGGAGCCATTTCTGATGTCTGAAAAAGACATCATCACTACTGGAAGTTTCATTTTTCTCTTGCCAGAGAGATCAATACCTGTGACTCAGTAGCAAGACTGCTGATGCTGTGAAGAATTCATATACGGAAAGATCCAGGATGGAGGCTCTTGGACTGATAAGGAGCACGAACAGCAACAGAAATAAACTAATAGTTTATTTCTACCTAAATTCATACATAGCAAAGAATCAGTCCCATTTTGTCCCATGGTTCGGGACAACCATGCCTCTACTAATGCAGCTAGAAGACCACACTTTGATTTCCTTTTTTTTTTTTTCTTCCTAGAAGTTTTTCCATAAGCCACACTCAGTGAGTGAAAACACACAAATGCAAATGAAGAAAGGTTGCTATGGGGTAGCATGCTGACACACAATCAAATTGCATGCAGAGCCTCCGTTTCTTAGATATCGTGAAGCAGGGCACACGCAGGGTGCAATCCCCTCCACCCCTCCCTAACGCTGCTAAGTACCTAAGCAGAATATACTCAAAGCACAATCTACACAAAGATGCTGGGAAATGGTCAGGATATAATTTTATCAAGTAATAATAAAGCTCCCTAATGATAGCAACATAAGACAATTCAACGGGTAATCTGGGACACTAAAAGGGGACTCCAAGCCACTGGAATGAAAACACGCCACTTAAATTAGAGGCACTCAGGCACTACTTAAAATGCAGAAATGCTGCCTCTGTTGAAGTCAGCTGGCTATATTTTGAGGTCTGGCTTCTTTCCAGAGCAGAATCATTTCACTTTCTGTAAGCTAATTGCAAGAACAATAAATTCCTCCACTGGTCTCTATCAACTGCTAGCTTTTCTCTTGTGAAACAGTATTAAGTAGATAAGGACAAATCTGCTTGGAAAACAAAAGTATTCCTTTGCCCATATACCCCCAAAACCACAGAGAAACTACCTCCACCAAGCAAATATTAGAGGAGGGTTTGGTATGTTTATCCTTTTTCTCTTCTCTCTTTTTTTTTTTTAAATGCACAATCACTTTTTTTTCCTTCTCTCCACAATAGCATGGGTAATACAGTTATTGCAATGTTTCAAGCCCAGCCTAAGGCATAAGCGTGAAATCTTACAGAAAAAGCATTTCACTGTAAAATGCTAAACTCTATTTTCAACCTTTAGTGCCTCAGACATAGAAAGATTTTCTAGTGTGAACACATCAAATACTCATGCTTTCTTCACATACTTTAGGAAAAGTCATCTTTTACAACAACAACAAATGATAATTCATGCTGTCAAAAGTTTGCTTGCTGAAGTGAGGAAAAAAAGCACTGTTAGCAGCTCCTCCTAATTGTTTGTGTCTGATATTCCCTAGAATGCAGGTCAGCAGCTTGTAGCACGCGCGCAGATTTAGCATTTGACATACCACAAAGGCAGTGCAGGCTCTAAGAAAGGCAGGTTGTAATTCCTATTATTCACTAGCTGCCCCAACGATCAGCTAATAAGCGGTGTCTTGCCCCTTTGAAGGCACGTCCATGCTGACTATTAGCTCTACACGCTGGATTTGCCACAGAGAACAGTCATCTGCTACCACGGTGCTGACTGCTCCATACACATCGCAGCCACTCACCTGGGGAACTTCCCATTTCTGCTCCCCTGTGCCAGCAAAGGAAAGCCAACGGCTGAGAGGAGCCTTCCTTTAATTGCTCCTGAGCTGTAACTTGCCTTCTGTCCCTTTCATCTGGTGGGGCCAGAACACAGGTAAACCAGCCCACGCTGGCAAGCACTGATCATATGAGCTCTTCGTGGCCTGGATTAGTCACCATCGGTAAGGATTCAATTAGGGTTCAGCCCCACATTTAATACACAGTTCAGATGTGATCTGAAGAGCAAAGCTTTACAAGCCCTTTTAGAATAAAACTAGGACTGGTGACCCCTAATTTGACAAACACTAGATTTGGCACACCATCCCTGACAGGCTGCTGACCCCAGTCTAAAATACTAGATTGCACTGTTCAGTGTCAATCTGCATAGCAACATCCTTTTTTTTTTTTTTTTTTGGCTCAGTGCTAACTAAATAAAGGTAGCTAGGCAATAATTTGAGGAGATGATTCAAAAAGCTTAGTGAGATTTTTAGGTACAAGCCTAACAAGTAAATTAGTAATGCATTTTAAAACAGTAAGACAGACTGTAGACACCAAGTAACAATTTGAAAAATCAGTTATATGGTAAAAGGTGTGCAAACAGCAGTTTAAAGCTTCTGATTTCACTTCTAAGTATTATTATCTGAGGAAAGGCAACACTCATCATCATAATAAACTCTTCTCCCAAACAGGCATGAAATCAGGTGCTGTTCAAAAACTCCAAGAGGTGAATTTCCTTTCTTCCTGCTGTTTCCCTACAACCCACCCAAACATGCAGAGATCTAGGGTCAAATTTTATCTGCATCTTAGACAGACAAAATGGATAAAATTAATTCTATTTATCCAGTGCACTTCTGTAGGGTATGGTCATCATTTGTTCTCAGCATGTCAGCAGCCAAAAGATACTTGGTTAGCAATCCTCGTTTTCAGATCAGGACGGGACTGTGGCTTCAAACTCTCTCTCCTGCTAACTTTCAGAACAGTCCCGAGTAGGGACTAGGGAGCTGTGGCTCTTCAAAAGGACAGTAATAACAACCTACTGACATTGGTATGCCTTTAAAGGACAATTATAATTTTAAGTGAAATTACTCTGGGCAGTAAAACCAGGCAGGCAATTGGGCAGGCTATTTGATGGCCTCAAAATATATATTTTCTTTTTGAAAAAAGACATTTTCAACAACATGTATTAAGAAATAATGGCGTACATCAGATGCTGAGCTATGTAGATTACTTTGGCATTTATCCTGCAATTTTCTTTAAAAAAAAAACAAAACAAAACCTAAAAATATACATATTTAAACAGGTAAATGCCTTCCCCTCCCTGCCCCCCCCTTTTTTTTTTAAACTACGGGGACCAAAACTAGTAAAGTAGAGGTTAGTACATGATAACAAATGATGATAAAGAAATAATTAGAAACAACTCTACTCTGAAGTCAGAAACATTTACATTACTTGCATCGAAGACAACCAAAGAGGAATGCAGTCAACAAGTATTGCCAATATTTCTGCAGGGCTCTTTGTTTGTTTTTGGAGGGGTAGGTTGGGGTGTAATGCTGTACCTAGGGCAAAATAAGTCTGTCAGTTATGAAAATGAAAACAGAGAGAACATTCACTGCTGTTTCCAAAGCTTAATGGTATGGACAACATAACATTGGTAAACAGTCACAATTTTTTAAATGAAGAAATAATGAGCATAATTGCTCTTTGATATTAACTTCCACATCCTAATGGACTGCCTTGATACATCCTGCCAAAGCAAACAATTTATGTCCATCATTGCAGAGTCTAAAATTACAGACTATCAGCAAAAAGGAAAGATTTACATATCCCACCAATAAATATGGAAAGTGGATCAACAAATACCTAACTTTCTCTACGTAACAACTCTGAAACTCTAAACTTTGGAGCAGCAGTTCTAAGCAAAACTCACAACGAGACAGCAACACTGTGATACAAAAACATCAGGTGAGAAAGCTAAAGAACAAAAGGGAAAGCTTTTTCCCGACATCAGTAATGTTTCATTTTCCACTTAGCACCTCAGGTTAAAATAAATAAATAAATAAATCTCTTCATGAAGTTTAAATTTATCAAAGAACGTACAAGTCATACAGATTTTTTTCATACCTTTACACCTGCAATCTCTTCACCACAACTGTTAGCTCAGGACAGCATACTTGAGACAGGTATGTTTTCAGCTAGCCTAATATTACTGACATCAGCCACATTGTAAAACTCTCACTGTTCACTGCCCCAAATGTTACTTTAAATGCTTTAAGCCGTATTTGGCTTGAACTGTAGTGGCTGAGGAGCAAACACAGGTCAGCTGCTGTTATGACTGCTATGCCGTAGTAAGTTGCAGCTGAAGGATGAAGCCAACTGCTGAACACCTTTTAAATGGTTTCAGCTGAAGTTGTCATGAGATTGTAAACCAGAGCTCCAACCAGTTTGATTAGAATCAGACAGCAACTGGATTAGTGGAACTCCTAAATTAGTATTTGATGAGCTGTGTAATCCATATGTTATCTTCACAGCACTACTAGCTCCAACAAGCTGTGATACAAATAGCATCCACCCCTTTGTCTGCCTCACTTAAAACAAAGATTTGTGGAAAGGTTTACACTGAAACTGGCAAAAAATCAAAACTCTCGCTATCCTGATCTTGCAATTCAGTCCAAATGTGTTGCTTGAACACTTGCCAACTCCATTGGCACATTCTCATTACTTTCTTTGCTTTCATTTTAACCAACTTGAACAGGCAAAGTGTGGAAATACTCTCTTCCAGAGACAAGACACAATCAGTCAGCTGATGGGCAGTATCCCATCTCTCACAGAGCCCAGCATACAATGACTGCCAATTTCAGTGAGAGAAAGGGCCTCTGCTTTCCACAGGGGCAAAATCAGCACAGTCAGCACCTTGCCTCTCTGGGAGGGAATTCCCCACCTCTATTGGCAAACAGCAGTTAATAATACAGAAAGAGATCTTGCACTGAAGGAACACAAAATATGTGTTCCTTCCACAAAAGATGATCTCCTTGAGCATCTGCTGGAAGCAGGTCCATCAAGAGGTGCCTTAACTACCACTTTTCGAACACCAATGTATTGGCACAATGCTTACGTACGGCAGAGTAGTCTGGGAGCAAAACCCTTTCATACTCCTGCGAACAACATGGGTCTGTGTTCAGGTTGTAGTCATACTCAAGATAAACTTGAATATTTCCTCCTATCACAGGCTGGCCAGGATTGTACTGAATTAAATAAAGAAACACAACTTTTTGCTTTTAGACTAAACATAAACTAAACATGTTAAATGAGTGGAAAGCTGTCTTTTCTAAAATTAAGTTTTCTGTTCCTAAATTTCAGCAAGAAAGCTTAGGTCCCAAACTCTCAAGCTTTATTTTAGATTTTCCTCTTTATAGCAATCAAAATGTAACTTGAAACAAGCCAACTATAATGAAATCAACTCTGCTATGAAACAGAATTGTAGTTAGAGCTTTACCTGCCTCCATTCCTTACAATTATTCCAAGGGAGAAAAACAGAGTAAGTTATGTTACTATTTACAGTAAAGCAAAATGATAAATATAAGTGCTCAGTAAATAGTAAGCAACAGAAAAAATACAGTAATTTGGAGTTATGTCTTCACTAATATTTAGTAATTCACAGGTGGCATGTTACATCTATGTGCTGTATTTTATTTGACATGTTCACAATCCTTTTTAAGTCAGTCACAAATCCAAACAGTTAGCAGACAGTGTATTTAATAAAACCAGATTTATAAAACTATTACTGTTTGAAACAGCATTTCACCTATTAAATTTTTCTAATACAAAACCAGCTAGTCAAATCAATAGAGAAAGAAAAACAACAAATAATGAAACTGTGAGAAAACATTTGAGGTGTTATCAAAGCTATAAATATATTAAACAGTTCTGATATTATAATGCACTCTCCGTGTGTTTTTTTTTTTTTCCCCTCTCCAGAAAACCTCTCCCGATATCTGCAGTTCCTAATCATTTATTCTATAAATACAGCTTAGTTGACTAAGGCTGAAATGTGCTAAGATGCAGTAACGTTTCAAATTCATACATGAAACAATTTGGAAGCTTCCCCCAGGCATTGGCGGCTGCGGCTCCCGCTGCTCTGCTACCCACAATCCCCCCATTTACCTGCTCGCTGGGCTGCCTCAGCCCTGGTCAGGAAGTGGTAAAGCTGATCCAGCTTATCAGGCTGCTCCTCCAGGGACTTCTGCTGCCATATGGCTGACCCAGGCCCTGCAGCCTCCCTCAAGGCATTCCACTTCTGTATCAGAGTGAAGAGCTCGGAGAAGGACTTGTGATAACCCTGTCGCAGCATGTCTATGCAGATGTTCTCCTTGTATGAATTCCTGTTACTGGGAATAAGAAAGACGGATTTTAAGCCTTTAAACCTGCATTCTGTTCTCCACCTTACCAAATAATTACAGATACTAAAACAGCTTTCAAGATGAGACCTCTGCAGTTCACCAGCAGGGAAGGGGTATATTTTTCCCTTCTCAGAAATCATTCTACCAAAATACAATTACAAATATCCTACCCTAGGGAAGTAAACATGGGAATAGTGAATAAATATCCAAATATATATTGCAAACATGTTCAGAATATACTGACATTTTTAGCTGGTACTGTTAAAAAAAAAAAAAAAAAAAAAAAGGTCGACTGATGGGAAAAAAGATATGTTTACATCAGTTTATGAAAACACAAATTCTTAGTTTGCTTTAAAACACTGCAGAGAGGAAAAGATGAAACATCCTACATGTCAAAACAATGTATACATTCAATAGTTTTGCTGTAGGATACAGTGGCTTGGTTTAATACGTCAAACAAATCCTGTGTCAGAAACACAGTTGTTAAATGTTATTTTGCTTCTCTTTAGCATATAACTTCAGCTGGGACTAGTTCACATCCTAATTTTAAAATCAAGCGATGCAATGATGAATTTACATCAAAATTATCCAATTCATAAACTCTGAAAAGATATACTAATCCAAAAGTTGTACAATCAAATATTCTCAAGAGTTAATATATCTTTTTAGATATTATTTATGGAAATAATCAAAATATTTCTTTTATTCAGCATGAAATGATTATTGTGTCCCAACCTGGAGAAAGCTGAGTTCAATGGGACTACCTGAAACACTGAAGCGTAAACGTAAATGTTTGCAGGAGCAGCTATCTAGTTTGGGAAAACAAACCCTCATCCCAGTAAAAAGACAAGGACCTAAATGTGGTAATTTTAATTTGTATATTCCACTTAAGTTTTCTATTTGTTTTTAAGACTGTCTTTTAAGACAGTCTTATTTAACTACTATTTCTTAGAGGCATTAAAATAAATATGGAATTGTGAAAACTGAGATTTGCAGTGTATGCAAGAAATTCAGATGACCTCATGCTGAACAATAGCCCAATTAGAATAGTATTTCTAGCCTAAGAAGAACTACTGCAGTTCTTTAACAATCCTAATTAGAATTGAGATTATGTAAAAAAAAAAAAAAAAAAAAGTCTTAGCTAGATGTCAGTCAAGTAAATGGTAATCTGAGGTGCAAGAACTAAAGAATCTGCATTATTTCAAGTTTAATATCATTATAAAAGAAAAAGCTATTAATTACTCCATAAATTCACATTAATCCTTCATTTGTATTTCTTACATTTTAGTTGCAGAACTGAACACAAAAAACATTACACAATTCTAAAAGGTACATGATATGACATAGACTAAAATACTGAGTGTATTTTTTAATGTATACGTATTTCAATATTGAAAAATGCAGTGTTTACGTGTACAAGAGAAAAAAACATAACTATTCTGTACCAGAAAAACATTTGCAAAATTTATCTTAGAAAAGTAAATGAGAAGTATCTTTAATCATTTACACTATATTTGGCACATACCAGGTTCTCAGTATACAGCTTCAAAATACCATGCAGATATTATATTAATAAGGTACAATATATTATCTACTCTGTATATGGAATGCTTTTTTCTTTTTAAAAATTCTTTTTAAAATGTGTTTTTTTAACAACAAAAAAATATATATATGTAAAAAATTCCTAGCATCTTCAAAAGGCCTAGGACTGAATCCTACAGTAATATCACCCAAAGCATTGGAAAAAATTCTAAATAGCAGACGTACATACATGCATCTTTATTTATCTATATGTGGTCTATACATTAGTATATGTGTGCATGCATTATATGATCAGATGTGTTAGAAGCAAAGAAGAAAGTAATTAGCTGCTAAAACATCTTAATAGTAACTGAACAAAACATCATTCCGTTCATTTTTAACACTCAATGCACAGTACCAATATTTGTATAAATACAAAAACTGTGTCTGTGTAAGATGTTACTTGTTGTGGATTAACGCACTTGATGTCAAAGCACATTTTCTGCACAAGACAGCATTATTAATGAACCAATACAGGAAAACAACAAATGCAGGAAAATTTCTGTTTAAAAATTAGTTTCACCATTCTTTTTTAACAAAAGGCCACGCAACTTAATATATTAATTGAAATAATGCTGAAGTTACCAAATGTACAGAGCACATTTCTTCTTTGCCAAAGATAACTGTGTTGATAACTCTTAAGCAATGAAACTATCTTGTGTATAGCCACTCAAATTTTAGAGGCATAAAGATAAAAGTTATCTCACAAAGCTATAATTAAAAGCAGGCAATACACAAAGAGACAAACAATACATTTGTTTCTTTAAATTACTACAACACATCAGCCACAAGTGCCTGATCACATGAAAGATACAGAAAGGCCAGAAATGAACGATAGTATGGGGATGAATGTTATTAGTGACACCTAAGAGAGAGCTTAACACTGCAACCGATTTCTGAAATTGGTTCAGTTATCCGAGTGGATCCAGATGGAAACACCAGGCTTCTTTCTCCAACAAGCAGTCCTTTTGAACAGAGGAGCGGTGTCAGTGACAGAAGAAAACTGAAAAGTTCTTAAAATATCTTTCAGTATCTTGAAATAAATTATAAGTCCTCAATCCTCAAAATCCTTTTCGTACTGCTTTTTATAATATTGTGCAGCATGTAAAATAAGAGATTAAACACAATGCCTCATGTTTTACATTACTGCACATTACTTTATTCCTAACATCAGTATCAAAAATGGATACCCAATTAAATGTATGTGATTTATTTTATAAAATCCAACTGCTAACTTTATGGTTCTAGTACATTAATAAACTAGTTTATGCTGAGCCTTTTGAACCTTACTACCACATGTATTAATTATGATATATTACTAAAACAGCAAGTTTATTTTTCTACATCGCGTCCACGCCGATTTTAGGTTTCCTTTGAACAATTATGTTACTCCGGGAAGCAAAATGAAAAAAGACTGGCCTTTCATTTGGTTGAAGCGGAGCCGTTCAGGAGGTTTAATGGTCTCTGGGGGCATCTACTGGAAAACTGGAAAACTGCAGGCCGGACAAGTTAATCAGGCAGCTGTCAGCGCGGTACGGCGCGGCGCAGAACAAAGGGAAGGCGCAGCACGGAGCCTGTTCGCGGGGCGCAGCCCGAGCAGGGCGCAGGACAAGAGCCCGGCTCCGCTGCCTGCGCTGCCTCCCGCTGCTCGCTGCCCCAAAAGCACGGTGCCAGAAACATGCCTGCACTGCGCGCAAGCAAGCAATTAAGCTAATCAGATTATAAGGAGTGCATAGCTGGGTAATGTTCCCCGTGTTTCATTTTGAAATTGAACTGTAAGGTGAATATAGACCTGAAGTCCTCTTTCCCCTTTGAACGACCATATGCGCATGTTGGGAGAAAGATTTCAAATGCACCTGTAAAGACATCTTATTAATAACAACAATATCTGTTTTTATGATCAAACAGAAGCAAATAAATCTAAACCAGCAGATTATTTATTTTTAAATCGTGAAAGCAACAGATGAAAGCCGATACTTAACGCAAACACAGAGGAACAGCGGATGCTCAGCACTGTCTGATTGCACACTCGTCTCCCTCATCCACAATCTCTCTCATCTTTCATCGACATCCCTGTTGATGTTACTAGATACTGGTTCATCCAGGTTGGGTAAAGTAGTGAAACGAGGTCACTTTACTGATCTGGTTGGGTATTCTGCCTTTGGCATACACCAGCAAAATTCTGTGCACTTGTGGGGTGGTGTGTGTGTGTGTGTGTGTGTGTGAATCAGCAGCATTTCCAATACCAAATAAATAAGCACTAAAGTTAAAGCTGCCATTTTATTAGGACCATGTTTTAGATGGCACAGGTAGAAGCAGCTATTGAATGTAGATCTGCGAGCTTGAAAAAGCACTGCTACTGTTAACATACAATGCCCTTTAAATGTACCAGGATATTGCTACAGGTATTTCACTTTACTTACACTACACAACTACTTATATAATTTTCTTTTATTATCATTGCTATTCAAAACCATCCAGAGCCATGCTGAGAAATCTGGCTTGAGCACAGGAACCTGATTCTGATCTGCACTTCCTGGTGCAAAAATCAGAAACACAAATCTTCACTGAGGCTAATGAAATTACGCTGTTGTTGCCACCTCAGGGACCTTCCTATGTTACCGTACTGTACTTTTACAAGAGTCTTAAGCAATGTGTGGAGATCAGCAGAGTATCATCCTACTTTCCCTTTAACTTCAAATCCTACACAACAAAGCTATTTGCTTTCTATCCTTTACAGAGAGAAAAGGAAACAGAAATTAAGAGGCCAAGTGACAAATACTGGTGTTAGGAATAATCAAAATAGTCAATGTATCATAACAGAATTTGTTATTGTGAGCTTAACTCTCCATATCTCCTGTCTGATGTGGTCAATTACAGACATGCAAAATAGGTAAAATGGCTACTAGTTTCAGACGCCACTTTTTTTTTTTTTTTTCATATTAAGGTTCGTATCTTTAAATTCTCTAGGATTTAGTTAGTACTATAGGTTAATGCCAGCTGCTGATTACAATGCAAGTGTACTGTAATTATCTCATTTTGTAAAGTACTAAATGGCATAGATTAAACAACGATAGTATATAAAATTAAAATGTATTAACAATGTAAAATAATTACTATACCAATGATTGTACTAATAAACTGTATTCAGATAGATTTCATCCACTTGGGATTTCCTCTGTAGCTCAAAAGTTAATGACTGATACAAATGCCTTAGATTGGGATGACAAAATTAAGAAAAAATAACCAAGATATTTTTGCTTACCTTTATTTAAGCAAGTACTAGTTATTATACTTATTGCCTATAAAACTACATGAAAAAATAATATAAATCAAGTATGTGAACACTTAGCTACTTTATGCTTAACTTATACGCATACACACACGATATAAATAGGGACGTATTAGAATTTCCTCAGTAAAATTTGGAAAGTGTATGCATAAAGTAAAACCAATTATACTATAGAAAGCAAAAAAGATAAGCGTGCCATAAGTGCTTAATATTTCAGGCTGTTCTGCCTAAGAATCAAACAAAGAGTTATCATTTATTTACAGCTGGACATCCAAAAAACCTTAAGAGTTTTTTAACAGTTGGTGAACCACGTCTGTAGTGAAGTCACTTTTGCAGGGCCCTGTTGAAGATGAGAAGTACTCATTTAGATGCTTAGTAAATATGGATGCTGAAAGATTTCACCAGTTCAGCATTCAGTGATGCTATGATCAAGTGTTACAGTGGTATTAAACCATTCACTCACACTGCTAGAAACCACACTGTCATGCATTTGCGTTGCAATCCACCAAGGTTAGGTACATACCGAACTTGAAAAGATATCCAAGTAGTCAGAGTATCTGAATTCAGTGGGAAAAAATATAAACATGAACACCTGGGTGAGTCTAGCCCTCAGTGTGCTGGTGTACTTAGCACGTTTTCACCACATACTGTTACTGATACAAGGATATTTAACTGCATGAGGGCACAACCCTCTTTAATCCCAGTTTAAAGGCTGCCTGCTTAAATACTTCTCTTTTAATGAAATATTTACTGGGTAGTAATATGTTAAATTGTAGAATATAGCAATCTCATTAAAGAAAGATATGAAAGTACAGTAAATGCTATTAAGTAGTAATAGACAGTAGCTTACACATGAGAATTTTTGATTACTAAAGCTGAGATTAATAGGATGTTTTGGGATGGGGTGAAAGATTTTAATTCCAAATTATGAAGATTAAATAGCTAGTGTCCTACTATAAAAAGCATAAAATCAACCAACCCCCCAAATGTTTTGTTAAGTGGTCCCTACTCCAAATAGCAAATAAAAAATATTGCATAACAATTTGTACATATCATCAGAAGTAGGAACATCTCCTTGAAAATGAATTATGCAAAAATTATTTTTTTAAAAAATAAGGAAAGGATTGTGGAGTTACATATTCAGAACTGTTAATGTAAAGATGAAAATAAAGTGTATCAGAAAATAAATATTGTACCCTACACACAAGTACAATAACTTTCAGCACAAGTAATGCAGTATTTTTTCATCTATTGCCTCGCAATCTGACTATTGTCAAACCACGCTTTAAACTAAATCATGCAATCAAAGGTGGATGCATATCCTGTCAGTAGGATCCCACAAAGAACACACATATTGGACTCGCTTTCTTTTGTTCAAAGCTACACTGCCACTTTAATACTACATAAAATGAAAAATTAATCAATTATAAACATCAAAGGATGACATAGAAGAAGTATTTTAAAATGAATGTGAGTACTGTAATAATTAAGAATCCTCATTAACACAGAAAATGGAGATATAAATTTAGCAATGAACTTTTGGCATATTTTGTTCCTAAACAGAAATGCAATGAAAGCAATTAAAAAAAAAAAAAAAAAAGGTGCTAACCCTATAAAAGTGTTTCTCATACAACAGTGCACACACCTGTAATCATTACTTTCTATTTTAAGCACAAGAAGAAAAAAAACATTATCTTCATTAATCTTTCTGCTTTTCTTTCTAAATTAATTACGCTCATTAACAAAAAGTAATTCCAACCATATTTTATGGACAGTTATTTATCAAAATGAACTATTTTTTAACTTTCCCCTCCTAATTCAGAGCTGACCTAATGGACCAAGAGCCAGGAATTTCTGCAGTTGTCTTTCATTATCTTTGAAAAAGATAATTATCATTATTTTCTCTCTGTGTCATTTCAAGCTTAATCATCATCTTATGATTACCATAAAACACTATACAAGGCTATTCATTTACAATCATACTATTGCCATGAACAATTCCCAGAGTATTTTTGCATTTGTTTATGATGACCTACTCAGTCTCAGTACCAGAACTTACTCAGTAGTCTAACGACAAATAGACAGAGATTAAGTGTGAGGGAAAGAAAAGCAAGGATTTTACAAATTCAGAAGGATTCACTGTGAGAATTATTAGGAAGTCATGACTGCATCAAGGCAAATTGGACTGTCTTTCTTTATTTCACACTTTTTCATATGTTAGAGATGCTTCACCTTTGTGGAATATTTTAAAAATAGACGTCAGTTGTGTATAGCTTGTACATTATCTCCAGTACTAAATATTGTTGAACTACTGAGAAATGAAAGCACTAGAAAACCGTAAGACCAAACTTAGTAAAAACAACAAGTTACATAAAAAAGAAAAACTTCAGCTCTCTGTGTTCTTCTTTATTAAAGTATGTCATGTATTTTATCTTTGCAAGAGTTTGATGAGTTTTTGCAAGTAAAATTCTGTTTCCTCTATACTTGCTAATAGTCATGAGAATCTGTAGTTTGCACCTTCCCATTAAAAATGTATTGTATTTTTTGAAATTATTCACCCCGCCTTTTATCCAGATCATGTCTTTGAAAGGAGGAAGTAGATAATAAATGGAATAATTCATGATTTCCCATTAAATATGAAACTTTCTTTTGCAGAGTTTAGAAAATGAAGTTCTACATAATGTACAGAAGTTGATTAGAACTTTTTTTTAACCTTTTCAAGAAAAACCTTTCACATTACACAAATGTACAGAGAAGTTTCTTTAGGAAAGGCAAACCATTCACTTCCCACACAGTTCTGTTCTTTAGATCACTGTCCAATTACACTAAATCATATGTTTATCAGGCCTCAAATTCACAGAGATCATTCATCTGACCAAAAAGAATGTGTGCCTCTAAGTACTAAAATCTCTTTTTGAAAGTTGTTTAATAAACATTGAATCCTGGTCGTGACAAGTAAGATTGTTAGGAATTATTCAGACAGAAAAAAAAATACATATTTAAATAATATTGTGAAAGCAATGGCAAAGAAAATTAAAATTTATCATCTAGCTCAATAAGTAACTTGTGCCATCTCCCTTTCCACAAGCATCCTATCAGCAGGGAGTTTGGGATAGAGCCTTAATTTAAAATTTCTTTTACTGTGAAAGACTACATTTCTCTGCTTTTGAATTACATTCTTCCTTAGTTATTTTAAAATGAAGAATCATCCTTGTGAAACGTAAATGAGTTGACACAACATTCGACCAGTTCTCAATGTGAGTAATGTGACCACAGGTTATAAGGTGCTCTTGGGTCACATCCAAAGACTGGTATCAGCAAGAACAGCAAAATCTTACTAAGACTTGACTATGAAAGGCAAAGACCAGTTGACTTCTTGCTCCTTTTGCTGCTTCTTTAGCTGCTTGGAGCTCTCCACTCTCCCTCTGTCTTCTTAGTATTATACAAAGAAGGAATGGAAGCAGCTTCAATGAGTCCCTCACTATAGCCAAACACTGTGCAATCAAGGACTGAAATACAAGGGGAAAGCAGAATTTGCACTTACGTGTTAGCTGATCTATGTCTGAAATCTCCTTTTGCAAGCTTTTTGGTAACAGCATTTGCATCTTCTTCCTTGCCTTAGCTCCACACTAATAAAATATCTTTACTAGCTTTTATTCTTAGCAGTGCCTCTGTCCCTTGAGACCCTCACTCCTCAGTTTTACCTCCTAAACCATTTTGGGGTGGGGGAATTCATAACACAGAAGAGGTCAAATCCACCTTACAACACAGAATTCCCAAACCTACATTACGCGTGTCCAAATTGGGAAGCTCCTGTAAAGACGTCAGGTTGCTAAAAAGAGAACATGGCAATATAGTAAGCTGTCAATGAAAAAAGAGGACCCAATCTATTTGTTTAGGAAAAGATACCACAGGTAACCTATGAAGACTAGTCCACTAATTTATTTTGTGGAAGTGAAAGCAACTAGAAAATCTGGATTAATCAAAGACCCAATCAGTCATTTGTACTCAGCTTCCTTAAAGGAACAGGTCCATTAACACCAAGAACAATGACAAATACAGAAACAAAGCTAAAAAGGAGCACAGGAACTGTCATGATTTAAACAACTGATCAACACAGGACAAGGTCAGAAGAAGCCCAGTCTAACAGCAGGGTTTAGTAGTCTGTGATGGCTGTGATGAAAATGAAGACTGTGATGAAAATGAAGGATAAAACACTCTTCAAGCTAGGCCTTCTCCTCTCCATCAGCCCACAAATCCCATTCTTCTCCCTTACTGGAGTCTCTGGAACACCCTGGCTCTAATCAGGTGAGGAGGTTCCTTCCTCTCTAGTCCTGGAGGACAGATGGGGTTAAATATGCAGAGACCAATGGGTAAAACAGGACAGAAATCCGTTATTTCTTCAAAGTTATCTTGAAGACTTGCATATAACCCCTTGTTGATTTTCTGACATCTTTCTTTTTTTTAACCTGCTCTAACTAAGATTGACATTGAAAACAGCAGGAATTTGGTAGGGGAGGATAGTTAATAATTTGTCCCTTTAATTCTTTAACTGAAGAATGGAAAAATAATCTGTTATATAGCGCTAACATAAGATTCAAGATGGATACCAGGTCATTTTTGTTCTGGACTTGCCTTTTTTTGTATAAACACCGCCTCAGAAATTAGAAGATGTGGAAAGGTACATTCACTATCTGATCTATTTTACACTTTTCAAAATGCAATAGTTCCCTAGTGTGGGATTCAGCTGATAAAACATACATGTCTACAGCTGAGCTGCTCAGCCGGAGTTCAGTATATAGGCAACAGAGAGAAACAGGTACTTCAAAAGTATAATCCACCTTATTCTAAAGCAGTTGTCTGAAGATTCAAAGATGGGGTTCAACTAATCAAGAGATTTATTCTTACTTACTTCCATTGATTATACGGGGTGATTAACCTAGTTATTTGGATCCGAGTTAAACTTGTCTGAAATCCCCTTTGCTCTTTATGCAAAGCAGGACATAGGTTTCCAGAAGTAAAGAATTACTATTATAGTCACTAGTCATCATTCCTACAGCAAAAAATATTACATTCCAACTTTCTTATGTTGAGATGTTGTCTTACTCAAAGAAGCACCACTTTTCTATAGCAGTCGGAAGAAGAAAAAAAATTGTAAAAGTCTCTTTAGACAGACTCTAACAGTACCTCATATCTTGTAGCTCACTGCAGGCGATGGCAATCATTTGACTGGAAAAAGTAAATAAATGACAAAGCCCATTGTTTAAGAGGGCTGTTTAATACTCACCTGCCTTTGAAATTACCAGAAGCCTGTCTCATAAAACATGAAATTGCTGGGGAATAATTCCAAAGTTTGGAGGACCCATACAGCCTTTGGAGAATTACAACATTATATTTAATTAGAGAAAGAAAAGCAAAATAATACTTTTAACTCTTCCAGTCTCTACTTCTGGGGATAAGTCTGAGAATTTGAAGGCTGAGGGCCATGCTCCGGACATAAAAGCTGCAGAATTTGGAAGGTGACAGCATTTCCATAAGAAAATCTTGCAGAAACCTACGAAGAGTCAGACACCCACTTCTATACAATCTGCAGACCAGCCTTCTCATGAATTCTACGTAGAACAACTCGCCGTTATTCAAAATGCATATACAATAA
Source organism: Netta rufina (assembly GCF_964035555.1). Taxonomy (NCBI): domain Eukaryota; kingdom Metazoa; phylum Chordata; class Aves; order Anseriformes; family Anatidae; genus Netta; species Netta rufina. Next base: position 34,783,136 of record NC_140127.1, on the reverse strand, counting down.
TTTGTCTCCTGCCTGAAAAAGTAACATCAAAGTATGTCTTTACAGAAAGAAAATTATCAGGTTAAGCTGTCCATAACACACTGCTCAACCACAAGACAGAAAACACAAACTCTACTGTTTCTGCTCATCTAGGTCAGCCAGTATCTTCTCTGTATAACTGAGAAGTCATCTGACTACCAACGAGTCCAGAGTAAGGACACTAGAAGTCTAATCCCACCATCTAATTCATAGAAATACATCCAGTAAAACCAGTAATGCAGTATTTTTGTTACTACCAACCACAACTGTTCCTCTCATCAGAAAGATTTCAAAATGTTTCTTTTTAGTCTTTAACTCCTTTTTGTTAATATGGTTTTATCCAGATAGTTTTAATTTGCATGAAGAGAAGAGAACTGTAACTTGATCTTTCTGGCTCTGACAAAAAGATCAGGAAACAAGAATAACATTATGAAATTCTGGACCATTCTAGGCTCTAATTTCATGTGAAGACTCAATCCTGGAATCAATCTTTTGATGGAAAATGCCTTACTTCACAGTTCATCATGAACCTTTTGACACTTAGATCAGTCATAAGAACAAATTTTAATTTTTACTGCAACCTGATTTCAAGCCATTAATGATTTGGTGAGTCAAGACTAAGAACAGTATTCAGGGAAAGCACCATGAAGGCCAGTGGAGTCAGCCAACCTTCTCACAACTTACAAAAGGCTGTGGCAAGAACGCGGTCACCTTCTGCATTAATGAGAACCTTTTTTTTTTCTTTTTTTTTTTTTTTCCTTTTTTTTTTTTTTTTTTTCAGCCCTCCCCTCCTCATTTCTTTTCCATTCATAGCTTCTTGCACCACATTTACTTCTGACTTCAGGACACGAGCTTAGAGAAAGAATCAAAACAAAATCAATAAAAAAAAAAAAACAAAGCAATATCTTGTTTTAATGTAATTGAAGTACTATCTTTCTTTAGCATTGTTTTTCCTTCCTCCTCTATCACATCATCCTGATACAAAAAAATACTACCAAAAAACCTCTAAATTTCCCCAACAAACAGAGATTATAACATAAATACACTTAGAGGAATTCTCATTTACTGAACTTCGGAAGAGAGAACAATACTGTATAATGGAAAAGTGACTGCAACATCTTTTTTCCCTTCAACTACAAAGTAGCTTACATAGTTTTCAAAGAATAACATGCAGCACACAATTTTAGGGAACAATTTTAATGAATACTGCTTTTTTCCATATATGTAATACTATGCTTAAATTCCAGCATTTAACAGGTAATAAACTCTTATCTGCCTAATTGGCACTGAAAAAAGTAAATGAAGTTTAATAGTAAGCAGAAGTGTGACTACAAGAACATTTTGACAAAAATAATTGCTTAGTAACAACATGGATGTTAATTTAATAAATTGTTATTAAATAATAATTTATTATTAATTTCCATAGGAGCACGAAATTGCTTGTAAATATTGTCCTTTCCAGTAAACAGTAAACAAACTAATTTTATAACTAGAGTACTAGGAGCATATTAGCTATTTTTTTTCCACCCACAAATTGCCAAGACTTCTCCCACCCGCATACCCTAGCAATTGTCAGCACAGGGGATGCAGAACTCACACTTGAGAATCATTAATCAGTACATCCTTACACTAATGAATCTGCATTTAAACATGCAGTACCACTGATCTGCACATGCACAACTGCAAATCAGTGTGGAAGAATTTGCTTTAGTTCAAAAAAAAGTAAATTTCTGTTAAAAATCTTGTTAACTTATTTTGTTGACCAAACTCCACGACACTATTGCACTGGCTAAAACTAGTGGCTTTTTGCTTTAATTTTAAAGCACTGAATGACAATTCTTCTGGAAAAAATAATAATAATAAAAAAAATATATATATATATGTAAACAAAAAACAAACACAAAAGATCATAACTCCATTACACAGTATTTAAAACTTAAAGTCTATTCACTAAATAAGTATTGTCTAAGTATCTCAACAAATGTACAAGTAATTAGGTGGCAAAAGAAAGACTCCCTACTCTTTTATACAAGGGTACAACAATCTACTTTTGGAATGAAAACTATTTTAAAGCTACACAACATATTATAAGCCCTTTCTCACACTTTTTTAATGAAAAAATCTTTTGTCTGTAGAGGCATACAAAACGTAACATTGATTTTGGTAATATTATTTACAGATATGGCATTGCCTTACTTTTAAATTGGCTCAAAATTACAGTTGATGCACCTAGTTTTTTACAAGTATATTAGCCCAGTACTAATGTAGCTGTGTAGCTGCTAGTTTGTTACTTTTTATTTTGTTATTTTTTTGCTTTAAAGGTTTACTGAACAATAGTTGTAAACTATATACTACAGAAATTTTGTAACTGCTGAGTTACTATCAAAACATGAAATTCTAAGAGTAACTAAAAACACAGACCATGAATGTAATCTTTCAAAAGGTGCACTTACAAATCTGCCTAGAAATAAACCAGAACGTATATGACATTTCAGTTTTAATCATTAAGAGGTTTTTATAACTTTGAAAAACAGCATGTTAAGAAACACTAGGGAAACTGCTACAATGGCACCCCACTTTGCCTTGGTATTGCAGGACTTCGATATTCTTTGAGCGTGGAGCAGATAAGGCTGCTGTGAGGCCAGGAATAGTTAGTATGACAGCATGATCAAAGTCTACACAGTCTGCTGGCTAAGTATAACACGGTAGGGTTTTAGGACAGTGCTAAAGTTATTACCCCCAGACTTAAAATACCCCTGGTATTTTTCTAGATTCTCATTTGAAAGTGCATTATGAAGGTTTGCAGGTACATCCTTAGGCTAGGAGGAAGAAATGAAGCATGCTGGCCAGCTGGTCAAATTCCTGTCTGATTAATAGAATGTTTCTAATCCACAAGGGTGATCTTGCAATATTAATTGTTAAGGAGCCTAGAGCCCTTGTATGTGCATCTTTTTATTATTTAAATATTGAAATAAATAAATCATCTCACTTAAGCAATTCAGATTTGTAAGAATTATTTCATTAATTTTGATGGTGCTGAACCCCAGCTCTGTTAAAAGCCCCCAGAAAAATAAGTCAGTTGGTAGTCTCTTGTAACATCTGAGTGTAAACACCTCAGCTGCAAGAAATCAAAAATTATATAGATTTCTTTCATTCATTGGGTTTTTAAATAACTAATTGTGTATTAAATGCTTCACCACAGAACTCAGCAGTTGGGCTTTGCTAAATAATAATTCAAAATTACAAGAACATGTATGTCTATATACTAAGCTTGTACCCCAGAGGAGATATTTCACAGAGGCTCAGAAGAGGAAAAAAAAAAAAAAGGTAAAAAAAAATAAGCACAATTTCAAGTATAATTACTGACACAATCTTAAATACAGCATTACAAATATGATATAAAACCTTGGTAAATACACAAATTAATAAGGCCAAGGAGTTAAATGCTTTGATACATTTAAGATCAGGAGAAATATCCATCATTATTTAATAACAACTTCAATTTTTAAATGCCAAGTTCCACTAAAAAGGGTAGGGCCTAGGGAACTTTAAATTTAAATGATTATGATGACTAGAAACAAAGGAAACAATAAACTTATGGATGTTAAAATGCCTCAAAAAAAAGCCAACTTACGCAGCAGCTTCTTGTTTTGACAACCCTTTGATATTCTTCGCCAAATAATCATCTATGCCATCTTTGTCTTTGATCAAATGAATCCTAAATTTAAATGAAAAAAATTAAAAGAAACACTGTGAGGTGCTAACATAGACTTCTGCAGCATGTATAATATATTAGCATTGCCAAGTAGAGCTAAATACTGAAATATTGACAGAGTAATGTATCAGACATTCTATAAACACATACAAATATCTTTTTAATTTTTAGGTCTGTAGCTATTTCAAATCTTTATTTCTGCAAGAAAAAAAAAAAAAAAAGAATTGGTTTAGCTTTCACAGACCTGGTTATGTGATATTTCTGTCTAAGCTACAAGAAATTGTGTTAGCTAAATCAATAACAATTAATTAGGCTACCCATATTTAATCTGTTTTCTAAATCAGAGCCATTACATTTTTGTGTTATCAGTATGGACCAGAGTGGTCTAATTTATTGTGTATTTCACTTTTTCAAAGAAAAAAAAATCCCCAAATCCAATTCAAATATATCTTCCTTAGTGCAATGCAGAGTTTTAAGTCTGCTCTCAGCTGTCCACTATTTGAGCAGTGCATTACTAAAAGTGCTCTGCTAGAGGGGTAACAAGTGGGCAGTGGCCAAAGAAATGGCACAATTCCTAAAAATTTCAAGGTGCTAAGATCTAATTTTAAAATTTGAACTATGTATCATTTAATCTTTCATTTGAGCCAACATCTCTACTCTGATACGCAAAAGATGCCTTGAATTTTAAAGTATAATATGCACTTCCTGACCATAAAGTGTATTTAAATACATTCTGATATTCCAACAGCAAAGGACATTAACTTCATAAAAGTAATGTGAATTTATTTTTGTTCTTTAAAAGACCATAAAGATTGTCTGGTTAACCAATCAAAGATAAAAGAAATTCAACATTACTGTTTCACATAAATCTATTACTTTCCTCTCTCTCTCTGTCTGTATTACATTGCTGTCTTTCATTATAGGCATGAGAGTAATTCTTTTCATAACATTCGCTAATGTAAGCATCCCGCTCCTTATTGCTCTGAGAATACCAGAGACACTTCATGAAGTTCATTTAAATGAAAACAAAAGAGCTAAGCAATGTAGAGATATTTTGATATGTCTGTATTTAAAGCAATGTAATAGTGAAAACTTGCAGCACAAATAAGGCATTTCAATTTGTTCCAGAATTTACTACTACTGAGACACACCAACAGAGGCTTGTGCTTTCAGGCAGCACAGAACACAATCCATGCAAATTGCTGCTGGCCACAAAAAACACACACCTCATAGATACTGCCATAAAAATTCAGCAATAATCAACATCAAAATGTAATCAATATCAAAATTTTCAAAATAGTGACTAATTAGGAAGACAGCATCATTAGGACAAAGATAAGGCAGTTATTATATATTTTAAACTGATGTAAAATATATGTTAAGATACAATAGTTTCATTATACCAGGTAACAAAAACATAGTCGCTCAGAAATACCAGTTTTCAAGTAAGTATAAGCTATTCAAAAAATGTACCTGAAAAATAGCATGTCTGTGTAATTAAATATGAACTATTTGGTAGAAAATGCAAAAACAGCTGAACTTTGTGCTTTAAGATTGCAAAAATGAGCCTTTTTCAGACCACAGGCACATAGAGAACCCACCAGATATAGAAGGAAAAATACTAAAAGGTTCAGACCCCCAAACTGAAATGTTCAACTCAAGATACAAATTTCTAGGCACCACTTTCAGCTTTCTTCAATTTAATCTATGCTGCAATGAGAAAAATAAACTCAAACTGGAATAAAGGGAAGACTTATGTCTTCTCACTATACTCTCAAAGATATTTAAATTGGAAGCAATCAGGAAAAAAAAAACAAAAACACAGAACCATACATGTACATGATTTAAACTGTTACCTGCCTTACAGTCAAGATAAAAATTCCTGAATTCTGATTGGGAACACTTTCTAACTTAATAAAAGAAAAAGACATATGCAGCCACGGTTAAAGAGAGCAAAAGCAACAACTTGCAAACTAGCTGCTGTTTACGTATGCCTCACCACAGCCTGTGTATCGGACTGATGGAAGTAAAAGACAAGTATACATAGGGGAAAAAAAACATAGTAGATAATTCCATTACCTCCAATAATCATTACTTAAAATATCTTGTTATATGCAATGAGAATTAAAAATAATAGAAGTAATTAATGTGAAGAACTGACTCTGTGACTTAGAATAGACATTGTTTCTAATAGAGGAATGAGTTGAGGATGGCACTGGCTAAGAAGCATCATTTCTTTTCTTCAAGAAATTGTCACTTGCTTCTTCCAAATGGTTTAGACTTATTTCTCCAGTGTTCAATTATGACTCACTATATTTCATAAATAGTTTATATAAAAGTATTCTCCACCTGTAAATTGAATCTTATTTAAACCACTCCCTTATTAAAAACAAACGTATTTTAATCCAAGGGACAGCTATTCCACAGTTAGCATTTTATACCATGCATTATTTTAACTATTTCTGTTACCAGTTTACAGAGCAAAAATAGCTACTGATTATTACTAGAAATAGACTTCACAATAAATACACCTGGCATTTTAATCAAAGAACAGTACAAAGTTGCATGAAATACGAAGGACACCAAACTGATTCTCACATAACTCTCTATCCCCACTGAATATTCTGTTAACTTAGACTCGAGCTTTCCCAGCATTTCCTATCGAAGAAAATGGCAGAGCTTGTCTTGTTCTAATCACTAGGCACCTACAGCATCGCCTCCACCATTACAGAAACACATTTCTTTTCTGCAGATAGGCACAACTTCTACAGAATTGCTGGAGAATTATCTTCTAGAATACGAAATTTCCTAAGCAAAGGAAAGAAACAATCCTAACTCTGAGGTAAGCTCTCCAGCAACATAGTTACCAGAAAAAGTGAGGGCTGCAGAACACGGCTCCAGCCATACAGATTTAAATTATTAGTTTTTTAATGTCTTTTAAGATGCACATAATTGCATTTTCTCATTCTATCAATGTATGAGAGAACATCTGCCAGTATGAAGCCCTGAATCCTAACTGCTTTAGACATGAAGAAGCAGCTGCTGAACTCACAGATACCCCAGACCCGTGAGCCAAAGGGCAATGGGGAACACTCAGACTGGGGAAAAAAAACAAAACAAACAAACAAACACAGAAAAAAATGAGAAAGGAAGATGAAGAAAATAGCCACAAGTCTTTCTGAAATGGAGGCAATTCCAGAAAAAAAGAGTATAGATTTTCAGGACTACAATTATGGATGATTAACTAAAGAATAGATTTGTTTTATTAAATAGTGGAGCAGAATAGTAACTGGGAGACCAGTACTAACTGGCAGAGAAACAAAAATGTATAACTAATAATTAGTAAAAACTAATAACTGGGAGGAGAAATAGAAGCTGAATGAAAAGCCATGCAGGCATGTGTAAGAGGATAGCTTGAAAGGATTATGGCATTGTATTTTACTCTCTCGATTATTAAGTACAAGATAATGTTTTTTCAAGACAGTTTTATTCATTATGTTTTGAGATACCAAACTGTTTTTTTGTTTGAATAAAAAGAAAAAAAAAAAACATATATATATTTTTTTAATCCAAATGAGTACATTTCCATTGACCTTCATTTGCACCAATGAAAGACAACACCTACTAATTGGAAATAACATCCTACAGCTCTTGAAGGGGGGTTGAAAAGTTAGGATGAAATATCAACCTTAAACAGAACACATTTACTTTTTCTTTCCTTTTAGCAGTGAAACTTTCTTAACAGAGGACTTCCTTCTCTTTGATTCTTGCATTTTTAAACATCACAACAAAGCAAGTGTAATTTTGCATATTGGCATAACTGATTGAAGTTATTCATGGTAAATACAATACTCTGAAAGAAAAAAGGCACATACCTTGCAAAGTCTAATGGTGGGCAAATGGTCTGCTCTATGAACCTGGGATGCTCCCATGGGCTTTGTATGACTGCTTGAGGCAGCACATTCATTTCAACTAAAACAAACACACACCACATTATTTTAAACAATGCCTTCGCAATGATCCGGTTTCTTTTTATGTCACATCCCAGTTAACTCTCTTTTATTTCCATTGCATTGCGTGTAATGCTGGGCTCCAGTTCCCCACAAATACTTTCAGGCCTCAGCTTTGTCTCATTAGACCATAATGCATAGGAACAGTTGCGATCTTACTTTCAAAGGTTTTCTCTGTTACGTTGGACTGTTCTTCATTTACACAGAGACAAGCAATGCAGGAGTCTTACTTGCATGTGATTCCCCATGCTTCCTCAAGCTACGCAGGGCCAAGTATTAATAATACTCCAAGTTAATACATAAGGTGAAGACAGGATCGAACATGCAGTGTGCTATGCAACAACAGGCACTGCATTAACATTCAAAATAACGCATAATTGCACCAGTAACAACCATTTGAGTAGAAAACCTAAGTAATACTACAGTTGCAACACAGGATTTTACTTAGAAGCACAAACCCCACAGTTAGGTAGACTCGTCTAGCTTGACATCCTGAAGTACATAAATGCTAATAGGACTTTTTTGTCATATAGAGCTACTGTGTTTTTTCCCCAAGTATTCAGCCTACACTTCATACCATTAAAGTTTCAGCTGCCAGTTCCTTCATTTTGCATGTCTGTGATCTGAGGACGTTAGCAGCAGGAGCACCCTTACTTTTAAATTTGGTTTAATGTAGGTATTGCATGCCCTGCTGGTAGGCCTCAAGGCACAAACTTTTAATAGGGATGGGAAAACAGAATATAATGGGGTGGGGGGTGTTAACTATTTGCTACATTTGATGGAGGGAAATTTCTTTTACAGGAAGAAATAGATATGAATCATCTTGATATGGAATGAGTGGTATCAGACTAGCATAGTATTTTATATATTAGCCTTTTGTGGAAAAAAAAGTCATTTCACTGCTGAAATATTTTGCTACAGCTATTTTGAAGTATTTTTTGTACTGTTACTTAGAATGGAGTAGCAATAAACAACTATGAATTGAAAGGATAACATAAAATGTGATATTTCCTTTCAGTCATTCTTTGAGGTTTAGTACTAAGGATAAGTTTGTTACAGAAATAAAGATATTATTTATAAATAATTCGCAATTAGAGGCAGCAACATTTTACACAAGTGTGCAATTGAAAGAAAATAAAATACCAATAAAAGCATTTAGGTAATTCATCAATATAAAAGATTATGCTTCCTATAAAGAATGTCAGGTTGGTATCCACAAGCAATATAGAAAGGAAAATCTCCTTCTAGGAAGATGCTATTGAGTGAAGAGTAGCAAGTAAACTTTGTAACAACATTGAAGCCCAGAGAAGAGGCAAAGCTCTCTACAAGCCTCAGTTTTGAAGAAATGGGTGGAAAAAAAAACACAAACAGACCAGGGTTGAATGGCAGGTGTTGAATTTGGCAGGCAGAAGAGCCAAGTAACTGCAGCAATGGGGCAGGAAACTTAGGGGTAGCAGCTGTAAGGAGGCCCAGAAAACCCTGTCAGCGCCACTGCAACCACCAGAAATATCTAGTTTTAACTAACAGGTAGGGGGACTTATGCATCTTATTTACTTAACCAAACACCTAGGGAATGCAACAAATGACAAAACAGCCCAGTTTGGCACTAAGGAAGCACTATCCCTAGCTCCTCCTGAAATCAGTAGGAATCTGCCTGTACTCTGGAATCACCCCAACATACACTGAAGCTAAAAGGCCAGCTGATGGGAATGGCATTTCCCGGTGTATTTTAGGTGTCAGAAAATAGAATCCCTAGTTCTTCCTACACATTTTTGAAGCATGCTTAAGTCTAACCAGAGGATGGGTATTTCCCAAGGCAGAGAACAGCCCAGAAGTGGCAGAGCTGCATCCAGCCGTCCACAACAGACCTGTAGCCAAGCTGCTTCGGTATACTGAAAGCACTGATTTGACTTATTAAAAAAATCACTATGTTTTAAAAGTCTACAGCTTTTTTGACTTAATTTATTCCAGGTAACCTGCATCGGGTCACAGCCCAAGGCAGCATTCTGTCCCCCCACACTCGAGCCCTACTACAGCATTTCCTAGCCTACCAACTATGAGCCAGGAGCATTTTTTTCCTCCCTCACTCCTTCACCCCCCTGCACAACCTAAACCCTAGCGCTACCTCAGCCCCTCAAATACAGAAATAAAGCCACTGGGCTTCCCAGGGAACGGACCTCTCCTCATGGTGCGGCGCACGGCGGTTACCGGCCCCCGGCCGCGAAATGGCGGAGCCGCCCCGCGGCCGAGAAGGGGACGCCAGGGCCGGGGCCCCTCGGGCTCGGCTCCAGTGCCGCGGCCTCGCCACGGCCATGGCAACGGGGGCGGGCAGCGCTCAGGGCCGCCCTCCTGCTGCCGCCCTGCTCGAGCAGCAAGGCCAGGTTTAGACCGTGTGAAAGCTGTGAGGAATGAGCGCAGCTCAAGTTTTTAGACGTTAACAGGTCTCTGATGTCAAAACTGCGGAGGGTTTCTGGAGTCCCAGCTCGTTGGATGGGAGGGGACGCTGGTGGTTGTTCCATCCAACCTGTACGAGCAATGCTCACAGAGAAGTCTTTGCCCATCTGCAGTGGAAAGGAAAGGCAGTCATTAGAAAATCAATATACTCAGGCTAACTGAAAGCTTCAGCTTCGTTGGAGCTCCAAGAGAAGCATATTTCAAAGCTAAATAAGTTTCTGAAGCTGGCAGGCGAAGAATCAGTGGCAATATCTTATTGATACTTAAGGGAACATTTATACGTAGTCTCTTAGGTTATATAAGAGACCTTATATAAGGTGATCACTTCCAGTGGACAAGCTTTTTTTCTTTCAGGATCTCTTGTCTTCTCAGACATACTTCAGGTCTTTTGAGCAGTTAAAATGAGCAAGCAGAGAAGCCTAGACCTAACCTCTAAGAGACATAATATGAAGACTGGGTTTGGGGAAAATTCTGTCGAGGAGAGCCCACAGCCTAATTTATTGTAGCAAAGGAACTTCCTTCTAAGGGACTGATCAGCTAGGGAGTCTGGGAGCTTCGAAGAGTTGGAACTACTGAGAAAGAACCAATGAATTTTTGGGAAGTGTGAATGGAAATGATGAGAAACCATGATCAGGATGCCAAAGAGTACGAAGAGCACAGATTTTTCAGTAGCCTCTGTTCTGCCGTTGGAAACTTGACCCCAGAAGAAGAGGTCATTTTTAGTACAGATTTGACCTAGTTTTTATTGCTAAAACTGGTTGGAAACCTGGCATGTCAAAATCAATTGTTACGATCTATTTTGGAAGGATCAAGTGGACAGAAAGCACTTCAAAAATGGCATTACCTGCTTCTGAGTTGATGGCAATCGGAAGCAAATGATCTTGAATGTTCATGGGTCAATGTTCTAATGGATAAGTCAGAAGTTGACGGAGTACTTAGCTGATATCAAATCACACTAGAGAACAGCATGACCTATGCCTTACCCATCTATAACATACCGGGAAAACACTCGTGTACTGTGGTGATTTTCAATCTGAGTGACACATGCTGGAGGTCTCATACTGCCAGTGTTAAAATGTACTTGGAACTTCAAAATATTTTAAATGTCAATTTCCTAACTCAAAAAGTGTTGTATCCAACACAAGGGAATTCTATATTAGACCTCACCTTGACAGATAAAAAGGAATTGATCACAGAACTAAAAATTAGTCATAGCTTAGGTATAACTGATAATGATTTGATCACATTTGTTATGAGCAAACAGAATTAAGTCCAAACCAATAATATATACACTTAATCCTTTGAATGGCCTTATTTTATGAAGGTGAAAACTACTATAAGTCTTTTGGGATAAAGAATTGAATTTGAGATGGTACAAGGTTAATTGGAAACTGTTTAAGTATGTTAGCCCAGATACCCCCAAAGTCATAATCCTAAGGAATACATATTTCAAAAAGCTATGTTGGTTAACAAGGAAAACTTCTATGAAATAGAAGAAATGGGGTATCATACTTGTGCACTGAAAGTTAGAAATTGTAGAAAATGACTACAGTCACAAGCAAAATATGGAACTGCCAATATAAAACTCAGTAAATAAATAATTTGGTAGAGGAGAGGTAATTTCTATTAACATGAGCTTCTGCAAAAAAAAATAAAAAAAATAAAATAAAAAAATCGATCCTGGCAAGCAGACTTTGTTTTCATAATGAAGCTGCGGGTTTCACATATAGATTTAATTAGACTTCAGCAACACATTTGACTTACCATACGTATTTTTGCATGAAGTGCTTCTATACATAAACTTACAAAGAAAACTTACAAAAAATGGGAAAAAAATGGCAGATTTAAAATTACTGTTAATGTTCTGGAATAATACCTGAAGTAGTTCACAAGCAGCCATTTTACACTATGGGTATGTCTGCTGTGTTAAACATATATAATTCATTTGACTAGGAAGCAAAGTAAGATTTCTTTTTTTATGGAAACATGTTCAAAGGATCCTGAGTGCCAAACAATGTGTAACTCAGAAAGGACACTCTTTAACAAAGAATCAAAGGCAGTCACTATCTGTGTAGTAACATGAAGAGGCAATATCCTTTCTGTGGTTAAGGATGAAACCAATTGCTATTACAGTGCTGTGTTGTAGCACCAATATAATTGGTCTAGAAATGTTTGGCAGGCAACTTCTGAAGGGGAAAAAGTATCTGTTCATGGAAAAACAATAAAAGTATTTTCACTTGCTAACAATTTTTGTTGTTTGTTCGGCTTTAATGGCTGGATGAAGATGTGATTACTTATATATTGTTTGTGCTTAGATGCAGCCATGCCAAAAACTTATCAAGGCATTTCTGGATAGTCTTGAATACTGCTCACAACGATAGCTAAGAATCCCTGCACTATTTCTTTATCCATACTAAAAAAAAAAAAAAAAAAAAAAAAAAAGCACTAAAGTTGATAAAAAATCCAACAGTGTAATGATTCTTGTATGTACTGAAATTTTGTAGGCTATCCCTCATCTTCAAAATCATAACTATCATCTCTCTGCTTTAAATGTACTGGAAGGAGCATCATATACATAGCTTGCTTTTGACTCCTGCCTAGCTGTCCATCTTCACCCCCTAATAGTTTTGATTTTTTCTGTTACCTGTTAACCTGTCTGCTAAATATATATATAATAATTGAACTGTCCCTACTCCTCCACTCTAGAAGAGGGGGAAAGAAAATGGGAGTTGGGGAAAACTGAAGTGATCATGGAGAAAAATATGAAAAGAGAAGAAAATGTCAAAGTGTCAAAAATGCAAAAATGGGGAATGGGACGGTAGCAACGCTGAGCATTCTACCAGGCAGCAGTCAGTGTACAGACATGTACAAAGTACACAAGAAGTACAACAGCTAGTGCAGGCTGCTGTGGAGACATGACAGGATGATGGAACAGGAATGATCTCTAATGAGGATTTCTTAATCAAACTTCCTCCTCCTCCAGGCTGAGAACCAGCATCAAAAGGAGGTCAGTGAGGACATTCTGCAGCTCTGTGAGACCTCGGATGGCACACTAAGCTAGGTACTGCTTTGGCATGAACTTTAACCAAAAGGTGACTGTGGCACTATGTTGTTCTTCATACCAGATGAAATACACAGAAACTAAGAAAAACAGAGAATTTCTGCAGTCAAATCTTGTAAGATTTTGCAGTCAATACTTCTAACCTAAATTTTAATTGTTTTGTGTGAAATTTCTTTAAAACAAGTAACTAGAAATCTACCACTTCTCAAAAAGGATAATCTTTCTGAAAAAATGATTATTTTTTTTCTATGCATCTTTTCCTTATACATGTGAGATGTAAACAGCATTTCTACCTTTCAATGTTACTATGTTAGTGAAATGTGTAGCTCACTGTAGTTATCATACGCCAAGGACCTCCAAAAATGTTTTTTTTGTACACACAATAGGAACCACTTCCCTAGGTATTTTACAATATTTTTCTTTCATAGCAGACTCTTCAAGACTGCATTTAGGGGTTTTACTCATAATCAGTCTGTGATACCCCTCTGGTTTCTTCAGAGATGAGCATGAGGAATTTTTGAATTAGTATGGAGCCCAGTTCTGCCACGTGTTGATCAGGTCCTTTGTCAGTCGATAATGGTGATTGGATGGAGTAAATGTAATAATTAGCCACGTTAAGCAAGTCTTACATTTTGTTCCAAGGAAGCCTGTGCCAGGCAAGACCTGGAACTGCTTTCTTTGACCGCAGTGAACAACTTTTGCATATAACAGTTATGTTTCCTGTAAGAGCCATCAGTTTTAATTTCAGAGCCAGTGGTAATGCACAACTAAAACTGGATGATTTGGCCCTTATTTTTTTCTTCATGGCAAATACATATTTAGATCTGAGTAAGTAGTATCACGTTTACTAACGATTTCCAGTGTTCTTCTAATGTGGCATTTGCATCCTGTTCAACCAGCCTCAGGAATGTGTCACCATGCATCTTCTCTTTTAGCTTTTTGTTTGAGTGATGAGTTGGAGACAACAGTGCCGATGAAGATCAAACAAACTTATGGTGTAAAAGTCACTGCAAAAATCTCTAGTCTTGCTGTTCATTATATATATTTTATGCATCCATATACTAGATCATTGTCAAGCGCCATTACTGGCATAATAGGTTTAGGAAAAAGCCAAATATTTGAAAGAGAATGCAAGTATCCAAAATCTTTACTTCATGGTTCTTGTCACGTTTCATATTGCTGTGGCTTTCAGCTAGTACTTAGAATGAAGTCTTCCACAGTAATATTAGAGCAACAGGATTAGACACCATCAGGCTTCTATTTATCAGGCTTTCCATTTCTCTCAGCTTGCATAGTTTAAATACTACAGTGGGAAACTAAGCAAAATAGGACCGTGTTAACAATGCTCTAACCTGCTGGTGAGCATTTATTTATATATGTTTTTCCATTAATTTCAAATGAAACCATTCATATGACTAACAACTTGGTAATGTAAGTAGCAACCCTTCCAGGTTTATCTCTAAACCAATAGGTGTAAGGGTCGATACAGATAGTAGGAGGATAAATATAATTATGGTTTACTAAAACAAGCAATGGTTATTTCATTAACAATCTAGTATGAGTGCTTATGAAAGTATGGAATGTGCCTTGATAAGAATAGGTACTAGGGAAAAAGGCATGCCAAAAAAAATAATTTTATTTTATTTTTTTTAAATTTTACAAGAGTAGCATTTCTTCAGCTATTGAATTAGGGGATTGAATGGCCAAAAAATTCTCTTATTCAGGCCTTATGGTTCTGCATGCCTCAAAATTTGAGTTTTATGTTCTTCAAAAGAGGGTAGAAACATTTATTTGTAGTCCTGGAAGTACCAGAGATACCATACTTCAATTTTATGGCTATTAGAAACCACAGTTGAATTCACAGAAACCTAACAAATTTCAGAAGTATCTAAACCACTAATTATTTAATCTGAGAGACATGTGTGAGAATAACAAAGAGGTGGCATTGTACAAAGGTTTTACTGGCATTTGTTGAGATCTTTTAATAAGCTTACCCATGAATGATGGGGCTGCAAGTAACAGTGCTTTCCAAAACTCAGGCTGTTAAGTCTTATGTTGTGCCATTGTAGGTCCTATATTCTACATGCATTAGAGAGAAAATTGCCCCAGCATTGCTGTTTTGCTGTTTATATCTTTTCTTCCCCTTTCCGCCCTACCTCCCAACCCTTTCCATAAACTGAAATGCATCCCATTAATATCTGATCCTGGTTTTGTTTACTTATTTTAGGTATTATTATTCATAGATTTATGGGTATGCCTCAGATAGATTTGCACCTACTGAAACATTTGCAACATTATCATCTTATATGGTTTACCTGTCTAGAATACCTGCATAAGAAGTTAATCAAACTACATCACTGACTCAGCTCGTAAGTACAACTTTTTCATCACCATAACGGTATCAACGTGACATCCAGCTTATCATCATGAATTATGGGGGAAAGGATAAACAACCCATTAAGAAGTTAAAGGCCCACAAAGGTGCAGTTTGATAAAGGATAAAAAAAATCCACAGGGTACATATAATAAGATCTCTCTCCCCTGAAGAGTGATTATTATCTTTCTTTCATGAGCGTCAAAGACCTGGAGCTTCTCAGTGCCTCAGGCAAGTGAGTTTGAAGGTCTCCTTCATGACTGAATGGAAAATAGTAATCAGAATTTAGGTTAAGACTGTTTATTCTGTACGGTATTTTTTAGAAAATGTTTTATGTGTAGAACTGATGTTAATAACTGATAGAAACAGCCACTGTATTAGGAAACTTTACTGTGTTTGTTGTATTCAGTATGTCATCGTCTATCTCATCTGGTATGTGTTGGGACAAGCTTTGTTTCATGGAGCACTGGGCTAAATAGCTCTGCCTAATACATTTATTCCCATTTAATTTCTGCAGTCTTCAGTCTGTAATAAATGGAAGTCTGTGCAAAAGAGTGGTGACTTACAGATAAAGATATCTTTATAACCCCAAGAGAAATATGTTATTCTTAAATAAGTTTTCATTTCCTAAGACAAAATATCCTTACTGTATTGTAATTAATTAAATATGTCCTTTTCATGCTAATAGAAGGGAGTAGTATTTACATTTTTTTTCAGATTCCTCTGAGTGAATTTCTTGATTCTACACGAGGTATGACTTGTGGCTGAATCAGGATCTAAATTAAAGGAGATACAGTAAAAATTAATGACTTAAGTGATGACAATAGAATTATCCTGCACAGTTCTCTTCCTTTTCTGTTACATTATGCCTAAGTTGGTGAAAAAAATCATTTGACATCATCAGAAAGATTGCCAGCGAAAGGTTCTCACATTCATTATTGTTGAAGAGTACTTTTTTTTTTTTTTTCCCCAATAAGCTGGAACTCAGAAATTTTGTACTTGGTCCCTGAAGATTGTTTAAACTTCTATTACACTAAATGGCTCTTAAACTTCTGTTACTGATTTCTAGTTCTGGTGACGCCCATTGATTGCTTTTCATCTTAAGTCATCTAAATCGTAAACAGTGACAACACTGACAAGTAACTACATATTATTTATAGATAATATTTCAAAATGGAGCCTAGCCTCAGACCTTTGTGCACTACTGCAGTGTAAATGATAAATAACAGTATGTTAGCTGCACAGAACAGATGCCTTTTGTGGTCAGTAGATCTGAAATTCTCTTTCTAGCTGACTTCTGGAACACTGTCAGTGACAGCCAGCATTGCCTTTGGCCTAATCCCTGTTGGCCTGTGATTTATATAACTTGTTCATGTAGAAAGTACCCAGTGGAGGCTTACCTACGTTTTAAATGCCTACCTATTGAGGTTTATAACTTTAAAGTAGCTGGAGTGAAAAAGGCATAGAAAGGTAGTATCGAGGATAAAAATCACTTGGTGTTGTTATGTAGTCCTATGACATTTAGTGTATCATGCCAGAGACAGTTAAAATCCTTCAGGGCTGTAAGTCTATGGATTAATGGATGTTTTTTCTCCACTGTAAACTCTTTTGTATCCATAAGGCTAAGAAATGTTGCTCTGTAGGTATAGGAGATGTTTAAATTGAACTCTGGAAACTGTTTTGGGGATGAAAAGTACCATGTAAATATATCCTTCCACTTTCAGGACTTACAGGTACTTACCTTCAAACTGAACTTGAATTTATCCATTGTGATAAAAGCATTGTATATATTAATGTAATTTCATATTAGTGTCTGTATCAAATTATTTTGTGGAAGTTTCTGATATATTAGATTGTTGTTATCAACCAGCCAAAACAGTGACACTGAAATTCTAATGGAGGCCATTTTAACATTCCCCATCAGTGACATGAATATAGGCTTCATTTATTAATTGTAGCTGATTAGCCACAAGGCAAACATTTAATTAAACCTTGAGAGACAATAACATTGCACATAAATTATCCATTTAAGAGCACATAGGTCTTTATATTTCATTAAAAATTGTTTAACCAATAACCATGCATCTTAAGCTCAATCTGTGTTTGCACAGATTTGAAGTCAGAAAATCCCCTAGTGCATTGCTGTTTTTTCAGACATTTATTTCTTGATGCATTTTGATTTGTATTTACTTGCCACTTGTTCATGCTGCTTTCCTGATTAGTGAGACTGTCACTCAAGTCATGTATTAACAATTGATTAAAGAAGTCCAACCAAAATTATTTACTTTTTCATTTATTTCAAAATAGTCTAAAAGGTACAATAGGTGCTCAAGGAATTGTTAAAAGTAGAAATCAAAACAAATACAATTTTATATAGCCATATATTAAAGTCTTCTGCTTTGTATTATTTTTGTCCCTATGCCACTATTTTCTATTCTTTTAGGACTGAGGAAATCCTACAATAACACATGCTTGTTGTATACATTTTTCTAAAAGCACCCATGCTTTGCTTGAGTTTGAACAGATCATTATCTGCTCTGTGAAGTAACTCTAAGAAGTGCAAGCACCCTCAAAATAATCGTGGTCAGGCATGGCATAAGCCTGGTGAGCAGGTCATTTTTCTTCAGTGAATGTTGTGTTCTGAACACTACATGTTCTGAATAATGTAGACTGAGGCAAAGACATCTGACAAGTAGTTGAGTAAAAGAAAAAAAAAAAGTAAATAAAAGTACCTGATAAAAGAGAAATATGGTTTTGCTAATATAAAACAGTTTCATTTTTTCATACAATTTTAAAACTTGCAGCCCAACCTCAAAGTTGGGTTGATACTAAATACTATTTTGCTATCTAATGGTGTTTTATAAGGAATATAGGGGAGCATTATGTGAGGTTTCCTTGATTTTTCTTCAGTGTATTTTTGTTGATTAAAAAAATACACAAGTATCAAAAACATTTGTATGTATTGGACAGTGCAAGTTGTCGTGGTTCTGCTCGAGTGGGCAGCCAAGCTCCACCACAGCCACTCTCTCACTCCCCCTCCTCAAAGAGGAATGGGGAGAAAATATGTGAAAAGGGCTCAAGGGTTGAGATTAGGACGAGAAAATCATGCAATAATTATTGTAACGGCCAAAACAGACTCAGCATAAGGAGATAGTAAGATTTATTGCTCATTACTAACAAGCTAGAGAAGTGAGAAACAAAGGAAAGAAACCAAAAGCACCTTCCCCCCCATCCACCCTCTTCCACCTCCTCCCCCCAAGCGGCGCAGGGGAACGGGAGAATGGGGGTTATGGTCAGTCTACAGTGCTTCTCTCTGCCACTCCTTCTTGGTCACTCTCGTCCCCTGTGCTGTGGGGTCCCACCCACGGGATGCAGTCCTTGATGAACTGATCCAGCGTGGGCTTCCCACAGGCAGCAGCTCTTCCAGAACTGCTCCAGATATGGGTCCGTACCACGGGGTCCATCCCTCAGGAGAAAACTGCTCCAACCTGGCTCCCCTACGGGCAGCAGCTCCTGCCAGGTCACCTGCTCCTGCGTGGGCTCCTCTCCACGGGCTACAGGTCCGGCCCAGAATCTGCTCCGGCAGGGGTCTTCCACAGGCGGCAGCCTCCGTCGGTGCAGGGCCACCTGCTCCACCGTGGTCTCCTCCACGGGCTGCAGCGTGGAACCCTGCTCCACCGTGGTACTCCATGGGCTGCAGGGGGACATCCTGCTTCACCATGGTCCTCACCACACGGACTTCTGCTCCGGCGCCTGGAGCACCTCTCCCCCTCCTTCTACACTGACCTTGGCACCTGCAAGGCTGTTCCTCACTCCCTTCACTCTCCCAGCTGCTGTGTGGCGCAGCGTTTTTTTCCCTGTCTTAAATATGCTCTCACAGAGGCGCAAAACAACATCGCTTATTGGCTCAGCTCTGGAAAACAAATTGGCCCTTCCCAAACATGGGGCAGCTTCTAGATCTTTCTCACAGAAACCACCCCTATGGCCCCCTGCTACCAAAACCTTGCCACGTAAACCCACTACACAAGTATTTCCTGAAAACAAATCGAAGAAGTTCTCATAAATGTCAGTGCCAGTCCATACACCTGCTGCCCTCTTTATCTGGATTTTGTCTTGGCAACACTTAGATGAGGGATTTTGCCTTTCTATTTACAAAGTGTCCTATTTTTAGGAGTACTGGAAAAACAGCTTCTACATCAATTGTGCAATGAAAGCACTTCTGAAAATCATTTCTGTAGGGTGCTACCAAAGTTTTGCCAACAATTACTAGGGATAAGATATCAAAACCAGACAAACTACTTCTTCATGAAAGAAATTGCCCAGCTTAAGGACATGAACGCCATCAAAGGAGCCAGTAAAACAACTAAACCTCTTTTATCAGGTGGACCCTCCAATATCCCAAGCCAACCTTTTTCTCTTCAGGTTTAGGAACAGGGACAGACTGTGACTTACTGCCTTATTTATCTTTTCCCCCTCTTTTGGAAAGAGTTTTATTGTAGATTTGGAAAACAGAGGAAAAACATCTAGAAAGCAATTATAAAAAAAAAAGTAAGCAGACAAAAAAGCTGAAATACAGTAGATTTGCAAACTGTCTGTGAAGTTAAATGTAGGTTACTCCATTCATGTACAAAGATATTTAGATGGCAAATGGAAACTAGCTGCTGTGAAGCGTATCACATTCATATATAATTGAAGCACCCCAGAGTAAAATAGTGAGGCACAATAGGTGACAACTGATAAAAACAAGAGAGGAAGTATAAAACAGGATACAAAACTCAGGGGAGTATAGAGAATATCTAACACTGGCTGAAGAACCTACAATAACTGTATCTAAATTACCAGATGATACAAAAATAATAACTGAGCTGCTGAAGCCAGAGAATTCAGTGAAATGCTGCCAACACACACAGCTTCTGTTGGAATGGTACTATGCAAACCAGCAATAAATCAGTAACATTTGTCTGATTTTCTTCTTTACCATGCGAAGGGAAGATTTTTACTGGTTGCAGGATGTGCAGAATGGATAGCACCAGTTCCCCAGCACAAGCCACTGTCCTGCTGTGCCTGGAAGAACAGCTTTACTCATTTGCTATGGATCTGCCTCAAAATAAATTGTTCAGTGATGGAATTGCTATTTGTTGCTGTTTATTGTCCCTCAATCTGCAAGGATATCTATGTATAATTTAAGGTAACACTGATCCAGTCAAACCTTACCCTTTTTCTGCTTGCTTATCTAATTAAAGTAACATCTTTTGGAGAATGAAATTAAAGACAGCAGCTGGCAGTGACAATTTAAGAGCATAAATCCTGGAAAACATATATTGCTATGGAAATGGGTATGCGTGCAGTTGCAGCAGGCTTTGACGTAAAAGCCTTTGTCTTGTGGTGTCCACATGGCCAAAACTGTTATTGTAAGTTCTTTTCAAAATGTAAAGCAGAAGTTTGTATCAGAGAGTTTCTTACAAATTGGGCTTTGTGAGAGCACACTGTTTATTGAAAATGCATTTTGTTGGCATTGATTCTTCTGTGGACAAACTTCTATCGTAACTGTAATACACTTGTAACTGTAGTACAAGTATGTAGCATTTTTACACCGGAATTTCCTCAGATTCAAAGAAATCAGGCATATTGTCTACCTTGCTCTATCTTGGCCATCGTTTTCACAAATATACAGGCTTTCTGAATTTTAAATCTCTCAACCCCAAGAAGGTGGGATGATGCAAATGACTCCTTGCTTGGGACATTACTGTGAATCCAAAACCTGTGTAACCATTTGTTACCTTTATGTCATAAACCTGTCAGTCTTTAGCTCTGTCCTGGATGTTGCCAGATACATGCTCCTACAGTGTGACTAATGATAATTTGTTTGAAAAATGTTATTTAAACAGCTTCAGTTAAGTATTTTTGCCTTGAAACAAACCAAACTGAAATTTCTGTTTATTAATACGGCTCAGCTGGGAGATGGGTTAAGGCAGTTTTCAAGATAATTTGAGTTTACTGCAAGAAAGATTAGAAGCTAACATCCATAATGAAATTCAGCATTATCTCCTGCTGGATGATACACTGTGATGTCAGCACCCGGCTGCCTTTGATCTTGGGATTGTTGAGAGGTCTCCACAACCCAATATAGAGGATCTAGCCAGCAAGTACCTGTGCCCGTGCTCATTGAAGTAGCTGGTAAAATCATAGGACTGCATCCCAAAATATGGAGTGTCTTGTGGCTGGGGATAGAATGGAAGGAGAGAGCTAGAGATGCTTAGTCTGGGTGTTTGGGTGCTTGTTTGGAAATGGCAGCAGTGTAACTGCATTGCTAAACCCTAGCTAACCAAGGAGGCAAGCGTGACTGATGGAATGTATTTGGGATAGTGGTGTTGGGTGGAGAGTTTGGAGAACAACTAAGTCGCTCCTGTTGGCTTTGCAGAACCAGCCTTTTCTGTCATAGCACCTTAAAAAGATCAGGGTTAAGACTCTTGCATAATATAGTTTTACAATCACCTATGTTTATAATTTTAATAGCCTTCTTCTTGTCTGTTCTGTAAACTTTGCATCCATACCCTCACTAGGACTTCATAGTGAATCCTCATGCTTCTCAACCTGAAGACAACAGGTGCTGTACTACCTTTTGGTCTCTGAATACACTCTTAGCGTGCATTTCCTGCACTCTCCCCTGAGAGTTGGGCCCCTGTTATCCAGCCACGTAGGTAGGACTCATTGCAAAGATCGCCAAGGGCTTTTCTTAGTAATTTTTTTCTCACTAAGTTTACATCACCTTTTGAAGAGGGAGAAAATTCTGTATCATACAGACAGGGAGTAGGCCAGCAGGGCTGCAGGGACACCCAGAACCACTGGAAGTTTACTACATGGCCAGAAAGCAGATGGTACTGCTTATGGCACAGCTGTGGACATGTGGAAGCACAAGATCAGCACTTCCATGGTGCTGCCATGAACACACCTGCCTTTTCTGCCTTGCCTTTGGGAGTAACAATTACCAAAACAAATAACCCAGAGTTATTTATTTTGTTCTTCCTGGGAAAAATTTAGTCAAGGTCCATTCATCTGAGATATCTTATTTATGTACATTGCTTGCTTTTCCATACAATTTTTTGTACCATAAATCATTCTGCGTCTTTCCTGCACATATATCCACAGTATTTTACTCATTATTTTCTTTCAAGCATTAGCATCTTAAGAGGTACAAAGAGCTAATGTCAGGTGTCAGTTTGCATATCCTTTTTTGATTCCAGCCTTATGCTCTGATTCAGGCATTCCCACTGCTTATTCCAGTTACATCTTTTGAACTTCCTGTTGCCATGTAGATAATTGGGTATCTTGCCCAATCTGTTTCTATACAGAGTAAATGTGCCACTCCTGGGTTGTAAGTACAATCTACGGTCAGTCCTTATGCAGTATTTATGCATGTCTTTCCAGAAAGATTATTCTGATGTTAATTTACGCCACTGAAGAGCAGTCAGCCATCACTAGTAAATTAAAACCTGTAGGCATCAGATCTGTTATTTCATATTTTTCAAAATGATGACAACTAACAACTAAATGATATGTGAGTAACACATCTATTCCCCACCCCCTCTCCCCCCCCCCAAAAAAAAAAAACAAACAGCGAAACTCCTCAAATCCTGTCAGTGACAAACAAGTTTGCAATTTTTATGGTTTTATTTCTGTGAACTTTCCCAGGGTTCTACTATTTATGAAGTGCCAGATACCTCGGGAAGGTTGGGGTTGATGTAATATGTAACAGTAAGAGAAAAGATCTTGAGACACACAACTTTTTCCACTTTGTTTGCCAGAAATTTGCAGGCACAACTAGTAGAAAATCTGAAACATTATAGATTCAATATATTATTTGGCAAAGACTGCTGCATATATTTCAAAATTGTTTCAGCATTATAGACCAAAATATCATTTTAAAATGTCCCAGTGGAATAATTAGAAACTGTATATTATACTATTGCCGCACAATTAGTAAGAAGAAACAAACTGTGGCCATGTAATAGAATTTTAAAGTTCTGTGTTTATTATCTAATTACATCACTGATCCTGTAATGCAAATAACCTTAGTAATGTGGCCATGCAAACCTCTTAATTTGATTTCCTTTTTTTTTACAGTTATGTATTCTTCATGTTGCATTACTATATGCACTGTTTATTTCCCTAATTGTAACGAGCACTTAATTAATTACACTATAACCTCTTGAATCTACAGGCCAACTGTTGCGTCTTTAGTTAATATTTTAAAGTTTCATCTTTTTCCATTTTTCCGTGTGTCTTTGATGTTTTGTTTCTTACCCTTCTTGTTTGGGTTCTCTGTGGAATAGTCTCAGAATAATCCTGCAGTTCTCTTTTATGACTGAAACTTTGCATTTTAACAGTTGTCTGGAGATACTTTCTTCCTTGTGAAATATCAGTTTTAATAACAAGAAAAGAAAAATGCCATAAATCTGCACTAACCACATAAAGCTGAAGTCTCTGAGAGACTGATTAACATTGAGACTCTACACAGGTTTTTCAATAATTAGAGGATGTGCTTGCATGGAGCTATGACTGCACTGGCCTTGATGCCATTTCCCAGGGCAGACAGCAATTATTACAGCCCACAGTAAATTTCCTACATTCTCTGCCTCCAGCCACTGAAGATCTTTTTGGAGTAAAGGTCTCTTAATTTTCTGCACTCTTGTCATCAGCTTGGATTAGCAACATGTTCTGCTTATTTTCTGCAGTTGGTTTAGAAACAACTGACAGCTGCTTTTCTGCTGCAGTGTTTTCTCTGCATTTGAGGCTGGAGAGATCATGATCATAGTTTTGATTACATTAACACAGCAGATAACAGTCCTGGCATTTTCAGCAGGGTGGCTAGAACCAAACTGTTTCCACTATCTTTGGGCTCAAGTTAGTAGCCCCCACTCAGCACTCACCAGCTTTGTGGTGTAGATTCTATTTATTTATTGTTCTCAGATTTTATCACTTCCATGTTTCACAAATGAATTATTCATTGAGGGAGAGGCTCCTTCTTCACCTGGTCTATATATATTCAGTGCTTATTTCAACTGGAATTTTATTGTATTATAAAAACACAATCTATAAAAGTGACTTAACAAATTTAGCATTAAAAAAAACCCAACAATATATATACTTGTTGCTAGTAAAATAAATGTTAACTGGTTAAATTTAATGGTTATATTGCTCTTTAATTATACAGGTGAGATCCCACTAGAGTTATTAGTATGGAGAAAATATCCAGATGGCTTTTGGTAGCAAAACATTGGACTGGGCTGTGTAAGTTATTGGAGCTATTGCTGTTTCCTGCAGAGTTCAGATCCCACTAGAAGAACTGGCAGATTTACATAGTGTGTCTTCATGGGGAGGTGTTTTCACCCCTCGTCATCTGGCACACCATACACTTTGCCTCTCCATCTGATGTTGTCAGTTCATGCTAAGCCTCTCCAGCTAAGCCTCTCCAGGATGTTGCAGTTAAATGTAGTGAAGGAACTTTTTAAGCAAGAGGAGACTTTAAACACTCACAGGATCTGCTGCACCAGACTGTGTGGGCACTTCTGATATAAATTCATACACATTCATCAATGTTTCGAGCTGACCTGTGAAACTTTTTCTGGGGCAGACTAAAAGGTGTGGGAGCCCTTAGCATCTCCTAGTTATTTTTCATCCCCAGCTGAGTCACAAAGAACAACATGTAAACACATGGAAACCTCTACATAAAGCAGAGCTCTAGCTCTCCCTGAGCATACCACAGAACTAGAGCCGTGGCTCTTAGCTGCTTTACGCCAGTTAGATATAAACTTTAGCAAATGTTGAGATGTTTTATATGTGAATACAAGGGGTGTTAGGGTTCTTACTGTGGCTTGGATATCATGTCAACATGTATGTGCAGGTTTGCTCTAAACAACTACTGAACACCACAGATGCTTGCACAGAGCTTTGTGCAAGCTGGGTGTAATGGAGGCAGACAGTAACAAGACCTGAACAAAGAATGCTCTTCAGAAAGAAGAGTGGAATATAACATCGATTAGAGAAATTATTAGAAAACCTTTAAAAATGAAGCATGTGGAAACTGAAGATAATGTTTCAAGAAAAAGAAGACAAAGGAGAGAAAGGTCGAAACGGGGAAGAGACATTGAACAGGTAATTCAGAGAAATGTTTATTAAAAAATATTTATTGAAAAAAAGAGATCAGGAATTGCTTAGGAAGGAAAGAAACTAAATTTAATGGAATGGGAAGAAAAAATGCATAACTAATGTTACTAGAAGAAGAAAAGTTAATTAAAACCTGTTTAGTAAACTTCTAGAGAGAAAACAGTGAAAACATTGTCAGGACAGGTATTGGCTGAGAAAAGAAGATTGAAAATGCAGGTAAATGGAACTGAATATCCAGTGCACTGATATCAGTGTTGCCAAGTACAGCAGCTGGCAGTTTTGAAGACAAGGTGAGATGTCTAGAACATATGTGACATGTGAACAGACTTTTCACTCTCAGCTAGTTTCACTAGGATCAGTTTGAGTTATGAGGTGGAAATATCCTTATGAAGGGAATACCTTCTTACTGCTGTACATGCTCCACATGTTAAAGAGATATTCAGTCAGGCACCATTTAGAAAGAGTAACTATTTTTTCTAGCATTTCTCTTAAGGAAGGAAAATATAAAGTATCCTATTAGCATATCAACTCAGCTAATAGCTGTGGCTGTGATTTGTGGATTTGGGTACCAGGGAAATTGTGCTCCATTAGAAGAATCCACTGATCCTTCTGCTTCATCCTTGTCTAAAAAAAAAACAGAGGAAAGAAGTAGATTCTGAAATGGAGAAGAGTCCTTTTCCTAAGCCAATTCACAAAGAAGAACTTACACTGTTGCATCCAGCGGAGATGAAAGGAAATAGACAAGTAGACAGTATGAGGTGAAGAGAAGGCCCTAGCGTTGTATGGCTTGGAGCTGACCTTTCCCAGACAGCATTGCAAGAGCATCAGAGGAAGTCTGATAAGCCAGTAAATGCAGAGGCAGCCTATTTCTTCCTGCCAGAGATGGGATGAGCTGAGCTTCAGGTGACTTGGTAATGTGACACCAGTAAGTCCCTCTTAGTCTAAGGTCTCAAATGAGATTCCATACAGAGCCCTGTTCCCAGTGGAAGGAACTTGTGCTCTGGCACTACACACCCTGGACATCACGCCTCCAAAGCTGTCAGTGAAAGGTATAATTCCTACGTACTGCAAATTGTTTCTCCAGGCTTTAAATGTTTACATAACAGTAGTTCCTAAAATTGATCCCCCACAGAAATATTCTTCTTGCAGAAACATTCTCTAAATTCTCTAACATTTATTCCCTAAACATGTTAGTTGTTATTCTGTACTTCTAAATTTTGTGCCACTAAAATGAATCCAGCCTTCAGAGTGGCCTCCTTCTTTAGGATATTTGGATCCTTCTCTGGATTTAAAACTTCATCTCAGCTTTGAATCATTTATTCTTAATTGAAAAACACAATTTCTGAGAATATGAAATATTGTTTATCCCCTCACCACTACTTTATGAGCACTGTGTACAGCCTCTTTTTAGCTTGGCTCTTTCTCCTTCAATATAGCATGTCGCCATCATTCACCTTCAGTGAATTCTCTCCACACTTTCTTGTCTAAACTCCACTGTAACAAGTTACACCCATGTAGCATTGCATTAGGCTGCATTCTAAGGTGCAGATAGGAAATCGTTAGCATTTCATTTGTCTAGAAGGAACATCGGTGATCTTAGCAAAGATAAATATTAGGTACTAATCTGACATTAATTTCTGCAATTACAAGCAGTATGCTTCACAGCTTTCTGTGTATATATTCCAAATTCCAGTGGCTCATACCCTTTAAATTAAAAATATGTTTTAAAATAGCAAATGAGTAATGTTCAGAAATGCAGGGCTAGATTCTCAGCTAGCATAAAACATTGCTCTGTTAGCTATGCCATTTTATGCCAGCTGAGAACATGGCCTATGACCTCCTTTTACTTATTTTATGATGTGATGGAAATAGAAACAGTTGAAATTAATGAGATTTTTAGACTTAAACTCTAAATAAATAAAGTCAGGAAAAGAAGTGTTTCTGAGTTTATGCCCATTAGAGAATGATTTTAGGAATACAGTATTTTTTACTTTCAGAATAGTTCTGAGTGCATTCCTTTTTAGTTTTGAAGTTATTGAGATCATCATTAATAATACAATAAAAATAAGGGGTGTTCTAAACAGATTAACGTATACATGTGCATTTTTTACATGCATGTAATAAGCCTAGCAGCTCATCACCATACTGTATGCCAAATTTTAATAGAATTTTAAAAGGGAATAAACATTTTTATTTGGGAGCAACAAATAGAAAGTAAATTTTAAAGAATAGTTTAGTATTCAACCATGTAACTGTATTTTGCTTTGAAAAGGGGTACAGACTTTATATAACTGCTTCAGAGCAGAAGCTGGTAGTAACCGGAGGTGTATGAAATAAATGTCCAAAGGGGGCAAATTGTGTCATAACTCTGCATTATGAGATGCTGTCTGCTCTTTCACAGATCAGAGACATGTTATCACAAATAGAAGATATCTGCTTCTGCCTGATTATGTTATGTTGTATATGTTATATATATATGTTATGTTATATATGTGGTTATGTTATATTCTTATGAGGATAAATAAGTGATATTATATAAACAGTGCAGAAAATGTTTAAGTAAATATGATATTGCAATACAGTATTTTAGGATAAAAAAGTTATTAACAAAATATTTGACCATAATGTTTTTGTTTCAGGATAGTGTGATAGCGCTAGCGACAGTGCAATTAAATACAATTAGGAAGAAACCAGTTTTCAGACTAGAATATTGAATGAAGCCCTCACAAAAGAGTAGTTCCTCTATTTTACATGGTCAGATAAAGTGATGTGCTCCCTGTAAACAAGAAAAGTACAATCTTTCCAAGGATCCCAGGAAAAAGATCATGTGGATTCCTGCCTTGCAAAGCTCGTGCTGCACCTTCCTTTCTGGGCTATTGTTTCCAGCACTCGCTGGCTTTAGTTAACCAAGGATGCTGGCACATGATAATGAACTTACGTCTTTATTTTACTGTGCAGACAGCTGCTCTGAAGTTAGCATGATATGGGATTCCAGGAAGTTTATTTTTTTAAGGCAAAACAGGTAATGATAGAGTTTGATGTTAAAATTGATGAAACAGACTATCTAAATAGACTCTTTCAGAAATATGGGCAGGAAAGAAAACAATACACCAGGGTAAAGCAGCACTCAAGACAGATTGATCAGAGGGAGCAGAAAAAGGTATAGTTAGAGCTGAAGACTGAATAAATCCTCAATCTGTCTAGTGTTACTCTGTAAAAGAACGGTTGTCAGTGACAAGAGTTAGGAATTTGTAGAAGATGGGGTGACCATGGTCACATTAAAGATACTAGAAAAACACACAGTTGAAAGTAGCTGAGAGTTTAGATTTTGTCAACAGGATACAACAGGATAAACAGATAAAAATCAGAAAAAAAAAAAAGAGGTGGAGAGGAGATACCATATCACAGATTGGGGATAGTGATATTTTTCAAATTCCACCTAAGTTTTGAATTTACCCTCAAAATATATAAGAGAAGATTTAAGAACTGTAAATAAACTTGATGGAAAAGTATGTTTCATTTCTTAAGCACCAAGACATATTCCCTCAGAAATTTCATGTCTAACAGGTAGCTTCTATGGATGTTTTCTGTCTAATTTCCATACTGTCTTTGCTCAGTTTACCAGCCAAAATAAGTTTTTGGTAATTTTAACAATGTAGATCCTGTCTAACATGCAAAATTATATTCTGTTGGTTTCAGACATCATTCTCAACAATATGAAACAAAATTCAGATCCAAGAATGCTTTTTGTTAGTGATGATGCCAAAAGCACAAGGAATGCAGTCAGCCTCTCCCAGGGCACTGCAAGTCAACACTCTTCATCGCTTTCTTTTCTGTGGATTCTCAGACGCTAGGACCAGCTACCTACTAAGTGCTGACATTGCACTGGAGCAAAGGAGCTACTGTGAATTTTGATAAATCCATGTAAGTAAATTGCAGTGTTGTCCGCTTCACTTTTTTTTTTTTTTTTTTTTTTTTTTTAAACGAACAAAGGTAGCCCTCACAATTGCAGATAGCACTTGTGTTGCTGCTCTCAGCAGAGATCACTCTTTCTGTTACACTGGAATAGTCTCTGTAGAACACAGATATTTGGAGTACTTTTCTTAGCTGTCTAAAAAGATCTGGGCATATTGCCCATGATTTGATGCATGTGGGGTTTGCATTCCTACTAATGCCAATTCATATTTTTTAAACAAAAGTATTTAATTCTGTAAATACTTGTAAATTTCCAGCATTCTTTCAGTATGTCAGCAAAATAACATGAAGAAATGAATTACAATTTAATAGAACTTCTAAAATGACCTCTCTAAAGTCCTTAATGTTAGGTTAGAATAGAAATACTCCTAGGATGTTCAAGAGCAACAGGATATAGAAAAGTAGGTTGAAAATACAAACCCATTTCTTTAAAAGAAATAGTATACCCTTGCTTGGAATGCTACAGTCGAATCTGACAAACAAATCTGAGGAAGATGCACAGATGAAGAGGGGACTCTGGAAGGCAGATAAAATTGTCTTATTACTGGATTTGTCCCTACTGTACCATCTAAAAACCTTTCAAATTTTTAAAATTAAGACTATTGCTCCTTATTTGTAGCATGTTAGAGAAACAGCTTATTTTTTATTCTGTACACACACTCTGCGTTGCTAAATCGGTTGCTAATTCCTGTAATTGAAAGTCTTATTTATGCTTACTTATTAGATACTAAGGATTAAACACTGAATTATCTGTAGTTTATATATTTTATTGATTTAATTAACTTTAACAATAATTGTATTTAAAAATTCTTGGCTATATGAAGGTTTTTTTTTTTTTCTAAGACTTCTGTCCTGGTGTTTTATGAGTGCACAGTGCACATCTTACAGTAAAGTTTCCTTAAAGCATTAACTCCATGTGATCAAGGCTTAGCTTTCTTTATGAAAGGTGAGGAGAAGACAAAAAAATTAACAAATTCCTAATAAGCTGACTATGTCTAGTTTAGTGTACAAACTTCACTGTGGTTTAAAAAGATGAAATCAATTAAATCTTTTTTACGTATCTCATAAAGTAGGGGTTATTTTTGGAACACTCATTTTTGGCCCTTCTGCAGTTCCCAGACAGAAAATTATTTTGAAAGGATTCATAAAGGTGACCTCTGACAGATTTCATTGTACTCCTCACTGCATGCTATTACACAGCACAGTATCACCTTATTTTTTTTTCCACAGGATTTTTTGACTGATAAGAAAATAAAGCATGCATAAAATCAGTACCCCATCTTTCTTAAGGGAATCATGTATACATGAGGATTGTATGCAGCTTTTCTCTGCTATTTCTGGAGCACCCCAACTTTATATGAGCTTAATTGCATTATTTAATTATTTGCATTCTATTTTGTTATTTAGTAAGCTCCTAGTTGGCATGAGAAATAATGAGAAGGCTTTCAGAATGCACATTAATGCAGGATTTTTTTTTCTGGCTGACATTTTCTATAGACCTACAGTACAAGTGTCATCTGGGAAAATAATATTTGTCACAAATGTATTAGCAGGAGGAGTAAAGTAAAAAATAAAATAAAATTAAACAAAACCAAGTTGTTGTGTATTTTTTCTGTTTTCTTTCTTTCTTTTTTTTTTTTTTTTTAAATGGAGAAGCTACATTTCCTACACCATTGCTAATATTGCACCAGTGACAGTAGGAACCACTTCATTACTGACCGCTCTGGCAGTACGCAGCCAGAGCTTTGACAGAACAGTCAGTGCAAGGGGCCATCTAATACTGTGCAATTCTGTTTGAGCCTGGAGATTTGAAAGGAGGATCTGCCATGAAAAAGGAGGTCCTTTCCCATGCTCCATCGTATCACTGAGACTTAAAGAAAACATTGGAGAGTGAAACAAATTGAGAGTTCATTACCGAATGTAAGGAACAAACCAGGTAAACAAAGAATCACAGCTTTGGCACCAGCAGGGCACTCGTCTGCCAGTCTTCCTGTGCACAGCAAAACAACTGGTAGACAACACAGACATCCCTACAGCAAAATGTTCTTATGAAGTGACCTTAAAGTGCTTATTTTTATACCTGGCAGCTTCTGTATCTCTGTATGTTGCCACAAGTCCTTTAAACACAAAACCTACAAGCTGCATCTCTTCAAATTCCCACCACAGTCATTAGCTGTTGCTCTATCACCAGTGGAAGAAAACTGACTAAAAATTAGGTTGGTATCGCCAGTCCAGATCTTTCTATGGAGACTGTCAGAGTTAAGAACTTCCTTAAGTCAGATGTGTTTTGTGGTTGAATTTGAGAGAACTTCTCAGCCTAGTATGAAACATAAACATTGCTGCATCATAGCAGAATCAGGATTTTACAGCGATTTCTTCAGCCAGAAGAGAAATGCCTCAACTTCTGAGTGTCTTTCTAGTGTAAATTACTGCTATTCAAAATGAACACGGATTATTTTACTTTGAACAGAGATGATCCAAATTGTGTACAAGTAATTCTTCTTTTAAAATATCCAAATCAGACACTACAGTGTCAGCTTTGTTGCCAAGAAGATACCTTTCTTCTCTCTCATCTATTTCTCTTGCTTTTAGAATACTCTCTTTTCCTTCCTGGGCTCTGCTTTTGATCCAAGAAGTCTCGCAGCTCAAAGGAACTAGCCTTCAGTTTGATGTTTTGAAACCTTGCTTGGCCTCAGCCAAGTGGATCTAACAGCTTGGACACCCCTAAGGGTAAAACAACGTCCAGTGGAGCCTACCTTTCCACCACTACTTTTCTATCCAAACAGAGTGCTTAACCCATACAGTCACCTGAATGATGAGGCCCTTTATGTTTAGCACCTTCTCTGGATAGTTTAATGTGAAGTAATTCCATTAATGTTTCATACTCTTGTTTCATTATTTTTTTGAAGGAAGATCGTAATATTAAATGTTTGGTCCCTTCTCTCTTATCAGTTCAATTAAGGTACAGGAGTTACATCCACAAAGATGTCCTCCAGCAAAACCAGAATTAACATCTGATATTTTGAGGATTAGGGCAGCTACCAAACTATAAAAACAAAAGGTTTTCAAGCTCCTCTTAGATATAACTCACAGAGAGAAAAAAAAAATGCAGGTATTATTCCTCTTACTAAAGAAAATTATTTCAGCTTGTTGTAATTATAAATTATTAGTGTGACATAGAATCCTCTCTTTAAAATAGACCTTTTGACTAGGAGAAAAACTCACATCAGGTCAGTGTGATAGGTCCTTTCTCAAGGATCTTTCAGCCATTGCTTTCCATGCAAACCTTTGTCTCTACTCTTACAGCATCAGCTCTTCTTTCCACTTCTTGACAGTTTTCTTTCTTCACACTTGAACCTAACTACATTGAAATCACCATGTTGCTACCTAATTGTTCCATTCCAGTCATTTTTAATGCTGCTTATTGACAATATTTAGTTTCTAAAGATTTCCCCTGATCGACTTAACTGCATGGACGCTGTGTTTCAAAGTAAACCATGTCTATGTATTTCTGACTTTGGATGATACAGTCCATTGTGCTCACCGTAACTTTATAGTTACATGATACAGTCAGAATGAACAGTCCACTACAGCAAGTTTTAAAAAACGGTAATTATGTAAAATAAGCATCTACTGCATGTGGAAATTGTAGTAGATGTAAAATTCCCAGGAAAGTGATTCTCCCTGTGTGGGGTCATAGAGACTTGAATGGGGACCTGAGAGCGAAGTGCTCCAATAGCACTTTAATACAAGCAAGGTTCACAAAAAAGCCAGTTTCACCAAGTCTTACTGCATACATGTATAATGCAGCCGGGTAGCGGTACCAACTGCCTGAGAGTCTTACAGAGGCCATGCATAGACTGTGTATTTCTGTCCCCAACCTCTTTCAGGTCAGAGGTTGGACTCGATGATCTTGAGGTCTCTTCCAACCTTGAAATTCTGTGATTCTGTGAAATCCCCACATCAAATGTAGCTTAATCTGGGACTGTGCCATCCAGCAGCTTTCTTCCACCACAGCTTTAAACAGGCTGTCAGAGTGCCCCAGAACGATTCCCTCTGTTTGTGCAGGGACACCAGAAACCTCAAATACTCTCTGGTCTCCCCCAGTTTCCTCCACATTATGCACAGTATTCCTTCATCCTATATAGTGCATGCAAAGATATAGAGTATTTGGTGGTGTTTTTCCTTTTTTTTTTTTTTTTTTTTTTTTAATATGCTGTGCCTAATGAGAGCATAAATTCCTGTGTGTATGTTACAGAGTGTTCTGTGTAATGCCAATCATTCCTTTGACTTTATTGCCATACTCAAGAAAAAAAGTTTCTGATTAACGAGTCCTTTTACCCATGTGAGCAAAAAACGAAGAAATACCATTTAAACCTAGTGAGTTGCAGAGACAGGCAGAAGAATCAGCATAGCGTTGTTCATGCATTTGACTTACTTAAATCTATCACATAACTAAAATAGTGAAGAAATACTCTTGCTTTACCTTCTAATAGAGCATTGTGTTGTGAAATATTTTCATCTGCTGAAAACATTTTTTTAAAGTATAGATAAAGGTTGTATATTTACAGAAAAAAAAAACACACACACACAAAAAAAAAACACAACAATAAAACACTTGCTTAAGCCTTTGCATCAATGCCATAATTGGAAACACTTTGTGAAAACATGTATTAACTCAGTAAAATACAAATGAAAACTGTATATTAATTTTCTCTGCCCTCCTGTACTCATGTTTTATTAACTTTTTAATATTACAATGTATCATGCTAGCATGTGCTACTCTTCCAAATAAGGTACTGCTTTTACTTGGTTTATGAAAATAAATGAGCATTTCAGATTAGCAGTTTGATATTGAATGAAAGCATTGAATATTTTTTTCTGATATTCCCTGATTGTTTCAAGGGCATCGTATCGTACTATAAGGCTGAAGATTCTTTCAGCTTTCTTCTGATGAAGTTGCTAATTCCTTTTAATTTTACATGGTATCTGAAGACTTTAAATTTTATTGTTACTATCACTACCAGATTCTAATATCATTGAGAGTAATAAGACTCTCAGTAATTTTTCTGAATGTTTCTCTTACAAAGTACAGTGATGACATACTCCTCCTCCGCCTCATTCCCTTCCCTGACTAGAATTTTATCAGAATACAAATGTTAGGGAACTCAATGAAAATACAGTTTAATGCAGCCAGTTAAATTGCCTGAGAGGAAACAGTGAATACAGCTTTTTTAAAGCCTTTCCCCTCAGGCCATTAACTAAGAAACTGGTCACTAACTGCTGGTAACAAACCATTTTGGAGGGATTATTGCTATTACCAGTATTCAGTGGTTTATGGCTACATTTTGTTAAAGACATTAGGAACTGTAACACGGATGGGCCCACAGTATTGGAAAAATCATTCTTTTCCCTTGTGATTAACAACAGTTTTTCTTCCAGTCAAGATGTCTTGAGTGTGCATGGTGGGTTCATTATTTGTCATATCTCTCAATGCTGTAAAATAGGCTTTTCATTATGGCCAGGATTCAAGTGAAAAGAGTGAAACTATAATACTGGCTTCTGCGAAAGTATGACTCATGTAGAAACTGTATTTTAACTATTTTCAAGAATTGTTGCTGCCATTGAGAACTGGTTGGCAGAGAAACATACTTTCCCTTCCTGTGATCAACTGTTTCTTGGTGAAGGCATCTGCACTGCTGAAGCAATAAACAAGGGGATGGTATTCATTTTATATAACTATGTAGTGTAAATTTAGGTGTAAGAAAGGTTAAGGGTTTTGATCACTGTTTCCAGCACTCCACAGTTAGTTTGGTTTCCTAATTATTACAGTTTGCATAAACCATAGTATTAGCAAGGATGGGTCAGCCTTACCATGATGGAAAGCGCAGAATCGTAGGTAGTTCAGTGTGGTAATTAGGAAAAGTTCTGTGGAGCTCCAAAAATCTTTCTTTTGTTCTTTTTTTAAGGAACTCTATCTAAGAAGATATTTTGACAGCTTAGTTGTATAAATGATATTGTTGAGTTAGAATACAGATTACAAACACGTTATTTGCATGAGAAATGTGTTTTTCACTCCACTCTATCTGCCTATCTTCTAATTTTTAAAAAAAAAAAAACATAGATCAGAACATATCATTAGCTATGCCTCTTAGTGAACCTGACTTTTCTCAAGAAATTTACATCTTTCTCTCATTTTCTGTTAAGGTTTCTTACCCTGTTTTCTCACCTAAAGAATTATAATGAGGTAGAGTGAATGAGATCTATGGGGAAAGCAGTGGACCTAGAGACTAAAGGTAAAAGGATGATTGATGGTATGAAATTACCATAAAAGTACAATCAGGATCAGATTTTAAAATGAATTTTTAAGCAGCCTAAGAGATACTCTTTGATTTGTAGTCTGGTGGAATGGATAATGTCTCATTCAGTGGATAAAGTTTCTCACTGTGTGACTTGAGCTTTTTCTGATCTTTCTGACTGGGAGTAAAATGGAACCAAAGCCTAAAGTGGTTTTTAATGCTGAAAATATCAAACACAATATTCTTAATGTCAAAACCTAGGCATAGCAGGTGAGAAAAGAAAAATAAATATAAGAAAATTATAGTGTTGGTATTATTGTGTTAGGTTAAAGCAGCTCTCTTCTTAAGCACCCACTTGATCTGTAAAGCTTTTTAAGCGCAAGGTCTTATAAGATAGGGTCAGATCTTTATGTTGATCTGGAAAAAAAAAAAAAAAAGAACACCACAAATATTTAAACAGCTTAATATTAAAACATTTGTGAATTTGTTAAAAAAGGCAGTAAATCCTACCAAAATATTCAACCACAAGACACATACTAAAATTTATGTCTACTTGAGCAACACATAAATCTTGTGATCCCTGTGTAACAAACAACAATTTACATTGCTTTTGAATTCAGTGGATCAATTAAAATTTTCATATATAATTCCATCAAATATTAAAATACATTTAAGAAAGTTTGAAATTGAAATTAGGACATTTTTATTCTGCTAATTTGATATGTACATGAAGCAATTAATTGGCTCTTTAGGACTGATATTAGAAGTTAATATGTTGTTGCCAGTCTTCTTTTGACAAAATTTTTGCAATTGTAAATTCTTGGAGTTTTTTTTTTTTTTTCCTCCCACTACTCTCTGGTTTTATTTATTCAGTTGAGAGGGTTTAAATATGATGGTAAAAATTTACAGTTGGGATTTTTTTTGGTATGGTAATTCTCTCTTCTTTCGAGTAAAAGGAAATTTTAATTAATTTACTTTCTACTATATATGTAATAAAGAAGAATGTGTATATCACTTATCATACATCCTCAAAGGATTACATTTATTGTATCTATTCCTTATTTTGTGGCTGGGTATTATGATATTAAAATTAGAGACAATATTTTAAAATAGTTTAGCAATATAAAAAAAAAAAAAAAGATTTCCAACAGTTGCTTTTTATGACAGTTTCCATTTTTTTCCCTCCTACTGACAGTTCCCATAATGACTTTAATCATATAGTCTGGAAATGGAGCAGGTTACTGAACAGCAACAAACTCACTGGTCAATGTCGGTGTCACTTTTCTGGGAGCAGGACTTTTTGAGCATCAAGGAACTAATTTTAACAGCCTGCTGGAAAAGTGTTAAGTGCATTAACTCCCTGTCAATCACATTTTTAGCATGCTGGCCAAATTATTATTATTTGGCTCGAGACATTCTATTGAAACTTATTTGTATGGTATTCTTATCTGTGTACCTTATGTGACTAATGATGATTGTTTATGGAGAGCTGCCTGTCCAATTATTTTTGAAGGAACACAAGAATGCAGAATGACTGGAAGCATCAGGTTTTTGCCAGAGAATGCCTCAGGTAAGAGGAGAATGGCTAGAGGCTATAAGGAATCACAAGAGACAAGTCAGAGTCGTAAATTGGGAAACTGACATATCTCATCTAATATACTTGCTAACTAGGCCTTTAAAAACCTTGACATTTAACTAAGTTTGTGGAAAAGTTATAGATTTTGTCCTTTTCTATTGGCTATAACTCATTAATATGATGAACTGAGGTGTTTATAATCATTACCAGCATTAGCAGACTAGCATATGGGATCATTTAGAGATCCAGTTAAGCACCTAACAACTGCTCAGTTGTTTATGTAGGTTGTGCCTTTTTCAAAGTCAAGTCAGTCAAAAATGATATTGCAAGTTATTTACCCTTTTGGTACTTCAGTGTATGAAACGCGATGAAAGAATACTGGTATTCAGCTGAGGCATTTAAATAATGCTTTGGAAGTCCTGGCCTGCTTAGAACAGACTGCAATCTTTACTGTAAAACAGAAATTTCTGATGGTTCCAAGAAAAAAAAAAAGGTAGTATAAAAACAAACTTCTCAGAGAATGCTGCCTATTAAATCAAATTGATTTAAATACATTTGGGACTAAACAGCAAAGTAAACTTCATCTTTACCCATTAATGTTTCAAGGATAATATATCCTGCGTAATTAAATGCATACCCTGCCCTGAGTCTGATCCTGTTTATACAGATTTTTATCTGGGTGAAAATGTCTGATTTCTGTGTAAAAAAAAAAAAATAAAAATCAAGCCACAGAATTTTGTGAACAACAAAAGGAACTCATTGCAGTATGAAAAATGGAGATGATCATATAAAGGTAGAAGGAGGCACTGCAGCACAAAATCCATAGCATTGTAAATGTTAATTTTTGCATATTTTCCTGTCTGAAGAATTAATTTAAAAACAATATACTTTGTAAGCAAGCATTTTTATGCTTAGGAATTGCAGTAATTATTAAAAAAAAACAAAAACAAAAAAAAACAGGGAACATGTGGAGGGAGCTAGTCAATGATGGTGGGGGAAGCCGGGGAGAGCTGTTAGGGATTGTTTTCCCAGGGCAGGAAACTGAAATTCAGTAGGAAATGGCATTTTGACAAGCGCTTTGAATTTCCAACCAAAATGGAATCTTTCTCATTTAGTGGAACTGGAAAGTAGTTAATTGAGACAAAAGCCCCGCCTTAATCTTATACAAGAGCAATTGTATTGACTATTACAGGCTTCAAGTTAACTCTTCCAGCACTAAAAATTCATTACTTTTACCTAAAGTACTTTGGAACATGAATAAATTATACTGTAACATATTACAGTAGGAGAGAAAATGACTAGTACTGTTCAGATTTTGTGACGCTTTCCATGCTACCCCCATTTTCAGCAGCTCAAAACTTTCTGAAAACTTCTGGCTGCCAGGTGAAATTCTCTAGCTTAGGTTTCTGTTGGATGAAAATTAGTTTTTGAAAGTTTGAGGCACTGCTTCCATTATTTCTGAATATGCATGAATTAAAACATGTGTCCCATTACTCAGACATTCTTGTTCCTTCTGCAGCATCCTGTTGCCCAAACGGAGGAATGTTGAGGGATCATTATGCAAAGTTGTGGACCACAAATCAATAATTGCATCTCTACCTTTGAACAGATTAGTTACTTTTGAAAATAATGAAAATCTTAGAGGAATTTCCATTTTTGCCTGGTGTGCTGCTGCACCCCCTTAGCTCTTTGTCCTCAGCAAAGTTTCTCCAATGCACCTCTAGCACATTTTTCATGTGATAATTGCAATGACCAGTGTTCTTTAACTGGTCATTTACAATCAACAATTACTTGGCAGTATTTTCAAGTATTTTCACTGGTCTGAGACTGCTCAAGGCTGCATGTTGGATTATTCTCAAACAAGACTGGATGTAGTGGAATGAAATCACAATGTTCCAGTAGGTGTAGGCTCCATGAAAAGGTACAGATGTAAGGAGTGATCCCATTGTGAATCACTTCACAGTTAGTTAAAGAAATAAGTGTAAGCAACCCTGAGAAGACATTTATCCTTGGAAAAGATGAAAAGAAAATCTGACTTTTCAAACTGTTGGTCCCAGCATCTTCAACTGAGAAATTCAGTTCCACGGTTGTTCTGGCAGGCATGTTTGCATAGGTAGCAGATTCCTATATGTTAGTATTTACATTAGAAACTTGGCTACGAATTATTCCCAGACAGTGAGGAAATT
Source organism: Netta rufina (assembly GCF_964035555.1). Classification (NCBI taxonomy): domain Eukaryota; kingdom Metazoa; phylum Chordata; class Aves; order Anseriformes; family Anatidae; genus Netta; species Netta rufina. Next base: position 34,743,301 of record NC_140127.1, on the reverse strand, counting down.
GTAGGCATATAATATCACTCAACGTCCACAGAAAAACAGTAAAAAATTTTAACAAACTGCCTGCAGGTAATCTGCAGGACAAGAATGATTGTAAAAATGATTCGGTATATAAATGCTTTAGGTAAGAAAGGAAATAATTCCTGTTTTAAGATACTGCAAATTAGACAAGCAGTCAAGACAAAAGGCAGGCAAAGCAGGTGTGAATGTATACAAAAATATTTGTGTAGAGTACTGGTCCCTTTACCCAGTAAATGTTACTGGTCACCTTCTTTGTGAACAGAGCACAAGAGGTATGTGAAGCCAACTGTGAAACCTCAGTCAAAGTGTTCCCTAGTCTACAGATACTGTCTTCAAAGAACAAGAATTTCACTACGAAGAACAACATATAGATATAAATACACAATAGATGGCTCTTGTTTCTGCCATACTGGTCTCTGTCACTAATACTCTGAAGAGTATTAGTACTTATATATGTAAAGCAGCTCTTACAACTCGCTCCTACTTCTGTCAGAGAATATTTTTCCTATTACTAGGAACTCAACATGAGGAACCCTTCGTTCCTGGTCAGTATAATTCCTCCACTTCCTGTAGGTCCTGTGGGCAGAAGACAGGAAATGATGGGTATCCCAGGCATACTTTACTTCCCTGTTTCCGTCTTTATCGTAACATATCACAATGCTTCACAGACCTCCTCTAACTCTTGATTAGATCTTATCCACACATCATTCTCATTCACTGACCTGAAATTCACTGACCTATTATTTTATTTTGATGTCATGCAACCAGTATTTTATTTCTGCTTCCTCAAAAATGCTTCTGGTGCTTACCTCACAAGCCAGAAGTTGTGTTAGCCTTGTCTTAAGATGTTCAGAGTCAAAACATTATTTGAAAACAGAAGATCTGGGCATGGTCACTGTCTGCCTGTCACAGTCTTTCCAATGCAATGCAATGAAATGCAGCAGATTGATTCAGCTATGGCCACTGGAGCTTGTAGAACAAGTGACATACACTTGGGTTTTCTTGGTTTTTCTTTCTTTCCAAGTCCTGCAAGGCTCCTTTATCATACAAACTTAATGACCCTTCAGTGCTACTCAGCTCTGGACATGGGGTCATTAATTTAAATCAAATGACTAAATAAAGGTGTAAAAGGAAAGATCTACTGCAACCACTAGAAACAAGCACTTCTGAAGAGATGATGTGGGAGGCAGAACATCTTCACTCCAGAGTGAATAAAAGGATGAGGAAGAGATGCTTTCTTTCCTCCTTAATGGGATTATTATCTTAACAGATGACACTTAGTTTATGTGAGCCACACTATGCCAAGTTAAAAATGACTTTTTATGCTGGGCCTAAACTTGCGGTTTGCCTCTTCTGTAATGCTGTAGACTAAAACCTCAGGCCTCACAGTGAAAATTCTAGCTCCAGTCCCAAGCTTCATTGCTTAGATAATATATCTTGTTCCGGAATTATTTTATAGCTCTTCTATCCTGCTTTCTATTGGCTAATTGATAGGAATAAGTGAGTAGAAGTTAATTATATGCAGTAATAGCAGTAGTAAATTAAACATGAGATATGAAATATTTTCACTACAGTAAGAGGTACAATCTGCTACTGTGAAGGTCAGGGAAGTTAGCAAAGAAAGATACTACAAGATACATACAGCATATGAAACAGATTTGTAAGAGCATTTTCTGGAAACATGTGTACATGACTCTTCCAGCAGCAAGTATAGTTAATAAAACAGCAGCTCAGTACATTCAAACCCTGCGAGTGTCTAAGTGCTCTAAATGCACTGGGCTGCCCATATTGTTTTCAGATTGGTGGTTCTGTTCAGCATGCAGGCTTAGCCCTGTGCTTGTAACAGCTGCTGACTTCAGTGGGGCCTTTAATCCTACACATGAGTATATATCTTTCTGCTTTACAATTCCAAAATTTATTTAATCAGATCTGAGACATGTGCATCGCTGGACATGAATGGAATAATTACAGAGAAGGAACTGGAAAAGCACTTGGAACATTTGTTGTATTTTTAGCAAAACAACACTTGTGGATACACTTATATTTCCATTTTCATGTCTTATTAGGGTCTGTGAGAAGAGAGCAACAGTGTGTAACCAGGTCTGTATAGGTCTTCCTTGATTCTGTCTTATATGAAGATTTAAGAGAGCGGAATGCAGAGTTGGCAGCCATGGCACCCCCTGTGGCTTTGTGTCTGCATGTCCAACCTCTGTGTGTAGAGAAGCTGAGCTGATGAGTTGATGTTGTGGCATGGGAGAGTAGAGAGACAGTGCGGGAGGCTCCATGCCTCCTGTCCCCTTTCCCAGCAATGCCCCTGTTGCACTTTGTTGCACATGTCTTTCAGTATTTTGGGTATGGAGAGTCATGGAGAAAAGTCCTGTTTGATTCGGTCCTGTGGAGCCTCAGAGAAGTGTCTGAAGGGACATACAGGAGGTTTAAGGTTGGAATTAGAGCTGAGATGTAAGGTGAGAAAGCAAAGAATTGAGGAAGAGAAGACCAGGCCTTTGGACTTAACAACAACAACAAAAGGAACCTCTTAGAGTATGACTAGGCAAGAGGCAACAAGTCTTTGTCCATAGCAATATCTGTGATCTACAGTTCTGGATTGTTAGTTTTGATACATGATACATATGATAGTTGTTGCATGTCTTGATTTTGACTCACTTGAGTTAGGGACCACTTTTAATAAAATCAGTCACAGTATTTTAATCTATGTATGTATTATCTACTGAATTGCTTCTAATTAGTTCTTTATGTACTCTAGCAGTTTCAAGACAGTTTTAGTCAGTGTTGGTATAACATGTCAAAGTAAGAAGTGAAAAGGTTGACAAATTCCTTCTAAATACTTACATTCTGCGCCGCATTTAAGTGTAAAGCCTCACTTTAAAAACAAGAAGTCCTTTGACCTCATGTGTTTTTTTACAGTATTTTGCATTTTCTATATATGCAGAACTTGAAAAAGTATTTCTGCTGAGCAGATAATACCATATTTAAAAAAAAAAAAAAAAGTGTTTGATTTATCTCATATATGCCATCCTTACCTAAGGAATCCCCTGGGACAGTAGCATCAAGTTCAGTTCCACTTTCCTGACTCAGTCACTAACTTGAAAGAAAATCCTGTTCTAGTCACATAATATTTGGTGTCTAGTAACTTTGATTTTATTTGTAAATAAATAAGAACACTTTAGAGAAATAGACATTATTTTTAATGGAATCAGTTATGCCTGAACATAGGCAATATCCTGTGCTGGATGAATGAGGCTGTCAAACTAGATGCAACACAGAAGTCCACTGTGTGAATGGAACCATAAATCTGATTTATTTTTCTCTTCTCCTCCTGTAATGGTGCGCCTGGCACTACTGTGCTTGAGAAATCTAGGCTTGGCCCCTTAAAGTAACTGTGTTGAACATAATGGTTTATAAATAACACACAAACATCTTTGCAACATCCAAGACAAGAATCAGCCGACTTCCCTTATTTTGTCCCAGTCAGAACCTCATCTCCATGCATTGTTGGTATATCTGCAAGTAATCTGACTGGTTTACAATAGGTTTTACTGGTAAAAACACTCTTAATAGCCTTCTTTTTGGAAAATAACTCTGGAACTCTGACATCTCCATTAGATTCATGCCCATTTTACGGAACCAATGTTCTTCCAACAGCCTCTTATGTTCTCCCTCCTTTTACCCATTTATTGCTAACAAAGCAGCCCCAAGAGCCAATTTATCTGTGTCCCAAATCATTATTTATGTCCCAAATAATTTAGTTGCATCAACTTTATTATTTAGATCAGAGTAATACTTAGTTACTTGTGCAATTTTATTTTTATCAACAATGAAGTAATTCTTAAAAAGGCAGTTATGTCTTTAAAACCTTCCTTCAGTGGTTCTGCCTTCTGTCTAGGAGATACAATTGCAATATGATATTCAGTATACTTGGCTATCTAGGAGGTACCATTTATTTTCTTTATCGATTAAGAATAAATGATTTCTCAGAAAAGAATTGTAGGAAGTATACATTACCTTTTCTTTCCCTAGGAAGAGATGCTTGCAGCAGTATATGGGAAAGGATACCATTTAATGTCTTTAAAAACTGTTTATCTATTGCAGGTTTAATAGCAACCTTCTTCTGGTAGTTGAAACCTTCTCTTATAGCTGCTCACAGACCAATGTTTAGCTGATACTGATTAAATCTAAAAAAGCAGCTGACCTCAGTTTTCCTTTACACAATTATATTTTCAATTCACTCTTTTAAAACCATTCTTTTCCTAACTCTTGTTTGGTGCTTAGCACCCTACCCTGCTACATCCCAATTTACATTTTTCTAAAGTTCCTCCCTCAAAAATAGCAAAAAAAAAAAAGATATTCCCACCTCCATACTATGAAGAAAACACATATTACCCATTTCTCAGGATGATCTACGCCAGCACAGAAGGGAAGCTATTTTAAAGCCCGTGCTTTTAGCCTTTGCGTGTTGGACTCAGCAGTAACTTTTCACCAACATCTGTCTGTCATGAAGCAGGAATGTATTGTTATCTCCATTGCTATTGACTGGAACAGAAGCACAAGAAAATGATTTTCTCCAGCTCATACCAAAGGGTTATCACATAACTAAGACAGAGCCTGAATTCCCTAGTCTTGGTAGAAGGCTTTAATTGCACATTACATAAAGTTGCTAACTGAAAGGATATAAAGTTAATAAAGCCTCTTTTTTATCATTACCTGAGGAGGAAAAGAACAGTTTGTCTTACTTTTATATTATACTTCTTATTTTACATAAGTCTGTCTTAAATTGCCTATGTTTTAGGGTGCCTGACTGTATTGGGGTTGATTGTGGGGGCAAAGGCAACTTTCTGAATACTGATGGAAAGGTGATTTTCAACTCCGCTTTAGGAGTGGCAGGTGTCAGCATGTCTCTGCTTTACACAGTCAGTTTGCACCTCTCACTGAGGGGGTTGTTTTGTGGATCTATCAAAAGAACGGAGCTGGGGAAGTAGTGTTGATGGCTGCAAAGCTTTTTGTGTTGGCTTATTTGTGGGTAGAATAAGCCTTCTCCTGTCTAGTGTTGCTAGTGCCCTTCATTGGATTCTGGAGATTGCGACTAATTAAAATAAGAATCGGGTAGTCATTTTTCAAAACAAATGGTAAGCCTATAAATAAAACATAACCTGACTGCGAAGTCATTATTGTAGGGAATTACTATGTTGCCATATTCATTACAGCATGCAATAAGATCCACATGTTTGTAAATTTATCTTATTAGTTCATTGGCATGGTTGTCCTCCCAGACAACTTTTCGGACTCTGTAAGTATTGTGCTTGTGTCCTAAATCTTCAAATTATAATCCAGGTTTTAATACTGACCATTGAACTGCTGATGATGTGCATTGCCTGTGGTGAATATAAACAGACTTGCTGGAAAATGAACACCAGTTGTTTTTTTAAAGGCATCTGGCAGATTAATGGAGCATCACTATTATTATCTGAGTGGAGGGCAGGACACAACTCAACATTTTCTCAAGTCTCTTGGGCCAAAATCTCTCGTGTCACTGTTGCCAGGCAGATGAGCACTGTAGCACACTTATGATGAGGACCGACCCATCATGCGATGGTCTAGAGCTTGTGCTGTGTCGTGTTATCATTTGAGATGTTGTGAGTGTTCGACAGGGTCACTTAGAGTAGACCTTTCATCTGATTCATAGATGCAAAAAGCTGTCTCGGTGAAAGTGTTTTCAGTGTCTAGACTTAGCTCTTCTGTGTTTTTCTGACTGCTGTTCTTATTGTGATGCCAGTTTAGGAGGGTAGTTGAGAAAAGCCACTGACAAAAACAGATTCTTTAATCATGTTGGTCTTGCTATCCTCTAACAAGACTGACAGTCAACAACTGAGTATGCAATGACCCTAAACCCTGTGGAATGATTAGCCAAAGGGTGTCATCAGTCATACACTCCTAAAGACTGAGAAGTGGTCTACTTAGCTGGGGTGCTGTTACCCATTTACCTCCAGTTACTCTTCTGAATTAGCCCAACTGGAACAGGACACTTTGAAAATGAAAAATCCACACTGTCATCTGTGTCATTTCATATGTTTGTAAGCCTGTATCTACTGAAAGCTTAACTTTGAAGACCACAAAAGATCAGATAAATACCACCTTTATAATTAATGCTAATAAAAAATACAGAAAAACGTAAAGTGCATCTCTTCCCTGTTATTTTCTTTCTGATCTAATCACAGAATCACAGAATCACAGAATCACAGAATCACAGAATCACAGAATCACAGAATCACCGAATTTCTAGGTTGGAAGAGACCTCAAGGTCATCGAGTCCAACCTCCAACCTAACGCTAACAGCCCTCCACTAAACCATATCCCTAAGCTCTACATCTAAACGTCTTTTGAAGACTTCCAGGGATGGTGACTCCACCACTTCCCTGGGCAGCCTGTCTACAAAGACAAAAACACATTTTTGTCTTTGTAGTGCTAGATGATTAAAAAGCAAGTTTTGTTTCTCTCCCACTGAAATGGAACAATACCTAAGTACAGTCAAAAGATACGTTATCCTTAGCATGCGCTTTACGGGTGGAAGACAGTAAGTAACTGCTAAAAGCCACATGTAATGCTATACAGCTTTGCTGCTTTAACTGTTTCCTCTTTCTGCATCTCTTATGAAGTATTTAAAAGATTTTACTGGTATTCATTGCCATGAGACTAAGCATGCTGACCATTTTCTATGCATAATCTGTATTTAGTGTTTAAGTGTTAAACTTAACAGCAACAGGGTCAAGTTAACACCTCTGGCTTTGGCATCTAAAAGCCATAAATAACAAACAACTGTAGAATTAAACTCTTCAGTGTATTTTTATCTCCCTTGTACTAGAGCAAAGCAAGCACTTCCCTGAATTATGGTGTAAGAATTCCCCCACCTTTTCTGCATACATGTGGGGTAATCTGGGGAAGCAGAAGGCAACTGGAACTTCAGCTGAGCCGATCTGAAGCCATACTGCTGAATAGTTACATTACTAACTGAAGTGTTCACTGACATTCTAGCAAACGCCTCTGTGGTGACCCCTTGGAGTGAGAAGGGTTGTCTTTTTTTTCTCCTATTAAATGTGATATGGGAATTTGTGTTGGGACTATATTTAAGAACTCAAATGACACTTTTTACTGAAAACACGCTGAATGGATTTAAATTATGTGATTTGAAAATCATTTTTTCTAGGCTATTTGTCACCCTTGCGTCAATTTTGTGTGATGAATCCTTGGGGAAGGCAAAGGAAGTAAATTGCAGAAAGGGAATGTGTAAAGAGCCCAGTACAGTGAGAGCTCTGACAGCCCCGTAGTCATTCAACTCACTGTCTCACGGGGCTGTTGTGTCCTGAGATCATGAGCACCACCAAAATCACCAGGCATGGGTATATGGGTGCCACTTGGCCAGATTCTTTCCAGGAATCATTCTCCCGCAGTCAGTGAACAGACAAGAGGGGTGAATGTCGATAATTAATTATAGTTTACAGTTCAACGCAATTAACACTTTAATTTGAATGAGTAACGTTTTTAATGTGAAGAGGTTACTGTGCAATCCCATTTTTATTTCATACTTATTGCCATATGCTGTATGTTTTGTTCTTTTAAATAGTATTAATATTCTCTTTGACTGCCTCATATACAATAGCACATCTCCCTTTTGATTTATAAAATATGCTTATGAGACCAAAAGCATGTACGGTATTAAAATACATTAGACAAATTGAGCCACTGTCAATTAAAAGACTCCTCCAAAAATTCAGTTTATGGGCTCAACAAAGTCTCTTCAAAAAGATCAGCCCTGAAGCTTCTGGGGGAACAATCTGGGGCTTTTTTGGTCAGCAGGGAGCTGAACTCTGAGCTCTCACTGCTCTGTGCGGTTCATAGCTGCCTAAATAGCTTTATAATTCAAGAATTTCATCTCATCTGAAGCGTCAAAGTAGAATACAAATAGAGAAGTGACCTTTAATCAGTAACCCAAACCATAAAACTCATGTATTTGGAAACAATCTGGAAGCTATTGCAAGCTTCCCTGCTAGCAATCCCACCACGGCAAGCAAGCAAGCACATCCTGTACTACCTGAAGAGACATCAGATTTAGCTCGGCTTGAATGCATTACAGGGTGGAGATGAATCTCCAAAAGGAAAATGTATATTTTTCTTTGCCAAATACGTGTATGAAGAAAATATTATTGGCTCCTGATATTATTATTTGTCCATCAAAAATAGTGAAAATCACAGTTTGCACACATTTTCTGCAAAAATACAACTTCTTTTCTATCAGGTATATTTTAGCAGAAGCAATTTCCTCATATCAAAAGGCAAAAAGTCAGGCAATCATTATAGTGTTGTCTCTCTGCACTTCACATCCTAGCAGCAATTGCTTCAACACGTTTTTTGTTGATTTTCACTTAAATAAAATATTCAGTTCTTTTTTGATGAACAAGAAAGCAAATTCTGTTAATGAAAAAATTCAAAAAGATCCCATTCAACTAATGCAACACAAACTACTTTGTAATTATAACAATGAGAAAATTTTCTATTACTTTTTCAGAAATATGTTTTGCATATTTCCTACAAAACAGATATACAAAAAATAATCCTTTGTTGCTGTCATGATACCCCGGCTCCAAAGATTCTCTGTATACTGGACCAACATTTGCATGTGGTGTCTGGTAGCTTTATTATACTGAAAAAGCAGGAAAAATACAGAAGGATGTGCAGTATAATATGAGTAGGAGAAAAGAGATTTTTAGCTTTCTGTATTTTCTTTGTGAGGCTGAGCTGGCAGCGTTCATGTTAATTTAATTCTGTGATTATGTTTCCTCAGTAAATATTTAGTCCTGCTGTAACAGATGATTTGGGACTGTGTTGGCAGGAAAAGCTTCAGCCTTCTTTTTTACTTTCTGCTGTTGGTCATTTCAGACAGCATTCAGGGAATGTGCATATTAACAGAAAAGGCACTTCAAGCGCAGAGCTGCTCTTGCTTTATGCTGCTGTGTGAGGAGCACCTTCACTTCCATCACTGAAATGCACAACTGGTTTCAGAAGGGCCCAGTCCCTTGCAGGCTCACAGCCATGTCTAGTTATTTGTTGAGACTAAGGGGTTCTGCACGCACCCTTCCACCACGTGGGCCTGGGGAAAACACAACTCAACAGGAAGATCCACATAGTGCCAGCCAAGGTACAAGGAAAAGAGCCGATCTGCAACAGACATCTCCATTTGCACATCTCTAAATGGGTACTACCTTCATAGAGCATCTTTTGTCTATTTTGTTCCAAGAAAGAAAGCCTGGATGCTCCAAGAGTAAGTGCTGATTGTCACAGTGCTGCACACACATCCTGCCCACTGGCTATCACAAAGGTGTACCAAACACGAGTGCTGGCCACAAGATCCAGTCATGAAAACACACTTGCTAAAGAATACATGGCCTGAGCATAGGCTAACGTACACAGATGAACTAGGAAAGATATTTGCCCAGGAGAAATTTCTGACACTTCAGAGTTTTGGTCTTGAACCAGAACAAGAATGAAGCATTTCAAAATTTGCTACTAAATTCCTCCAAGCCTGGGGGAGAAAAGATTTTGAACAATTAATATAAAAATATAATACATTAAAATAAAATATATTGTTTTATATAACAATATATAAAAGCATCCTACAAAAATAGAATATTAGTCTTAAATGAAACATAATACTTTATGTTACCAAAAATCCTAAATATATACTGATAGAATCACAGTGAAATAAGAAAATTAGAATAACTTGCTTTAATTTGTTTTCATTGGGGGAAAAAAAAAAAAAAAAAAAGTATTCCTGCAAAATATTTCATCTCTGCCCTTTGTTAACTTTTCCAAAAGAGGTTTATTAAAGTTTTCTCTCCTTCTATGCTGTTTTCACTGTAAAAAAATAACACACTACAATGCTTATCTTTTGTGTTTCTGTAACCTGTACCCTAGAAGCTCTTTGTGCACTGTCTAGCAAAGTGATCTTGGCCTACAACCAGTGCTTGTGTGCAACATGGTAATGCAAATAATACATTTTAAAACTTTTTTTTTTTTTTCCAAGTACCAACAATCTGAAGGTGATTACTGGAACTGTGAGAATATTCACATCCAGAAGGGCTGTGCAAGGTAGTTTTGAGAAAAGTAAAGTAGGAAGATATCCAATTAACATTCAAAATAATGCCTCATTACTCACAGCTCTTCTCCTTCCCCTACAAGTAGCAACAAAACAGATCTCATCTTCTCCCTGTGACATTTCATGTCAGTTAAATTGAGGAGTCTCCAAAGTTTCTCAGTGGGGTTTCTTCTGCCAACATACACATGCATACACAAAATCCACATAAAAATTAAAATTAAGAAGTGGAGAATCAATTATACAAGATCTCTACAGCAAACATGGATGTCCAGTTCCACATTTCATTGTGTGGTAAACTGCTGCTGGAGTTTCTCAGGAGGAATCATCAATATAACCCCAAGAGACCAAATGACTTTGCGACTGGCTATTTATCTCTATCTCACTTATGTCAGGAAATTTTGTACTAAAAGCATAACAAATGGTTCTTGAATTTGTAATATCTAATTCATGTGATATAACTAACTGCTCAGTGATATATTAATGTCAATCTCAGTTAAACTGGTCTAATTTTATTTCAGTTGCTACCAGAAATGAATGTCACCCATACAAACTGTATTCATTGTGAATGCATTGAGTATAATGTAGTATGATGTTACCTTCCAAAAACAATTTAAAATGGTTTTAATATATACATGTACATGCATGTTACTGTGTTAACCTGTACTAGCCCTCTAGCTAGTGAGGAATTAAACCAGTAAGATTAAAAAAAAAAAAGTATGTTTTAAAAGCTTTTCTCTTCAGATCTCTCAGTGTAAGAATGGAGGATGAAGCTGTGGATATTTCAGTGGGGGCAGTTGCTAATATACTGCTGCAAAACTGAGAAGGACACTGCAGCTTGACAAGGAAAGGAGAGGACAAATGGTCAAAGCAAATGTTACCAAAGAAGAATAAGCAAGAAAGGGCCTGAAATGATCATATGCTTGCTTGCCTTTCTATGGCATTCTGGTTCAGATGAGTTGTATCATAAACTGAATAAGGAACACAAATGTGGAAGAGTGAACATGTTTTCTGAGGGGAAGGAGAGGGGAATGTACCCCATGTAGGAAAAATGTATGTAGGCAAGGTATAAGGAACACCAGTGGAGAAGAAAGTGGGAGCCATGAAGAACTCAGAGGTTTACATAGAGACTGTAGGTCATGTAGCATGGAAGTGGAAAAAAGAACTCTTACGGGACAGGCCAGGCCAACAACTGAGAATGAAGGACATGGTTCAGAAAGAGGAGAAATGAAGCATAGACAAAGCTTATTTTAGTCGTATGAAAAAAAGGATGAAAATAGGTGGCAAATAGGAAGAATGAAAATTTAAAAAAATATTAACAGTCAAAGGATTCACATGGTAGTTTTTAAATCACGATTCTGATGTAGAGCATGGCTGTGACAGCAAGGGTGAAGTACAGGCTGCCTGCAGGATGCCCGCTTGCGTGCAATTGATCCACCACACAGACGCTCCCTTAAGCAGACTTTGTGTGTTCTGGTTTACAACTGAAATTTATAAATAAAAGAATTCCCAAGTCTTGAGGTAGCTAAATAAATTACAGATGTAAATGAAGCAAATGGTTCTCTCTTTTACAAGATCTAAAAGCTGCAGGCCAGTTTCTGTAAGTGCCATTGGCATTCAGAGGAGCTTAAAGCCAGTTCAAAGTGGAGATTCTGGATTTGCTCTGGCTTGTAGATAGATGGAAACTGTTAAATAGCAGTGTTAATATTGAAAAAGGGGTTAGACTTTTCTTAAGAAACTTGAAACAATAATACTGAGATACATGATTTTTTTCTTGCATGCCTTGGGCAGATACTACTTCTGAGCCTTATTTAATGCTTCAAATACATGTGTGATGTTTCAGAACTGACCATTTGGCTGAAAGATCAAGTTAATCCACACATCCATGACTGTGCAGCATCATGACTGTTTTAGCAGTGGGTTAACAAAGGATTATTACCTGCAGTCAAGATTTTCTGGAGACTACAAATAAAATTTAATCTCTTCTTTAATCTTAAAATCATCTCCATTCCTTCCACAAAGCAAGAGATTTCCCAAGGAATTGTGATACAACTTCCTAGGACTCAGGCCCTAATTTATGGGGACAGCTATGTCTTGTAGGATAGGATAAACTGGCCACCTGTGAAAAAGGTCAGATCCTGTTTCACTACATGAAAGCAAATAAATTTGCTGCAGGTGGAACGCTGAGATACGAAAATAAATTGTTAGAATCTTTGTTTTAATGTGAATGTGCCCAACAGCAACACCCAAACTCTTGTCAGTGTGATTTCAGGAATTATGATACCACTTCAGAAATGCTCTCCGCACTCTGCAGCCTTAATTTCCCTGCAGGTACCATCTCTACTGTTTTATCAAACAACCTTCAAGGCTTTTTTACATACCTCATTTGCATGTTTGCTGGTCTAATATGTTACCTGTTCTGTGTGTACATGGCCTTCATACTGTAGTTTGTGAATGATTATTTGCTGAACAGGGCTTCATAGTGTGTTGACCACAGCGTGCAAATGTTGTTTACATTTACATCAGTGAGGGCACACAGAGTATGAGAATTGCCACAATTTATTAAGTGAAACTTAGAATCAGATTAAGTGTATTCCACTGCGAGGCAGCACTAAGCAGCACTGCTGCCCTGCCACCCAAAGAGAAGCTAATTTTGTTTTCCATTTTATATTATGTTTCAGGGAGCATGTAATGTCTTTCATAGTGTGCTATATGTTTATCTCATGAAGGTTTACAGACAATAAGAATCAAACAGCGGCGTGGCTGCTCCAGCAAAAGTGCTAGGCTAAGTAAAGAAAATTTCCACTGTTCCTCTAACCAAACCTGCATTGTTGCAGACGTGGGAGCAGGTCCCCTCAGACCACAGGTTTGCCAGTAAACTTTGTGCACCAGTCTTGGATGTTTCCACTCTCAGTTCATGCTCATGCAGCAGAATTATTTAGACAAGCTGAGATTTTCCCGGTTTGGAATGGGAGGGAAAAGTGTATGGTGCTGCCAGGCAGAAGATTATATCTTCTTTTTGGTGGAGGTTTCAGGCTCTTCAGAGAGCTTGTGGTTGTGGCTGTCACTCTCTGCCACACTCAGAGGCTTTTTTTTATTGTCCCTGTCAGTTAGCAGCCCAAGGTTACTGCCAGCTCTCTGTCAGTGCTTTGATTTTTGTCAGCTATGGCCAGGTCCTTTTAGTTATCTGCTATCTTTTCAGCTTTGTTCAGCCTGAGCTCTACTTGTCTACTAATTAGCTCTTTGGAGATTTCCCTTTTAAAACTCACTATCACAGAGGACAGGAACCGTTCAAAAGTTTTGTGCTTCATAGAAATTCCATATTCATCCACATCCCATACAGCCATCTTTTTAAAATTAAAAGTGGCAGGTCAGGCCAATTTAAGGTATATAAGCAGCACAGCCTGTAAAAAGATACCTTTAGGTTCTTGATCAGGTATGTAGATGAATGACAGAAAAAGAAAAAAGGTTTTCACTGCAAGGACCAAGGTATACAAATAAAAAAGAAACTATCATTCTGTGTAACATATTCTCATTTTCTTTATCTTCTGGTGTGCAAATATTGTGCTAGCTGAATATAAAAGTAGCACAACTTTAGGGTACAAAAAAACCACACTGTAACAACATCAAGAGTGGTCTTACATCAAGGAGGGCCCTGAGGATGTCTTTGTTGTCAACTTCAGAAGAAAAGAGAGGAACAGACGAGGAAACTGGCAGAAGGAATAGATGCCAAAGAGAACTCAAAGGATTAGGTCCGGGTGAGGTGATCGGTATTCGAAAACAGTCTGCCTTCTGGCTCTGATCTAAGGGAATAGGCTGGCAGCAAAGCCAGAGGGCATAACAGCACAAACACACCTTCAGCACACTGCTGGAGGCTTGCCTCAGTGCCTTAAAAATTGTGGTAGCAATTAGAAATAAAGGTATATAGGAGCAATAGGTGAAAGTGCTCTATTTATGAATAAAAGTCCTCTTTTTACATAATACTCAGTCTACTCCTATCTTTTTCTCCTTCTTTTTTTTGCCACTT